>NC_140582.1:460999491-462199491 GCF_964204655.1 Triturus cristatus | reverse complement strand
TAGTGACAAAAAAATGATTGTCTGTTAAGATCCTCTGATTTTACACAGGTTTGTACCGTACTATGCTATACCATAATGTGCTATAAAAAGAGTTAAAAAAAGAATGTGCTTTTCTGTCACTACAAATACCCAGAAATAGTGCCTTGCCGATCAAATGAACTATCCCCTGTACGTTTCAGCATTCATGCATATCCTAGAAGCTTAACTACAATAACTGTCTGAGAGGTTTGCAGGAGTTGAAAAATCTCAAGACGAGACAGAAGCTCTATGTGGCTTTTTGGACTAATAGATTAGAAATTTAAACTAGTCTCTGCTGGAAGCTATAACAGACAAGAGCTGCCTGGCAGGGAACATGCTACCCATACTCTTCAAGATCAGTTACTAGACAGTCTGCAACCATGGGTAGTAAAATCATTCCCTATTGCAATGTAGTTAAATGACTTGCACCCAGTATGCAGAGGTAGACTTAAAGGAAATTCCCCCCTAATGAGAAGAATCTTCTGGGAAGGAAGGGGCGGATGCAGTGATGGTGGTCATATGAAATACCTTTGCTGCTAGAATTGATCCCGAGAGGCAGTGACGAGTGAAGGAAGTGAATCATGAAAATATTTTATAGAGTCCTCTGTGTTTTCCTGTTCCTGAATTTGAGCCCTATAACGTTGTAGCAAAGAGAGCTTCACTCACGATAAAGGAGCTTACCTACCTTAATGTGAAAGTCTCCCTCACCCCAAAGGCGAGGCTAAATGTGTACCATCAAAAGAAGTGATATTCCTTTACACCCGAGAAATCAGAGGTTCCTTGAAATTGTGAGATGCAGAGATCAGATAACCTAGGCCTAAATTAGTTCCAGAGAACATGTCCTGGGAGGAGGAGGTGCTTTTTTCAAACCTTATATAAAAACTGTTAAACCATAAGACTCAGTCAGTGCCTTATCACCACCTCCACAAATGCCTTCAATTGTGTGTCAACGTAGTGCGCTCCACTAACCAAGTGCTTACCATATCTCCAACTTCATTGCCTTTGTAATCTATGGCCTATTTCGTCTCCATCTGTATTGATCATTGAACCAATGTTAATACTGTTGAACAAGACTTACTCTTGACAGAGTTCCCTCACATAGATATCCTAAATGCTTCATTCTTCTGGTACTCCTTCCTTACCACCATGTTCCACTTTATGGTATGGTGCTCCTTTATCTCCACTCCTGCCTCTCTAGCAAAGGGAATCCAGAATATGTAAATGTTGAACCCCCTTCTGTTTTCCACAAAATATATTCTTTTAGGAACATAATGTCCATCTTCTTGTTCTTCTGCCACATCTTTGTCTCGTGATACATTGCTTCTTCTTGTAGTTACATACTGGATGTCCGCTCACACTGTATTTTATAACGCTGCCAAAATCAAGATTCTCTACTTTCCCTAATCTGCTCTCAGATCTAATGTAACCTGTACCATTTATGCCCACTTAATTCTCTCTTCACCCCTGGCCTACACGTTCCAGGTTCTTTTTGTCAATGAAAAGAAGCTTTCCACTTCCAGCATATGTGCCACTACATGTGACCACATCCACCTGCTCATCCACCATCTTACTTCCCCATTACAGAGATTATGGTTGGCATATTTGTCTCCCACAATCTAAATACTGCAACAACTTCTTCCTTGGCCTTTTCCACTTCTTCCACCCCACTTTTGCCACTTAAACCTTTTCTGACCTTCCCAAGTTCACCTCCTCCACTTCCCTTAGACCTCAAGCAGTCAGGCTTACATATCCTTATACAAGTTCCTAACTCTAATGTTCAGATCTATTAATTATCACACTCCTTTCTTATCTTACACATCTCCCACTAACCCATACCCACAAACCTTGTCTATCTTTGCCCTTTGTTAAAATTCAGGCATTATCTTCTGATTACCTTTCTACTGGTTTGCCTTCTATCTGTACTTGATGCTGTGAGCACCTGTAATATAACCATAACACTTCTGTTTTAGACTCTTATCATTCAAAATACATATATGTGTCAGTTAAAGGTGGGAAAGCTACTGATGTAAGCCAGATGCCCACCATTCTTAAACTTTATTTAAAGCAAGCAGAAGGTGAAGTCACTGATGGTGGAGAAAGGATTATGTCTTGTTTGTTCTTCTCAGTACTGAATGTTTCTAACTGGAGAAGGTAAGTAACTTTTAAAAGTTGAATATTACTGCTTCTGCTGGCACCATACTTATGGTACCAATCACTGTACACATTTCAAACTACATGTCTCTTTAAGTCAGAAGCCAAAATGATCTTTCTTTTATTTTGAGTAGTACCTGTGTTGCCTTTATTAAAGTGGAAAACATTTTGCATTTTTCAGATTTTATGTGTTGTGCTTTTTTCTGCTCAAAAAAATGAAATTGTCTTTTCATAGACCACTATATCTACTACAATGTCATTTATTCATTTTGTATAACCTACTAATTGTATTTCTCCTTAATTATTCAAAGGTTTATGAAGAAGCTGGTTCTGACTTCCACCAAGTTGCTTATTTCAAAACAAAAATTGGTTTGCGAAATGCTCTTCAAGAAGAAATAAGTGGCTCATCCGATCGTGAGGCAGTGCTTATTACTTTAAACAGACCAATTGTCTATGCGCAACCCGTTGCCTTTGACAGAGGTAATATAGTATAATTGTTCCTCTTTCTACATTATTATATATGTCCAACTAATTAACTCATGACCAATAAAAGCCATTATTGAAGAAGGCCGTTAATTCTTTTGTATCATCTATATGGCCTGATTTCTTGTTTTGACTTCTAATTGTGAAAAACTATTAGTAATTTAAAAAAAAAAGATTAAAATACATCTTTTTGCCCATGATTGCCATTTTGATGGTATTTGAGTGCCTATTGAAGTGCAGAATAGGCTATGTTTCATGGATTCGGAGGAGAATGCAAGAAATGTCACAGCGTTCCCCTATGAATTCCTTTGGAGGTGTTGGAGCAGGAATATGTAGATTGCTAGGGTGTAGCTGGTTGATGACGTTCAGGCTGTTTCCCTGTAGTCCTGCATTAAAGTAGGACACTATTTAGGATTTCCAAATGTAATGATAAGTAAGGAAACTGGGAGACTGACTTGCCTGGTATTTCGCTCTTACAAGGGCTAATGATGCCATCGGAATCGACTTTGCATTCCACTTTTGTTATGTAGAAAGTAATAAAATGGAACTCATGGGTAAAAGCTGAATGTACACCAGATTCATGTCTAATTAACTGAAGCATAGTTATTGCTTTTGATTAGTCTTTGCCCCTTTGTATATCTTTGTAAAAAAAAGAAATTGTTGTCCAGAGATTTTCTTTTTTGATTTGTGTTTTTGTATCATTAGAGAAGTAACTTAGCATGGGTTGACATTGCTAATCTGGGCCGAATTTTTCTGGACAAAATTTGTAAAAATGATGTAATATTTCAGGAACCGTGAGACCTATATACTTCATTTTGGGGTCAAAACATAGGATTTGCACCTTGCAAGAACTGCACATTGTCTTTGACAGTTATCTTGAACTATCTGCCAAAGAATGTAAGAGAATCAGATGAATGTCTGCAAGTGGGACAATTGACCTTGCCTGCATCAAAAATTTGACCCCTATACCAGTGAAACTTGATAAATTGTGGTCATCAACATCAAACAAGATGAACTTGAAGATATTAATTTGCCAAAACTCCTGATGCTTCAGTGAACACTGAATTTCCAAGTATTGCTAGTGGAATGATTGTCAATGAGGAGTTGGTGAATGCAGAAATATATTCAAAAAGTACAGGCATTATTGTTCAAGGACTTGACAGCAAATTGGAAGAAGCTGACCTTCATGTTGTTCCACATGTTGAGTTGGCTGATCGAAATGGTTCCAATTGAATCATTGTACTGTCAAATGACGCAGATGTTATTATTGTGCTGCTTAGATTTGTTGCAATGTTCATAAGTCAGAGATGGTCAGAGTTATGAATACGCTATGGAACAGGCGAGAAAAAAAACTTAATCATGCTCAATATTCTGTGCAAGAAACTTGACCCAGAGATACCCAGTGTTCTTATCAAGGCACACATTCTTACGGGTGATGACACTATGAGCAAAATTGCAACAAAGCTCGGTGTTTTAACTGCTGAACCTGTGAAGTTTCTAAAAGGATTTGCTGGGACAGAGGAAGAATGTGACTTTAAAGACATAGGAAAATAATTTGTGCGTGTGTGGAAAACAAGTTCTGACTCTCATACATTTGACAATCTTCGGTACAGTGAGCTCAAGAGATCCGTCTTGCTAAGTGACCGTCCACTGGTGTTATATTCTGTGTGTGGACACATTAAAGAAGTGTTCTACTTGATCAGAAGTTGTGAAAATGTTTTGGATCATGCATACATTAAGAAAGATACGTGCAAATTTGGTTGGGAAGATATTGATGGAATGCTAAAACCTATGAAATTTGTAAAGCCCATAACCACAGAACTTGCATGTATATGTACTTGCAAAACCTGTGAAAAAATAAGATGTCCCTGTCGATATGCTCTTCTAAAATGTTCAACATTCAGCAACTTTACCACGAGTGATTGCCGAAACAAATAAAGTGAACTATGAAAAAGTGATCAACGTTATTTTTTTCTTATTCAGATCATAAACTTTGTTTTGTGTATACATAAAAGGATTAAAAACCATTATTATTTGTTTCATTTCTATATATGTCTCTTCTTCCTCTATTATGGCAACTATTTTGGAAAATGGCGGAAGGATTGCTCAGAAGAGTTATTTTCTGTCTCCATAAGACTACTTCACCCCCAAAACCTATAGGCACCAAAATGAAAAGTATATTGGCCTCATGGTTCCTGAAATATTACATCATTCCTAAAACACGCCAGCCATTTTAGGTCGAGCCTGGGCAGCGCCTGCGCTGCTCTGTGAGCCATCCTGTATTGGAGCATGTACTTGAAGCCCCACCCACTCTCTGCCCAGATTTGTCATTGGCTTGTGTCATTGTCCTTGCTAAAGGCTGGCTTCTGATTCGTTTTTAGGCCCTCCTTAGTACCGCCTTGTCTTCATTTGTAACTTCCCATGAGGACTGGCCCCTTTACTTCGGTTGTTACACGGTACGTCTTCTCTAGTCTTTACGCAATATTTTTTTAATGCATTTCTCTTACTACCGGAGGGCAGGAGAGTCTCTCGTGCCCAGTTGTGACCACACACTTGTTTATTTAACTCGTAGCAAACAGGGAACTGTTCAGGGGCCATGGGAGACCGAAGGGGGCAACTCAGCGATGTCTTCAAGCATTTGAAATGCAATTGGTCTCGCATTCGCTAGAATTTAAGCTATTGGCATTGTAAATGACAATACCTTTTATTTATTTTTAAAAACCAAAATATAAATAAAAGGCATTGTCATTTACAATGCCAATATCTCAATTTCGCGTAAATGCGAGACCTATTGCATTGCAGATTCTTGTTTAAAAATGTCATCCAGAAACATTTGACCCACATAAGCAATGTCTACCGAAGCTAAATTATTTCTCTAAAGATCCAAAAACCTAAATCAAAAATGAAAATCTCAACACATAATTTTTTTTACAGAGTTATATCAGCGGGCCAGGATTAGAAGTGGCTTATTTTCAACTTGCCTGTGAGAGGACATGGCGGTCGGGGACTAGAACAGTTAGTGTCCAAGACAGAACAGAACAGTACTGCTAAAATGCAATTAAAAAAATCTCTGGTCTCTGGCCAATAAGAATTACATTTTTAGAGATCGTGCTGTAACTATGTCAAAGAGATGTTTTGTTATGAATGCTAATGGAATTAGAAGGTGCTTTTAATCAAAGTACAGTACCAGTGTCAGACACAAATAACAATAGATGTGGTATGATGCATTAAAAGTCCCAAAGAGCGCAGAGAAAAGACGACTCAAGGAAAACCATTGTTGTGCCTCGTAGAGACACTCAGCAAAGTGTTCAGAGAAATTAAGTTTGACCAAATATGAAAAATAAGAATGAGATGTAGCTCAAGATGAGAAGGGGAAATGGATGGCTACTGGAAACAAGCATTGGCATAGCCAATAGGTCTCGCCTTTGGGACCTTATAAGTGTTTAGCCATGCAACAGTTGCATAACTAAATACTTATAAGGTCCCAAAAGTGAGACCTATTGGCTATGCCAAGCGGCCGTGAAAGTGATCGCGATAGCGATCAAACATAAAAGCAGCCGTGAAAGTAATCTCGGTCAAGCGCGGCTCGCGCGTCCGCGCACATGCACTGTAGCTCTAGGCTGGCCTGGTAGCACTTTTTGGAGCCCTCTCAATAAGTCTCGCCAGACCAGCGCATGCGCTGGGTCGGGCGAGACCTAAAAATGAGTGCAGTTCAGAATTGATTTGCAAACACATCTGTATAGAACTTTATACCCCCCTGACGAGGCGCCAAAGTGCTTGGTGGCATAAAGGCATATAGTTAAATGATTGATGTTGCAAAAGTGCATCACTCTTCAACTATTAGTTTGTATTTCTCACTAATGTTCTCTCTAGAAAACATCTTGGAAGATGGTTTATGCCATTTTAAATTGAAGTATTGCATCACGTTCATATGAGTACTAGAACCATTGAAATTAAAGTTAATTGAAGGTGGTATTTCGGGGGCCTTCCATGTTTATGGTCAGTGTGTTTTACCCCTGCACTACAGGATGTTCCGCCAGAGGAGAGAGGGTGGGTTTCCATATCAGATTGCAGTTAAAATGTAATGAACTCAAAAGTGATGGCGATAACATGGCAACACCGTTGTTAATTATCCCATTGCTAGCTGTAGAACTCAGAATGTGGGGCATTTTTACGGGCATGAAAATGGTGTATTTCTGCATCAGTTGTAATCCCCGTGGAGGTGTAGATTCCTGTTGGGTCCTGAATCAGGATCATCCGTCCGAGGAAAATTGGTGCCTTAGTCACAATTAATGTTGCTAGGATTTCATGTGCCAGCTTGTTGTGTAAAATATTTTCAACTCTGTAGCAGACTGTTGAGATGTTTATTTTTCATTGGCTGTCTTATAAGTAGAGAAAATCCATTGTGTGCAACAACTAATTATTTTTTGTGCTAAGCCAATGACTGTAGCATTTCATTAGAAACATGCACATTGATTTTTGTTTATAATTTCAGCTGTGCTGTTTTGGCTGAACTACAAAGCCGCCTACGATAACTGGAATGAACAGCGGTTAGCATTAAATAAGGATGTGCATGTGGCTACTAAGGAAGTAGTAGACATGCTGCCTGGTATCCAGCAAACATCTGCCCAGGCATTTGGCACCCTTTTCCTCCAGCTCACTGTCAATGATTTGGGGATTTGTCTGCCCATCACAAATACGCCACAGGTATTGTAAAATGTAATTAGTTGTCTAAAGATCATACTGTGATTGTGTCCATTTGGCAGAATTGTTGATGTCAATTACTACTTTAAATATTGGTCTAAAATGACTACCCATCTCCTGACTGAGATATTAACTTTGAAATAAGAGGCCACCTTTATACTCAATGACTAAATGTAATGCTTAAGGATGTTGTGTACTACAGGAAGAGTAACACAAGGCTGAAATGTGAATCGCAGGCTGCAGTTGTATCCCTGAAAATCTCCTATTGTTAAAGTGACAGAAATCATAACCTGCAAGTAAAGAACAGGTAATGTACTGACAAGAACTCTTAGTAGTGTACGAAGACAGCAGTGGCTACTTTCCAAAACGCGCCGTGATTCCTGTGTTTGCTAAAAAGAAAGATTCTCTCGGTCCCCCCAAAAAAATTTGAGGTCGTACCTATTGCAGGATGACACTCTTTGAAGCTGGATTTTATTCAGTTGTGTTAATGTATGTTAATGTGGCCAAGTATGAGAAAACACATTTTGTTCAAATGGATGTTTGTGTTCGATGAGTTATCCTTAGCAGCAATGGTGGAGGTTATGTCTGCTCCTAATGTCGGGTAACACCCTTCGGCATCCAGCTTAAATATTTTAGTTTCTTTATGAAATCTCTAATTGGGTTTGTTATTGGGTTTCCGTACATTTCTAGGGTGCTCTAAACCACCTGAGTGTGTAGAACAGGATTGACTCTTACAAGAATCATAAGAAGCATACATAAGTTCACTCTTCTGCCATTGCTGAGTTGATGTATGCAAATTGTACGGTCGATGGCATACACATGCTGATTTCTAACATTAGATTATTTGCTCATTATAAGGAAGGGTCTTGTTTGAAAGACTAAAATAGTGACTTGGGCCATGTTTAAAGTTTGGCCAAAAAGTGGCTGATGTCCATTCTGGGCTATTTGGAGTAAATAAATGTCTGTCTAAATTGGGTGTAGAAGACATCTGCCACTTATTTGTGTCTGTCTGACATCAGCCAGACGCTCATACAAGCCCTCAGGTGTGACAGATGTGATCCAGATGCTGGAGGGACCTCACAAAATACTTATTACTTTGAGGCAAAAACCCCATATCATTTAGTTTTTTTATCTCTTTATTGTTCGTAAAGGTCTACTGGCTTTATTTATAGGGATTGTCACATCAGTCTTTTTGTTTTTGTTTTGCATTACTCAATTTAGCAATACTGCAGACCTCCTAATTTTATGGAAGAATATCCATTTGAACACTGATGCAGGTATTTCCAGTATTGGTTAGGGAGCTCCAAAGCAGTGACTTGTCAAGCAGCGCTCCTCACACTGAGAAGGAGGGATACTAGTTAATAAGAGATTCAACCAAGGTTGTAACATTTTGAAAGTATAAGAACTTTTTTATTTATAGCCATCAGTGTGCTTTGGTTTCACTAAAGAGCTCTGCTTTTCTGAGGGCTAGTCTGGTTTTACTGTTAATGGACAATACCACTACATGCAACTGCATCACAAAATTCTGGAAAGTAGAATCCTTTACATTTCATAGAGCAGTGATGCTGTAATTTGATAGAGACTTCTAGCCGCAGATTCCTTACCTTAGAAATATCTCCAGTAGTCAGACTGGATCTGGACATTTTTCACGAGTAGTACCCCTGCGCGCCAGTAGGTGGCGTCGACCGGCTCTGCGTGGCATTGTCTGCATTGCCCTCGCTGGATGTGACATATGCAGTGCCTATATTGACTAAACCTTTTTCGACTTAAGTGTTTTTAAGAATCTTTTCCTGGTGTGGCAGGGTTGTCATCCTGGAAGGCCGGTTTCATGCCCTGTGGCGCCTGTCACCAACAGATGTCAGGGACTGACATGCATGTTGTATGCCTGGGGTGCCTAGAGTGAGACCACTATCCAAAGGCCTGCTCTTATTGTCGTGCCAGAAGGTCATGAGGGGGCAATCCCTCCAGTACCAGGCCTGCTCAACTGTGGCCGCTGTGACGATCTCAATCCCGGTCGGGAAGAATGGATCGGTTATGGAGTCCTAGCTCTTTGTCGCACTTGCAGTCATCCAGACACTCGAGAAGGTCCCATAGAAGATGAAAAGAAAGAAGTAGAAGAGTTCTTTGACTTCACCGCGTACGTCTGCTGACAAGACGAGGGAGCGTCGACATTCATGGCTTTGCTCTGCAGTTGACAGTGCTTAGGTCAGTGCTGTGCTTCCCTGAGTTTCCCGGAGTCTGAGCGACCTCTGCCTAGCTTTAGGAATTTTATGAGGCCATGTGCCTCATATTTTAGTAGCCCAATCCCCGCGGCACGCACTCGAGCCCCACGGATTTAGGAGAGGCCACTGCTGGATTCTCACCATCGGCTCTGATCCTGGCATTAGTGGGGCCACTTGGATCCACGGATGGATCCAGACTGGCGCCAGTCGTGCCTTCTCGACTCTCCCCTACGGTGGTCCCGATGCTGGCATTTCTGGGCCATCCCCATTCTGATTCTCGACTCTGACAAGTAGCTGGATGGGTGTCCCCCGACACTGACTTAGGCCGTGCCTTCCAGGCCGGAGCCTGAGCTCTTTTCGAATGGGCTAGGACTCACAGAGGAGAGGATGGTTGCTGGTCCCTGAGAAATACGAGGCCTTTGATACTAATGTGGACTGGGCTGGTTTGATGATTTGGTGGAAGCCAGTGAACTGGACACTTCTCCAGATATTGGTATGCTTTATTCTTCTGCAATGGCTACAGAGGACGGAGCGTCTTTCGCAAAGGTGGTGAAGAGGGAGGCAGATGTCTTGACCTTAACCTGCCCTCTGTGGCATTCAAGATTAATGTCTTGATGGAAGTCCTTCAGCCAGGAGTGTCTCCCTCAGAACTGCTTCTCCCTTTAAATGAAGCCCTTACTGACGTTCTGTTTGTGACATGGTCCAGGCCCAGCACAGGGATTCCTGTGAGCAGGATGACTGCCCGCTGCAACACCCTACCCCGAATAGCTTGGTGGTCCAACCCCCACCTCCCATGGCACTTTCCCTTCCGCACGCCTTGATGCGGAATCCAAGAAACTGGACACCTTGGGGAAGAAGATGTTTTCTTCCAACCAGCCTGACTGTGGTCAGTGAACACCGCATGCCTTTTGGGCTGCTACTCTCAAGTTCTGTAGGACATGGTTGGGCAGGTGATGCCGACAGCCTGGAGGAGGCCTGAGCTGTTCTCTCCCAGGCTGTTGCTGACAGGAGAGATGCAGCCAAGTTCACCATTCGTTGTGGACTAGATACCACCGACTTGCTGGGCAGAGTGGATTCATTGACAGTGGCCTTACAGCGCCATGCCTAGCTGAGGACAACTTTTCTGGAAATATCCAATCATCACTTATGAACATGCCCTTTGATGGCTCCTTTTTCTTCGGAAACAAGACAGATTCAGTGCTGGAGAGCTTTAAGGAGAGCAAGGCTATGTCCAGGTCCTTGGGCCTTTTAACAGCCCCTCACTACCCCCAATCTGCCTTTCACTCCTTTCTTGGCCGCAGAAAAGAATTCCAGCTGCATCTGTACCCTCCCCGCCCCCACGGCGTGCATGCTTCTCAGCCTCTGCGTAGTCAAGGACACAGTACCCACAGGCCTTGTGAGTCTGGCAGCCAGAGGTCGGGCCAGTCTGGGGTTCACTGTCAGTGTGTCGAAGTCACACTTGACTCCCTCTCAGACGCTCCCCTGGACAGCGTACTGTTTCAGGCCTATCCTCCTTAAAGACGATTCCAGGATATTCAGTCTATGATACCGATGTTTCAGTCTCTAGCCTGGATTTCAGTGACACTGACTCTGAGGCTGCTGGGCCTCATGGTCTCCTGCATCGTGGTGGTGACACATGCCCGATGGCATATGCTAACTTTGCTTTGGGGCCTGAAGTTCTAGTGGGCACAGCATCAGGGGAATCTCTCCTTCATTGCCCAATTCTCAGAGAAAACTACATATGGCTGCAGAGGTGGCTAACAAACCGCAATTGGGTCAGCGGCAGACTTCTTTCCCTTTCCCAATTGGATCTGACAATAATGGCAGATGCATCACTCCTGGGATGGGGCATCCATTTAAGAGAGGTTGAGATCACAGGCCTCTGATCTCCAGCAGAATCCAGCCTCCACATTAACCTTCTGGAGCTCTGGGCTATCCAGCTGGCATTAAAAAGCCTTTATTACCCTCCATCAAAAGAAGGCTAACGCAGGTGTTCACAGACAACATCACTTCCAAGTGGTACTGCAACAAACAGGGTGGGGTAGGGTTGAGGCTCTGCATCTCTAGACATGGCTGGAACGTCGGCGCATTTCCCTGATTGTTCAACACTTAGTGGATTCTCTGAATGCATAGGCGGACAAACTCAGCCGAGATGCCTAGCAGATCAAAAATGCCACATCCATCCGGAAGTGGTGCAAGGTTTCTTTCAGCAGTGGACAGAGCCTTGGTTAGACCTATTCGCCGCCACCTAGAACAGACAATGTCAGCAGTTCTGCGTGCTGGAGTTTCCAAGGCAGTTCACGCTCCGAGACCTTTTGGTTTCAAGTGGAGCTCAGGCCTCCTGTGCGCCTTTTTGTCCATACCATTCCTGCCCAAAGTTCTCAAGAAGATCAGGAACGACTGGGCACCAGTCATCCTTGTGACTCCAGACTGGCATTGAAGTGTTTGGTATCCTGAGCTGTTGAGCATGACCATCGGTCCTCTGATCAGGCTAGCCATTCATGGGGATCTTCTGGCACTGCAGCAGTGAAGGGTTCTCCACCCGAACCTATCTATGCTCCACTTTCTTGCTTGAAGATTGAACAGCAACAGTTGACAGCTTTCGAACTTCTGCCCGAAGTCTGCAGTCTTATTATGGCAGTCAGGTGTCCTTCCACCAAAACGAAATACGCCTGCTGTTGGGGAAAGTTTGTGGCATGTTGTGTAGAGAAACAGGTTGACCCTCTTTTCTGCTCTCCTTTCTCAGGTTTTGCTGTTTGTTCTTTCCCTTGGTCAGCAGAGCTCTGCTCTGGGCACAGTGAAGGCTCACTTTCTGCTGTATTTGCTTTTCTGCGGTTGGCTGACCAACCTTCCTACTTCCAAACCTTTATTGTACATAGGTTCTTGAAAGGTTTGCAACATATATTGCCTCCTTCTCCCTTCATTATGCCTCAGTGGGACCTTAATCTGGTCCTGACGTTCCTGATGTGTGCTCCCTTTCCGACTTTGAACAACTGTCCTCTCAGGCTCCTAACCATCAAGACAGCCTTCCTGGTGACAATAATATCTGAAAGAGACAGGTTAGTGCTAGATTCCTTACCTTAGAATTACCCCTAGGCGTCAGACTGGATCCGGAAAGTTTTCGTTAGCAGTACCCCCGCGCATCGGAGGGTGGCGTTGTGCGGCTCTGCATCCGTCATAGGCGTCGTGATCGCCGGGATGATGTCGCAGAAGCTACTTAGACGACGCCCTCGCGCGATGGGGAATTTTTATCCCTTTCTCCATTCTCCTCCTTCTCTCCCACCTGCCCTGTAGGTTACGGAGGACTAGGAGGACTGGGAGGGGTCTGAGGACCCTCTCGCAGCCCAGTGTGAGTTAGACCCGGACTGGGCAGAGCATGTGGAGAACGCAGGTGATCTGGATTTTTCTCCAGAACCTGGCACACGGTCTCCTTTTACCGTGGCTACGGAGAAGGGTGGTACTTATTCAGTGGTGTTGCGTAGGGCAGCAGAGGCTCTCCACCTCGAGCTCCCTACAGTGCCCGTCAGGACTAACCTCCTGACAGAAGTGCTTCGGCCGGCCGCTTCCTCTACGGAGCTGCTGCTGCCTTTTAATGATGCACTTTCGGACGTTCTTTTGGGCACCTGGTCCAGGCCCAACAAAGGGGCTCCTGTGGATAGGAATGTGGCCGGACGCCATCGCCCGGCCCTGGGCGACCCCATTTTCCTCTCCCAGCACCCTACCTCTGAGAGCTTGGTTGTCCAAGCCTCTGCGTCGCCGAGCGCATTCCCTTCCGCACCTCCGGACAGGGAATCCAAGAAACTGGAGCAGTTTGGGAAGAAGATTTTCTCTTCTGCCAGTTCAGGGTTGCGGTCTGTGAACACCGCATGCCTCTTGGGTCATAATTCCCACTCTGTGTGGGACACGGTGGCGCAGGTGCTGCCTCAGTGTCCGAAGGAGGCCCGGACAGTGCTCTCCCAAACTATTGCTGAGGGGAGAGATGCAGCCAAGTTCACGATTCGTTGTGGTCTTTACACCGCCGACTCGCTGGGCAGAGCGATTTCCACGACAGTGGCGCTACGCCGTCACGCCTGGCTGAGGACAACTGGCTTTTCTGGAGATGTCCAGAACACTCTGATGGACATGCCTTTTGATGGCACTCGCCTTTTTGGCGACAAGGCAGACAGTGCGTTGGAGCGTTTTAAGCACTCGTGGGCTACAGCCAAGTCCTTGGGCCTTTCGGCCACACGCACTCCTTCGGCTTCTGCTTTTCGCTCCTTTCTTGGCCAAGGAAGGGGCGCCCCAACAAGTTTGTTTCAAAGCCACAAGCCTGCGCAGCAACAGCCGCGAACGTGGGACCCGCCAAGGGGGGTCACGGGGCCAGCGGGCGGGTCAGTCCACCACCTCCCCTGCCACCTCAGCCTCCAAACCTTTCTAGTCCAGTGTTTCAGGCCCACCAAACACCAGTGGGTGGCAGGATTCACCATCACCTCCCCCACTGGTGCACCATCACTTTGGACAGGTGGGCTTTACAGATAGTCCAAAAAGGCTACTCCCTCCCCTTTGAGACTACCCTTCCAGCAATGCCACCTCATTATCACCGCATGTCGGGGATCACTTGACGCTTCTCGAGCAGGAAGTTGCTACCCTCTTGGCCAAGGGGGCCATCAAGCACGTTCCGACGCTAGAAGAAGGTTGTGGTTGTTACTCCCTCTACGTCTTGGTTCCAAAGAAGGACAAGGGCCTGCGTCCTATCTTAGACCTTCGGAACGACAATCTCTTCCTCCAGAAGGAGACGTTCAAGATGCTCACACTTGCTCAGGTCTTGTCTGCCCTAGACCCGCAAGATTGGGTGGTAGCATTGGACTTGCAGGACGCTTACTTTCATATCCCTGTCCAGCCGGCCCACCGGCTTTACCTTCGGTTCACGGTAGGCCACAAGCACTTTCAGTTCACCGTGCACCGTGGCCTTGCGAGTGCCCCTCGGGTGTTCACCAAAGTGATGGCGGTGGTCGCAGCTCATCTGTGCAGATCAGGGGTTTCAGTCTTCCCCTATCTCGACGACTGGTTGTTGAAGGCGGGCTCGCCCCTGGCAGTCGTCTCCCACCTCCAGACTATGGCCAACCTCCTGCATTTGATGGGGTTCTCCATCATCGTGCCGAAGTAGCACCTGATTCCCTCTCAGAAGCTCCTCTTTATCAGAGCGATTCTGGACACGGCGCAGTTTCGGGTTTATCCTCCCGAACAGCGAGTCAGGGAAATTCGGGCTATGATTCCGATCTTTCGGCCCTTGCCCTGGGTTTCAGTCAGAATGACCTTGAGGCTGCTGGGACTCATGGCCTCCTGCATCCTGCTGACCAATCATGCCTGATGGCATATGCGGGCTCTGCAGTGGGACCTGAAGTTCCAGTGGGCGAAGCATCAAGGGGACCTGTCGGAGTACATTCAGATCTCTGAGGGCACTGCATGACAGTTGCAGTGGTGGCTCACAAACTAGCATTGGGTCAGCAGCAGATCCCTCTCCCTTCCCCAGCCGGAGCACACAATGGTGACGAATGTGTCCCTCTTGGGATGGGGCGGCCACATGGGAGAGGCAGAGATCAGAGGCCTCTGGTCTCCGGCGGAGTCCAGGCTCCATATCAACCTTCTGGAGCTCTTGGCGATCCTCTTAGCACTGAAGGCATTCCTTCCCTCTGTCAAGGGGAGAGTAGTGCAGGTGTTCACAGACAACACCACCGCCATGTGGTACTGCAACAAGCAAGGCGGGGTGGGGTCGTGGACCCTATGTCAGGAGGCTCTGCATCTCTGGACATGGATGGAAAGTCAAGGCATTTCCTTGGTGGTTCAACACTTGGAAGGTTCTTTGAACGCCAGGGCGGACAAAAACTCAGCCGCGGGTGCATGATGAATCACGAATTGCGTCTTCATTCGGAGGTGGCGCAAGGTCTCTTTCAACAGTGGGGTGAGCCTTGGTTAGATCTATTCACCACCGAAGAGAACGCTCAATGTCAGCAGTTCAGCGTGGTGGAATTTCCAAGGCGGCACTCGCTCTGCGACGCTTTTCGTCACGAGTGGTGTTGCGGTCTATTGTACGCCTTTCCACCTATACCACCTCTACCCAGAGTGCTGAAGAAGATCAGGCACGACCAGGCCCATGTCATTCTTGTTTCCCCAAACTGGGCTCGAAGAGTTTGGTATCCCGAGCTACTCAGTATGAGCGTGGCTCCCCCGATCCATCTGCCTCTTCGGGAGGATCTTCTGTCGCAGCAGCAGGGGACGGTCCTCCACCCGAACCTGTCCAGCCTCCACCTCCAAGCGTGGAGATTGAGCGGCGACAGTTGACAGCTTTTGATCTTCCTCCCGAAGTCTGTGATGTCATTCTGGCTGCCAGGCGTCCCTCCACTAAAACGGTATAAGCCTGCAGGTGGAACAAGTTTGTGGCATGGTGCACAGCTAAGGCTGTTGATCCCCTTTCTGCCCCTCTTTCCGAAGTCCTCTGTTCTTTCTTTCTTTGGCCCAGCAGGGCTCTTCTCTGGGCACTATCAAAGGTTATCTTTCGGCCATCTCCGCCTTTTTACGGCTTCCAGATCAGCCTTCTCTTTTTAAGTCCCCGGTTGTTAACCGTTTCCTAAAAGGCATTACGCACACGTTTCCTCCCGTGCCGTTCATAATGCCTCAATGGGACTTAAATCTTGTCTTGACATATCTGATGTGCGCTCCCTTCGAGCCCCTTCATACCTGTCCTTTGCGTCTTCTCACTCTCAAGACAGCTTTCCTGGTAGCTATCACCTCTGCCAGAAGAGTGAGTGAGCTCCAGGCTCTTTCTTCTAAACCTCCTTTACCTTCTGTTCATCCGGACAAGGTGGTTTTAAGGACTCGTCCTCCTTTTTTGCCAAAGGTTGTCACGCCCTTCCACATCGGGCAGGCCATCACTTTGCCCACCTTCTTTCCGCCTCCTTCGAAGGAGGAAGAGAGGCTCCACCATCTGGACCCAAAACGTGCGCTCTTGTTCTACCTGCAGCACACACAACAGTTCCAGGTGGATGAGCTCTATGTGGGCACCAAAAGAGGTTGGGCTGTGCACAAGCGGACGATCTCTCGGTGGGTCGTTCTCTGCATCAAGGCCTGTTACTCGTTGGCTAAGAAGGAGTCTCCTGTGGGGCTGCGGGCCCATTCTACCAGGGCGACGGCAGCCACTACTGCCTTGGGACGCGGCGTTCCCTTGCTGGACATTTGTCAGGCAGCTACGTGGGCTTCGCTGCACACGTTTACCAAGCATTACTGCCTTGACGGGTCCGGAGAGACGGTTTCATTGGCCACCACCGGGGTTGGTACTGCTGGGGTATATATTCTAAGGTAAGGAATCTATCACTAACGTGTCTCTTTCAGATGCACAAGTTACTACTTGTGTAATGATATATCTGTAAGAGACATTAGTTAGTGATAGATTCCTTACCGCCCCAACCATCCTCCCCATTTCTGTGAACTGATTTCTAGGGTTAAGGTCATCCCTTTCAGGTCCCTAGTTTCTTGGCACTAGTGGTCAGTTTCTTGCATGGCTTTGCGTTCCTCGCGCGGAAAGTCGTGTACAGAACTGACGTCAGCGCGCATGGGTGGCGCCTAAGTAGTCTCCGTGACGTCATCTCGGCGCTTATGAAGCCAGCGACAGACGTGGAGCCGCACGACGCCACCTTCTGACGCGTAGGGGTACTGCTAGAAAAACTTTCCGGATCCAGTCTGACACCTGGGGATATTCTAAGGTAAGGAATCTATCACTAACTAATGTCTCTTACAGATATATCGTTACACAAGTAGTAACTTGTGCGTTACTGCCTTCTACATCGGGCAAACTATCACCCTGCCCACTTTCTTTCCACCTCCGCACCCTTTCAGAGAGGAAGAGAGGCTCCACCCTCTGGACCCAAAACGTGCGCTCTCATTTAACCTCAGTCGCACACAACAGTTCTGGGTGGATGACCATCTCTTTGCTGGCAACGTAGGCGCCAAGAAAGGACGGGCTGTACACAAGAGGACTAGCTCACACTGGGTCGTCTTGTGTATAAAATCCTGTTATTCTCTGGCTAAAAAGGGACCTCCGGTGGGGCTGCGTGCCCATTCTACCAGGGGTACAGCAGCTACTACTGCATTGGGACGTGGTTTTCCCCTGCAAGACATCTGTCAGGCAGCCACATGGGCCTCGCTATACACTTTTACTAAGCATTATTGCCTTGACAGCCAAGTCCGGAGAGACTGCTTCTTTGGCCGTTCTGTTCTCCGTGACTTTCTGGTGTGATCTTGGTTTGCAGACCCACCACCAGGGTTGGTATTGCTGGGGTATCTATTCTAAGGTAAGAAATCTATCACTAACATGTCTCTTTCAGATGCACAAGTTACTTACCTTCGGTAACCATATATCTGTAAGAGACATTAGTTAGTGATAGATTCCTTACCGCCCCACCCATCCGCCCCTTTCTGCGAATTGATTTCTAGGGTTAAAGTCATCCCTTTCAGGGCCCTAGGTTCAATACACCAGTGGCTCTGTGTTCCTAGCGTGGAAAGTCGTGTACAGAACTGACTTCGGCACGCTAGGGCGGCGTCTAAGTAGCTGCCACGACGTCATCCCGGCGATCACGACATCTACGTCGGACGCGGAGCCGCACGACGCCACCTTCCGATGCGCAGGGGTACAGCTGACGAAAACTTTCCAGATCCAGTCTGACACCTGGGGGTAATTCTAAGGTAAGGAATCTATCACTAACTAATGTCTCTTACAGATATATCGTTACCGAAGGTAAGTAACTTGTGCATCTTCCTGGTGGGTCAGTGAGCTGCAGGCTTTGTCATCCAAGCCTCCTTACCTGAACATCTACCCAGACAAGCTGGTTCTATGGACTAGAGCTTCCTTTCTACTTAAACTGGTCACTCACTTTCATGTAGGCCAGTCCATCACGCTGCCTATGTTTTACACTTCGCCCACATGTCTCCAAGGAAGAAGAGCGACTTCTAATAGATCATTGTCGTTCTGCCTTGACCCACATGAGAGTTCCAGATGGGCAAACTATTCATGGGGAATGTAGGAGTGAAGAAGGGAAACCCTGTGAAGAAGCGCACCATCTCCAGCTGGATCTTGCTCTGCATTAAAATCTGCTATGCATTGGCCAAAAAGAAACCCCCTGAGGGCTCATTCCACCTGGGCCAAGACTGCGACCACTGCTTTACCATGTGGAGTTCTGGTCATGGACATCTGCCAGGCTGTAACGTGGGTATCTCTGCACACATTCACTAAAGAGTACTGTCTGGACAGTCAGCTCCGTTGGGACGGGCACTTTGCTCATTTGGTCCTACAGGACTTCTTCGTGTGAAATTGGTCCGCAGAACCACCTCCAGGGAGGTATTGCTTGGGTATCTATTCTAAGATGAGGAATCTGCGGCTAAAAGTCTCTATCAGATGAACAACTTACTTAACTTCTTTAATGCCTTATCTGGAGCCGATCAATGCCACCTACTAGCATGCAGAGGTACTACTCACAATTTTTTTCCAGATCCAATCCGATGCCTAGGGACAAATCTAAGGTAGGCGTTACTGAAGATTAGTAACTTGTTCATATAGGTAATTGAGGGAGGTAGAATAATTTTACATCCTACTAGGTACTACTAGGTACAATGTGAATGGAGATCCTTTTTTGGGAGGGTGGCGCCTTATGTTTCTGAAACTTTGTGGCCAGGACTCTGATGGCCAGGGTAGATTCTTTATTTGAATATAGATGACCCTTATTGAAGATTAGGATGGCTCAGCATTTTTCAGATGACTTTGTTTGTTTATTCTAATTTATGTATCCAAATTGTTAGATGTTGTTGAGGCAGTTTTTAAGGTTAAAGAATCTGTAGAGTAAATAGCATCAATTGGAAGACAAAGGTAATGGACCTTTGACTTGGTTGATGGCGATCATTTTCCCTCCTTACATTTTGCTATTGCCCATAGTGATCCCTTTACAGACAGTTAACCTTCTGATAACCACTGAGATAGGACATTTCTGGGACCTGAAGTGGTTGAGTGAAGCATTGCTGCTTATGTAACAGAATTGTGTCATGTCTGATCTGCATCATGTTGTGCCAATAGTGGTACCCTGTGCTCTATCCCTATAAGTAAAACATTGTCCAGATATCTGAAAGAGAAGTTTGCACATAAAAAGCTGTAAATATCAGAACAAAAATATTAATCTAGCACACTGAGGATCATGATTGAATTGTATGAGGATCTCATACACTTTAAATTTCCAGCATCTAAGATGATTTTTTATTCAGGTGACCTGAACAGATATCAGAGCAACACTCTAGGGTGGTGGAGGAAGCTGTTGCCTAAAGTCCATAAATTGAGTCGACAAGCCCAACACTCAAAAAGACACCGCCTAGGCTATGCTGAGGAGAATGTTGCTAACAATGTTTGGATTTGTAATGGGATAATAAGGTTACCTTACCATAGCCAACAATTAATGTAGGAAAAGCAATTTCTGAATGGAAAGTGGTTTAGATTTCTCCACCTGTTCTTTTCCACTCTTGTACTTCACCCTCCATACAGAGTTACATTCCCTATTTATCAAAGGAGTGGTGGAAATGGGTTCTCTTACTTCAGTGGGGAAGGGTCTCTACTACAGATATATAGGAAAAGCCTAAAAAGTGTTGTAACTACACGCTATATTAAAGGCAATGGTTATAAGCATAGATATCCCTCAATTACAGTTTAATCAAGATGCTCATACCTCAGCAAGCCTTAGCTGTAGTCTATGAACAGGGCTGGTTTGTCTCTTGAGACTACCAGCACACATACTTTCACATTCCTACTGCCAATAAACAGGAAGTACTTGAGGTTCATTGCTGGAGATCTTTATTGCCAGATTATATCTCTACAGTTTGCCTCACAAGAGCTCCGCAAGTCTTTACAAAGATGATGCCAATTATAGTTGCACTTTTGCACTGCCTTTTTACCGAGCCAAGCTTTTTCTTATGAAGCTAACAAAAGGTGTTTGTCTTAGGTTTGATCCTGTCAGTCCCCAAACATAGCCTTTTGCTCATAGCAAAGGCATGAAGTCTCTGGTTTCTCATGGCCACTTATTTGTTCGAATCTATTGTGTCATAGGGAACGTCTACCCTTGCAGAACAGTTCTGTGTTCTGGTCTGGAGAAAACATTGGGTGAAAAGGCTTTATTTAAACCTAAAATTATATCAATGTGTCATTGTTTTTCTCTGCATTAATAAGAAGCTATCAGTCACTTGGAAAGAGTGAATATCGAGAACAAATTCTTGCTTGCTGTTCTACTTTACCTATTGGAATTGGGTATTAGATAAAACATAGAGAAAGGGGGCCTAGCATCCCTAAAATTTTATTTTTTCTCCACAGATTATATACCCTTTACTATCCAAATGGGTGGTTGGTTTCTTCACTTGTTAAAAATGACCAGAAAATGTATGTATTCAGTGTTGCTGGTTCATCAATTATATAAAAGTAGAGGTTTATAATCTGCTATTATAAATATTTTTCAAAAAAATTAGGCACCCCATTATTTTTTTTTGTGGAGTTCCTTTTATAGCCAGTGACGAAAATGACATTTAGCCTGTGTGAGAAACACATCAAACAAGCAATGGCAAAGCCAAGAGGTCTGCTTTATTTTAAGTGAAAGATATGGGCGATTGCAAAATTTACGTCTGTTGTTCCGTGAATGAGTGCGTCAATCTGCAAATGAGATAATGGATGGAGTGAGTGAATGACAGTATGCCTGGTGTTGTCACCATCGTGCCACGGAGGCCAAACATATTACTACAACCAACTGGGAAGCTACCCAGCTTAGCCACCATTGCTTCTTCCTGCTCTGTCTCTTCTCCTGTTACCTTATCTTCCCCTCCTTGCATTTCCTCCTCTTCTACTTTCTCCTATATTGCAGAACTGGGTATGCAGTGACAGAGGCGACAGAAGGACTGGTGACAATGGTACAATTGGTAGATATACCTCTTGCATATGGACTGAGCAGAATGACACAAGCCAGTAACAGAGAGACATGCAAAACAGCAAAATCGGTTGCCTTCATACGAAGGTGTAATTTTATAAACTGTTTACAAGTGCCTTAATACATTGCTTACTGTGTACTGCCAAAAGAATGCACCATCGTGTGCCTTATAAAGCAATAGAAAACCTGGATGAACTACAAAGAAAGAAAAAAAAACTTTTTGGAGTTAATCAAGAATGATAGTAGGTCTCTTGAAGAATAATTTATACAGCATGAATATGTGAAGGGAATTTCTATTGAAGTGAACTTGCACAGTATGCAGTCCAGAACATCCCTGCCTTGACATGGAAAGTAAGCCACATTCAAGTGTTAATGGTGGGAATACAATGTGTGGTAATATGGTGTGCTTTAAAGAAAACAAATTTCTAAAAGTTAATGTTGCACCTGTGGAGTATCCCCCTGGGTGCCAGAATGGATCCAGAGAATTTTTCTGCAGTGCTCCTGTGCTCTGGTATGCGTCGTTTTCTGGCTCCGTACTGATACCATACTGTCATAGAAGTGAATGATTGAAAAAGCATATAAACTCCACCCCTGCTCTTTGACGTCAGTTTCTTGTCTTTTCCTTTTCCACGCCCTCAGATGTGGAGCGTAAAACAATTGATGATAGTATGCTGACCTCTAATTTTGAATTTTAATAAATGTTAAAAAGAGGCTACTGCTCAGAATGGGGAGATGGGAGGGTAGTGTGGAATCTGTGGTTACATTGAGTATCAGTTAACTTTTATTTATTTAATTAAATATTGTTATAAATGGGCATACTTATATTCTTTCTCCTCTTTTACTTCAATAAACCTATTAAAGCTTTAAAAAATCAACCCGATAGAGTGTTACCAAAGTAACTTATTCTGCTGAGGGATCCTTCTTGCCACAAATTCCTTTCCTTCAGAATAGATACCAAAGCAGAACCTCCTAAATATGGAAAGTCTTTGGAATGAAATCAAATAAAAAAAATTATTGCTCAACCGAATGAGTAAAGTGTCCTTCCCCCGGACCTGCTGGTCAAGGCAGTAGTGGTTTGTCAGTGTATGCACCAATGCCCATGTAATAGCCATGCAGATATCAAGGACAGGCTTGACTCGCACCAACACAGTTGTACCAGTGTTGACCATGATGGAATAGGCTCTTATTCCTTCAGGGGGTTGGTTCTTGGACAGTGTTTTGCTGATCTTGATACAAAGGCTATCCACCTCAACTGGGTCCTCTTCGGCACTTCAGAAAAACATACAAAGAGCTGATAGTACACTTGATGGGCCTTACTGCAATCAATACAAATACTCAAATACCTTTTGGGGTCAAACCAATGAAATTTCTCATCCTATTTCAAGGGGCTAGCAAAGAGCACATTAAGAGTGATTGACTGCCCAATGCTGAAGGAAGTTGTAAGCTTTGGTAAAAAGGATGCCAGAGTCCTCAGAAGCAGTTTGTCTGGGAAGAAGGTGGTGAATGGCAACTGCTCTGAAAGCTCTTGCAGTTCCCTCATGAGATGGCCTGACGCAATTGCAATAAGGAAGACAGTTTTCAGTCAAAAGATACAGCAAGCAACTATGCATAGACTTAAAGTGTGTTCACATAAGGCATACTAAGACCAAGTTAAGGTCCCACTGTGACTTGTGACTGGCTTACGATTC
The DNA here is from genome assembly GCF_964204655.1 of Triturus cristatus. Classification (NCBI taxonomy): domain Eukaryota; kingdom Metazoa; phylum Chordata; class Amphibia; order Caudata; family Salamandridae; genus Triturus; species Triturus cristatus. Next base: position 462,176,244 of record NC_140582.1, on the reverse strand, counting down.
AGGTTATCCGCTTACAGCTTTTGTGGATGCACAACGGGACTTAATACCTTCTTTATTAAGGGACTTGACAATTGACACATCATTGGAAAATCTGCTGAAGGATTATGGTCTTTGTACTTCAATGAGAGTTTTAAAATGTTTATTTTTAGTTAATACATATAACAACTCAAAGATTTGAAAAAAAATAATGTACTATTAAATATATCATCTTTGGAGCTCCTTTGGCCTGGACAAGTAGTGATCACCATTCAAACAAGGTGTACAATAGGCACATATTAGTGGGCTACTTATACAAGTCAGTTAAATGTCGGACGCCAGTTGTAAGACTTGCAACCGGTAGAGTAACTAGTGGTAGAGTGGCTGCCATGTAAATGTACGAGAATTTGTGCTAAATGCAGGGAAGGAATGATCAAACGTCTCTTCCTATTTCACTAGAATATTTATGGGTTCACTCAGACATCTAAAGGTCACAAACCACTTCCAATAACGTGATGGTGGGTTTACCCACACCTTTAATGGCTTCCTTTGCAATAGGACGATAATACATAGCCCCACATCATGCTCCACTGCCTATTCCTCCATGGCTACCAGTTCTCCACTGCTTATGGAGCACAGACAGCCTCTGGTCCTCTGATAAATGCTTATTTTTCTAGCATATATATAATGGATCCCTCACTGTCTGTAGGTGGTTCTTGTTCCTTTCAGTAGGTGCTCAGCAGGGCAGTTGACAGCAACTAGTGGATTCTGTACTGTTTGCACCCGTAGATTTCAAGCTTGTGAAGAACCTGGAGGCAGCTATTAGAGCTGAGCTGCCCAGACCTTGTCTAAGGATGACTGGTGTGAAGGAGAAGTGTCTGACTTTTGTCTATAGCTCCCCCTGAAAAGCAGTAGTTCTGGTTATATCAGGTAATTGTTCCTGCGCCTGCTGGGGTGGATTCTTCAGAAACAACCAGAATGTGTGTTTGGTACATGAGGGGAGAAGGGGATTGTCTGAAGTATTGATTGTACCACAGTGGTTTACAGTTTTGTGGGGTCATGTGGTGGCAAGAGTGAAGGCTCTAATGCCTGCTGCACACGGCTGGTTCTTATTCAGTCAGACAATGTTTCATTTGTTGGGGTGCTTGGAGTTTCTGCAATTACCACTGTATATCACAGTTCCCAATGCAGTCAGAAGCATGGCTCCCATTTCAGGGTCTATATCACCTTTTAATGTAATTGAAATGAAATCAAACAACTAACCCTTTACTCCACCCCCTCCATTACTTCAACAAGCTGTTTCCCTCCCTTAGCTTACTATGTGATAGCTTTTCACTTTAAAAGAAACATAGCTGTTGGCTTTGTCATTGCTTGTTAATAAAATGTATAAGTCCAAGTGATGCTAAAATCTGGTCTGCCAGCTTAAGAGCTACAGTTTAAGTATTCTACTTAATGTGTTAAGTAATTCTGCCTAGAATGGCAGTGTGAATAGGGTGTTAGTAACAGTTCCCCATACGTGTGATTTGTTTACCTAATAAATCTTGTGTTCCTGCATATAACATTTTGCAGTCACCTTCTTGAACCCCGTTACACACCCTAGTTTTCTGAAACTGTTGCTGTAATATACTGAAATACTGTCCTAATGTTGATAATCGTAATTAAAAACTGTGTTGATTGAATCAAAGTCTAAGTAGTAACTGTTCTTAAAACATCTTATCTTCAAGGTCAAAGGTGTGCCAGAGAACAAAAATGGATGTCTAGACTCTGAAGAAGATTCCAAGGTTACAGTACAATACAGTTAAAGCTATGAGGAAATCATGATGTATTAGTTATATTCTTAGAATTCCTTGTCTAGGACTCGACTAGACTTATAACACGCAGTACCCAATAGTCAACAGATAAGTAAATTGTATAATTGATAACAAATTGTGAAATTATTACATTTAGGTGTTCCTAGCAATTGTTGCAAAGGCTCCTTTCCACATAGCAATCACAGCACTCTCATGCTGTGCACATTCTGAAAATGGTTAATTCCATTATAATTTATAGTTTCCCCATCTTGTGATTACAGTATTAGTGATTTTACCACTGTTGAATGCAGCTCCATTTTAATGGATTTCACTTTACTCTGAAGTGGATTCATTTTCTGATACTCACAGTGTTAAAGACTGTTTTTGTTTCTGTTTCATAAATATTCAAGTTGTTTTTTGAAAGAGCATGTTACTTTTTCATTTTTACTGTGTTTTCTTCACTAATACTAACATCTTGATATCTATTTTCTCAACATAAGTCTCAACCATGCACTTTGAAAAGATAGATTGCCTATATCAAATTCTCATACACATAACTGTTGTTGCAACAGACACCCACACTTCAAACTACTGAGCCCTTCATTTATTTTTCCTTTTCCTTGCAGTTGGAATTAAGCCTTATTTTTCCATAACCTACGTGGAGATAATTGTATTTTTTTTGTTTTCTTTAAAAACTTAGGTTTTTTCAATTGTGTTCTGTATTAATTGTTATTCAGGAATTTTACTATTTTACACTAAACATCACATATAATGCATCTTTCTATTAACCCATTGGTATGGTTTAAAACCTTACATTTTGCACATTGTCCTAATTCTATATATTTATATCTTATATTAGCCTCTATATATTGAATATAATTGCTGCCACAAATGAACATGATTTTAATGGATTCTTAGAACCACAGATTTCTTAGATTTCGTATGTGCCTGAGGTGCCAGTCTGGATCCAAAACTTTTACTGGCAATTACTCCTGCACACTGGTAGATGGCACAATTGGACTTTGCAGCAACCTCACACCACATGCGGAAGTAACAGCACAGAGTCTCATATAGGCGTCACCCCTGTGTGCTGATGTCCGTTCCTTTCTTTCTGTGCAATTATACACTGATTCAGAACCCCTCTTCCAACTTTTGTCAGAATTCTTTCATATGTCTGCCATGGATACACAGGACGCTGACCTGCGTTGTCTAGCCTTTAACCGTTACTTGAAGTCCTGCAGCAAGTGCTCCCATATGCATTGAAAAGCCATTAGTGAATGGGAAACAAAACTATATGTTGGCGGGCAAAATAAATGGGATAGTTTGTGCTCCAAAAGTAGACTCGCTTCAAGTTGTCAGCCCCCATCCATGATAGTTCCCAGTCCCACTCCACGTCACCATCCTTGAGTAAGTCGAATATGAAGTCCCACCATAAAAGCAAGCAGTCTAAATGGGACTCATTCCTGTCCTGTTACTTCCATTCTGAGGAGAAGCCCTGCAGTCAGCACACAAGGGTTTCAACTCTTCCTCCATCGTCTGACTTAAAGCTTCCTCAGAGATTGATCCCATCATGCCCAGTGTTCCTCAGCTTTTGTCGACTATGCAGTAGGAACACGACTTCAGAGAGGCTGTGAGCAACTTTTCTACATGATGCCGGCTCCCTCTGTAGTGCTTTTGGGCCCGTGGTGCCACAAGGAAGCCCTCAGTGGCACCTTCTGCCAGAAACTGCCCCCCTGCAAGTGACCTGTACCAGTGTGAGCCCATGCCTCTATTCCTGCACAGGATGCCTCATCTGTTCCAGTACCAGCTTCAACTCCTTTGATGCCTACCGTGGCTCTGACCCCAATGCCTGGTTCCAATCCAAAGCTAACATCTGTTTACTGAAAGCCTGTGTATCATTATGAAATTACCAAGTTGCAGACCTAATTTTCGACCATCTCTGATGAATTCAGGAATGCTTTTGCTTAGAGTATCCGAGATTGTAAGGACATGGATAAGTATGTGTTAATATCTGGTCTTGACACAACAGACTGTATAGGTATTGCCATTGTCAGCAGTGTTCTGATTAGGTGTGATGTGCTCCTCAGACTTTTTTGGTGGACATTTCTGCATCCCTTATTGATGTGCCATTTGATGGCTCCATACTCTTCGATGAAAAAGCTGACTCTCCATTTATGTACTTCAAAGACAGCCGTGCTGTGGCCCACTCTTTGGGTCAGCAATCCCTGGCGCATCAATTCTAGCAACAATACTGATAGGTTAAAATATATTCAAATGAGCTTGCTTATAGCTAGAGGCAGTTGTTAGTCCTTGCAACTTATACCACAGACATCCAGCACACCCTTTTGTGACTCCTGAGGTCATGATAGTATCATATCTTGTGGCCACCAGCAAGAAATGTAAGTTTCCTGCTCCACCTCCTACTCCCTGGCTGCCACGACTACAGTCAGGTGCCCTGATTATCTCTCGGAAGGTCGCATGTGCCAGTCGAGGACAGAAAATGGTTTTCTCAATCCAGCTAGTGTGCAATCATCTCAGACTAATGAAATCTTCAGGATGTTCAATGTGTTTTAGCCCTCACTTTCTAATCCAATTCCCCTCATGTTCCCACTCTTTTAGTTCAGACTTTAGCCTTCATTCTTGCCCAGGAAGTCCAGTCTCTGCTGGCCAAAGAGGACATAGAGACCTTTGCAGAGAAGAGCAGCGGTTGGTACTATTGATATTTTTGGGTGCTCAAAAAAAGTACTGAGGACTCCCATACCATACATTTGGCTTTTAAACATCTTTCTTTGGAAGGGCAAGTTCAAGATGTTAACTTTGGAGTCAATGCCGATGTGCCTTGCTGCTAGGGAGGAGTCACTATATTTCATGTCCTGAAGAAAAAACACTTACAAACGTTCAAGCCCAACACTTGATGCCAGGAGTATGCTAAGCATGTGAATCTACAGCACTACATGCTATGAACAGATGCTTACAGGTTAAGTAACATTTTCTGTACCTGTTATGCAGACCAACAGACTGTTAAGCAGACCAACAGACGATTCCTTCGGTTCAATGGACCTGAACACTTTCAGTGTACCAGTCTGCCCTCCAGCCTCACCAAGTGTTGATGAAGATGATCTGGATGGTTACGGGCAAATTTCCCAGGTTGTGAATACTTTTATTACTGTACCACGATGACTTGCAGTTGAAGGTGGGCTTAGTGCTGTTAGTTATCAATCATCTTCTAACCACTGCCTACCTTCTGACATACCTGGGTTCATGTTCCATTAACGAGCTCAGCCTGTACAGAGGATTACCTCTAGTGGTGTCATCATGGATAAGGTGGCATTCAAGGGCTTTCCACCTCCACAATGAATCCGGGACATTCAGATTATTATCTTAATGTTTTGGGCTCACTCCTCAATTACGGCGTAGAAGTTTCTGAGGATTATTGGCCTAATGCATCCTGCTGGTTCTCTGTGCCCCTTGACACATGGGCTCTGTAGTGGAACCCCTGCATGCAGTGAGCCCAGCAGTGCAGCAGCTTCTCTGCATCTGTATCTGTTCAGTTTTGGATGTCAGACTCCAACCTGACATGCGACAGGGCATTTTATCTACCCCAGTCAGAGACGCAGTAATGATTGATACAATGTCTCTGGGCTGAGGTGGCCACCAGAGAGAGGTGGAGGTCAAGAGCCTTTGATCAGAGACGCTGCATCAACCTTCTGGAGCTTTCTGCCACCCAGGTGGCTTTGAAGGCCTTCCTCATGTTCATCAATGAAAGCCAGTGCAGGTCTTGAAAGGCAACATAACTGCGAAGTGTTACTGCATTAATCAGAGCAGTGTGGTTTTGCAGACCCTGTGCAAGGAAGCCCTGTGACTGGAGGTGGTTTGACAGCCAGTTATTTTACAGACTTGCTGAATGTCAAGGAGGACAAGCTGAGCAGACATTATCCATGGCACCTTCATCTTGAGGTGGTTTAAGGTTTCTTCACCTGGTGAGGTGTGCCTTGGCTGGATATTTTCACTAACACTAAGAACGCACAGTATCATGATTACTGCGCATTGGAGTTTCTGCTTTAATTTTCCCTCAGAGAGACGTCTGCAATGAGATGCCAGTCTTCTCTACTCCTTTCCATTCCTGCCCATAGTTTAGGAGAGCATGAAGGACTGTGCTCCGATCATGGTAATTGCCCTGGATTGTGCCAAGCGTGTGTTAATCTGACCTGCGGAGCCTGTGCATTTGCTCTCCGGTCCATCTACTTATTTGAATAGACCTCCTATCCTCTGCAACAGAGCAGGATCCTACACCCAATCCTCCACAACTGACGCCTCAATCGATGGAAATTGAGCAGCACCAAATTAGCAAGGTTGATCTACCTTCAGAAGTAGTGGATGTTATGTTGCAGCTAGAAGCTGAGCTGCCAAATCTATTTATCCGGGTCATTAGGCATCTCTACGGCCTGATATGGAGCAAGTCAACTTGATCCTCTTTAGGCCAAACTGTCTGATGTTTGATGTATCTTTGGTCCAACATGGTTGTCATTGGGCCATTTTAAAGGTTACTCATCAGCCTTTCTGTGGCCAAACTTTATTTTATTCACCAGTTGTGATGCGTTTCTTAAAAGGGCTTACATATATATTCACTATTGTGCCCTTTGTTGTGCCCCGGTGGCATCCTAATTTAATCATCACGATCTTGCTGTGCATGCCCTTGGGGCATATGCACAGCTGCTCTTAGGACTTAATTCCTCATTGGAGGTATTTCTGCACTCCATGTCCTTAATCTGCAGTTGCAGTCAGTATAATCTCTGTAAACTATCTTCTTTCCAGACATGTTGGTGCCGCAAACTCTTGCTTCCTTCTTGCAGAAGGTGGTGTCTCATTCCATGTGGGACAGTCCATCACTCACTCCATATTTTTCGCACTTCCTCACCCCTCAAAGAAAGAGCAACGGCTTCACCCTCTAGTCCCAAAAGAGCTCTAGTTTTTACATTGAGCACACAAAGGAGCACCTAGGATGATCCACTTCATATTGTCTCTGCCAGTGCTAAGAAGCGAAAAGTGATCCATAAGCTAACCTTGTCCAGGTAGATTGTCCTGTTAATAGAAGCATACTATGCCATTGCCGAAAAGGAGCCTCTTCAGGACCTTTGGGCACATTCAACCAGAGCCAAGGCAGACACAACTGTGTGTGTGTGCGTGCAAGGTATTTGGGTGTAGGACATTACCAGGCTGCTACATGGGCATCTGTTCACAACTTCACCTGGAATTGTCACCTTTACATTCAAGGCCATAGGGAGGCCCATTTTGCATGCTTGGTCCTGTAGGATAACTGGTGTTAGTCCGGTTCTCAGTTCCTCCAACTTTGGGAGATACTGCTTTGGTATCAATTCAAAAAGTGAGAAACCTGAAGTTAGACTAATCCATTAGAGGAGAAGGTTACTTACCTTAGGCAGCACTCTTTCCAGTTGATACTCTACATAATTGCACATTCCTCACTGCCCTTCCTTCTTCCTATTCTGTGGAGTTGACCTCAGGGTTCTAAAAATGTTGCAAATTGGATGTTTGTCCACTGTTAATCTTGCAGCCTGCTATAGTTGATCCCCATCTGAGGGCTCAGAAGACTTCCCAAGGATACTGACGACGGCACACACAGGGTGACTTCTATATATAGGTCTGTGCCATCAATTCAACAGGTGGGGGGAGACCAGCGTGGAGTCCAGTGGCTCCACTGGCCTGCATTCGAGCAGTTGCTACAAAAATGTCTGCAAGGAGTCTGACACCTCGGAGAAATTATAAAAGTTAGTAATCTACGGTTAGATAGAGTATCCACCAGAAAGAGCATCATTGAAGGTAAATAACTTGTTCATTGAGCTGTCTGAAAAGGTGCAGAATCTGAAAATAGAGCTATATCTTGGGGTTGCTACCAGAAAATGTGGCGTGGTGCATGTAGAGTGTGATCTGAGACTCTTGTCCTACCCTCTCCTCTCATGTCACTTTTATGCTTATTGATCATTCCCACCCCCTCCTTTTGTTTGTTTTTACCCCAATCTGAATAAAATATAGCTGTACAGGGGTCACCATTTTTTGTGCGAAAGCTTTTTAAGACCGAGGTAATTATTATTATTCACTTCCCCCCTTCAGTCTTTTCACTCTATTGGCATGTGCTTTTACACCAAGGAGTATGGATTAGGACATGTATCAGTTCACACACTGGAGCAGCCTAACTATTCATTGTCCTTTCAGATTTTTCACAATAAGTCACATCTTTCTGCGAGACTCTAATTATCTGGCACACAATGCCCAGTTGCTTTGCTTCCCTGCTTACAGGATGTACAGGGGTTCTGTAGGTTCAGAGTATAACTTGCATGGAAGACACTTTGAAATTATACCCTTATTAGAACACGGACAGCAAACAAAGTAATGAAAGGGATGCTTGAAATAATCTCGGACACTGGTGTTCGCCTGGGGCGAATTTACATTCACATTTATTTCACTCACAGTGACAATCAGTCTTTATCCTACATCAATAGAAACAGTCCCCTGCAAACTGTCTAGAGTAGCGTTGTTGGCAAAAAATGATGGACTGGAATGAGATTAGAGTAATTACTGTTTACTGAAATCAATGCAAGCATTCCCTCCATCACCACTGTTTTCTTAGGGCAGCATCCTAAGTGCAATGGATATGCTCAGATGTCGATCCCGTGCTCACTGTACTATAGGAATCAAGCTGTGTCTCACTGATGAGACCTAAGTTGGCTGAAACTGGTCTGAGGTTGCTTGCGCTTCCTTGTGGAAGGGGCTCAGCGGGGGACTTAGGACTATTCTGTTGGAGCAAGGCCATTGCTGATTTGCATATGGCCAGCCTCTTTTTAGAGTGTTACAATAGACTGAGCTGTGTAATTATCAGTGGGTGATCAATATTGAACCATTCCACCCATCACTGTTTTGTTTTCCTTATTGCACACATCAGAAAAAAGAGTGTTACTCCCTATTGACTGGTACGCAAAGTAGAGCAGACTGAAGTTCATGGTTACTTATGTTTCGGGAGCTGTTGCTTGGACTCCCCATGAATATGAAGAAGTTGGTTATATCACTCACGATCTTCAGTGACATTGTGCAGAGTCCTTTCACAAACACTTTTATAAAGAACACTCCTGTTTTTAATTCTTAAAAGCTTTTAGCATCATTTGGGGAGAAGCTCTTTTGCATTCTTCTTGCTAGCACTTACTGACGAGTTGTCAAATGTACTCACCATTGGTATCTTTGTGTTCTTTTCCCTTCATTATGGCTGGTGGGTGGCACATGCTCTTGTTCAGATTTTAACACTAGGCAACTATTCAATCCTTATGCGGCAAAGACTCTGGCCGGAATTATGACTGTTGGTTTTTGAGTAGCACAAGGAACAGTTAGAACTCACTTTTGAGAAAATAGGCCCTAATGTATTTAGACTGCTTGCAAAAGCATGGGATGCCCAATGCACTGGTTCACATGCAAGATAATGCAAATGTGCACAAAAATAAGACTGATTTCATTGTGTGGCATTGCGCTTTGCCTTGTTTTTTTTTCAAATTTATTGTTATTGCATTTTACATTTAACAATTGCATAGCTCCAAAAAACTTGCAGTTACAGATTGAAAGTACAAGTAATAGAGGTAATTACAGAGCATGAGATATTGTGAAGCGTTGCAGCACCAGTGTTAATTGCTGCTCTATGTATTTTCCCTTCTTAGCACTGCATGACTATTATTGAGGAGCAGTAATAAAGCAACATAAAATATCAGGTGAAAAACTAACAGAAATCGCAACAATTGGGAGGGAGCAAGGGGCGCTTAGAGGAAGAAGTGTTAGAAGGAGCATGCTGCGGGTCCGGTGAGGGTCTGAAGGCCAGTGGTGAGCTATAGCTGCGCATCTATAGTAGGTCCTCCGGTGCCAGGATGGGGGGGGGAGTGGAAGGGGGGCAGGGGGGTGGATCGACAGTTGAGAAAGCAGAGTGTCAATAAATAACGATGACGGAAAGGCCATGTCATGGGGTGTAGGTTAAAAGGAGCATGAGGAGGTAGGAAGCACCAGTCTGCCATGAGAGATGGAACATGTAGGAAGGTAGGATCCTTCTAGCATGGTTATCCCCACTTTTTGATTGGTGTCAGTGTGTTTTTGACCTAGTCTGACTGGAATCCTGCTAATCAGGACCCCAGTCACTGTGCTTTCTCCCTAAATTGACCATGGTAAGTACTTTTGTACATCCACAATTTGCTACTGGTGTACCCTTGTAAGTCCCTAGTTTATGGTACTAAGGTACCCAGGGCATAGGTACACCAGGGGCCTCCCATGACCTGCAATATGCATTGTGCCACCCATGGGAATCCATTTAAACTGTGACTACAGGCCTGCAATTGCACAGTGTGTGAGTTGGTGCCTGCACCTATCACGACAGATACAAGTTTCCTTATATCTGAGGTCACTGCACTTTAAACCTATAAGTCACCCCTATGGCAGGCTCCTACGTCCTTAGGGCAGCGTGCTTGGTTACAAATGTGATGGTGCCTCTGCATGAGCAGGACACCCCCACAAACCCCGGAGTTGATTCTCCAGGCTTTGTAAGTGCAGTCAGCCATTTATATACATATAGTGGACATCAGTCATTATGAGATGTCTAACTATATAGTGACTGCGCCAACCTGTTATGTTTGGTATCAAACATGTTGGAATTTTACCCCAACACTGATTCCAGTGTTGGAAGTATGATCCTAAATACTGGGGGGGCTCTTTAGCGGACCCCCTATACTCCCGGTAACATCCTTTCAGGGTTTGCAATTAAGCTAGTGCTGCTGCCGCCCACAGGCTTGATTCTGCCCTCCTGCTGCGGAGCCATGCTTGAGCAGGGGAAGGTAAAACAATAGGTTTTCTGTCACAGGGAGGTGTGACCACCTTCCAGACAGGACTTCGTTTTTTGGGCTGGGGTGGGGGTGCTTTCCAGTGTCACCAGACTGGTTTGAAGGGGACATTTGGTGCTCTCCTTGGATACTCCAGTTTAAGCCAGTTCATGGAGCCCTTTGCTCCCACTCTTGCGCGAAACTGGACAAAGGACATGGGAGTATACTCATCTCTGTCCAGCCCCTGAGTTGTTCCAACCCTTTCCTTAGGGTTCTTAAGGGCTCACCTATGGGTGATTCCTTAGATTCGTCGTGGGACAAGACTCAAGCCTGAAACTATCACTTTTTCGACCGCCTGGACACTTGGACTACGTTGGAATTAGATTGGATCCGAGAGTGCATCAAGGAAGACTCCTGCTGCTCCTGGACTCGCTGTTCTTCAAGTCTTCTTCATCTGTGTCTGTGCATCTGCCAGGTACTTCAACAGACCTGTGGGCACCCGAAGAAATCTCCCTTGGAGTGAAGGCATTACTCCCCTGCATCTGCAGGCACCGCAATGAAGCTGACCGGTCTGCTGCTCCTGTCGCCCTACAGACTTCCCGAAGCTTAGCAACACAGGTGGTGGTTCAGCAACTCCCTTGAGGCATGACCTGTCTTCTCTGAAATTTGGAACGGCTGGGACCGAACTCCTGTGCACTGCGTTGACTTGCTGATGCCATGGCTTGTTGGCTCTGCACTCCAAAAATCTTCAGGCTACAAGAAGCTAAGATCAGTGTACTCACCGCATCCTCTGCACCATGGGCCTTTATCTTTGGTGAGCTGCTCGATGTTGTCTTGCGACTCCTGTGCCTTCTGCCTGGGGGTCCTAATAAGGGTCTTCTGTGGTCTCCCCAGCTTGTGTGGGGCCTGCTCTGACTCTCCTGCTGTTAGTGAGTACGTTGGACCTTGCTGGTCCCAAAGTTGCTCCTTCTTCATCTTCCACACCAGTCACGGCTACCAAGGCTTGTTGGTGTTCGCGCCGGACACCAACCACCTAGTCACCAACATCTGACGTGGGACAGCTCAAGCACTGCTCCTAATCTTCCTTAGCGTCGCCTTGTCCTCACAGCTGCAGCGACAAGGTCACCGTCGACTCTTCTGAACCTCCTGACATCGGTGGGCATTGCCTCTTCGTGCCTCCTGGTCACTTCCGAGTGGCATAGACTATGTCCCCTCTGCTTACAGGTTCTTCACTTCTCAAATCCACCCTTGGATACCCCCGGACTTCTTCACCGTCTTCTCCAGAGGCATTTTCTTCTAAGTCTTCCATTGCCATCTACAGAGGTTTCCAACATCTCTTCACCCCTATGCATCTGACTTCCCTGGTGTAGGCAACCGGGTTCCTGGGTCATCCACGGGTGGGGTGACTCTCCAACCTTCTGTCCTCCAAAGTAATTCTCTGGGGACCTCTGGGAAGGGTCCTCCTTCTGAAAAACTGCAACTTCTCCATTGACTTCCATTGGTCAAGTGACTGTGTTCCCACTCTGCACACAGCCTCCGTGGGATTCCTGGGTACTTACCTTGGGTGGATCCTTATATCCCCGGCTCCTTTGGGTCTTCTGGTCCAAATCATGTTATGCCTTGCAGTTCGCATTCCACTTTTTTAGTATATGGTTTGGTCTTCCCCTGGAGACAACTGTATTTTGTGCTACTTACCTAACTGCATTTGAAGTATTGTTGTGTATTGTGTTGACATCTCCGGGTAGGAGATGTACCATTGTGTAGTGTTGTGTAATAAATAGAAATAGTTTTATATAAACTCTGTGTGGTTCTTTTTCATTTAACTCCCGCTATTGATTAAACTAATAAAACAAGCTGCTAAAACTACGAGATGAGCCTGAAGGCTGCTCTCCACAGCTACCACTTTGAGAGCTTTCTATGGTTATCAAAGACCATTAAAATCACCATAAGGGTTGCCTGGATTAGTGCACGGTGCATCACTTAAATAAGTGTGCACCATATACTAAGCTAGCCTCCTACAGAACACCAGTCGTATCAGAATGCACTGTTAACGATTTGCTGACACGTGTCTATGGGGGTAAAGTACGGTCCTTGAACTGGGCGTGAAAGACCTCAGTGAGCTCATCCCAACTCAGCAAGAGAAGGTATTTCCTAAGGCCCCTTAACAGCAGAGAGGATGCTCTCAGCCTCTGCCCAAGAAAGAACACATAGTTGCCTTGTGACTACTGATGGGGGTGTCTCTGGTTGCCAAAATCTTGTGATAGATCTAATGGTTAAGGTGAGTTCTAAGTCTGGAAATGGGGTTTGTGGCGGTGTTTAGTGCATTTAAAAAGACTCATTGCAACAGCATCCCAGCAACCCAAACTGATATATCCCAAGAGTGCCTGAAAGTGTTTGGTAGCCATGGCCTTGAAAGCAGCCAGCATAGTGCATGTCCAGAGCCTGTGTTGGAAATCAGCATCCAGAAGATGAAACGGGGTAGCTGGTCTCAGCACCTGCAAAACCGTTGTTGATCTTCCCTGGGGTCATATAAGACCTGTGTAGGATGCAGAATTCTATGAGTTTTAGGCAGGTGTTTCTGTACACTGTGAAGGGGAAAGAGGGCTCTCTTTCATTCAGTGTCATTAAGCACTCTAGCAAGGTCTGTTACCCACTTGGTCCGCAGTGTCTATAGCAGTTTGCGTGTGGGTCTGTAGGGCACCAGATAGCCATTTAATGAGGTGCTGCCCAGTGCCCATAGTGTGATTTGACTGCAGCAGCAGTGTGTGTGGGGCTCTGCTGCTGTTAACTGCCATTCTCTGCGCACTGTGTGGTTTATAGTATTGTGTATTGAGAAATGCACAGGAGACATGTTAAAGTAAGGATAGAGGGCACTCCTGACTGGTGCTTCTATGTTTGAGGGGTGTGATATATGGTTGCCTGTGCGAACACGTTCTAAGGGGTTTATATAAATGAGTCAAATAAGAGTTACTATCCAAACCCCAAATCCCAGGCGATGGAGCACCTCAAACAGTTAACTCCAGTCTAGAGAATCAGAAGCTTTTTTGAAGTTCCGACATCAAGTAGGTTGTATAGTGCTCATAGATTTGGAGATAAAACATCAACGTAAACGCGATGAAACTCAAGAGGGGGTCTGGAATTTTGCCAGCAGCTATAGAGTGAAAAGCTTCCTTGATCCCTGCTGGGTGAAGGGCACATCGAGCTCCTGCCTCTTGTTGTGGGTGGGATGGTGATACTATCCAGATATCTGGAAGCATCTTGGATGTGCACGGTGAGTCGTAAAGTGTTTGGCAGTAACGTTGAAAGGAATTATATATTTCGTTTTGCATGTAAAGTAACGTGTCTGGATCAGCTTTGATGGAAGTGATTTGTTGCTGGGCATGATCCGGTCATAAACCAGCCAGGCCAGAAGAGTTCCCTGTTTGTCTGCCTCAACATGGTGCGCGCCCTGTATGTCGCATAGTTGAGGCAATGCCGTTGTTCAAGGAGTTCCACATGTCAAGTGTGTGCTGCCACTAGAGGGCGGTGTAAAGAAATTCCGCTTTTTAATGGTCACCACCAAAGTTTTGGGCTGATGCTGGTGGTTTTTCAGCTTTGAGAGTCCTCTGAGGCCTGCTAACAAGACTTCAGTGCCAGGTCTATGACCATAACATGTGTATGTTTGATTGGCCCATACCCAATTGGCATAAGCTAACTTACTTGTAATCCCTTAGTATATGTTATCTAGGGTCTGTAAATTATAGAGTCACACTGCAGCACTGGTTATGCCACCCTGGATGTGACAATGGTAACATGTCTCAGAGTCCAGCTGCAGACTGGAACGGCATTTTTAAACTGCTAACTAGACTTTGCCATTTAAAGTAATGGCAAAGCCCAAACCTCCCTTTTTAATATATGTAAATCACCCCTAAGGTAGGCCTATTGAGCGCTAAGGCAGGGTGCTCTATATTAGAAAGTATAAAAAATGCACAGGGGACCCATTACACCATTGAGTTGTCAACTGTTTTCTAAGAATGAGTGATTATTTCGCGCCTCTCTAAACCAACATATGTTGGAAATCTTATTCTACTTCTTATATATACATATCCTCTCTCTATTATACCACACATGCTACCACAACATATACATACCAACATTCCAAAAGACATTGAATGCTCAAATTAAATGAAAAAGAAACTTTGCACTCAAAAACACAGAAACGTTTTTTCTTGTGGACTTATCAGTCCCCCATTGTGTATTATTCAACAAACACCTTAATAAAAAAACACATAGATAAATATAAATAATAACTTGAGACCACAAAAGTAAACATGAAACCTCACATTGATGACGTAACTTTTCTGTACATACATTGATATCTTTTCTTAGATTATTTAACAAAAACAACATACATAAGTGTCCAACATATACAGTGCTCTTTTCTTAATGTTTAAAAGAAAAATACCTAGTTTAAAATTTAGAATTTATTGTCCCACTACTAAAGGTTTAACGAATGAAACATGACTGGGCCTAAAGGGGTTGGTAGTGTATTTGAACACCATGTAATACACTCCATTTCCTCACAGGCGGTCTAGAGTATTGTGGGCCGCCTGCTTGTTTTCCAAAGGAAGAAATATGTTTTCAACTTCTGTCAGCTGCTTCTCATTGACTTGTCTCACACCCATCAGCTCGCCAATGGCTACCTTAAATGCCTCCCATTTTATCAGCGGAGTGGAAACAGTGCCCTAATTGAGTTAGAAGCATTCAACTATCTTGTCCTGTACGGTGTTGCGGATATCCACATTCTCCAGGGTCGCCGATTGAAGACACCATACAGGGATCAGAGGGCTCAAGTGGCCCTAGAATAGGTTAGCTTGAAGAGGGTTGTGGTCAGAGATAGTGCAACCGAAGTAGTCAGCATAGTGTATCTCTGGGGCTAGGCAAGCAAAGCAAAGGATTCTGTATAAGCGCATGTGAATGCCATGCGGGTGGTAGAAATAGTGTACCCTGTAAGTAGGGTTGCGATGGAGCCAATTGTCAAGGAGGTTGCAGTGTAGATGCTATAGTACCAGGTGTTTAGCGTTGTGGGATGTAGGGGCTCGTGGTAGGGGAGGGAACAACCTGTCAAGGGTTGTATCCAGTACACAGTTGAAGTCCCTCCCCCAGATGGTAGGTATGCCCATTGAGGTAGCCAAAGCTACAGCCTACCTAAGAAAAAAGCTTGATCAGTATGGGTGCATAAATGCACCGGGGGAGCTATCCAGGAGGCATTGATCCACAAAATAGCATCCTGGATGTCAAATAAACCTGACATGCCATTGGTTTTAGAGAGTCGTAGTGCCCCTTGGGTCATAGAGTGTGTTTGGTGAACAAAGGCAACATTGGTTCCCCGGCGCATTAAATATGACCATCTTGTAACTTGAGGTCAAATCAGGCCAATCCATAGCCATCCCTGTAGCGTAATAGCAGAGTTGCCAGATGGGTGGCTGCGCTCCTTAAGAATCCATTTGTGTAGCAGACTCACCAACCTGTTTACATTGCTAGTTACGGTATAGGTTCCTCCCCCCTATGAATTGGGTAAACCATAACAGTGCGGGCAGAGTGCAAACATGATCTCGTCTAAACAGAAAAAATCTGAAGAAATCTCTACTTAAGGGGTGGGGCAGTGGGAATGGGCATGGGAGCAGTTGCTGCAATAAGTCATGTAGTGGGAAAGGAATAGAATATTCATCTGAGCGCACCTGGAGGCACACTGGGTTAGGTTAGGAATTACATCCCCAGGGGAATGCACGCTATGCATTGGTATAGCCATTATGGGCCATGGTGGGGACGGCGCAGTCTATGATCGAGTTGTGACCCCTAATTGGAATCTGAAAGAAACAAATAGTGATAGATTCCTTACCTTAGAATTACCCCCAGGCGTCAGACTGGATCCGGAAAGTTTTCGTCAGCAGTACCCCTGCGCGTCAAAAGGTGGCGTCGTGCGGCTCCGCCTCCGTCGTTGGCGTCATGGTCGTCGAGATGACGTCGCGGCAGCTACTTAGACGCCGCCATCACGTGCTGACGTCAGTTCTTTCTTTTTACAGCAAGCGCAGGTCCGGAGAGAGCGGAACCCCAGTCACTTTCTGACTGAGTTTTTCGAGGCCTTTTTGTCTCTTCTTTTTGAGTCGATCGACTCCTGGTGCCGTAGGGATGTCCGGTTTCAAGTCCTGCCTGGACTGTCACTGAATGATGTCAGTGTGTCTCTACTGCCTGGGCCTCGTCCACGACCCCAAGTTGTGCCCCGACTGCCAAGCCAGGGCACCGAAGACTTTGCGGGAGCGGTCCCGAAAGTTGCTGGAAGTCCGGCAGACGGCTCCGCCCTCCTCAAGGTCCCGGTCCCGTGGGAGGTCGAGGGACCTGTCGCGGAACCATCACCATCGTTCTTCGGGATCGAAGTCTTCGCACTTGGGGTCAGGTTAGGCGAAGCTTCACAAGAAGTCATCGCTCACCGACTTCCCCTTGCGCGACGCGGCTGAGGATGCGGGTGGTGCCTTCCCCGCGGCTCCGGCAGAACCTACGGTGTCGCAGTCGGCCTGCCCGCCCTTCCCGGGTCCGTCGCGACTCTGGCCCAGCTGCAGGAATTTCTGGCAGCCATGGCTCGCCTCTTTGGGCCGTCGGGCCCCGCTGGCCCGACTGGGGGTCCTCGTCCTTCATTGTCGGTGGCTCCGGCATCGCTGTCGGCTCCGGCCCCGGCGCCGCAGGGCCCCCAAGAATCCAGGCCTGGATCCCGGTCGACGCCGGTTGACCTAGTGACACCTCCACCAACGTCGACCCGGCAGGCACCACTCCCGACGTGGCCCATGCCCCCGGACGACGGCGTCCCCGGTTTCAGGCCTGAAGTGGACATGGCGCCGGAACGGTGTCGCTCGACGCCGATTCCGATGCCTATGTGGCGTTTCTACCCCTATGTCCACCAGCCTCTGTATTTTCAGCCTGTTCCACAGCCTTCGGAGGAAGGGGAGGACAGGGAGGGGTCTGAGGACCCTCTCACAACACAGTGTGAGTTTGACCCGGACTGGGTTGAGGATTTGGGGGAAGCCAGCGGTCTTGACACCTCTCCTGACCTTGGCATGCTAACTCCTCCTATCGTGGCTACGGAGGAGGGTGTGAGTTATGCAGTGGTGTTGCATAGGGCGACCGAGGGTCTCCACCTCAAATTCTCTACAGTGGCCGTCAGGACTAAACTCCTGACAGAAGTGATTCAGCCGGCAGCTACCTCTGCGGAGCCGCCGCTGCCCTTTAATGATGCACTTTCCGATGTTCTTCTGGGCACCTGGTCCAGGCCTAACACGGGCTCTTGTGGATAGGAATGTGGCCGGATGCCATCGCCCGGCCGACCCCCTCTTTCTCTTCCAACACCCCACCCCTGCGAGCTTGGTTGTACAAGCCTCCACGTCCCAAAGCTCCTTCCCTACCGCACCTCTGGATGGGGAATCCAAGACACTGGAATAGTTTGGGAAGAAGATTTTTTATTCCGCCAGTTCAGGGCTGCGGTCTTTGAACACTGCATGCCTCTTGGGCCGTTATTCCCACTCTGTGTGGGATACGGTGGCGCAGGTGCTGCCTCAGTGTCTGGAGGAGGCCCAGACAGTGCTCTCCAAAGCTATTGCTGAACTGAAGCAAACACACTGATGGACATGCCCTTTGATGACATTCACCTTTTTGGCAAAAAGGCCACAGCAATATGATGCCCAAAAGGACGGCAGGAGAACGCCACTTGCGATGTGGCGCTGGATTATATGATAATGAGGATATTGGCCACACCTTCGATATGGCCTAGGGAGTAATAATTACTTTTGGGCGTCATATTGTTGTGACTATCATACCACACAGGCCCTACATATGGTCTTGAAATTACCAAGCGATATTAAGATAATTTGGAAGAATACCTACCCTCTCTTTGCCATCCTTTGGTTTCGTTTGGATTTCGTACCGGCTCAAATTGATGAACGGAAGGCAAGGGTTAAATATTACATTGTTTCTGGAATAGGACTCCAAATTCTCCATATATTTCTCTACATTTGCCCTGAAGAAGTCCTGTTTTGTTAGGACGAAACGCGTTGGCTGTCTGTCTTTTAAAGCAAGAACTAAAGGAAAAGAAAAAACTTGACCAGTGTCCAATGAAATGGTGGACTCTTAGAGAATTATTGTTCAAAGGACTATTTTTGATATTGCTGTAAAGTGGTGCATCTCCAAATTTGTTTTGCATTAAATCTAGGTGTCTATCAGATGCTATGAGGCCCACCCTCATTGTGAACCACAGTCCACCACAATTAGTGGACATGGGTGAAGTGTGTCCTCATCTAAGCCGATTATAAGCTCCTAAACTTCTTAGCTTTTAACCAGTGATCTTGGTGGTAACCTACTCTTTGTACAGAGGACAACTCATTACTGTAACAAACTTGATGTGGCCCAAGCATGTGATTGTATTAATGCTGTTTGTGATGTATTTGCTCTTCGACTAACCTGAGAAATTATTTTTTAACTTCAATACATGTCTTGTTGACCACCACACTCTTCCTTATACTGAAGTACTCTGTAATAATAAGAAACCTAACGTTGCTGGCTCACCTTAGACTTAAGAAAGGAAAGATTCAAGATGCAACAGATGGAGGATCTTGGTGCTGATCCTGCCCTGACTAAATACACAGGTTCTTTCACTCTCAGCTAAGATCCCTTAAGCAAAGCGTCATTACAGCAAAATGTCCTACTTTGATTACTTAATCTCTGAGGTTGCCAACGTATCCAGGAGAGTATTTCAAGTTACTTCAAATATCAATAGCCTCTAGATGAATCCCACTCCAATACTGCCTTTATGTGAGAGCTTAGCCACCTTCTTTTGCAAAAAGATTAGGTGTATCCATGAAGATATTACAAAGATTCACAATATGTTCCATTTGCAGGACCTGGCTACTCAATAGGGCTTTTGTCTCCAGGTTCTTCTCCAACCAACCATCCTAAGCTTTCCAAAGAGGAATTAACTAATTTTTGAACCTCCCTAAAAAGTGGCTAGCTGGATAAATATCTGTAAAGTGTAGGTCTTTAAAATCCTAGCACCTCCTGTACCTTGCGCCTTAACTCTATTCTTAAATGTCTCATTTAATACCCATGGCGGTGCCTCTGAAATAGAATCAAGCTGTGAATAAAGCATTATTGGAAACATCTAAGTGTGATCTCACAGTTGACACTATTAGTAAACCATCTGCAAAGATTGGGGAAGAATGTCTAGCCCACTGGCTTACTTACACTGGTTTACGTCTTCTGTTAAGGAGAGAGTTCAATCTTGAATTCTCTCTCCATTCTGCTCTAAATCCTTTCCTCTAAGATGTGAAGTTCCCCAGTTCTCTACCCTCTCCTTATCCTCTTTCACATTTATCTCCACCCTAAGCTGAAATTATCAGAGCCTTTGGGTATCAGGTGATGTGATATGCTGATGGCACCCAGTTCATTCTGAGAAATAGAAAATCAGTAAATGAATTACAGGAGAACATGGATGGCTTTTTTGGACATTTTCTAATGGATGTTTGCTCACACTCAACTCTGTTAAGATAGAAATGTTGCTGTCTATACAAGACTGTCGGTGTTCCTCTCATCTCTGACCCAAGTGTCTGGGGCAGGTGTGTTACCAGTCAGGAAAGCCAGGTGCCTTGGCTTCAAGTTAGATGAAGATCCTAACCTATCCTTCTAGATCAGCACAGTTATATAATCCTGTAAATTCAGATGCTAAAGAAGTCCTACCTTTAATTCTGGCCTAGCTATGAACTACTGTTAACATACTTGTAGGTCTAGACTAGATTATGGCAGATGATGGCTGGCGGCCGACATTTGATGGAGCCAGACCTCCCCATGCCAGACCGTGCTACCTGTCTGGTCCACGAGTTGTTCCTACCAACTGGCAAACTCCCTCCACAATCCACTAAACTCCTGACCATTGTGTACACCAGCTACGTTAGAAGTCTCTGGCTCACCCCATCCCTTCCGCCGTATTCACCAGAGATACACATTAGTGCCATACGCCCCTTGCGGGACCTCCTTGGGCGGGAGAGAATAGCGCTGTGGAAGGCTGAGGGAGTGGATACCTTGGGCGCGTTGTGTCAGAACTCTGCCCTCGTGCCATTTGTACAGCTTAGTGCTGATCATAACCTACCCCAGAGCCAATTCCTAGCCTGTCGGACTCTGCTACTTGAGATGCCACGCAATTGTCAGATCACAGATATAGAGAATGACACACACTCCCTAGTACATACAGTTCACATAATGGGGAATGGATGGCACTTTATAACGTGAACGTGGTTCATGCACGCTGTGGATCACAACCCGCAAGATAGGCTACTCCCTCTTCAACAACATTGGGAGCGTGACTTAGGACGCGCACTGACACAGAGTGGATGGGACAATGGCCTTCTTTATCCGCATAAGGTCTCTTACAGTGTGAAGTTCCCGTATATACAGTATAACATACTCCACGGAACGTATCTTGCACCTGCACGTTTGCACAGACTATGAGAGCACATCCAGCTGTCCCAGATGGGACCCCCAGAACACGGTCATGGCACACATGTTCTCGACCTGCCTGAAAGCACTATTGTGGAGGAAGGTCGCGGATGCCCTGACAACTGTCATGGGGAGGGATGGGTTGTGAGTATGGAAGTTGGTCTATAGGAGCTATTTAGACGAAGAAGAAAAAAGGGGAAGCTACAAATGACTTTCTGGATCTAGCCCTGCTCATGGCATGTAGGGCTATTGCCATAAAGTGGAACGGCACTCACCTCCCTGGCTGCCTTATTGGTTCGCTGCCATGTTAAAGTGGAGCAGGGCTGAGTCAGTAGTCCTCCATAGAGAGGAGGCTAGAGGCTTATGCAGGACACCCATTGCACTGGAGTGGGTCGCACTGCTGCATGAGTTGAAGCTAGGGGATCATGTGTTGGATGGGAAGGCTGTGACCGATTTTCACTCTGTATGTAAACCTTTGTTGAGCTCTCCTCTCCATAGTTTTATTTACTGTTCCTTGGCCAGTCTTTCAGAGTATTGCTTTTTGTACGATGCTGAAACTCCTTTTTCCTGTGGTGTGGGCATTGCAATATATTATTCACTTACAGCTCAGAGAAGTTCTATTGTACGCCCCTTACCAGTTCTGAATCACTTGTCTGTCGCTTACGCAGGGTTTTGGGCTATGTGTGTATGTTCTGACCTGCTTATTGCCTTTGGATTCATTAATAAGTGTTGGTAAGATACAAATTGAACCAATATCCCCTGATGTGACACCTATTGTTATTTCTCTTGCTTATGATGTGCTGGGGAACTTATACGTTGCTGTAGATTTAATTATGATAATGTCATAACTATAATGGGTGCTGTACTGTCAGAAAAGCAATAACAATTGGTTAAAAATCAAAAATAGACTTGATTATGACAGGGCCTGTTATTCGAGTCTTCCTGCCTTTTCTATAAACACATGGCAAAGTGTGCAGAAAGAATATGGGTGTCTGTTTTGAAAATTTTGAAAGTTCAACAGGGTCACTTCTGACCATCGTTCTCACCACTGATTGCTGATGTCAAGTGAGTTTCAGATAAAGGCTTGTTGCCTCAGTCATAAAGCTATTTATAAAATCGGCCTGTATGTTCTGCAGAAACTGCTCCCAAGACACTTCCTCAGGGGACCACTGCGCTTTGAGTACCCTTCCGTGCTTGAGTTGTCCACTCTTTAAACAGTGACTGCAAGGCAGTCTGATCTTTTCTTCTGCTACTCCATCACTCTAGAATGCTCTGCTTATTCAACTACTTCAGCTTCAAAGCTGTGTCATTCTTAGTATAGCGTTTAAGACTCATTAAGTTTTCCTAAATCCATATCTCAGTTTTTAGTGCCAAAAGGTTCCTGGGCATTTGTTTGCACTTCATAAATATCAACTCAGTCACTTACTTATGGAACAAGTACAACTTATGGAATTGAACAGAGATTGACTTGACCTTAATGCAAGTTCACTGTGCTTTGGACCTGCTCCTTAATGACTTATGAAAGGAAAAGCAGTGACCACCTCTGCTTGCCCTACAGACCTACATCATTGGATTTTGATTAGAGGCTATGAATGGACCTTTACTCAAGGTTCCTCAAATTATTATGAAACCGAGGAGAAAAATTTATTATCTCATGCTTTGTGTGATGTTGATGATCATTATAGAAAAGAGACTGTCACTTATCGCCAGAAAGGAGCATAAGCAAAGGTGTGCTTTACCCTGGCAAATCTGCTTCTTATTTAAGAAGTGTGTTGTCAACACTAATAGAGTGAGAAGAAGGGTCTTTGGCTTTTTCTTTGGGAATTTGTTATACAGGGGGCCAGTATAATGACACTTGAAGAAGATACATCAGGACGTACTCCTTTCTCTCCAGGTTAATTTAATGGGTATGCTGGTCAAATTTCCCTTAGAAATATGGCAAAGCTTGTGATCATTCAAAAGAGTTCCAGTGCCTCTTTTAGCTATAATAGTACCAATGGCAATTAGAGAATGGTCCCCACGACATCCTCCCAGGTACTCCACTATACCCAACAGAGCAATTCGACCAAGGGGTCCATGGGTCTACCAAGTATTCACAACAGAGTGGAAAACACAACAGATTGATGGTTTCCAATAACAGGACCCCACCAGACAATGTGAAAGAAATCACTCTTCTCTTCAGGGTAGCGGAAGCATGTGGTTAAAGGAAGTTTCTTTACTTGCCACGGCCTCCTGTGAGTGTAGTAAGTAGTATGTAAGTATTTTAATTGTATGAGACGAAATCTGGAAGAGATTAAGAAATCATGTTGGGCTATTTTGATTGCATCCCTCCATTCACTGTCATCCAAAGATCATTGACTAGCCTCTCATCTCTCCTTCCACCTTTAAAATAATTCTGGGAGTTAATAACTAAGGATTTGTAAACATGAGACATTCCTCCTTTCTCCAGGGCCCCCATAAGGGTTTTAGCCTCAAGCTGGCTATATTTAGGGGGTGTCAACAAGGAGGCCCCAAGTGGTATGACCATGCATGGCGGAGTTTAAACCATTTGTAAAGCTGAGAATTATTCAGTTCGTAATGTATGTGGAGATCCTGGAGGGACGCCATAAGGGAGCCCTGCCAGATATCTCCTAGTTTTGAGATCCTAATGAGGTCCCAGTTGGTGAATCCCTATAGACTGGTGCTATGTCTAAACCACCGATCCTGCCACAAGAAGGGCTGCCAGCAGAATCCTCTCGTCCCGCCCAATACTGTTCAAGGCTGACTTTCCAGTGAGAAAAAACAATGTGGTAACATTTGGAAGCAATCAGGTGATCAGGGACCAGTATAACAAATATAATATGCTGTTTGACTAGAGAGACTTGAGCACAGAATGCAGGGTCCTGCCTCCACTCATTCAGCCAGTTGTTTTAGCACTAGGATTTTTGATGCCCAGCAGTACAGACTCGGGTCCACCACACCCATCCCACCATCAAAAGAAGGACTGTGTTCATTTGTTGCATCCAACACAAGAGGTTGGATTTGCCCTTATAAAAAAGCGCATCTTGGCCAACAGATCCCCAAACCAACTTTTCCGATTTATTATTGGGAGATTTTGCAGAGCATACAGAAATCATGGTAGTACCATCATTTTAAACAAGACTACTCGGCCTAGGAAATTAAGCAGGAGTTTAGCCTACTTGCACAGGTTGCTTTTTGTCTTAGTCAAATGAGTGACAAGATTAAAATTACAAGTGAATCTAGGCGCCATGACAATGTAGAAGTACTGAAAGCTTAGCCTGCGTGCCAGGAGACAGGAATTCCTATCCACCTTTACTCTATCACCTTTAAGCAGAACCTGGAGTGACTTATACCAATTAACTTTGAGGCTTGATGCTTTCCTCAACAACTGTTGTATCTGAATCAGGTGAGGGCCTCTCTCTTGAGAGCAGGACAAAAATAAAAGAACATCATTCGCATATAGTACAATAGGGTCTTCCATTCCCTCACCTTCTGTAGCCTTTAAGTCTTCATGTAAAGAGGTCACCCATTACCATTCGGAGGAGTCGAGCTACATAAGGCCTCTGACTTTGAGTAGTGCGAATTAGATTATATGCTTGTGTGAGAATTATTTTGCAGTTATTTTTATTACATTATTTTGACAATCTTAGTTTTCTGTGAAAACCTATGGACTAAATGAATAGCTGTCATTGCCATTGTATAAATTCAGTGGCATTGCATAGTAATGAACAATAAAACACTTCATAATACCATTTAAGACCACTGAAGTCAATATTTTGCTCATCTTTGGTCCTTCATTTCTGTAAGCTCTCTTTCTCACACTCAACACAACTTTTTTCTGCTCTGCAATTTCTTCTTGGGATGTTTTAAATCATTCCTGGGGCTTATTGGAGTGTCCGCTGTCATTGGCGCCTCTTTATTTACTTAGTCAAATGCATCAGGACTGTAGCTGTTAATTGTTAAATGTGTTATTGTGCGTACCTCTGATTTGAATAGAGATTAGCCTGCATGACTGTCCACTTGGTGTTTTTGGTATTTCTCTATTGGTTTTGTGGAAACACAACTACTAACAAGACCGTTTCGGATGTGCAATATAAAATCCACTTTAATTATAAATGAAAAATCTGAAATTCTGAGCAATGTTTGTTATTTTACATGCATTTTTTATCTTCTACAAAATCTTGTATGCAAATAGCTTGATAGAAATCATATTTCTGGTACAAATTGCTTATTTAACAGCATATTCAAAGTATAAGATTTAGCACTTAGATAATTTTACTTTCACTGTTCTATGTATTAATAGGCTAATCACACTGCTGAGTTTGATACCGGTTCTGCTTTAGTGCTGACGATTGAGAGCACTCTAATTACTGCCTGCTCTTCGGAATCCTTGGTCAGCAAAGGGCATTTCAAAAACTTCTGCATTCGCTTTGCTGAAGGATTTGAGACATCTTGGGACGATTGGAAACCAGAAAAACGAACCGACCTGGTCATGAATGCTTGTGAGTATTTTGTTTAGTAAATGTCTAGCTCACAGTTTGGCAAAAGCGTAAAGGAACAAAAAACCTATAAGACTAGTGAATATCGTTGATGATGTTGTGATAAATTTTATCATTCTGCATATGTTCTCTCCAGTCTCATGCTTTTACATTTGTTTGCAATTTTTAAAAGCTTTTTGCTTTTGAATTTTTTTTTTTTTACAAGTTAGATATTGAGCTTACCATAATGGTACAGGCTCTATCATCACTTCACTTCCTGTTACAAATACTATAGAGCCCCAAAGTCCGGAAATACAAGATAGAGATCATAGTGAAAAGATGTTCTAAGCATTTTAGCTGCTGCTAGTGCTCTATTTCGGCATTTGTGACAGTTAAAATGCTTCTTCATAGGTACTAATTCCATTTTAGAAGTTGGGAAAGTTTTACAGACTCCTACAATGGGATTTAGACTGGATGATGATTCAGTATCTGGAAAGGGCGTGTTGTAGGTCTCCCTTCCAGACACCAAATCAGTAGCTTATCTATCAATGCTTTCCAACTGAATTCCAGTCACAAATACATAGATATTTTACCAGCATCTTAAAGGAGGTGGTAATGCTTTCTCAAAAGAGACGGACTCTTTCTCCTTTGTAAATATAAAAACAAAAAGTTAACTGAAGACTGAGCAACGGTACAGGGGACCACTTTTAACTCTTAAACAACATAAGTAAACTTTTCTTTTTAATTGCATTTCCTTTTTCCATAAGGAGAACATGCTGCAGTTAAAAAAATTGTTTGCTTCATTAAAAAGCAATCACGCTTGGTGGTCTGCCGACAGCAGTAGGCCCACATCCCTGTGATGGCCTTCAATCGCAGTTGCAATTTACACACTACCTTAATGATATTCTTGTGGTTGGTTGGATTCCGACCCACTATGATTCAGAAATTTTAGATAAACCCGAGGGGCACTCACTGAATCAGGTAGTCACTTGAAAGTTTATAATCACAATTACTCGAATATTGAGTTAAGAGTCCAAAGATGTATTAATTCTGCATTCAGACTATTGATTCTCAAAAGCCAAAAGTCATAATTACTTAAATATCAATTATAAGTTACTCAAATATTGAGTCAAATACTCAAATATTGAGTTAAGAGTCTAAATGTATATTCATTCCTCATTCAGTCCTGTGATTCACAGGATCCGAAATATGTTATATCTAATTTTATTTTTTCGACAATACATTTTCGACCCAGCCAATGCGTTTCGTCCTAACCAACAGGACATCAGGGTTCCACTTCACTAGTGCCGATCAATCCGTATATCCTACATGATCCACTCCTTTCATCTTGAGAGCCTTCAAATGTACAGCAAAATGGGCTCAAAGCAAACAAAAGCTTCAGAAATTTAAGAACCGACCAATTAGTCCATAGATCGGCACTTAGAATTCTTCACTTGTCACAAAAACACTGTTAAGAAATAGAACATCTTGACCATGGTTTCTATTTTAGCAGCACTCATTCCTTGTTATCAAGCCCCATGTGTTCTCCATGATCCCCAGATGTTTTGGATCTTTCGCAGGCATCCCAGTGCCTCAGAATATCTATCTTTGCAACAATGGAGCCCATGCTGTGAAAAAAAAGTGTGTGTTCCCTCTCGTGCCAGTTGGAGCATCACCCCTAGAACTTCATTCATCCTCTTTTCAATACGTTCCTAGTACTGTTTGACATACTTGAACTCTCATATCCCATGCATGAGTATACCTTCCTCCATTTTGCGTTTGAGGCAGGAAGCTAAAGTGGACACGCTAATCTGATAGTCAGCTCCTTTGATGCTGTGCTCTATATATTATGTTCAGCTGCAGTTTAAGCTAATGACGACTTCTTGCGAGTGCCGACGCTAGCCTCCCCAATTATCATCCTCTATTTCTTCAAAGTCTCTCTGCCATTTGTCTCAAATGCATTGCAGTTTGTCAGGGATGTTATTAATCATTTTGTTAATGAGCAAAATGGCCCCATTAGCCAATTCTTTGCCTAGCAGTCGTCTTTGCACAGGGGACTCCTCCGGAGTCTCCATCCAGTTGTCCTTTAGTATCCGATAGGTATGTGTCAGCTTTAAGTATTTATATTGTTGTGACGGGTGGAGCTTGTATTCTTCCTGCCGCTGTGTGAAGATTTGTATCTCTTCTTCAACAATTGTGTTGCCTAATTCTGAGCTAGTACCCTTTCAGACATAGATGTCATAGTCATCTTCCAGTCTTTTATCACTGCCCTGCTGGGGTTTGGGATACATCCCAGACCTCTGCCATTATACAGTTATATACAGATAATGCAAGTATGTTTTGACCCCATTTCAGGTCTGTCTAGTCCAGCCAACTGATCTCTCGGACTCTGCAGTGCCCATTTGTTGTCCACTGCTAACTGAGAGGCCCAGTAGTAGTATTGGACATTGGGCCGTGCTGTCCCACCCACATTTATTGTTTTGTATGGCTTTGATAGTGTTTTTCGCAGATTACTGGTGCCCCGCAGCAGTTGTCTCAGCTCACCCTCTAGTTTCTCAAAGAATGGGTCAGTGAGATAGAATGGGTTATTTTGGGTTACAAAGTGTAGGCCTGTCAGTGAGATAATTTTAAAGAATGTCGCTCCTTGCCAGCAAACAACAGCTGTAATGCCTGCCAATGGAGCATCTCCTCCCTAAGTCTGTTTAAGTCAGGCTTCAGGTTCTTGTCACACAAGGATTCTGCAGTTAGAGCGGGGTTGATGCAAAGATACCTGAATCTTCTCTAACCCTCAGTTTAGAGGTGATGAGCTACTCATTGGCCCATATTTGGGTCCTAAGTATTGTATTTCAGCTGGTAAATTTTGTATCCCAATATGTGGAACTTGGTAAATGCCTTCATCAAAGTTGGTAAAGTAGTTTGTGGTTCCTTCACATATAGGATAATGTTGTCTTCATAGAATGTTCTCGGCTGTCCCCCCAGATTGCAGCCTGAAATCATGAATTTCCCCCACAGTTCTGTACTCAACAAACAAAGAGCTCTACTGTCCGTGTGAATCAGAAAAGGGAACGAGGGCATCCTTGCCTTGTACCCCTTTTTAAGCTTATCTCAGCTGATGTTTTGCCATTCACCCTACTCTCGCATAGAGGGTGGGTGTTCAAGAGCTTCACCCATGCCCAGAATTCACAGCCAATGGCAAGCTTTACTAGTACCCAGAAGTGGTAGTCCCATGTTATGAATTCAAATGCCTTTTCGGTATTGAGCTATAGTATATGCTTTTGGTTCTTTCTCTTCTTTCCATCTGTCCAGTCAGTTCTGTAGTCTTTGAATATTTAGTCTAGTGGATCAGCTCTGGATGAAACCAGTTTGATTAGGGTGTACCATTGTCGGGATACGTTTTACTAGTCTGTTAAAAAAAATTCTAATATTTTCTACTCTACTCTCTTTGTAGCACGACAGTCATTACTATTCAGAGGTTGTTTGGAAGCATTTCTACCACCTTTTCTTCCTTAGACATATTTCATAGAAAACTGCAGAGCTTAAGCCTTACAGAGACTGTTGTCTGTGACTGGATCCTACCAGGTATGTCTCTGCTGTTTGACTTTGAGCCACACCTCCAAGTCAGGATGGGAGTGTGCTCTGGTGATCCCGAAGATGATCCGGGAATGCAAAGTCTAGCTGCATGTTGCCAAGTACCGCAGGAAGCTGTGTAAGGCCTGCTCCCTCTTAAAATTGAGGACACAGACCCGTTTCTGCTCTTGGGGCGGGTACAGCGACAGGTCGTGGTGGTAGTCCAGGTTTTTAGGTAACTCAAAATCAAAAACAAAGCATAAGAACTGCACAAGATCCACCTTCCAATCTCACCCATCTGCTTTTGAGAAGTCGCATGGATTCCAACTTGGTACAGTTCATTTAAGATGATTAGGGAGGGGCCAAATAAGTTGTCAGCTTTCATTAGCAGGGTTACTCACTAGTCTTTTACTGTTACTCCACCATACTGACTCAAAACGATTTAAGGCATTTGGGATGAGGTAGTTTTTCTCTGCTAGCCTCACCCTCATATCGGTTAATGCAGCTGTTTGTTGGGATGGTACTCCCATGCATTATGGGCCATTGTCACACAAATCTTACCAGCAGTCCCAGAAAAATTGCGTACCAACTTGGCACAGATCATACAAGATGGCCTGGGAGTGACCAAATATGTTGTCAGGTCTGACCATGACGGACTGTTTAGGTAGAACAGTTGGCACCAGCTTGTTGCTCAGGGGCCACACCTGAATGGAATCCATAGGCTTTCTGGTGACATCTAGGCGTTGCTCTTGTATATCCTTTTGATAAATCTTGCCTTTTTGGTGAGAAAGTGACTGCCCTTTAGCGCTTCAAAGAGAGTAGAGCGGCTGTGCACCCCCTTGGGTTCTCCATGCCCTCAAGGCAAAATTCTAATCAATTTCTCCACTTTTGTGGCATTGCTCGGGGCTACGCCTACAAACAGTACCGTTGCCCACCACCCCAAAACCAGGAACCCAAGGGGTAGGGAATCCAGCAGACAATGGTCAGGTCCGTTAACCTCCCATGAACCTCCCAGTCACCGTCCCCACTCTAGTTTGCCCGTAGCTGCACCCGACCATCCAATAGGAGGCAAGATCAGTCATTTTCTCAATGGGTGGCAAGCCATAACATCCTACAAGTGGGTATTGCAGATTGTCCAACATGGCTATGCTGTGCCATTCCCTTTCGGCCTGCCACATCTTCCACCGTCATCAGAACGGCTTTCAGGGGACCATTTGTCCATTTTGCTGCTGGAAGGTCATGCTGTTTTGGACAAAGGAGCCATAGAGAAGGTCCCGATCTCGGAGATCGAAACTAGATGCTTCTCTCGGTATTTCCCTGTGCCAAAGAAGGTAGTAGGCTTTTATCCTGTTTTAGAGCCTTTACCCTTGTTTTCTATTTGCAGAAGGACAAATTAGAGATGCTCAAGCTGGCCCAGGTCCTATTTTCCCTGGATGTTGGAGACTGGATGGCAGCATTGGACCTGCAGAACACCTGTTTCCATGTTCCCATCTCTAGGTCCATAGTCGCTACTTGCGGTTCAAGATGGACCATGAGCATTCTTAGTTTGCTGTGCTCCCTTTTGGCTTCACCAGTGCCCCTCAGGTGTTGGCAGTGGTCTCACTGTATCTTTGAAGGTTGGGAGTTCCATTCTTCCCCTACATCGATGACTGGTTGTTGAAGGCAGGCTCGACAACCAGTAGTAAACCACCTCTAGACAGCAGTAAATCTCCTTACATCGTTGTGAATCATGATCAGCGTGCCTAAGTCAAATGTAGCTCCTTTACAGAGGCTTACTTTCATGGGAGTCATCCTGAATACAGTGCGCATTTGGGCCTTCCTTGGATTGATGAATCCAGGAAAGTGGGGTATGTTCCCGATGTTACAGCATCTGTCCTGGATCTCAGTGAGGATGGCTCTGGGGCTTCCTAGCCGGCTGGCTTGCTTCATTGTGCCAGATGGCTCAGCAGTGGGATCTGACGTTTCAGTGGGCCCAGCACCAAAGGACCCTGTTAAATACCATCCAGGTTTCTGGAGACTTCAAATGATCTGCGGTGATGGCTGCTCGACCGCAATCAGACCAGCAGCAGACCCCTCTCTGTGCCCCACCCATAGCGGACTATGGAACAGTTTGAAAAATCATATAAATTTCAGCAGACCTGCAGGTCTAGTAGCTTGAAACATCTACTCGACTTAACTGTAATGCTTTTGACCTCTGTCTCTGAAAGCTGTGCAAATGTGACAAGTTAGGTAGATTTAAATTTTTATTGCTCATTCGCTTTGTGAGCAATGCAGATGCCTTTAAATCTTGCTATCTTCTCACATTTGCTTTGCTTTCAGAGGCAGAGGTCAAAAGTCAGTTTGTTTTGCTACTCGCCAGTAAGGGCGAGCAGTATCTAAAAATAGCTTGTCCTAATTAAATCTGGCTAGCAAATGCGAGCGGGCGAGTGGGTTTTTCGAGCCCTGTTTGGTGACAGACTAGTCACTACTGGGTTGGGAATATCATTTGGGAGAGTAGGAATTCAGAAAGATCTTGTCTCTGGTGGGTGCCCAACCTCCACATCAACTTGTTGGAGTTGTAGGCCATTCGCTTGGCGTTGAAGGCCTTTCTGCCTTTCATCAGGGGAGGCTGGTTCATGTCCTCATGGACAACGCTACAACAATGCAACTGGCAGGGTGGAGTTGAGCGCTGGACTCTGTGCTGGGAGGCCCTGCTATTCTGGACCTGGATGGATCGGCAGGGAATTTCCCTGATCTTGTACCACCTGGATGGAGCTTTAAACGCTGGCTAGGCCTAGCGGATCACAAATAGCAGCTAAACTCTGAGGTGGTGCAGGGCATCTGCCAGCAATGCGGAGAACCCTGGGTCAATCTCTTCGCCACCAACGAAAACAAGCAAAGTCAACACTTTTACACACTGGAGCTCCCATGAAGCCTCTCTTTTGCCATACAGAGAACATGCTGTGCCAGTCCTTTTCCCAAGAAGGAGCTCTCTCGGAGACTCATTCTGCTTCAAGTGGAACTTGGGAGTTCTAGATGCCTTCCCACCACTGTCTTTCCTGCCCAGAGTTCTGAAGATCTGGAATCACCGGGCCTAAGTCATCCTAATGGCTCCAGATTGAGCCAGGAGTGTGTGGTTTGTAACTTCTGGGCATGAGCATTTGTCCTCCAGTCAGACTGCCACTTCAGGAGGCTCTCCTTTAGCAGTAGCAGTGCAGGATCTGGCACCCAGGCCTGAACATTCTACATCTCCATGCATGGAGATTGAGTAGCTGTAGTGGCTGCATTTAATTTCCCTTCCGAAGTACTGGATGTCATGCTTGCGGCCATGTATCCTTCTACAAAATCTTTTTATGCTGGACGATGGGACAAGTTTGTGGCTTGGTGTCGTCCCTGTAACACAGACCTGTTGCCGCCCACATTTTCAGAGGTGTTACTGTTTGTTTTGTCTTTGCCCAAGCAAATACTTGCAGTGGGCACTGTTGAAGGTTACCTGTGGCCCTTTCCGCCATTTTGCATTTATCAAGCCAGACGTCCTCTTTCAAATCCTCTGTTGTGATGAGTTTCCTTAAAGGTTTGGTCTGCATGTTCCCATCAAAGCCTGTTGTGATGCCTCAGTGGGACTTTAATTTGGCCTTTACTTTTGTTATCTGTATCCTGTTTGGGCTGTTACACAGCGGTCCCTTAAGTCTCCTGACCCTGAAAACAGTTTTTCTCATAGAGATCAGCTCCGCTTGTTGTGTGTGTGAGATTAAAGATCTTTCAGTCCAGCCGCTTTACACTACCTTCTTTCAGGACATACTCATGCTGAGGACCTAAGGTTGTGACGCCCTATTTGATAGAGACTACTAGCCGCAGATTCCTTCACGTAGAATTATCCCCAGGCGTGAGGTTGGATCTGGAAACTTTTGCCACACCTGCGCGCCAGGGGGCGGGGCGATACCACGCGACTCCGCCTAGGCGTCGTCCGTGTACGTGACGTCAGCGAGATCACATAAGCCCCACCTCGGCGCGCCTACGTCAGTTTTTTCCTTTTACACATGCAACGCGGATCCGGTCTTGCTACAAGCCTGTTTCGGGCCCTTTTTTCTTCATCATTGTCCTTCTCTTGGTGGAACAGTGTGCGAATGCCTTCAGGCTTCAAAGCTTGCACGTCGTGTGGGTGTCTTATGTCGGCGACGGACCCTCATCGCATTTGTATGTGGTGTTTGGGGGAGGATCACGGCACCACAGATTGTGAGGCGTGCCAACAGTTGAAGCCGAAGTCGCGGCGGGAGCGCCGCATGAAACTTCTCTCGGCGCGTCTCTCCAGGTCGACCTCCTCCCCTCGATCGGCAGACGGCTTCAGATACGGCCGTGGTCGTCGTCATCGCCCTTCCCTGATGTCGCGAGAGCGACGCTTACCGGTGGGTAAGTGTCGCAGTTTGTCCCCGGGGGCCGGGTTTCGGCCTGCTGGGGGCGTGGACTCTCGGTGGGTGATGCGGCCCCGCGTGTCCTCCTACCCACCGTTTCCCGGTGATGGAGCGTCGAGAGTTCAGATGGAGACATACGCGGCGGCTTTGCAAGTCTCGCTGGCGTCTCCTCCTCCCCCTCCTGTCGCGTCAGCAGTTCCCTTGCCTTATACGGGGCCTTCCGTGGCGCCACCTGTGGCTCCGGCCCCGGCTGGGTCGGATCCAGGCTTGGAGGATGTGGTGCTGTTGGGGTGTGGCTCCTCTGGGGTCCCTCCTTCACTCCACGGCGTCTCTGCCTCGCTGCAAACTCCCACGGGTGTCCCTGTGGTGTCGCGTGAGGTTGCCGGGGCTCAGGTCGCATCCCCGAGCCCCTCTCGATCCCTTGACAAGGTGTCTAAGGCCGAGGTGACACCGCTACGGCGCCGGCAGCTGCTGGACCGGGCGGCGCCACAGTGGTCGGTGGACTCTCCTCGTCCCGCTTCGGGTCGAGGTTGGGTGCGAACCCCTCGCCTTCCTCCGGGACTTTCTCATCCCTCCACGCAGGCGGCTGCCTCGTCGTAGGGCGAGTCGGAGGTTGGGTCGGCCCTGGCTGCGCCGCATGGCTCGCCGGACCACCTTTGTCGTATGCTGGGCCGAGGCTGGCAGAGGGCTTCGTGTCACTCCCCTGGTCCTTCTCGTCCCTCCACGCAGGCAGCTGCCTCACCGGAGGTTGAGTCGGCGCCATTCTGACGCCGCCCCCTGTCCACTGCGACTCCGGCCCCGCTCCGGTCCCTGGCACAGTGTGAATTCAAGGAGCCCTATCCAACCTTTCCTTCGGCGCAGGCTGGCGTTACCACTCTGCCTCAGGCGGTGGACTCTACAGCTCCTGACAGGCGTCGAGTTGCGAATTCGTCTTCGGATGCTCCCTCTTCTCCGGAGGCTGCCTGCATATTGGTGTTGTCCTCCCCAGAGACTGGCCACCGAGTGGTGTCTTTTCACCGGCATCGTCGAAGGGTGGCTCCCCGCCGTTTCTGAGGCCGCGGTGTTCACCGGTGGAGCGGCAGGTCCCCCATTCCTCCTACCTTCCAGGTCTAGCCCCTGCCCGTTCCGCTTGGCTTGGCGGATGGCCGCCTTAGTCTGCAGCCGTCGCCCACAGAGGAGCTGCTTTCTCCACCACGGGGCCTACAGAGGTGGGTGCTGCCTTTGCTCACGCAGTGTCCACGGCGGTGGATATTCTGCGCATGGGTGACCCGATTGCTCATTTTCCGACGGATCATCTCTTGGAGGTTCTCCACCAGGGCTCTGGTGGGAGGGAGCTCTTGCTTCCCTTTGAGGGTTCACTCCTTTCGTCCCTGACGGGGGCTTGGTGGCGTCCTGCCTCAGGGGATCCGGTGCCTCAGCACCTTCTGCATCGGCACCTTCCGGCGCCGCGTGACCCTGCGTGTCTCTCCCTCCACCCCTCTACTGCCAGTCCTCTTTTGCGGACTGCCTTTCCCTCCCTGCCGCCGCTGTTGACTCCGCCCTCCCGGGAGGCCCGCTGGCGGGACTCTTAGAGGCGCAACATGTTTGCCTGTGGGACCTGTACACCTTGTGTGTCCTGGCTAGGGCCTCTTCTCTGTGGGACTCGGTTGAGTCTTTTTGGTCCGCAGCTTCTCAGGAGACTGTTCGGGCAGACTTACGGCGTTATGCGTTGGATGGCCGAGAGCTAGCGGCATTTATCCTTCACTGTGCTCTGGACATCTCGGAGGTGCTGGGCCGGGCCATGTCTTCCTCCGTCGCTCTCCGTCGCCATGCTTGGCTTCGGGACGGCGTCTTCCCCGAAAATACGGCTAATTGATCTCCCGTTTGATGGTAGCCTGTTGTTCCATGCCCCAGCTGACTCCGCCATCCAAAGGTTCCTGGCGGGGCTCCGTCCTCCTCTTCCCCCTTATACTCCTCCTCCTCCTCCTCAGTGATTAAGGAGTTGAGCTGGTTCTGGTCCTTCTTGGGACGGTCACTCTTGCGGTGGAGTGTGTTTTCTGGCCATTGAGTCCTGCTTGTGGGGACTTTGGCAATGTTGGCTGCTGGACGGCCCTTGTTCGCTGTGTTTCTTGCTAGAACTGTTACGCAGACTTGGCCCAGAGATTAGGCCTTCTGTTTTCTTTAGGCTGATTATCAAGCCGTTCGCAGGGGGTATTCCCTGTGGCTCTTTTGTTTTTCCTCTGTTGCGGAAGTTCTTCCAAAGAGGGTTCCCATGTCTTGGAACTTAACGTACCCTATGTGGGGTAGTGGTAGCTGTTATACAGCTTGCTCTCTGCCGGGGAGTTCTGGTGGCCCTTTGGTGCCTGTTCTCTGTGGCGTTTCTGTATGTTGCTTTGCTTCTTGAGGGCTTTTGCGCGGCCCCTCGTGGGGGTGTGTCCGGCCCTTTTCTCTTCTCCCTGCTTGGGATAATTCTGTGCCCTCCCTTGTCAGGTGTTGCCCACTCGGTCTTCCTGGGGCCCTGGGCTGTTTTTTCTGTTCTGGCGGCTTGTCTGTTATCGCCACTCTGGTTGACCTGTTGCCTTCCATCTGGTGTGGCTTCGCCTTCTTTTTCCTCGTTTCCTTGGGCCTTCTGGGCTCTCCCCCTGGCTTTGGAGGGAAGCTTATTGCCTTGAAGTGGTGTGGGGTACTTCGGCCTCTCTGGCCTGGCCCTTAGTTCCTCTATCGTGAGTGTGCGGGCCCCCCCCCCCTCCCTTTTTTCTTCTTTCCCTATCCCTCTGGGGTCGGTGGTGTTCTGCATGTGGGGGTCTCCTCTTGCCTGGGAGGGGCTGGGTTATTGCCCGGTCCGCAGGTCTGGTCCCCTGTGTGACCCTCTGTCCTGTTATGGCTGGGGGTGGTCCTTTTGCAGACCCTCCTTCCCCGTGGGTATTGCTAGGGTATCTATTCTACGTGAAGGAATCTGCAAATAGTAGTCTCTATCAGATGTACAAGTTACTTACCTTCGGTAACGATGTATCTGGTAGAGACGATTCTAGCCGCAGATTCCTTTACGGCCCGCCCTTCCTCCCCGTTCTGCGAGGACCCGTGGGTTGGTCTCAGCACTCGCCTCCTGGTGGAAGGCTGTGTTTCTTGTGAGTGCATTTCTTTGCTCTTGGCGGGTTGCTCCGTCTTGTTGCGGTTCCTTCCTCCCCTTGGTTCTCTGGAGGATGGGGTTATGGTGCTCCTGGGCCCCGCTAATTGGGCTGCTCCAGGTTTGGGGGGGGGGGTTCACTTTCAATCTCACCCCTCCCTCCCGCCCTTCCTCTTGCTGCTAGGGGTCCCTGCCCCTCTGCCGTCCTCTGTCTGGGGGTCACCTGGCCATGCCCTGCCCTTGTTCCTTGGAGGATAATTGCCCTCTGTGCTGGGGTGGCTTGGAGGGTGGTTGTTGTTGTTGTTGTTGTCCTGTCTGTTCTGGGGCTGGCTCCCCTTCCCTATTTCCGGGTGGGGGTTGTAGGCCTGCTACAGGTGTTCTGCCTTTACATATGTTCTCTGTCTCCGGGGAGGGGGGAGAAGGCGGTTACATGCTGGCAGGGTGGCTGCTCAGGGCTCTGATCTGTTCTTATTCCGCCCCTGCCTTTGGAGGCTACAGTGTTGCACCGCTCCTTATGGTGTCGCTTGTCTACATTCTTTGTTTCTACTCTTTCGCACACTGTTCCCCTGCTTCCACAGTTTGCCTGGTGGCTCCGCGTAGCGGCGCGGAAAAGTTCTCCGAAGAAAACTGACGTAGGCGCTTGTGTGGGCCTTATGTGACCTCGCTGACGTCATGTACGCGGACGACCCCTAGGCGGAGTCGCATGGTATCGCCCCACCCCCTGGCGCGCAGGGATGCTGTGGCAAAAAGTTTCTGGATCCAGTCTCATGCCTGGGGATAATTCTACGTGAAGGAATCTGCGGCTAGAATCGTCTCTACCAGATACATCGTTACCAAAGGTAAGTAACTCGTACTTTATGTCAGACAGTCCATTACACTTCTGTTGTTTTTTGTCCCACCTCAGCCTTCAAAAGAGGAGTAGATACTCAATCGTTTTGATCTCAAAAGAACTCTGATCTTTTACACTGATTGTACCAAAGACCATTGAGTGAATAGAAAGGGGTGAGAGCACACTGCTTCTCCTCCCAGCACAGTTCGCCCCTTAGCATTATGGTAAATGCAGTTCATGGTACATACTTACTTGAAATTTTACTGGAGTATTCCACCAAAGTTGGTGCAGATTAGTGCTGTAAATCTCTAGACACGTGTTTCTGGATATCATCCGTCATCAGTAGAGATGAAAACAAATTTAATCTGGGGTTACTGAGCAGGCTGCCGCAATCCTTTCAGATCTCAGTACCTCTAACAGGCGCACAGGTGCATCTCCACAAGCCTTTTCTGCCACCATTGAGTGGATGATCAGCTCTTTCTGTGGTTCTCTGGGGCAAAGAAAGGCAAGGTAGTGCAGCAGAGAATCTTATCCAGCTCAGTAGTCCCCTGCATTCAATTCTTACACACCCTGGTCACGAAGCAGTCCATTGAGGGATAGAGGGCTCACTCCACTAGAGCCAAGGCTGCCACCACTGCATGGAGTGCTTGTACTGGATATTTGTCAAGCTGCTGCATGGGCGTCAGTACACACGTTTACGAAGCACTACTTCCTTGAGAGCGAGGCCTGACGGGAAGGGCACTTTGGTCTTTCGGTCCTGCAGGACTTTATGAGCAAATTCATTCTACAGAGAAACCACTGGGGAAGTCACTGCTTTGGTATCTGTTCTACAGGTGAGAAATCTGTGGTTAACAGTATCCTTAAGAAGAATAAGTAATGCAGTTTCTAGTGGATATTCTGTCTACCCTCATATTCCTTACCACGATCCTGTCTAAAAGGTCCCAATTTAGGGATCTGCACACTGGTGCAAACAATTGTTTTAGTGGATTCACTCCACTGGTGGGCACTCAGTAACTTCATAAACACTGGATTCCTATTCTGTCTACAGATAGCCCGTAATGGCAAGCAATTCCAAACGTCTTAGTGGGTTTTAATTCCAAATCTTTATTTTGCTTCTTCATGCATGCACAATTGGACATCCACCACATCCATGGCTGTCCAACTTGCAGCTTCTACTTGTTCAATGGCAGACGTCACGTGTGGCAAGGGATAATGGCTCCGAGAACAGGTATCTGACAGGTTTCGGTTGGATTATGTCAAGCTGTAAGGGCTCATGCCTGCCATCTACATCTTATCCACCCAGCTAATTGCAAATATTGACATAGCAATGGTAGTGAACATGCTGCAATGTGCCTTTGTCCATATGCAGCATGTATTTAGCAAATATTCCCTGTGGGGCCCACCGTCTAAATCCTCTCATGGATTATGGGTCTTTCACCATGCGTTCTTTTCTCCTGGAATGGTTTGCAGTGCATCTTCTCTCTCACGCATCTAGAATATGGTGATTGGGACAAAAATGTGGTCACAACATCTAATGAGACCATGAGCATCCATGAGCGAATTTGAGTCTGCAGATCTCAAAATATTTCACAGGAGATCAACTCTGTCCGATAATCACATGTTTTACAAATTTGTGTTGAAATACTCAGACTATTTTCCAAACCAAGTGGTGCAACTGCTGCTGGCAATGGTCACTACTCACTTTCCACACATAGAGTTGTAGTTTGCAGAGATTTGTGTGCAGGACTCTCCACTGTTGTGGAGACGGGAGGTTCTCTTGATGTGGAGCCGGATTGGAGGACAAATGCTCATGCCCAGGAGCTCTCGGTACCCATACTCTCCTGGCCCAGTCAGGCTATTAAAGTGGAACAGATCTGTCATGTCTTTCCTTAGAACCCAAGGTATGAAGGGCAGTGGTAGGAGCAATTACAGGAGACCATGTCCCATCGTGTCTCCTAGTAATTTTTCTGGAACAAACTCCAGTGTATGGTAGAGTGGACTCTGCACATTCTCACCACTGGTGAACAGATCTAACCAGGACATACCCCACTGGTCGAAGATGGGCCTTGTCACCTCGAAGTGGAGATTTCCACTCGTGATCCACCAACCGACGTCTGTACTGGCATTCAGAGACCCTGCCATATGGTTGGCTACCAGAAAGATGTTCGACAGGTCCATCAACTTCCATATGTGGCCTCTTGGCACATGACCCTGGACCCCACTCTGCCCTGCTTGATGCAGTATAAAATTGTGGGTGTGTTCTTCATGATATGCACCAGACTCCCCTTGATAGATGACATGAAGGCTTTCAAAGCCAGAAAGATCGCCCAACACTCCAAAAGGTTAATGCGGTGATGGCTTTCCTACAGAGACCAGAGGCCTCTGATCGCTGACTCATGTGACCCAACTACCCCAGCAGAGACCAGTCTGTTACAACCGTGAAGTCTAGGTAGGGATGGAGGAGTGCCCTGCTGAAGGGCAGGTTGATGTTTGTTGCCACCACAGAAGATCCTGACCATTCCCCTGCGGGAGCTGGATAGTGTCGGGGAAGCAGATAAAATGCTGAACCCACTGAAATCTGAGGTTCTACTGCAGGGCCTGCATTTGTCACCTTGCATTCAGGATGTGGAGGATGCAAAAGACTAGGAGTCCAAGAAGCCTCTCATAGCCGACCTCAAGGAGTTCCAGGGATTAGCCAGAAGCAGTGGATCATATCCTGAATATCTTGGACTCACTGCAGCAGTCGAAAGGACTTGAACTCCACTGTGTCCAGGACAGCCCCAATGTAGGAATTCCTCTACATGGGGCACAGGTGGGACCTTGGCTTGTTGGTAGAAAGTCTCAAAGATGCCAGGAGTTAAGTCACCTTCCAGAGGTTGTCTATGACTGACTGGGCGAGGCCAACTTGAGCAGCCAATTGTCAAGTTTCAGCAATACATATATCCCTGATCTCTAAAAGTGGACATCAACTACTGACATCGCTTTTTTTTAATACATTAGGGGCTGAGGTAAGGCTGAAAGGAACACTGCAAAGTGGAAGTGTTCCAACCCCACCGTGAACCCCATATAAGATCTGTGGGGTTGCAGGGCAAGTATGTGAAAATATATGTCCTACAGATTCAGCGACTCCATCCAGTCTACTGGAGCCAGAGCAGAAAGAATCTTGATACCGGGTGAGCATTTTGAATTTATATTTCTGCAGTAGGAGATTCAGTGTACAGAGGTCTGTGACCTCTGTCAATCAGTACGAGGAAGTAGTGAAAATTGCACCATTCTCTTCTCTCCAAAGCTGGCACCCACTTAGCCAGCAGAATGGTCAGATTCTTGCAGCAATATTATGGGATGGTCCACTGACAGCTGTTATGATATGGTTGGGTGAAGGTGTGTGGTGGGGGTACAGGAATGAAATGAACGCGATGGCATACCCCTTTATATGACAAGGGCCTCTGAGTGTAAGTTAAGGCAGTTTAGCAGCTTTACCAGTATAGGAGGAAGATCTAGATGAGACCTGACCCTGTTGGTGTGAATGGCCTTGGATCCCACCATGACCTCTGCCCGAAAGGACCGTGCCTGCTGCTACTTCTACAGGTTGGAAAGGCTAACACTGTTTGTCTACCCCTGGAATAACACCTAAAAATCCTGTAATATTTATGGAACTGCTTGGTGGGAGACCAGAGTCCCAAGCACCATGCAGTGGCTCCTTGAATCGTTTGAGTGCTGAATCAGCCTTCTCCCCCTAACAATCTGGAGCCGTCAAGAGACATGTCCATCAGAGACACCAGAACTTCCTCTGAAAATCCAGTTAATCGCATCCAGGCGTGTCTTTTAAGATCTACACTGGTGGTCCGTGGTGTCCAAATCAGCATGAAAGACCTATTTTGCTGTGTCCTGACCATCATGTGTCTTTTTAACCAGCAAGGACCTGAGAATGCCTGGGATATCAAACTGGCTGACGACAACAATCTCTTTCCATAGGTATCAATATGTTTTGAGACTCTATCCGGAGGATTGGTCAGAAAGTCATTCATGGTGGCTATACTCATCGACACCTGTACCACCAGACTTTCAGGTGTAGGTGGCCATGTAAGAACATTTGTATCAGTGGAGGCTGGCCTATATTTCCTGGTAACAGGTTGACTGATTGGAGGGCACAATTATGGCT
This sequence comes from Triturus cristatus, assembly GCF_964204655.1. Lineage (NCBI taxonomy): Eukaryota > Metazoa > Chordata > Amphibia > Caudata > Salamandridae > Triturus > Triturus cristatus. The sequence goes on along the minus strand of NC_140582.1, from coordinate 462,134,569 downwards.
TGGACCATATGACTGTAAGGGTTTTGTAAGAGTTTTTTTTTTTTAAACTCCTTTTTATTGGGTACATGACTTGTAATAGTATTGCATACGGTAATAAATCTGCGTACAAAAAGTAAATGTTCCACAATACATCAGGCCATCTACAGTTATGCATTTCTGTCATATACATACATTTGGCTAGGTATTCCATATGCGGCACCTCGGTTTGCTAGTTGTCTTCCAGTGAAGGTTCCGTAGATGGTAACGTACGGGTATTTCCCTAAATGAGTTCCACTTTCCCCACACCTGTTCCCACTTCCTGTGACACCCCCTATGGACAAATAAAGCCTTTTCAGCCACCATAGCACTATCCATATCGTTACACAATTCCCCAGAAGTTGGAGTATTTTTTGCCCCCCAGCGTTTGGCGATATTGCGTTTGGCTATCATCATGCCTAGTGTTGCCCAATCTTGAGCTGTGCGATTGAAGTCTGTCGCTTCCCATATATTTAGGAGACATCGCTTAGGCTCCGGTGGTACAGGAGCCTCGCTAACCTGCGTTATTGTGCTGATAATTGTTTCCCAATACTTCGTGATTTCTGGGCATTCCCATATCGTATGGTAGAATGTGCCTACTGCACCGCACTGCCGCAAACAGAGTTGGTTATCAGTCTTTCCCATCTCATATAAGGTCACCCTAGTGAAGTAGGTTCTGTGGAGCTCCTTAAGCTGTACTTATCGTAACTTTGAGGATATCGCCACCTCCCGCGGGGATTCTAGAGCCTCCTGCCAGTCAGTGTCATCTAGTTCCCCAACATTGGTCTGCCATTTTTCCCGGAGACTCCATAGGGTCTGGTTGATTGTTAATGATTTTATGGTAGGTTAGTGTTGGAAAACGAGGCAGCATCTGTGAGGCCTGCACAAATATGACTACATTTGTCCTTCACTGGGAACCAAACACCCAATTGTAGCGCCTGACTCTCAGAGGGTAGCGTTGCAGAGCAGTCTGAGGCTTACTCAAGGGAGGTGGTGTGGGCTAGTAATCGCCATTTGCAGGTGCACAAAAATAACACTCAATAATTGATTGTCCAGTCTGTACTTTGCTTTATAAATGTAAGAGTACATTTATTAAACACACACACTACTCAATACTATGCACCTATTTACAAATATACATAAGCTGTTGGAATTACTTTGTGACATTGCATAACAGCTCCACCCCTCCCGCAAAGGGGGGGGGTGGGGTCTAGTACCACCACTCCCATGTATGCACATCAACTTGCCCCCAATGCAGATAGTTGAACATAACCTGGAGCGAGGGCCCTGCACACTGGCACCATCCCAGTGGCGACTCACACCATTACCTCAACAAGTATTAAAAAGGGGTAAACCTACCTTGGTGACACATGACCCTGACTGAGCATCTCCTACTGACCATAAAGTATGCACCTCTATATCTTAAGGGCTAGCAGTCTGGGGACTTCACCTAAGCGCAGCAGCAGCAAGAATCCATGTTTACGCACACTTTAGAATGACAGTACTCATCACCTTGGTCGATCATTTGAATGCATTGCAATTACAGCCCCTAAAGGCATCACAGATGAAATCACAGAATTGCGCATATACAGCCAGACACCCAAGCAGGACTGTCTGGCAACATAACCCCACTTGGCTTATGACATCTCCTTACACATGTGACTTACAGTCCCTTCAAAAGAAGTACTCCTGGCAACTACACTTCTCCTGCAGTGCGCCTCTTCACTTTAAAAGGAATCACAGGTAAAAGCATGGGATTACGTAAATACAGCCAGACTCCCTAGCAGGAAGGTCCAGCAACATAACTCCATTTAGCTTAACATCACCTTACACAGGTACTTCACTTTACACATGTGACTTTCAGTCCACCTAAAAAGAAATAACCAATAGTAAATGCATTTTGGTGCAATTACACCACTTCACCTCCAGGGGATGCCCTTCTCCAGACATCCCCAACTCAGCCCTTCACTCCATGATGCACTTCATAGTACACCCTCAGCTGTAGAACATCAGTTCCAGCCTAGAAGGTGTTAAAGGCTGGCTGAGCCCTTGAGGGGTTATTCTTTCAGATGCCCCGTGAAACTTATGGGTGGACTGGTCTTCTTTTTGCTGGGGGAGGCTGCGGTGCTCCTGCAGCCCCCCTGCACCCCTTTTCACACATGAGGGTGACCCCCTCCTCTGGGGGCCACCAGGCACCAAAACGGAAGATTTCTTCGTGCTGGGGGGGGCGAAGACTGTGCTTCTCCTGCAGCTTCCCCAGCACCTTTTCACAAGTGAGGGTGACCCCCCTCCTCTGGGGGCCACAAAGCACCAAACGGCAGATATCCAAATGCCTGGCGAGGCATTATGGGGCGCTTCAGGCTCCTCTTTACCAGCCCCAGCCACTGGGAACACTCTCCTCCGCCCTCGGGGTCTCTGATTCAGCAGGGTGCTGTCTTCACTGGCTCCCTGCGCCAGCCTTTCTCCTGGCTCTCCTGCGTGGCCTCTCTTCTCCCTGCGCAGAGGCCACTGCTCTGCGCACCGGTCCTGGGCTCTTCTTCTGGTGCTGTTAGGGTCCTGGGGGCAGTCAGGGGGTCTCTCCTTCCAACTGCCCATTGCGCCAGGCTCCAGCACCTTCAGCCTCAGCAGACCACACCCCAGAGAGAGCTTCTCTTCCTGTGCAAGCACTTTTTAAAAGTTGAGTAGGGGGCTGGCAGGAAGTCTCTGTTGGTCCTATCAAACAGCGACACATCACGTCCCTGCCCCTGCTCCCTCCTTCTTGTCCAGCCTCTGGGTTTGTTCAAAATGGTGTTGTACAGGGTGTCTGGCCACATGCCTGAAGCCCTATCCCCCCACGCTGCCTTCCCTCCTTGGTGCAGCCTGGTGCCTGGCACCCAGTGACAGCTGCTAATGGATGAGCCTGTAGCCCCACCCATCTTCTCTTCGTGGAGAGGAGGCCCTAGCTTGTGGAAGAAAGGTTATTAATCCATCCAGCTAAGGTCAGCCCTAGGCCTGGGTCTGGTCATGGCTGGCTCGGAGAAATATGACAGTTCTGGATGACCCAAAAGCAGTACAAATATGACTTTGGACTCTGCAGAATACTTCTTTTCACATTTGCTACATTGGACTTAAGTGTGTGTCTGGAATCTGTAGGCCTAATGGAAGTTAATCTAGCCCCTGGCTCCCCATTCCCATAGGGGAATAATGAAGTGAAAAAACAGTAAGATACACTGACTTTCCATGGCATGTTTCTTTCCAGTGTATAAAGCCTATTCCATGTCACCACCCAATACTGCATAAGTCCTGCCATACCATTCACTTTGAAGCTGCTCCTGGACTGCGCATGCGAGGAATCTCCCCTGCGCAGTCCGTACACGTGTGCACACGCATGTACACATGTGTCTGCATGTAACCAGCCCGGTGTCCCTTACTCCAGCTGCTGAACAGTGGCCTGGTCAAGCCAGGGGAACACCAGTAAAATCCCCATGCAGTCTCTTACATCCTGAGTTCACTGTGGGTGAGTCCCAACTTATGAGGCTCCCCCACAGTAAAAGCTCAACAATTAGGTGCCCAAAAAGCGAAACATCCGGGCGGCCCATAGTGTCAGAACCACCTTCTAACAGTTAGGGATAGGACTTTCTTATCCATATATTCCGTTAGGGGTCTATCCTCCAGTGGATTGGCTTCTGGAAGGATAGTGTCAGGTGGGATGACTGCTTCAAGTGCATTTTTAATCTGCAGGTAGCAAAACCGTTCTGTGGGTGCCATCTCATACTGGTCCTGCAGTTGAGTGAATGTGATAATTTTTCCCTTGGTCCAAAGGTCACCCACCCTTGAGATTCCTTTTGCGTCCCATTGTTTGAGCCCTTTGCTGTTGCATAGTTTACCCAGTCTTCCGTTTTCCCAAAGTGGGGATGATTGCGTTATCTTGTTGTCCCAGCCTAATTTTCTAAGTGCAGTGTACCATATTTGGACTCTATGTGCAGTAGGTCCTAGGAGAGCTGTTTTCCGGGTCTTGTTGTAAAGTGCTCGGTTGATTCCTCCCACTCCCAGAACATGTCTTTCCATTCGATAAGCAGGGTCAGCTTGGGGGGAGTGAAGCCACTGATTGAGCACTATCAGTTAGGAGGCCCAGTAATATGTCTGTATGTTTGGGAGTGCAATGCTGCCATCGTACCAACTCTTAACTAATTTATTCATGGCTATCCGAGCCGGGTTTTCATTCCAGAGGAGACCGTTTGCCTCTGCCTCTATTGCTCGAAAGTAGGATGGAGGAACCAAGGATGGGGTATTTTTCAAGGCGTAAAGGAATCTGGGGAGTGCCATCATTATAAAGAGCCTGCGTGGTTGTCTATGTCATGGGAACTATCAATGTGAGAACCCAAGATCGGATAGTGAGGTGGAGGCCTCATCTGGAAGCATGCAAGTCGTACCGTAAACCATATCAAACAATGAAAATAAACTAAACAAGCACTATATAGCTTTATCCTCCTCCACCGCTCTCAATTTAGCGGGAAATAACATAGAATATTCAAGTTCGCGGTTCCTCAATTCTTTCTTTATGCTAAGAAGCTGCGTCTTTGTTTCATTACTGCTGCAGTATAGTCAGAAAAGAAGGTTACCGTACTTTGCTCGAAACGCATTTGCGGAGCCGCACGAGTCGTTTGGAGGATGAGATCACGGTCTCAAAAGTTAAAGATGCAGGCCAGTATGGGCCTGAGAGGGTCACCTGGTTTAGGTCTGCCACCCGGGACGCGGTGGGCTCTTTCCACTGAAAAATAATGGGATAGATCACGTGATGGTAGATGTTGCTTGATGAGGTCCTCCACAAATAGGTCCATTGCTGGCCCCCCGTCCCCTCCGGCACCCCAACGATTCTGACATTATTGCGCCTAGAGCGGCCTTCGTAATCGTCCAGTTTTGCGGCCATTGTTTTGCTTTCAGCCTCTAGTGTTTTTTACTTGGCTTTTAGGTGCGGCAGTATCTTCGCAAACAGTCCCTGTTGTGGTTTCGACTTCCGCCACTCTTATGCTCATTTTTCTAAAATCGGAACGTATTAATGAGAGTTCTACAGAGACCGTGCCTATCTGTGATTCCAGGGATGTATGTACCTTGTTTAGTGTAGTCATAATGTCCTGTAACGTGACATCTTTCTCTTCCGATGTGACATGGTCTACTGCTTGGGTAGTAACTTGGTCCGTCATCTCCTGTTGAGTTTTATTGCATGCAAATTTGTCTAGCTTGGTTTGATGCGTAGTGCGCTCTCCTCGACCCCCATCATTGTAGATTCTCAACAGCATCGTACAATAAAGGATGTGTGGGTGGTAGTACTCACCGCTGCCTGCCAGAACAACACGCCGTCACACATGGCCTTTCGGGTATCCTACGTCTGGTTTAGGGTGCTATTGCCTGTGCGTGACAGAGGAGAGCAGTCAGGGGCCTCGCACTTGGTCCCTTCTGATACCTCGGCTACAGTTTAGGGTGATCATGCACTTTGCTCCCATTGAACAGTTGTTCCACGGCTTTTGTCCCCTTTGTTCCTAGGTTTCTACACTCCCTCAGTCAGCCTTTCCTCTCCCCGGCAACGATGTCTGTCTGGACTATGGGGAGCAGTGATCTGCCGTGTGGGTCATGTATTTCAAACGGGGTCGCTTATCGATCTTTGTGTGGAGCCTGCTGGTGCCCACTAGTGAGGTATATCCCCCATGCACGGCACAATCTTGTAGTCTTGATTTGTTTTTTTTGTTTTTTTGTTTTTTTTTAAAAACCTTTATTCGTGCATATTAAAAGAACAAATACGGGCCTACAACCTTCAGGCCGGCCACGATACGGTTAAGCACTGATACAAACATTACGGCCCCTGTGCTTCAACGGTCAAGGTTAGTGACGATTTATGAAACATACACTGGAGAGATCCTTGACCCCAGGGAAAGGAGAAGTGAAGGTTAATTTTAAAGTTTTCAAAATAAGTTTATCAGGGAAATAGTCAGTGAAGAATAAGAACCAAGGAGATTCGAGTCCGCACGCTATCTTCACCACACAGGAGAGCAGCAGCATCATTAAAACAGCAATGGAAGTAAAATCACAGGCAGTGAGGCAATGCAGTTATATAACAGGATAGTCACATGAGCAATTACGCACCCCTCCAGTGCCGCCCCCACTCAGTCAACCACCCACCCGGACCCAGAATCGAAACAAGTATAGCGCAGAAACATGAAGAGAAAAAAGGCCCATAGAACTAATTAGAAACAGTAAGTTACCCCCCCACCCTACACCAATGCGGAGGCTACGGCCTTCCCCCCCCCCCCCCCAGCATAGTGCCTGTCGCCCAATAAACCCGAAATATAGACAAGAAAGAGAGTAAGAATAAAGTAAAGAAAGATAAGAAAACAATACACCTATGTTAAAGGGGGTGAGAAAAGAATAGGACTATTCTAATCTAAACTCCCAAAAAGAAGAAGGTGGGGAGGAGCCTACGTATCATCAGAGCGCCCTGAACCATCGGCCATCTTTGGCTTCCACACACTGAGAACCCACTACCCCAAAAGCGGTCGTGTGAAAATGAATTGTCACAACAATTTAGATGAAGAAAGACAAATCGCGACGAATGCGCACAAAGTACACATACAGTTCCAGTCCCAGTCCATCCCCTCCGTGAAACCATGGCGATATTAATCAGTCTAGCCCTGGCCCGATCGCGGGCTTGAGATTAAGCCAGCCCCTACATGAAGGCCCCGCATCCCGTGCAGACAAAGACAATATGGCCGTTTGGGAGAAGATGGTGAAGTAGAATCCCAAAATGGCCGCCGACCATCTGTAGAGGTCCCTTTGTGCACCACATAAAGTCCAGACATGGCATGTAGAGTACAGGAGTTCCACAGAAAAGAAGCAGTAGGCCACCGTGAACGATTCCTCGAGGATGTTAGGTGTTGCTCAGCTGGATACTCTTGCAGACGCGGTGAGGCAGGCAACAATGAAGCAGGCAGCAATGAACGGGGAAACAAAGTATCCGCTGTTAAGCTGGAGAGCAATTGATCCTGGGTGCCGGGAAAGCCAGATGCAGGCACCAGTGTAGCACGGTCACACACAGCCGTTGCGTCCCCGCAAGAGGACAAAAGCACTGGCGGACCCACGCCGTGTTGATGACAGACGGAACGCTCACGGCCCGCAGCCGACAACAGGGAGTCAAACTGCTCACTTAGCGCCTGAAAGCGAGCAAACATTTGTAAACGAAAGTCCCGCAGGACGGCCAGTACGGAGCCGCATGTCAGCGGAAGCTGCACCCCCACATCGGCAGCAATCCGGGACGGCACTGTGGAGCTGGTGTCTGGTGGAGGGAGGGCGAAGCGGGCAGCGGGCAAGACCGGAGTATCACCCCCCAGCCGCGAGCAGGCAAACAACGCCATGTTTTACCGCCGGACGGCACAATGGCCAGGGGGGGGGGTCGTAGCAAGGAGTCAGTTCCCCTCAGGTCTGCGCCGCAACTGGGAAAGCCAACAGTCGCCTCCCTTCCCTCGGGTTCTCTTTGCAGCCGACTAGGCAATAGAAGAAGGGGGTCAGCAGCCTCCCACAGCGCGGTCCACAGATCGGGGCAGGAGACCCGCCTCACCGGGGCTTACCCTACAGCCCCAGCCCTTCAGGCGCAGGGTGCAGGAGGTGTCTGGCCGTCCCTCCCCAGGCTCATCTGGCGACAGTCCGTGGTGTTAGGTGAGGTCGGGACCGCGGGGCTCGGATTTGCGCTAGCGGGTCCGGGGACTGCGGAGCTTCCCGGGGGCCGGCAAAGGCCACAATGGAGCAGGGGTCCAGGGCGGAGAACAAAAGCACCAAAAAACTCCGGCATCCGGGCGGGCTGAGACTTCGGGGAAGTGGCGGCGTGGACAGCGCGTCGTCGTACACGTTTCACCTCGAGAATCGGCAAGGATAGGAATCAGGATAATAGTCCGGGGCCAAGGGCCGACGGAGCCGGGCGCTCAAGCGTCTGCTCCGGTCGCCATCTTGGCTCCTCCATGTAGTCTTGATTTGTTGATCACATCCTACTGTTGTTATTGTCCAGCGTTGCTAATCAGCAGTTGAGAGGGGGAGGAGCCCCGCCCTCGAGATTGCTAGGCGCCCCAGGACCGTAAGGTCATCGAGCACTTGGTCTGTCTCTTCGTGCTCCCCATGTCTTATTGCCCAGTCTGCGTGCGTCTTTAGGGCAGCACCCGACCTCGATTGCATTGAGGCAGGGCCGGTGTGTAGCGTCTCACTCGTATCGCTGATCGGGCTCTGTTACGCCGCCCAAGCCGCGTCTGCGCATGATGGGATGGGGGGCCTCCACAGGGTGTAGGAATCGCTCACCAGCTGGGTAGGAGCTTAGAGGTGCGGCCGCCGTCCTCGACCACACATGCTCTGGTCTCTGGGGGAGGGACCAATCATACTCACAGTGCGCGGTCTGGAAATCACTTGAGGTCCCAGTCTCAGCTCCCTGCATTGGCCGCGATTGTTCTCATCGATGTAGACACACAGTCCAACGTTCTTTTCGCATTGTAGGCAGCTTATCTTGTGCCCGATTCCTTCCAATGCCTTTCCCACCACGTTTTTGAAGGGTTTTCTTGCGGATTACTTCATGGTTGCTGGGTATGTCTGTGGAGACACAGAGCTGTTCTAGGCGGTGGCCATTTCCTTTGGCTGCCGGCCACGTCCCCGTTCTGTAAGAGTTTTGTTGAATGACAATATTGGCTCAGAGGCAGTTGGACCTGATTAAAGGATCCCCGATAAGAAGCCTACTTTGGTTTCAGCAGTAGGAAACTACAGATCAAGCACTTCTGCTGCCATTTGGACTATTAATACAAAAGAGCAGCTTTCTGTATCCTTCAATAGCTCTCCCACAATGATAGAGGGCGCAGGACCCACTTCGGCACCTTACTCGTCGTCACTTGAGCTATAAAGCACCCTTCTTTAAAAGGCGCCCCTTTTTCTGCTACATTAATGAGATCCTGAGTTCTTTCAATCTGTTATCTGCAATTTCAACTATAATCTTTCTTCATATACAGGGTTTTCCTCAGAATGTCTCAACCCAGGTAGTCCGGTTTCATACCAAGTAGAGACTGTGATGTCCAGATAATCATCACGGACATTCACGAGATCAGCCTCTTGTGCTTGGGACCCATCATGACATGAAGGCCCGTGAGTCATGTCGGACTATTCATCCCAATGCACTCAATGAAATGGAGACCAAGATGTTTATGGCTGGAGTGTGAGATGAACGCAGAAGGCGCCGCAATTCCTGACCGTGGTCGAAGTCGTCGCCGCCTTCAAAGTCCTCCAAAAGGAAGCACAAGAAAAAATGATAGCTTAAACCCACACTCCACTGCTCGTCAAAAAGTATGTTGCCAAGTCCTCCTGCCTCACCTCAACCATTGTTGGACCAGGAACTGACAGATGATCCTTTCAGAGGTTCCCGGCACCTTCAACTACATCTGACCCAGCGCTGATCCAAGAGAAACAACTTCCTGTGGTGTGGATTCCAATCCCACAGCCTGGTTAGCTCTACCCAGAGTTCCCCATTCCTCGGACGTAACCCTTGATGTTACTGAACACCATTTTTGACAGAGTCCGCAGATTCGTGGTCCCCTCTAGAGCACCAACTGGCGCCTTGGGTCTGATGACTTGTGCGTTTTTAGGCTTACCAACACTGTATCACTCTGTGCCTTTTGTGCTGTTTCCACCTTTGTCTCCTGTCACATGGGCCAAGACTCCGACATCAGCATCCCATACCTTCTTCGGCGCCATATCCCATTACTTCACCGGATTCAAACATCACTGTCATCGCAAAAGACCCCTGTATTTCAGCAAATTACGTCCCTTCTAGCACCTGTTATCTCCTATTGCTGAACCGGCTCCACCAGCATCGCAGCTTACTCACCCAGTTTCCCAGTCTTTGATACGCTTGCTCTATCATTCCAGAAGACGCACTCAAAGACCAAGGGAGGACTTCAGGGACTTTGATTCTCAGGAATACCCCAGTGTCGATGATGATTGCGACAGCCAGTCTGTACCGGGGCAAGACTTTTCAGGCTTCAAAGATGCCAGTGTGCTTGATACCTCCTTGGAGTGAAAGATTGTTTTCCTTGACTGAGCTACCTCCACCAGAGGTTACCTCCTATCCCTCTGTTTTCTGGAGGTCAGTGGAGATGGAGAATCTACAGCTGCCATCTACCAACTTCCTCGCTAAGGTCTTACATGCTACGACCCATGCCTCGGAATCCTTGGTACCTTTTAATGAGGCCCTGACAGAGCCTATACTTGCGGTCTAGGGGAACCAACAAACTTCTACGGCAGTGTCCAGATCCATAGCAACGCACTACAAACCAGTACGAGGAGCTTAGGCTTTCCTTTTCTCCCATCAATTACCTGGAAGCCTGGTAGTGCAAGCCTCTTGTTCCTTGAAACTGACACATGATGAATTCACTACTACACATCGGACATGGAATCAAAAAAGATGATGCAATTCACAAAGATCGTATTTTCTGCTGAGAGCAAGGCTCTCAAATCTCTAAGTACAACCTGCCTCCTCTGGTAATATGCACGTGCACTCTGGGAAACAGTGTAAGCAGTAGTCACCAATCTGTAAGAGAATCTTCAGTCACTTTACAGAACTAGTGGGGCACAGTCAGGCTGCATTCAAGCAGGTTTCACAATCTGGCCTAAACACATCAGATTCTGTTGTAAAGGCCACGGGGACATATGTCTTCCTAAATCATCATGCACGGCTTGGTAGTTCTGGGTTTTCCCAGGATGTCAAAATAACATTGAGGGACCTTCCCTTCAGTGGTTCCTTCCTCTTTGGAGAAAAAGGCAATTCAGCATTGAAGAGTTTTAAGAACAGTAAAGCCAATGCAAGATCACTTGGCCTCCAGACCCAAACAGAGGACTATCGACTGTTTAGGAAGTTTCAAGGCGTCTCCAGAAGCTTTTTCTTTTGGGATCGTCAAAAATATGCCCACAACCAGCAACAACTACAACAGGCGAACCCCTTAGCAAGCAATATAGAGGTTGAGGAAAAGGAAAAAAGCCATGCCCACTCTCTCCCTCCCACCTCCTACCCCTCCTGTTTCCCAGCCAATGCAGGGAAACAACCATAGTTTCCCTTGTCCGAATACACACAGCCTGTTGTAGGACAGGTGGCCTCCTTTCCACCAGGCTGGAGGGCCATCACTTCAAACCTCTGGGTCTTGCAGATTGTGGAACAGGGGTTTGACCAACCATTCCAGCAGGACCCCTATCCTCAACCTCCACCCCCCCCCACCCAGTCACATGCACTCCTGCAAACCACCTACATGTGTTACAGCAAGAAGATCAGATCTTACTCCTAAAAGGCACAGTGGAGTTGGTTTCAGAGCAGGAACTGTGCCAAGGATGCTGCTCCCAGTACTTAATGGACCTCAAAAAGGACGGTGGTCTATGCCTGATCCTAGACCTCACGTTTATGAACTGGTTCTTCAGAAAGGAAAAGTTCTAAATAATGTCCCTAGCTCAGGTTCTGCTAGTTTTGGAAGTGGAAAAACTGGATTGTGTCTGTCGATCTGCAGAATGCTACTTGCATATCCCTATTCTGTGGCGACACAGAACGTAACTTCTCTTGACTTTGGAATCCAAACACTGCCAATTTGCAGTTTTTCTTTTTGGCCTCTGTTCCACCCCTTGTGTCTTCACAAAGGTGATTGCAGTGGTTGCGGCTCATCTTAGATGGGTTAGAATCCTGGTATTCCCTTACCTGGATGACTGGCTTCTTAGTGGCATCTCTCCAGGGATGGTGTCACACCATTTGCATATGACAGCCAAATTACTGTTTTGATCTGGGGTTTTCAATGTACAAGCCCAAGTCTCACCTGGTGCCCTCTCATCAGTACATCCTGTGCATCGGGGCAGCACTTGGCACAACAATGAATCAAGCTTCTCCTCCTCAGAAGTTTCACGACATTCAGCCTATGAATCTGATTTATCAGAATGGAGCAATCATTCCAGTCCTAACAATCTTACACATGCTCGGGCTGCTAGCCTTCTGCATTCAGTTGCTCAACTATGCACGCTGGCACGAGTGCCCTCTAGTAGTGTCTCAGCAGGCAGTGGTTCCAATATGGTGGAGATCTTAAGCTTGTATCAAAACCTCCATGAACACTGCAGTGGACCTACAGTCTTGAAGGGTGGACATCAGTCTGTTGGAATTTCCAGTGATACAGCTGGTGCTCAAGGTCTTTCTCCCTTCCCTTAGTGGCCAATCTGTCAAAATTTTGAAGGACAATACCACCTCAATGTGGGTACATCAACAAGCAGGGGGAGAAGTGTCGTACCGTCTCTGCCGAGAGGCTCTGTGGCTCTAATGCTGGACTAAAGACCATGAGATCTGCCTGGTAGCAAGTCACATGGCTGGAGTGCGTAGCGTACGAGTGGACACTCAGTCGGGGGTCATCTTCGGACCATAAGTGGTGTCTTCATCCAGAGGTAGTCCAGGACATATTTCTGCTCTGGAGAACTCCTTAAAATGACCTCTTTGCCTCTCACACCAATTCTCACTCCTGAAAATTCTGTGCCCTCCAGTTTCCGATGCAGGTAGCTCTGGGGGATGAGTTTAAGTTGAAGTGGAACTTTCCACGTTATTATGTTTTTCCTCCCATTCCTTTGATGCCTTAACCAGACCAAAGTAATTCTTATCGCCCCTGATGGACCATGAAGGGTTTGGTATGAAGGTCTCATTCACCGCTCCCTATGACCTGCACTCAGTCTCCCTCACAGAATAGACCTCCTTTTGCAGTTTCAGGGACATGTTCTGCACCTCAACCTTCATTGTTTTCACCTAAAAGTGAGATTGAACAGAGCAACCCAAGTTCTTTTTCCCTGCCCCCTGATGTGGAATATTTTATATTATGTGCCCATAGACACTCCACCAAAACGGCATACACAAGCAGATGGAATACGTTTGTCAAACGGACTGCAGACAACTCGATATGCCTTCTTCAAGCCCACCAATTTGACATACTACTTTTCCCTCTTTTGCTGACACACCTGGTTATGCAGTGGTCATTGTAAAGGGGTATTTATCAGCCTTGCCAGCTTTCCTCTGCTTGCCTAACTTGCCGTTCCTGTTTGTCACCCATTGTTATGCAGTTCTTAAAGGGGCTTCAAACACATTTCCCCTATCTCCCTTTATAATGCCTCAATTGTACCTCAGCTTGGTTCTTGCATTCCTTGTGTGTTCACAGTTTAAATCATTGCACAGTTGTCATTTACGTTTACTTACATTAACGGAAGTCTTTCTGATCACTATTAAGTCAGCTTGACGTGTTAGTGAAACTGCAAGCGTTGAGTGTCAAAACTTGTTTCACCTCCTCACTCACCAGTTGTTAAGAAACTGGGCTGCCTTCCTGTCAGTAGTGGTTACTCCCTTCCACCTAGACCAATCCATTACCCTGCAAATCGTCTTATCTCTGCCACACCCAATAAAGGAAGAGGACAAACTTAATCTTCTTGACCTTAAGAGAGTGGTCTTCTTTTACGTGGCTAGAACACATGAGTTCAGACTGGATGAGCAGCTCTTCATGGGCTATGTGGGAAAGATGAATGGCAAGGGAATGCATACGAGGATCTCAAGATGTGCTATGATTTGGCAGGCAGAAAACCACCAGTACCACCAATGGGCAACCAGGTGGGAGGGGTGACCTGGTAGCCCATTGCAACCAACCGCATCATACCCTGAGGTCATTTTTTGAGCAGACGTAGGGCAGCCCAAACTCAGATATTGACTGAAGTGAAAGAAGAACGAGAAAGGTCTGCCCTGCGGCAGTGTGGAACCAGCAAAAAGAGGCTGCCCTGACATGGACTGCACAAGCTGAAACCGGTCACTAGCAAAGGAGAGGGATGGTGCCTGCTGTGTCCTGTTCAAGTAGAAATAGTCTCCAGAGGCCAGCCAAAGCCAAGAGACTCCTAAGATCAGTGGGCTGGCGTCCTGTTCACAGCACAGGGACACAACAGCTGAGAAGCCTACTGGGGCAAGTTGGAAGCCAAAATCTTCAACCCACTGCCAACCGCTGCCATTTAGCACCAGGGACAAGGAACCAATGCACAAAATTGCATCTGGGTTTGCTGAGCACGGGAGTGTCATTGAGGTGCAGCTGGGTCCTCCAGATGAATTGGCCCATGAGTGCGAAGGTAGTCCAGTGGCAGCTGGAATTTTGCCAGCACCGATAGGGCTTCGAATGATGTAGGTCCTGTGACGAGAACTGCCTGACCCCCCTCCTGGACCAAAGAGTAGTCACACCAAGACCCCCATTGCATCCTCAGCATCCTTCATCCCTTGCCTCAGGACCACTTCCATAGGAAAGCCCTGCAAGTGACAAAAGTACCTGGAACTAACTGAAGGCTGCTTCACCTGCTGAGGTAACTTGTTCTGAGGACCTGGCTGGTGCCCCTGACTGGCTTCCTACTGGAGTTTGTCACCTAATGAGACTCTAAGTGACTCCATTCCAAACGTTTCTAAGTGTCAAATCATTGAATTTGCCAGTGCTTGTTTGTGGTTGAGTGAATTAACTGGCTTTACTATACTTTGTAAGTTCTTTATCTCTATAACCCTCTATGAATCTTTTTTGTTGTGGTGTCTAAAAATGCCTTGTTCTCCTTGTTTCTTCTCTCTTCCTGCCATTTCCCTCCTCCTGCCACCCAGCGCCCCACCCTCACCCCGAACCTACTTAATGGAGACCGCAGCACGACACTATTGCACAGGTCCTCGTGCCAGCTCCCCCTTTGACAGTTCTCCTGTCAGCTTTCCACACTCCGCTACCCTCTGCTGCTTGTCTACCTGCTGCCCTCCATTTGTGCCTCCTCTGCCCATTTCTTGCTCTGTTTTGCCCAAATTCTGCTAGTTTTTCTGCCCTCTGTTTTGCCTTTTTCTGCTTGTTTTTCTGCCCTTTGTTTTTGCCTTTCTTCTCTTTTTTTGCCTTTTTTGACATTTTCTGCTCTTTTTTCTGCCCTCTGTTTTGCCCTCTTCTGCTCCGTTTTGCCTTTCTGCTCATTTTTCTGCTTGTTTGTGTTTCTGCCCTTTGTTTTGCCTTTTTGTGCTCGTTTCTTCCCTCTTCTCGCCGTTTCCTCAAGACCTGGCTTTTTGACGGAGACCTTGCACCCCAACGCCCAGACACCCGCTGGGGTGACAGTGCCACGCTCTACAAATGCTGATTGATTGAAAAATACAGTCTATTTTAAAAAATTGGTGCCCGATTTCTTTTGTTTCTTGTCGATTTCTTCTTCAATTATTTTGGTGCTGTTTAACTGCTTTACCTTTGTTCCTTTGTATAAGTCTCGCTCAGAGTCACAGCTACCCAGGGTTGAGCTGAAGATTTGACAAAACCTAAGGTCACACAACCACAGCGTATCATACACCCCATTTCCTCACATCAATCCAGTGCCCACAGCTGTTATTCATTCACACAGTGGAAGCTGATCCTTGCAGACAGGTTCCACTTTGCAAATAGTTATGAACTGATAAGGGCAGTCAGCACATTTTTTGCGTATAGCGACCGCAAGGGTAGTTCAAGCCATTTCTTTCTCTCTTTTAATTGTGATTCACAAAAATTAGTGTCAGCATTGTCAGTCACAAATGCGTTCAGAGTTTAATTTTGGTACTTTTCTACTTATTTATTTCTTCATATTTGTGGCCTTGCAAGGAAAAAACCTTTGACACACTGGTATACTGAACAATTGCACCTTGTCATAACAAAATCTGCTTGTGAAAAATATGATTAACTGTGACAGTATTATAGCAATTTTAAGTTTTAAGCACAGAAATGTTTCTGCCTTTGCTTCTTTTGTTAGTGCAAATGCAACTCGCCATATTTTAGTACTTGCTATCTCATTTTTCACTGAGCAGGTAATAAAACATGAACCTCATAGCTCAGAAAATGTTTTGTTGTTTGATATGACTGTAGTTGTTTTTGTCTCACCGCTTATATATCTGTTAATAATAGGCATTGTACCAGATGGCACCTATGAAGTCTGCTCTAGGACAACAGGGCAAGCCTCAGCAGGTAAATATATTACTCAATATGTGCATCTCTGTGTAGTGCATAAATTCATTAAATTCCTTCATTTAAAAAAAAAATGAATGATGTCTTTATTATAGCATTCTTGTGGTATCATGGCATACGCAGGAGAAAAAATATCAAGATAGCATTGCAATAACTCATTGCCCTAAATTTGCAAGGTTAAATGTATTAAGTTGTATAATGGGGGTTTCAAAGGATCAATACATAGCTGTCACTTCACTGTCATTATTCACTTAAAACTACCATTTCAGGGGACTGGCCTGGTCAGCCAAGTTGGTGGAAGTCCCATTTTAGGCTCTCCGAGCCTAGCCTATAATCCAACAAAATCCTGTTTCTGACACCCACCATTGGACTAAAGAGCAGTCCCCCTTGGGCTCTCACCCATTTGCTGTGCTTCACTTAGGCCCGCAGCACCAACGAGAAGACAGTCGAAGGGCACTCCACAACTTGACCGTGTCACCTATTAGATGACGAGTACCAGGTGGCCAGCATACTGAGCTGTGCTGACTGCTAGCTTTTGTGTTTGGGGGCCCTTTGTGGGGTCAGGACACCCATTTGTTGTGGCCGGGCACCTGGGGCCTTCGGATCTGCCTCGACATTGGACGATTGGGCCAGCCCGCCCCACTGGCAAACTTCCCAGAGGCCCGGCGAATGCGTGGGGGGCCTGGCCTGTGGACCTGCCTCCTGGCTAGACAGTCAGGCTACCTGCAAGAGAGGAAGCAGGCTTAACTGGTGCAGGTGGTGGCCCCAGGTGACTGCCTTGAAGGCCTGGGGGTTTGGCGATGTAGCAGGAGGGCCTGACATGAACTGGTTGTGGTCCAGAGGTCGCTGGCGGCGGCGCCTGGGAGCGACAATCTATCTGAGTAACTCTTTTTGACTGTCCTTCCCACTCCTTGTCTCAATGAGGCTGCTGTGTGACGGAGCCAGAGGATACAAATGGCCCGCAGGGGCTATGGATGCAGGGGCTTAGTCATTGAAACACTAGGTGACCTGGAGACCCCGCTACCTCCCCACTCACCTTCTTGCACTTGACCTCCTGGGGGTTGGTACACGCCGACTGGCTTTCGACTGCTCATGCCTCCTGTACTGGAAATGTGAGTCGAGGCCTAAATTGGGCAGTGGCAGTGCCCGGACGGGCATGGCTAGCAGTGGTGCTTTACCAACTCCGAATTAGGGGGCCCTGTGAGCAACGACACAGAGCTGCTGACACCGCCCTGAGGCAATGCATTGGACTTGAGGAAGAAGCCTGCCTTGGCTTCCCAGTGTAGGGCATTATAAACCGACTGTTTCTCAGATCCTTTTTAAGGTGGATAGTTTCACTACCCTCAAAAACACAGACCCTGGAAATATTCCCCACTAACGCCCTAGACTCTGCAGGCTCTGGTGCAGTTTTGCAGGCCATCTTTGAATCACAGACCACATTAGAGACCACGGTTGAGAAGGTGGGCATCAAAGTCTCCTTACTGCCAAGCTTTCCATAATGTGTTTGACTGTTTCCAGAGCAGAAGAACGTATCTCAGAATTGGAAGACACTCTACATGAACTCCATACTAAGGTATTGCGCCCGACTGCTGTGTCCCACGAATTGGAGGCACTGGCAGAGGACGCTGAAAATCACACCTGACAGAGTAACCTCCAATTCATAGGATTTCCAAATAGGTCAAAGGGCTCTTACCTGGAATGCTTCCTAGAAAGCTTGTCACCGAATGGATCCCGCCTAACTTGCTTTCAACATGCTTTATTATTGAGCATGCCCTCCACGTCCTATGTTCGTAAAAATTCAGCAGCAGCGCAAATCCTTGGTGGCTGGAAAGCAAACATTGCGGGGCCGCACCTGCAGTACATGCTCTTCTTTCCCGCCAACCTTAAAGCATTACATAACTCTAAGACTTTGTTCATTGATACTCTAGAGGCAACATGGAAATGGGCAACTAAACAATGTCCCTTGAGGCCCAACCACGCACCAGACAAGGACCAGGGAAAAGCAGGGGCATGCAACAGAACTCTTCATTATCCTCTTACTCGTAGTCGTCCCAGACAGAACTGAGTAGAAGAAAAGTCACCTGGTCTCAGTGGGGGCCTTGCGGCCTGGAAGTGCCGACGTGTCCTTGAATGCCTCTGGGGCGGGTCCCAAGTGACTGCTGGGGGAGGTAGAGGGGCGGTCCGTATTGGGTTTTACCTGCGAGGCTCTTGCCAGCGCTCAAGTACCGCTCACAGACACTATTTGTCAGCAACCCATAATTCTGTCTTGTCAGCTACATGCCAGGGGCCTAAGTAACTTATAACTTGCTGCACTTTCCTTTTGTTTATTGGTATGGATTGGTTAATGGGGCGACAGATACTCATAGGGTGGATGGAGGGTGGGGGGCTCAGTTGGACTTGTTGGCCTAGGGTTTTTATGATTCGGCAAGATTTTCTACAATGCTATTTCAGACCAAGGGATGTGTGGGCCCGGGATGTGATTCCAGCCTGTGCCCCTCATTCACCCATCACTCCTGCCCATTAGTCGGCCACTACTATGTCGGCCTTCTAGGCTATGGCTGGAATGTTAATGGGCTGCTTGATCGTATCAAGAGAGGAGCTGTCCTCACGCTAAGTTAGTCTTCATGCTTCGAGAAACCCACCTGATGGGCAACAAGTGCCTGTTATTAGCTAAATATGGTTATGATATGGTGTTCTACATGGGTAACTCCCAGGGTTCAAGGGGTGTAGCGATTTTACTCCACAAAACCTTCACAATGGTTTCACGAGGCACGTCCGAAGGACTGGGACGGTTTGTAGCTCTTGAAGGGCCCCCTGAAGTGTCAACCATACAATCTAATCTGATAGAGACGTCTAGCCGCAGATTCCTTAACTTAGAATATCCCCAGGCGTCAGACTGGATCCGGAAAACTTTCCACAGCAACACCTCTGCGCGCCGGGGGCGGCGCCACACGGCTCTGCCCTGACGTCTTCCACGTGAAGTCAGCGGAGCCATATATGCCCCTCCCGGCGCGCTGACATCAGTTTTCTCCTTTTCCGTGTCACAACGCGGATCCTGGAAAACCAGCAGTTCCTTGGCCTAGTCTTTAGTTCTTTTCGACACCTTCGGTGTCGCTGGAACAGTGTGCAATGCCTCCGGGTTTTAAGGCTTGTGAAGCAAGTGCGCGTCAGATGTCTGGCACTGACCCGCATCTCATCTGTATGTGGTGCCTCAGCGTGCACCACAACTCCAAAGAGTGCGACGCCTGTCAGAGGATGAAGCACAAATCCCTCAGAGAGCGCCGTATGAAACTGCTAGCCGCACGGCTGTCCGGTCCAGCACCTTTGCGTCGCCGCTCTTCCCCTACGGATCGGGCTTCATCCAGAGGTCGTTCTCACAAATGTCGTTTGAGGGCAGGTAAGCGCAAGCACGGAGATCCTCCTCCCATTCACGTACTGCTGGCGCCCGCTCCTCTCGCTCTGTGCCAGGTAAGGGTGCCCGGCAGTCACTTGCTCCATACCCTCCCTTTCCGGGGGTTGGAGCGACACGTGCCCAAATGGAGGCTTATTCTGTTGCACTCCAGTCATACTTTGGGTCCCCACCTCTCCCTGGAGCGCCTTCGGGTCCCAAACAGGTGGAGGGCACTCATGTTGAGTCCTTGCCGGCAGATTCTTCCTCGGCGCCGGCTGTGTGCATCGACTCCGGTTCTGGAGACGATACAACGCCGACAGGTCACGGCCCAGTGGGTCCTCCCAGTCGCCCGTCCAGCCCACCCCGTCAGTCTTCTCATAGCCCTGAGCGGCTTCCTGCATTGATGTCGAAGACGGCGCCGGCCCCGACGCCCAGCTTGATCAAACAGGCATATTTTGCAGTGGGATCGACGTCAGACGGCGTCCAGGTCAAGTCCCCTCTGGAGGTCGTCGACGAGGTTGCTGCTCCTCCCGACTCCTCGGACATCGTTGCGACCTTCACATGGTGTTGATTGACGCCGGTGCCAGCAACAACGCCTCCATGTCCAGAGGTTGACGCTTCTCTGGATACCCCGGATCGGGGGCCCATGGTGCAATTGCCTTGTGTTGCCTGGCCTTCGGGTCAGTCTCCGGCTCTTCCACTTTTGTTGTCCAGTGGACGGCTTAGTCTTCAACCGTCTCCTACCGATGGCTTATTATCGCATAGCCGGATGGCGACTGTAGCTGGTGCTGCTTACGCACGTGCCATTCACAGGGCGGCTGCTATTCTTGGTTTTCAGCCTCCTGTGATCCCCCTGCTGTCTGATCCCTCAATGGATGTGCTCCATATGGAGCCTATTGAGGTGGAGCCTTTGCTGCCATTTGGCAGCTCTTTATTTGACATTTTGCGTGGCACGTGGGAAGGCCCTCTTCTGGTGACCCTGCTGATCGGGCTATTGCTCGTAGGCACCGTCCTGCTCCAGGTGATCCACTCTGCCTGTCCACTCACCCTACAGCTCAGAGACTCGTTGTTCAGGCGGCCTTTAACTTGCAGTCTTCTTCCGCCTTGCCATTATTACCTCCCACTAGGGAGTCTAGGTGGCTGGACGCGTGTGCTCGCCAACTTTTTGCCTCTACCAGTGCAGGTATACGCGCATTGAATACTGCGTGTGTGTTCGCGCATTCATCCTCGACCCTTTGGGATTTGGTCGAAAACCTTCTCCCTTCTATTCCAGAGGAGCCGCGGTCACAGTTGCTTCGGCTTCTGCTTGATGGCAGGGGAATGGCGCACTTTTCGCTCCGTTCTTCCCTTGATGCCACTGACTCTGTGGGACGAGCTCTTGCTCGATCTGTGGCTTTGCGCCGCCATGCATGGCTGCGCGACAGTCGTTTCCCAGAAAATGTTCTGGATGCCCTCAGAGATCTACCGTTTAATGGTGTGGACCTTTTTGGTCCCCACGCGGATTCGGCAGTCTCCCGGCTCTTGTCCGGGTTGCCATAACTTTTGCACGGTTCTGTGCCTTATTTTCCTACACCTCTATCACAAACGTGTATAGTGGGTTCCCCGATTGCTATCCACGGCTGTTCCGCATTCTCTGATTTGTTAGATTTCAGCCGTATGCCTGGTTTAATCTTCGGTTTATTTATTTATTTATTTATTTAAGTAATTTGTAAAGCGCGCAAATACCCTTGGGTGTCTCGGCGCTGCGGACTGTGTAAAGGATGGAGCAGAGGTGGGATGCCTATTGATTAAAAAGCCAAGTTTTTATCAGCTTTCTGAAGGCCAATAGCGTTGGACAGGATTTGATATGCTGAGAAAGGGTGTTCCATAGTTTGGCAGTGGCGACAGTGAATCTTCTGTCACCCCAGGAAACTTTTTTTGTGTGAGGGATCTTCAGAAAGTTGGCCGTTGATGACCGTAAAATTCGGTTGGGAGTGTATCCACACAAGGCTTTCTTCAGGAAGTCCGGTCCAGTTTTATGGATGGCCTTGAAGGCAATGCAAAGAGCCTTGAATTTGATTCGGCTTATTTTTGGAAGCCAATGGAGTTTTTGAATTACAGATGAGATTGGTCGGTACTTAGGGGTGCCTGTTATCAGTCTAGCGGCTGAATTCTGTACCATCTGGAGTCTGTTAGTGACCTTTTTCTGAGCGTTAATAAGAAGGCCATTACAGTAATCAATTTTAGACATTACTAGGGTGCTGATAAGGGTTTTTCCAGCATTGGGTGGAAGAAAGGGTAGGAGTTTCTTTATCATCCTTAGAGTGTAAAAGGATGATGAGACGACTGCATTGGCATGTGAGGGGAAAGCCAGTGTGTCCAACATGACACCTAGGTTTCTAACTTTCGATACCGGGGTGGGCGGTGGACCCAGATCAGTGGGCCACCAGATGGAGGACCAGACCGGATAGAGCTTACCAAAGATCAAGACCTCTGTTTTGTCGGAGTTTAACTTTAGGCAGTTATTGGCCATCCAGGTACTGATGGCAAGCATTCCACATTGGAATCTGGCCGCAGTTGCTCCTCCGTCGTTGTGGATTGCTAGCACCAATTGTGTGTCGTCGGCGTAGGAGGTGAGACCCATCCCGTGGGTTTTGATGACCCTGGCTAGGTCTGACACATAGATATTAAAAAGTGTCGGACTCAAGGATGAACCTTGTGGTACACCACACGGGAGGGTGAAAGGGGAGGACTTGTAATCGCCGAGACTCACTAGTTGTGTGCGGTTAGAGAGAAAGGAGCCCAGTAGTTCTTTGGCCTTCAGTTTGATGCCTAAGTTTGAGACACAATCAGAGTAGAGTGATCGACCGTGTCAAAGGCTGCAGACAGTTCAAGCAGCACTAGCACAGCCGTACCACCTTGGTCTAAGATTGTTCTAATTTCATCTGCTACTTTGATGAGGGCAGTTTCTGTGCCATGGCCTTTCCTAAAGCCGAATTGCGTCTCGTCCAGGAGGTTGTTGTATTCGATGTAGAGGGCCAATTGTGTGTTCATTACTTTCTCAAATATTTTGGCTGGGAAAGGAAGGCTTGCAATAGGCCTGTAATTTTTAGTTTCTAAAGGGTCGAGGTGCTGCTTTTTCAGTAGTGGCTTGATGATAGCGTGTTTCCACATAGCGGGGTAGGTGCCAGAGTTAAACATGGCATTGCAAATGTCTGTAAGGTTTGGGGCTAGAATGTCAGGAATCAATTTTAAAACAGCAGAAGGGCAAGGGTCAGTAGGGGAACCTGACTTGATGGTTAAAATGAGATCCTTGATCTGTTTTGGCGAGACATGACAAAGTTGAAAAGGAAGGGGTATTTTCTTCGACACAGGAGTGACTGTGGAGTCGGATTTAAGTTGGGCTGCGAAGTTTTTTTTTTTTGTTTTTTTTTAAAGCTTTATTTAGTTTTGAAAAGCATAACAATATAAAAATATCGGCTGTGTAGTCAGTTAATAGCCAGTACGGAGATACAACATGACCCTCTCCTCCCGTAACAAAAAAACCCAGCACATTATCAAGGCATTGGACCATAGAAAGACCCCAACCAAGAGCCCTCCACCCCCATCCGCCTGAACTCGTAAATGAAAAGGACGCATTTAGGACCCACCATGCAAGCTCAGTGGTCACCCCTATCTTCGGTCCATATCCCCCACTCCAGCCCACACCGATAGAATACAGCCCCCTAACGCCCAATAGGGAGGAAGACCAGAACCTCACGGCCCCCCCATGCCCACCCCAGAGGTGCAGCGCCAGCGCCGAACAGACTACCCTACTCCCGTAGGCACTATTCCGGAATTGGATCGCGGTGGGGATGAGCTCGGGAGGTTAGCGATATAGGTCTTGTAGGGGCCCCAGATATCTTTGGGACGCGCCACTGCAGGGAGGAGACTGGCGTAGATCTCGCTATTTGTGCTGCAATAAGCCATAGAGGTGAGCCATGCCCCGGCCGTGGGGACCGTTCTACCGCCCCAATGCTTTGCCACCTCCCGCTTGGCGAATAGCAGGCCCAGGGAGGCAAGCCTGCGAACATTCTTAGGGAAATTTACTGTGTAGCCCAATAAAGCAACCTCAGGAGTGGGAACCAGTGTGAGCCCCAACATAACGCCAAGGATCTCATGTATCTGCGTCCAATATGATTGTAGTTTGGGGCATGTCCAGGACAGGTGCGCAAAGTCAGCATGTGGTGCAGAGCATTTCCAGCATGTGTGTGGGCGCGCGGGATCAATGGTGTGGAGCCTATCAGGGGTCAGGTAGCAGCGGCGAAGAAATTTATAATGGAGGAGTTTGTGTCGACTATTGAGTGATATCGCGTTAGTGACTTTGCAACAAGCGGTCCATTGTTCATCCGTAATCGGCCTACCCAAGTCTGTCTCCCAGGCCGCTCGCAATCTGCCATCCACACATGGAACCAGAGCTGCACATGCCTTATAAAGCTTAGAAACCATATGGGCACCTGAGTCTTTGTCAATGAGGAGAGTTAGGGGCTCGAATGATGCAGGCTCGAGAGGGAATCCCGCAATGTCCGAACGAGCCGCACAATAAAGCCGACGTAGGACAAATTTGTCCATGAACGTGGCCTCACTGAAGCGTGCCTCCTCCGAGACAGAAAATATGTGGCCCCCAGGGTATAGGTCCCCGATCTTAGTGAGATGAAACTTAGTTAAAGTACGCTGCACCAGTGTCTCCCCCGTGCCAGACAGCAACCCGGGGTTGGGGAGTGAAAGAGAAGAGGAAAGTTGGGCTGCGAAGTTGACGTAAATATTGCTAACTTTTTCTCTGAAGGATTTTGCCAGTGAATTGCAAAGGTCTTGGGTAGGAGCTATAGGAGGGTTTGTTGCAGACCCTGATAGTTTAGTGACTACTTAATAAAGCTGCTTAGTGGAATTTTGGGCCGATTCTATCTGATTAAGATAGTATTTGCTTGTCTCCAAAATAATGAGGTGCTTATATTTGGAGATTGCTTCCTTGTAAAGGGTTTTGTCGGTGGTATTGTACTCTCTGCGCCAGTGTCTCTCAAGGTTCCTGCAACGTTGTTTTTCAAGCCTAAGAACCTCAGAGAACCAGGGGGCTGATCGGGTGGTTCTATTTTTTGAGACTTTTTTCAATGGTACTAGGAGATTGAAGGCGTTGTTGAGCCATTCAGAGTAATTAGATGAGGCAAGTAGAGGGTCAGGTGTGGGGTCATAGTTAGTGGATGACAGATGTGTTTTGAGGTGTTGCAGTCCTCTGACTGTGTGTTTTGCCCAAGAGGATCCCCTTATCAGGGGTTGACACTTACCCTATGTGGGGTATATGCTGGTGCTGGGCGACTGACTTGCCTTAGTACGCTTCTATGGAGTATTCCTCGTGGACATCCTTCGGGGAGTCCCTCCCTGTCTTTTGTTCTGCGATCCTATTATTAGCATCGCCCTGTCGCGCTTCGGGTGCCTTTGGTCCCGTTTGTCTGTAGTGCTTCTATCCCTGCTTTTACGGCTCCCACCGTCTCCGTCGCTGTGTGGCAATGTATAGTACTATTAGTACAAACTTGGGCAGGCAGCCCTTATTAGGCTCGTCCTCCAAGGTACTGGCTTAGCATTAAAATCTCTGCTTTATGTGGCCTCTTTTCTCACCACTTCTACAGCGTTTTTTCCGCATTTCTTGCTACCCCTGCACTGGTGTTTCCACACTTCTGCTTGGATCATACTGTGATTTTTCATGGGGCCTATTTCTTCATAGTACTTGCTTCTTGTGGTCTGGGGCACTTACATTGATCCTCACTGTTACCACAGGCGTGCCTCTAGCTTGCAGGGGACCGCGGTTCTTCCCGGGCGAGGGGAGGATGTTGCTTTTTCCTTTGTGCGGTGTCAATGGTCACTGACCCGGTCTGCTTGTACCACCACCTCTATGTGGTGCTCGGCTGCCTGGTCCCCCTTTTGGGCCATTGCCCTCTTGATGTCGTGCGCATGAGAACTGCTCACGCTGCCCTGCAGGAGGCCTTTCCTTTCTTCATGTGGTCCCAACGTCCACACAATGTGCTTAGGTGTCTTCTGGTATGCTTCGATGTCTTATAGTGTTGCTCCTACTTTGATGCTAGGCTGTGTGCCATTGGTCCTTTCGCCGGTTGTAACAGACCGCCTATGTCTTGGTGTGTCTTCTATTGTCCTACCGGCCATGGATTGGTCGCCTGCAGATGTTGTCCCATGAGTCTAGCTGATCCAGCTTGAACAGTGCTTCTTCCCCTATTCTGCATACAGGGCCGGTATCCGCTTTCTGTCATACCTGTTGCCATCTCTCTGCGTTTTGCTTACAGGCGACACATTACATCTGGTGGATCTCTCAAACCCTAGGTCCAGTTCCACTTCTGACGGTGTCCTCAGATTCCTTTTAACTCCAGCATATCTAGTATGCGTTTTCTTGTTCCGTACCGGCACTTGCTGGGCAGGAGTCAGCCTTTTGCCTCCGTTGCTCCTTGTATTTTGCAGGCGCAGGTTCAACAGTGTTTTTTCCACTGTTTTGCCTGCTCGACTCGTAATCGCTTTTTGTTTTCTGTCGACACCTCGGATCCTGGGGATCCCTCGGGCCCTAGGCTTCGTTCATCTTCCCATTTCGAAGTTGTGAGCCTTGCTCCAGCACGCACATTTTGGCTTTGGGTTTTCTCTCTCTCAACCCGTTATACACAAAAGGGGTTTTCGTGCTGTACTTGTCGGATTGTGGTACCTTTGCCTTCCATTGTTCTCTGCTCTCTTCTGAGTTTCATGGTCTAGGAGTTAGCTACGCTGATATCACTGTCCCCACTGTGCTTCGTCACCTGATTGACAGCACAGTTTTAGTCACATTCTTGACGGTCAAGTTCTCTCTAGAACTTAGTGGGGTTCAGTCGCAGACCCGCCTCCTCTATGGGTATGGCTTTGGTATCTATTCTAAGTTAAGGAATCTGCGGCTAGACGTCTCTATCAGATGAACGAGTTACTTACCTTCGGTAACGATGTATCTGGTAGAGACATAGTCTAGCCGCAGATTCCTTAATGCCCGCCCGTCCTCCCCGTTCTGCGAGGACCTTTTCAATTTGGGCTTTCTACGCTTGCCTCCCTCCGGGTGGCTTGATCCTTCTGCAGGGTGACGCTTTCACTTCACTCCCACACAGAATGCTTCAGTCTGCTTTCATAGCTATACTCCGCCCATTTTCGTAATTGGACGGTATGCTCGTGTGCCATGTATCCATTCCAACCCTGCGTCCTGGGTTGTACAGTGTGGGTTCTATTCGTGTTTTTAACCACCCCCCACACACCCTTTCTTTATCGCCGTGGGGTCTCTTACCACCCCTGTGCTCCATTGGTTTGCGGCCTATTGACCCTGTCACATTTTTTGAATCTCTTATTGGGGATACAACGTCTTTTTCTGGTGACGTCTTGTGGTCAATTGTCCTAGCTCCTATGTTCCGGACTTGTTGTCCTTTACGGTTATACATTAAGGTTGCGGACTTTCTGTCGTCTGCCATGATGTTGTTTACATCTTCATTTACCTCCCAGGGTGGTTGGCCTTCACTTTTGCGGGGTTGCTTCTCATAGCGGTGCTCTGCTCTTTCCCTTTACTACTTCCCAATATACAGTGCCTGGCACTTTACTTTATGGTGCTGTTTTTCATCATTCAATGTCGTTTCATCATTTTCGCATACTGTTCCCATATTCTAACAGTTTTATGGTGGTGGCTCTGCGTTGCGGCGCGGAAAGGTTTCTCAGATGAAAACTGACATCAGCACGGTGGTAGGGGCATATATGGCTCCGCTGACGTCACGTCCGTGGACGACGTCAGGGCGTAGCCGTGCGGCGCTGCCCCCGGCGCGCAGAGGTGCTGCTGTGGAAAGTTTTCCGGATCCAGTCTGATGCCTGGAGATATTCTAAGTTAAGTAATCTGCGGCTAGACTATGTCCCTACCAGATACATCGTTACCGAAGGTAAGTAACACGTTCATTAGTGTTTGTCCTTGCACTTATGCTGGGCTGCCCTGGAGGCTGTTTAGACCCTGGTGTCCATACTGCCCCAGGGGTGTACCCTTATAGGTGGGGAGTTCAGTATAGTGATGTTCCCCTGCCGGTGGCATGGCCAACCGCCAAAGAGACGGACATCCTTCTTTACTGCTTTACACCCCACAATGAAGGGGTACCTCTGCAGCACCCATTGCTGTGACCGTTGGGAGCCTCACCCAAGTGGATGCCGCACAGATGGACTGGGCCAGCTGACCGGGCTGGCTGGGGCCTACATACTGCAGATGGTGTTACCAGCCCGAGTTCTCCCTCACCGGCCTGGGAGTGACTGCCTGCTCAACGGTTGGCCGCAGATGTTATCCCTCCCGACGACTGCGACTGCCCCCTGCTAGCCCGTGTGCCTATCGGGCATGAGTGATGGGTTCTGAGACCCGTGATAGCCTGGTGTCGGTGGGTTGTCTTCACAGCTTCCCATGACTGATACGACCAGGGCGGTTCATGTAGACTGAGACTCCAGAATGACTGCAAGGGTGCCCATGAGGTGAGGTGGCTACGGGGGAACGCGTGTCTTTGGGATGGGAGCCCTACCTGCAGTGTGCTGCAACAGTGACCAAGGGGAGGAATCACGATCCCCCCCTCCCTGGGCCGAGCCCAATTTGTTTATGGGCTCCAGCATCCATTACTAAAAAAGAACTCATCTTAGCAAACTGTTGGTGCCTGAGGGGGCACACGTTGTGAACAGCACTGGGACGGCTCTGCCACGAGCCTTGGGAACCGGAGTGCTCCATGGGCCACTGTGGGGTGCTCTTGTATGCTCCCTAGGTCTGCGATTCATACATGTCTGTTATTCCTGGTTATCAGGATCAGAGGAATGACCCAGGGGATTGGGGCTGGCTACCGTCCCCAGCACCTTTGGCAGCAGCGATCCACTTGGGCCCTGGCCTCTCCATGAAGAAGCTGCATGAGCCACTGTCGAACCATCCCTGGCCTGTGGGAGCTGACGATGTCTCCCTGCTCCGCCTGCTGGGCATAGCTGAGATGGGCCTTCCCTACGCTAATTGTAACTGTGTACCCATTGGCACCTGCTAACCACCAAGGACTGCTAACCTGGCATTGGGAGGGTAAGTCTGCTTACCAATGCTGCATGGGCCTCAGCTCGTTTCCAGGACACAGCGCTGCTCCAACCCTTCTCACCAGCTGCATGGTTGGGCCCGTTCAGTGACGTCTGAAATGTGATGCTCCCCAATGGTTCAGACCCAAAGCTGGAAACCTTGCCTCAACACTCTTATATTCCGGAAAGGTCTACATTGGCAATCCCTAATGCTTAAACTGGCTCATTGAAGTTACCTCCACTGGCGCCACTGAACATACCACGCTTCTCCTACATACACTGCCAGAGGACACACTAAATCCATGAAACTGGTTTCTCAGCACAGTGGAAGTCTATCCCAACATAGCCTCTCTGATGGCTCCTCCACCCAAACTCTTAAAGACATTGGCCCACCCAACCTCGCTGATAGCTCCTCTACCCATACTCTTGAACACTGTGTCCCATCCACACACCTGGCGCCCTTGAAATATATATAAACGTGGAGTGCCTCGTAGGGCGGTTTCTGCAGCTTCACCATCTCCACAGCAGGCCCTGAAAGGCATAAGGGCTGTCCTGGCGACTATGTCCTCGCTGGGCTTGCAGTGTTGACAACCATCTTTCATCTCCTCAGATAGCGTAAACTCACACTTGAATGCAAGCATGGCACTTTTCCACACTGTAACACCACAAACTGCTGATTTATTAAACTGAATTCTGTCGCAGAATAAGCCTGCCTGGCTGTTCCCACCACCACGTCTGTTGTGTGGTTCAGATAGGCTCTTATATTGTGCCCACCCCCCCATTATTTGTCTATATCTCTTCCCTCACAACCATCCTTTTTTTTTGTCAGTCTTAACACAGGGGACAACTGGAGATGAGGTATTGTGAGAATATAATGGGCCACATCTCTATGGCCTTTACTTCATTTTGTGACTTCTAACAGTTATTCGTTGTGGGTTATACTTGAGACATAACCCTTACATGCAGTGCTTAATTTGAGCTAGTGGTTTCCAGTGCTCAGCACGGCACTTAATCATCAACACCGGCGCTTTTCATGAGCACCAGTTAAGGACACATTAATTTATAATAGGCACGGGAAGAGTATGTGATTTTTCCAGAATCACAGGATGTTGAGCCGACACCGAGACTCAAACCTGGTTTCCCAGCTGCGAAGTCGATAGCTCTGGCCATTACACCACATCCTCTCCCCACTTTCATGGTAAGTAGTTGGTTCTGTTTTAGGTGATGCTAACAGGAGAAATGGGTTGATGCAAGCTGCCTCCTGACGAGAGCCCCGGCATTTATTTGTTTTTACAAATGAACCACTGCTTACATGCATCCTCTGTATTTATTACACCCAAGTGGTTGGGGTTCCTCACTCTGGGATTATTTCTTTGCTGGTTTATAATGCCTATCTAGTTATGAGATTCTCGTAGTTCCCACTTGGGGGGGTGATCCTTGAAACACAACCAATTCCTTATTCAAGGGCGTTGGCCCTCTGCAAGTAATTGCCAGATATCCTATTTCAGTATTAATTAATGTTTAATTGTTTGTTTTTTGATCGCAAGTGAGGTTTCGTTGGACCTGGTATTTGTGACATGTCACTTTTGTAGTTGTATTTGTTTCTCTGCATACCATGCATATCAATATTAAGAGAGGTCCCCTGCCACCATGATTGATGCTTCTACACTCTCATGTCAACTGCACCCCAACACTATAAGATAGTCACTTGGAATGTAAGTGGTTTGGGATCAATTCACAAACGGCATAGAGTGCAGCTCCATTGCCGGAAGGCAAACATAGTTTACTTACAGAAGACTCACCTCACCGCTCCAGATGTCACAAAAATGCGCACCAAAAGGAGGGGTCAAGTATTCGCCACCACTTATTCTGCGTTTGCCCGTGGGGCAGATGTCTGGTTGAGGGCAGGAGTTCCACTTGAGGCACAGGACTTTAAAACTGACGTGAATTGGCGCTATGTCTTTATCCCTGTGTAATTCGATGGGAAAATGTTGGTTCTAGGCAGCATATTCACACAGAACGAAAACTTTTCCTCCAGTGTCTGTCCTACATTTTAGCACAATGGTCTCATCTCCCTTAGTTGATAGGAGGAGACTTTAATGCAGCCCTGGATGTTGATCTTGACTGCTCTCACCCCCCTCTGCCACACACAGGAGCCACCAAACAAGCTAAGGCCTTGGGTATTTGGGTGTCAAGTTGGTCCTTGCTCGATATTTGGAGGGAACACAACAGAGGCATATGAGAATACTTCCTTCTTTTCCCCCATATACCGGCTCTATTCGCAGCTGCACTGTATTTTATGTACATGACACATAATTGGGAAATTTACGGGGGCAACTTATCTGGGGAAGACCTTCTCCGACCATAATCCACTGGAGAGTGCCCTGACCGGGGGGGGGGGGGGGGAGCTCCAAACGCCTATTCCAGCATGGTGACTGCATCCCACACTGCTTGAGGACGCAGTATTTCACAACACCCTCAATGCTGCTATAGACTCCTCTTTTGCAGACGAAGGAACGGCCTCTACACCGCTCATTGAGTGGGAAGCATTCAAAGTAGTGATACGGGGGTTATCCATAGCTTTTAAAACAGGTGCTAAACATACTGTTCTCCAGGAGTTACAACTCATGGGAACGTGGTTAGGACACCTGGAACACGAGGCAGCACGTGACCCTACATAGCTAAAGGGGCTTCAAGGACGCTAGAATAGCACACGCAGAGACTCAATGATCATAAATCATGTATACAGAAGATGCACTCTGAAGGGGTTAGAGCATGAACACTATTAGCTCGCATAATATGTCTGCCAGTGTCTCCTACCCTGATCCTGAAAATCACATTGCCTTCTGGGATACCCTGCACCACACAAAACATCAGTGCGGCTTTCCGCTCGTACTACACTGAGCTATTTAAGACCCGCTCGCCCCACCACTCTCAGACAGAGATGCTTTCCTGAATAATCTGATACTTCGCAAATCACACCAGATGCGCTGGAGGAGTTGGAAGCTTCCCTGACTACAGGGGAACAACGTAACGCCATAAAGGAGATGGCACGTCATAAAACCCCTGGCATAGACAGCTTGCCCATGTAATTTTACTCTACATTTGCCTCCTGCCTTGTCCCGAAGGTTGAAAAATTATATATTGCATCCCTAGAATCGGGAACATAACCTCTGACCACTACACAAGCCCTGGTCACCACACTGCTGAAACCTGTCCGAGCCCGTGTGGATCTGTCATCGTACAGGCTACTCTCTCTACTAACTACTGAATATAAAATGATTTGCCAAGTATTGACCCACAGACTACTCCCCTTGCTTTTAAATTTCATCCATGTAGGTGATTTCAGATTTGTCCCACCTCGGAGCACATCACTTAACATTCAGTGCCTATATCAGTAATGGAAACGGCTCATGATATCTTTCCAGATGACGGCTGCCATGCAAAGTTCTATGCCTTTTTCTTTCAAGATGCCATCTCTCAGGACACGATTAGCATGAGAGCGCGGACCATACCGGTTGTCCAACACATTCTGCTGTTTAGGCATCTAGGTATATAGGTCTTCTGCTGACTTATTAGACGAGAAACTCCTTAAGGCTGTTTCGGTGTCCTGGGCACAGATAAAGTTATGAGTCGTACTACCCCTATCTGTAACTGGTCAACTAGCCCCTTCAAAAATGGCAATGCTACCCAAATTGCTTTATTATTTTGTTAATCTTCCATAATTATTCCAAAGGTGTTTTTAAACCCTCGATTCCCTCCTACTTGACCTTATCTGGGGGCACTGGTAGATAACACGTTAGCCTCCAAAAATTATAACCACCAACGGCCAGTGGTGGACTGGGAGTCCCTGACTTTCGGTCCTATTGCTTTGCAGCCCAACTACAGTGGCTCTACCATTGGCTTGCTGAAATACATCCATAGGAAATAGATTATACAGACCCTATGTTATGGATGGGTCAGTTGTATAACATGCTGCTGCCAGGGGTCGCACGTCCCCCACACTTCCCCTACACAATGCCCTACTGTATTGGAGAGCTGCGCTCCATACCACACACACCACCACACCTTATGCATTGAACGTGCCTTTGTGTGGTTTGCCTACCCCATTCGGCAGACTCACATCGGCAAGATTGGCTCCGTGGAAGGTGGGTTGGGCATTACCACAGTTGGTGATCTCTTTGAAGATGGCTTGCTACTGTCCCATCAGGACTTTACACAACTCCATGGGCTGCCTGGGATTCTTTTCATCACACTTGCAAACATTATACGTTATATTTGAATACACTGGTCACCAGCAGATTCAGAATCAACCAGACATGCGTTTGTTCAAGCAGTACATGACATGGGAACTTGTAGACGTTTAGTAAAATGGCTATATATGGGCCATAGCTCTCACTTACAGGTTTCGCTTACACTGCTGAGGGCCATGTGGGAGACAGACCTTGGCCGCATACTCCATGACAGGGAGTGGTGATTTGTGCTGCAATATCCCAGCTTAATCCCCCGCAAAGTGAGGTTCAAGTTTCATTCAGTTCTTATTGCTGCATAATTCATACCTAACGCCTTCAAAATTGCACAGGATATTCCTTCTGTTCCTTACTCATGCCAACGCTGTCCTACCGATGGTGCAGATTTACCTCACATATTGTGGTCCTGTCTCACGCTGCTCCCTTATTGGGGTAAATTTGGGAATCCCTTGTGTCCCTTACGGGCTGACCACTTTAAAACACAGTAGAACATTATATATTTGGACTCTACACTAGATCCAAAATATTAAAAACTGAAACACAGTTTGCCGACTTAGCGCTTCTTCTGGCCAATCAGCAGATAATGCGGTGCTGGAAGCACCATGCCATGCCCCTGGTGGTTGGTTGGCATGAAGAAGTCTGGAGATGGGATTCGGCTGAGAACTCATCGATACGTAGGGAGGAATACCACAGGCTACGTAAACGGCCCATAGCTATTAAGTGGGATGCCATGCGTAAAACCATTTAATTTGGTGGCCCATTGTTCCTAGTGTGATCAGGGAGTGCAGCACCGTATGACTTTCCGGTTCTTCCCTGCTCGGGCCCCACAGGCCCCCAAACGCCCTCACCAGTACATCGTATGTGAGGAACTGACCCAGCGGGAGACCACACCCGTCAACCAGCTCTGCAAAAGGGAGCAAGGTTTTTTCCTGGTAACAGTCCCCCACTGTCTCAATCCCGGCCTCTGTCCAGGTTTTCAGTTGTTCCGCCGCAAAGATTGACTGCAGCTCCCCGTATGGCAGCCCCACCTGGGGTAGTTCCGGGAAGTATCCTGAGGCAGCCGGTAATTTTGTCATGCAGCATTTCTAGCACTGCAAAGCTGTGGTTTGCAATGTCGAGTTATAGGGGACCTTAGTTGCCTGATTTAGGAGTTTGTGTAGCAGGAGTCGGGGCACTGGTTTGGTTGCATCAGTAAAGTCCCCTCCTGGTTTACTCACTCCAACCGTTGAGCCACCCATTGCATCTGTGCAGCCAAATGGTAAAACTCAAAGTCCGGTTCCCCCAATCCCCCCTCCTTCATGTGGTTTCGTAGGATTTTTAATGACCCTCTCTGTTTCCCATCCCCCCAAATAAGGTCTCACACCAGGGCATCTAATTTTCGAAACCAACCCGTGGGCATTAGCACAGGTAGGTTCTGGCCAAGTGGGACATAGTTTGTGACAAGACGAACACTGCAGGACTTGCTGTGGCTGCCTTGTGCACGGACATGGGCTGTTGCACTAAACGGGAAGAGCTCATCCATGAGTCCAGAGGCTGCTCTAAATAATTCTGGAAAAAATGGGGCAAATGGGTGGGCCTTCGATGGACTATAGCAACTATGAAGCTGAACTGTGTGACATCAGATGTTTTGATGCAGTTATTTAACTGTGTGCACTGTAATGTTTCTGCTGCTGTGTTTTCTTGTGTTCATTGAAAAACAAATGAAATTGGCTTATTAAAAAAAATCAACATATTTCTTTTGTCTTTGATTTCGGGCAAAGTTGGTGGAAAATACAACATATTAGAAACTAGGGATTCTCTGCTAGGCCTTCATGGTGCTACCACTTAAATAAACATATGACTCTGTATTTATAAACTACACTGTAAATGTCAATGTTTTGTTTATATGTGGTTGGTGATACTTTGTCCCATGTTCCTTATTACAAAATGAAAAAAATACTTAAATTGTTTGGTCCCAAGGGTCAAAATGAGTATTGTTTCGAGATTATGTGCGTGTGTATTTAATATCTCTTGTTAGTAATATGAACAACAGTTTTTCAGTATTCATTGAATAATCGTCATCGTTGTGTGCATATATATTTTTTTTTTAAGAAAGCAATAGTGCTGGAACCTGGACTCTCAATGTGCTATGGAAGATGTGTGGAATTGATGTCCATATGGATCCTAATATTGGAAAGAGGCTTAATGCTCTTGGAAACACACTCACAACCTTGACTGGCGAGGAAGATGTAGATGACATTGCCGACTTGAACTCTGTAAATATTGCAGATTTGTCAGATGAGGATGAAGTTGATAGCATGTCTCCCACCATTCACACGGTGAGTAGAATGACGGAAATAGCAGCGGACATATGCTGAGCTGACCTTAGCCCCAGCTGCATATTTTCCTTTAACAGATCCATGTTTATGCATCAAATACTTAAATTGCCAAATGCTTTTTTCATTTATAGCAGCTTAGCATAGTGTACTTTTTAGCTTCATGGTTCCCCAATGTGTGCCTTTTCTACATAGAATGCTGTATAAATTATGCAGAAAAAAAGAAGGAATCCTGGTTTTTACCAAGTATTCGATGAAGACCAGTTCTATACATATATCCAATTGTGTAAGACACCAGTAAAATATGTACAGTACAACCCAAAAAGCGTTGCAACGCGCATTCTTCAAGTAAAAATAATTTTAAAAAAGCATATTTTAACACTTTTAGCTTTGAACCTTAGTGCCAAAGGTATTACATTATTATCTTTTGTATGTGCTAACCAAGGGATCTACCAGAATTATTTAACTGTGAGCAGATTCAACGTGCTAGCTGGATCTTGCAACCCATTACTGTTGATGAACCTGGTTAACAATAAAATGATCAGCTTCATAAAGGCCCCTTTCTGCACTGTAACCCCTACCAGAAAGAGTTGAATAGCAGTGTCACCAGTAACTTCCTGAAGGACAGCGAGACTTAGTTCCAAGTAAAACCAATTACACTAAACTTTTTTTCTGCCCCACCACACTACAATCATAAAATGTCTCCACTTCCTGAGTATTGCTTTAGGATTGGAAAATGCTGGTCAGCAGTGCAAAGGCGCTAGTCCTGGCACCGGAAAACGAAAAGAGAAGTTTCCAGGCACTTGTCAATGGTGCCTGAGAAAGGAGCGCCCACCTAACCTAGCTCATCCAATGCAAAATCATCAATGAGCATCTGAGGAGCCAAGCTTCAAAGCCAATGTAGTATAGGGATGGGGCCACTTAATAAAGGCCACTTCAGTATTTGCCTGGTATAGTGACACAGGTTTAAATGAGGCATGTTCTGTTATCACAAGCATAGAGGTAGTTCACAAATAAGATGGGCCAAGCAAACAGAATGGCTGGGATTTTGGTTTCATTGTTCTGAGGATGTGGCAACACTCACCCTAGTTACTGGATCCTTTCACGGCACAGTTTGTGCACAAGTAGACACCGATACCTTTCATGTATGTAATCTAAAAGCCGGAACCTTTTTGAAAGGGGTGCTATGGTTTCCAGTTTTAATGCCTGTCCCTGACCCTTTTGGTAGAGATGGAGAATGGACCCCCCCCCCCAACCACATGTATGCAAGGAGCTAAAGAATCCTGTATATTTCAACTGTAGCAAAACTTGCACCCACAATTTGAGACTGCTGTTTTAGGTCTATACCCAAACCTGGTGGATGCACTATTCTGGGTGGGTGGTGGGGGTAATACTAAGATGCAGTTGTTGTGTTAATACCTAGCAGAGTTAAACTCACTGCTCATTTTTTGCACAGCATTATTGCTATATATGAGGTTGTGCTGAAATAGAGTTGCTTTCCGTCAGCACTCACTGTTTATCTGCCCTGGATTGTGAACTTCAGAGGAGGAGGGTATCTCGAGGGTTAACATGAACACTATTCCAATATTGAAGTAGGAGCAGCTGACTCATTGAATTCTTGCAAGTATTCCAGGGTTCCGATTGTTTTCTAGGATGTACTACAGGAACGAACAGAATAAGTCCAGGATTAGACTTCTGAAGCAATAGCTATCCTGTAGAATCTGCTAATTCACCGTCCATTTCTCAAAGGTAGAGTTGCATGGGTGACAGGATCGCAAAGATACAGGTGCAGAGAATGTCAAAACGGCAGCATCTTTCATTCATACTAAACAGCTATAATAAAAAATAAAATAAAAAACGAGCACGCTGCAATTCAATCAAAATAAATGACATAGTTGTCACCCTTTAATAGTAAATTCCAAGAACGGACAATTCTGTATGTTACGCTATCCACAAAACATTGTTTCTATATCTTCCAAAACAGAAACCAAAGAGAAATGAGAGAAGGACATCAAACTACATTGTAGCCCAATACAACAATCGAATTTTAGGCCAGCAATATAGTTTCTGCCAGGTTGCGAGTCCCTTTAATTGGCTCAGAGAAAATTATGTGCACGTCATCTGCCTCGAGGAATAATGCTACCAGTGTTCTGTAGAAAATATTACACCACACTAAAATAAAGAATTTCTTTGAATTCTAAACAACTCCTTTAATTAGCTGTAAAAAGATAAAAACCTTCAAACGAAAGCTATATATACACTGAGGTCAATTATAACACTAGACGACACATTTCATAACAGTTAAGTACTTAAATAGCGACAAAAGTAACAATTATCATCGGGTGATAAACTGCACAAAAGAATAACG
Organism: Triturus cristatus; assembly: GCF_964204655.1. Classification (NCBI taxonomy): domain Eukaryota; kingdom Metazoa; phylum Chordata; class Amphibia; order Caudata; family Salamandridae; genus Triturus; species Triturus cristatus. Next base: position 462,097,100 of record NC_140582.1, on the reverse strand, counting down.
GTGTGGACGTTTCGATTCTTTAGAAATGTAAGTTTTTTTGGAACCTTTTATACACGACGACAATATCCAGACACATTTGCCAGTCTATTCACTAAAAAGTGACGTGCCACAGTAAAAAATGCCAAAATGGAAGCTGTATAAAATTAAACAGAAGGACGTCTAAATGTCAATACATTACTTAATTTGAGCCGGTGACGGACAACTACACTAATTTTTGAGACCGGCACTTCTTGGTCGTGATCAAACATTTCCCGAGAGCAAGACTGGGACAAACTCGCAAATGGTAAAGGGTCGAAAGTAATGGAAAACATGCAAAAAAGGAAGGAAGTGGTAACCTTTAGGAGCGAGATAATGGGCCGGTAGTCCCTGACAGAGAATTTAAGTGGCCTGAGGTGGATCACGACTACACAGCATTGGATATTGGCGTGACTACATTTAATAGTGCCAACCTCGGGCTTCCGAACAGTGCTATGTACAGGAACCTGCACTCTATTTTCTAAATGTAAAACTGTCACAATGCATGTATCCATGAAAAAGTCGAGACCCAAAAGATGCACTGCAATGCCAGCTGCAAGAGGTAATCCTGCGAAGCTAACATTAAATAACCCAGAAACCACAGAATGAGCAATAGTTCCAAACCATGCTTGCATTCCGCAAATAGGCCACCTTTGATACGAATACGGGGACACTGATTACTGCGCAAGTGCGGCATTCCTTACAGATAGATTTTCAAACTCAAGCAGGAGTCTAAAGCTACTGCATCACCTGGACACTTCATGCGCCATACTTTAGAGGGTTAATGCACCAAAGGTCGGGGGTCTGGTGTGTACAGATAACCACATCCCTTCACTTCCATTCCAATTCTAAATCCGAATTCTGTCCAAGAAGACTATTCCGACAAAAAGCAAGGCCACTCGCAAACGTGTTTTGAAAATACAAGGCAGTGGCACTCGGTACTCTCAAGAGGAATAAGCCTTCACCTGAAGTATCGTTTTCATAAGCATCCAACCAACACCTAGAACCCAATAATTTCAAGCCATTCACGAGTAACTGGATCATGTACCTATTCGGGTAAATGTGAAGCTATTCGGGCTTGAGGTGAAGCAGAGGTCATAGACGGGCACCAGGATTACCTAGCTATTGGGTGCAAGAAGAGGTTCATTACACTACACACTTCTATTGGCCAGTGAAGCTTTTCATAAGATTAAAGGAGTACAAGACATACTGAAACAACTCACTGCTCTACTGTAATCGCACAGATTAATCGGTGAAAGGATGTTACTTAAACATACAACATAGACAATAGCACAACAAACCACTAAGTTGATCACCTGCATTACATCCATAGCCTACATAAACACTATTTAAGGTTCACTTCCTGAAAGGTCCTTCAATGGGTGTACAACAGATGGAGCCCAACTGTGATACCATTCGTCACACCAACTGCCTAGCATCGACTACATTTCCCAGTTTAATAATTTGTTAAATGGTCACACCCATGCCACGTACAGTGAGACAGTCAGCGAAGTCTGTATCCGCTATACACACACAGCTAACGTCCTCTATTTATAAGGGGGGCGGGAGGTGTAGGGGGGTCATGACGGGTGTCAGCAGTCCTCACTGAGGAGGTCTATCGGTCAATATCCTAAAAGAAATGGATGGAATCCAACTGCCAACCCGGCCTGGACAGCATGCTCACTTGACAATCTAGCGATTATTACCTATTTGCTTGCGCAGCCAATGGCAATTATCCTGCTTTTATCACCCATGATGATAATTCAGTCTCTGATATAGAAGACTGCAGACATTGTCAGCACCCCCTGCCCGCTGCTCCTGAGGCAACCCATTTACTGATCTAGACGATAGCCAGTATTAGAGCCTTGCTAAGGACAGATGAAGATTTAAAAATATGCCAATGGCCAGTGATCTAAATTCGAATGGGAAAAATGGGGTGGCCAAGGTCCAGATTTATTACATCACAAAATAGCCTCCATAAAAGAGGTCTACTAAACCTATACTACGCGAGAACAACCACACCTTGCCTGTCAGCCTTCGTGACGGACCACCTGCAGTCACATGACCGAGTCGGGAGACCCACTGACGTCAGTACAGAGAACAAGGAACACCCGCAGAAAACAAGCATTTGCAATGCAATAGGACTCGCATTTACACAAGACCTATTGCATTGGAAACGGGAGCACGGGCAGGCGAGAAGGCACAAATGAGGGGCCGAGAAGTCGTGGACTGTGTGAGGGGGGGGGGGCACAGGAAGAAAATAGTGTTCGAAGTAAAGGGGCCAGTAACCATGGAAGGATACAAATGACAACATGGCTGTCATGAGGAGGGACTAGCAAGCCTAAAAACAATCGGCAGGCAGCATTTAGGACCTAAGTCAATGAAAAAGATGGGCGGAGAGTGAGAGAGCTTCCACGCCATACTGAATACTGCATGCCTCGAAAAGCGAGCAGCGCATGCGCGTTGCCGCTATTGGCTCGACCGAAAAGTGAGCATGCAAATGCCAATGTTGAACATAGTCATTCTATTAATTAATTTCAATGAAATGGTAAATGTCATTTATTTAGAAAATTTACATTAAACAGTTAAAATGAAATGGTTTCTCAGTAATGACTTTGATTACAAGTGTCACCCCTGCATGGCAATCTCACTTCTTTCTTTACGTGCTTTCATAGGCAGATCCTTAGTTTTGATCCCTTTCGTCAGTTACCATATTCTTTTGAAATTCTTTTCCAGTGCGCACAGGAACTATATCCCCACCGAAAGTCTATGTTGCCAATCACAAAATCAGTCAATCAATCAAACAGGATTTATAGGGCGCTGCGCTATAAAAGAAGTCTTGGACCTCCTTAAGTCCTGCTCTCTCTTCAAGTCGAGGACGCAGTCTTTTTTGTGAGCGAGGTTATCCGGTAAGCCAAAGTGAAAGAGGTAAAGCAAGAAGTTGAAGCGGGACTCTACCCCATCCTGCCACACTCCGTCCAAAGAGTCTGGTGAGTGCCAAGCAATCTTGTTCCCGATCCCCGGTTACAGAGCCAATTCCTGATTCCCCCAGGACATTGGCAACACTGCCACAGGTCGAAGTCTTAAAAGAGGCCATGTTGCTTATTTTTGGTGCTCTTCCTGCTCCCTCTGGAGCCCCTTTAGGCCAGAAATGGCTGAGGGGGTGCTACCAGTGAGAGTTCTACTGGCAGACATGTCCCTTGTGCCCCTAGAGCCTGCCTCTGGTTTTGCACTGACTCTGGTGCTGACTTTCACTCTGGCATGAAGATATGTGCTGGTCCATTCCCACTGATCCCAGCCCTGACATTGCAGGTGCATGAGGTTGAACCCTTGCCGACTCAGGTGTCAAACCTCAAGCCAAATTCCCTATGACCCCGACTGAGATTGTTTCTTGACTCCACTACAGTGCACCCGGTCCTAGTACGTTCTGATTCAGATGACAAGGCCGTCCTCTCAGGTTTCATCTCATTTTTGTTTCAGATTCTGATCAGCCTGACAGTCATGACAGAGATGATGGGGATGATTTACCCCTACACTCTGGTGATGATGTTGACATTTACATGGACTTAAAGGAAGTACTGGTGGGCTGGATAGCTCCTAGGACATATGTGTGCATGGGCAAATCCCTGCTTTTGTCCACCAGTAAACAAACAGATGGTCATGTACGATAGATAAGCAGCATACGACCTGGACTTTTGACGCAGCACCCAACATAGTTTGGTGGTCAAGCTTCCACCAGTAAGGTCAGCCCTAACACATTCCCTATGATCCCTCTAGAAAGGGAGTCGAAAAGTATTGAGGCAGAAAATAGATGTTCTCCCCACCAGCTTGGCGTTGCGTTCAGTCAGTGCGCTCTGCCTAGTAGGCTGTTATACACACACCATTTAGAACATGGCCAGTGAGATCTTGCTGACAGTCCTAGAGGAGTTTTGGCCCTCTTTGGCCAAGATCATCTAGGATGGTCAGAAAGCAGCAACAAAAGTAATCATAGCTATCCTGGATACCTCTGACTTCTTAGGAAGTGCGGTGAATGCCAGTGTGGTGCACTACTGCCAGGGACATGAAGTTGTCTCTAACGGATATGCCTTTTGACTGGTCCTGCATTTTTGGCGAAAAGGCTAATTGTGCCCGACAGCTCTTGAAAGAAAGTCAAGCCACTGAACATTCTTGGGGCTGGTCTACGCCTGCACAAGTTTTCTCAGCAGCTCCAACTCTTTCTAGGCTCCTCCAGGGGCCTGCATATTGGCACTGCCACAGTCCACCACTAGTGCAGTAGTCACTCCACTTCTTTTAGGGTAGAGCATGTGGATCAGGCAGACATCGTGCATGTCACTATGGACACTGTTCTATTCAGAACCACCCACTAACCACCATTCTCGGGTTCCCCCCCCTCCCTTCCCCACTCCCTCCCCCGCGGTCATCGACCTCAAAGCTGCTTTAGCTTCCCCTTAGCTGCACATAGCCACCCTTTGAGAGGCAGGATTATATCATCTTCCAAGGGGATGGACTATCAAATGTGACAGATGAATTATCCAAGTCATCCAACAGGCTATGCCCCTGCATTCCTTTCCTCAGCTTTCTCTCTGTCACAGAGATGCAGACTCAATTGTCCAAAGGGGCCATTGAGAGGGTGGCAGCTTTTGAAGTAGGAAAGGGTTGCTACTCCCACTACTTCTTCATGCCGAAGAGGGATGAAGACTTCATCCTGTTTTTTTGACCTTCGACCTCTGAATATCTTCCTCTAGAAGAACACATTCAGAATGCTCACTTAGACCCAAGTTCCCTCTGCCCTAGATCCAGGCAACTGGATGGCTGCCTTTTACCTGCAGGATACATATTTTCATGTGCCCCCCCTGCAGTCCCACAGACATTATGTGTAGTTCATGGTTGGCCATGAGCATTTCATGCCCTTGGAGATCTTTCCCTTGGACAGCCTACGCTAGAAAGCCTGGTAGTTCCTGGAATCTATAAGCGTGCTGAACCCAGATGCATTTCCAAACCCCTGCTTGACAGAGTCAAAATACATGGGAGCATTTGAGAAACACATGTTCTCCTCCTTTAGCATTGCCCTCCATTCAGTGAACTCGCTTTGCCTCCTGGGTATATACTGTATGTGTTGTGACCTCAAAGCCAACCTCCAGCGTGTCACTCCAGATGTTCCGGACACCACAAAGTATGTCATTCTCTCAGGTCTGAATATTACCGATTGCTTGGATTGGACAGTGGCATAGGGAACCCCCCACTTTAGCATCTTAAGTGGGGGCTGCCACTGGGACCGATAATTTGGTGAACTGGGCGCACATAAACATTAATTTGTTGTTCTGATGGATACATCTGCCAGTGGATTCCTCACCTTGTGAATATCCCCTGCGCCAGCAACATTCAGAAATTTTTTGTAGCTCGCCATGCCGACGAGGACGACGTCACAATAGCATGGCTCCACACGCGGCTCCGCTGATGTCACTGGAGCCATAAGAGAGCCTCGTCGGCGTGATGACGTCAGTTCCCTTTTTTCCGGTTCCCTTTTTTCCGCGCCGTCGACGCTAACTGTTTTCTGGGACTCTCCGTAGCTAGTTACTTTGTTTTTCTGGATTGTGTTTCTGGTCCTCTCTTGCTTCTTTCCTGAAGATGACGTCGTGGAAGTCCGGATTCAAGCCCTGTAGAGAGTGCGGAGGACATATGTCCATCACGGATCCTCACGAGGATTGTGTCTGGTGCCTGTCGTCGGATCACGATGTCGAGGGGTGCTCTTGCTGCCGTAAGATGAACCCGAAGGCTTTAAAGGAGAGAGAGGCCAAGCTGTTCATCGTGAGGATGAGGAAGGAGAAGAGAGGTCGAAGGCGATCCAGGTCCAGGTCCAGGTCGGGTTCGAAGTCGACGTCGGGTCATGCTTCAAAATTAAAGAAGCATAAGAAGAAGAAGAAGAGGCACGGCTCTCGACGCCGTTCAGATACGGAGACGGCTCCGAAATCGACTTCTCCAGTTCCTCGACGTCGTAAGGACTATGTTTCTCCTTCGGCTTCGAATCCGGCTTCACCTGGTCGTCCGGCTTCGCCTGCAGCTTCTCCGGAGTGTTCTCCAGCTCCGGCTCCATCTCTGACACATTCTCCGGCTCTGGTGGAAGAGGCTCCGGTACCTGATGAGTCGTCGACTCCATTGTCTCCACCATCAGCGCCGATTGGCCCGAGTCCGGTAATACCTTAGCCTGAGCATTTATCGAGCCCTTACCCACCTTTCCCTGGCCCGGGCCAAGACCCATCGCATTACTTGAATGTCATATATGGTGTCTTTTCAAGAGCAATGTACCCCTCTGGAGAACCTTCGGGTCCCATGGATCCAATGGCCTTTAATTTGGGGGTTCCTCAGGCCTATGCTCAGGCTCCCTTTATGCCATTCCTACCAGCGGCGCTGTCCTGGCATTTCCCGGCGCCGAAGACGTCAACGCCGTTCCCTTCATCTCCGGCTCTGCCAACTTGACCTCGTTCGGCTCAGGCTGTGCCTCCGGATCAGTGTTAGACGCCGGCTCCATCGGAGTCGTGTGTGGTGCCGCCGATGCCGGTTCCGGGGATAAGATCCAGGCGGGAGGCACAGAGGATTTTGAAAGAGCAGAGGTATCGGGCAGAAGAAATGGAGGAAGGTGAACTTCAAGAGTCAGATGACTTATTTGAAGACTTAAAGGAGGCAAGTGGCCTTGATATGTCCCCAGAATGGGAGCTTTCTCCTCCTTCAGATGCTCCCTCTAAGGATGTGGTTCCTTACCACACAGTTATAAGGAAGGCAGCGAAGCTCTTAGACTTGCAGCTCCCAACGGCTGAATTTAAGTCCAACATCTTGACGGAGGCTCTTCATTCTCCCTCCACGGTAGTAGAACCTTTGCTTCCTTTCAACTATGCCATCACTGAGCCAGTTATGGAAGTTTGGCGTAAGCCCTTTTCGGCTCCAGCAGTGTCAAAATCTGTTGCTAGGAGGTACAGGGCGGCTCCAGGAGATCCGGACTTCCTAACATCCCATCCTTTTCCCGAGAGTCTGGTGGTTCAAGCTGCCTGTTCGAAGAAGTCTTCTGGAGCATTTCCTCAAGTTCCTAGTGATAGAGAGTCAAAACAGCTTGACCATTCGGCCAAGAAGGTGTTCTCCTCGGCAAGTATGGCCTTGAAGTCCACAAATGCCACCTGCCTTTTGGGCCGTTACATCCACGCCCTGATGGATTCTGCAAAACAGCTGGCTCCTAAATTGTCTGAGGAAGACAGGCAGAATTTTAATGAGGTCTTGTCGGACACTCAAGCGGTTGCACGACAGGTTATTCAGAGTGGTTTGGACACTGCGGACTCTGTTGCCAGGATTATGGGCTCCTCGGTTGCCACAAGAAGAAGTGCTTGGCTTAAGTCGTCTGAGTTCTCTCCAAATGTGCAGGCAACTCTTCTAGACCTACCCTTTGATGGTTCTGGACTGTTTGGAAAGAAAGCAGATGCGGCCTTGGAAAGGTTCAAGGACAGCAAAGCCACAGCTAAGTCTCTGGGCCTGCAGGCACAGCCTAGAGGATCCTCTTACAGAAGGTACAGGGGTTTTGGGAGGTCGTCCTTTCGGACCTACAGGCAGCCTCAGCAGCAGCAAAATACCCTGTATAAGACCTACAGGGGTAGGAACAGAGGTCCTCCACGAGGTCGTCAGCCCTCCTCCTCCTCCTCCTCTATCTCCCTCCCTCTTGCCACAGCAAAGCAGCCCTAGATCCACCATTCTGGATCATGTTGGTCCTGTGGGGGGGTCGGCTTGCCCATTTTCTGCAAGATTGGGAATCGGTCACTGCAGTCCTTTGAGTTCTAAATCTTGTGGAAAATGGGTATTCTCTTCCTTTCAGGAATTCCCTCCAAATTACCCTCCTTGCCAAGGTGCTTGCTCGGAGGACCACATTCTTCTCCTGCAGGAGTAAGTCCTAACATTACTGAAAAAAGGTGCGATAGAGGTGGTTCCAGAGCGGGAAAGGGGTCAGGGATGATACTCCCTGTATTTCCTGATACCCAGGAAGGATGGCAGGCTACGTCCAATCCTGGATCTCAGGATCTTGAACCTTTTTCTGAAGCAGGAGAAATTCAAGATGCTCACCCTTGCGCAGGTTCTTCAAGCGCTGCAACAGGAGGACTGGATGGTGTCGATCGACTTGCAGGATACGTATTTTCATATTCTGATCCTGGAGTCGCACAGGAAGTATCTCCGTTTTATGGTAGGGTCGCAACATTATCAGTTTGCGGTTCTCCCGTTTGGTCTTACTAATGCACCTCGAGTCTTCACCAAGGTGATGGCAGTGGTGGCAGCCCATCTCAGAAGGTCGGGGATTCCAGTTTTCCCCTATCTGGACGACTGGCTGATCAAAGCGGAGTCGCCAGAGAAGGTGCTTCATCATCTGCAGGTTACAACTCAGCTGTTGTACAGATTGGGTTTCTCTATAAACGTGCCTAAATCTCACCTGGTGCCCTCTCAGCGCAACCTGTTCATAGGGTTGGTACTGGACACTACTGTGCGTCGAGCATTCCTACCTCCACAAAGGATTCTCGACATACAGGAAAAGATTCCCTTGTTTTACAGTGGAGCAGTTGTTCCAGTTCTGAAGGTCCTTCGTCTGTTCGGTCTGTTTGCTTCCTGTATTCTGTTGGTCAACCTTGCACCCTGGCACATGAGGGCGCTCCAGTGGTGCCTCCGCAGGCAGTGGTATCAGCACAAAGGAGATCTCAGGGAGTCTGTGAGGATCTCCAGAGAAGCTGCAGCAGATCTGTCTTGGTGGAACGTGGAGGGCAATCTGTCTCAAGGAAAGCCCTTCCATCTACCTCCATCAGTGGCCACAGTAATAATGGTGCATCCACTTTAGGGTGGGGTGCGCATCTGGGGGATCTGGAGATCAAGGGTCTTTGGTCTCCAGAGGAAAGGTTGCTTCACATTAACCTTTTAGAGTTGCGGGCGATACGGTTGGCATTCAAGGCCTTCCTTCCCTTCGCAGTCAGTCGGTTCAAGTCCTGACGGACAACACTACCACGATGTGGTATGTCAACAAGCAGGGAGGAGTGGGGTCGCATTCTCGCTGCAGAGAGGCTCTGCGTCTCTGGTCCTGGGTTCAGGATCATCAGATTTGTCTGATGGCAAATCATCTGGCTGGAGTTCTGAATGTGCGTGCAGACAGTCTCAGTCGGCAGTTCTCTGACGACCACAAGTGGAGGCTCCATCCGGAGGTGGTTCGTCACGTCTTTCGGACGTGGGGATCTCCTTGGTCGGACCTGTTTGCCACTCACGAGAACGCTCACTGCCCGTCATTCTGCAGTCTCCAGTATCCAATGCAGGGTGCTTTGGAGGACGTGTTTTAGTTGAGATGGGACTCGCATCTCCTTTACGCGTTTCCTCCTATACCCTTGATTCCTCGGGTTCTGAGGAAGATTCGCCAAGACTGGGCCCAAGTCATATTGATCGCCCCGGATTGGCCAAGAAGGGTGTGGTATACAGATCTTCTTCACCTCTCCTCGTGCCCTCCGCTCCGTCTCCCCCTCAGGGCAGACCTCCTCTCGCAGTCGCAGGGGCAGGTTCTACACTCCCACCTCCAGAGCTTACACCTTCATGCCTGGAGATTGAACAGGGCAACCTGAATTCTTTTTCTCTCCCACCGGACGTGGTGGACTTGATTTTGTCTGCCAGGTGTCACTCCACCAAGTCTATCTATTCCTATAGGTGGTCTAAATTTGTCCATTGGTGTGGGGAGAAATCTATTGACCCTTTGAGGGCTCGTTTATCCAACATCCTTCAGTTTGCTCTCTCTCTTGCTCAGCAAGGTTTTGCTGTAGCTAGTGTGAAGGGTTATTTATCGGCTTTGTCGGCATTCCTTTGCTTGCCGGATCAGCCGTCCTTGTTTAAATCACCTATTGTGTTACGGTTCATTAAAGGCCTTACCAACAAATTTCCACCCACTCCTTTTATTGTGCCTCAATGGGACTTAAATCTTGTCTTAACTTACTTGATGGGTTCTCCCTTTGAACCCTTGCACAAGTGTCCCTTAAGGCTATTGTCTTTTAAAACAGTTTTTCTCATTGCCATTACCCCGGCAAGGAGGGTAATTGAGCTTCAAGCTCGGAGTTCGAAACCCCCTTTCTGACCATTCATGCTGAAAGAATGGTACTCAGGACCAGGGCTGCTTTTCTGCCTAAGGTGGTAACTCCTTTCTATCTGGGGCAGTCCATTGCCCTTCCTACCTTCTATCCTCCCCCTCACCCTTCCAAGGAGGAGGAGCGGCTTCACCGCTTGGACCCCAAAAGAGCGGTGAGTTTTTACCTCGATAGAACTAAAGACTCTTCGTGGGCTTCATTGGCTGCAGGAAAGGCAGAGCGGTGCACAAGCGCACCCTTTACAGATGGATTATCTTGTGCATCAAGATCTGTTACTCTTTAGCCGGTAAGGAACCTCCAGAGGGTATAAGGGCTCATTCTACCAGGGCAAAGTCTTCTACATCTGCCTTATCTAGAGGTGTCCCTGTGGAGGACATTTGTAGAGCAGCAACTTGGGCCTCCCTCCACACTTTTGTGAAGCATTCTTTTTTTTTTTTTTTTTTTTTTTTTTGAAAATTTTATTGAACAATAAATCAATTACAAGCATGGGCCTACAACCACCAGGGCCGGCCGCTAGATTCAGAAAGGATCATACAGTTGTTAAGGCAGTAGTCGGCTCCCGGGGGCCAGCCCCGTACATGGCTCCGGATAGTCGTAGGGAAGCAGGATACATAGGTTTAACATAAATAACAAATAAAAACAAAAGGCGAGGCATAAGGGCAAAAAGTGTGGGTCAGGCTACATCCGGGGGACTCTACTTCAGACCTTCAAATAGCTATCAAGAGGAAGGAGTACTGATAGGTCGGGGGGGGGGGTCACGGGAGAGGAACGTCCATATTCGGTTGTTCCAAAAGTCGCAAGGAACCATCAAGGGTCAGGGGGACAAAGCAATATCGGTGTCCACTAGGGGGGGGAGTACAGATACCCCCACGATACGCGTTCCATTGCCCCCAGATTCTACCCCATGCCCCCGGTTTACCCCGAGCCACATACACAGTCTTCTCCCTGAACATGCACCAGTCCATGTTCTCCTTCCATACGGACACGGTGGGAGGCCGCTGGGAACCCCAAAGCTGCGCTATATCTCTCTTGGCAATCATGTTCCCCAGGGCCGCCCACCGAGTCTGAGCCGCGTTATAATCATTGGGCTCCCACACATTCAGGACACAGCGACGCACCTCCGGCAGCAGCGCAACCCCGGTGACTTGTCCCATGACCACATGAACCCGGCGCCAGTATTCCGCCACCTCGCGGCACTCCCAAAGGATATGGAGAAAGGTGGCACTGAGCCCACATCCCCGCTTACAGAGCCCGTCTTCAGAAAATCCCATCGAGACCAAACGGGGACCCGTCACATACACCCGGTGGAGAATCTTAAGCTGGACCAGGCGGAGACGGGCTGGAATGGCCACTTCCTTGGGGGACGACAGTGCGGACTGCCAGTCCTCGTCGTCCAGTTCCACCCCATCCCCCGTCCACGCCTCCCGAAGGTGCACCAAGAGGTCAGCCCGATTATTGATAAGTTTTTTATAAATTAAAGAGATAGTACTGTCGGGGACATGACCATCGAGTATGCGGTCCTCGAGGGGCGAAGAAGCCGGGATCTTGGTCCCCTCCCCAAAAACAGAGAGCAGGGCATGCCGAACCTGGGCGTAGCGAAAGAACTCCCTTTCCGTAAGTTCGTATTCGCTCTGGAGCGCCGCGAATGTTTTAACCGCACCCTTAATCCAGAAGTCTCCCACTCTACTAATACCAATCGTGTCCCAATGGTCAAACCCCTTCGTTGTCCAGAGGCTTCCCAGTCGGTCGGAGGCAAACAGAGGAGTAGCACATGTTAATCGCTCACTCCAGCCCATGGCTACATTGGCCGCCTTCCAGATCCGTACCGCAATCTTAGTAGGGCCCGTAAGGGTCCGTCCAGCCGAGCTGGAGTAAAGTGCCCTGTTATAGTTTCCGCCGGGAAGCAGGAATTTGTCCATCTCATACGCCGGATTCAAGCCAGGCGCATACGTGGCATGGTTAATGGCCGATAGCTGTGAGGCCCAATAATACCTGCGAATGTCGGGAAGCGCGATGCCCCCGTCGTACCAGGGGAGAGTAAGCTTTGCCAGAGCGATACGCGCCCGTCCGTCCCACACCAGTCTCCTCTGCAGGCTCTCCACCTCCCGAAAGTAGGACACAGGAATGACATCGAAGGAGTTCTGAAGTGCATAGAGGAATCTGGGAAGGGACATCATTTTAAACAGTGCTGCCCGACCCAGCGGGGACAAGGGCAGCTTACACCACCGAGCCGTGTCCTCCCTCAAACGCCGAAGTGGAAGCAGGAGATTCTGCTCATAGCGAGCCACCGGGTCCAACGAGACGTATATCCCCAGGTATTTAAAGCCTGACAGAGATAATTGGATCGGAAGCCGAGGCGGCAAGAGAGGAGGGTCACCGGAGATAGGATAGACACAGGATTTAGACCAGTTGATCGTTAGACCCGAATTTCTCCCAAAGGAAGTCAGAACATCAAAGAGAACATTAAGCGACCGCCGCGGCGAGGTGAGATACAGGAGAATATCGTCCGCATACAACGAGACCCGATCCTCGAAGCCCGGGGCCCACCGGATCCCTCTGATCGAGGGCTCCCAGCGGAGCCAAGCAGCGAGCGGCTCCAGGGCAAGAGCAAAGAGCAGAGGGGACAACGGGCACCCCTGCCTCGTACCCCTACCGAGAGCGAAGGGCCGAGAGACCCGCCCATTAACCACCACCTGAGCCATGGGTCCCGTGTAAAGAAGCTTCACCCAGCCAAGAAATCCTTCCCCAAAGCCGAATTTGGTCAAGACAGCCCAGAGGAATGGCCACTCGATGGTGTCAAAGGCCATCGTGGCGTCTAAAGAAACCAGCACGGCTGGTTCGGAGAGGTACTCCGCCCTGGCGAGGGCGCCGTGAAGACGCCGCAAGTTAAGAGCGGTGTTACGATGAGGGATGAAGCCGCATTGATCAGGATGGATCAGATCGCAGATGACGCTCAACAAACGATTGGCAAGGACTTTAGCCAGGATTTTAGGCTCTGCGTTTAGCAGTGAAATAGGCCTGTAGGAGGCACAGCGGTCTCGTGGCTTACCGTCCTTGGGGATCACGACTATCGTAGCCAGACGCTGGTCGTCAGGAAGGGAACCTGCCTCAAGGGACTCCTGAAACATACGACGGAGGAAGGGCGCGAGTTTATCCGGGCGCAACTTATATAATTCAATAGGCAGACCGTTGGGACCCATCGCCTTGCCCGAACGAAGGGACCGAATCGCAGTTGCTATTTCATCTACAGACAAGGGGGCGTCCAGCTGCTCACGGTCTTCGACGGACAGGGAGGGCAAAGCAATATCCCTCAGCAGAAGGCAAGAGTCTTCTTCATCCCTATCAGTCACCGGGGAGTACACGGCCCGGAGGTGGTCAGCGAAACATTCCACAGTCTCACCAGGCTCAGTCACACACACTCCATCCGAGACACGCAGCTCCGGGACCACACGATTCACTCTCTCCTTCTTATCCAGCCACGCAATCAACTTTCCCGCCTTGTCCCCGGCATCATACAATCGACCCTGCTGCTCCCTATACATCGTTTTGGCAGCGTCAGTGACAAGAGACCTGTATTCAAACTGTTTCAGGCTGAGGGCATGGAGCCCGTCCGGAGTGACACCCGTCTCCAAGGCCGACTCCAGCCCCGAGATGTCCGTCTCCAGCTTCACCACTGCCTCACTCTTGAGCTTCTTAGCCACCACTATCTGGGAGAGGGCGTGTCCGCGGATTACGGTTTTAAAGGCTTCCCACAGGGACATTGCGGACGACACCGACCCCTCGTTTTCAAGGAAGTATTGGTCCATAGCCTTAACCAGGCTGTCGCGAGTCGTAGGGTCTCGCAGGTACCACGGGTTAATGGGAGCGATCCGCCCTGCAGACCGCGACTCGGTGTCAAAGAGCAGCCACAGCGGGGAATGGTCGGAGATACCCCGCGCCAGGTGCCTAACCTCTCGAATCCGACCAGTCTGCGCCGCGGGCATAAGGAAATAGTCTAACCTAGAAAGACTCCCATGCGCCCCAGAGTGAAAGGTGTACTGACATTGGGTCGGATGCATTAATCTCCAACTATCTACCAGGCCGAAGGTCTCCAACAGTCCACCAAGCCATGCCTGGGCAGCGGGGAGGGCCCTGGGTGGGAGACGATCCAGGTCACCCGAAACCACCGAATTAAAGTCCCCGCCCATAAGCAAAAGACTATCCGGAAGTTCAAGCAGCATTCGACCCAAGTCCGCGAAGGTGGAGTTCTGGAGGCCCGGGGGGACGTAAACTGAGACCAGGGAAAGGGGCTGCCCCTCCCACCTCCCAGTCAGACACACATAGCGCCCTCTGTCGTCCGAGATTACCCTAGTGATATCCAACGGAAGTGAGGATCGCAGGAGAATGCCCACCCCCCTGGAACCAGTTGTGAAACCAGAATGGGCCACGAGGCGGTATCCCCCCCTGTTCATTGCATGACAAACATTACCAACCAGATGCGTCTCCTGGATAAACACCACATCAGGAGTCAGACGACGCAAATACTGCAGTACTACCCCCCGTTTGATACGGTCCCCCAACCCATTGACGTTCCATGACATCAGTCTCAACCCGTCCCCCCCCATCCCCTCCAATAGATCAAAGGCCCCCCAGTCAGTAGCACAGTTCCCGAATCTGGACAAAAATCAATACCTCGCCCTGCAAACAGAAAACACACAGCAAAACAACCCCTCCTTCCCCCCAACCCCCCCCCCCCAAATCCAACTCCCCCCACCCTGCACCCCTGCGGGCCAAAAAAACCCCCCAACTTGCAGTGTGCCTGTCGCCCTACTAACCCCATTCTACGAAAAGACCCCGGAGGAGGAAAGGGACCCGTCCCCGCCCGCCCCCCACACAGGTCCTAGTGAGACAAAATGAACAAAAGAAGTAAAACCCAGCTGAACAGTGCAAAATGGCAAAATCAAGGACCAAAAGTCACTCCAAAGGGGACCCGTCACCTTCGGCGCCTGCAGAGGGCCCGGGACGGCCACCTCTGTCCGGCAGCGAGTCCAGCCAGTCACTCACGGCCACAGGAGAGTCAAAAAAGGCAGTACGATCCTCATGTTCCACTCGGAGTTTTGCAGGGTAGAGCATAGAGTACTTTAGGCCCAGTTCACGGAGACGACGCTTTACCCCCTGGAATCCCATCCGCTGTTTCTGGACAAGTTGGGTAAAGTCCGGATAAAAGTTAATGGATGAGTTCTCATGACGAACTGGGCCGTGGACCCGTGAGGCCTGCAGAATCGCATCTCGGTCTCTATAGTGGAACAGTTTGGCCACGATAGGCCTCGGGGGGGCCCCCGGCCGTGGCCGACCGCCCGGAACTCGATGGGCCCGCTCCACGGCAAAGAACTTACTCAGGCCTGCAGGGGTCAACTGTTGGAGGATGAGTTCCTCGACCAGGAGGTCAACCGGGCGGCTGTCGGAGGACTCCGGTACGCCTATGACGCGGATGTTGTTGCGTCGGGCCCGTCCCTCGAAGTCCTCCAGCCGCCGGGCCATCTGATCGTTGACCGCCTTGATGTCACCAAGCGCGGCCTGCAGGTCCGACACATCCGCACCAAGGGTGGAGGTCCGCGCATCGAGAGCCTGAACCCTCTCGTTAGTTTTGGAGAGGTCTGCCCGAATTAAGGTGACATCGATTGCCACCGTGTCGATTTTACGGGCCAGGGCCTCGTATTGCGTGGCGATGGTTTCCCTGATGCCATCAATGGCGCCCATGATGTCCTGCAGGGAAAGCTCCGGAGAGACGGTCGTGCCACCACCGGCGGCGTCCGGGGGGGGGCCGGTCGCTCCAAGGGACCCTCTGCCCTGAGTGTAGCGGTCCATGTTGTTGGCCTGGACCGGTCCCCCGCGGAGGGAGGCCTTAGTCTTACGCCCCTCGGGGCCCCCCTTGCCCCCCCCATGTGGTCACGGACACCGAAGGGGACAGCCGATCAAGAGTCGTAGGGGCGACGGCACCGCAGACCAGCGCCTCACCAAAGACCACAATATAGCGGTGCGGGGGGACCCAAGGCGATGGGCACACTAGTGGCAGGTGGAGACAAAGCCTCGCGCAGAGGCCAAGGAAACACCCCGCCACATCAAGTGCGTTCGCTGGCCAGCCCCCTGAAGTCCGAAAGTGAAACCGAAAGTGGTAGAGCGGCCACTGGCACCGCACTGCAGCCGCTGTTGTTCAATTACGACACGGCTCCACGGGTCACCTTCGCCCCGGGCACCTCCGTCGGGTGGGTCCCAAAAGTTCGAACAACGACAACTCAGGATTCCCAGGTCCGATTCGAGTTCTGAAAAGAGATACGTGCTCAGCCGGTCTTCATCTGCCAGATTCCATAAACCACATCAGGATATTCTCAGGATAAATTCCGAGGAGCAGCAAGGGTCCGGGGAGCCCTGTGCTCACGCGACCATCTTGGATACGCGCTAGGCTCCTCCTCCTTGTGAAGCATTCTTGCTTAGATTCCGAGGTGAGGAGGGATGGACACTTTGCACGTTCCGTCCTTCAGGACTTTTTGGTATGGAAGGGTGGACACCCTCCTCCGGGAGTGGGGACTGCTGTGGGAATCTATTCACAAGGTGAGGAATCCACTGGCAGATGCATCCATCAGAAGAACAAGTTACTTACCTTCGGTAACGCTTTTTCTGGTGGATACAGTATCTGCCTGTGGATTCCTCACTGACCCACCCACCTCCCCGTTGTCCACTCTTGTATACCTACAATAGTGTTAATGTGTTAAAATCTATCTGTTACTGTCAAAGGAAGTGTGTTATTTCTTTTGTTTTCCTGCATTGACTTCACACTGTGTGTGTTGGTTGAATATTATGTACTGTGTATACTGTATATATATTGTCGGTCCGTCCGTGTGCCTCGAAGGCACGGAAAAAAGGGCGGAACTGACGTCATCACGCCGACAAGGCTCTCTTTTGGCTCCAGTGACGTCAGTGGAGCCGCGTGTGGAGCCATGCTATTGTGACGTCGTCCTCGTCGGCGTGGAGAGCTACAAAAAGTTTCCAGATGTTGCTGGCGCAGGGGATATTCACGAGGTGAGGAATCCACAGGCAGATACTGTATCCACCAGAAAAAGCGTTACCGAAGGTAAGTAACTTGTTCTTTACACAGAGAAGGAAACACATAAAGAAAATAATTAAGTAGTAGAAAATGCAGCGACAGGAACACATTATGAAACTATGAGCATGCGAGAGAAAAATATGAAGGAAAAAGTGAGGATGAGAGAAAAAAGATGGGTACATAGAAAGGGAAAAAACTGAAGGACAAAGGAGGGGTGACAGGAAAGAAAGTGAAAGGATATCTGGAAGAAAGGTGAAAGGAAGGATGAAAGAATAACTGGATTGATGCAAGAAAGGATTGATAGATGGAAGGGTGAAAGGTTGGATGGAAGAGTCAAAGGCCTAACTGGTGAAAGTGTGACTGGATGTAAGGTCGGAAGAATGGATAGATGGAGAAGGGTGAGTGAGTGAATGGATGGTTAAAAGACGATGGATACATGAATATATTGAAAGGTGAATGGGTGAACGAAGGATGGATGGGTGTACCAATGCATGGAGAGGTGGAAAGGTGAAGGAATGGACTGATGAGTGAGTAGATGGAAGGGCGAATACATGGATGGAAGAAGGGTAAAAGGAACTCTTCTCAGGTGGTTTGTATTTGCTCAATTTGCACACTCAGTCTGATTTGAGGTATGTTTCGAGTTGGGCGTGGGGTATTTTAATTTTCTATCTACTCCTTTGGCAGTCGGGACAAGTGCGGTTCTTCAGCACTGTGCTTTGATGTGTTTAATGGAATTTCCTAGTGAAGTCCAATGATCCCTGATAAGCATGCCATTTGATGGCACATGGTTCTTCGGAGACAAGACAGATTCACCCTTGGGGTTCAAGTCAACAGTACACTCCCTTTCGGCTACTATTGGCTGTATGTCAGTTTCCCCCACAATTTCATCCCTTTCGAAACTTCAGAAGGGGATATCTACAGAGGCCCCGTCAGACCTTGCCTCAGCAGCAAAAGTCCTCCAAAGCCTTTAGAGGCAGACTCCAGGAATCCGGCCACCAGGTTCCCCAGGACAACTAAATACCCAAATCTCATGCACCTCCCCAGCAGCTGCCTTCAAGCCTCTTTCAATTATCTTAGGTGTTGCACTATCGCCTGGTAGCAGGTCAGATCACCTTTTATCTCCACGGGTGGCGGAACCTAATTTCAGACCAGTGGGTGCTCCAAATTGCCCAGGGCAGATAAACTTTCTCCTTCCTTTCCACTCTTCCAGACATGCCTTCAAACACAACGTCTCCCGGAGGACCACTTGTATATTCAAACAGGACTGTTCCTCTGACAGGACATTCAGATTATGATCCCAGTGTTTAAGCCTCAATCCTGGATCTCTATAAAAGTGTCTCTAAGGCTTCTTGGCCTGTTTTCTTCAAGCATCCAGCTTGCCAAGTGGCATGTGCAGGTTCTGCCTTTGAACCTGAAGCCTCAGTTGGCCCAGCAACAAGGAAACCTGTCAGATGTCATTGAGCTTTTGGAAGAGACAACACAAGATTTGTAGTGGGGGCTGATCGACCGCAACCTGACCAGCGGCAGATCCCTCTCCCTTCCCCACCCTTAGTTGACAGTGGCGATAGATTGGTGTATGCTGAGCTGGGGTGGTCATTTGGAAGAGGAGCCTCGTATTAAAGAACTTCCTGCTGTCCATCAAGGGGAGGTGGGTTCAGGTTTTAATGGACAACACCACCGCCATGTGATATTGCAATATGCTGGGCAGAGTGACGTCCTACGTCCTGTGCCAAAAGACACTGTATCTCTGCAGTTGGCTGGTGCTCAGCACATTTCTCTGCTGGCGAACCACCTGGCCGAATGTTTGAACACATGGGCAGATGAGCTCAGACTGCAGGTCTTGGTGGATCGTCAATTGGGATTGCATCGTGAGGTGTCACAGGGCATTTTCTGTCAGTGGGAAGATCTCTGGGTGGATCTTTTTGCCACCATCGAAAACACGCAGTGTCAAGACTTATATATGTTTGAATTCCCAAGGAGACACTTTCCAGGAGACACACTCAAGCTAGAGTGCAGCACAGGACCTCTGTAGTCCGTTCTGCCACTACCTCTTCTGCCTAGAGTCCTGAAGAAGATTAGGAACAACCAGGCCTAATTGATTCTAGTGGCTCCTTATTGGGCCAGGATAGTTTGGCTACCAGAAGCATTTTTCATCTGGTCAGGCTTACCACTGCAGGAGGATCTTCTGTCGCAACATCAGGACAGGGGTTTTCACCCAAACCTGTGCACTCTAAACCAGTGAGATTGCGCGGCGAATGTAGATGGCATCCTTGCCTCTTGGCGTCCTTCTACAAAGTCCATCTAACGTGTTTACCGGACCAACTGTCATTGTTTAAATCACCTATTCTGATGCTTTTGACACACATTTCCTCCTAAACCATTTGTGATTCCACAATGAGATCTTAGTTTGGTCCTCACATTCCTAATGTGTACTTGCTTCGAGCCCATGCGCAGCTGCTGGCTGGGCCTCCTGCCTCCCAAAACTGTCTTTCTCATTGTGATCACTTCAGCTCATACCGTGAGTGAACTCCAGGCTCTCTTGCAATACCTTTTTTTCCAGACGAGCTAGTGTTGGGTTCAGGTTTGTTTTTAGACAAAAGTCAGGACTCAGTTGCATGTTGGGCAATCCATCTCCCTTCTAATGCTTTTTGATCTGCCTCACCCCTCGAAAGAGAAGAGACTTCATTGGTTGGCCTCCAAAAGTTGGAGACAGCTCTTAGTGTGGTTCACTGGGGCAAAGAAGGGGAAGGCAGTGCAGAATTGCAGTGCAGAAAAGCACCATATAGAGGCAGATAGTCCTCTGTATTAAGCTCTGCTGCGCATTGGACAGGAAGCAGCCCCCGGAAGGTCTCCAGGCTCTTTCAGCCAAATTCAAGGCTACAATCACAGGGTTGGCACACAGAGTACCTGGTCGAGACATCTGTCAAGCCTCAACCCAAGCGTTAATTCATACTCTCTCAATAGTCTGGTCCAGCAGAGGGGCTCTTTGCCTGTTTGGCCGTGCAAGACTTTTTAGTTTAAGTTATTCCACAGATCTACCCCCTTTGGAGGTACTACTTTGTAATTTAGTCACAAGGTGAAGACTCTGCAGTTAGTAGTATCCATCAGAAGAAACAGTTACTTAAACCTTTGTTAACGCCTATTCTGATGGATACTCTATCTACCTGGAGATTCATCTCTACCCTCCCACCTCCTCGTTCATTGGAATGGACTCCTATATCAATCTCTTAAAAAAAAGTCCTGATTCATAGATCTGCACACTGTCACATCCGATCAGTTATTAAGTTCCAAATCTGTCAGCACAGACTAAGTCAAGCAAGTGACTCATGTCCATTCACAGAGGTTCTGCTTATATTTGGCTATGTCTTCACTTCCATGGTAGGATGCTGTCATCGCAGGCCCACACATAATGCTACCTGCTGAAATGCAGGAGCAATGCTGAGAAAAATCTTGCGATCAAATGTAATACATAGGAATATTCATAAGGTGAGGAATCTGAGGTTAGATAGACTATACACCAGAAAGAGTGTTGCCAAAGGTGAGTAACTTTTTTTCACTGCCCAGACTATTCATGGACGTGCAAGGGTCAGTGATAGATACTACAAGGGAGAGTGGCAGCTTCTATAGATGAAAGAAGTAAAGTGGAATGCTGTTGCCTTGAGCTAGATCAGAAAAGTTAAAGCATTCAGGAAAGAGAAAAACACATGGTAATTTGTGTTAAATTGAATTGAGGTGAAATAACTCTTGTCTTCTGTGGGTTGATTTGGTGTGCCGTGCTTTTAGTAATTCCTTAACCACTTGTGCTCCTGTTTACCATTTAGACCACTGATGGAGTTTCAGTAAGCAGAGAAGGCAACAAGCTAACCCTTGGGCAACGGCTTGTAAACCATCTACTTGGCTTGAACCCAAAAACCTACCGGTATTCTGTTCCTGTAGAGTATCTCTCTGGTTCACCGATATGCAACCCATTGCACTCGGCCAGCTCTCACTCGAATGTATGCAGGTCTCACTCATGGGCAAATGTATGTAACAGCAGAATGCTCCATTAAAATCCTGATGGCAGCCAGATCACTTCAATTTTAATCAGATGCCCTTTTAAAAAATACATATTTGATTCTGCATGCTGTGATTGTGTTTGGGATGCAACAAAAGAAGGTAACATTTAAATATTGGTGAATAATCAGGAATAATTTTTTTCTTAAATGTCAACTGGGTTTTCTCTTTACAGATTTCTAGCAACTGAGTATCTGCAGTCGGTTGGTGGGAAACTGGCACAGTTCTCACACAAGGAGCACTGCTGTCAATAATTTACTCTGCAGAGGTAGTGTTAGCATATACTGTTATGAAGCAACATTAAATCCGTTGCCACAGTCCCACATTGTTGGTTCGGTTAAATGTGCCTATATACAGTTTACATTTTGATTGGCTTTGATCACCTACAGGTTACATTTTCAATCATGAGCACCATATAACTCTGAGTTGGATATGTATTCCAGCTAATGAGTGATTGGCTGTAGAAAAAGAAGCCGTCAGTTCTGATTTCTTTTAATGTTTCTCATTCGACCTGTTGACCCACAGATTTTTGTGATTCCTATAGACAGGCTGTGAATACTGACAAACATTCTTTGTATCAAAGTACAATGACAGAATAGAAAAAAATATTTTTGGGAACTCCCCACACTTACATGTTTTTTTTTTTTAAGTACTAGGTCATCATCTTTGGTTCTTATTTTCCCTTATCTCAACTGTGCACTGCGTTTAACATGCAACATTTTGTTGTTTATTGCACAGAGGAAGTTAAGTCATCTGGTAGTTTTATTTTATCTTCATTTGCTTGCACATAAGCTACTATTGTTTTGGTTATGCACAGCAAGCTTTACCTCTTTCTTATGGAAACTTTAAACCTCTGATTTCCTAACCTTGTAAATCCTCCCAGGCACCCTAGTAAAAGTGCACACACGAAAAATGGGTTGACAAAACAGCAAAAAAAGCCTGTCAAAAAGTGTCAGAGGTTAGCTCTCTTCGTGGATCAGCGCTGACTGGTGCAGAAAGAAAAGAACGTGTGCCAGCATGCCGAGGTGGTGCCTATATAAAAGTGGCGCAGATGTCACTACGGCACAGACAGTGCCGACGATGTCACACAGAGCCGACCGATGCCACCTACCGGCGCACAGGGGTATATTGCTCGAAGAAACAATGGGAACTTTAAAGGTCAGGAATCTGTGACTAGATCATGTCTCTACCAGATAAGGCATTACCGGAGGTAAGTAACTTGTCCATTAGGTCCCTAGTTCTGACAGGTATTGGACTCTGCATCAATTCCTCACCACTTCTAGATGTGATGATACAGAGCCATATTTAGGCACCACCCTTCATTCTTACATCAGTTCCTCATTTACTTTGCCCTTCTATGTTGATCTGGATTGCTGGTCCCCACTTTTTACTTTATTCAAAATTCAAAGATACAATGTACTAGGGATATTTACACCTTAAAAATGATCAGTTTCAAGCTGTTCTGTGGTTGGCATAAGCAGACATTGGTCGCAGACTTTTGCAATACATGTCTCTGGTCCCTTGGCATCAAGCATGATTCAAAGTTCGCTTACAAAGGCTCCCTGATGCACATGAAGGTCCCTAGGAAGCGCAATCCAAAGCTCTACATCGTAGAGCACAATAAGAGAAGTCTGTTTCTCTTGAAGTCCCATGGCCAATCATGGTCTCAGTCCTGTTCGCCGTCATCAGATAAGTTAATAATAAAGTCAAAAGACAAGTCACAGTGGTAGCCTAAAAATGTTCAACAATGGTTTTCTGCCACTCCAGAGACCGGTTGCGCAGTCGGTGCTCCAAAGGTCCAACTGTGCCTGTGTTATCAGATTTGTTAGTACTCTAAGTGAGGCTCCATCTGGTCCCCATCCAACATCCAAAATGTCCTCCGTCATCAGCACCCCATGTTTCAACCACCTTGCGGCAGGTCCCAACAGTTGTCACTGGATCAGCAATTGTGCTTGCTTGCATTTCAGGACTAATGTCTGCTTCGAAACGGACTTTGGCACGTTCTCCAGCTGTATCTCGGTATGAGATTACAAAGGTTTGAGCTGTGCCTATGGAGGACTCTTTAATAGTTCTGTTATCACTGTGGCGTTATTGCAAGAGGCTGGAAGCAATTTTGGGCTCTAACTCCAAAACCAGCTAGGATATCTAACAAGCATCCCTGTACCAAGGCAACAATGAGGAAGCAAATACACTTTTCACCTCTCATTATGCAAATTATGTTCTTTTCTTAGATTTTCACCTCTATTTTGTCAAGCATGACAGTTTCAACTGTGGTCAGTAATCCAATCCGGTTTTAAGCCTTCAGAGTAGTTCTTCCAAAACATCCCTATCCATAGATATGTACCGTTGCATTTTCTGTGCAAAGATGGAAGGTTTTTATAGATTTTTTCTATAAAATATCAGTACTTTTTTAAGCAAGTTCCCGTGAGAAATGCAAAATGAATTCCTGTAACATTGCTTTTATTTATTATATGATCACTTTAAGGAGCATTATATGGATCATGCCTTTAGCCCTTGGATTTTTACTCAGTAAACGTGGCGAGGGAACCTACATTCTCTCACTCCACAGGACCTTACAATTGTATTTACAGCTTTGGTAAAATCTTGCTAACAAAATGGGAGCTCTGTGTGAACTCTTTTTCCTGATGCAGAAGATAAAAAGAATTGAGTGGCCAGAGTTTTGTATGGTGCTCCGTAGTTCTTTTCCATCTCCTTTGCAGAGGCTACCACATTGGCTGTGGGTTAAGAGAATAATTATTTAAGAGAATAATTGTTTTCAAACCAATGTGCATGATACATCAAAAAATAATTTCAGACAAATAGAGAAATTCTGATGTAATTCTGCAAATGTAAGCTTGGAGGGAACTATTCTTTGGAGCTCTTTGCTTTGTAGTCTAAGTGTTGCTTCAGCTTCCATGATTTCACAAGGTTGGAAGAGGATAGAAGGCCCTTTTTGCATTAGTCCCAAAACATTGTAAACCATTTTCCCACGGAGCTTCATGAGTCTTATACTGCTGAAGGTTAGGAAAGCAAACAGCGGAGTAAATGTTTGCTCATCACCATTGAGTACCAACTTTTTTTAGGATATTAAAAGATGAGGATTGCTTAGTAGCAATCCAAGTATTTTTATGGATTGTATTTTCCCTTTATAAATATTTTCAATAAAGTAATTGTGGTTAGACACCCAAGGCTATTGCACCTGTTACACAGAGAAGAATTACAGCCCCAAACGATGGCACCACCACCATCAAATAATCTATGGCTTGCTTTCATGCAGAGTGTAGAATATGGTTTCCCTGTTCCACCTGACAAAAAGAGATACTCGGATGTTGAGAATCTATTTGCTGATTCATTAATTCTTTAAGACATCCAGTGAAAAGTTAATAATTGAATAATTCATATTTTCTTTCTAAACAGGAAACTGTTGAATATCGACGTTCAGTAGCGCTTGGCAGCCAGAGTGTGGACCAGAGAGGGAGAAAATTTGGGAAGCGTTTGGTGGACATTAGAGAATTAAATGAGCAGGCTAAAGTCATTGACGACTTAAAGTAAGTAACAGCCCTATTTTAGAATTATTCTGTCATTCATTTGAACCAGGACTGACTTACCAAGAGTCTGCTCTCTAAAAATTAACATTATTTTTTAATTCTGTTTGACTCACCATTAAAAGGTTCCATATCACATTCTCTGGACTGTTAATTACCTTTGGGGTTAATCTCTTGAGATTATCCTCAAGGTAATTAATTACAGGTCCCTATATTTCTGCTTTGTCATAGACATTGAATAAATGTAATCATCTTAATTCAATGTTCATTTTAATTTTAGTGAATAGAGGCCATCTATAAGCATTTGCTTCTCTTATTTTATTGTCCCCCATCTTTTATGCTTCCCTTGTATATTTTTAGGTCTCGGCTAGCGATGGCTGCGCTTGCGCAGTCTCGCTCGCGAGATTTAATGACTTTGAGAAGAGGGGCTTGCACCCGCCCCTCTTCTCTCCTGTTCTCCATTGGCTGGCCTCTTAAATGCTGGCCAGCCACTGGAGAAGAGGTCCAGTCACTCCGATTATGCCCCGTCCTTTTCGGATCGGGGGGCGTGTTTTTTGCGAGAAGTCTCAGGGAGGAGACAACAGCAAAACACGCCCCCGAATCCGAAAACGACGTGGCGTTTCTCCGAGGCATTTTTTCTCTGCCTCGGAGAAAGGCGGTGGTGTGCTTGTTTTAAGAATCACAAGACGTCTTAATTTACAACATAATGTTTCAATCAGTATTAACCTGTAAATATTGAGGTCAGATATGTCTTTCACGGTGAATTGCACGAATAGCGATATTGTCGTTTCCAGATTCCCTGGCTCGAGGGCATCTCATCCGCCGAAGGATTATCAACCCTTGCTGTATTTAAAGGCTTCAACAACCCATCCGGCACGGTGGTGTGCCGCTCCTAACCAAGTCTTTCTAAAACGTAACACGCCTCAACCCTTCAGTTCATCACACTCCAGGGCGTGCAGTGTTGTGTTTATGTCTTTATTTGACAAACGGTGAGTACTGTATTGAGCGGCAGATGGGCCGACGCGAGGGGCCACGGGCAGCTGTTTAGGGGATGCCAGGACGCCGGCGCCATTTTCCCCTAGGATTCTCCAGCGGCACTCGCAGCTGCACGGCATCTACAGCGCTCTCAGAACGCCAGTGACGCGTCCTTATGGGGAAATGGCGGCTGCGCAGTATGGCGGCCGCGCGCGTTCCTCGTGACGGGGTGGGTACGCTGTAACGCACTTATCCGTGCTTCGACCACAAGCGAGCCTCTCCGCCCACTTCCGGTGACAATTTCCGTGTTTAAGTACACAAGAAACTCCATACTGGACGGAAGAGGTATAACAGGGACATGGTGTTTTATGTCTGGGCTGTGGATGGTCACCGCACAGTGGATTGTAACCAACGCCTCGTCACCGACGTGGTAAACTGTGGGTTCAGGGGGACTATGGCGAATCCGATTGATCTCGGGTGGGCCGGGTTGTGTATAACCGTGGTGCGCATGCGCGGTGAATAATTTCTTTTAATTGCTGCAGCGATGACTCACTGGTGATTGGGAGCGCGTGCGACTTGGGGAGCTCTGGGAGGGAGAAAGCGAAGCTCCGCTTTCATGCGGAGGTAAGGAGGGAGCGGGTTCAAGGCTGCCAGGGGTCCCAGTGTGCTAGGACATTAAAAGTTCGGCGTGATATTTGCCGTAGAGCTGTATGACAACCGTCAATGCAAACTCATTTCCTGCATTTTTTAAGTGGACACGGCATTCCAGGCGAAGCTGTGGTGCCATGTGGGTGTAGTTCGGATGATGTCTCCTCACCGAGGCACGTCATATACGCCCGAGTGCAACGTGCCGTGGTCGTTACAGGGAAACGTCTCGTCCCTGGTCTGTATTCTCACTGACCGGCGTGCACTGGTTACACAGAGTGAACTCTGCAAAATAATCACAGAAATACTGTGCCCTTCTGCCCTCTGCTCCTGTCGTTTTTGGTGCCCTTCTGCCCTCTGCCACTTGTTTTTGTGTCCTGCCCTTTGTCCCTCTCGTTTTACCCTCGTTTTTTTGTGCCTCTCTGCGCCACTCATTTTTCTCTCTGTCTGTGCCTTTCTGCCCTCTGCTCCTGTCGTTTTTGGTGCCCTTCTGTGCCATTCGTTTCTGTGCCTTTCTGCCCTCTGTGCCTTTGACCGGCATTAATCTCCAATCATTTTCAAAGCTGCTAGTTGCCGTTCGCTTTGGTCTGAACTTTTTTTCCCCCTGCATGCATGCCTTGTTTTTCTCAGATCAGTTTGCCGGTGGGCTGGGCCTCGAACCAGGTCCTGGAGATTTGTCTGTCTTTTTTTTTACATTCTTCGATCTAATAAAGATTGTTGTTGTATAATGGACACCGGCTCCCCTTCAACCAACCTTGTGACATCTGCCCTCCTCCAGGTCGTTTAGGCCAATCAGCAAATGGATTGTTGTGGTCAATCCAGCAGGCAGGTTACGCGCCCTCTGGTCTTTGTTCCACTTCCAGGTCATGTTGTTGAAACCGAGGGACATGCAGAGGGTTCGAGCAGAGCGTTTTGGTGTTATCCTTAGGAAATAAATATATCTCTAGCTGTATCTGTTTTTGCTGCGATTAAATTGGCAAAGGTGTAGGATGTTAAACCGGCAGGAAGGGATTGCGTGTAGTGAGATAAGTAGGGAGAAACCGAGACTAACGAGGCATCCTCCCCATCCCCCAAGGTGAGAGCTTTGAAACGTTTCCTATTTTTTAAACAAGAGGGCACAGGGATACCTTTCGCTCTGAGCCATATTTTCGAATACATTTGGTATTTTTCTATCCACATCTACAATCTACCCTGTTCTTTACCTTCCACGTTTTTTTTAAACTAAACAGTGCAAATACTCTACACCCTGTTCATCTGCTCTTAAGCCTGCACATTTTCTTTATCCATCATTTGCTCTCTCCATACTGTGCAGTATCCATTCTCAACACTTCACCACATCTACGGTGTAGAATGTATATCTTTTCTCTCACCATGAACATCAGCCCTCCATGGTCCACACCCACTCTCCATTTTTGCTGTCACACTGGGAATTTGCTATTCATTCTGTTCATCCTCTTTCCATTGTCTCCACTGCACAATAGTCTCCCCCCCCCCCCCCATCTAGATGCATTGTCCACCCATGCTCTCCACTATGTACATCGGCTGTCCACCCTCCACTCGAGATCCTTCCTCAAGTCTACACACATGCTCCTTCAACCTTCATGTACACTCTCCACACAACAGATCGAACCATCAATAATGCAGCAGGTGCAGTGGCAAGGAGTGCAGACGGGGTGAGGGGCATCTGCACCCTAATCATGGCACTGTTTCACTGCCTAAACAGGGCAGTAGGCCTTTTTCCGTTTCTGCATTGGGAGCCATGGTACTCTAGCACATGCTCTGTCTGTTGCGAGACATTTTGGTAGCTTACAGTAGGCTTAGAGCCCACCTATTGCTTACCCTGGTTGCCTTCATTATGCCTCCTATTTATTTTCTCATTAGTCAGCTTATGTAGGCTTTCTTTAAACTTTTATGTGTTTTCCTACCCTGGAGCATGGACGTGTTACTCACGTTTCAGACAATACGTTTTTTGGGTTTTGTTGAAGCACCCTGAGACTACCTGTGCTTTCCAGCTGTCTCTTTTGTACGTCTCTCCCTGATGTATTCCTCTTTTTCACCATCTCTAAGTTGCCGTTGTTGGTTCCTCCTCACCCACCTTACCTTGCTCTTCTTGCTCCCCACCACCCCTTTGTCCATGTACTTCCCCCATTCATTCCCTCCATTGTCCATTTGCTAGCCAGAGCTGATTCCCCACCTTGAGTTGTCAGCTTACGGCCCCATCTCCTCCTTGCTTCTCTAGCCACGTCTGTCTACCCTCCGGGTGTGAGGGGCAGGGACAGCAAGCTGACAATGGAGAGTGGGCGAAAGGGACTGTGGCTCGGCATTGTTAAAGTTAGAGCTATTGCCATTGCTCATGACAATGCCGTTTCTTTAAATGTTTTAAAACAACAAAAACAAACAAAAATAATGTCATGAGCAATGCCAATAGCTCTAACTTTACCAATGCCGAGACCATTGCATTGTAAATGCTTGTTTTGTAGTGGGAACCTGGACTCCCTTTTTAGGTGGTTCCTGCCAAACAACTTCCTGTAGTCTAGTGTCTTGTGGACCCACCCAAAAACTTGCAATGGGATTAGAGCTAACCCTCTCCTTACCATGAGTTGACTTTTTTGTCCCTCTCATTTGCATGCTTTGTATTTGAGGGTTTGCCTTCCTTATTCAAAGTTTGTCCCTCCACTAGAGTATTGGCTGATTTTACAGTTTCACTGCTCACATTTAGGGAAGTACTTTTTTCTTGAAGTATTCCATAATGGTGCATGCATATCAGGATCTCTTACTTGTGTGCAGCTAGTTGCCTGCCAAATCCCCCTCTCCCCGATTGCACTATGTTGCTTTGTGGTGCATGCATTTCAGGATCTCTTACTTGTGTGCAGCTAGTTGCCTGCCAAATCCCCCTCTCCCCGATTGCACTATGTTGCTTTCTCTTGCCCCCACTTGTTCTCTCCCTTGTATGCTGCTTTTTATTCCATCCTCTGCTCCTCCCACTCACTAAGTGTTGCTTCCTCCTACTTTCCATGTTTTTTAATTTTGTTGTATAAATAATTCCCCCCACCCTGTTCATTTCTCCCTTTGCCTGCTTTCTGCTGCTTCCCTCCCAACCTTTGCAGTCATTACAAATCAAATTAAATACATTTTAGGGAGGGTCCTACAGATGCCATTTGCTGATGGGCCTCTTTGCTTTTAAAATACACTTTTGCAAATTATTGTCTACTGTAAGTGGCGCCCATGCCAAACAGTTGGCATACGCGGTGTTGCATGTACATACATACATTTTTTTTTTTTTTTTTTAAACAATTTTTATTAGTTTTTCCCAACGTAGAACCACATGAAGTCCACATTACATTCAGTATTCCTGTGAAGGATAACCAGGCCAGTGGGAACAATATCAAAGACAATAAGCTCGCAACAAAACCAGTGCATGTACATACATACATGATCACGCATGTGCATGCCTAGTGAAATATGGCACCAATACCCCCATGAGGTGTTTTAAAAAAAATGTGGACAATGCTGTACAGCATCTGCAAAAAACATTTTGCTTTTTACTGATGCTCCATAGCATTACCAAAAATCATTGGCAAAGGCAATAGGTCACACCGGCAGGACATGTTGGCTTTGCCAATGCTTGTTTAACAAATATCTGAAAGAAACACGTTAGTTAGATTCCTCACCTTAGAATATCCCCAGGCGTCAGACTGGATCCGGAAGATTTTTCGTCAGCAATACCCCCTGCGCGTCGCTAGGCGTCGTCTGCGGCCCCGCGTCCGTCGTCGGCGTCGTGCGCCGGGATGACGTCGTCGGAGCACCCAGACGCCGCCCTCGCGCGCTGACGTCAGTTCTTCTTTTTTCCGCGCCAGTAAGCGCAGATCCGGGAGAGCTACCCCTTTTAGTCTTTTTTGACTAAATCTTTTTTGATCATTTTTGATCCTTGTCTGTTGACATCTGGTGCCGGTAGGATGCCTGGGTTCAAGGCTTGCGAGGATTGTCATCGACTGATGTCGGTGACCGATCACCACCGCCGGTGCCTCTACTGCTTAGGCCCCGACCACGACGCGGAGTCGTGCAACGACTGTCAGGCCCTGACTTCGAAGGCTAGGCGGGAGCGGTCCCGCAAGCTTCTCGAGCTTCGCCACTCGGCTCCGCGTCGTGCGCGATCCCGGTCCAGGAGGAGGTCCAAGGATCGCTCGCGGAGCCCTAGCCGACGCCATCGATCGTCCGGCTCCAAGTCGTCGGGTAAGTCCAAACGCTCAAAGAAGTCCAAGAGGCGACATCGCTCTTCGGACTCCCCTCGCCGGTCGCGCGACTCGGCCGAGGGTCAGGGTGGTTCCACCCCCGCGGCTCCGGCGGAGCCGCAGGTGCCGCGTCCGCCCCCATACCTTCCGGTCCCTGGGACTGACGCGGCGCCGGCGGAGATCAGTGCCTTCCTCTCGGCCATGAGGAGCCTGGCCCCGCCGTCGACGCCCGCTGGCGCGCCTTCGGGCCCCGCGGACTCGACTGGGCGACCTCGCGTGCCGGCGGCTCCGGCCCCGGCGCCGTCGACGACTCCGGTCTCGACGCCGCAGGTCCCCGCGGGGCCCATGCCTGGGCCCCAGTCGACGCCGGTTGACCTAGTCACTCCTCCACCGGCGCCGACGCCTGAACCACCGACGCCGTCACCGGCGCCGCCGACGCCTTTGACGCCGACACCCCAGTTTAGCCCTCATCCGGACCCGGCGCCGCTTGAGTCCTACCATCTCTACAGTCCGGTTCCGATCATTCCTCCTGTTTATCAGGAATCGGAAGAAGGGGGCGACTGGGAGGGGTTCGAGGACCCTCTGGCTGTTCAGTCACAGCTTTCTCAGGACTGGGCAGATGAACTGGGGGAGGCCAGTGGGCTGGACACCTCGCCAGACACTGGATTCACTTCTCCTCCGACCGTGGCTTCGGAGGAGGGTGCAGCATTTTCTGTGGTGCTGCGCAAGGCGGCCGAGGCCCTTGGGCTCGAGTTGCCTGCCGTGGCTGTGAGGACTAACATCCTCACTGAGGTGCTTCAAACCTCAGCAAGCTCCACTGACCCTCTGCTGCCGTTCAACGAGGCCCTCACTGACGTTCTGCAGGGCACCTGGTCCAAGCCCTCCACAGTTCCTCCTGTGGATAGGAACGTTGCCAGGCGCCACCGCCCTGCTCCGGGCGACCCCAGTTTCCTGTCCCAACACCCCACCCCCGAGAGTCTGGTTATCCAGGCCTCTACCTCCCAATCCTCCTTCCCGACCGCTCCGCCGGACCGGGATTCCAAGAGACTCGAGCAGTTTGGCAAGAAACTGTTCTCGTCCCTTAGTTTGGGCCTGCGGTCCTTAAATACCGCCTGTCTCTTGGAACGTTATTCCCATTCCCTGTGGGATACGGTGGAGGACATGCTGCCCCTGTGTCCGGAGGAGGTCCGGACGCGTCTTACCCAGGCTTTGGCCGATGGAAGGGATGCAGCACGGCACGCCATACGCTGTGGGCTTGACACCACGGACTCGCTGGGTCGGGCGATTTCAACCACGGTGGCGCTCCGCCGCCACGCCTGGATGCGGTCTACGTCATTTTCCGGGGATGTCCAGACCACCCTCATGGACATGCCCTTTGATGGCACTCGCCTGTTTGGTGAGAAGGCGGACAGTGCGCTGAACCGCTTTAAGGACTCCCGGGCTACGGCCAAGTCCTTGGGCCTCTCGGCTCCGCGGGCGCACACCTCCGCTTTTCGCCCCTTTCGTGGCCAAGGAAGGGGCGCCTCCTCACGTCTGCAAAGCCACCAGCCGCAGAACCAATCTGCGCGCGGTCGTGGACGTGGCTTCCGCCGTGGCGGAAATGGAGGCCGACGTGGTCAGCCCACTTCCACCCCTGCAGCATCCGCCTCAAAGCCCTCCTAGTCCGAGCTTTCAGGCCCATACCACGCCAGTGGGCGGCAGAGTTCGCCATCACCTGCTCCACTGGCGGTCCATAACATCGGACAGGTGGGTGCTGCAAATCGTCCGAAGGGGCTACTCCCTCCCCTTCGAGACGACCCCTCCAGCCATGCCACCGCAGCACCACCGTATCTCGGGGGATCATTTGAACCTTCTCCGCGAGGAAGTTTCGGCTCTCTTGGCCAAGGGGGCCGTCGAGCGCGTTCCGAGTCCAGAAGTAGGTCGTGGTTGTTATTCCCACTACTTTCTGGTTCCCAAGAAGGGCAAGGGGGGCCTACGCCCTATCTTGGACCTCCGGAACGTCAATGCCTTCCTCCGAAAGGAAAGGTTCAAGATGCTAACGTTGGCTCAGGTTTTAGCTGCCCTAGACCCTGGAGACTGGATGGTAGCGTTGGACTTGCAGGACGCATATTTCCACATCCCCGTCCTGCCGGCCCACCGGCGTTACCTGCGGTTCACGGTGGGCCAAGAGCACTTTCAGTTTACCGTGCTCCCCTTCGGCCTCACCAGTGCCCCTCGGGTGTTCACGAAAGTGATGGCGGTGGTCGCAGCTCATCTGCGCAGATCAGGGGTTCCGGTCTTCCCTTATCTCGACGACTGGTTGTTGAAGGCGGGCTCGCCCCAGGCAGTCGTCTCCCACCTCCAGACTACGGCGGATCTCCTGCATTTGCTGGGGTTTTCCATCAACGTGCCGAAGTCACACCTGAGTCCCTCTCAGAAGCTCCTCTTCATCGGAGCGGTTCTCGATTCGGCGCAGTTCCGGGTCCATCCACCGGAACAGCGGGTCCGGGATATACGGGCCCTGATTCCCATCTTTCGGCCTCTATCCCGGGTTTTCGGTCACTCTAGTGTTGCGGCTTCTGGGGCTGATGGCCTCCTGCATCCTACTAGTGCATCACGCCAGGCGGCGCATGCGGGCTCTGCAGTGGGACCTGAAGTTTCAGTGGGCCCAGCATCACGGCAACCTGTCCGACCATGTCTTGATCTCGGAGGGCACTGCACAACAGTTGCAGTGGTGGCTCACGGACCGCGAGTGGGTCAAGGGCAAGAGCCTCTCCCTTCCCCAACCGGAGCATGTCGTAGTGACGGATGCGTCCCTCCTGGGATGGGGTGGCCATATGGGAGAGGCGGAGATCAGAGGCCTCTGGTCTCCGGCGGAGTCTCGTCTCCACATCAACCTGTTGGAGTTGAGAGCGATCCGGCTTGCACTGAAAGCCTTCCTTCCCTCTGTCAGGGGAAGTGTCGTGCAGGTGTTCACGGACAACACCACCGCCATGTGGTATTGCAACAAACAGGGCGGGGTGGACTCCCGGGCTACGGCCAAGTCCAAGGTGAGGAATCTAACTAACGTGTTTCTTTCAGATGAACAAGTTACTTACCTTCGGTAACGATGTATCTGTAAGAAACATTAGTTAGTTAGATTCCTCACCGACCCACCCATCCTCCCCGTTCTGCGAACTGACATCTAGGGTTAAGGTTGTCCTTTCAGGCCCCTAGATTGTATTTTTGGCACCAGTGTCGGTCTTTGCATGGCTCTGCGTTCCTGGCGCGGAAGGCTATGTACAAGAACTGACGTCAGCGCGCGAGGGCGGCGTCTGGGTGCTCCGACGACGTCATCCCGGAGCACGACGCCGACGACGGACGCGGGGCCGCAGACGACGCCTAGCGACGCGCAGGGGGTATTGCTGACGAAAAATCTTCCGGATCCAGTCTGACGCCTGGGGATATTCTAAGGTGAGGAATCTAACTAACTAATGTTTCTTACAGATACATCGTTACCGAAGGTAAGTAACTTGTTCTTTACTCTCATCGTCCCCATACACTCTTTCTTTTTTTATTGTCTCCCTTATCTCATTTTACTTATAAAGTCCCATTTCTTCTTCTGATTTTTTGTTGTTATTCCAATGTAATTACCTAAAGATATTTGTAGCCTGAGATAATTAAACTGAAATTAACACATCACCCTTGTGACCTGCAGATGCTTCCTTATGAGTGTACCCCAGGTGTCAGACTGGTTCCAGAATCTTTCCTACAGTACCTTTGCGCACCAGTAGGGGCTGACGTGTGGCTCCACACCAACACCAGTCTACTCTGGAAATGACGTGCGGACCCTATATAGATGCCACTCCCACGCACTAACGTCTGTTTCTTTCCTCTGCACCACCAGACAAGGAACTAGAGCTCTCTCTCTTGTTTCTCAGAGACATTTTACCTTAATATTTCTCAAAATTTCCTACAGTGGTCAAGTGATGTCACCCCATAAAACAAAAGGATTTAAGGCCTGTAGGGACTTCACAGGCAAATAGCTGTGACAAATCCCCATCAGGTGTGCCTCCAGCGACTGAATGATGATGAACCCAAAGCAACCAGGCAACGCAAGGCAAAACTTAACATCGCCAAGCATAAGACGACGTCTCGCCGACACCACTCAAAATCGAGATCCAAGTTCAACGTTCAGTCCTGGTCCCGTTACCGCTCCAGGAGTCGCCGAACCTTCCCGCCTCACGTCGCGGCCAAAGACACTTTAGGTGATGATTCCTCTACTTGCTCTGCTGTCTTTATGGGGAAGACAACACACCCCACATTCACTTATCGGCACGGACTAGGACAGTGAATATAACATGGATGATGAGTTCGCTTTGCCCTCTCAATACAACAAATGGTATGATGACTTGCAGGAGGCTGATTGTCTGGATACCTTCCCTGAAATGGCCTTCTCTCACCCCCTGGACCAGCCACAGAAAAGTCTGCTTTCTACTCCATGGTGATACTTAGGGGGCTGATGTCCTTGACCTCCATCTCCCCAACTTAGAGGTAAATTCTAACATATTGACAGAAGTTCTTCAACTGGGGCAAACACCTTCTGATTTTCTTCTGCCATTTAATAAGGCCCTAAAAGACACCTAATTGGGGACAAAGGCCAAACTTTGCTCTTGTTCATTGGTCAACTGCAGAATTGCGCAACCCAATTGCCCTGCCCCAGGGGATCCGGCATTTTTATCTTCGCATCCTCCACCAATAGCTTGGTAGTGTAAGCGTTCCGCAAGCAGAACTAACCCCTATCACATTCTCAACTACTCCCCCAATAGAGTCCAAACATGTTGAAACCATTAGCAAAAGTGTATATTCACCCATCAGCTTGGCTCTCAGGTCTATGAATGTCAGCTGCCTACTGGTGTGCTATACCCACGCCCTTGGCGACTCAGTTACTCTAGTCCTCTCAAGTGTCTCCGAAGATCTCCGACTTATCCATGTCCAGGAAATTCAGAATGACCGAAATGCTGCCAAGATCATGATTCGTTGAGGCTTGGACACCACCAATTTAATCAGGCAGGCCATCAGCACCAGAATTGCCATCCGTCGCCACACCTGGCTGCAGTAAACCCGTTTTTCAGATAATGTCCAGTTGTCCCTCATGGACAAGCCTTTCGATGGAACTCACCTGTTTGGGGGAGAAGGCAGACTCCGCTGTCAAGTGGGCCAAGGAAATCAGTGCCGCGGCATTCTCCCTGGGCTTATCTGTCCCACCTCGCCAGTCGCATCAGCCATACCACTCCTGTTGTGGTTTCAGCAGAGGTGCCCCATAATTTCAGCCAATCCAACTCCAGCATGGGGCTAGCAATTTTTCAGTCGCCACCATGGTACCTACGGCCCCCATGGCCAAGGTCACCGGGCTGCCCAGTCAGCTACCTCCCTCTGCAACCCCACCTGCAAAACCCCTTTCACACACCAAGAGTGGAGCATGGCCACCAGGTAGGAGCCAGAATCCAACATCTCTTGCCAGGTTGGCAGTCTCTAACATCAGAAGGTGGGTTCTAAAAATTGTTCAGAAGAGCTGCGCCTTCCCTACCTTTCTGTACCACTGCACCTTTCAATGTCTCCCCAATGTCTGACAGAGGACCATCTTTCCATTTTGCAGCAGGAAATGCAAGCCATTTTGGCCAAAGAGCCTATCGAGAGGATGTCTGTGCCAGAAGTAATATGTGGTTGTAACTCCCACTACTTTTACCTTGTGGCTAAAAACGATGGAGGCCTCTACCTATTTTAAACCAGAACTTGTTTGCCCTAGCCCCGGGGGATTGGATGCTATTGCTGGACCTGCAGGCCACCTCTTTCCATATACCAGTCCTGCCGGCCTACCGGCGTTACCTGTGGTTAGTGGTGTGACAGGATCATTTTTAGTTTGCTGTGATCCCTTTTTAGTCTCACCACTGTCCCTTGGTTTTTCATGAAAGTGATGGCGGTGGGGGTAGCATATCTTCAGAGGCCAGGGTTGCCAGTCATCCCGTACCTTAACAACTATCTGTTGAAGTTTGGCTTGCTACAGGTAATCATCACCCACCTCCCGACAGCAGCCAACCCAGTGTTATCTTTGGGGTTCACTAACAACATGCCAAAGTCACACATAACTCCTCCTCAGGCGCTCCTATTTATAAGAGCCATTCTGGGAATTGCTCGGTTTTGTGCCTTTCACCCAAGGAAGAAAGTCCAGAACATTCAGGCTTTGATATCGATGTTTCTGCCTGGGTCCTGGATTTCAGAGAGGTTGACTCTGAGACTGCTGGTACTCTCCCTACATCCTGCTGGTCGAGCACACCAGGTGGCAAAAGTGGACTCTACAGTGGGATCTGTATTCTCTCTTTTTTGTTGTTAATCTTATTATTGAGTAAACTAACAAAGGACCTGGCAGTGCGTCCATTAGCAAAATAAATTTCATACACTTTCAGGGCTGTCCGTTTTAACATCTATGTGCCTTATTGTATACAATGCAGAGATATATCGATAAGTCAATCTTGGTTATGTGTACAATACAGTACAAGGTGTTTCCCTCGCCTCTCCTCCTACCCATTGCTCTAAAAGATATTTCAGAGCCCTCTGCTTTTGTTTCCATTTACCCCATATTTTGTTCCATTTCCTCCAGCATCCCCTGCCCTGGAACACCACTTTTTAAGCATTGCAACACCAGTCTAAATCTTCCTTCCACTTCGCAACACTTGGTGGCTAACTCTCACTGCACTCCCTTGCTATATTTCGTTTGACTACTATGCCTGCTGTCATTAGCCGTATCTAGGAGTATTTCAGCCATTTATATTCTCTGATGACACAAATAATATGCCATTTAGCTTCATATGCGACCTCCTGGTCTATCACTTCCGACATGAATTGTTGAATTATTGAGCATGGCCACAGTGTATGGTAAAAGGTGCCTACCTCCCCACAGCCCCTTGCACACTGATCTGAGTCGCTGCTTCCTATACGATGCAGTAGTGCCCTTGAGGTGTATGATCTATCTAGTATGCGCAGCTGCATTAGGCAGAACCTTGCTCTAATTGCTACCTCCCTTGGACTCTGTATCGCTTCTATCCAGTCATCATCTTTGAGCGTCTCCAGGTCCCTTGTCCAAGCTTCCTGGAGAGCCGTGAGGGGGTCTGGGGAGTTATTCATTATTTTTTTGTACACTAGAGAAACGGCCTTCAAGTGGAGTGTATTCCGCTAAATGCCCCCCTTCTTGGATGTGTCCCCTCAAGGCATGTTTTTGAGGTAAATATCAGACATTTGATACTCCTCTTGTAGGTCTTTGACACTTATTAGTGTTTGCCCCCTCCATAGATCCCATAGATCCCTATGATCTGCCATTTTGTGGAACCCTTTTTGCTGGCTCACTTCCCGCAGTTGGTCACCTTCACACAATGGCGTTCGTCCAGTCAATTTCTTCTTCCAAACTAGGAATGTAGTCACCTCCCTCCACAAGTTTATTGTCGTTTGTGTGTGTGTGTGTGTGTAGGTAATGTGTTGCTTGTGCGCCGACTGTATAACGCAGCTAGCTATCCCCCCACTCCATGTATTGGCGGTTGACTCTATATGCTCGTTTTTCTCGTTCTGCAAATACCCACTCATTCATAGTTATTAATTGTGCTGTCCAATAGTATTTTATGATGTCGGGTATTGACTGTCTGCCCACAAACACACTTCATTGCAGCTTATGCAGAACTATTCTAGATTTTCCTCTATCCCATAAGAGTTGTCTTAATTCATTATCTTCTTTGAAAAGCTGGGCGGTATTGTACAAGGGGTATTTTGCAGAATATATAAAAGTCTTGGCAATGCCATAATTTTGAACAAGGCTGCACCTCCTATTAGGGACAATGGGTGTTTTCTTCAGTGCAATGGGTCTCTACACAGTCTATCTATCTGGGGAAGGAAGGAGGTTGTCCTCCAGGAATTTGTTATCTGCTTTTGAGGTTATTATGCCAAGGTATTTGAATCTTTCTTTTATCATTAGGGATTGTGCACTTGTTGGTAGACGCTGGGTCTCCCCGGCCAGGACATATAGAAGAGACTTGTTCCAGTTTATTCTATATGCCGAATAACTCTCAAACAGATGAAATATGTGAATTACTCGGGTATCTGTATTTTCAATAGTCACAGCATCAAGGGGACTTCTCTGACCATGTTCAGATTTTGGCGGAGACTGCAAAAGATCTGCAGTGGTGTTTAGTGGACTGCGATTGGGTAGCGGCAGACCATTTTTCCCTTCCTACCCAGAGCTGACACTAGTGTCGTTTCTGGGTTGGGGTGGCAATCAATCAATCAATCAATCAATCAATCAATCAATCAATCAATCAGGGTTTTAAAGCGCCACAACAAACCCATGAGGTTCTCTAGGCGCTGGAGATGCTACCTGCTTTGTGGTGCTCTATTCACTTGAACAACCATGTTTTGAGTCCATTTCTGATTTCCTGGAGCGATGAGGCATTCTTGAGGTGCAGGTGAAGGTCGTTCCAAGCTTTGGCCACCAGGTGAGAGAAGAAGCACTCTCCACTGTTTGATTGGCAGGTCTGGGGGGTGTCTGCGAGGAAAAGGGAGGCGGGTCGCAGGTGTCTGGTTAGTTGGTGGATAGTCGTTCGTTTGCTGATGTATGCTGGTCCTTTGCTGTGCAGTGCTTGGAATGCATGGGTCAGCATCGTGAACAACCATCTCTTCTGGATCGGTAGCCAGTGTAGCTCGTTGAGGTGTGGGGGGATGAGTCTGGGGAGGTACAGGATGAGTCTTGCTGCTGTGTTTTGTATTGTCTGTAGTCTCTTCAGGAGGTGAGCAATGATTACTACGTAAAAAGTGTTACCAAAGTCCAACCTGCTTGGATAATGACTTGAGTAATGGTCCTTCTGGTGCCGGTTGAGAGCCACTTGAATATCTTATGAAGCATGCCTAGGGTGTGGAAGCAGGTGGACGAGACTGCATTTAACTGTTTCTGTATAGATAACTTGCTTTCCAAGATGATGCTGAAGTTGCTGGTGTGGTTTGTCAGGGTGTGGGAAGGGTTGAGTTCAATCAATCAATCATGGGTTTGTATAGCGCGAGCTACTCACCCGGAACGGGTCTCAAGGCACAGAGTTCAGCAGGCCACCAAGTGTTGTTCCATTGGGAGGTTTTGTTGGAAAAGATGAGGACTTCCGTCTTGTCTGAGTTGAGCTCGACATAGTTGTCCTTCATCCAGTTGGCAACGTTCCTAATAAATCTCTGGAAATTAGTTCTGGTGGTGTAGGGGTCTTGTAATAGCGAGAGGATGAGCTGGGTGTCGTTGGCATAGGAGATGATGTTGAGTCTCTGTGATCTAGCGGCTGGGGGGGGGGTCATGTACGTGTTGAAGAGGGTGAGGCTGAGGCACGATCCTCGTGGGATGCCGCAGATGGTCTCCTTGGGTTCCAAGTTGAATGGTGGGAGATGTATTCTCTGGGTTCTTCCGGTGAGGTATGAGGCGATCCATTTGAGGGCATCTTCCTGCATTACGATTTGGTGGAGTCAATGTTGATGGCGGCTGCCAGGTCCAGGAGGATGAGTGCTGCTGTTTCACAGCGGTCTAGGAGGTCCCTGATGTCGTTGGTGGCTGCTATCTGGGCTGTCTAGGTACTGTGCTTGGCCCGGAATCTGGTTTGAGAGGTGTTCCAAGTGTTTTGTGAGTTGCTGATTTGATTGCCTTTTCCAGAACCTTTGCCGGAAAGGAAAGCAGGGAGATGGGCCGGTAGTTTTTTGCATCTGCTGGGTCAGTGGAGGGCTTCTTCAGGAGAGGCCTCACTTTAGCATGTTTACAGTCCTCAGGGAAGGAGGTGCTGCGAATGTGGATGTTCAGGACTTTCTTGAGCTCTTTGCCAATTGTCTTGCTACCAAGGTAGAAGATGTGGTGTAGATCTGGGTCTGGGGGTGCTCCCGACTGTAAGGAGTTCATGATGGAGATTGTGAGTTCTGAGAGGGTCTCAAAGGGTGGGCAGGTGTTCAGGGTTTGTGGGTGTGAGTAGGCTGATGCTGTTGTCACGAGGTTTGAAGATCTCATAGATGGCTGAGATCTTGTTGTGGAGGAAGTCCGCCTCGGTGTCACACACATCTTGGGAGGGGGTGAGGTCCTTCCTGGTGGCTGTGGGGTTGGAGAACTCCT
Organism: Triturus cristatus; assembly: GCF_964204655.1. Classification (NCBI taxonomy): domain Eukaryota; kingdom Metazoa; phylum Chordata; class Amphibia; order Caudata; family Salamandridae; genus Triturus; species Triturus cristatus. The sequence continues at coordinate 462,056,280 of NC_140582.1, read as the reverse complement.
TCACAATGGTGAAGCGCTCCTTGCTGTGGTTTGAGCTGACTTCGATGCTGTCTACTGAAGCATTCTTCTTTGTTTCTCTCAGGAGGCAGTGGTACTGGTTGAGTGCTGGTTTGAACGTGTTATGGCCTTCTTTTTTCCAGTGTGCCACTTCCCTTCTAGTTGCTGGTAGTTGTGTTTCGAGGATTTCAATTCTGCGGAGAACCAGCTGGCTCTTTTGGCCAGTACTTTGGGTGGCTTGGTGGGGACATTGTGTCGGTGCATTCCGTGGTTCCAGTGGGAGAAGTTCTTTGCAGCCTGTTCCGGGGCGGGTAATGTGTCTGGGAGGTGGGAGTTGAGAGTGTTGTTCCACTGATCTTCTAATTCCGTTTCTGCATGTGGAGCTGGGGGGCGTGGTGCCAGTGGTGATAGATCCTGAGATGAAGTGGACACTGTAGTTGTCGGTCCAGGTGAGCTGTGATACGTGGTTGTAGTTTTCTCTGTTGCCGGACGTAAAAATGGGGTCAAGCGTGTTTCCTGCGATGTGGATGGGATCGTGACAAGTTATTGGAGGCCGATGTTGCTCATGCTTTCCAGGAGGTCAGTTGATTTGGTGTCGTGGGAGAGGTGGAGATCAGAGGCTTCTGGTCTCTGTCTGAGTCACGGCTGCACCTCAACCTTCTGAAGCCTTCCATTCATCCATCAAGGGGAGGCTGGTGCATGTCCCATCGGACAACAAAACTGATATGTGGTACTTCAACAAATGGGGTGGGGGCATGGTAGGGTCACGGACCCTGTGCCAGTTGACTCTGCACCTCTAAAACAGTCTGGGCAACCAAGGAATTGTCCTAGTGATGAATCATCTGGCATGATCATTGAATGTCAGAGCAGATGTGCTCAACCATAACCACCTAGCTGATTATGAGTGGCAGTACACCTAGAGGTGGCACATGGTCTCTTCTGTGAATGGGGAGAACCTTGCCTTAATCTGTTCACCACCGCCAACAGGTTGCAATGTCTGCACTTCTGTGTATTGGAGTGTCCAGGTAGTTTCTCGCTCTAAGACGAGTTCCAACTCCTCTATGCTTCTTCACCGATACAACTCCCTCTACGAGTTCTCAGTAGAATCAGGACTGACCGGGTTCAAGTAATCTTTGTGGCCCCAGATTGGGCACGGCGAGTATGGTATTGTATCTAGAGCTCATGGGCTTGAGCATCTTTATATTGGAATCACTGCACGCCTCCTGAAGAGACTCCAGACAAAACAAAACTCAATAGCTAGACTCATCCTCGACCTCCCCAGAAGGACCCATGTCACATCCCACCTTCAGAAATTACACTGGCTCCTGATCCAGAAGAGATCCCAGTTCAGAATGCTGACCCACGCTTACAAGGCCTTGCACAACAAGGAACCAGCATACATCAACAAAGGCCTCACCTTCCACCAACCGACCAGACATCTTTGATCTGCTTCCTTCTCCCTTGCAGACACCCCACAGATCCACACAGCCAATAGTGGAGGACACTCCTTCTCACACCTGGCAGCAAAGGCTTGGAACAACCTTACCCTGCTCCTTAGGACCACACTGTTGCTCCAACAATTCAGGAGAGAACTTGAGACCTGAATGTTTGAATGAACAACCCTCCTCACAGCAGCCAACATCTCCAACACCTCGAGACTCTCACAGGTAATTTGCTGCGCCTTGCAAATGTTTGATTGATAAGTTGTCCCTCACCTTTTTAATGTGCAGTCCATTTAACGGCTCCTGTGAGAACGCGGCTCTGTATATACTGTTCCCAAATAGGTACAGTGTGTACAGAGTCCACAGAGGTTTGGCACAGGTTAAAGTTAGATCTAACCTTACTCTCTAAAGTGGTAGCTTGGTCAACCAGTAAGGCAGTATCAGAGGACAGTGTAAAGCATTTATTGTACACACTCAGTCAGCAAATGGTCTCACACACTCAAGAACTGAACTCTAGGCCAATGGGTTATTTAAAAAATATATGGTTGTTTTATTTTAGAACCAACAATAGGTATCAAAATATACTTTCTCAGAATGATATGCTTTAGTTAAATACTTTGCAATAGGCAATTGACTTTTACAGATAATAGTTACAGTTTTGTTGCAATAGGCAACACAATTTCAAACACAATAATACATTGAGCTCAATGGGAATTTTAAGTTATTTGCAATTGATTACTTTCAGTATTACTTTTCTAACTCCAGGACTGAATCCTAGATTCAGTCCTGGGACAGTTCTTGGAAACAAGTGAGTAAATTCGTTTTAGTTACTGTTGTGATTTTTTTAGCAATATTTTGCTATTTTAAAAGTTGACACTTAGAAACTTTTGCTAATCAAATTACCAATGTTATCCTATGGAAGGAATTTCACTTAGCAGGTAAGTGGGGTTATGGTTACTTTTTCTAGATCAGTGTTGGATCCTAGATCCAGCACTAGTGTACCACCTGTAAGCAGTTGAGAAACTGTGTTTAAGTTACACAGGCGATTTTTAAGGAATATTTATAAGTTTACAAAATCGACAAATTCATGGAAAAACAGTCAATGGTTTCCTATGGGAGAAAATTCAAGTTACGGGTAAAGTATGTTCTCGTTACTTTTGTAATCCAGTGCTGGGCTCCTTGGCTCAGCACTGGGGCATCTATCTAAAACAGGTAAGTAATTACGTTTTCACAGTTGGTACGATTTTTAAAGAATATTTGTAGTTTGAAAAAATCAACAGAAGAAATTTCACAGAAAAACAGTCAATGGTTTCCTATGGGAGAAAATTGAGTTAGTGGTAAGTACGGTTGTAAGTACTTTTCAGGGTCAGTGCTGGGCACCAAGATCCAGCACTGGGATCTCTCCTAATTGCAGGTGAGTATTTCCGTTTTCGTTACTCGGTTGATTTTAGGTGAATATTTTAAAGTTTAGAAACTCCACACTTAGAAGAAATTTCAGAAGAAGCCAGTCAATGTTACCCTATGGAAGAAAAGTGAGTTATCGGCTTTTGGGTAAGTACTCTACTGGCAGAGTTAAGGTTCTGGGCATAGACTCAGGGGTCTCCCAGGATCAGGTAATTACAGTTGTTGCACCCTCAGCGGCACTGGGGCAGCCAGGTGCAGAGTGAGTTAGGCGCAATGTTATCCTATGGGAGGCAGGGGGGCCTTGGTTGGTGGTTGCTGACTAGCAGGCCACGCTGCTGTGGGAGCTGAGCTCCTGGTCACTTGCTCAGGGCAAATGGGGAAGTAGGTAGGAGTAGAAGTTGCACTGCCAGGGCCACTCGGGCGGCTGGGGCAGGGTGCTTTTGAGCCTTCGGGCGCTCAATGGATTTCATTTGGAAAGCTCAAGGAAGAACAAAGGCTGCAAGCTCAAGGACGAAGATTCTTCAGGTGCCACCACCACTTCGAGAGGTAAGTTGGGTAGTTGGAGGATAGGTAGGTACCCCGGAGTCGGTCACAGGGGGCAGCGGGGCACCAGGTGCAGGGGTGCCTTTTGATGTCGGGAAATCTTACCCTCTGTTGATCGCGGTTGGGGGGGGTCCCTGGTTCTGAGGCTGCAGGCGTCGTCAGGAGCGTCGAGGTGGGTCCTTGGGTGCCGGATTCGGGGTTACAGTCGCCGGGGGGGACGTCCTCGGGGTCTTTGTCCACTCCGGCATAGGCTAGGCTTGGCGGGGGCAGAGTGTGCAGGGTTCGCGGTTCTGGGCTGATGCCAGGGGTTAGAAATTTGCTTTGAGCAGAGCCACTGCTCATGGGAGTCCCAGGTGCTCAGAGTCACAAGGTAGCCAGGTCCTCCGGGGTTTGTGAGGTTGCTGGCCGCAGGAGGTGCGGGGATTTAGCAGGAGCAGGTTCGAGGGTCGACAGGCCGGTACGGCTGGAGCCAAAGTAGTTGGTGTCTTCTTAGCAGCTGCACGGTAGGTCTTCTTTCTTCTTGTTCTTCTTTGCTAGTTTAGAATCTGAGGAAGGAAGGTTCAGGGTGCCCCTTAATACTAAATTTAGTGGCGTTACAGGTAGGTAAAGGCCTGTCCTGGAGTGGGTACACCCCCTATCCTGCCACTTTCCTGTGGGAGGGGGGCAGTGGCCTAGTCTTGATTGGGTAGGGCTCCCCATCTTCAAGATGGCGCGAGCCCGGAGATGTGCTTCCTCGCCTCCCCCACCTGAGGGGTGGGGTTGGCAGGGCTGGCACATGCCCTGTCCTTACTTGGAGTTTCCGGCCAGTCTTCCTGCCAGAGTGGGGGTCAGAACCGGTGGGGGCCGGTTGATGAGTACAGCAAGTGGCCTGGAGAATCTCACAAAGGCAGCATGCCTTTGAAGCTTCCCCCTGCCCATCCTGGGGGAGGAGACCTAGCACCTCGCCCAGTATGTGCATTGTTGCAGGCCCAGGAGAGCGGGGGCTCTCCACCCAGGGGTCCAGCAACATGTCTGCTGGGTGGCAGCCTAGGCAGCCTCTCAGACAAGACGTGGATTGTAGGTTAGGTTTCAGGGGGTATCTCTAAGATGCCCTCTGTAGTGCTTTGGACATTAAATCCCACACTGGCATCATTGCGGGTTTAATGTGCTGAGAAGTTTGATACCAAACTTCCCAGTCTTCAGTGTTGCCATTATGGTGCTGTGGAGTTCGTGTTTGACGAGCTTTCAGCACTCTTAAATGGCAGCACTGCACTTACAGTGCCCTGGAATGGACCTGGGTACTGTAGGGGCACAAGGCTCATGCTCCTGTGCCCGCACCACTGGCATAGGGCACCCAGCTAGAGGGGTGGCTGATGTATGCCAGGGCAGTGTAGGTTGTGGGCATGGCACACGGGGATGTGTGCCATGTCGACTCTTTGTTTTGTCTTGTACCTAGACACTCATCCTGCAAGGGCAGTGTGTGTGTGTGTTGGGGTCCAGGGCCTCTAAGTGCTGCAGCCCTTAGAGGCCTTCCCTGGTCACAAGGCCCTGGGTACCTATGGTACCATTTATCAGGGGCTGACATGTGGCCAGGGTTTGCCAATTTGGGTTTTAGATTTTAGGGAAGGAACATATGCCCTGGGCACCTGATTGGCAGGAGTCCAGGGCACACTCAGTCAAGGTACATTCAGCAATTCAGCAAAAAGTGTGGGCATACCATTCAAGAAAGACGGCACTGGGGGGGAGGAGCCTAGCGCTTGACCAAGATGGCCGCGTGAGCTTAGAGCTCCCGAGACCCTCGCGCCCTCCGTCGACTATCCTGTCTCTAATCCTGACGGTATGCATGGCACCGTGTTGCTGAGTTGTCAGGGAGGCGATTGATACTATCCGCGGTCGGATTGCCCATCGGGAACCGGACTTACGACGGGCGAAAGATTGCGGCCTAACTCCCGGAGATGCCAGGGGCTAGAGTTGGCAGGATGCCCGACTCCTAGTTGATCAACAACGGCCTGGTGAGGTGTGAACTGTCGGACGGAGGCCCTCGCTCTTTCACTTTCGGTTTCGTTCCCTTTGTCTGCCCGGACACTGTAGAGCTCTGGGTGGCTTTATAACCCCAGGGACGCTCGGCGGGCTACTCTGGCAGCACAAGGCGGACCTGCTCACTCCTTATTCCTCTCTCTGAGAGGGAGCGGCCTTCACTGCATTGGACTGCCTGGAGTCCATTATGTCGGGCAAAGCAGAAGGGGATCGGTTGAAGACTAAGTCCACCAGGCGGGGAACGTATTCTCAAGTCAACAATATGGACCGCTACGCCCTCCTGAAAACATCGCCGAGTGGACCGAGCCAGGCGCCGGATGCCCAGAAGGAGGACTCGCCAGGGACACCGGAGCTATCCCTGCAGGATGTCATGGGCGCGCTTGACGGGATGCAGACCTCGATGGGGAGGCAATTCGAGGCCCTGGCGCATAAGGTGGATGCCATCCTGGTGGATGTCAATTTGATCCGATCGGACCTGGGCAAGACAAACGAACGAGTTAAGAACCTGGACCACAAGACCACGGGCCTCGCTGATGATGTCGCGGATTTGCAGAACGAGGTCCGGAAGCTGAGGGCCGAGAGTGACCTCGCCGCCCGCCGGCTGGAGGACTTCGAGAGCCGGTCCAGGCGCAATAACGTGCGCGTCATCGGGGTCCCGGAGTCCTCGGATGAGGCTTCGACGGACCTGCTTGTGGAAGATTTGGTCCTCAATCATCTTAAGCCTAAGGGCCTTGGAAAGTTTTTTGCGGTGGAAAGGGCCCATAGGGTGCCGGGCGGGCGGCCCAAGGCGGGTGCCCCGCCGCGGCCGATTGTCGCCCGGCTCTTTCACTTTCGAGATCGGGACGCTATCCTGCAAGCTTCGAGGGTGACGGGCCCAGTCCCCTTCCAGAATGCGTCGGTGAATTTTTATCCGGACATCACCCAGCATGTGCAGAGACAGAGGCAGAGCTTCCTGGGGGTGAAGCGGAGACTTCGGGAACTGGACCTGAAGTATGCCATGCTTTTCCCCGCCAGACTACGGGTGGTGCATGAAGATCGGACATTCTTTTTTGACTCTCCTGTTATGGCCGACGAATGGCTGGACGCTTTGCCCCGGCGACGGACCGGGGACGACACAGCCGAGCATGGAGACAGTGGCCGGAATGGACAGGGCTGATATCTCAAAGCCGACCTGACTTGATTTAACCATACTTGAAGATTTGAACAGAGTGCAGTAACTGTGGAGGGTTGCGGGAGGACGAGGGGTGCTCTTTTCCTCCCTTAGGGTACTTTTTGTAGATTTTTGTTTTTGTAGGGCGACAGGCACACTGCAAGTTGGGGGGGCTTTTTAAGCTGCAGCAGGGGTGCAGGGTGGGGGGAGTTTTTGGGATTTTGAGTTTGTTGTTGGGGGGTTTATTTCTGCAAGGCATGATGATTATCCTCAGGGCTGTTCCATGGTGGCGCCTCGGGTGTGGGGTGGGCCTCTTTCCGTTTGAGGATGGGGGGTAGAGGCTTAAGTGTTATAAGCTGGAATGTTAATGGTTTGGGGGATCGCATCAAGAGGGGGATTGTGTTGCAATTTTTGAAACGCTCAATGCCAGACGTTGTCCTGCTGCAGGAGACGCATCTCATAGGCAATACGTGCTATGCCCTGAATAGGAAGGGGTATAAATTCATTGCACACTCTGGATTCTCTTCTGGGTCCAGGGGTGTGGGCATCCTCGTTAGAGCATCGCTGCCTTTTGAGGTGGACTCCACCATTGTTGACGATAGGGGGAGGTTTGTGGCGGTGGCGGGGCGGTGGGAAGGAAGGACTTTGGTTTTGGTTTCAGTTTATGTCCCGCCGGCCCTGCAGGCCTCCACATTTGCTGAACTGGGCAGGGCTTTGCTGACTCTCCCGGGGGGAATGCTGGTAGTGGGAGGGGACTTCAACGCTGTGGGTTCCGGACTGTTGGATAGATACCCGCCCAGGGACACAGGGGGGGCTCAGAAATGGCTTCCAGACTTCCTGGATACATTTGGTCTGATAGATTGCTGGAGGCTCCGGCACCCCACACGGAATCAATACACGTTTCACTCCGGGGCGCATGGTAGCCTCTCCAGGATTGACTACCTGCTCACTCTGGCCGCACATGCCTCGTTGATATCCGAGGCGAGGCACATGGCACGCGGTATCTCTGATCACTCGCCAGTGTGGATCCGGCTGGATCTAGGTCGGGAGGGAGGAGGGAGGGTGGCCCCCATCAACCCATGGTATTTCCGAGACCCCAAGATGCGCAGCGCCCTGGTAAAGAAGGTAGATAATTACTTTAAGGACAATCGGGGAACCGTGGACTCGGCGGTGTCGCTGTGGGAAGCTTTTAAGACCGTGCTTCGGGGGGAAGCCCTTTCCCTTGTGGTGGCTGCCAAGAATCGGAGGGATGGCGAGGTGCGGCAGGTGGAGGAGGAGATTGCGGCCCTTGAAGGGGATATGGAGGAGGAGGTTACAGAGTCCTCATTGCATGAGCTTTGCCTGAAGCAGGCGGAGTATAGGGACCTGGTGACGAACGCCGCTAAGACCCTCAGCAGGGAACAACAGGGCCGCCTGTATGACGTTGGGAATAAGGCAGGGAAACTCCTGGCGTGGCTGGACAGGAAAGAACGGGTCAATAGAGTGGTGCCAGAGTTGATTGGAGAGGGGGGAGAGGCGATCGTGGAACCTGAGGGGATTGTGAAGTGTTTCGCGGAATATTTTCATAGGGTTTATTCCTCTGTGTCGGACAGGCCGCCCGAGGACTCGTCTGATCTCCTCCGAGATATCGAGTTGCCCTGCCTCTCTGACGTAGATAGGGACGATTTGGATGGTGACATCACGGTTGACGAGGTGGCGGGGGCGATTCGCGCGTTGAACTCGGGTAAGGCCTCTGGACCGAATGGACTGCCGATCGACCTGTACAAACTGTTCCCGGATAGGGTCGCCCCTCATCTGCGCGCCATGTTTTTGGAGGCGCGGGGGGATGGGATCCTTCCGTTGGACCAGCGGCTGGCGTCGATCGTGGTCATACATAAAGAGGGTAAACCCCGAGATAGCTGCTCCTCCTATCGGCCTATTTCACTCCTCAACGCTGAGCCGAAAATTCTGGCCAAACTCCTGGCTACCCGTTTGATTAGGGTACTAGGCGATTTGGTCCACCCGGATCAATCTGGCTTTATCCCGCACCGAAATACAGCATTGAACCTTAGGCGTCTTCATGGCGTCATCGCCAGGGCGGGCACGCTGCGTGAACCGGCTGTTGTGGCATCTCTTGATGCCACGATGGCCTTTGACACGGTGGAGTGGGCATATTTATGGGCCGTGCTGGCCAAGTTTGGTTTCGGTCGCGGTTTTGTAAGTTGGGTTCGGTTGCTGTACGAGGGGCCACTAGCGAATGTGGTGGTGAATGGACGGGCATCTACTCCGTTTCAGCTTGGTAGGGGTACCCGGCAGGGCTGCCCCCTGTCGCCTCTGTTGTTCGCCCTCGCCCTTGAACCGTTGGCTGCGTGGATACGTTGGCACCCGGATATACGGGGCCTTCGGTGGTCGTCTGATCATGAGGACCGTATTTCGCTCTATGCCGATGATATCCTGCTGTATCTTGCCTCACCTAAGAAGTCACTTATAGTGGTCTGTGACGTACTCGCATCGTTCGGTAGGAACTCGGGGCTTGTGATTAATTGGGGCAAATCGTACTTGTACGTTCTTAGTGGCGAGGTCCCACCGATCCCTAGAACATGTTCGATACAGGTTGCCCAGCAGGGCTTTGTGTATTTGGGGATTTTTATATCCTTGGATCCTGCTGTGCGCTATGAGAGGAATCTGCTCCCCCCCTTGGCACGCTTGAGGCGAGATGTGGAAGGTTGGCGGAGGCTGCCGCTCTCCCTCGTTGGGCGTGCGGCCCTGTTTAAAATGATGTCTCTTCCCCGCTTCCTCTACGCTCTCCAGAACACCCTGGACTGGGTACCGGCCAAATACTTTCGGGAGGTCGAAGGCCTCCAAAGGACGTTGCTGTGGGATGGGCGGCCGCGAATAGCTGTTTCAAAGTTGACGCTCCCATGGTATGATGGGGGCATCGCGCTCCCAGACATCCGACGGTACTATTGGGCCACGCAGCTGAGCGCGATCAACCATGGGTTTTATGGCCCTGCCCTCAGCCCTGGGTATGCCATGGATAGGTGGCTGCTGCGCGGCGGCAACTACTACAGGGCGTTGTATTCGCGGTCCCTAGACTCGTCCCTCACGGGGCCCACAGGAGTGGCGGTGCGCGTATGGAAGATGGCGACTGACTCGTTGGGCTGGAAGGATAGGCTAACCCTCGCTACCCCATTGTTTGAATCGGAAAGATTGGGAAGACTCTGGCACACGAAGGGCTTTGATAAGTGGGATCTGATAGGTATATCCAAGGTGGGAGATGTACTGCATAAGGGGAGGATGAAGTCTTTCGAGGAGTTGCAGACTGAGTTTGAGCTAGGGCCCTCAGAGTATTTCAGGTATATCCAGCTGCGTCACGCCCTCCGATCAGTCCTTGTTGAGGGTGAGAAGGTGCCGGAGTCCTCTCCCCTTGAGGACCGAGTCCTTGATGGTCATATGCCCGAGAGCACGATCTCGCTCATATATAAGAAGTTGATAAACGTCCGGGCAGACTTGCTATTGGGGCTGAGAGAACAGTGGACCAGGGATGGTCTTGAGTTGGATAATGAGGACTGGCAGTCAGCGGTTTCTTCGCCTAAGGAGGTTGCGATCCCGTCGCCTCTGAGGCTGGTGCAGCTTAAAATACTGCACCGGGTGTATGTGACGGGGCCAAGGCTGGTCCGCATGGGATTCTCGGAGGACGGCCTGTGCAGAAGGGGATGTGGTATGGTGGGCACTTTCCTGCACATCATTTGGGAATGTGGTGTCATTGTGGAGTTCTGGAGGAGAGTCCATGCAGTTATGGGGGAGGTGACGGGCATTGTGGTACAGCCGGAGGCGCGGTGCTGCCTCCTGAACGTCTGGGGGCCCACTGACCTCGATGAGGCGCAGACCCAATGGGTGACTCTGGGTAACATGGTAGCAAAAAGGGATATCGCGCGGCTATGGGGCTCCTCGGGACCCCCTACACTGACCGCATGGAAGGAAAACATGGATTGGAGCATGTTTAGGGAGAAGACGGTCTACTGCTCTAGAGGTCGCCCCCGGAAGTGGCATGCCGTCTGGGGGTGGTGGAACCAATACAGGGGGGGAATATGTCTTGCCCCGGACCTGGAACCTCCCGAGGAACAGCTTTCCCCCTGACCTACTTTCCAGCACAGCTTGGTTTTAGTAACTGTTCTGGGCCTCTGCTGTTCCCCTTCTTCCTCCGTACACAGTCTTGTACTTAGTAGACGAGTGGGGTCCGGTCTCCCCTGGGGGCCTCCGCCATGGGCTCACAATGTTCTTGCCTTGCTGGGGTTTGTTGTTAGTTTTTTCTGTGTTTATTTAAAATTGAACCTTTTGCATTATTCTTTGAACTGCATTGGGGACACATCACTGTATCTAACTTGTAATGCTGCCGAACCTTCGGGCTGTCGGCTGAATAGCTGTGTCCTGAATTTTGAAATAAAGGTTTTCAAAAAAAAAAAAAAAAAAAAAAAAAAAAAGAAAGACGGCACTTTCTCACAGCTCCTCACTCTCAAGACCATGTTCCTTGCTGCCATAACTTTGGCACAGTGCATGAGCGAGCTTCAAGCTCTCTGTGTCAACCCACTGCACACCACCTTCTTCCCCAACAAACTGGTTCTGCAGACTCGGGCATCCTTTCTGCCAAAAGTTGTGGTGGCATTCTACGTCGGTCAACCCATCTCCCTTCCGGTGTACTATATTCTGCCTCACCCCTTTAAGTAGGACGAGAGTCTCCAGCACTTGGACCCCAAGAGTGCACTGAGCTTTTACATAGATTGTACCAAGGCCACCCGGGTGGACAATTAGTTTTTTGTGGGGTTTCCTTGAGCGAAAAAAGGCAAGGCCAGTGCAGTAGAGAACCCTATCTTGCTGGATCGTGCTTTGCATTAAGATCTACAACACTATGGTTAAAAAGCAGCCTCTGTAAGGACTGCATGTTCCATCTACCAGGAAAAAACCTGCTACCACTGCAATAGCATGTGGAGCTACATGAGCCTCCCTCCATATGTTCACAAAGCACTATTTTTAGGATAGTCCGGTCCACCAGAAAGGACCTTTTGCCTGCTCAGTTTTGCACAACTTTCTTGATGGAGTCCATTCACATCCAATCTTCATTTAGGTACTGCTTTGGTATCTATTCAAAAGGTGAGGGATCTGCGGCTAGAAGTTTCTATCAGAAGAACAAGTTACTTACCTTTGGTAACAATCTTTCTTGTAGAGGCTCTAACATATATTTTCTAGACGTCTTCTATTGTTTTTCTGTAAATGTATCTGTTTTTCCGGGCGTTCAGTACGTAAAGTGTTTTGTTTGCTATATTGTGTGGTTATTCTTAGATTACTTTGCTGTGATGTGATGTTGTGTTTGATGGTGATGCTCTGTTATGGTGGTGTTTCCTTCTGACTAGCCTTTAATGCTGATTTGATTGTCTGAAGGTAGTGTTGCATATTCTCTTCATTTGTTGTTTAGGTTTATTTTGTGTGGTTTGAAGTACTGTGTTTTTCTAGTAATATTGGAGAGCAACCTTTTGCTATCTACATGTCATAAGTACGTGATGTTTGTGTTTCTGAATTATACTGTTGTGGCAGAGTTGGTGGGTAGTCAGATGTCAACTTAGAGGAATAAGACATGGCCAACACCCAAATCTTTGTATAGGACTTATTCATTGTTCTGCTTTGGCAAAGTTAGTGAGTGCTGCCAAATCATAGTTCATATTTAATTGCAGAAAAGTATATTAAAACACAAGTGTGACAGCAGTTGGTATATTACAGCGCTTCCACGTGTTGCTCCATCTATTCAGGATGAGGAGTGTCCTTTGCGCAGTTTGCACCATTTGGTACGACTAGGATACCTCATTTCACAATCGTATCTATGGGTTGTGATAGCGTGGATGTAATACATTATTGTCCCTTAGGTGGTCAAACTAAACCGCTGCTGCTATGTGAGCACCCCACTTCCAACAGGACCATGATACCGAGGAAGCGTTCTAGAGGTTAGCACAGACAAATAATACTTATGCACTGTTGCAGAGTATCAAGTTGTGGAAGATGGAAAACCGGATCATGAATATTAGGACAGACAGGTACTGGTCCTTCTATTAGCGAGTGTCACAATGAAATTACCTGACAAGGGGGATTCTACTGGAGCATGGTGAAACTGGGAAAAGTACTAGAAAGTTAGTCATTGTGCCTTGATAGCGGGACACTGGTACTGCACACCAGGTCCACGAAATGTTCCAGTGGGTCGCTGACAAATGTGCTACAGAGGGCTGTGTATGGAAAGCTTGGGAACACCGGGGAGCAGTTCTTTTTAAGCATTTATCAGCAACAAAGTGGAGGAGAGGATGAATTTGTTCGGGGTCACTGGAAACTAAGAATATACTTGCAGATGGGGTGCTGTCATGCAGTGATGAGGTTGTGGAAGCCGGGCTGCACAGGGGCACATATTCCATCTCTCTTCTGAAATTATAACACGTCTCAACTTTCCCCTTGCCCTCTTAGTAATGAGGCTGGGAGAGAATTTAATCATTCATTTATACTTAATGTCCACCCAAGGCGCTTTAAGCCTCGCTCTGTATTCCATCCTAAGTCTCCCTGGTCTACCGTACGGTCACCCACATCCAATGTCTTTTTGTCATTTTCTGGCAAATGTTAGAGTGCATTTAAAAAGTGTCCACAATGACTTACTTCTCCATCCTCTGCTGGCTGTGCACCTCCCCGTCTTTCTTGTCGCAATGTCTATCTTCATCCATGTACGTCCGGTCTTCTCCTGCATACAAACTATTGGTATTGTTATTTTTTTTGTTGAATATTTTTATTTTGCATTTTGCAGAGAGAAATACAGTACACAGAAAGGAGAAAAAAGAAAGAACTTCTTTAAACAATAGACAAGGAGCACTATGAAAGATTACATCTTTGAGTTCAGTCGGCATTAATAGAGATACAATTGTTTGTAGCATTGTTATCGTTAAACTTAGTTTGCTTATTAATTTTGCCATACAGCATGTGTCCACGGAAAGTATGGGGTACTCAGCTTCATCTTGTGTCTGACACACTCGGTTGTGTTCAAGGCTCCATCCCTTCACCCCTCTTTCCAGCCCATAGTATCTCATTCATGGGTCCCAAATCTTGGTGAATTTATTCGGGTACCCTCTTGCCTAGTATGTAACCCTTTCTGCACCCATGTAGAGGTCCATACCCTTCCTCCATGCTATCAATGTGGGGAGGGTCGGAGCTCCCCAGTGTCTAGCAATATCTCTCTTGGCTACAATCAATCCTAGATAACACAGTAGGAGTTTGTGACGGGGAGATCTAACTCAGAAGGTATACCTAGGAGAACATATCTCTGGGTATCTGCGCCTCCAATATCTTACACAATTCTTCTATTATTTGGACCAGTATAATTTTATACAATTGCATTCCCATAGTGTGTGTATGTATGTCCCTTGCTCCACCTTACAGCGGAGACATTCTCGTGTTTGGGCTCTCCCAATTTTATGTAGGCGCGCTCTATCGAAGTATGCCCTGTGTAGAATCTTGAAATATATCCGCCTCAGTCGTAGTCTCTCTCATGTGTTTCTTATCCCATTTCATTTGGTGTTCCAACCGTTTTCCATGCTTCTATTGCCTTTGGGTTGCTGGGAGTAGTTGATGTGCCCCTTTGCCCCCATATATGTAGTGATGGTATGTTTGTGGGTGGAATTGCAACCTCTCGAGGGCATAGTTGGATGGTTTCCCAGCAGATGCACCCATTCATTTATAGCTACCAGGTGTGCTGCTCCGTAGTATGATCTAACGTCGAGGAGCCCTTTCCCTCCATTATATTGACTATGTTGCAGTGTCTGAAGGCCTATTCGTGGATGCCTCCCCCATTCCATAGGAATGTGCGCATCTCCCTATCTATCACCTTAAAGATCTCATCAGAGATTTTGTGATATATATTTTGAAGGATGTAGAGCAGCTTGGGAAGTGTGATCATTTTATAAATGGCAGCTCGGCCTAGTAATGTTAAGGGGAGATTCCTCCATCTTTGCACCTCTTCGTGAAATTGCTTCAGCACCCTTTAAGTATTGGTATTGTTATGCAGTAAGTTAGGTCACCTCGATTAGCCCTTTGAGAGTTTCCAGCATTGAGCCTGTGTATGACTCTCATTAGGCCTCACCAATAGGGATGCTGAGGACCCCTCTTCCATTGTGCGACTCATTGCTTCCTGTTGCTGGGATCCTCTATCCTAATCCATGCCTCCTCTAGAGTTTTAAAGACCTGGGTCCCAGCCTATAATGTTTCCTACAGTTTGGCAGGGTGCAACAGCATTTATTTAAGTCCTATCTTTCTCTCTAGATTTTTGCTCTACTTATTCATAAGTTTTTCTTTGTGCTTGGACAAGTTTCATGTAGTTCAGAAAGATCAATATTTTTGGTGCTTAAAAGACAATCTCTCATTTCTCTGAGGATTAGGTCTCTGTCTTGGTAGTTGAGGAAGCAAACTATTATTGGTCACAGGAAAGGGTAGCATCTCCCTGTCAGTGCCCTATCCACCCTTTCGATAACGAAACATGCAGAGAATTTGTCTGCACCAATAGTTGATAACAGGAAACTTTTTAAGGCCACTAGGTCTTTCCCTTCTACTCCTTATGGAAATCCGATAAAACTGAGATTATTCCTTCGCAAACAGCTTTCCGCAACTTTCGATTAGCTCATCAAGTCTGCTGAGTTTGCTAGTAGATCTGATGAGTTCTTTGACCGTATCTTCAATTCCCAAGATTCACATCTCCGCTTCCGTCATCCTCTCAACCAAGTTTCTGAGGTTCTGCCTTAATAATATCACTTCCAAGCCTACCTCTGAAATCCTGTGTTCAAGAGCATCCTTGGAACTTTATATTGGCTGCATTTTCTATCCATTGCTGGAGATTAAGGGTCTAATTACCCAACTACACCCCTTCTTCCATTCTCACCAAAATATCTGGGAGGTTGCTTAGTCATGGTTTATTTGTGTATGTTTCCTGGTTTCACTTTACACTGAAATGTATCCTTGGCCATGAGGAAGCACTTTGGCTTATAGATACCACCATCCGCTTCTCTGGAGTTCTTACTGTTACTTTAAGTAAAGTCTCATGGTTTTCCAGGGCCACTGTTAACTCACTGTACTGCACAACTCTCCAGTTGGGATTCCATCGCATTACTTCTTTCAGTTTCTGTATTCCTCACCTTTATGGTGGTTTGTGCCTTGTTACTGAGGTGTCTATTTGTGTGTACAAAGGAGGGGACAGAAGTATCTCTGGTCTCCCAATTCCGAGCTCCCTCAAGGTAAGCAGGAGAATCTGTGTTATTTGCTCATTAAGTATCTCAGCCAGTTAGTACCCCTTTACGACTGAGGGCTGCACAAGCAGGTGGGTTTATGAGCCTTGCACTGATCATGTTTCTCATGTGT
Source organism: Triturus cristatus (assembly GCF_964204655.1). Classification (NCBI taxonomy): domain Eukaryota; kingdom Metazoa; phylum Chordata; class Amphibia; order Caudata; family Salamandridae; genus Triturus; species Triturus cristatus. The sequence goes on along the minus strand of NC_140582.1, from coordinate 462,040,317 downwards.
TAATTGTCTTTTCTGCTGGGTCTTCTGAGAGTATCCCAGACATCACGGTGAGTCAATTTCTTTGCATGGGGGGAGGTACAGGGGAGGTCCCCCTGCCAACAAATATCATTTGGCTCTCATCCAAGGGAAAAGACCAAGATGCAGATTCCGCCACTTCTCTGGCCTATGAGTTATAGCGCCAGGTGCTTCATCCCTCTGCCAGCAAGACGGTCCAGGTAATAGCTGCACCGCTCCACCCCACCACCTCGAAGCCACACCCTCAGCGGGCGTCCAAGCTGTCTATTTAGAGTTGTTTCTTATGTTCATATAATGATCCAAGGTTGTGACCAGTATCTTCCTCACACACCAATATCCAAAATAATCCTTACTCTTTCATGGTGTGTTGCTTCCTCTGAACCCTGAAGAAAGAGGTAGTTACTATGCTGCTGTCAAGAAGCTACTAATATTAGCGGAAAGATTGAATCTTTTTTTGCAAATGATCATAGGAGGGATTCTTTTTTTTATGAAGCAACACACCATGAAAGAATAAGGATTCATTTGGCTATTGGGGTGTGAGGAAGATACTGGTCATAATCTTGGATCATTATATGAACATAAGAAACAATGCAAAATAGAGGTTACTATTACTGAGATGAGAAATATGAGTGTTTCGCAAAAAGACAAACCCAGATGAAGTCCGAATGGATGAAACAAATTGGCTGGGCTGATTACATTTATTTCTACAAAGAAAATAAATAAATGAGGAACTTGCATCAAGACAACGTGACTCCTTGTGTCATAAATATTCTCCTTTGAAGTGGAGTTATACTAAAAGGACATTGCTCAAGGGTTAGGGAGGGGTGGGTGGAGGGGGAGTTTATAAGTTTACGGTTTCTGGGAGTAGAGTGTAAGTTCTGAGCGTATCTGGGGGAGCAGCGGGACAGTGATCAAAAGCGGGCAGCGGGGCTCCCCTCCGGAAGTATGCTCCTGACAGTTTTGTATTAATGTGCCATGGGACTATGTGACGCCGCCCGGCCTCCGGGATGTGGGCAGTACGGCTGTGTATCCTGCACGGACTAACGGTTAAGGGGAGGACGGGAAACCTGCATTATTGGCATGCATCCTAGTTGCTGTACGTTGTACTTGGTCCTGCAATAAAAATAGTTTGACAAAAAAAAAAGGACATTGATCAAGGGATGTTTTTTTTGTTACAATCCTTAAAATAGGAGAGATATATTATTATGTGTATTTAGGCACTTTAATGAATGTTAAATCTTTAACTTATAAGAACGATATAGTACCAAGATAAATAATCGCTCCTGGTCAAGTTATTAAAATAGTCAACTTTTGTGCATATGCTTGCCTGCTTCAGGGTACATATCTGGAGAGTTAATTTATTCTTACCAAGATAAACCCTTGTAGTCTCTAATGGAAGTAACATAAAGAGTTCATTCTTTCAGCAGTGTGGTATGTAGCATGACCAAACAAGAAGTGCTATTTTGCTTTGTCATTCCAATGCCTAACTGATGTCTAAGATATCTTTTAATTTGATTAATTGTATTTGTCTTTAATGCATGTTATGGCGATTTATTCAGGTAAACACCCTTAGTATGTGTGCCTCTAGTTATGCTAAGTCACTCTTCAAAAGATGCAATCTGGGATCAGACTTAATTCAACAGACAAGTTTGCTGACTTTGCCAAAGACTGACCCTGCACATGTTAAGCAAGGAAAGTTTGGAAAAGAAAAGATCCGTGGCCTCCATCTTAAAAAGTGGAATGAAAGCGATGATAAGCTGAAGCAACTTTAAAGTGGCACATTCTGCACTTCTTTCTGAGACATATTTTGGAAATATTTTACCGACTGTAAAGGTCCACAATCTTTGCTCATAAGTAAAAATAGATTCCATATGAGACATGCATTTAATACCTGTATCCATAGCTATATCTTAATTATGGAATGCAAGATATGTGCAGTAGTTTACTACTATGATTTGGCATACAACTAAGCTGAGCAATGGCAGCTAGACTGTTTGGGTATCTACACATTATAGTAGTGATCTTGATCTCAATAGGTTATGAAAGTCATCATTGGAAAATATAGCAATTCAGAAAGTTGATGGGAAGGTGTCTGGTAGGAAGAGGTGTGCATTGTCTATTAACATTGCATGTTATAGGCAGAAATACTTAATGTCAAGTGTTTTATAGTGATTGCTATGGTGTCGTCTTTTAATCAGGAATTGCTACCCTTTCTGTGCTGTTATTTTCTCAAATATAATGGTAATATTTTGCAATTGTCATAGTGAACTTGTGGATACATAGATTTGTACCCATATTTGTAATAGAGAGGGTTTATACACACAGACTTTGGGAAAAACTTAAATTATTTTTCATTTAAATATATAGTTGTTGCACAACAGCAAGTTGACTGCTACATATGGCCACAGTAAAGCAAAGGATACAGGCTAATGAAGAATAACAGTAGCCACGGCAATAAACTGGTTAGCCAGAGTTGATAAACTAATTACAATATTTAAAGGCTAGACACAGCTTTCAGATGTATCAGCAGTAGAAAGTAAGTTTAAAGTGATTATAAAAACTTTGTGTTGATAGTTTTCTGCCTTCTTCTATTTAGGAAACTCGGTGCCAGTGAAGGAACTATAAACCAAGAAATACAACGCTACCAACAGTTGGAATCAGTGGCAGTGAATGACATTCGCAGAGATGTTCGTAAAAAGTTAAGGCGATCAAGCATGAGAGTAAGTGGTCTATGTTTTTACAGTATTGGCATTCTCAAAATAGCCTAAAATTATTGACAATCTCCTATATCGGCTAGAAATTTATTCAGTGGGTAATTGCATCATGTGAAAAAAAAATTGTGTTAGCCTGAGATTAGCAGAGATAACCAATCCTCGCAGAACTCACTCAGCTTTTGCTTTTTCCCACATCACATTTTTGAGTCTAAGGTGAAGGCTGAGGTGACACTAAGAAAATCAATAACATGCTATAAATGAGCAGAGGTTGGTCTGGCTTCACCGTTGCAATGGACTGTTTTTCCAGGAACTAAGTGCTAAGTGGTTAATGTTGCTGTGTGAGAGGTACATTGTAAAATAATCTCAAAAAGATCGGGAAGCAGCCAGGGATTAAACAGCTGCACTACCTGGAATCGTCACATATAAAAATATGTACTGTATTTACACGTTTCCCACCTCAATGGTCATCTGCTCATTGACCAAACGTACCGGCAATACGTGAAAGAATATCCTGACACCGGCGCTTTAGAACATGAAAGGGACCTGCGTTTGCTTGACTTCCATGGTGATGGAATGACACATGCCTGGGCTTTATGCTTCCTATAGCCTCAGACTTTTGGAAGCATTAGAAAACTGTGGTGTTATAACCTGTAGCAATAGTGAAAGAGTCCAAATAAGCCTGATTATCCACTGGAGGGAATTCTTGTTTCATCACAAGTGGTTTATATTTTACACCCTTATGAAGCCTTGTGTAAGGTGAAACACGTTGGCTGCACTATTCTTGAGAGAAAAATAAATGTTAATAAAGAAAAGAAACAAACGCAGCAAACAGGACCTGCAACTATTTATTTACTTGTTTCTAGAACTCACCACATTCCTCAATTGTTTGTGTTTGCCTCTGTTTGTATATACATTGTAAAATAATAACAAGTGCACAGTAAAAACATACAATTTAAATGCAGTAAATGTGGCTAGGGACAAGGTTTTGACATTAAAAATGGTATGAATAGACCATACGCTTTTCAAGTGTCTCTTTGTGAGTTTGCTTAGAATGTACGTCTGACACATTGCAAGGGCACTTTTTGAAGGTAAGTATAGCAGCATTACTGCTTACAGATATAGGAGAGGGTAGATTAGTGTGCAGTATATTGCAGCTAATCTAGCCACTGAGAAATGGACTGCAAAAAAGGACTAAGGGCCTGATCGATCATTGGGCAGGTCACAAATAGTAGGTGTACAGTGCTCACCAACTCTTTGTGTCTTGTCAAGCTTTTTGTGATACAACGGATGTACTTATCAGTCGTATCTTAAAATATGGATTCCTTAAAAAATAATATTTAGGCAGGACACAAATTGTGACCCTCAAAACATAACTTAAATGTCAGAATGGAAGCCTGCAAGAGATAGCAAACACTCTGTTCCTGCATTCACATTCTTGAGTGGAACTTATTTTTATTTTTATGTATCCTATGTCTGTTAAAGGCTCATGAGCTGCTTTAAACAAAGTCTATTTCTGTCAGGCATGATTTCTATGGCAGCATGCAGGGGTCCCCTGGATTGCTGTCTGCTCATCCCGATGCCAGCAGTGACAATTCCCTAAGGGAAGCTGTCACGTAGCAACAGTTCCCCATTGCAAATCAAATACAATGCCAAGTCGGTGTCAGTATCTAATCAATGGTTTGCAACCCCCAATTGCCCTTGCAAAGCATTAATACACACAATTGGAAATATAAGCAATTGATAATGAATCACAAAACCCCTTTTATGAGTCTGAAAGACTTATGCAACTCATAAAAGGAGTTTTGTATATAACACAACATGCTTTTATAGTTGCAAATAAGCCTGTTTCTGATGGATACTTCTAGCAGATCCATCACTACTTGAATCCTCCCAGGCACCAGACTGGATCTGGAAACTATACCAATTCTTCTGCATGTGACACGTCATGTTCATGCTTTAACACCAGGCAGTGTTGGCATTTGTTTTTAAACTGTTCTTCTCTAGCTTCCTCTTGTGCACCTGTGGGCTCCAAGGAACCTGTGAGGCCTTTGACTGTCTCCCAGCAAGCCACCACTGGCCCAGCCCATTTCAAGGCTATTCCTGTGTTTTTGGGCATCGCTTCTGTGTCATTCACACCACTTTCCTTGTCTGAGGCCCTGTGTGCTTTGGATCGGTCCCATGTCCTGACAAGCTTTCCAAAGACAATCTGTGTGTTCTTGTCTTTGCAGGAGTCACAATGTTTTTGGAAAAGGTGGCATACAAATCCCAGCCTCATTATGAATACCATGGCAAATTAGATTCATTTTTGGAATCCACTTTAAATCTGGTTAAGATGCATTCTATGGTCTATAACATTGACGCCAAGTTTATAGGTAAGTCGACTCCCTATCTAAAGCACAGGCAGTTGACTCCTTGGCCCTTCAAAATGGTAGCGGCATAGGCAAAGTCACCTGATTTAGACTTGGACTGACTTTTGGGGCTTCCATTTCACCAGTGTGCTTTACTGCAGTTCTGCTTGAGGCTGCAGAAGTCCTGTAGCTACTGTTGGCTATGAAAAGCCAATTCAAATATCCCCATAGAGAACCACTAAAGAACTCTTGTGGCAGTTTAACAATGCCATTATAAGCCCCAATTTAGCGGTTTGAGGCAAACTGTTTATTGCAACAAGTATCAATCAGCAGGTTGCACGGCGTCATTGCATTGCTCCCAGGGAGCTGAAATTCTTGATGGCTCACCTGTTCCCTAAAGGGAATTGCCTTTTGACCCATTATTCCCATGACTTCTGGTAGATGGTTGAAATGTTTTGAACTGAAAGAAACACATTAGTTAGATTGCTCACCTTAGAATATTCCCAGGCGCCAGGCTGGATCCGGAAAGATTTTTCGTCAGCAATACCCTTGCGCGTTGCCAGGCGTCATCTGCGGCTCCGCGTCCGTCGTCGGCGTAGTGATCACCGGGATGACTTCGTCGGAGTACTTAGACGCTGCCCTCGCGCGCTGACGTCAGTTCTTCTTTTTTCCGCGCCAGTAAGCGCCGATCTGGGAAGAGCATACCCTTTTAGTCATTTTTTTACGAAACTTTTTTTTTTTTTAAACCTTTATTTTAGATCAGTGACACAGCTATTCAGCCGACAACCCGGAGGTACGGCAGCTTTAGAGATTCAACACATGCTTGCGTCCACATATCACTGACAAGAGAGCCAAAGGTTCTATTTTGCATAAACATAAATACAACCCTAAACACAAGCAAGGCGAAAGGTACTGTAAACACCAAGAGAGGTTCCCATCAGGGGGGACGAGCCCCATCACGTCCAACAGGCACAGATCTATAGTAAGGGAAAGGAGGGAAAGGCAGAGACTCTAGAAACAATCACATATCAGCGGGTTTACTAAACTTTTTTGAACTCTTTTGGTTCCATTCTTCGTCGACCTCGACGACTCTGGTGCCGGTCACGGATCACCACCGCCGGTGCCTCTATTGCCTTGGGGCCGACCACAATGCCGAGTCGTGCCTCGACTGCCGGGCCTTGACTTCGAAGGCTAGACGGGAGCGGTCCCGCAAACTGCTAGAGTTTCCGGCAGTCGGCTCTGCTCGTCGGGGTCAAAGTCTTCGCGATCCGGTAAGTCGAAGCACAGCAAAAAGTCGAAGAGGGGACGTTGCTCTTCTGGCTCCCCTCGCCGGTTGCACAACTCTGCTGAGGGTTCGGGTGGCACCACCCGCGCGGCTCCGTCGGAGCCGCAGGAGTCCCGTCGGACCCCATACCCTCCGGTCCCTGGGTCTGATGCGACTCCGGCGAAGGTCAGGGACTTCTTCGTGGCCATGAGAAACCTGGCTCTGCCGGCGCGCCTTCGGGCCCCGCAGGCTCGACTGGGAGGCCTAGCGAGCCGGCGGCTCCGGCGCCGTCATCGACTCCGGTCCCGACGCCACAGGCCCCCGAGGGATCCAGGCCTGGATCCCAGTCGGCGCCGGTCGACCACACGACCCCTGCGCCGACCCCTCCGGAGCCGCCCCCGGCGCCGACCCCTCCGGAGCCGCCCCCGGCAGCACGTCCGGACGATGCCGTTCCTCGGTTTAGTCCCGGTCCGGGCCCGGCATCGGAGCGGCGCCACCCGGCGCCGCATCCGACGCCGATGGGTGACAGGTTCATCCTCTGCCCGGCTCCGATCCTTCCACCTGTATACTCTGGCATGGCAGGGCCAGTTATCTCAGTACTGGGCAGACGAACTGGGGTATGCCAGTGGTCTTGACACCTCCCCTGACACTGGCTTCATCTCTCCTCCGACCGTGGCTTCGGAGGAAGGTGCTACATTTTCTGTGGTGCTGCGCAAGGGGTCGAAGCCCTTGGGCTGGAGCTGCCTGCTGTGGCCGTGAGGACTAATCTCCTCACTGAAGTGCTTCAACCGTCAGCAAGCTCCTCGGAGCCTCTGCTGCAATTCAATGAAGCACTGATGGACGTTCTGAAGGGCACCTGGTCCAAGACCTCCACAGTTCCTCCTGTGGACCGGAAAGTGGCCCGGCGCCACCGCCCTGCACCGGGTGACCCTAGTTTTCTGTCACTGCACCCCACGCCCGAGAGCCTGGTTATCCAGGCCTCTACCTCCCAGACCTCCTTCCCATCTCCTCCCCCGGATCGGGAATCCAAAAGGTTGTAACCGTTTGGGAAAAAACTGTTCTCCTCCCTTAGTTTGGGGTTGCGGTCTATCAACACCGCGTGTCTTTTGGACCGTTACTCCCACTCCCTGTGGGATACGGTGGAGGATTTGCTGCCCCAGTGTCCGTAGGAGGCCCGGACATTGCTCGCCCAGGCTCATGCAGAGGGGCGGGATGCGGCACGGCATGCAATCCGATGTGGACTGGACACAACACACTCGCTAGGCAGGGCAATGGCGACCACGGTGGTGATTCGTCGCCACGCTGGCTGAGGTCCACGAGTTTCTCCGGGAATGTCCAGAGCACCCTCATGGACATGCCCTTCGATGGCAGCCGCCTTTTTGGCGATAAAGCGGATAGTGCGCTGGAGCGCTTTAAGGACTCCAGGCCTACAGCCAAGTCCTTGGGCCTCTCGGCCCCCGCCCGCAAACTTCCGCTTTTCGCACCTTTCGTGGCCAAGCAAGGGGCGCCCCCTCTAGCCACAGGCCGCAGAACCAACCTCAACGCAGTCGCGGACGTGGATTCTGCCGAGGCGGAGCAGGGGGACAACGAGCCGGTCCGTCCACATCTACCCCAGCACCATCCGCCTCAAAGCCCTCCTAGTCCAAGCTTTCAGGCCCATTCCACGCCAGTGGGAGGCAGAGTTCGCCATCACCTGCTCCACTGGCGTACCACCACATCGGACAGGTGGGTGCTGCAAATCGTCCGAAGGGGCTACTCCCTCCCCTTCGAGGCGACCCCTCCAGCCATGCCACCGCAGTGCCACCTGGATTTCGGGGGATCACTTGCAACTTCTGCAGGAGGAAGTTACGGCCCTCTTGGCTAAGGGGGCCATCGAGTGCGTTCCTGGTCTAGAAGTAGGTCGTCGTTGTTATTCCCACTACTTTCTGGTTCCCAAGAAGGGCAAAGGGGGCCTATGCCCTATCTTGGACCTCAGGAGCGTCAACGCCTTCCTCCGGAAGGAGAAGTTCAAGATGCTCACCTTAGCTCAGGTTCTGGCTGCCCTAGACTCTGGAGACTGGATGGTAGCGTTGGACTTGCAGGACGCCTATTTCCACATCCCCGTCCTGCCGGCACACCGGCGTTACCTGCGGTTCACGGTGGGCCAAGAGCATTTTCAGTTTACCGTGCTCCCCTTCGGCCTCACCAGTGCCCCTCAGGTGTTCACGAAAGTGATGGCGGTGGTCGCAGCTCATCTGCGCAGATTAGGGGTTCAAGTCTTCCCCTATCTCGACGACTGGTTGTTGAAGGCGGGCTCGCCCCAGGCAGTCGTCTCCCACCTCCAGACTACGGCCCACCTCTTGCATTTGCTGGGGTTCTCCATCAATGTGCCAAAGTTGCATCTGAGTCCCTCCCAGAAGCACCTCTTCATCGGGGCGGTTCTGGACTCGGCGCAATTCCGGGCCTATCCTCCGGAACAGCGGGTCCGGGATATTCAGGCTCTGATTCCAATCTTTCGGCCTCTATCCCGAGTTTCGGTCAGGTTGGTGCTGCGGCTTCTGGGTCTGATGGCCTCCTGCATCCTGTTGGTGCATCACGCCAGATGGCGTTTGCGGGCTCTGCAGTGGGACCTGAAGTTTCAGTGGGCCCAGCATCGCGGCAACCTGTCCGACCGTGTCTTGATCTCGGAGGGCACTGCAAGACAGTTGCAGTGATGGCTCACGGACCGCGATTGGGTCAGTGGCAGATCCCTCTCCCTACCCCAACTGGAGCACGTAGTAGTGATGGATGCGTCCCTCCTGGGATGGGGGGCCACATGGGAGAGGCGGAGATCAGAGGCCTCTGGTCTTCGGCGGAGTCTCGGCTCCATATCCACCTTCTGGAGCTGAGGGCAATCCGACTTGCACTGAAGGCATTCCTTCCCTCTGTTCGGGGAAGTGTAGTACAGGTGTTCACGGACAACACCACCGCCATGTGATATTGCAACAAACAGGGCGGGGTGGGGTCGTGGACCCTTTGTCAGGAGGCTCTGCGCCTCTGGACAATGCTGGAACATCAGGGCATCACCCTGGTGGTTCAACATCTGGCGGGCTCTCTGAACGCCAGAGCATACGAACTCAGCCACCGGTGCATGATGGATCACGAATGACATCTAAACTCGGACGTGGCGCAAGGCCTATTTCGGCAGTGGGGAGAGCCTTGGTTAGATCTATTCGCCACCGAAGAGAACGCGCAATGTCAGCAGTTCTGCGCGTTGGAGTTTCCAAGGCGGCACTCGCTCGGAGACGCTTTTCATCACGAGTGGAGTTGCGGTCTGTTATACGCCTTTCCGCCTATACCACTTCTGCCCAGAGTGCTGAAGAAGATCAGGTGCGACTGGGCCCAAGTCATTCTGGTGGCTCCGGATTGGGCACGAAGATACTGGTATCCCGAGCTACTCAGTCTATCGATCGATCCCCCGATCCGCTTCTGTCGCAGCAGCAGGGGACGGTCCTCCACCCGAACCTGTCCAGCCTCCATCTCCATGCGTGGAGATTGAGCGGCGGCAGTTGATGCCATTTGACTTGCCTCCTGAAGTCTGTAATGTTATTCTGGCAGCCAGGCGTCCCTCCACAAAATCGGTATACGCCTGCAGGTGGAACAAATTTGTGGCATGGTACACAGCAAAGGCTGTGGATCCCCTTTCCGCCCCTCTTTCTGAGGTTCTCCTCTTTTTTCTTTCCCTGGCCCAGCAGGGCTCTGCTCTGGGCACCCTTAAGGGATATCTTTCAGCTATTTCTGCTTTCTTACGGCTTCCTGATCAGCCTTCTCTTTTCAAATCCCCTGTTGTATCTCGATTCTTTAAGGGCATTACTCACATGTTTCCTCCTGTCCCTTTCGTAATGCCTCAGTGAGATTTGAATCTAGTATTGACCTATCTGATGTGCGCTCCCTTTGAGCCACTTCATAATTGTCCCCTTCATCTTCTGACTCTTAAGACTGCTTTCCTGGTTGCCATCACCTCTGCTAGAAGGGTGAGTGAGCTCCAGGCTCTCTCTTCTAAGCCTCCTTTCCTTTCTGTCCATCCGTACAAACTTGTTCTCAGGACTCGTCCTTCCTTTCTCCCTAAGGTGGTAACTGCCTTTCACATCGGACAGTCTGTTACACTGCCCACCTTCTTTCCGCCTCCGTATCCCTCAAAAGAGGAAGAGAGGCTCCACCGCCTGGACCCAAAACGGGAGCTGTCCTTCTATCTGGACCGCACCAAACAGTTCCGGGTGGACGACCAACTCTTTGTTGGCTACGTGGGCGCTAAGAAGGGGCGGGCGGTGCACAAGCGAACCATCTCTCGGTGGGTCGTTTTGTGTATCAAGGCCTGTTATTCCTTAGCTAAAAAGGAACCTCCTGTAGGGCTGAGGGCCCATTCCACTCAGGCCACAGCGGCGACCACTGCCCTGGGCCATGGAGTCCCCTTGGAGGACATTTGTCAGGCAGCAACGTGGGCCTCGCTGCACACGTTTGCCAAACACTATTGCCTGGACAGGCAAGTCCGGAGAGACGGCTTCTTTGGCCGTTCTGTTCTCCAGGACTTTCTGGTTTGATCTTGGTTCGCAGACCCACCACCGGGGTTGGTATTGCTGGGGTATCTATTCTAAAGTGAGGAATCTAACTAACGTGTTTCTTTCAGATGAACAAGTTACTTACCTTCGGTAACGATATATCTGTAAGAAACATTAGTTAGTTAGATTCCTCACCGCTCCACCCATCCTCCCCGTTCTGCGAACCGATATCTACGGTTGAGGTCATCCCTTTCAGGGCCCTAGAATTTTTGGCACCAGTGTCGGTCTCTTGCATGGCTCTGCGTTCCTGGCGCGGAAAGCTATGTCAAAGAACTGACGTCAGCGCACGAGGGTGTTGTCTAAGTACTCCAACGTCGTCATCCCGGTGATCACGACGCCGACGACGGACGCGGAGCCGCAGACGACGCCTAGCGACGCGCAAAGGTATTGCTTACAAAAAATCTTTCCGGATCCAGCCTGACGCCTGGGGATATTCTAAGGTGAGGAATCTAACTAACTAATGTTTCTTACCAAAGGTAAGTAACGTGTTCTTCATAGCATGTGTGGCTGTAGATAAATATGCTCTGCATACTCCTGCCATAGGGTGTTGAGCTCGGACACTTAAAACTCGTTATTCTTTGAGGAAGGCTTTCAAGTCACCACATCCTGTGACTCCTCTTTGAGGTAATGTGCATGGTCTCCGACTCCATCTTCAAACTGTTATTCTCTGCCATCGAGCTTGAACATTGTCATTGAAGCCCGCTTATAGACGCCTTAGCTCTAGGGCTTACAGACCGACAGAAGCTAATACCATAGTCGAGATATCAAGCCGCGACGTGGACAAGACATTGGTGACTAGTCCCCAAGGAACCGACTCTGGTAAAACTTGGCATCTTCCACCCGGAGCAGAGAATATTCTGGGAGGGGCAATTCATCTGAACTCACTTTGAAGGTACCTGCTGTGAAACACAAAATACCCCCACACGATCTACATCTGGTCTAATTTGTGTGTCTCCCCATGACAGAGACCAAGATTGTGCAGCGTGTCAGCAGTTCCAATCAAAAAAGATTTGTAAATATCTTCGGACACAACAACTTGTGGAGACCACTGCCAAACCGGAGGTATTGGAGGGAGAAAAGATCATGGGGCCAAAGAAGAGGAGGAGTACGAGGGAGGTGACTCAGCAGGTAACAGTATGCTACATCCGGAGACTCCAACATCAACACTGGGGGCAGTGATGAGGAGGGCCAGCAATATATTACCTCAGAAGCTTCCCGACGCAGAGCTGGAAATAGCCACATGCCCGAAGATTACTGTAGGCATTTCTAACTCTGTAGACCTGCTTTCTCGTTATAACTGAGCACAGTTGGACAAGATGGAAGATCTTCTATCATGTTTCCCAGATGAGTGTAATTAAAAAAGGAGGAACTGGTTAATGAAGGGAAACTCATATCTAATGTGACTAGCCGATGTGCACTAGCAGTAGCGGATACTGCGACAGTTTCAACCCTGCAATTCTGCTATGGAGGCATGCCTGGCTGAGCATATCTGATAGACTTCTAGCTGCAGATTCCTTACCTTTGAATTTCTCAGGCTTCAGACTGGATCCAGAAACGTTTTGCGTGAGCAGTACCCCTGCGCGCAGTCGAGAGCTACTTCCTGCTCCATGTGTCAAAAAGATGATGGATGGAATGCTGAACATTGTCAAACATTCACCCCCACTCACAGATTTGGGTTAAATCCATGAGTTTTTTTGCTCATCATGCCAACCCAGGTTGGACCCAACCATATGAAAATCCATCATCTTTTTGTGTTGCTATAGTCACCCAAAGTGGGAAGGGTATGCCCAGACGTCTTCTGTGCCATAGCACTGAATCTGCTCTGGGTTGCACCCTGGACACAGTTCAAGAAACTGTACATTTTTGACTGAGGTTGTTCAGCCGAGAGTTACTCCTTCTGAATCTCTCCTCCCTTCATCAAATCCGTCACTGATGTCCTACTTGGAGCCGGGCCAAGCCCTGCACATGGGCTCCTGTGCATCGGACAATTGCCATCCAATGTGGCCCCGCTCCTGGGGACCTCAGTTTCCTCACCCAGCACCCCAACCTGAAGAGTTTGGTGGTCCAAGTCTCCACCTCCCGAATTAGTCCCAGCACGTTCCCTACCACTCCACTGAATAGGAAATACAAAAGGCTGGATACCTTTGGCAAAAGTATGCTCTCTTCCGCCAGTCTAGCACTGTCGTCGATGAACACCATGCACGTTTTGGGCTGATACACCCACACTGTGTGGGACTCAGTTGTGCATGTGCTGCTGATGGTCTCTGACGAGGCCAGAGCAATAGTCACCCAAGCAATTGCTGTTGGGCGAGATGCACATCAAATGTGGGATGGACAAGACTGATTCGCTAGTCAACATAATTGTGTCATCAGTGGCACTTAGATGCCACACCTGGTTGAAAACCACTAGCTTTTCATAGGCTTTCCAAACTTCCATCATGGACATGACCTTTGATGGCTCTCTCCTTTTTAGCTGAAAAGGCAGACTTGGCGCTGAAGCGCTTTAAAGTCAGCAGAGCTATGGCCAGATCTTTGAGCTTCTCCATGGCCCGCCCTCAACCCCAGTCTGCCTTTTGCCCCTTCCATGGGTACGGGAGGGGCTACCAGCCCAACTGCATCCTTTCTCACCCAGCCACCAAGGCCATCATGGCCGGGGACGCGTTCCCACAAGTCACATGGAAATACCAGCCAGAAGTCGGGTCAGTCTGCCCTTCCACCCGGCAGCTGCAGCCTCAAAACCCCTTTAGTTTGCCTTTATACCAGTAGGGGCAGGATCCACCATTAAATACCCCACTGACAGTCCATATCATCGGACAAGTGGGTTTTATAGATCGCCCAGAGGGCCTACTCCACTCCCCTTTATGAAAACCCCTCCACCTATGCCATCCACTTATGAAAGGCTGCCAGAGGACCATCTATTCTTGCTCCATCAGGAAGTGTTGGCCCTCTCGGTCAAAGGGGCCATCAATAGGGTGTTGGCATCAGAAGTAGGTCATGGTTGTTATTTCTGCTACTTTCTGGTGCCCAAGAAGGATGATGGCCTCAGTCCCTGCACCTTCTCAACTTCTTCTGAAAAGGGAGAAGTTCAAAATGCTCACATTAGCTCAATTCCTGTCTGCCATGGACACTCGAGTTTTGATGGTAGCATTGGACTTGTAGGACGCATACTCCCACATCCTGGCCTGCCTGCCCACAGGCATTACCTGCAGTTGACAGTGGGCCAAGAGCACTTTCAGTTTGCCTTGCTTCCCTTAGGCCTTACCAGCACCCCTTGGTTGTTTACCAAGGTAATGGTGGTGGTCACAGAATATCTGCAGAATTCAGGGGTTTCAGTCTTCCTTTGCCTGGACAATTTGCTGTTGAAGACGCGCTCTCCCCAGGCAGCCGTCTCCCACCTCCAAACTATGGCAGATCTCCTACACTCACTGGAGTTCACCTGACTCCCTCCCAGATGCTCCATTTCACTGGAGCTGTTGACGACACAGTGCTGTTTCGAGCCGGTCCTGCCGAGCAACTAGTCCAGGATATCTGGGCTATGATACTGATGTTTCAGCCTCTATCCTGGATTTCGGTGAGACTGACTCTGAGGCTGTTGGGCCTCATGGCCTCCTGACTCCTGCTAGTGACACATGCCCGTTGGTATATGCGGTCTCTGCATTAGGGCCTGACGTGCCACTGGTCACAACATCAGATGAATTATTTCCACATGGTCCAGATCTTGGAGGGGACTGCAAAAGACCTGCAGTGGTGGCTGACGAACCGACATTAGGTCATCCGGAGTTGACTGTAGTGACAGATTTGTCCCTCTTGGGCTGAGGCAGCCACCTGGGAAAGGTGGAGATCAGAGGACTCTGGTCTCTGGCAGAATCTGGGCTCCACATCAACTTGCTGGAGCTTACGCTGATCCAATTGGCATTAAAAGTCTTTCTTCCTTCGCTAAAGGTAAGGCTGGTGATGATGTTTAAGAACAACACCACTGGTATGTGGTACTGCAACAAACAGGGTGGGGTGGGGTTGTAGATCTTTTGTAGGGCCCTACGTCTCCTGACAAGGCGGGAACGTTAAGGCATTTGCCTGGTGGTTCAACACATAGCGAGCTCTCTGAACGCCAGGGTGGTGAATTCCGCTGTCGATACCTCAAGGATCATCAAGGGCGTCTCCATTCAGAGGTGCTACAAGGTCGCTTTCAGGATTGGGGGGATCCTTGATTATATCTGCCTGCCACAGCCAAGAACGCTCAATGTCAGCAGGTCAGCACACTGGAGTTTCCAATGTGGCTCTTGCACCAAGACTCTGGCACTCGGGCCTCCAGTACGCCTTTCCACGGATACCACTCCTGCCCAGAGTTCTCAAGAAGATGAGGAATGGCCAGGCTCAAGTCATTCTAGTTGTGCTGGATCTGATAGAGACTACTAGCCGCAGATTCCTTCACGTAGAATTATCCCCGGGCGTGAGACTGGATCCGGAAAACTTTCTCGCGCAGCGTCCCTGCGCGCCGGGGATGGCATCATTCGACTCCTACAAGGCATCGTCCGCGTACGTGACGTCAGCGAGGTCACATAAGTCCCACCCCGGCGCGCCTGCTCAGTTTTTTCCTTTTCCGCGTGCAACGCGGATCCGGTTTGTGCTCTGGGCCTGTCTAGGCCTTTCCCCTATGCTATTGCTGCATGTGTGGGAACAGTGTACGAATGCCTTCGGGCTTTAAAACTTGTTCGTCGTGTGGCCGACTCATGTCGGCGACGGATCCTCACCCCATCTGTATGTGGTGTTTGGAGGAGCACCATAACTCCACTGATTGTGAGGTGTGCCAGCAGATGAAGTCGAAGTCCCGGCGTGAGCGCCGGATGAAACTTCTTTCAGCTCGTGTGTCCAGGTCGGCAGCGTCATCTCGCCCGGCACCGGAGGAGGGTTCTCGGACCCACGGCTTCCCTCGCCGGCTTCGATCTTCTCCCAGGTCGCAAGTGCGCTGCTCACCTCTTGGTAAGTGTCGCAGTTTGTCCCCGAGGGTCGGTTTCCGTACTGTTGGGGGCGTGGGCTCTCCGCGGGTGGTGCGGCCTCGCGTGTCGTCCCCTTATCCGCAGTTTCCTGGTGTGGGGGCGACCAGAGCCCAGATGGAGACATATGCGGCGGCTTTGCAGGCTTCGCAGGCTTCGCTGGCTTCTCTTCCTCCTCCTTCCCCTCCTGGGACGTCAGCGGATCCCTGGCAGTGTGGGAGGCCCTCCGTGGCGTCGCCGGCCCCGACTGGTTCGGATCCATCCTCGGAGGATGTGGTGCCGTTGGGATGCGGCCCTTCGGTGGTCCCTCCTTCGGACCACGGCACCTCTGCTTCGCCGCAAACTCCCGCGGGAGTCCCTGTGGTGTCGTGGGAGGTCGCCGGGGTTCGGGTCGCACCCCGAGCCCCTCTTGGTCCTCGGGATGGGCAGCGGCCTTGTCCGGGGCCAAGGTGACGCTGCCACGGCGGCTGCTGGCCCTGGAAGCGCCGCAGGGGCCGGCGGAGGGCCCTTCTTGCCCGAGTCCCCCTCGGTCCTCGGTACAGGCGGCGGCCTTGTCCGAGGCCGAGGTGACACCGCTACGGCGCCGGCAGCTGCTGGCCCTGGTGGCGCCGCAGGGGTCGGCGGAGGGCCCATCTCGCCCTGTCACTAGTCGCGGCTGGCAGGGGTCTCCTCGTCCCTCTGCGCAGGCGGCTCCGGTCTCCTGCGCTGTGTCGGAGGTCGCCCCGGGGCGACGTCGGGTCGTTGACTCGTCTTCGGACGCCTCCTCTTCTCCAGAGGTTCGGCGGTTGCTGGTGTCATTCTCGCCGGAGACGGGCTGCCGTGTCGTGGCTTTTTCCCCGACGTCGTCTAAAGGCGGCTCCTCGCCGTCTCCACGACCGCGGTCTTGGCCGGAAGAGCCGAAAGTCCCCCACTGTTCAGTCCCTCTTCCTTCCTTTCGGCCTTGGCCCTTCCTTCCCCTGGTTAGCTTGGGGGATGGCCGCCTTAGCTTGCAGCCGTCACCTAACGAGGAGCTGCTTTCCCCTCCACGGGGCCCTACAGAGGCGGGTATGGCTTTGGCACGCGCTGTTTCCACGACTGTGGGAATTTTGCGCATGGGTGATCCAGCCACCCATTTCCCTGGAGATCATCTTCTGGAGGTTCTCCATCAGGGCTCTGGTGGTACAGACCTGTTGCTTCCCTTCGAGGGTTCACTCCACTCTTCTCTCTTGGGGCTGTCCTGCCACGGGGGACCCGGGACCTTCTGCACCGCCACCGTCCGGCACCGCGTGATCCGGTGTGCCTTTCTCTTCACCCTTCGACCAGAGGCCCCCTTTTGCAGTCAGCCTTTCCTGCTTTGCCGCCGCTGTTGTCTCCCCCGTTGCCGTAGGCCCGCTGGCTGGACTCCTGGGGGCGCAATATGTTTGGCCCTTAACACACTGTGGGTTTAGGCTAGGGCCACTTCTTGCTTGTGGGACTCGGCGGAGTCCCTTATGTCTGCCGCTTCTCAGGAGGGTGCCTGTGTGGATTTAAGACACCATGTCTTGGATGGTCGGGAGCTGGCGGCGTTTATCCTTCGCTCCGCTCTGGACATCCTGGAGTTGCTGGGCCGTGCCATTGCTTTTTCGGTTGCCCTTCGTCGCCATGCCTGGCTTCGGGACAGTGTGTTCCCGGAGAATGATCGAGAACGGCTGGTGGACTTTCTCTTCGATGATGCTCTTTCGTACCATGCCCCTGCGGACAGAGAGGTTCTTGGCGGGACTTCGTCCTCCACCTCCTCCTCCCCCTCCTTCTCCTTCTCCCCCTCCTTCTTCTCCTCCTCAGTGACCTGCGTGTTAATCTGGTTCTTGGAGTTGTTCTTCCGTTGGGGCGGGTCGCCCCAGTTGTCTGGCTGAGGTTGTGGTTCTGTTGGCTGCTGGCCATCCCTTTTTGACTGTGTGTTTTTCCTTTGTTTTTTTTACACCATGCTGGGCCTGAGATTGGGCCTTCTCCGTTACCCCTCTGGCTGCTTGATCGGCCTCCTTCAGGGTTTTTTGCCGCAGATCTTTTTTTGTTGCCCTCTGCTGTGGAAGTTTCTTCCTAAGAGGTTCCCATGTCTTGGGATATGACCTGCCCTATGTGGGGCAGGGTTGGCTGTTATATAGCCCTGATATGTTCTGGGGAGTTGTGGTCGCCTGCGGGCTTCTGCTCTTCGTGGCGTTATGGTATGTTGCGGATGCAACCTTCTTCTTCGCCTTTTTGCTTGAGAGTTTCGTTCTGTGTTGTCCCTGGCGTCTGGCGGAGCTTGCCAGTGCCGCCCTCTTGTTCTTTCTGCATCGTTCTTGGGGCTTTAGTGCGACTGTCATTCTGCCTTCTCCGCTTCTTCCAGTGGGCCTTGCACTCGGTTCTACCTCTTCTCCCTGTGGGGGGGGTGGTCCCTGGCTTCTTGACCCTCTTGCTGGCGCAGTTTGTCCCTGCGGGCGTTGGACGATCCTTCCTGGATGACCTTGAGTTCCCCAATTTTCGGCTTACGCCTGCTTCTTGCTGCTGGTGCCATCCTGGCTGGGATTGCCTTTGCCCTGCCTCTTCTCCTTGGAGTCTCTAGGTTGCTCTTCTCCTGCGGTGCTCCTTTCCTTGCCTTGGCCTTGGCCTTGGGCGGAGGTTTTGTTGCCTCCCATGGGCGTGGAATGTTTGGCCTCCTTGCGCCTTGCCTTGTTTCCTCTGCTGAGTGAGGGCAGGCTATCTTCTTCTCTTCTTCTTTTTCCTTTGCCTGGGGGACGGAGCTCCTCGTCCTGTTTCCGGACTCTGCCCCCGTGTGGCCCTCTTTTATGCCCCGGTGGGTGGGGTCCTCTGGCAGACCCTCCTTCCCCTTGGGTATGGCTAGGGTATCTATTCTACGTGAAGGAATCTGCGGCTAGTAGTCTCTATCAGATGTACGAGTTACTTACCTTCGGTAACGATGTATCTGGTAGAGACGATTCTAGCCGCAGATTCCTTCACGGCCTGTCCTTCCTCTCCGTTCTGTGAGGGCTTGTGATTTAGTCTTTTGCACTCGCTTCCCTATGGGTGGCTGTGTCTTCTCTGAGTACATTCTTTCTCTCTTTCTGTCAGGCTGTCCCTTTTTCCTCCCTTGGTCACATGGGAGGATAGGTTTGTTGGTGCTTCTGGCTCTTGGCGATCCTTGAGGTTGGGGTATTTTGGCTGCGCCTCTTCCCTTATTCCTGTTGAGGGTTGTCACACTCTGTGTTTGGGATGACTTGGAGTTTTGTCGTTCCCTTTGTGTCCCCGACTGGTTCCCCTTCCTTGTCTTTGGTTGGGGTCGTAGTCCTGTTGCATGTTATCGTGACATTTTTACATATATCCCTTGTCTCCGGGGGCCGCTGTCTCTGTACTTGCAGGGTTGCTGCTCTGTTCCTTATTCTTTCCCTACTTTTGGGTACTGCAGTGCCGGGCGCTGCTCTTTATGGTGTTGTTCCTCACCGCCCTTTTTCGGTTCTTTCGCACACTGTTCCTATACTCACACAGTGTTGCCTGCTGGCTCCGCGTTGTGGCGCGTAAAAGTTCTCCGAAGAAAACTGACGTAGGTGCGCCGGGGTGGGACTTATGTGACCTCGCTGACGTCACGTACGCGGACGATGCCTGGTTGGAGTCGCGTGATGCCGTCCCCCCGGCACGCAGGGATGCTGGGCAAGAAAGTTTTCCGGATCCAGTCTCACGCCTGGGAATAATTCTACTTGAAGAAATCTGCGGCTAGAATCGTCTCTACCAGATACATCGTTACCGAAGGTAAGTAACTCGTACATTAGGCACAGCGAATCTTGTATCCTGACCTGTTGAAGCTACCTCTTCAGGAGAATCTTCAGTCACAGCAACAGGGGAGGGCCATGCACCCAAACTTGCACACCCTCCACCTCCATGCGGGGAGATTGAGCAGTGACATTTGACAGCTTTCGACCTTCCTCCCTAAGTCTGTGATGTTATTGTGGCAGCCCGGCATCCCTCCACCAAGACAGTTTGAGCCTGCCGCTGGAACAAATTTGTAACATGGTTTCCATCCAAGAACATCGACCCTCTCCCTGCACACCTTTTCTCAGGTTTTACTCTTTGTTCTATCTTTGATCCAGCCGGGCTGTGCACACAGTTAAGGGCTATTTATCACCCATTTTTGCGGTTGCCAGACCAACTTATTTTATTCAAGTCACCTGTTACATGAGCACCAGTTTCGTTACAGAAGGACACATTGATTTTTGTTAGGCACGGGAAGATTAAGTGATTTGTCCAGAATCACATGATGTTCAGCGTCGTTGCAGAGACTCGAACCCGGTTCCCCAGCTTCGAGGTCGACCGCTCTAGTCATAAGACTACATCCTCTCACCTGTTACTAGGTTTCTCAAATTTCTCCAGCATATGTTTCCTCCCAGACCATTCATCATGCTTCAGTGGAACTTAAACATGTTTCTCACTTTTCTGAAGTGCGCACCTTTCAAGCTGCTGCACAACTGCCCTCTCCATTTGCTAACCATCAAGACAGCTTTCCTAATGGTCATTACATAAACCATGAGGGTCAGCAAACTGCAGGCCCTCTATGCACACTTATACCACCCTTCAACCAGACAAGCTGGTTCTTGAAACACATGCCTCTTTACTTCCAAAGGTAACACCCTCTCATGTAGGCCAGAATATCTCCTTGCCTACCTTATTTGTTCCAACTCAACCTTCTAAAGAAGAGGAGAGACTCCACTCCCTGGACCCAAAAAGATCATTGTCGCTCTCCCTTGATCATACAGAAGAACTCTCGGTACACAATCAACTCTCCGTAGGATATGTTAGGGCTAAGATGGGGAAGTCTGTGCAGAAACGGACCATCTCATGATTGTTAGTGCTCTGCATAAAGCTCTGCTACATATTGGCCAAGGAGCAGCCCCTGAGGGTTTTTGTGCTCATTCAGCCAGAGCCAAGGCTTCGACCACTGCAATAGCTTGGAGAGTCCCTGTCCTGGGCATCTGCTGGGCCGAAACTTGGGCATCTTTGCACACGTTCGGCAAGCTCTACTGCCTGGATTGTCAGGTCTGTCGTGATGGGCACTTTACGTTTGTCCTACAGGACGTTTTGGTGTAATCTGTTCGCAGACCCACCTCTGGTGAGGTGTTGCTTGGGTATCTATTCTAAGGTAAAGAATCTGTGGCTAGAAGTCTCTATCAGATGAACAAGTTAAAGACACTATCTAGCTGCAGATTCCTTCATGACCCACCCATCCACCCCAATCTGCGAACTGATTACAGTGTAAGGGTCACACTTCTAAAGGCCTTAGACATGCATACCTGTCTGTCAGTACTCATGGCTCTGCGCTGTTGGTGTGGAATGTCTGGAAAGAAACTGATGTAAGCGCATTGGGGTGGGACCTATATAGGCACTACACACTTCACTTCCGGCGTGGATGGCACAGAATCAGATGAAACCACCTAATGGCGTGCAGGGGTACTGCTCAAAAATGTCCTAATCCAGCCTCATGCCTGGGGAATATTCAAAAGTAAGCAACCTGGAGGTAAATAACTTGTTCGTCTGAACAGTGAGGTCTATGTGACAAGTGTTGTGCTTGTTCGGTCCTACAGTCTAATCTGCTTGCAGACCCACCCCCGGGAAGTTATTGCTTGGGTATCTATTCTAAGGTAAAGAATCTGCGGCCACACAAATTCATCAGATGAACATGTTACTTACCTTCAGTATCACCTTAGCTGTAAGATACTCTTATCAAGCTGCAGATTCCTTACCAACCCTCCCATCCTCTCCGCAAACTGAATTTTGTATAAGGTTACCCTTCTGAGGCTCTTAGCACTGTACACCAGTTCATCAGCATTCTTCGTGGCTCCACGCTTCTGGCTTGGAAAGTCCCAAAACTGATTTTGGTGCATTGGGGTGGCACCTATATAGGCACCGCACACGTTACTTCCTGTTTGGATGATGCCGACACGGGGCCAAACGATGCCACCTACCGGCACGCGGGGTTACTTCGTCAAGAATTTCCTGATTCAGTTAGACACCTGCAGATAATTCTAAAGTAATTAATCTGCAGCTAGATAGTCTCTACCCAGATAAGGCATTATCGAAGGTAAGTAACTTGTTTGTTTTTGTAATTCAAAAGCTTTGCGGCTGCAAAAGTGTTTTGTAGTTGAGGCCCATTGTTCAGTAGGGCTTGGAGGTATTTTGGCATCACCCATAATTGTGATGTATGAAGGGTGTCTCTGCCTGAAAGAGGGGTAACTAAACTTGCACTTCTCTAGATTTCAAGTTGAAGGATGCAGCTGCCCATGTATTGGTAAAGAAAAATGGAAACGGTCAGGAGCGATTGCAGTGCATGTAAAAGTGTGGTGGGGGCGTTTTTAATTTGTAAATTTAAAAAAGTGCCTAGGCCCACGGTTTTTCTCAGGGGCTATTGCTGCCTGCATCACCAACTGCCCCTGTAATTGCTGCCAAATGGCAGTTGAAATGCTACCTGCTGACATCACACTCCTCAGGTCACTGAAAGCTGTAAGGGCCATCTGGATGTGTTGGTATTATTGTGTGTTTTTAAGGTATATTACATTGCCATTTGCAGATGTGCTGTGCTAAAAAATAAGCAGGAAGCACTACCACGTGGAGGACTGTCATAAATAAGTGCTGGTGTTAAGAATTAAGTGCCGGTGTCCAGCACTGGCACAAATTAAACTCTCTGTAAGGGTTTTGGATATACATTTTAATATGGCTATAAAAATCCATTCTTAGTTTCCAGTGTGAAATAGATGGGTCCACCTTTTGACATTAATGTATGATTGTAGCAACCCTGTGGGATTCTCATTTAACCTATTACCTACTTTGCTGCTCAATCTCAGGCTGCATCTCTGAAGGATAAATGGGGTTTAGGTTACAAACCCAGTTACAGTCGGTCGAAAAGTATTACATCTTCTGGAAGACCTCCTTTGAAAAGGATGGAAAGGGCAAGGTAAGGTTGCTTGTTATAAAATGCATGTAGTTTAAACATATCCAATCTATTTGAGTGGCCTGTGTTTTACAATTTTCTAATAGTTATTCAGCTCCAAAGCTTAGGGTTGAACTCTATTGGTCCAACCCTGCATATTTTTGTGCATGTCTGTTCCATCATGGGGTTTCTTCCCAGACCTATCTAAAATGTGCTAATTAAATTTCCATTTTAGGGCCACAAATGTATCTCGTATGTAAATATAGGTTTTCTCTTGGCTGCTCTTTTGCTCTTTTTGCTGATTCCCACCATCTCCTTAATGTCCATTGATAGCACATTTTTGACAGTTGGTCCCTGAGAACCCTTAGCCCTATTACATGTAGTGTGCACTTATAGGAAGATGTCTCTTTATGTGATATATCAATAACTTGATATACCGTGCACAGAGTCCAGTGGTTCTCTTAAAAGTGGACAGTGCTTTGCTATGCAGTCCCAAAGTGCTCTGTTAGTGGTAGTGTGGTCGAGCAGCCTTAGGATTAACACAGAGGAGTGTAAGACATTTGCAAATACATACAAAGATCAATAAATGACAACACGACTCAAGAAGGAGATCCACACCAATTTACAAAAATAGTCAGTATCTTTATATATGTTTAGGCACCACAGAAAATTAGTTCAGGTAAGTACTGTTTAAAATAGGTTTGAAGTAAACAGCTGTTTGATACTTTCAATCATGATTGAAGCACGTTGTAGCGATGTTAAACTATGGAGAAAACATACACTGCATACAGTTACTTAATGACTTAGGGACCCTTCTCCAGGACTTGAGGTGAGTATGGGGCAAGATCCAAGGCAGCATCAACAGGTCACCTCAGGAGGCACTGGGAAATCCGCGTGCAGAGGTGCATTACATTGTCGGGTGTCCCATTCACTTCAAAAGAGAATTGGTCCTGTCACTAAGCGGCTGCAGGCTTGTACTGGGGGACCAGTCGAGCTGAACCAGCAAGGGGGCTCAACTCGCGATATTCAGGGACGTGGAGGCACCTTCGGTTCTCTTCTCCAGGGCCCAAGGGCGACTGGTTTAGGGTTGTCCTTAGGCATCCGGTTTTTGTCACCTGCAGCGGTTGCGGTTCAGGGGGCCTGCACAAAGAGGATGCAGGCAGCGTTAGGAAGTCCATAGTGGGCAAGTCCAAGGGGGGGCAGTGTCTATGCTGGACTGGCGGACCACGCTGGCACAGTTGGCCCACTTCAACTCGGTCTTGGCACGACGAGTGCAGTGGTGCTTTCCGGTTTTAGGTTTTGCGCAGTCAGGAGGCCTCACAGCTGTTCTTGGGTGCCTGCAGGATGCAGGGGAGCAGCTCAGCTACTCCACGGGAGACTCTTGGTTCTTTTTCGAAGGTAGGTAGTCATCCCAGGCTTTTGTAGTCACAGCTGCAGTACGAGTTGACTTTGGCGCACTTCTCTATGAGGAATGCAGACAGGCTGGCGGGTATGGGTCCAATTCAGCTACTTCTTCTCTGCTTTTGCGGCTCTTAGGTCCTTCTTCTTCTTAGGTCAGAGGAATCTACTTCTCTGGTGTCAGGGGCTCCCCTAAATACTGAATTTAGGGGTGTTAGAGGGAGGCCCAGCTAGTAGGCAATTGGCTACTTACCTCTAGGTTGACTACACCCTCATATGACTACTTCCATTGGGAAGTGGCCATAATCCTGACCCTAGTTGGTTAATTCTCTTCAGGTCAATATGGAGGAATCTGTCGAGTGGGGTCCACATCACCTGCCCCAACCTAGGGGTGGTGCTGGCTGAATGTGGCACCCCTCCTAATCTAACAAATTTTCCCATCTATGCTCTCGCCAAAAGTGTAGCAGGACAGGAGTGTTGGCATCCTCTCCTTTGCAAGAAACCAGAGTCCCATACCAAAGGCGGAGGGACTGCTTTGAAGCTCCCTTGCTTGACAGGCTAATCTGCAGGTCATCTCTTGGGAGAGGGTGGAAGACACCCCCTGCCAGAGCTGGCCTGGTTTCTTGCCTCCCGAGAGTGAGGCCCGAACCCCATCTCGACAAACACATCCTGCAAATACGTCCAGTCCACCGTATCAAAGGCTTTTTCGAAGTCCACGGACAAGAGTGCTAAGTATGGAGTAAGCACATGCCGGTGGGCCAAAGCCAGCTGCAGCCTCCGGAGGCAGTGGCGTATTCCCCGCTGAGGCATGTACCCACATTGGTCTGGATGGACCAGCAGGGTTAGGTAGGGTTTCAAACGTTGAGCCAGAAAGGTGGCAAACAACTTAATTTCAGTGTTGAGGAGGGAGATGGGACGATAGTCCGCACATCTACGGGAAGGGGGCTGGGATTTCGGAAGAACCACAATGGTGGCAATGTCCGTTTCCTGCGGTAAGGAACCTTTCTCCACGGCTTCAATGAATAAGCTGGTCAAGTGGGGCGCCAGCGTGTTTCGGTATGCCGCGTAATACTCCTGGGGAAGGCCATCGGGGCCCGGGGTCTTACCCGAGGAGGTGAGAGTGATTGCTTCATCGATTTCTTTGCGGGAAATGAGGCGATCCAAGTCTTTCTGAGCTGCCATTACTACACCCCACCCCGTTCAAGGAGGGCCGAGAGTGACCGCTCGGGCCTGCGTTGTGTATAGTCTCAGGTAGTAAGCCGCGAAGGTATTAGCCATCGCCAGAGGAGCACAATGGACCGCTCCTTCCTCGTCAGCCACCTCTGGGATAATACGATTTGCCCGTGGGTATGTGGCCAACCTGTGCAGGATTGTGCCATTTTTATCCCCCTACCCGTAGATTCTCGCCACTGAAGACCTCCAAAGGAGCTTTGCCGCGTCTAGGGAGAACTGTCTAATGTCACCCCGAAGGTGGGCAAGTTGCCGGGCTTGGGCGGCATCCTCTGATGTGGATAGGAGCTGTTCCAAGCGGAGCGCCTGCGCTTCCTTGGATGTTATCTCCTGTAAATGCGCCTGCCTCTGGATCTTTAGCTGCCCCTTAGTGATGCCCCTCATGGTCGCCTACCCTGCCTCCCAAAGGGTGTCCGGGGAGGCTACAGAGCCCTCATTAGTGGTGAAGTATTGTTTAAGCTCCCTCCCCACCACCTTTTTAAAGTCTTTATCTTGGAGGAACCAGGCGTTCATCCTCCATGTTTGGCGAGCCGAAGGAGGGGGAGCCCCTGTGCTGAGGAGTATTGGAGAGTGGTCAGAAATGCCTCTGGGCACAATGCGGACATCTAGAATCGCAGAACAGTCAGGCGCGGGGACAAAGATTGCATCTATGCGCGTTTGTGTGTGGTGAGCCGCGGAGGTATGAGTGAATTGAGTGGTGCGGGGGTGCCATGTGCACCATGCATCGCAAAGTCCCAGGGACTCCGACCAGCTCTGCAGCTGTTTCGCGCGCGCTGTTCGGGTAGCGGACGGAGGATCCGACGTATCAAGGGCCAGTGCCAACTCTGCATTAAAATCACCCGCCACAACCATGTTGCACATGGGCGTATTGTTTAGCAGGGCCGCCGTATGCACCAGTTTGGACGTGAGCATCGAGGGGGGAGCATATACCGACATAAGAGTGAGAGGGGAGCCAGCCAGCGACCCACACACTGTCACCGACGACCCTTGAGGATCGTGGAACACTTGGGAAAGAACAAAAGGCAGGGTGCGTCTCAGGAGGATAGCCACCCCTTGCGAGCCCCTGGAGAAGCCGGAGCACCACACCCTGTCGTAGCCATAGTGGGCCAAGAAGGGGCAGCAGTTACCCAAGAGGTGCGTTTCCTGAAGCATAAGAATATCTATGTGGAGACGCTGCGCATATCTGAGAACCGCCATGCGCTTGTGCCGATCCAACAGGCCATTGACGTTCCACGACAGTACGTGGAAAGACGCCCTGGGCACAGTATCAGTGATCATGGTAGGTGCTGCCTGGCTCGTGACAAGTAGCATAATAGGGGTGTGTAGTTGCGCATGGGGCCTGCACTGACAGGAGCATTTGCATGCTATCAGAGCGTGTCCTGTGCAGCTAATAAGAGTCTGTGCCGTTCCTTGATTGCTGAAACATAAAACCGGGTGCATGTTTGGTTGCTGTGTAAACATTGTTATTATAAAAATAATAAAACCAAGACTAAACACTACAACTTCAGAGGACAACGGTCCCACCTCCCCCTCCCCACCCTACACTTCGAAAATGGAAGCATCTGTCACCCCAACAATGAACTAATGGAACAGAACCAAACTAAAACGCTTGTAAGTAGGGAAGCGTGGAGTACCCCTCCTCATTACAGGATGTTCATAAACGAGATCATCATAGGAAAGAAACATAGACCACACTTAACACAGTCCCCGGCTGCAGAGCCAGGCCCGGCAGGGAGAGACGAGATCAAGCAGGATCCTTCAAGAGCATCGGGCTACGCGAACGGTCAGTATCTGGAAGACCAAAAAGAGAGGGCCGGGGCGAGGCAGCTCCGCACTCCAGGCGGCCCGAGGAGCCAGAGCGCCTCCCGGCAGAAGATTTGCCAGAGAGCATCACTGGCTGCCGGGAGCGGCCCGAGGGGGAGTCAGACCGAGCCCGCCTCTGTCCACGGTGCCTGCGGTGACGGTTGCGCTGCGGCTGGGGGGCGAAAGGTGCGGGCTAGACAGTTCCGCTGCTTCCTCCCCCCCCCCCCTTCCCGGACGAAGACTGGCCGCCAGCCCGCAGAGGGCGCTCTTCAGTTGCCCATGTCCAAGCCTCAGTAGGAGAGTTGAAAAGCAAGGTTTTGTTGGCGAACACCACTCTCAGGCGTGCCGGTTTAACCTCACAAAAGGATCGACGTTGTCCTTGGATCTCACGGGTATAGTTTGGAAAAATCATGATTGCGTGATTCTCATAAAGGAGCCGCTGCTGCTTGTGGGCTTCCGCCAGGATAGAGTTGCGATCTTTGAAGTTGAGAACTCGCATTATGACTGGTCGAGGAGGAGCACCTGGTGGCGGTCTAGAAGTAAGAGACCTATGGGACCGCTCGATCGCAAACCATGGGGAAAGAGAGCCCTCAGGGACCCACGACCGCAACCACGTGTCCAGGAAGTCCGCCGGGCGGCCCTGCTCCGCTCCCTCCGGAAACCCCACGAGGCGGACGCAGTTGCGCCAGCACCTGTTTTCCGCATCCTCCTCGCGGCGGTGTAACTCCTGAGTGTGAGACTGGAGACGGGCCATCTGCCCCTTCAGTTGCTCGACGTCATCTTCTACAGTAGAGATTTGGGTTTCAGTCTCCTTGATCCGGTCACTGGCATTCCGAAGATCCTGCCGGATGAGGGTCATGTCCACCAGCACCTCCGCGATCTTGCCCTCCACTGACATTTGCAAAGCGTGGATTGCCAGCAATATGGTGGACAGATCAGCAGAAGGTGGAGGCTCTTGTTCAGAGGGGCCCCCAGTCGCACCGACATCCGATGTGGTAAAGCAGTCCATCTTGGTTTGCCTTCGCCGACCTGTCGGTTCTCCCCATGGTGATACCCCCTGGAGCTGCCAATTCCAAGCCTCCTCGTCGGGAGGTGGTGGTCCCTTCCAAATAGGACAAAGTCAAGAAGCAGGAGCGGCTAGAGCAAAGGAGAGGCCCCAGCCAAATCCGCCACCGCACAAATCAGCACCCAATGATCAGGATGGGGCAGGAGCAGAGGGGCCAACAGCCAGGCACAGATACTTCAGGGCTAGGGGCCCAGACAATGGCGGAACAACAGCGGAGCAGGGGGCGGGGCACCCCCACACACCAAGTACAGTTCCCAAAACCGGAGGGCGAGCCGGTGGCCCAGCAGACCAAGTCCAGTCCCAGACCCCCCACCTCTCGATCTATGCAGCCGAAGACGTCCCCGGAACCACCCCCAGCCTGGAATCGCTGCTCGCCATGTACCCCCCCCCCCCCCACAGGAGGACTGCGGAATCCGGGGGGACCACGTTCACACTTGCCTGGTCCTGCTTTTCTTTAATTCTGAGGAAGCTTTGTCACTCACTGACTCCGATCTGTTACTCTTCTCTGAAGCAACAGCTACAAGGTCCAGCCTTTTCAGACCATGAGTGCCAGGTGTGCACGAAGAAGCCTCTGGTGATTGTACCTCCATGACAGCACCCCAGCTGTCATCACTCCTTGACACTTGCTCTGCTCTGTAGAAGCTCCCCGCTCCCAGATCGAGGAAGGACCAGGAGGCGGCGAGGCGGACTCGGACGCCGCCGAGAGCCGACAGCGCAGAGATAGAGGGCCTCCTCCAGCGCCCAGACGTGTCCCCCGTAGGCCCCCGGAAGAGTATAGTCAGCGAGTCGCGGTGGAGGGGAACAGGCACGTATCTCCACTGCCAAGGGAGAAGGCTGCGGCAATGTGGGTCGCGGCTTTCGGCTCTCCGGAGCGCCGGGCCTCACCTCCCCGCACCACCAGGAGGGGGGGCACTCGGCAGATAACAGCAACAGGCGCTGCCTGAGGGCCCACGAGCACCCTCCATCAGCCTCCCCGCTGCCCGACACGACAGTCGATGTAACGGCAGCACCGCCGGGGAGGCTGGGGCTCAGATGAAAAGCGCCGTCCCCACTGCAGGCCACCAGGACTCCATGCTGCCAATCCGCCCCCCTCCCTCGCCGGCCGGAGGGGCTAACAGATCTGGTAAAAGGCGTGTGCCCCCACAGGTATGGCGGGTTCCTCAGGCCCTGCAGCAACCGACTGGGCAGATCCCATAGAGAGCAGCCCGGGGCACAGTCAGGATGCGGGAGCCGCCATCTCGGCCGCGAGGCAGTGCCGGCCAGAGCGTCGCGGCAGAAGAATGAATCTCGGGGCACTGCACTTCCAAATCGCAGCCGCCGGTGCAGTGGAGGGTTAGCAGCAGTTTGTCGCTTCTGATGACTCGCTCACGGTAAGGATTGCGGGCGGATGGCGGAGGGGTCCAAGAGCACTCTTACAGTGCGTCCACCATCTTGGCTCCGCAAGCCACGCCCTCTTACTAGGGGCTTAAAGAGGGTGCTAAAGGTTTTGCCAATTAGGGGGAACAGTTGGACAGTTCTTGGATGGAGCTCTGGCTAGCAGGGACCCAGTGCGCTTTCAGTTGAAATCACATCATGTACCAGGCAAAAAGTGGGGGGTGACCATGTCAAAAAGGGCACTTCCCTATAGCACACCTTTCCTCTCTGCTGCGGTGTAGCCTTATCTGGGTGTGCTGGTGCTGACAAATACAATACACCTTATTACAGTCAACGCACTACATTGCAGGCTCGAACATGTTGCTGCAGTGTAAACCGTGCCCGAGCGAAAGGTAGACTGGCTCTTTTCAGCCACTGGTATGCCTTTTACTTCAGCCCAAAACTACAATTTCCATTTGAAGGGGGGCAAGGATACCTGGTGCATGGTCGTGTTAACCCCTTCTCCCCTTTCAAGAGCTGCTTTCAGGAAGCACACTGATTGCACAACACCGTATGTGGCGTACTATTAATGCTCCTTGTAATTGGCTCTTTGCTCTTACATCTGCAATGTGGCATAGGTGCAATGATAAAGGGTTCCCTCATTTGCATTGGATCAAGCCCCCATGTAAATGAAGTGC
This sequence comes from Triturus cristatus, assembly GCF_964204655.1. Lineage (NCBI taxonomy): Eukaryota > Metazoa > Chordata > Amphibia > Caudata > Salamandridae > Triturus > Triturus cristatus. The sequence continues at coordinate 462,009,947 of NC_140582.1, read as the reverse complement.
AGGATCGGTCACTTTGCCAGGATTTCCTTGTATATCCATCCATCAGACGTCCACCTAACCAGGGTATTGCTCTCTAGTCTATTCTACAGGTGAGGAATCTGCAGGTAGAAGTATCCATCAGAACAAAAAGTTACTGCGGTAACGATCTTTCTGATAGACACTATATCTGCCTGCTAATTCCTTACTGTCATGCTACCTCCCCTTTAGATGGATTGTTGTAGGGAAAGTTAAAAAGGCACCAAATCATGTTTTGATACTGCATTACTTTACTTAAGTCAGTTGGTTCGCTCGCCTCAAAGGTGGCAGGAAAATATATCGAAACTGACATCATTGCGCTGGGGTGGGTGCTATGTGGCTTCGATGACGTCATCTCACTCTACTTCCGGCGTTGACACAAAGGCAGCATCCCCTTCATTTTTTAATATGGCATGTGTATGATGAACAAGATTATACTCCACACAATTACACATCCATAGTAAGAGTATCTTATAACATATTGTATTCATCTGTTACTTTTCCTGTTACATTGTTTATGCATCTCTAGGACAGAACCTTTATTTTCTTCGCAGTCTCCTTTCCGTAACAATTTGTCTCCAGAGTGACCATCCCTTCAGGTTTCATCGCAACATTAAGAAATCTCTCACTATGGCAATATACTCAATAGGGAGTGATCGGGCCTACTATCAACACTGTCCACCTTAGATGTGTATATTTTAAAGAAGCATAATCTGCCATATAATAGAGTATTCCGAGATTTGATGGGGGAAAGTAAAAGCCATATAAAGGAAAAACACAAGAGAAAAAACGCAGTTGTCATTGTAAAATGAACTTACAACTAATGATAAACTACCAGGGGTCCTCAGTCAACACAAACATCTGCAACAATTTAACCAAGGCTTCTTTGAGGTCGGGGGTACCCAGAGGGGGGAGGGGGATGAAGGGGAGAAAAAGCCAATAAAGCTCACAGCCAACAGGGGATCAACACCCAATGCCTAACCCAACCAACTGAGGCAGCACCCCCTTCCGACAATGTGAGAGCTTAAAAGTTTCTGGATGCAGTCTGATGCCTGAGATAATTCTACAGTTGAGGAATCTGCAGGTAGAGAGAGTATCCACTAGAAAGATGGTTACCACAGGTAAGTAACTTTTTGTACTGGTACACTCTGCCACTGAGGGCTCTACTAAACAAAGTAAGCTGGGAGAAAGTAAGTGTAAAGTTTTTGAACTCCTTGTCAGCTCTTAACTACCCACCCATCTATCTGGCAACAATACGGGAGCTGTCTCCCTTCTGGAAGCAGAATTGAACTAGACTGTAGTATGTTGATTTGAGAATTTTGTTTTCATGTTTCGTTACATGCATTTGGTCACTTTCTTAGATTTCTTTTTGCTATGACCAGTTAGGCAAGCCTTGTTTTTTCCTTAATAGCTAGGTTTAAGTTGACGAAATAGGCACACACTCGTAATTGATGTAAATAAGAGACACTATTGCGAGAGATACAAGATACCCTGTTAACTGTTATAGCAGCAAGTTTCTGAGATTTTACCTTTGTACCTCAAAAGACAAAGCAATCATAATTTGCTAATAGCAAAATCTGCACGTATTAGGTATCCACTTACATCTATAAATTTCCTCTGAACTTCTCGTCTGGACTTCATTTTCAAATGTACCTCTCACTTTCGGCGGAGAGAAGCGTGAGGTGGTGCATTCCAGAGTATGATAGTTTCTACTGCTTGCGTGATGTCTGCTCTCAGCTGGCAGTAATTTGATGAACCGGGTTGTTTAGTGTGCCAGGCACCCTCTGTGGAAATATTCTGCTCTGTGGAACTTTACGGGAGGAGTAGTGCCAGTGATCCGCTCACACAGCCTCGGAGCAGATATCAGCAGTTTGCTTTAGGAAAATAAAATAATGACTATGTTATACCGGGCCTTTCTTTGGTGTGTGGCAAAAGAATTTACAATGTAGTAATACAAGACTTAACCAATTGTGACACAATATTCTTCACCCAATCAGCAGTTCTGCTAATAGATTCGCAGGTAGGCAGTACAAGATGGGTCTAAGCTGCCTCTTTGGTTTAGGCTCCAGGAGATTCACAGACTCTGTAGTGTCCTCATAGTTGTTTGTGTGGCATTGAGACATTTAGTTTGACCCCATTACAGAGTCCGAATAAAGTTCTAGACATAAACATTCAAACTACTTGTTTATTTTTATGCAACTCCTCCTGTAGTCACTTAGTTAGAGGGCTTCCATGACCTTTATAAGAGGAGTACTTTTAATAAGCACCAGAAGGTGCTGTATGTTCAGAAAATTGCCGAAAATTAAGGTGTCATGATCGCTACATATTTTCTTCCTTTGTGGTAACCGTCAGCCTCTGATGCATGATGAATTAAACCGCAAGGCATTTTGCATCGAAGAGCAATCAAAAAATAGAAGCCAGACCGTGTCATAACTGGTTATATTCAGGATATTTTCTATTCCCAACATAAGACAGGCATGTATTCCGTACTTATATTTCTACTGCTAAACATATTTTTGAGACTTGAAAAGTTCAGCATAGTAATCTTTGCTCAGATCCTCAGTGCCATTAAGTGCCAAGATTTCTTAATTTTAGGTAATGTTAATGATACATGTGTCCCCTAACCATCACAGTGTATTTAAAAAAAAAAGTATTGCCTACATGATGTACAACAAGAACCTAATGCCCTTTACAATAGGGGTATAATGGCCTCAAGGCACACACAACCAAGGTCAGCCTCCTTCATGACCAGTGCAACTTCCCTAGACTCACAAGTGATCCATAAGGCCAGTTCACTTGGGGGGGAAGGGCGTCTCCCATTTTCCCTATATGGGGAGTTAAAAAAAAAATGATTGCGGTGGCAATAAAATTACTTGGAGCCTTAGCTTGGTGTTCCGTAAATACAACCCTTTATCATTATCACTTTATGAATTTGTTGAAAATGTTATTAATCATCTTTATGTGGAGCAAGTGAACATCCTCAGTCAAGTAATTTACAGTGATTTTGATTGGTCCAGCAAATCATTAAAGTGGTATTTACCACAAGGGACTGTTGGCATCTGCCACTACTTATCGCTAAAGGCATTATCTCTGTTGAATGTAAAGAGCAAGGTAGTACTCATGCCTTCTAATGTCATAAACATAGTAGAGAAAGCGGACAACATGTTTATGGAGTGCTAACAATCCTACTTCTTTTCTGCTCTAGCCTAAAACATTTTTCAGATTAAAGCAATTCAACTCCATCCCAAACCAATAAGAAGGGAAAACAGTAGCAAGATTAAATCATTCACTCTGCCATATCTCTAAAAGGACGTGTAGAGGCTTTCTCATTCTGGCTGAATACCCTTTCACTGAACCTCTGTGTTGATTCCCTTCATTCTGGCCCTGTGTTTGGTTATTGAAAACTATTACTTTAAAGAAGCTGAAGCTAGCTGTGGACCTGTGAGATCCTCTGATAATTCAGAAAAGGTGTAGCCTTCCATTGATAACGTTTCCTCCCTATCTTCCTCTATTTGCAGTTGCAGCATCTAAATGCACTTGTAATGGAATAGGTTTTAGATTGTTAAACATATTGTTTGGTTAAGATATATAAAATTCATCTTTTATGAAACTCCTCCTATAGTCACTCTGGGAAAGGGCTTCCATGACACTTATAAGGGGTGTTCTTTTATAAAGCACCAAAAGGTGCTGGATTTCAGCATTTACAGAAAATTAGGGTGTCATGACCTCCACATATTTTCTTCCTTCTCAGTGACGCAGCCTCTAATGCATGATAAATGAAACTGACAGGCATTTTGCGTCAAAGAGAATCAGAAATTAGAAGCCAGACAGTGACATAACCGGTTATATTCATGATAAATAATCTTCCCAATATAAGACAGGCATGTATTCACAACTACTACTAAACACATTTTTGTGATGTCAAAAGTTCAGCATAATCATCTTTGGTCAGATCCTAAGTGCTATTAAGGACAAAGATTTTGTTAATTTCAGGCAACATTAATGATGGATACGGCCCCTATCCATCAGAGTGTATTTTTTTAAACGTATTATTGTTTATAAGGCACAAAAAGAACATAATGTTCTTTGCGGTGGGGGTATAAAAGCCTCGAGGCATACACAAGCCAAGTCAGCTTTCTTCATAACGGGTGCACCTTAAAACTTCTGAGCCAATGGGACCTAGTAGTATCTTAAACAGGTATAGCATTTAAATCTTAAAGGTGTGAATGTTTGAGCTTCCAAGTCAATGGAACAGTTAGAATCTAGTTTGGAGGAAATGGTGAGCGTGTTGACCCTTTTCTGAATAGCAGCAGCGGAGAGCTTTATTTTCCTAATGTACTGAGTTTGGGTCTTCATTTAGGCAGTTGCACAGATTGCATTTGGATTGTCTAGCAGCTGTGTTGGGTATTGGTCGGAGCCTGTCCAACTCACTGTGTGTAACATAATGCCCTCCATGGCCAATCCGAGGACCCCAAGCCGCAAAAAAAAAAAAAAAAATCTCAAATGGTATGAAAGTGGCCCTTACAACAGAGGATATTAGAAAGAGTGAAATATGGGGGTTTACCGCATGTTTCTTCGAATCCCAAAATGGGTACCCAGATAAATGAGGGACATTTTTAAAACTTGAGAGGGATCAACAAGTATAAGAGAAAATGCAAATATAGGATTGTGTCTGTTCCACAGATTTGGGTAACTAAATGAGACAGAGACTGGATGGGTTTGCTCAGTATCCATTTCATTTCCATATTCCAAATCTTGAACTGCACAGAAAGTCCTGAGTTATGTAGTGTGAGGCAGGCATTTCCCATTCAAGGTATATTTCCGTTTGGTCATCACCTCAGACATTTGAAATAGTGTTGGTTGTTCTTGGGGCTTCTGGTCTCTCTGTTTTCAAAGATTGTAGATGTTCCTTTATATATGGATAAGTGGGTCCTAAGAGATATCTACCAGGAAGGTTTGGCCTTATCTCTCCAGACAATCATGTCACAGCTGCACATGCTGGAAGTTGTCCTTAATCTAAAAAAGTTACAACCTGGAAGATGTATGTTATTGGAATGGTGCTGTACTCTTCTCAGTTGAAGTTTCTCTATTCAGAAGAAGATGTGACCAACAATTTTATTTTGGCAGTACAGTCTCTGAGCTTGCTAGGCCTTATTGTGTCCTGCATTCTGTCAGTACCAAAGGTTAAACTGTGAGTACGAATTGTGCTGTGGTTATTTAGGATTTAGTGGTCTTGGTTGCAGGATAAGAACTGGTTGAGAGGACTCTCTTAAATAGGCAGGTTTAAGAAGTGGCCGATGCCTTCTTGTGTGGGTGGGTATAACATATAAAGCATCTGCACGTGAGTGACATTTTGTCAGAAAGGAAGAAATAAATACACACACACCAACTTTTTGGAGCTCAAAATGATTCTGTTGGCTCTTATGCCTTTTCTTCCCAGATTGCAAAGCAAGCAGAATCTGATGCTAATTTAAAGCCAGAACCCATCTCAACTTACCAAAACTGTAGGTGCCCGATGACTCGTTCATGGGACTTTCTGAGGAGAGGTAGTTTGTGAGATGCAGTGCTGGCTCCTTGGATGTTCAATCTTGCTGTGCCTTTGCATCTTTTCTTACCATGCAGATGGTGTAAAGCAGATTTAGGATGTTTTATATATCAGTGATCTGCCTGCTTTGAGTCATCCCAGGAGGATTTGGATTTAGAAAAATTTGTGGTCTGAGTTAGGGGAGCAACCAGACTGGTAGGGTTTCCAATTAGTTCCATTGTTTGTTTCAGTCGGCGACAACCTTTCCATCTAGCATTGCTCTAGAAAGAGTAATATTTATTAGATATGATCTATCTGATGGATTTGTGGATGCCAGTCGAAAGAGCACAAGACGTCTGTGAAACAGTACTTGGTTCAAGTTCACTTAATGTAAAGAGATATTTTGTCCTACAAAGTGGCTTTTGTCCTGGAAGTCTTTTACTGGATGGTAAACAAGTGTTCTTCATGCGAAACAGTATTGATATATCTTTTTTTGGTGATGCATCCCAACCCCGCCTATATTCTCAAATGCTTTGGTTTTCTAGTGTTGCAGACTGGATTTTGCTTTTGGTAAGTATTCTAGCTACCTCTGTTCGTCCACATATATATCTACTACTTTGTTTGATGCTAAAAAAAATATTTTAAAAAAATACTCATATTCTTATGCTCTGTGTATAACAGCTCAGTGGGACATCAACTTAGTAATTATTGCATTTGTGGCTCCACAGTGTCAGAGTTTGAACAATTGCAATGTGAAATTCATTACCTTTAAGGTTGTGTTCTGGTTTTCAATTATATCAGCCATGAGGAGTGCGTGACTTAAATGCGTTGTTGGCAGACCACTGAGTAGTCTGCATTCCCTACGGTGAACTTCCAATCTGGTTTGTCTTGCAGTTCAAAAGTAGGAGATGGCGAAGAGCTTCCAGAAATTCGTGTCGATTCAGCTTCTCCTGCGGGTCCCAGAGTAACCTTCAACATTCAGGATACAGTAAGTACACTCTGCTGCTAGATGGTCGCCTGCTGGCAGTGACTGATGATAAGGCAACATTAACTTTATTCAGTCAAGACTGAAAGTGTCAGTCTTTGTAAAACAATGTGTGGCCATGATTAACATTCACAAATCTATGTGGCAATGCTGTGACTGTGCATGCTAAGACAAATGTGTATTTATTGGAAAAACATAAACACTGGAATTCTTCAACGTAGATACAAAATCATGCAGCTTCAACAAAAAGCAACATTAATATGTGCCACTAATTTGAGTTTAGCACTTAATCCTTGTGATAGATTCTGCGTATGTTTTTCTGATCCATGAACGGACTTGCCGGTGTTCTGCTCAATAAAAAAATCTTTATAAATTGATCCCTTTTTATAACCTGGTGGGTCTTGAAGTCTTGTGATGCTACCAGTGTTTGATGTATTGTATGTTTTGAAGCAAGGTTGTTATGCCATTGTTTAATTTTATTACTTGCTTTTTGTGAATAAATTATCTGTTTCATTTTGTCATGTTTCTGAAAATTATTTCTAATCACTCCTATCTATATCCTAGCAGAGAAAGGTCCCTCTCCACTAAAGTATTGCCACCTCCCTCCCAGCCACTAGTCACAAGGTGGGATGGATTCAGCAATGCTGCCAAACAGATGGCGCTATACCTGCTTAAACCCCTGCTTGCAGCCCACCAAGCCTTTCATGTAGAAACCAAGTGGAAATAGTCACATGATGGGGAAGTAGGATGTCAGTGAAGTGAGTGAGGGTCTATCTGTGTTTAAGGTTGTCTTACTGATGGGCAAATACTTGTACCTTAAGTTGTTAGTCCAGTGATAAAAGAAATTGCTTAATAAGGCCAACAGCGAGAATCCAATGCAATGTTTGGTCCTTTGAATGCTTAATGCCAGTGGCACAATTAGTACATTTTTAGGAAAGAATCTGTATTAGCAAGTGTTTTTTGTGGGTGTAAAATTGGAGCAATTATCCAAAGTAATGCATCTACCCCAAATAATGTTTTTTATTGTCGGGATGCCTTAACATCCCACTCAAGACTCACACCAGGTTCTCTCTGTACCTGTTACAGGCTTGTTTTGGCTGGTTTTCTTTTCTGCATCAGGATTCAATGTAAGAAGCTTGTCACTGACTTGGGGTAGCCTATTCGGTGGTGTTATAACTCAAAAGTCAGCAGAAGGTGCAGTTACTTTTTAAAGCCACACTTAGATGGTGATTCAGTTGGCGCATAGCTCCCAATTAGAATAGACATTTTTCAGATATGCGCAGATCTTCTGGCATTCTCAGAGAATATAACAGCAGATTCATAATCTAGACGAGTGGGGAACACACTTTACTTTTTAAGGAATTACAGTCAGAGGTCATTACTAACCCTCTTATATCAAGATTAGATTTCCATGTAGTTAAATCTCAGGTGAAGTTATTATATGCTAGTTCCATGGATATTCCTTCATGAAATTAAATTCAACATAAGAATGGAAAGAGGACACTATCTAAAACTGTTTCTCTTCTGCTTCAGAATGCACAATATACATAAGAGGGTCCCTGTAAAGCAAATAAGTAAAGGGGAATCAGGGAAGAAACATAAAAAATCAACCCCCTACAAAATAGTCAAGATCATACATTCATTGATAATGAGTAATGTCCCACAGAAAGGCAGTTAATTTCTTTTATCAAATGGTAAAAATCTTTTTTGTATTTCTTTTTTTTAAAATAAATATACACATAATTTGTCACATACAATCAATTCAGCATGTATAGTATCCTTTGTGATTTATGTCAGACAGAAGAGCCACCATCTAGTCAGGAGAAAACCATAATTTTGGTACATGTCTCCAAAACAATCATCAACAAAAAAGGAGAAAAACCTATAATAAATAAAAAAAACTAAAAACACATTGACAAAGACTAACAATATTACCGTTGACTCAAACAGGAAACTCCATTACAAATAACACAGCATATTTCAAATATATGATACACAATTAACACAATTGCGCCGATGCGCGTTTCGGAACTGGCATGTACCATCCTTCTTCAGGGCACTGATTTCATATGATGTTAGGAATTCAGAAATACATTCTGTCTTAACATTTTAATGTGCACGTATTCAGATACATTCAGGGCTCCGTAATATATATATATATCACATTTTTCAGAAGCTATACAGAATCCAAGTCGCTAGTTAGTGTCGATGATGCTCCAAACGTGCATCTCGAATTCAAAAACACGTATACTGCAACCCAAGTTCAAATTTCGTCAGTCAGAGCACCAAAGACGTCTTATATTCGCTGAGTCTGCACCGATGTCTTCAGCATAAAAACATGATTGAGATTTGGAAGTTAAGAGGGAGTATTCAAAAACGGATATCCACCGGCGGTTTAATAGGGTCTCAGTCTGGATCCTGAATAATAGAGTTTATTTCAAATTGTAAAAGTGTATAGATCCAGATTCAGATGCTTCCGCTATATAATCATCTTTTAAAATTGTAAAGGCGTCTAATTCCGTCATACAGTGATCTATGATGTCGCTGGATCGCCTCCTCAATGAGATATAAATAAATAAGTCTCGGAAAGTTCCCTCCTAATTTACGGCACCGCCATCGTGTTCACACGCGATTCGCCCGGGTCGAAGTCATCATGGTGTCCAACAGACGGAGTCGTTTTTTGAAGTTACTAGTTTTCCTAGGGCATCAAGCAGATAAGTGACTCGGCAAGTGTGCAGTCTCTATGAACCACTACATTTGACATAGAAAAATCATGTAAATATTTGAATATGAAAACTGATCTTTATAAACCAGGGGTCTCCAAACGTTTCTGTAATATGAGCTACTTACGTTCAATGAAATTCATCAATAGCTACTAATAATATTAGTGTTGTAATACTGACCACAAAGATTACAGCAGAGGCCACCATATGCAGGATTACTATTTGTGATCATCTCAGTGCATCAGGCATGATTGCCAGCAGTAATGTAAAAATGTCTTTGTCAGAATGGAATGCCTCTACATGAGTGAAACATAACTGTCATAGCCGCGATGCCTTTGTCACCAGGGTAATATGATTTGTAAAAAGTCTATTCAGTGTCACTTGATTAATCACCCAAATATCAGCTGTAAATATATTTTGGAAATTCAGCCATTTTTCTCCACAAATCAGCTTATGAGTTCTGAAAATACCCACATTTTCCTTTCAAATATACATTCTCTATTTTGGTATATGTATATCAATCCAACCAAGCTGAAGCTGCTAATTTAGTAGACGGGTTCGACACAGAAGAGCTACTTACAAGTAGCTGGAGAGCTACCAGTAGCTCACGAGCTACCTGTTGGAGAGCCTGTTATAAACCATCATTAGGTGTCAACAAAGAAACCTGGAGTGATGAAGCGCTCATTCTTAAACTTTGCTTCGCACCACCTGGAATAATTTCAAGACAACTTTTGAGACCCGGCATTGAGGCAACGTAAGTTTCCAGCCCAATCAAAACTTACGTTGCCTTGACACCGGAGCTGGACATGGTTTAAATTGGCAATGCTGATTACAGCTTTTTAACACTAATACGTGCACGAAGAACCCTAGTCACACAGCTCCTCACTGAAGACTTTCAGCGTCCACAATTTTGGAATTTTCCTGTGTGGAAGGAAATCTAGCGTATAGCTGCTGGGTCTTTAAAAAGATATCGCACTGGGAATAACCATGAGACTGAGGAGCTTGTCTTCTTGGATGCCCAGAAAAAGCCCAGATACTGGCGTATTCACAATTCTCCAAAGAATATGAAATAAAGGATCTAATTTACTAAGACAATCTCTCGCTTCATCAGTTTATGCTTGACAATTTTGCCGTTATTTGACTAAGTTGGTTTGATTGCCTCTCAGATCCTTGTGTCTTTTGTTGAATACGTTTATTCCTCCATATGATGTTGACCGCTTTTATATGGATCAATGAGAGGCCTGTTGGCTGGACACCTTCCCTGGGCCAGGACTAGTCTCACCCTCGGCCTTCCATGGAGGAATCTACTGCATTCACCATGGTCATGAGACAAGCGGCAGAGGTTTTGGATGTCGAGTTGCCTTCCATTAAGGTAAAAACTAACATCCTCACAGAGGTTCTACAGCCTGGAACCATTACTGCCTTCAACGAGACCCTGAACGAGACTCTCGTGGGTGCTTGGAATGAACCATGCTCTTGTTCACTGGTAGGTAGACAGGTGACACATCACAAACCCGCTCTGGGTGACCCTGGTTTTTTTGAGGCATTCAGAAACAGAATGTTGTCTTCCACTAGCTTTGTTCTTCTTACTGTCAACACCAGCTGCTTACCAGGCGAATGTTCACAAACCTTGTGGGACTCAGTTGCTGAAATTCTGTCAGCTGTCCTGAGGAAATTAGCACTAATTTGGCACAGACCATTCAAGAGGGCTAAGATGCGGATAAATACGAAATTCGATCACGACTAGAAACAACAAACTGCGTAGGCAGAGCAATTGGCTCTAACATGGTGCTTATACACCACAGTGGATAAGACCCAAGGGCTTCTTGGGTGACATTCAGGCATCACTCATAAATGTGCCTTTCAATTGGTCGTACTTTTTTGATGAGAAGGTTGAGTTTGCTGTCAAGCTCTTTAAGGAAAGTAGAGCTGCTGTATGCTCCCTTTGCCTTTCTACACACGCACAGTGGTTTCACCCTCTCAAGACATCACTAGGAGTTTGGCCTACAGATAGCATAAGCCCATAATCTCAGCAATAGGCACCCCAGTCGTTTCCAAGCTAGGGTAGGGGATTCAGCAGACAACACCCTGGGGTGCAGGGACAGTTAACCTCCCAATCCCAAGCCCCTCTAGCAGTAGCCTCCAAGCTTATTTAGTTTCCTCTTTACAGCACACCACTACCCTGTGAGAGGAAAGATCACATGTTTTCTTCACGGGTGGCAAACAGTTACATCTGACAGGTGGGTCCTGCAGATGGTCCAGCTAGGCTATTCCTAGCCATTCCTTCCACTACAACATCTTCCATTCTATTCGGAGCAGCTTTTTGAGAACCATTTGTCCATTTTGCTGCAGAAGGTTCAGGATGTTCTGGACAAATGAGCCATAGAGAGGGTCCTGGACTTGTACATCAGAACTGGGTGCTACTCCTGATATTTCCTTGTGCGGAAGAAGGGTGAGGGCCTTTGACCCTTCAAATTCTTCCTGTAGAGGAACAAATTCAAGAAGCTCGCTCTGACCCAGGTTCAGTCTGCAATCACTCTAGGAGACTGAATGATGGCATTTAACCTGCAGGATGCCCATTTCAGTGTTCCCGTTCTGCAGGCCCGCAGGTGCTATCTATAGTTCGTCATGGTCCACAAGCATTTTCAGTTTGCCCTTCTCCCTTTCGGTCCACTAGTGTCCCATCGGTGTTCACAAAAGTGATGGTGGTGATCTCTGGCAGTCTTTGGAGGTCTGGTGTACCAGTCTTCCCCTACCTCGACGACTGGCTGTTGAATGCTGCCTTGCCACAGTCAGATGTATAATAACTACAGACGACTGTGAACCTAATCTTACATCACTGGGGTTCAGGATCAATCTAATGAAGTTAAACCTGACTCCTTTGCAGAGTCTCCCCTTCAACTGAGTCATCCTGGATACCGTGCACTTTAGGGTTGTATCCCTGAAAGGTCTGGGTGTTCGGGTTATGGTCCCGATGTCTCAACCTCTGTCTTGCGTCTCAGTGAAGGTGGCTCTGAGCCTTCTTGATCTACTCGTCTCCTTCATCTTGCTCACCACCCATGCTGGATGGAACATGCAGGCTCAGCAGTGGGATATGAGGTATATTGGCCCAGCTACAGGGTAATCTGTTAGATTCCGTCCATGTTCCAGAGGATACTACAAAAGATCTGCAGTAGTGTCTGCTCGACTGTAATTGGACCAGGAAGAGACCCTTCTCCCTACCCCACCCAAAGCTGACAGTTGTGACTCATGTGTTGCTGCACATCTGGGGGCATCATCTGGTAGAGGTGAAGGTCAGAAGACTCTGGTCTCTGTCAGAGACCTTCTTCTACATCAGTTTGCTAGAGTTGTGGGCCATACCCTTGGCTTTGAAAGCCTTCTTACCATCCATCAAGGGGAGGCTGGTTGCCTTAACTATGTGGTACTGCAACAAGCAGGGTGATGTGTGGTCCTGGACTGTATTCCAGGAAGTCCTGCACCTCTGAACCTGGCTGGCTTGTTAGGGCATCTCCCTGATAGTACACCACCTGGCGGATCTTTAGACACCAAGGTAGACAAAATCTGCAGGAAAGCTTAGATAATCAGGAATGGAAGCTACACCTGGAGGTGGCGTAGGGCATTTTCCAACAATGGGGAGAATCCTGGCTTGATCTTTTTGCCATCGCTGAGAACATGCAGTTTCAACACTTTTGTAAGTTGGAGTTCCCAAGAAGACTCTTCTCTGAGAGGCGTTCAGTTAAGAGTGGAACACAGGACTCTTGAATGCCTTCCCACCACTAGCTCTGTCCTGAATTCTGAAGATCAAAAACAACCAGGCCCAAGTCATTCTAGTGTCTCCGAATTTGACCTGGAGGGTGTGGTACCCGAAACCACTGGGCATAAACATCTGTCCTTCGATCAGGCTGCCACTTCAGAAGGGTCTCCTGTTGCACCCAGGCCTGTGTAATCTACACCTCCATGCATGTAGATAAGCAGTGGCAGTTGACTACCTCCTGAAGTAGAGGATGTCATCTTGCCAGCCAGGCATGCTTCAACAAAATAGGTTTATGCCGGATAATGGGACACGTTTGTGACTTGGTGTGGTGTCCAAAACATGGATCAGTTGCAGGCCACATTGTTGGATATGTTACTGTTTCATCTGTCTTTGGCCTAGCAAGAAAGTGCAAGAATCTTTGAAATGTTATCTGTTGGCCCTTTTGGCCTTTTTGACGTTTACTAGACTAGCCGTCCATTTTCATATTACAGGTTGTGATGCGTTTCCTTGAAGGTTGGATGCATATGTTTCTGGCAGAGCCTTTCATGATGCCTCAGTGGGACATTAATTTGAACTTCCTTTTCTTATGCGATCCCCATTTGAGCTATTACACAACTGTTCCTTATGTCTATTGACTCTGAAAACGGTCTTTCTAATTGCTATTACCTCAGTTCCTCGCACGAGTGAGCTTCAAGCTCTTTTAGTTCAACTGGGCAACATCACCTTCTTTCAGGGCAAACTGTTGCTGAGAACTAGATCGGCATTTCTATCAAAGGTTGTGACTCCCTTTCAAGTCAAACAGTACTTCATGCTTTTGACGTTTCTTGCCCCACCTCGCCCCTTGAAAGAGGAGGGTTAGAGACTCCATTGTTTGGATTCAAAAAGAATACAGAGCTTTTACTTTACTTACTGCAAAGACCATTTGATGTACAATTTGCCAGGATCTATGGGGCAAATAAAGTCAAAGAAGTGCTGATCAAGACCTTATCCAGACTTGTATCAAGATCTGCTGTGCGTTGACCACAGAGCATCCCCCTGAGGTATTGAGGGCCAATTCCTCCAGAGCCAAGACGACTACACGGGCACGTAGAGTGCCTGTCCTGGATATTTGTCAGTCTGGTACATGGACATTAGTGCATACATTCACAAAGCATTATTGCATTGATATCTAGTTCTGATGGGAAGGGCATTTTGACCATTCGGTCCTGCACAACCTTTTTAGTCTGAGTCATTCCAGTGGTACTGCTGTCGTATCTGTTCTAAAGTTGAGGAATCTGGGGTTATAAGTAGCCATCAGAATATAATCTATTTACCTTCAATAATGTTCTTTCTGGTGGATACAAGTCTATCAGATTTCTCACCACCCTCCTACCTCCCCATTCTGTGGTATGGTATTATTTCATCTAAAAAGGTCCCAATTTAGAGCTCTGCACACTGGTGTGATTGGGCTATATGTCCAAGGGTGCAGATAGTGTTCACAAAGAAACCGATGTCAACACGCTTGCATGGCACCTATATGTGGCTAAAGCCTTTACTTCTGGGACCAAGTAGAGTCAATGCAGAGCTACTGGCACATAGGGGCTAGGCTGAAAAGTCTTCCAGATCCTCTCTGGCACCTAGGGATATTCCAAAGATGAAGAATCTGGTGTTAGAGTATCCACCAGATTAAGCGTTACCACATGTTAGTAAATTGTGCATCTTTACCAAAAATGTTAAATCATTTCTTGCCAAAGGAGTAATAGAGCCAGTCCCAGAGAAAAAGAGGTGTAACAAGTTCCACTACAGCTCGTACATGGTGCCCAAAAATTGTGTTGAGCTCAATCCCTTTTTGAACCTTTGGTGCTTGAACACTCTCCTTTGGAAGGATTAAAATCAAGACCTATGTTCTTTCTGCTTTAGACTGACTTGTGGCAGGCCATTCTCCCTACCCTTTCGAGAACTCGCAGTGGTGATTGATGCATCTTTTCTGGAGTGGGAAGGCTACTAGGAGGAGGTGGACGTCATAGGCCACTGGTCTCAGCTCGAGCAAACACACCACATCAATCTTTCAGAGCTGCCTGCAATGTGGCTGGCTCTCAAGGCCTTTCTGCTTCCATCAAGGCTGCCTCTTGCAAGTGCTGACAGATAGTACAACCGCCATGTGGTACGGCAACAGACATGGGCAGTGCATGGTCATGTGTGCTGTGCCAGGGGTTGTGCGGCTGTGGCACTGGCTGGACCTTCACTGAATTTCATTGTCTGTAAACCAACTGTAAGGATCCTTAAACACCAAATGGAAGGAGCTCAGAAGAGACCATCTAGCCGACCTTGAGTGGCATCTTAGCCTGGCAGTAGCTGAAAGGATTTTCTCCTATTTAGGGGGGCCTTGGGTAGATTGTTTCTGTACCCCAAGAATACTCATTATCATTTGTGATCTAGTGTTTCTGACCCATGGATTCATGGGGGCATAGTCTGCCTTCTGTGGGAATCCTGTCTCCTTTAGGCGTTCCTGCCTCTGCTTTCCAGGGTTCTGAAGAAGGTCAGGACCGACAGAGCTCAAAAAGAGGGGCTGGTCCACCAACAAGTCTGTGCCTCTTCACCCCTCTTAGTCTAGCTCTTTGAGATGACCAGATCCCCCCCAAAACAGGGCAGGGTTGTACACTCAAACCCTCACAAAATCCACCATCACACACTGAGATTGAGCAGAACCAACTATACGTAGATAGGATCTGCCTACAGAGGTGCTGACCATGATTTTGTACTGGGTTTGGCCCAACCAGGCTTTGCCTTGAGCACTGTTGAATTTTATCTGTCGGCCCACTCTGCCTGTCTATGTTTGTCTGATGAGCCCTATTGAAGTCATCATCTGTGATGCAGTATTAAAAGGCATACATATATTTTCTTGCTCCTTTTGTTATGCCTCAGTGGGACCTTCATTTGGTTATTAACTTCTTAATATGCACACTTGTTGAGCTTATGCACAACTGTTCTTTTAGGCGAATGAGCCTCAAAACTGTCTTCCTCATTTTGGTTACCCCCACGCACAGTTCATGTGAACTGCAAGCACCATATACCATCACCTTTATGAACAAGCTTGTGCTTAAGACCCAGGCATTATTCCTGCCTAAATTGTTGTCACCTTTCATGTAGGACATTCACTCGCCCTCCCCACTTTCTTCTCCCCGTTACATATCTCGAAGGAGGAGAGACCACTGTACTGGTTGGTCCCCAAGGGAGGCCTTATCTTTTGTTTATCAATCAGGCTATTAAGTAATGAGTAGATGCTCAACTGTTGGGTTATCTAGTGTTAGGAAGGGAATGGCTGTCCAGAAATGGACTTTTCCCAGATGGATCGCTCTTTGCATAAAAATGTCCTATTCCATGCTCAAGACGTAGCCTCCAGAGGGCCTTACGCCTCATTCTACAGGAGCTAAGGCTGCCCCTTCAGCTTTGGCCAGGAGTGTTTTGGTGCTGGACAGCTGCAGCTGCATGGGTGTCATTGGATTACCTTCTGCATGAACTCAATATTGTTGATATGGTCTTGTATCTGATTTGGGGTCTTGCTGCACAGTCACTGTGATTGTCTCCAATCCCACCATGCCCTTTTTGTCTCTAAATGACGCTTGGAGGATGAAGTCCAATGGCTAGGAGTGTTCGGTACTGTATATCTGTCAGGTGGCAACATGGGCATTTATTCTTCACCAGCCATTACTGCTTTGACTGTTCGGTCTGCAGGCAGGACAGTTTTGTCAGCTGAGTCCTACAAGATTTCCTGATATGAAGTTCACCCCTCAGACCCTCCAACATTTGGCGGTTACTACTTTGGTATCTAATCGGTATCGAGGTCAGTGAAGAGTGGTCACCTGAAAGAATAATGGTTGTGTTCTCTGTGGCCTGAAAAAGATTTTCCCTCTAAACTAAAAGTCTATCACCATTTTTTATTGACTGGAGGGCTATTGCATTGAGAATAAAACTGGTACAGCCGAAGAATTGATTTTTAAATATAATATATGTATCACTTCCCCATGTTGTGCTTGAAATGTTGTGTCATACTCATCAGAGTTAGCGATTCTGTACTACTGGAATATGTATACAAATTGCACAGAACTTATTGTCAAACCTTAGTTTTGGCTATTAGCAACTCACTCAAGAACTTTTTTTCAGGGCATGTAAGTAACCCCCCCTCCCCCTCCAACCAAAAGAACAATAATCACTAGTCCATGTATGTTTAGAGTTTCAAAATTATAATTGCCTTCACACACAACCGTTACATTTTAAAATGCAGAAAATTCACTCACGCAGTTGGTCCCAATTTAAATTTTCTTATTGCATTTGCAATAGGATGCTTTAATATTTTATAATTAATTTTCTTTGTTGTGCTTGGAACCTTAATAAGTTGAGATTGAAGCTTTTGTGCCAAAGGGAGGTCTGTAATGAACACAAAAGAATGCCAAAGCTGTTGGTATCCCTATGAAAATGTAGGACACAAAACCTTGCAAATAGACTATAGCTAACCGTGTTGCAAATAGGTTTATAAACAGAAATCAAATTGGCGTGAACAGAGTTTAGCCAAGTATATACTTGAATATCTATTACCTCATCTCTTTCTTAGAAAGAGAGACCTACCTGCTTGTGACACTTAGTTTCCACCTTGTGCAATTAAAGGTACCCGTTGCTACAGAGAACGTTAACAAGACAAGAATGATGTATATCCTAGCACATGCAGTATGAAAATTATCTAGTGGCATTGTATATTGTTGTGCACCACAAATATAGAAGAATGAGTGAATAGAGTATGATACCTCATAGCAGCATTGCCACTTAGATTTGTGTCGTCTCACTGGTTTGTTATTCATTATTAATTGTAAGAACATGAAATGTTTTAAATAAATGTCTCTTTTTTTTTGTTCACTTTAATGAAGTTGAATAATACAGTTATGGGAATTACTCGACAATGCAGCGTCCCAGGGGATGGGTATTTCCAGGTATTTAAAAAAAAAATAATAAGTGGACTCTTCCACGGAAATTAACTAATCCACCTTACACAAGCTCTGTTTCTTGACATCACCCCTATCAGACATGCAAACTTTGCAAATCAGAATGTAGATCGACTGTGTTTGCCCTTATTGAAAATGTAAAACATCATTGGCTGTAGGTATTTACTATTCCAAAAAATAATGTATCTAGTGAAATAATGTGAATGAACTGTACTTGCTAGAATCCTACCTCCCCTCACTGTAAACCTAGAATTATAGTTTCGATAGGTCTTTCTTAGTGGCCTCAGTAGCAACACCCATGTCAGAATTATATTCTGTGAACTTTGTCCACTACATGTTCCTGGCCCAAGCCATTTGCAGTTTTCTGGCCATCTTGTGTAATAGTGCTTATAGGGTAACATATAGATTTCCTTTTAGATTTTTTATATTATCCTGTTCTTCTAATTTTCAAAATACATTCCTTCAAATTGGTCCAAGTACAGTGTTGTATATCTACCTGGAAAACTACTGCTCCAGACAGGAGAGATCAAAATAGAGCATAACTATTGCATTAAGGTGAATGTAAACGTTTCTTCAATGATGCGCACACCCTTAAAGTAAATATGCCTTCATGGTTTTATCCACAATAATTTACCAAAACACTGTTGGATGCACAATTATCTTTTCCCAAGACGCTGTATCGCTATACATTCTGGTGTGCATCAGTTTGCATGCTTTTTTATTCACTAATGTTCCATTTATGGATAATCTGAACATTTCCTAAACCTCTCTAAATTCATGGGTCTTTCAAATTGGTTTTAATCACTAAAGCAAGGGCAGTGGCACATTGACTTAATGGATCTTCGATTTGATTTTCAGCTTTGGTATTTTTTCACTTGGTAACGGTTTCTGCTTTCTCTACTCAGAACTCCTGTTTGCTGCTGATTTCTAATTTCTTCATTTAGTTTAATTTCCATCAACATGTCATAGCTTTCATTCTTCGTGCTTCAAAATTTGATGCTTCTGTCTTTTCTAAAAGAGAAACTGTTCAACATTTATTTTCTGCACCATTTTTGTTTTCTATTTTTAATTTAGCCTAAATGAATAACCAAGTATCAATTTCTTTTCACAATCAGTTTCCAGAGGAGACAGAAGTTGACCTTTTGTCCGTAACCATTGATGGTCCATCATCCCATTACTCACCATTTAGTGAAGCATCAGGCTCAGTGTTCAGTTCACCTAATACTCCAGTAGTCTTCTCACCAAGCGTTCCCTTCCAGCCCGAAGAGGCAAGGCGGGAGGAGACATCGTCCTCATCCAGCGAAGAGGATGAAGAGGAACACGAGAAGGAGAGATTGAAAGTGTTTATGAGCAGGAAACCACAGTAAGTGGTCTGTGGCCTAATATGTTCTCCTAAGTTGAACACCTTAAAACAAATAGTAATATCTGTTAACTACCCACAAGTGTGTAGTGCTTATTTGTCATAATCACATTTCTAGTTTGAATTCTTATAGGAGAGTATGCATTTTATATTGTGTTACTAGAAACTCATCCAGAAGCAGATAGTTTACTTATGTATGTCCAGGGTTAACATCCCTAACACCAGCTTTCAAGCGTTAAAAAATGGCTTGTGTTATATTGGCTATCCCATGAATTGCTAATTTACTTGCATTCTCTGCTACTTCGGATAAGTGAAAAGGGATGCTAACATCCACTTGACTGACTAGTTCTGTGGCACTTGGGTGATTAATTTCCTCAGCAGACAGTGGTTGGTTACACTTTTCTTAGCATCAGATGACAGTCCCACAGCCTCAGGTTTTCTCCTAAACCCTTGTCTTTAAGCTAGTTATGTAAATGGATAATAAATAGCAAATAAATAAGTGACTGTGGTAGAGTGAGCCAGGAGAGGAATTTTAAGGTAAATGTACCCACTTGGAATGGCAATTAATAGTTTGTGTATTTACTGAAGTTATACACTGCATTGCTAATATCTTCAACAAAAATTGAAGCTATGAAATATGATGTGTTAATGATATTTTTAGACTTATTTACCTACTGACTCTCCTCCAAGACATATCACGTCCCTCCATGAGACCCATCAGATAGGTTGGACATAGACACCGAAAAGTATATTGGCATAGCATGAAAGAAGTTAACTTCTGAAGCCTGAATGCATGCCTCTTTATGCAGCCTGACTGCATGCCTCTTGATCGTCTATATGTTGACTTTGTTACAAATGGTGATACAGAAGACAAGGACCCCAAGAAGGATTTGCTTACTAGAGCAAGTTAATTTGTTAAATTATCGTTCAACCTCTTATCCCCTCAAATCGTTCGTTAAGCAGCTGTAATCCTGAAACTGTTGTTTGCACTTTGAGTCATAGAGCTAAGAGTCAGACATTAGTATAATGTAGGCATAAGAGTTTTCTCTAAGTACATATAGGCCTTGACTTGTTCATCTGAGCCCCGAAAGGTGCCTTCATAGCTGTTCAATTTCCCGATGAATTTAAACATTTTTCCTGACATCTGATGCAACCTGACTTGATGTGCCCTGGGTCCCTGCCAATCAGGTTCCCAGGGCCTGTGTTCTTTCCCAAGACGGTACCTTTGTATCCACAATTGGCACCTACCTGGCCACAGGTAAGCCCCCTGTAACATGTACAATGGGTACCAAGGGCACTGTATCCAGGGAAGGCCTCCATGCGCTGCAGCACATATTGTGCCACCCTTAGGGGCCTGCACCTTAAACACACACACACACTGCCACTTTAGGCTGCGTGTTTTGGTGCAGAGAGAAGTAAAGATTTGACATGGCACACATCCCTGTGTGCCATGCCTACAATCCACTGCCTAAGGCCTACAGTGTCTAAGTCCATTCTTAGATATTTGGTCCCACCACCAGACAATTTTCTGGACCCCTGGGTAGAGAGCCTCCGCTCTCTGGGTCCAGAAACAAAGGTATCCTGAGTAGAGGTGTCATGTCTACTCCCCCAGGATGGGTTTGGTCCACGAAAGGGGAAGCATCAACAGTCTGCCGCCTTTGGATGCTGTCCCTGCCTTTAGCTGCCCCCCAGCAACTGGCTCCCACAGGTTCTGACCCTCATTTTGGGCAGACGAATCAGCTGGAAATCCAAGTTAGGAAGAAAGGTGTACCCACCTATGCCAACCCCACCCCTCAGGTGGGGAAGGCGAGGTGAAGCACACATCCCAGTCCCCTCCATCTTGAAGATGAGGGGACTTGGCCAATTAGGAAAAGGCTTATGCCCCCTCCCACTGCAGGATGGCATAATAGGGGATGTTCTCACCCCAACAAAGGGACTCATTGGTCCCGACCTGCGCACCCCTTTAACGCCCCTAAATCAATTCTTTATGGGCGACCCTGGACCTTGCCTCCTCCGATTCGAGGAAGAAAGAAGGACCAAAGAACCATGCTGAACCAGGACGAAGAAGAGGACACCAACTGCCTTGGCCCCAGCCCTACCGGCCTGTCCCGTCTACAGCCTGACTACAGCAAGAAACCTGGCGAGTACAGCAGCCAGCAATCCCCAGAGCCCGGAGGCCTGCCCTGCGACCTTCCTACAGACTCTGTCTCCCGTGAGCACCGGATTTGCTCACTGAAAGACTCACCTCCAGAATCCACGATTCTGCACCCGACGCCCACGGCCTGAGTTCGAGTAGCCCAACGCCCCAAGGAGGTCTCCACAGCGATCCTGACCTGGAATCTGGTGATCCTCGACCTCCTTCATGACTCCTGACGACGCCTGCAGCCTCAACCTGAAGGGTCCCCCGACCGCTTTGCGAGCTGGTAGGAAAAGCTCGACACCAGAAGATCACCTTGTACCAGACGCCCCACGGCCTTGGGTGGCCCAAGCGATGGTGTCCAGGCATCCCCCAAGATCCCAACTTACCTCTCCAGCCAGTGTACGCCTTCGGGAAGCCTCCCTGCCCGAGCTTGCAGCAACTTTCTGGAACCGAAGGTCTCCATTTGAAACCTGAGGGTTCCCGACGTCTGACTTGCACCCTGCACCCAGCCGCCCCATTGCAGCTGGTGGTGTAGCTCCTGTGCTGGTCGTTGGCCCCTGGAGTGCTGACCTCAACTCCAGGAGCTCGGCTCCCACAACAGAGTGGCCTGCTCATCAGCAGATCCTAACCGAAGGCCCCCTTAGCCCCATACAACATATAAGATTTTGGGCCTAAAATTGTTGTGTGTGTGGAACTTCTAAATGTATGGAGAAAAGTGAATTCAATTCCAAAGTTCTACCTACCTTGTATGTAGAACTCTTAGGGTGTGGTATCCAGGCATACCACCCCAGTACTCAAAGTAATATACAGTAACTCAAAAGTAATCAAAATATATTTACTGTATGATACAAATTGCATTTAAAAGTGATTCAAACCTGTAAGAATTGTTTCCAAGCACAATTGCATTTCCTTGAACAGTTATGCATTTCGAAAGTTTTATTTATTCACCTGTGCCAAGTCCTGCTTGATTCTGAAAATAAAACCTAAGTATATCTTTTTTTATACTTACCTAATTGGTCTGGATTCTGTCTCTGAGTGTGTGTATCAGTCCTTGATTAGGTGAATACAGTAAGTGCTTAACACTCACACTGGTTAAGCCTAACTGCTTGCCCACACTACCACAAAGAGAGCTGTTAGTACTTCCCTAATTTAGCCTCTGGTAACTCCCTGGACTCTGTGCATTCTTACTTTGGTATAGTGTATACAGAGCCAGCTTCCTAGAGGTACTCATTAATTTACCTAAGGTCATCAACATTTATTAGCAATGATAATTTAAAAAAACAACTTAATTTGCAGACAATGATGCGGTCTTCTTAATGTAAGAAGGCAAATCTGCCAAATACAAATCAATTCGATTGGGAGCACACCTCCTTGTTTGAGACCATTTGCTAGAACTATACAGTACATGTTGGCTCCTGAGGATCGCAGGTCCACTGTTAACCAGGTGGCATAGTTAAATCTCTGGATGAGAGAGAGAAGAGCTCATTCTATCACTAAACGACCAGTTTAGCCCAATGACAGTATCTACTAACTTTATCAAAGACACTGTAGTAGTCCGCTAGTCAAGAATATATATTTTTTCCTAATGGATACTCTTTAAGCCAAATAACATTATGCCATGATGCTATTACTTGACTGCAATCTGAAGTACTTGACGTGTTTCAGAGGTAAGATACCCTTATTTTCAATCTAAGTCAACGTATTTAAAAAATAATAATTTTGCATATTGTTTCCGTTCACAATCGGGGATCCATCAGGCAAAAATAGTCTGGATTCGATTTAGGTTCCTTTTTATGAATTGAAATAAGTTTGTTGCTGGACCAACTTGTTGTAGAGTCCCTTTTCACAGGATCATTTTAAGCAAGAATAGTTAAATGGCCCAAAAAATCTACATTCAATTTTAACAAAGCAGTCGTTATGCTGTTAGGACCAGGAGCTTTGGCACCATTAGAGCATTAATTTGCTTTACAAATTCAGGTCTTAAAATCACAAACTGTGGGGCATGGCCCTTATTATTAGAGTATGTATTGAAGATTGAGTTGGCGACTGTTCACCTCCGGTGAGGCAGTGCACAATGGGCATATCGCTTGGGGACAGGATTTGTTGCACTTTGTTTATGCCCGGTCGACATAATGTATATCCAGATATGAAGGCGGACTACTCTGACATCGCTACTATCTTTGCAGCCTTTGCCGAGATCTATGGTCTTTGCATTAACTGCCAAAAGTCCTGTCTGTTTCCCCTACATCTGAATGCTGAGAAATCTGGTTTAGATGTGGGTGGCAGGGCGCTGACCTGGCAGCCACAAACGTTTAGATACTTGGGGATCCAGATTTACTGTGATAAGGGGTCCTTCTTGGATGGCAAACTTGGTAGGGCAGTATCAGGAACTAGTAACCAGGTTTCTTTTAGACGTACCTTTCCTCTGTCTGTAGTGGGTAAAATAGACTCTACAAAAGGGTTAGACTCCTTCGCCTGCTGTACTATTTTGCTAATTTTACCCTCGCTTTGCCGGCCTCCTTCTTTTGTTCACTGGACGTACTGCTAGGCGATCTCATCTGGTGCAGCAACTGTGGTAATGTTTACCTGTCCAAACTGCACCTGCTCACGGTGAAGGGTGGCTTAGGCTCACCCGATTATGAGCATTACTATGTGGCATCTCAGCTATTGTGAGTAAGCTGGTGGTTTGCACAAAGCCACTTCGATGGTACTTCCTCAGTTCACCCTTCCTGGCATTTGAATGAACTATTGCACCTTTTCCACCTCGTGCAGGCTAAGGCTCCTGTTGCTCCACACCTGCTCTGAATGGAGTTTCGGTGCTTTTTTAGAGTTAGATATGTTACACCGCTCTCCACTACACTTCGACCATTCCCTTGTTGGGATCTCTGGGCACAGGATCCTTACTGTCGTCTTTGGCACTAGAGGGTTCGCGGGCTGGGAGGGTGATGACACTGGGTGACCTTTTCAACAATGGTGTCTTAGTACCCTTTAACAAACTAATTGAAAATTGTGATGCCCTTGAAGGGCAATTCTTGACACATCACTCACTTGTCCATGTGTTATGGGTATGTTAGAGCATCAGATGTGCGGAACCTCCATCTCTTGTGCAATATCTTCACACTGTGGGAGGTGGCCTTATCAGTTTGTTATCCCGGGCTCTCAGGGAACACAGCCAGACTTCCTTGGCTGGCTCGGCGGGAGATGGGAATCAGAAATAGTGACCCCCTCCCTGATCAGGAATGGGATAGGATGCTGGCTTATCTAGCTTCTGTCTCCAGGAACTAATACAATTTGTACATAGAGCCTGCTTGACTACGGTGAAAATTAATCCTTTCAGCTGGGGTGGAAGTCATCTGTCCCCAACGTTACGCTCCTGATGCTGATCGACACCTCAAGCTGTGAGCGTCCATTTCCCAATATTGAGCTGCAGTTACCATTCAGCTTGCGCATCTGACTGAGTGAGCCTGCCCCATTTCAGAGCTGGGAGGCTTGCGCCTTGGGCATTTTTCCTGTACACTGCGAAGATTGAAACGTGCTTCCGCATCTGCCCTTGGTTCTGGCCAAGCAGATCATCTTGTGCCATTGTATTGCTCCTCAGCCCCCTGCTCCGACAGTGTAGGAGTGTTTGCTCTAGGTCTGCGCTGTACCCAAGAGCATTGCTTTGAAAAGGGTGGAGACCAGTAGCTTCTGGAAAATTTCCATGGAATTGGACGCCCTTCTGTTCAAGTTCCAGGGGTTGACCTTGTAAGACTCTGTCTCCTTAGTCGCACCCTCCTAAATCGACTGAGGTGCCACTTCTCTGTTTATCCTACTTGCTTGGTGCAGCCCAATTTATGTGCTTTTCTTTTCCTATTGACAGTCCTTGTGTGCCATCTTCTGCTCTTCCTCAATAGGCATTTTCTATGTATGCTGCTTCTGAAGCACACATGACCTTACACTCTGCCTTTGCCTTTTGAAGATAGGGATGCTAGACACCTCACTTCCTGCCCTACCCAACAAGCCTGCTTTGTTGTTGCTCCCCAGTATTTCACCCCTTTCCTACCCCTTTGTTGCCTATCTATTTATTATTCTCGGATTTGCCTTCCATGTTGTAAGCATTGTAAGTACAATAATGCAGAAGCTCTGCTATTGGCACTCTGGCATTGGGTGTTAATGTTGTCATAAAAACCAATAAAAACACTTTAAAAAAGTGTGTATATTAAGACCTGTATCTTTACCTTATAGACTCCGCAATACGGTTGTACTATATTAATATAATGCTACAATCAACTGTTCTTTTAGTGTCCTTCATTGCTTAGACAGCTACAGGACCATAATTCTCAGTCGTTATTTACTTTAATTGCCATCATAGTTTTTTTGATCAATTCTTGTAGATGAGCTTGGCTTTGGTAACACCATATCTATAGTTTTTCTTTAGTTGTAGATAGGTAAATTTATATTTCCGTAGGATGGATGAAACTGATTACTATTGGCTTAGTTAACTCATTATACTAAGGTTACATTGACATGCCAAGACGAATGCGCCAATAAATGTGTCTGCCTCTCTCATTACAAATGGCCCAGTCCTATATCTGTGGTAACTCGTGCATATAGGAATTATACGTTTTGCATTTTTTATTGCACCTGATTCATAGCTGGTGCAGTAAAAACTGCATGTCTTGGATACATTTCAGCAGGCGGAGCATGCTGGTATTTACCAGGGTTAAAAATAGCCAGTAAATATTAGGATATGCAGACTTTGGTGAGCAAAGCCTATTTAGGCAGGAACACGTACTTTAAGCGATAATTATCACAAATGATAAATTCTGTACATATCAGAATCTGTGTTTGTGTGTGATGATTATTACATATAAAATAGAAACAACTAGTAATGAGGGCTTAATTGTTAACTGTCCTTAATAGGGATGTTTTACTTATTTAATGAGGCTAACTCTGTTTTCTAGGCTTAATGATCACTTACAAGGTTGACCTTGAAGTAAAAACCTTGAATCACGTAAACATGTTCACAATCAATAAATGTACAGTCAAGACATTATTCTGCTTAGTTTTAGAGAAGCGTTTATATGAGCTAGAAAATCTTTTTACTTCTCCTGTTAAGAATCGAACATAAAATTGAGATTATTCATTTAACAGTTGCCTGCCCCTTTTAAAATGATTTTTTGTTTTGCGAAATTGCTTGAGGAATGTTATATACTTAGTATGTTACAGAAGTAATATTTAAGGAATTTCATTAATTCTTGATTCATTCTTGAGCATTAGGGTACTAATGTCAGTGGTAACAATAAAATAGACACATTTATTTATCTTTCATTGAATGTAAATCATTTACTAGTACAATATCCCAATGTTAAGTACACATTGCAGGCAACCAGAGAAGTCATTTTTCAAAGGAGCAAACCCTTTAATGTATGCTTTTTTTACATAAAATGAACGGAGAAGTGTCTTTACCAAGATTCATAGCAAAAGCAGTGATCAATATACCTATCTGATAGACTACTAGCCGCAGATTCCTTAACGTAGAATTATCCCCAGGCATGAGACTGGATCCGGAAAATTTTTGCTACAGCATCTCTGGGCGCCGAGGGCGGTACCACGTGACCCCGCTCTGATGTCATCTGCGGACGTGACGTCAGCGAGGTCACATAAGTCCCACCCTGGCACGCTGACGTCAATTTCCTTCTTTTCCGCGTGCAACGCAGATCCGGAGTGTGTTCCCTTGACCTGTTTTCAGGCCTATTTACCGCCTTTGGGCTGGGAACAGTGTGCGATGCCTTTGGGCTTCAAGACGTGTGCTTCTTGTACGCGTCAGATGTCGGCGACGGACCTTCAACCTATTTGTAAGTGGTGTTTGGGCGAGCACCATGATTCTACGGACTGCGAAGCTTGTCAGCATCTTAAACCGAAGTCCCCGTGGGAGCGCCGGATGAAATTGCTTTCGGCCCGCTTGTCCAGGTCGGTCTCGTCGCAACGTCCGTCTCCTACCTCGGAAGGGTCCAGAGGCCGCCGTTTCCGGCTGCGGCATGGTCCTTCACCGAGGCCCCACGGGCTTCGTTCGCCTGCCGGTAAGTCCCGCAGCTTGCCACTGAGGCCCTGTCCTCCTTCTGCTGAGGGCGCGGGATCCTCTCTGAATGAGCGCCTTCACCCATCGCCACTCTATCTGCCGTTTCCTGTCGTTGAGGTGACAAGGGCCCAGATGAAGGCCTACGCTACGGCTCTGCAGGCTTCTTTGGCTCCCCCTCCTCTTCCTGAGACGTCCGTGGATTCCTCGCCATGCGCAGGGCCTTCTGCGGACTCCCTGGCAGCGACAAGTTCGGCTTCAGGTTTTGGAGGTGTGGTGCCGTCGAGGTGCGGCCCTAAGGGGTTCCCCTCTTCGGCCCACGGCGTCCCGGCCTCGCCGCAAAGCCCCACGGGGTTCCCTGCAATGTCGCAGGAGGTCGCTGGGACTCAGGGCTTGTCCCCGAGTCCCCCTTGGTCCTCTGGGCAGCCGGCTGTCTTCCCGGGGGTGGAGCCGACGCCTGTCCAGCGTCGTGAGCTTTCCTCCCCAGCCCTGGCGGCGGTGCGGGTGGAGGCCAGGTCCCGGGGCACCTCCCCGGGCCCCTCTCGATCCTCGGCGCAGGCGGCTGCCTCGTCGGAGGTCGTGCCGGTGCCTTTTCGCCACCGTTCATTGGCCGCTTCGGCTCCGACCCCTTCTCTGATGAGGTACGTGGTGGTGGCCGACCCGGTGCCCCTGGTGGACACTTCGGCGCCGATCGGGGACTCACTGGTGCCGGTGGTGGATTCCCCGGCGCCGCCCCGACTTCAGATCGTAGACTCTTCTCCGGATGTCCCTTCTTCTCCGGAGGATTGTCGTCTCCTTGTCTCCTCTTCATTGGAGACTGGACGCCGCGTCGTTGCTTTTTTCCCGGCGGCTTCCAGTACGGGTTCTACGCCGTCTCCGCGTCCACAGCCCCCGGACCCGCTCTTCCGGTCCCTGCAGTTGTCTGCCCCGCATGCTTCTCCACCTTCTCCGGAGGCCACTCAGGCCCCTCACTCGTCCATGGGTCTTCCATCCTACAGGGGCTGGCCTTTTCTTCCTCCAGCAGGGCACGTGGACGGGAGACTTAGTTTGCAGCCTTCGCCCGCGAAAGATTTGCTTCCCCCCCCCCCCAACCCCCCCCCCCCCCCCCCCACGACGCCCTATGGAGGGGAGTGTGACCTTTACCCGGGCCATTTCCATGGCCACTGGCATTTTGCAAATGGATAATCGAGTCGCTCCACTCCCAACGGACCACTTGTTGGAGGTTATCCACCAGGGCTCTGGTGTAGGGGAGCCGCTTCTCCCATTTGAAGCTTCGCTCCACAACTCTTTTCTGGCGGCCTGGGGGCTTCCTGCTACAGGGGATCCGGTGCCTCAGCCTCTCCTTCACCGCTACCGTCCTACCCCGCACAATCCAGTCTGCTTTTTTTTCCCACCCATCTACCCAGGGCCCTGTCCAGCGAGCTGCTTTTCCCTCCTTGCCTTCGGTGCTGCTCCCGCCGTCATGGGGGCCCGGTGGTTGGACTCCTGGGGGCGTAACATTTTCGCCTCCACTAGTGCTGCTCTGCGTGCGCTCAACATGCTTTCCACGGAGTCCCTTCTGTCTCGCTTCCAAGAGGGTGTCCGGCTGATCTGCGGCACCACGTGCAGGAAGGTCGGGAGTTGGCCACATTTATTCTTCGTTCGGCCTTGGACGTCTCTGATTCTCTCGGCCGCGCTATGGCGAGTTCTGTGGCCCTTCGCTGCCATGCTTGGTTGAGGGATGGCATCTTTCCGGAGAGTGTTCGGGAGCTTCTTTCTGACCTGCCTTTTGATGGGACTCTGTTGTTTCACACCCATGCAGACTCCGCCATTCAGCAACTCCTTGCGGGGCTCCGCCCCACTCCCCCTCCATAAGCTTCGGCTTGTCGGTCCTCCGCTGTCTTATGGGAGGCGTTTATCCCACCTTTCTTTTTGGGGCCTTGCGTGTCGGTTGGCCCGTTTCTGTGCTGTGTGCGGCTTGGAATGCCTTCAGGGTCCTTCAATTGGCCCCTCTGTTCTTTGTGGTGAGGGATTTTGGCTGTTAGTGCAGCTGTATAGGTCCTCAGGTTGGACCCTCTGTGTATTTTTGGCTGATTGGTAAGCCATCTGTGGTGTTTTCCATAGGTCTTTTATGTTCTTGACCTCTGCTGCGGGTTTCCTTAAGAGGTGTTTCCCTGTTTTGTTTTGGGACGAGTCATGCCCTAGGTTGGGTACTTGTTGGCTATTGTATAGCTCTGTCTTAAGCTGGGCGGGTGTGGATACCTTCTCGGTTTCCTTGCGTTTTCCTGGCGTCACTGTATACCGCTTGGTGCGGTCTCTCTCTCTCTCTCTCTTTTTCTTCCGCTTTAGTGCGGCTTGCACTGCTCCAGGATCTGTCCCGCTCAGTATCCGATGCTGTTTCTATCCTTCTTCTACTGGGTTTGCCTGTCGTCCTTTTTGCATTCCCTCTTCGGCCTCTGGATCGCCTGACCGATTTTGTCATGCTGTTTAAAGAGTTGTGTCTTGGTGTTTTCATCTTGTCTCCGCCGTTTCGGCCTGGGCCTCTGCCTTATGTTCTGGGGACACTAGGTTGTTCCTGGTGTTCTCCTGGGATCTGGTTGCCGGCTTTCAGTCTGTACTACATGTGTCTCTTTATCTTCTGGCTGGACCAACTTCTCTTCGTGGGCCGGGTGGTGCTCCTGGGACGGTCCTTCTCTAGGGCTTGTTCTGGGATTCCCTTGCCTTTGTCTTCGTCTTGCGCTCGGCTTGTTCTGGGCACGCTGCTTCATAGTATTTGCTGGCTGTCTGCTACGCACATCTGGTAGGCCGGTCCACCTCCGAGGACCTCGGTGTGTCAGTGTGTGCTCCTGCCCCTTGCTTGCTGAAGCTTTGCGCGACTGTGTCTTCCTTCTTACGTCTGCGCTTATCAGCTGTGTACCCGTTCCTTCCTTGTTCCCTGCCTCGGGACGGACACCCGTTCAGCTGTCCCCTTCGCTGGGTGTATTCTCCTGAGGCGGGCTCTGCCTCCGATCCTCCTCTTCTCCTTGGAGTTGAGGATGGTTCTTTTCTTCTTTTCTTCTTTTGATACTTGTTGGGCGCTGTCTGTCCCTCCGGGTTTTCTGGCAGAGGCCCTTTGCTCCTAGGGTAGGCTTCTGGTACCCTGGCCTTCCCTTCTCCTTGTTCTTGCTACTTCTGTTTGGAGGGGGCTGAACCGTCCTTCCTGTCTCTAGGCCACATCCCCTGTTGGGGGCCCTGTGTTCTTCCAAGCTGGTGAGGTTCTCTCGCACCCCTCCTCCCCTCGGGGTATGGCTAGGATATCTATTCTACGTTAAGGAATCTGTGGCTAGTAGTCTCTATCAGATGTACAAGTTACTTACTTTCGGTAACGATTTATCTGGTAGAGATGATTCTAGCCGCAGATTCCTTCACGACCCGCCCTTCCTCCCCGTTCTGCGAGGACCTTTCAGCTTGGTCTTCTGCACTCGCCTCCCTCCGGGTGGCATTTGTCTTCTAAGGGTGCTTTCTTTCTCTTCCTCCTTGGTGGGATGCTTGTTCTCTTTATTGTTCCTCTCCTCCCTTTCAGGTACTTGGACGGTGGGTTAATCTGTACTGTTGCATCCTTGCACCCTGGTTCTTCCAGTGTGGGGCCTACTCATAATCTTTTTCCTTTTTTTGTTGCTTGGGGTTTCTGACTCCTCTGCACTCCTCTGGGTTGGGGTCTCTTGGCTGTGCCTCAGCCCCTCGTATTTTACAGGGGATACGACACTCCTTGCTGGTGTTGTCTTGGGGTGATTGTCGTTCCTCCTCTGTTCTGGTCTTGTCGCCCTTCACTGTTAGAGGTTGTGGTTGCTGACTTTCTGCCATCTGCCCTGACATTTTACTCATGTCTTTCTGTCTCCAGGGGGATATCGCCTTCGCTTGGCGGAGTTGCTTCTCGGAGCAGTGCTC
The DNA here is from genome assembly GCF_964204655.1 of Triturus cristatus. NCBI lineage: Eukaryota > Metazoa > Chordata > Amphibia > Caudata > Salamandridae > Triturus > Triturus cristatus. Next base: position 461,978,506 of record NC_140582.1, on the reverse strand, counting down.
TCCTCCTTCCTTTCCATGACTTTCAGTAATGCAGTGCTTGGTACGGTCCCTCATGGTGCTCTTCCTCACCATTCGCTCCTTCCCAGTTTTGTTTGTGATGGCTCCGCGTTGTGGCGTGGAAAAGTTCTCCGAAGAAAACTGACGTCAGCGCGCCAGGGTGGGACTTATGTGACCTCGCGGACGACGTCAGGGCGGGGTCACGTGGTACCGCCCCCGGCGCCGCACAGAGATGTTGTGGCAAAAGTTTTCCGGAACCAGTCTCACGCCTGGGGATAATTCTACGTTAAGGAATCTGCGTCTAGAATCGTCTCTACCAGATACATCGTTATCGAAGGTAAGTAACTTGTACTTTAGGTGCCCTCGTCAACTATGAACTACTAAGCGCGCTTTCACTGCATATGAATTGTGTTGCCTAGACAAATGTATTGATAAACAGTGATATTCCAAGATAGTAGTTTCCAATTAACTCTTATTTGTTGAATGCTCAAATACATTGTTAGCATTTGCCTGGCATGAGGAGGATATAGAAAGTTGGGTAGTCTAAGTCACTCGGTAATAATGGATGGCCAGAGATAAAGCTAACCAGTTACAATTTTGTTCCCCACAGTAAGTCTGCAAATGAAAGTTCATGGAATGGATAGATACACTTTTAATTATGTGATTGATTGCGGTTGCAGAGCTGCTGGGTAATACCACGACCTTAATTTATCCTTGTATAGAGTTGCACGCTTAGTAATACTTTCTATTTTTCAACTCTACATAATAGTAAGGGATTCAGCTCTGCCCGTAAAACCTCAATTAAAACCAAAATAGCCATGCTTTGTAAATCTGATAGAGACTTCTAGCTGCAGATTTCCTACCTTTGAATATATTCCAGGCGTCATACTGAATCCGGACGTTTTTTCGAGCAGTACCCCTGCAAGCCAATAGGTGGCGTAGTTCGGCTCCACATTGGTTTAATCCGCACAGGAAGTGATGTGCAGTGTCACCTTGGCCTTCTGACGTCAGTTCTTTCCCTTGCTTGTCAGATAGCACTGATCCGTTAAGAGCTACTCTCAGTTGCTTTTATCCTGACTTTTGTTGAAGTTCTATTCGAGAGATTCTCTCCTGGTTGACAGGGATGTCCCCAAAGAAACCTACTAGTTTTAAACCATGTTTTGCCAGTCACAGGCAGTTTTCTGTGGCAGGCTCACACTCGGTTTGTCTGTGATGCTTGGGAAGGAACCGTTAAACCAAGACCAGCAATGACTGCCTTGGCATGCACCTGAAGGTACTGAGGGAGCATTCCCTCAAGCTCCTCACCACCTGATGTCGGACGGCCCACGTGACGTTCAAGATTCCGGTCATGTGAAAAGTCCCAGGACCGTTCGTGGAGCTGCCAGGTGCGGCAGTCTTTGTCTTGTTTGAAGTTGTCTGGTAAGTCCCATTACAAGAATAAGTCCAAGAACTCGAAGAGAACTTTGACTTCACTGCAAGCGTCTAAATCCTCGAACGAGGCACAGGAGTGTTGGTACTGTGCTTCGGCTGAGCCTGAGACAGGGTCCACTCTATGCTTCTATAAAGACCCGGAGGCACCCTCGCCCAGCTGAAATATTTTTGTGGGGCCATGTGCGTCATATTTGGGTGACCCAGCCCTCTGGAGTGCCTTTGGGCCCTGCATGTTTAGGGGGACCCCCACTAGAACCCCGAACGCAGGTTCGCCCTCGGCGCCAGTCAGGCCCCTTGGATTCAATGTTTGATCCAGAACAGCGCCGCTCGAGCGAGACCTTCCTCATCGCCTGCTTCAGTACAGACGTTCCAGACACCCCACTACAGCACCATCCCCATTGTCATTCGTCATTTGCGACTGGGAACATGCCCTCCTGGTTGGAACCAGTGCCTTTTACATTCAACTGGCCTAGAGAGGGTGAAGATACCATCATCCTCATGATTACACTGAGGTCTACTGGTATGAGGAACTGGTGGATGCCAGTGGGTTAGATACCTCTCCGGACACTGGCTTGGTCTCTCCTTCTACTGTGGTTACAGAGGAGGGTGCCTCATCCGCTATGCTGGTGCTTAGGCTGAGGTCTTGAGCCTTCAGTTGCATTCAGTGGCAATCAAGACAAATGTCTTGACAGAGGTGCTTCAGTCAGGAGTTGCCCCATCTGAATTGTCACTCCCCTTTAATGAAGCCCTTACCGATTTCCTACTTGGGGCCGGTCCAAGTCCTGCACAGGGGCTCCTATACTCAGGACCAATGCCCACCACCAGCACCCCACTCCTGGGTACCCCAGTTTTCTCACCCAGCACCCCACCACAAAGAGCTTGGTGGTCCAGGCCTCCACCTCTAGTGGCTGATGAGGGGTGTTACCCCGAAACCGGTCCCAGGATGCTTTTTTCTGGTCCAGGGAAGACCTGGCTTGGCAGTTCGGCCTGGACTGTTCTCATAAGGAACAGGGTCAAGACTGATTTGCATATGGCTGGGTCTGAACTGGGGTGGCGAAGTGAGCTAAAGAACGATGATGGATTCAACCCAGATCTGTGACTGAGGGCGAGAGTCTGAAACGTTTCAGCTCTCCGTCCATTCCTAATATGGCCAACAATCCTATTTGCACAGCCACATTACTAGCAAGTGAAAATATGCATCACATACGTCATCTCCTGCAGCCAACTCAACTTTCTACATCTTATAATGTATGTACTTAACTATCAGACAAACCCCAGTTACTAGGTTCCTTCAGCACAGCCAGTTGTTGCAAGAAGCCAGCCAGTATTAAGAGTATTCCAAAAGGGGAACTTCTCCAAGCCAAACGATAATGCAGCGAGAATAACACTTATCAAATCAAAAGACAGGAAATAATTCAGAGACTGTCTACCCAAGGTTACAACACAATAACGTTACAACCGACTGCAATTAAAATTGACGCATAACTTCTACTCTCCTTATCTACTATAAAGGGGAAAAACATGCAAAATACCCTATTAGATTCATAACAGGATTTAGTGAGTGACACCATCATATTTGCAAAATATTAAAAAAGCACTGCTACCTTCTACACCGTAACGCATCTTTTAGTGACTTCATGCCTCCAACTCCCAGCCACGATTTAGAGGCTAGATATACTAAAAAAAAGTATTTGTAAAAAGTGGTTGCAATTTGTGCACTGACGTTTTTGTAATCCTGTGGTATTGTGTGAAATGACCTATTTGCTAAAAATACATAACTTCAGTGAGTCCCAATGCGATGTACTTCAGGAATATTGATGATGTAGGTCACAAATTACGACCTACTATGATTTGCTGCCATTACAGGGCCATTAAATGCAGCCTGTTTTCGTTAAAGGAAAACTGGATGATTTTTTTTAAAAAAATTAAAAAGTAGAAAAAAATGTTTTTGTCAATCAAAGGGTCCCTGAGGGTTAATGCTACCAGTAGTTTGTAAAATATTTATGTTTTACAACCAGATTACGGTTTCAAACGTTAATACATGTCATAAGGAATTCCTATTTGGAATGGATGCCCCAAACATGCCTTTCGCAAATAGCGATTCCTAACGGTTTCCTTAAACCATTTTGCAATTCGGAAACATAATTCCAAATTGTTAAATGGGTCTGGTACATTCAAAAAATGCATTTGCTTGTTGCACACCTTGTGATTTGTCAAATTGCAGTGTTTGGGACCAGAAAATGGGTTTGTATCGCTGGCCCTAGATGAGCTAGTAAACTCAAGAACTTTCTCTTTCACTCTGAATTCATCTTTATAGAAAAGTGAAACAGACATTTTTTAATAAACCAAAAGGCTTCTTTAGCTCCTGAAGCTGTTCTGTAACCTTGGAAAAATAAAATTATGCTATCTCAATATCAAAATAGACTGTAATTCGAATTAAGCCAGTGGATGAGCTGAAACTGCATCTTTGCAACTCATGATATGCCTGTGTGACTGAGTGTATATTGGCAGCATGCTACTTCAACTAAATAACCTGGATACAGAAACAGTGGGCAAACAGTTATCTTTAATTCTGTTAAAACCATAAAATCACGGATAAAATCATAAAAAATGTGTTGGAAAAAACATTTCAACACATGATGAGTGGTGACTTTAGTATCCATAGTACTCCTTCAAGTCGATGTTATAACTTGTTAGCATGGCAAAACAGCACACATGGTATACATTTTTGGAAACCAGAAGAGTAATAGCAGCCAGACAAAAAAGGGTCGTAAAATGCTAGAGGTAGATTGCAACGTGCCCAAAGAGTATTCAATTTCGAGAACCCGGAATCATTTGTAGACAGCCAAGGATGGTCATAAGTGCAATGAGTAAAGTGCAAATAACATCATACTATACAAAATTAATGGTTATGTACAATAAAAATCCATGACAACTTTTACAAGTAGCTTGCCTTAATAGTAGTCGTGGGAATCGAGGGGTTTGGACTAAAAGTCAGAATGCGTAATCACAATGGTCAGAAGATACTACATCGAGACCCCGTTATAATTGGTTCATTATATTTGTTCTTATACACAAACTCCAGTGTAAGAATTTAGCTACAGCACAAACATACGACTTGATAGTGTCTGAACACAGTAATCTAAGTGACGCATCACTTTGGCTAGTTCCCATTTGCCTACAAATTGGGACTATTCACTGCTTTCTGAGACGCTCATAGCCCAGCCAAAAGAAAAACAAATGTAGGAGTGATTCATCTAACTGGAGGAAAACTGGGTATACAATACTCAAGTCTATATTTGTCTTCAATTTATTACATAAATGCTTAATAGAAAGGGTGCCATAGCGGAACTTGATGTACATTTGCCTGGTTAATGGGACGAGATGTAACAAGAAATCTTCAAACTTGCTTTGATTTTTAAGGTCCAAAGATTTTGAAGTAAGGGTACCTAGATTGTTTCTGCTTACGTCTGTGGCCCAAATATGAGCCCAATATGATTTATTCACACGGGCTCTAGTTAAGAGTTTTATTTGGGGCTTGGTGCCCCAATACCCCTCTAAGCATAGTGATGTCTAGTATGCCTTTAGGTTAGTTATGCATTTTATTTTCCTGCCCTTATCCATGTCTACAATTTCCTTATAGGCACATAAATAACTATCCAAAGCTGGGGTATTCCTCAGTCTCCATCAGTCTAAAATCTAAAATGGGACGTAGTTTTGCCTTGTTTGTAATTGGGATTATGGCTGTGTCCCACAGCAGAGGGAGCACTGGGCTACTCTTGGGTAGATTCAGTAAGGATCTTAACAATATATTTTCGGCAGTTGCTAAGGTTGTTAACCCAGTATGACCTTACAGCTTGGCTCCATAAAGAGCCCTTGCTACTACCTTTGTCTGATACATGTTGAGGGCTGGAGATATCTGCCTTGTGTTTGAAGATGTATACAGCCTTGACACCTGAGAAGCATACTGGCACAAGTTTAGGCTGCTCTTCCTAATTTGGGGGAGTCAAGACATGCTGGATGTTATCCTAATACCCAAGTAATCTGATAGAGACCTAGCTGCAGATTCCTTAACTTTGAATTTCCCAGCGTCATACTGGATCTGGAAGATTTTTCTTCAAGCAGTACCCCTGCGCTCCGGTGGGTGGCATCGGTCGGCTTCACATGGCGGCGTCAGCCGTGACGCAATTGACGTCCATGTCACCTATATAGGCACCATCTCGCCGTGCTGACATCAGTTCTTGTCTTTCCGCACCAGTCAAGCGCTGATCCATGAAAAGAGCTACCCTCGGTCACTTTTTGACAGAACTTCAGGGTTCAAGCCATTCAGTGCCAGTTACCGCACCATGTTGGTGACGGACCCGCATTTGGTTTGTCTGTGGTATCTGCAGCACAACCAGGACTCAAAGTCATGCTCTACTGCCGGGCCATGGCTCAGAAGGCTTTGAGGGAGTGGTACCTGAAGCTGCTTGTGGCTTGGCAGGTGATTCCATGATGCTTGACTCCTCAGAGGTCACTGTGCCGGTCGAGAGGAAGGTCTCGCTCCAGGAGTCCCAAGTCCTCTCCATCCCACTCAAAATTGTCGGGACATTAAGGTAAGGGGCCCAAATAGCACTAGAAGTCGAAGTGTTCTACTCCTCATCCATTGTCCAACACGATGTAGGAGCCTCTGAGTTCAAGGCCTCATTCTACGGAACCTGCGCCTGGGTCAGCTCCGCGCCTCCCCAAATTTCCAGGAGCAATCCCTGGCCAACTAAGAGAATTTTATGAGACCATGCATCGCATTTTATGGCAGACTGACCCTTCCAGCGCACCTGTGGGCTCCGACGGGCCAGAGGGGGGCTCCATTGGGTTGCACGCCAGCTGTGCCGCTGCTCCTTCCATGACACCGGTACTGACGCCGATGCTTAAAACACCACCGGCACCCACTGCCGACATCAACTCCATTCTGATCCCCAATGACCCGGAGCCGGTACGGCATCTTCCGATGCCAATTACGGCGCAGACAGGACCTACAGTTCCTAAGTTGTTTCCTGAGCCTTATTCTGAAGGGCTAGGAGTGCGAGAGGATTGAGAGGGGCCGCTGGACTCCTAAGTAGGCCTGCCAGATGAGGAAATGGACTGGTATGAGGAATTAGGTGAGGTGGGTGGTGGGAGGGAGAGGGAGGGGGGGCTCCACGTGGGAAGGGTGAATGATCTTTTGCATACTTGGTAGCAATGCTACATGTAACAGTCTCCGTTGGAAAGGGGGGGGCAGTGGAGAGCTGTGTTGAGTTGTTGTTACGAAAACAATAAAAAATGTTTCAAAAAAAAAAAATGAGGAATTAGGTGAGGCCAGTGGACTTGATACTTCTTCAGATACTGTCATGCTTTCTCCCCCTATCGTGGCTACAGAGGAGGGAACGTCTTATGCTATGGTTGTGTAAAGGGCGGCTGAGGTCCTTGGCCTTCAGCTTTCTTCAGTGGTGGTCAAGACTAACATCTTGACGGAGGTGCTACAGCCGGAACCTTTACTCTCATTTAATGAGGCCCTCACACACGTCCTACTAGTAACCTGGTCCAAGTGCACCACAGCAGCTCCTGTGGATAGGACGATTGCTCGCTGCCACCGCCCTGCTCTGGGCGACCCAAATATCCTCACTACCCACCCTACCCCAGAGAGCTTGGCAGTCCAGGCATCTACGTCCCAAAGCGCATTCCCTTCCGCTCCCCCTGATACGGAATCCAGGAGGCTGGATAGTTGGTGCGAGAAAACGTTTTTTTCCCACCACGCTTGAATTTCAGTCAGTGAACACCACATGCTTATTGGGCTCTTATTCCCACACTCTGTGGGAAACGGTTGCGCAAGTGCTGCCTCTGGTCCTGGAGGATGCCTGTACCACCCTCTCTCAAGCAGTATCAGATGGGAGGTATGCAGCAAAGTTTTCTGTTCGATGTGGTCTAGACACAATTGATTCGCTGGGCAGACCAGTTTCATCGATGGTGGCTGTCAGACGCCACACTTGGCTGAGAACATCTGGCTTTTCAGGGGAAGTTCAGGCCTCCCTCAGGAACATGCCCTTTGACATTACCCATCTCTTCAGAGAGAAGGCAGAAATGAAATGCTGCTGGCGCTTCAAAGACTCACGGGCCATGGCTAAGTCCTTGGGCCGATCAGTGGACGCATTTCCCAGTCTGCCTTTGCCCCTTTCGTGGCCATGGTAGGGGCTTTCAGCCATGCCAGCCATACCCCAGCCAGCGAGCCGCACAAGTCCAGCAACCCCTGCGCGGCCGCAGTTCGTTCAGACCTAGTTGGAATGGGCAGACAGAGGTTGGGTCAGACCACCACCTCCCAGCAGCTTCAACCCCCAAACACTCTGTCTCGCTGTTCCAGACCATGGGCTTCTAGTTGGTGATGGGATCAGCCATCACCTCCACTCCTGGCAGACCATCACATTGGACAGGTGGTTCCTCGAGATAGTCCTAAGGGGCTACTCCCTTCCCTTTGAGACCACTCCTCCCTCATGCCTCCATCCTACCACCGGCTGACGGAGGATCATTAAATTTCACTCTGGGAGGAAGTCATGACTCTCTTGGCCAAGGGAGCCATAGAGAGGGTTCCGAGCCAGAAGTAGGCTGTGGTTGCTATTCCTGCTACTTTCTGGTCCAGAAAAATGACAAGAGCCTTCGTCCTATCCTATACCTATAGGCCCTCAACTACTTCCTCAAAAAGGAACATTTCAAGATTATCAAACTAACTGCCCTGGACCTGGGAGGCAGGATGGTTGCATTGGACTTGCAGGACACCTATTTCCACATTCCAGTGCTGGCTGCCCATCGACGCTACCTCCGGTTTACGGTAGGCCACGAGCATTTTCAGTTCACCTTACTCCCTTTTGGCCTTGCTAGTGCCCCTTGAGTGCTAACCAAGTTGATGATTGTGGTTGCAGCTCATCTGCGCAGATCATAGGTGCCAGTTCTCCCCTTTCTCAACGACTGGCTGCTGAAGGCAGTCTCACGCCAGGCTGTCGTCTCCAGACTATGGCGAATCTCCTGCATTTACTGGGGTTTCTCTATCAACATGCCGAAGTCACACCAGACTCCCTCTCAGACACTCCTTTTCATCAAAGCAGTTCTGGATACAGTGTAGTTTTGGGCTTATCCTCCAGATCGGTGAAGTCCAGGATATTCATGCTATGATACCGATGTTTCAGCCTCTATCCTGGATTTCGTTGAGAATGACTCTGAGGCTGCTGGGCCTCGTGACCTCCTGCATCCTGCTAGTGGTACATGCTAGATGGCATATGCAGGCTCTGCAGTGGGACTTGAAGTTCCAGTGGGCACAACATCAGGGAATTCCTCCTACATGGTCCAGATCTCGTAGGGAACTGCACAAGACCTGCAGTGGTGGCTGACAAACCACGATTGGGTCAGAGGCATACTATTCGACTTTCCCCAACCAGATCTCACAGTAGTGACAGATGCTTCACTTCTGGAGATATGGAGGACTCTGGTCTCCGGATGGAATCCATACTCCACATCAACATGCAAGAGCTCCAAGCAATCCGATTGGCATTAAAAGCTTTTTTACCCTCCATCAAAGAAGGCTAGTTTAAGTGTTCACAGACAACACCACTGCCATGTGGTACTGGAACAAACAGGGTGGAGTGGGGTTGTGGACTCCTTGTCAAGAGGCTGTGTCTCTCTGGATATGGCTGAAGCAGCAGGGCATTACCCTGGTGGTTCAACATCTGGCAGGTTCCCTGAACACCAGAGAGGACAAACTCAGCCGTCGATGCTTATCGGATAACAAGTGACGTCTCCCTCCGGAGGTGGCTCAAGGTCTCTTTTCGCAGAGGGAGAGCTTTGATTAGATCTGTTTACCTCCACAGAGAACGCACAATGACAGTAGTTTTGCGCCCTGGAGTTTGCAAAGCAGCTGTAGCTCGGAGACGCTTTTCGTCTCGAGAGGAGCTCAGGCCTCCTGTACGCCTTTCTTATCATACCACTCCTGCCCAGAGTTCTCAAGAAGATCAGGAACGACTGGACACTTGTGGCTCTGGACTGGACACAGAGAATCTGGTATCTCAAGCTTCTGCAAATGAGCATCGATCCTCTGATCAGGCTGCTCCTCCAGAAGAAACTTCTGTCACAGTAGTAGAGCAGGGTTCTCCACCCGAACCTGTCAACTCTACGCCTTCTTGTGTGGAGATTGAGCAGCAACAATTGACAGCTTTCTACCTTCCTCCCGAAGTTTGCAATGTTATTCTGGGAGCCAGGCATCCCTCCCCTAAAGCGGCATACGCCTGCAGGTAGAACAAATTTGTTATATGCTATCCAGAAAAGTCTGTTGACCCGCTTTCTGCTTCTCTTACTGATATTTTGCTTTTTATTTTGTCTCTTGCCCAGCAGCGCACTACCTTGCGCACCTTGAAAGGGCATCTTTCGGCTTTGTCTACTTTCCTGAGGCTGCCAGCCCAACCCTCCTTAAATCACCCATTTTACGTAGATTTTTGAAAGGCCTTGTACATGTGTTCCCACCTGCCCCCTTCATTATGCTTTAGTGGGACCTTAATGTGGTTCTCACTTTCCTAATGTGCACTCCTTTCGAGCCCCTGTGTAATTGCCCCTCTGTCTACCATCACAACAGCCTTCTTAGTGGCAATTACATCTGCCAGAAGGGTGAGTGAGCTGCAGGCTTTATTGTCCAAGCCCCCCCTTCTCACAATATTCCCTGACAAATTGGTGCTTTGCACTAAGGCCTTTTTCCTTCCGAAAGTGGTAACTCCACTTTATATAGGTCAATCTATCCCCTTGCTCACTTTCAACCCTTCTCCGCATCCTTCTAAAGAATATGAGTGACTCCACCACCTGGACCAAAATAGTGTGTTGTGGTTTTATCTTGACTGCACTAGAGTTCAGAGTGGACGACCTACTCTTCATGGGGTATGTTGGATCACAGAAAGGTCGTGCAGTGTAGAAGAATACCATCTCCCAGTGAGTCATCCTCTGCATCAAAATTTACTGTTCTCCGGCCAAGAAGCAGCCTCTCGAAGGCTGAAGGGCCCACTCCACCAGAGGTAAGGCTGCTACCACTGCATTGCAACATGGAGGCGCAGTCCCAGACATCTTTCAGGCAGCAACGTGGGCATCCCTGCACACGTTCACCAAACATTACTTCCTGGATGCTCAAGTCCTCAGGAATGGCCAGTTTGGCCTCTCAGTCCTGTAGGATTTTCTAGTGTAAACTTATCGCAGTCCCTCTTCCGGGGATTCCATTGCTTGGGTATCTATTCAAAGGTAAGGAATCTGCAGCTAGATGTCTCTATCAGATGGACAAGTAACTTACCTTCGGTAACGTGTTAACAGGTAGAGACATGATCTAGCTGCAGATTCTCTACTGACCCAACCCTCTTCCCCGTGCTGTGGACATATTTCTAGGGCCAGGGCTGTTCCCTTTCAGGGCCCTAGTTACTGAAAAACACACCAATGTCAATACTCTTCATAGCTCCACATTTCTGGTGTGGAAATTCGTGAAATGTAACAGAACCACTGCGCCGAGGTGAACAGAGGAAGACTTATCCAATTTCTAAATCAAGTAACTTGTCGTTTAAAAACATTGCAGGGTTGTTAAAATCGAGTTGCATCATGCACTGAAAAACGTTAGAGGTGAACTTATAAGGTCAAAGAAGGCTCAATATGAAAAAGTACAGCTGTATGCCCGCTGAGCCTGGGGTACTCAACTTTGGGATCACATATATAATGCTGTAAAGACAAAAGACGCAAAAAGATTTTGGGAGCTAGTTATTAATGGGGGACAATGTAGGAAATCCATCATGAACTATATTCAACCTCAGGTTTGGTGAAAGTACTTCTCAGACCTATACAACATGGTAGGGGAGGAGGTTTTTGCAACTAATGATTTGCTTGAAACAGGGAGTCCTATCACCAGAACTGAATTGATTTATAGATCTTAAGGCCACTAGTAGGGCCGGACTGGCCGCAGCGGTCACAGGGCATTTCCCTGGTGGGCCGCCTGGGCTGGGGCCGGTTTTGGGCCCCTGTGGGACGATTTTGTTACAGGGCCATTTTTGCAGCATAGCTGCAATATCAGCCGCTGTAACAAAATCAGCCAAAACCGGCCCCTGCAAACGCTCGGCCGCTCCTCCAACCCCCCGGGGGGCGTCCAAGCACTTTGCCAGGGCCGGTTTTGGTGCTCAGTCCGGCCCTGGCCACTAGGGGTGCAATCAGAAGTATAATGCCAGGCAAAGATGCGGCCCCTGATGGGATACCCAGGGACCTATTTATCGTCTACATTGAGAGCTGGGCTTTCTTTTTTTGAGACTCACAAATGTAATAATAGGAGGACCTGAAATTCCCCTCCTGAAAGCAGCAAAACTGTACCTATCCACTAAAAGGGCTTCAAGGATTTACCACTGAATTATAGACCAATTTGTCCAATAGATGTCCTCCAAAAAATATTCTGTAGGCAGATTCTGAAATCCTTGATATATGGATTGGAGACTCTGCTGCTCAGTCACACCTGCTGGCTGGATTTAGAAAACATGTCAGCACAATAGATCAGGTGTTCAATTAAATATTGGAAAACAGTGGTCATCCAGAAAGCCCATTTATATGCAATCTTTGTGAACTTAAAAACTGTAGTTGATTCAGTTCCCTGTATTAATCTTAGGGAGGCTTTAAAACAGAAGGGGTTCCCTTTGCCATTGCATGACATCCTAATCCATTTACACTCTGAGAATTAATCAGAGATTTATATAGGGCGACTACTCACCAATAACGATCTCAAGGCACTGAGGAAGAGGGGGGGGGGGGTGCTGATCTGTATCTGGCGGCAGCGTTTTGAACATTCTGTAGTCTCCTGAGGAATTTCTGGGTGACGCTGGTGTAAAGTGCATTTCCGTAGTCTAGTCTGCTGGTGATGAATGCATGGGTGATCGTCTTTCTGGATTCTGTGGGGATCCATCTGAATGTCTTTCGAAGCAGGCGGAGCGTGTGAAAGCAAGATGAGGATACGGCGTTCATTGTGAGTGAGAAGTCCAGTATGATGCTGCAGTTACATGCATGGTTGGTGGGAGTGGAAGGTTCCCAGTGCAGTGGGCCACTAGGAGTCATCCCAGGCTAAAGTGGTGGGTCCCAGGATGAGTACTTCCGTCTTGTCAGAGTTGAGCTTCAGGCATCTATCTTTCATCCAGGTGGAAATGGCCTTCATCCTGTTGTGGAAGTTGGTTCTCGCGGCTGTTGGTTCATTGGTAAAGGAGAGGATCGGCTGGGTGTCATCAGCGTAGGAGACTATGTTGAGTCCATGGTTCCCGACGAGGGCAGCGAGGGGGGCCATGTAGACTTTGAAGAGGGTGGGGCTCAGGGAGAAGCCCTGGGGCACTCCGCAGCTAATCTCTGTAGGTTCTGAGAGGAACGGAGCTAGTCTGACTCACTGTGTTTGGCTGGTAACGAAGGGGTGGATCCAGTTCAGAGCATTATTGCGGATCACAGCGTGAAGGAGTCTTGTGATTAGGGTGCGGTGGGAAACTGTATCAAAGGCGGATGAGAGGTCCAGTAGGATGAGGGCTGTGGTTTCACCTTGGTCGAGGAGGGAGCGGATGTCATCGCTGGCAGCGAAGAGTGTGGTCTCGTTGCTTCAGAAGCCAGATTAGGAGATGTCCATGACATGGTTTCCTTCAATGAACTCAGAGAGTTGGGTGTTGATGGCCTTCTCAATGACCTTGGCTGGGAAGGGGAGCAGGGAGATGGGTCTGAAGTTCTTGAGGTCTGTTGGGTTGACGGATGGCTTCTTTAGAAGGGGTTTGATCTCGGCGTGTTTCTAGTCTTCGGGGAAGGTGGCTGTCTAGATGGAGTAGTTCATGGTTTGGTGAAGCTCGGGTGGTGGAGGTGGCTGCTCTATGGAAGATGTGATATGGGCAAAGGTCCGAGGAGGCTCCGAAGTGGATGCTCTTCATGGTCGTGAGTGTGTCATCTGTGGTGAGCAGAGTTCAGTTGTGCAGGATCTGTTGGGGTGTGGCGTGGTTGCATGAAGTGGTATCTGGTGTGGTGGGAGGGTATTGGGTTTCGAAGCGGTCGTAGATCTGTCTGGTCTTGTGGTCGAAGAAGGTGCTGAGTTTATTGCAGAGGTCTTGGGAGGGTGGGACTTCTGTGGTCTCGCTGTTGGGCCTGGCAAACTCCTTGACAATGTCAAAGGGTTCTTTGCTGTTGTGTGAGTTGACGTTCATTCTGTCTAGGAACCCTGTTTTCTTTGTGGTTTTGAGGAGTAGGTGATGTGCATTGATGGTGGTTTTGAAGGTTGGGTGGGTTCCCGGGGTTTTGTTGTTCCTCCATCTCTTCTCAAGTCGTCTACAGGTGTGTCTGGACTCGTGGAGGGTGGGAGTGAACCAGCTGGCTTTCTTGGAGTGTTCTGGGGGGCTTCTTGAGGGGTGCCAGAGTGTTGGCGCAGTTGGAGGTCCATCGGTGGAGGTTGAGTGCTGAGGTGCAAGCATCTGCTGATGTCGGTGGTGTGGTAGTGCTGAGGAAGGAGGTGAGATGTTCTTCGGTGACCCTCTTCAAGCTACAACAGGGGGGGCTGAGGGCAGTGGCGTACGGTGGACGTTGTGAAAGTGAAATGATAGCAGTGGTGGTTGGGCCAGAGGAGTTTGGTGCTGTGGATGTAGGTGATGTTTGTGTTGTTTTTTAGGTGATGGTTCCGCTGGTGGAGAAGATGTTGTTGTGTGTGTACCGGTGCATGGGTCAGAGCAGTCACTAGCTGCTGGAGTCCGATGTTGGCAAGGTTCTCCAGAAGGGATGCTGTGTTCTGGTCACTGGGGTTGTCCAGGTGAAAGTTGAAGTCGCCGAGTAGGATGTAATCTGTGGATGCGAGAGCCTGGGATGCAATGAGTTATCCAATGGCGTAGATGAAGGGTGGATGGAGGCATGGGGGGGGCCTGTAGACAAGGGTGCAGCGGAGTGTGGTGTTGGGTGCGTCAGGATCTGGAAATTGAGGTGTTCCATACTTAAGCAAAAATAAGTTGGGACCAGCAAGGTGAGCTTACAGATTGTATGAGCATCAAGAGAAGTGTGCGGCAGGAGAGTGTGTTAACGCCGCCCTCTTCTCTTTGTATATAAATGATGTAGTGGCTCCCTTGGAACAGTGTTGGAGTGACGCTCCAGTGGTTGCTCATCGGAAAACACCTAAACTCCTATTTAAGGATGATACCTTGCTGTTGTCCAAAACTTTGATAGGCTTAACCCCTTGAGTGCCCATGACAAGATAGTCTCGTCATGGGCCGCGGTTGCGCTGTGCCCATGACGAGACTATCTCGTCATGAACCCCGCCCGCTAATTCAACGCCCGGCACAGGGCGGGGAAAGGGCGGGGCACACAAGGGGTTAAAGATCCTGATGGGTAAGTTTGCATTGACTAGGGTCTGGAAATAAATCTGCGGAAAGCCAAGTTCATGTGTATAAACCCACACAAAGCATTCAAAGGGTCTATAAAACTCAGTCGTTGTAGCTTGGAGAGGGCGTACGACTTTGACAAACAAGTTACTTACCTTCGGTAACGCCTTATCTGGTAGAGATATAATCTAGCTGCAGATTCCTTACCTGTGAATTTCCCAGGCGTTTTTCTCCAACCAATATTCCTAAACGCCGGTAGGTGGCTTTGGTCGGCTCCGGATTAAGTTGTTTGCATCTTCCGTGCCAGAAATGACATCAGAATTACAGGCAGATATAAAATTGATTTATAAACTTGCCCCAGTCTGGGTCACCAAGCTTGTTTTTCAAGCCTGTCACGTTCCATGATAAGATATTAACCTTATTTGAGTCTTTGCTATGATCCTTGTGCTGCACAATTACAGTCGCCTCAGCTGGTGACCCCTGGTTTGGGCCCTCTTTCCCTTCTAGTGCCTTTAGGCATACCCTCTCTCTAGACTGTGTTTTACAGGCCCAATCAAGAGTGTCATAGAAGTGCCTGGGTCTGTCAGTCAACCAATTTCTTTTTAACAGAAGAATTGACAGGGAAGAAATTTGGGTCATAGGGTCTTAAGCATTAAAGTTTATATTTGAATTTGATCTGTGAGTCAGAGGGAGAATTTTTCGGCAGACCAATCCCCACAAATCTCTCTACCAGAAGAGTGTGCCTTAGTTTCAGTTCAATGTAATCAGAATTATTCCCTGTTGGATCATGAGATATAATTGCATGGACGATGCAATTATGAACAGATCTTATCAAGTACATATATTTGTTTTAAAGTGACACTTCAGACTCTCTTGACTTAGCCTTTAGTTTGGGCACGTTTATCAAATAAACACTACCTGTGGTCCTTGCTTCTTTGCTGCACCCCTCCCCATTTGGGCCCTCCCTCTTGGGAACTGAGGGTAATACTTTACTGATTTTTGTGTTTCCGAGCCTTTTGCTTGTACCACACCTCTGCTTGATGGGGCCAACAGCTTAGCGGGATCTACCCCTTTGGGCCTAGTTGAATTAGCAAATGCACTTGGCTTTTTTAAAGCGGGAGGTGGGTGAGTCTAGAAAGTATGCCCCAGACCCTAAGTAGCCTTGCTGTAGCAGATTTACGCCTATTGCTGTCGTCTACCACGGTGGTATACATACTGTTGGAAAAGTTAGCATGCACACTACCTCTTACTGAACTTTCAGAGAGAAAACAATGTTCAATTATATCACTTGCATTCTCAAGTTAGAATTTTCATTATGGACACTCTTAATTAGACTCCGTACATGATCAGTTTCAGTATTGCCAGATACCCCCACCCCAAGGTACACAACAGGTTGGTCCATCAATTTGCCATCAACTGCTGGCTGCTCTAATGTTTCTCCCAGTCCACTACTTGGCTGTAGAGCAGCTGATAAGACTGAATATCTGTTGGTGCATAATATTGCCCGCTCTGAAGGTACTGGAGCGCTTTCTTGTGGTGTAGATGTTTCAGGGTTGGTTGCATAGCCTCCAAGGGCACACTGAGCAAGAGGGGATCCAGTTTAACCAGTTTCAAATTGGATCTGGTGGATTTACTTTTTATTTTGTCCAGGAGCAATTCTACTTGCAGTTTTTCTCTTGTTATGTGTTATGGCTTTATCACCCTCCAATAGAGATTTGACCTTCTCAGTCAGAGTGTCAATGTCATCAAGAGTCATGTTGCCTTGGGTCGTCCCCACTGGGTCCGAGCGGGTTAACTTAGAACTTTTATTTCTTTTTCCTGACAAGTTTTCCCTAGATTTTCACTTGCCCATGATGACACACTTCCCAGAAAATGCAATTGACTTGTCAGCAACTTAGGACGAAAAAAAATGAACTTAACCCATTTATAGGAAAAAGAGAAGTCCTTAATAGACAACATTATAGGGGTGGCCCAGCCCTATCTTGTCCAGGCTCTGATTCGCTCTTGACAAGCAGCACTTTTAGTGTTAGGGTTTAAAGCCCCTCCCCCTCCTGCTTTGTCACGTTGACACCTCCTGGTGCTAAGTTCTTATGGGTCTTGGAATTCCCTGTTTGAGCTTGTTGGCACAGTGAAAGTCCCTGTTGCCAAAACACAAACAGCATACCAGCACAGCAATTCTCAAACATTTTTTTCACTTCTCAAGAACGCAATAATTTTTTTTCCCGACACCTTTCAAGAGGGACTTCAAGAACTAAAACTACAAAGAGGAGAGAGCGGATGGATCCTACATTCAGACTCCGTATGTCATAGTCTGAAGGAAGAAGCTGCAATGCATTACTGGCTGTACTGATGACCTGTCCTCTTGTTCAGTAATCAGTAGAACATTTGTTGGATTCTCAGTTTTTCCCCCAAGCATTTTTTCCCCATAGCAGTACTCTATTCTTCTTGACCAGATATTCCACATTCTCCTATTGCACGTGACTTTCAATCCATGGATTTTTCTGTGTATTACAGACTTGCCTCGCTAGGCAAGGTCATTGTTTTTTAGATTTTGTTATTGCTAATGCTGTCTACTTTACCAGCCTGTTCATGCCTACATGTTCCTATCTTGGTCTTATGTTTGTATTATGCTTCCATTGAAATAGCACACAGTGCAGCTCACTCATGAACATGTAAACTATCATAAATGTGTCAACATGCAACATCTGATAACATTAGGCCAGTTAGGACTTCAGATCTGCCAAACCTATAATGAACAAATCTGTATTATCAGACAAAAGCCCACCAACAATTGGGCAGAGCCAGCCTGTGTACTTGTCATACTTTGTAAACATGTAAATATGTTTTCTTTTCTTAAAAACCAGTCTTGATATTTTGTAAATTTCTGACAGAGACTTCTAACCGTAGATTCCTCACATTGTGAATTTCCCCAGGTGCCAGACTGTGTCCGAAGAATTTTGATAGCAATGCCCCCCCACTACTACCCACCCCCGCGTCTCGGTAGGTGGCGTTGTGCGAATCCATGATGGGTCTTTCCCTTCTCTGGTGCGACATTAGGGCTACTATTTCTTCTCCACCTCTGCATGCTGACTTCTGTTCTTTTCTTTCTGTGCCTTCTGACGCAGATGATTGAGAGCTTCTTCAACTCCTGTCAACTTGAACTTGACAGAAATTCTTTCCCCAAATGTATCCACTGTGTGAGGAACATGTCTCCGCTAAAAAGTATAGGGTTCAAAACATGTAAGAACTGCCATTGCCAGATGTCTGTGACAGATACCTACGGTGTCTGCCTCTGGTGTCTTAGCTTCCAGCACAACTTTGTGTGACTACTGCATGAAAATCAACCACAAGGCTTCCATGGCCATGAAATCTAACTCACCCTTGATGTACTCCAAACGAAAATGAAAAAGACCAGGTCATGGTCGAAGTCGGGAGTGCAGACTTGATCTCGTTGTAGGCAAAAAAACAATGGGTTGGAATGCTATCCCAAACTTTTGCCAGTGGTTAGATTTATTGCAAGTGTTCCTTCTATCACATTTTGTGTCTTTAATGTCTCACCCTAAGTGGCCAAGTGTGTGACAAGAAGTGGGTCCTGTGCTCCCTGTGCCACTGGAACCAAGTTAGACTCAACTGAATTGCCCCATTCAGGTCAAAACTGGCATTGGGTTGATTGTGTTCTGGTGCAGGGAGGACCTGGCTTGGCAGTTTGGCTGAACTGTTCCGATTGCAGCAGGTATAAGACTGATGTGCATGTGGCTGGGTCCAAAATGAGGTGGCCTGGTGTACAAAAGTACAGTGGTAATGGGCCAATGGTGGCACACTAGATTGGCTGAACCTTGGACTCACAAGGGCCTGTGGTGAATTTGTGAGATCTCTGGGAATCGATATGCAACATTGATCCTCTACAGGGCGTTGCTGGATTAGGTGTATTCAGACCTGTGCTCACTCAGGGAATGCTGGTAGCTGGACCTAGGGTCCCCCAAATGGGACTCTGAAGGGTCTGAAATCTTGGCGCATACTCAGACGGTTTCGAACAATGCCTGCTTCATACTCATTCAATACTACTAGCTTCATAGGGAATACATTACACCCAAGCAAGTGAACCTGATGCTCCCAGATGCGCCCGCACCATGCGCTATGTGCTGTGAGGACAATACTGCATTCATTCACATGGTCTGGCAATGCATGATTTTGACTCCCTACTGGAATGGGGTGTGGAAAACTGCCAATGGCGACGGGTAAACAGTTGGCTAAAACACCAAGGGCATGACTGTTGGGTTGCCTCACCATACCGAGGGCAGGGGCAACCACTACAAGATTCACAGACTTGGCACTCATACTCGCCAGGTGCCAAATAACTATCGATTGGAAGGCCTCTGGCGCCCTAATCAGCTTAGAGGAAGCTGTGCTGCAGCTGGAGCTCAACAGAGGACTGCATCCCAGAAGCTGGGCAGAGGCTGGGAATCAGGTACTAGCCAACATACCCTTTGTAGAGAATCAGGGGTGGCTAGAGCACAGAAGGGCAAATGAAGACTCAAAATTAAAAAATGCGCTTTGACAAGATATATTGAATATCAATGGCCAAACATCCATGTTGTGTGGATCGGCACCCAATACACACTACAGGCGGACAGGAGAAACCTAATATTCTGAAAACATGAATTTAACATGATTCCATAGATTCATAAAACAATATATTCTCGGTTTGTAGCAGGGCTTTTGGTTTGATGTAATTTTTAGGTTTCACCTGCACAGCGCTTGTGAAATCTACTGTATTTGATAGAAATCTTAAAGGGGGCTTACATCCCACCCTTACTTTTCATTGATTTGTATGCTTGCCACTTACTCTGCCTCCTTTTCTATTGGCGGTAGCATACTATTTTCCTGTTGTTCCTCATGTGTTTCTCTTATCAGTGTGCCAATTCCCAAGTACTGTTTTCATATTCTTTCTGGAACTTTTTTTTTTTAGCGTTTGCCTGCACAATGCTTGCTATGTGCTTGCTTTATTTGTCCTCGCCCTTTACCGGCTGCAGGTTTCATGAGCAAACATGGTTCGCAACCCCCTCCCACTCTTCATTCTTTTATTGTTTGAATTTAAGATAGCTCACAGGTATCATAGCGTTTACATGAGCGCACCAGTTAAATAAAGTGATTTGCACAGAAGGATGTTGGTTTACCGCCGAGGATCGAACCTTGTTACTCAGCTTCAAAGTCATCACTAATAACCCTTACACTAAATTCTCTGCTCGAATCAAGAAGATCCGCATATAAGATGTCTGACAATCCTTTGGAACGCACAATTAAAATGCATTTTTTATTATGCGTTCCAAATCAGTGCTGAACATATTTTGTTTGCATCACACTTGTTTTTTTATTTTTTTACTTGGTTTTATGCTTGTTTACAACTTGAACGTATGACTGCAGAAAGCCCAGGCACGCAGCTCTGGCTGCACCTTTGTAAGTCGAGTCTATAATGCGAACCCCAGAGCCTGAATCTGAGGGTTAGATTTGCAGAAAGTGGAATCTATCTATCAGTCAATCAGGGCATTGTAAAGCGCGCTGCTCACCCGTGGGGGTCTCAAGGCGCTAGGGGAGGGGGGGGTGAAGCTCCGATTTATTTATTTATAAATTTATAGGGCACACAGCTACCCAACAGGGTCTTCCGGCGCTGGACTAAGTGGAGGCAGAATAACTTAGGCAACAGGCACGAAAAGGAATGAAGCCAGGTCGCTGAAAAGCAGGGTCTTTATGTGCTTACTCAGCTAACAGAGACTGACAATTCCTAAGGTCAATTGGGAAAGCATTCCAGAGCTTGGGGCCCAGATAGGAAAAGGAGCGGCGACTCATACGGACGACCAGAAACCTGGGGACTGAAAACTCAGGGTTGTTACCCAGAACAAGCACCTCAGTTTTAGCACAGTTTAGCTTCAAGGCATTACTGGTCAACCACGAGGAGACATTCCTCCGACCAAGCTGAAGCAGAGAAGGATCTTGTTGCTGGGCAGTGGAAAGAGAAAAGATAATCTGGGTATCGTCGGCATATGAAAATATACTCAGTCCAGATTTCTCAGCAAGGTCAGCCAAAGGGCGAACGTAAATGTTAAAAAGCAGAGGGCTCAAAATAGTACCCTGAGGCACTCCAGAGGTTAGAGCTGGAGTGTTAAATCTTACTTCGTTCAAAGAAACCTGGAAGGTACGGTCATTTAAGAAAGCAATTAACCACCTCAGAGCCAGACCCACAATACCAGAGGTTTCGAGACTGTCTATTAGAATGGAATGTGACGCTGTGTCAAAAGATGTGCTTAAATCCTGCAAGATGAGAGCGGAAGTACCTCCGGAGTCGAGTTGTTGCCTGAGATGCTCAGTGACCTCGAGAAGAGCAGACTCTGTACTATGGCCAGGTCTACAGCCCGACTGAGAGGGGTGCAGCAAATTACGAGTAGTAACAAAAGAAGAAAGTTGAGTATTAATGTGCCATTCCAGGATTTTGGAGAACACAGGCAGAAGAGAAATAGGGCACAAATTAGAGCTGAGAGGATCAAGACCTTCCTTTTTTTTTTAGTAAGGGAAGGACGAGTGCATGTTTCCACCTCCGAGGTACCGAACCTATACTCAAGGAAGTATTAAGAAGGTTCAGAATCACAGAGAGGGCGGCCTCGTTCAAAAGACTAAGTTTGGAAGGGGGAAGAGGCTAAAGAGATGAGCCAGACTTAATAGATCTCAGCAACAGGTTCAAAGAAGACAGAGCCAAAGGAGGCCTGGAACTAATCTTAGAAGAATCTCCAGACACAGGAAGCAAGGGGGAAATTTCAAGGGGCTCTACCGCTGGATTGACAGGTAACATTAGATTCCATTGTTGCGCCGGGTTTCTCATAGGGCGAGATCGGCGGCGGGGAGGTTTCTTCTTGGTACGTGAAAGGAGACTCTTTCGTTGAGGTATTTGGGTCCAGTGTTGTGGAGGGATCAATGTAGTGTAAATCCCCAAGTGATTTATTAACAATAAAAAAAAAATCATCAACTGTCTACACTTAAGGTAGTCCATGGCTGCCCCGTTGAAGGAAGCACGCTTACGTAGCCCTTCTGTGGTCATGTTTGTGCTTGTTTTCGGCACTGTACTCGGGCTGTGATAGATGACATACGCTACACTATCTCACCCGCTAGCTATGATGTAGATTGGATCTGATGTCTGGCCCGCTCGGAACTACCTGGCAACCATATACACAAGAGCAAGATCACACGTTGTGCAAACTGCTGCATTCACTTTTTAGGTTTTTCCTGCACTGCTCTTGTACTGTGCTTGCGAAATCTCTTGTATTTAAAAATAAAATAAACAAGCATTTGCAATGCAATAGGTCTCGCATTTACGCAAGTTGGTGCTATTGGCATTGTAAATGTCAATGGGTTTTATTTATGTTTTTTTTTTTTTTTTTTTTTTTTTTTTTTTTTTTTAAACCTTTATTACAGAATGCAAAAGATATACAAGGATGGGCCTACAACCTTCAGGCCGGCCGCTAGCAAACAGTGGGAGCATAGACACAATTATTAAACACAAGCGACAAGTGATAAAGGTCCCAGAAGTCGAAGGAAGCGTTGGCGGCCACACCGTCCGGAGCCCCCAACTGGCGGTTCCATTTTTTATAAGAAACTACAAACAAATCCACAAGGTAGCAAAAGTCAAAGCAGCATTATGAGCTCCCCTGGGGAGGACCCTACCGATCCACAGGAATAGGGGGGGGGACGGGCCAGGACAGAAACAAAGTGAAAACGATACCCAGAACCAAGGTAACAAGCAGACTAGGGAGACTGGGCCACTGCCAAATCAGGCGTCAGAGGCGGGGTGCAAATCCCGCCACGATAGGAGTTCCAGGGGCCCCACACTTTCACCCATTTCCCAGGCTTACCTCTCGCCACATACACTACCTTCTCCCGAAACATACACCAATCCATGTTGTCCTTCCACACCGAGACCGTTGGTGACCTCTGGGAGCCCCACAATTAGGCTATGTCACGCTTGGCCACCATATATCCCAGAGTCACCCACCTCGTCTGCGGCGCCGTGTAATCAGTCGGCTCCCACACATTTAGCAGACATCTCCTAGCCTCGGGAAACAGCGTCACATGCGTGACCGCTTGCAACACCGCATGCACACCACGCCAGACTCGCGCCACCTCCGGGCATTCCCACAAAGTATGGAAGAAGGTCCCTAGCGAACCACACCCACGCTTACACAGCCCATCCACGGCATATCCCATACGCATCAGACCCAGCCCCGTAACGTAGACCCTGTGGAGTATCTTGAGCTGGACGAAACGAAGGCGGGTCGGTATGGCCACCTCTTTCGGGGAGGCCACCGCAGACACCCAGTCCTCGTCATCCAGCTCCAATCCATCGGCAACCCATGCCTCACGAAGGCCAGTCAGCAGTCCCGAGCGATCATTGATGAGCTTTTTATAAATCAATGAGATAGTGCCATCCGGTACATGCCCATCTAGCACTCTATCTTCCAGAGGGGAGCACTCCGGGATGGACGCCACATCCGGGAATACAGAACACAGCGCGTGACGAACCTGTACATACCGGAAGTACTCCCTGTCTTGCAACTGGAATTCCGCCTGCAGCACATCGAACGTTTTGAATCCCCCCCTCGTCCAGAGATCGCCCACCCTACTGATGCCTATCATGTCCCACTTCTCAAAGCCTTTCGAGGTCCACAAGCAGCCCAGTCGCTCAGATGCATACAGTGGCGTCGCCCGGGTCAACCGATCCTTCCACCCCATCGCCAAGGTTGCCGCGTGCCACACCCGTACCGCGACCCGCGTAGGACCCGTCAGGCGTGCGTCGAGCGATCTAGAGTAGAGCGCACGATTATAGTCGCCACCCGGCAGTAACAATTTATCCATTTCAAAAGCCGGGTTAAGGGTGGGCCCATAAAGGCCGTGGTTTATCGCAGCCAGCTGGGAGGCCCAGTAATACCGTTTGATGTCTGGGAGGGCGACCCCCCCGTCATACCACGGGAGCGTCAGCTTCGCGAGGGCGATACGCGGCCTCCCATCCCAAAACAGGTGGCGCTGCAGACCCTCCACCTCCCGAAAGTAGCGTGCCGGGACGACGTCCATCGTGTTTTGTAGAGCGTATAAGAAACGTGGCAACGACATCATCTTAAACAGTGCCGCACGGCCGAGCGGCGAGAGCGGCAAGCGCCTCCAACGCGCCACATCCTCCTTCAGGCGCTGGAGGGGGGGGGGGAGTAAGTTCTGTTTATATGGGGCCGCAGCGTCAAGGGTAATAAAGATACCCAGGTACTTAAATCCCTGCGGAGCAACCTGGATAGGACAACCCCGTGGAAGGATAGGAGCCTCCCCCGAGAGGACATACACACAGGATTTAGCCCAGTTGATGACTAAGCCGGAGTTGCGGCCAAATGAACGCAACACATCCACTAACACAATCAATGATTCACGCGGGGAAGCAAGGTACAAAAGAATATCGTCCGCGTAAAGGGAGACGCGATCCTCATACTCGGGGGTCCATCGGAGACCACGAATCGAAGGGTGCCACCGCAGCCACTCCGCCAGGGGCTCCAAGGCAAGCGCAAAGAGGAGCGGCGACAGCGGGCAGCCCTGCCGCGTGCCCCTGCCCAGTTCAAAAGGAGCCGATACTCTACCATTCACCGCCACCTGCGCCAGCGGTCCGGAGTACAACAATTTCACCCAGCCAATGAATCCCGGGCCAAACCCAAACTTAGCCAGCGTCGCCCAAATATATGGCCACTCAAGCGTGTCGAACGCCATAGTGGCGTCCAAGGACGCCAAAATGGCTGGCTCTCGTATGAATGGGACCCTCGCGAGCACCCCATGCAGACGCCGCAGGTTGAGCGCGGTGTTGCGATGAGGGATAAAGCCGGACTGGTCCTGATGGATCAGATCGCACACCACGCCAACCAGCCGATTCGCCAGCACCTTGGCGAGAATTTTCGGCTCCGCATTCAACAGCAAGATAGGCCTGTAAGACGTGACCCGATCCCACAGCCTCCCCTCCTTATGAATAACCACAATAGTGGCAAGACGCTGGTCCAGCGGGAGGGAACCCGCCAACCGGGCCGCGAGGAACATATCACGGAGATGCGGAGCCAGCGTATCCGGTCGTAATTTGTACAATTCGATGGGAAGGCCATTAGGACCCATGGCCTTGCCAGAGGCGACCAAACGTATGGCGAGGGCAATCTCATCAGATGTCGGAGCCGCGTCCAACAACAGTTTATCCTCCTCCGAAAGGGAAGGCAGCGCAATGTCTTTAAGCAGGTCATGGGAATCCTCTTCCGAGCGGGAAGATACCGGGGAATACACCCCACGGAAATACTCAGTGAAACAGTCATCAATTTCCTCCGGCTCAGTGACACACACACCATCCAGTCTCTCAATCGACGGGACCACTCGACTCGCTCTCTCCTTTTTATCCAGCCACGCAATCAGTTTACCAGCCTTATCACCCACATCATACAGCCGCCCCTGTTGCTCTCTACTCAGGCCCCTGGCCGCCTCCGTGACTAGGGCCTTGTAGTCCGCCTGTTTGAGTCTGAGAGCATGCAGTTTGTCGCCCGTGACCCCACACTCCAGATCACCCTCCAACTCAGTTATCTCAGATTCGATACGGGTCACCTCCTCCCGCTCGCGCCTCCGGGAATGGGAAATGAGGGATAGGGCCTCCCCTCGGAGTACCGTCTTGAACGCCTCCCACAAAGAAACAGCAGACGACACAGACCCCACATTGTCTTCAAAATATCGCTCAAGAGATTTAACCAAATCTGCGCGAATTGTGGGGTCACGCAGGTACCAGGGGTTGATCGGGACCACCCTCCCCCCTCGGGACAATGTCGAAGTGCAACAGGAGCGGGGAGTGATCTGAAATACCCCGAGCCAGATGTCGCACCTCCCCAACCCTCTCCGCCTGTGCTGCTGGCATCAGAACATAGTCAAGCCTCGAAAGACTGCCATGAGCCCCAGAATGAAAGGTGTATTGTATCTGCGTAGGGTGTTTCAGCCGCCAACAATCCACCAGCCCCAGGGTATCCAAGAGGCCAGATAACCAAGCCTGGGCGCGGGGAGATCCCTGGGCGGGTGACGATCCTCAGTTCCGGAAATTACGGCGTTAAAATCCCCCCCAACCACTTGAATCCCCTCCGGCAGGCCAAGAAGAAGGCGCCCCAAGTCAGCGAAAGTAGTCGTCTGCAACCCTGGCGGGACATAAACAGAAACCAAAACAATCACTTTACCCTCCAGTCTACCCACTAGAGCCGTATATCGTCCCCTATCATCATGGAGCACCTCATCAACCTCCAACGGGAGCGAGGTTTTAACCATAATGCCCACACCCCTCGAACCAGATGTGAAGCCCGAGTGAGCTACAAGGCGATAGCCCCGTCTGTTCATGGCACGAAAGGAATTTCCAATGAGGTGTGTTTCCTGCAGAAATACTATATTGGGTGAAATCCGTTTTAAGAACTGCAGGACCACCCCCCGTTTTATCCTGTCCCCCAGTCCATTAACATTCCAGGACAAAAGGCTCAGTGCCCTACCCCCCATCATGGCCAAAACCAATCAGTCTCCCCCCAGAGAGCACTTTAAAGATAGCACAACAATACTCCTGCCTTGTGGTATAAATAAACAATATCCAACCCCAACCCAACATCCCCAACAAAACTCCCCCCTCCCTGCACCCCTGCATGACCTCGAACAGCCCCCCAACTTGCAGTGTGCCTGTCGCCCCTGTATAAACTAAACTACAAAGACCCCCTAGAGGAGGACAGAGAACCCCCTCGAGACACAGCACAACCTCCAATGGAGGGGAAACAAGACACAACAGTCAAGAGACCCTAAGCTTGGCCGAAAAGTGGCATCATCAAGAATGAGCCCCAGTGTCAATACCTCATACCCGGTCCGGTGGGCACTCTCCTCCCGCTGCCCCCATCCCATCCCGATCATGTCCCCCAGGCAAAGTGTCCAACCAGTCCCCGGCCGTCTCAGGACGGTCAAAAAAGTGAGTGCGACCATCAGCCTCCACACGCAGCCTGGCCGGGAAAAGCATTGCGTATTTTAAGTTCATGTCTCGAAGCCGCCGCTTGACGCCCATGAAACTCAGTCTCTGCTTCTGGACCGCCTGCGTGAAATCAGGATAAAAGTTCACCTCCATGTTCTCCAGCTTAAGCGGCCCTTGCAATCTGGAAGCTTGTAAAATCGCATCCCTGTCCCGAAAGTTGAAGATACGGGCAATAAGAGGCCGCGGGGGAGCTCCGACCTTCGGTCTACCGCCAGGAACCCTATGGGCCCTCTCCACCGCAAAGAATTTACTCAGTCCTCGAGGCTGGAGATGGGTAGAAATCAGGTCCTCCACAAAGAGATCCGCCGCCGAATCCTCCCGTCCCTCAGGCACTCCGATAATACGGACGTTATTCCTCCGGGCCCTGCTCTCGGAGTCCTCCAGGCGCCGATCCGTGAGCGCCCTTGCCTGCCGGAGCCGGCGCACCTCCGTCTGGAGGGCCGCTACCTCAGTCGTGAGGCCCGACGCGGTATGGGCCAAAGAGTCAACCCGGTCATTTGTCTTAGATAGATCTGCTCTCACAAGGTTGACATCGATGAGGACCGCATCGAGTTTGTGCGCCAAGGTGTTGAATTGTTGGCCCACTGAGGTCTTCATCTCGGCAATGGCGCCCATGACGTCCTGCAAAGTCAGATCCGTAGGCAAATCCGGGGCATCCGGGGGGCACTCGGAAGACTTATGCGATCCGCCGGGAGACCCCTCCGGGAGGGTGTAGCGATCCATAATGTTGACTTGAAGTGCGGTGCCACGCCGGGTCGATTTGGCCTTCAGCCGATCTCCATCCTGCTTTGTGGCCATCGTCGTGTAGCTCGCACCCTCACTAGTCACGCAGTGGAGAGCAAGCAATCAAGGCCGGAGGCCACCTCAGGAAGGCGCAGCGGGTCCCCACAGACAGGCAGGCAGGGTCCCCCAGCGAGGCCACCACCACACAAAGAAGCGCCGTAATCCCACTCGCGATGACTGCAAGGGGACTCAAAAGCAAAAGTGAAAGTGTGGGGTACGCGACTCGCCGGGCTCGTCCTGCCGTTGTTATTCACTTCTCCACTGGATCACCCCCAAACTCGAGTCCGGGGTCAGGAGAGAAGCAGGCCGCAAACTTCAGTCGATGCTCATCCCGGCACCCGGGGTCCGATTCAAAAACGGAAAACAGGTACCACCTCGGCTCAGGTTCACCGACACAGTCCCCTCAACCGATTTAGGATGAAGACAGGATAAACGTAGGAGGTTGCGGAGGTCCTCGGGAGCCTCGCACCTACGCGGCCATCTTGGTTGCGCGCTAGGCTCCTCCTCTCTATGTTTTGGTTTTTAAAATATAAATAAAAGGCATTGTCATTTCGAATGCCAATAGCTCAAACTCGCGCAAATGTGAGACCTATTGCATTGCAAATGCAATGCTTGTCTACACTGGTTATGTGGTTTGCACTTCCGATATTGTGAGGTTTGTGTAAAAATTACATTTGTTTTGCGTTTTGGGTGGAGCAAAAAGAGGGACACATAGCTTCAAACCACTGAAAACTTCTCAACCAAAATTAGTCGTGATTTTTTTTTTAAATAATGCATATGCCGCAAGCCAATAAACTACATGCAAATGAAATGTAGATGGAACTATGAGCAAGGGGAAATCAATAATGGCGAAAAACTGGTGCAATTACTAACTTAAAGACAGTGACTTGTCTGCCTACTGTAAATTGCCATAGTGGACCGTTCTGCATTTCGACTCGCTGGCGCCTGCTCTAGCACATTCCAGTAGGCGAAGTTAAAAGGGATCAGCTGATTAATCAAAGATGCGCATGTGGAAAGGAGAGTGCTAAGTGCACTAGAGTGTGCTAACCTCATCAAACAGTGCGCTTGTGCAAGTGACGGCTAGGCCCGTTTTGGGAGAGTGGAATTTTGCCTATAATAGAACGTGGCATGGCGTTATGACTGGATCGGTCGTCGTAAAATGTGGGTCACATTACAACCAAAATTACGGCAGTAATGTCTTGGACAACTGAGTGCGGGCGGGGGGGAGAAGGGGCGTGAAGGCATGGACAACGGAGTGCGGGCGGGAGGAGGGGGCGAGAAGGCACAGACAACGGAGTGCTTGCAGGAGGGAGAAAAAATAAATAAATAAACTGAGCGCGGTGTCCCTAAAGCGTTTGAAATAACAAAAAAAGAAAACAAAATACAAATTAGGTTAGGAAGCAGCCTACCAAAGCTGGCACCCCTTGCCTGCTGTGTTCCTTAATAAAGTAAATAGTTCTCTGAACTAGTAATGAAAGCTCCTGAGTTAGGACACAGTAAAAGATCGAGTCCTGGTGGGAGGTAACAAATGGAGACAGAGCGGTAACAAGGAGGGCCTAACAAGCCTCATAATGAATGGGAAGCCAGCATTTACCAAGGACAATGACACCAGCCAATGAAAAGTAAGGGCAGAGAGTGGGCGAGGCTTACACAGCATGCTCTACTGCTGCATGCCTCGCAGAGCGAGCAGCGCATGCGCGGTGCGCCGTTAAGCTCGACCTAAAAATGACAAAGTAATGCTATCTCAAAAGGTGTTGCATTACGCCACATAATCTGTCTTTTCTTGCTACATAATTTAGTCAAACCTGCCGCCTAATTTGTCCCTCCCCTCCGCATATTTCTAGTGGCCCTGGCTATGGAACAAAGTGCTATGTAAAAAAACAAACTGCCAGGTCTTTGCTGCCTTCCTACACTCCTTACATGTATGACCAGCATTTCTTCACTTTGCTCTCTCTTCTCTGAACTGTCCTCTCTGTTCAGCCGTAAAGCGCCTAGGAAGCTGTCACTTTCTCTGAGTCAACACTCCATGACCTCGAGACCTTTCCCCTGCCAGCCTGTTATCAGCCAGATAACCAGATGTCTGCCATCTGATATCGCTCTATCCCACTTTATGGCACTGATCGATGCATATTGATGTTCTCCTGTGCAAACCTGAACTGGTCAGAGCCGCTTTCTCTTCTTGTCTCTTTTTTCCACTGCGCATGGTGGGCGGCCTTTTGTTTGATGTGGTTGGGGCCTCTCTTCTGCAATCTGCTGGGAGACTGCCCTCGGACAGCACGCCCTCCTATCTGTGAGACAGCATGCACCACCTACATGGATGGCACCTCCTGAAATAGGTATTCTATGGTTACCCTCATTCCATTAACAACGAAAAATAAAAATGTGCTGCTAAATTACAAATATGACGGGGCTTTTTTTACGAAAACTGCAAAAATCTTACACCAAAAAAACCCATTAAAGTTGATCGTTATATTTTTGTTTCAATTTATTTTGCTTTTTTTTATACTCCACAGTTTTGGAAGGATTTAGCCATGTTAGAAAGTCGTATAGTGATTGTTCTGCGTGCAAAACATGGATCTGTTGTTGGTCAGATAGCTCTGTTGGCCCGAGGAACTGCCGAGGTTTGAGTTGCAGCAGGGGCAGTTCCGCCTTTCATCCTTCCAAGTTTGCCAAAACGGGTCCATTTTGAGTTCAGTGATGATAAACTCTGTTATTCAGTTACCCGGAGACAGAACAGTTTGTGATATGAACTATAGACATACTTAAACCTGCTCAGATCCTACAAAACCCTTGCCATGTCTAATTAGACCTGCTTTGAAGGTGGAAGACAGTAGCAAGCACAGAGGTATACGTATGCCAACAAACCTTCCACCGCTAGAAACAAACCTACCTGAAAGGAAAGAGTCGATTAAAATGGATGGAAACACAATCTCTTCTGTTCTTCCAACTGGTCCCACCATGTAATCCAAAGGCTTATGCGATATTTCCCCTTACACTCTTGTAATTTGCACAATTCGTGCAAATTTCACATAATGAAATTATGCGGAATGCCAGAAATTGTTACAGTGCAAAATTCCGCTCACTTTCTTTCTGTTAAACACTGGATCATGGAGAATATGTCTCGGAGGAGAAATGTTGTAGCAGGAAATGAGTTACGAGAGAAATTTTCAAATCAAACTAGTTCATTTGTTGGTGCCTCGAGTGACCTTTTATGCGAAGTAATGTCTTGTAATCAATTTCCATTCGTGATGGACCTTAAATGCATTTTGCGTACTTTAGGAGTAATTGTGCGTAATTTTCCCGACTTGCCCTGTACTTTCGCATTAAAAATTCTGCTATGTAACACAGCAGTATGAAACCACGAATGACTTCTAACACAACTAGGTGAGATGTCATTATTGCCTGTAATGCTATCCAGCACATCTTTGCTATTCTCCATCGTAGTTTGGAATTTATTAGGAGTTTAGAAAAAAAAATATCAATGGGGAAAGGGAACATAGTATTTAAAAAAAAAAAAATCTAAAAAGACATTAAAATTAGACTCTGAACAGAATAATAGACCAATAATAAAAACTCAAACCTTAGAAAAGACCAATTTAGCTGGAATATAGCAGCGTTCGACGCAGTATTACATCTCTCATGCGTATGCCCGGTTTCTGTAGCAGTCTTCCAGGTGTACGGCTGGAGAGTTTCACATGTGAGATGAAGGACACTGATGTTTGACTGATCTGTGTTCTGCTCCTGCCTACAGCAACTGTCTCTTCCCCGGGTAGAGCAAATCAGATCAGCGGGGGCTATCGCACCTCCTTATCAGCCTCATTTGCTCCCATGAGAGTAATGATTTGCAGAAGCGTTGATGAAAGTCTTTCACAAATGTTATGCTACCTTGCGGGGATCCTGATTTTTATTATAGCCCAAATAAAGCCAGCTCCTACTTCTGTGAAAACCCTGTTTTGTTGACCATAGCCAACCAAAATTACGGCAGTAATGTCTCCGACAACGTAGTGCGGGCGGGAGAAGGGGGTTTCAGTTCAGCACGGGGGAAAAAGCAAACATGGAGGGGGGCACTTTGCAACACTAGAGGGTTCGCTGTATGAATGGCACTTTTCACATTCTGCAATTACTCCGCTCTAAAAAACAAAAAAAACAGTCTGCGTCTGCACTTTATCGTAGTACCTCCGTTTACAGCCAGTATTAGGAAAATAAGGAGAAAATCGCATTTCATAAAATGGGGAATTTAAGAACGAGTCCCGTGGCCAGCACATGAATTAATAACGAGCGGCCGCCATTGTCCCGGCTGCGCACGACGTCCTGCCTGCTGTAGTAAAAAATAAAAAGAAAAAAACTATTTCACTTACTTGAGGTGACGGGTAAAAAGCAAAGTGGCTGCAGCCATGATGCTCCGGGAAACAGGAAAAAGAGTACTCCGAAACAAGAGAGGAAGAAGGAAAGTGGAAGGTAACTAGTTGGTCGGTGTTGGTCTTAGAAAAACAGAAGTGAGGTATGCTGCTTGAACCATTTAGCATAATGCAAAAAACAGTGGTCCTAGACCTTCTTTAGACAGACATAAATCAATTCCCTGTTAGGGTGTATTTAGTAATAATTTTCATGAGCATATTCAGGCACAACGCACCTGCTCATAGTATTAAATACCTTATTCACAAATGAAAACATTTACAATAACCCCTAATTCAATTCAGCATGCATTTTATTCTTATGCCAATGGTGTACGATTCAAGAACATTTTCAGAATAATGTACATTTATCATTAAGTATAGACGGTTGCTCCAGGTGGAACGTGCATAGAGAAAAGGTGCTCAAGTGTAGAGAGATGTGAAAAGAACTTCAGAGTAGTGACATAGGGAAGGGAACATTAGTAATTTTGAACACATGGACCGGTTGTAATTCACCGTCCTATCTAGCCTGGCCACGTTTACAGTAAAATTCAATTAAATTACAATTTTAATTAATGCAATAATACATTCTTGCGTGGCACGTTTTTGGGAAGGAGTGTGGGATCCAGGCTGATTAAAGGGGTGTCGACGTTTCGACCCGTCTTGTGGCTGCAAGGGTGGTTCGAGCCTCGGCCTTGCGGGTTTTCCTCAGGACAGGGTGGGGCAACCTTGTTAGATATAGGGCTTAGTCACATACCTAAAGGGCGAGATTTGGGAAGCAGGGGCCAAGTGGACGGGCCTGGATTAGGGCCTGGAGTAGCTGTGCTGCGTTGCCCACAACACCGTGCCCTCGCTGCCAATAATAACCTTTATGCCCGCGTACTTGCAGGGATTTGCATGTTCCTCCCTGCTCATCAATGCCAGGGCCCCCCAGGATTATTTCCTCCTGTGAGGTGTGCACATTGCCTCTCACCTGCTTCAGCCTGTGCCGGGGCCACTACGGTGGTTAGTCTTGAGGAAGTGTGCCCCCAGATGTCCCCCCTCATAAGGTGACACACGGTCAATGCAGCCGATTCCCATCGTGGTGAGGTATTTCCCACCACTACAAGATGACTCTTGGCTGCTGTTTGGGGGCATCTTGTGGAGTCCGGTACTAATGTGTGCCCCGCTCTGCAGGCGAGCCCGCTCTCCTGGCCACTTTGCTATGGGAGACCCCACACCCTCAGGGCAATGACTTTCCAAATGTCCCTGTGTCCATATGGGACGGAGTGATGCTGGGCCACGCAGCCACGATTCCCCACTCTGTGGCTCTTTCTCTGCTTGCACCGGGGAAGGCGCGCGCACAGTCCTCCACGCCACTCTGAACTTCCTTACCGGCCACCCCCAGTAATGCCATCGGGAAGCACCAAATCAGTCATGGGCCAGGCCCTCTCAAGCCCTCCAGTCAGGATGCACAGACTTGCTGTCACACCAGGCAAGTGCCGCTCCAGCGGACCCCTTCACCACTTGCTGGGCTCCTGCGTAGCCTGGGCTCCCTGGTGCTGCTTTGCTTCTCTCCCGCCTGGGCCGGCGTTGAGTTGACGGTGTCCTCAGGTGTGGGTCCCCCTTCCCCACCCCCCACCCTTCTCCCCAGATCAGGGCCACCGCAACCTGTCAGGACTCTGCCCTGATGGGTATCTTCTGCTGCTTCGGCATTCCTCGCCTTACCATTGCATGCCTCAACCCCAGCCCCCGGCTGAAGGTCACCCATATTGCAGTGAGGCCAGGCCACCCCGGACCACCACAAGGCACCGTCCTCCACAGCCTGAAAGCGGGGCCCATGCAACCGGAGCCTGCCTTGTCGTCCTGGGGCAGCAATCACTCATTCTGCAGGACTCTTATTCTTGTGTTTACAATCTCAGTGGCTCTCAGAGAGCTGAGGCATTTCACGGGCCCAGAACTGGTAGGCCCCGACCTCAGCAACCGCTGGCCTCCGTTGGCCCATTCGGATGATGCATCCGGCGTTTTTCCAGCTCTCGAATAGTAGAGGAGGAATAGTGCCACTTTCCTTTACTAGAGTGGCGGCTAGATGCCTAGTTTAGCAGGATTAATCAGGATTCTAGTGTTGGACGGGCCGGAACCCAGTTGTTTGTACTATCTTGCAACTAGTCCTTCTGCCGCGTCTTCTGATGACAATATAGCGCCATGAAACCTCCGGGTGTACGCGCGCTTTATAAATTTACACTAACATAACATAACATCCTGTCAGCCATGTTTCCAGACCACACCCCCGTGATCCCCCAGCTTGACTTTGCTTACTCAAATCCCTCCCAGCCCTGTGTAGCCTAACTTGACTCTTCATACTCAGACGGTGCTATCTGAATGTGTGAATTATTCATTGGTAATCTTTCAAAGTTTATTCAGGAGATATATTACCCATTTGAAATAAGTGACATATCTTTGTAAACATTAGATCCTTTGGATATTCTGTTTGAGCAATATCACTGTAAACTGGCGATGCATGAAGCCTCTTTGATGACCTCTGACATGAGTTGCATCACAGCATTGTAACAGCATGTAGATTACTTCCCGGGCAGGGGTAATGTCAAAATTGATTATCTACGAATGGAACACATAATCTGGCAGAGCCACGTATCAAATGTACCTATCCTTTTCTTCAACTAGACAAGGTACATTGGGTCATTTGGCAACAATCTTAACCCGTCCTTGAATCTGGATTGGCCTAATTCTTTAGGCTCTCCACCTCTAAATCTGTCATAAAGAGCTCGGGATGTGGCTGGATGAAGCTTTTAAATTTGATTTTCAGGTAGTAAAGCTAGCTGCCATTTTATCCGGTATATTGAGGATGCGTCAGTATATTTTTCCTCTCCTTCCCCCTGCCTCTAAGAGTTTGGTAGATCAGGCACTCATACCCTCTCACCTGGACTACAGCAACTCTATCTGGGAGCACCCAAAGCCACAGTAAAGAGTATTCAAGTTGTGCAGATTTTCTCTGCTCTGATACTGCACGACATTCCCCGATACCAGTCTACCCGGCAGACTCTGCCTTCTTCATTGGCTCCCTGTTGTAAAGAGAATTGAATTTAAATCACTCTGTATTGCTCATAGGGCCATCTTTGAGAAAGGGCCTCCAATCACCTGTTCATTGTTGTCTTCCTATATCCCTGGGAGATCCTTGCGCTTTTCCAATGCCCATTTTTGTCAAGGTACCTGTCTTCAAGAGAGCTAAATATGGAGGACACTCTTTTGCATATAATGCAGCCAAATTGTGGAATAGCCTCCAGCTCTCTCTTTGTTCAATTAAAAAGGAACTCCCTTTCCAAAAGGCATTAAAGTGTTGGCTTTTCCAGGATGAGCCCCTCTGATTCCCCTATCGATTCTGTGCCTCACTTTTAGAGCTGAGATGCCTACGGTTAGCTATGTGCTCTGTAAGTGCTGAATAGAATAGAATAGACTCAAATTCCCCATGAGAAGGAATAATGACACAACTAATCCAGTCTAAAATAAGCTGCTTTGGAAAGCCACTCTGCATATTTTGTACCTGTACGCATCATAAAAGTCTATTTTACTTTGTTCATCTAATAACACTGATGAAGATGCATGCCATTCCAAAAGGCCCAGAGTCTAGATGACCTGTTTCCTCCATATACCATTCTGAGGTTGTCAGGTTTAGGGAGGCTCAATAGCACTACTTATTAATACATGTGACTAGCCCTCCTGAAGATGCTCTGTGTGGGTTTACCTTCCTGAGTCCTACCTGCCCCTAAACAGACTGTAGAAAGCGATACTATTAGTCAGAGTTCACTTCTTTGATCATCAATGAATGCTTGTTGCCTGATATGCATGAATCATCTCAATAATCCATTTTGGATTCACAGTACCATTTCTAAAGACTCCTCTGTGATTTGATTCCTCCAGTTCCTCAAAATAACGGGATGTTTCACTGAAATTCAAAATGTCCTGGATATGCACTCCTTGAACACTTTACAGAAAAACTCTGACTACCACGCTCATTCATGACCCTTTACCATGTTAAAGAAGAAGGGAAGTATTTCCTTATACTTGACAAAACAATATCTCACACTTTTAAAATTAGAAGTTGTCACCCTGTCATAGGTTTTAGTCTATATACAAGAGATGTATTCAGAAAATGTGAAAGAAGTTTTTAGATTTTGACCTAGCCATTTTTATGATTATTTTACCCCAAGAAGGAGGGGATAAACAGAGAGGCCTGGTTGAAAGATTCATTGAATAGGATTAAGAAAGCTGGTGTGGGATTGAGGACTTTGACATTCATGTTTAGATTCTCTGTATTCCCCTGGTTCGTCCAATGCACCCACTGAATGGAGGTATGTGTTACAAAAACAGTTCAAGAATATTCAGGATAGTTCTGTATGTGTCTTTTGAGGTGGAAGCTCTTCTGTAGTATTGGTTTGGACCATTAGCATATAGCTGCATGCTACTCTAAGCAGCCTCAATCCTGCCTAGAAACCAATTTTCCTATAAAAGCTAGTTTTCCTTTGGCAACGCTCTTTTATGTGGCTCTTTAGAGGGTGACAGATACTGCCTTGTCGAAGACTCTCAATGTATGACTTCACAGTGAGGTTAGATCCTAAGAGTTAAATAAAAGAAAATCTGAAAATCATTGCCTACAGTAGCACAGATTTATGCGTAACTAACCCTATACAACATCTTCACATTTATAATATGGGCTTCACTAGAATGGTGAATAGTTTTTAAGAGTTGGTTCGTGAAGTATATGTTTATGGGTCAAACATCTATTGTGATTTTAAACAAGACATTGTCTTATGATTTGTAGATGTTACAGAAACGTTACATATATTTGACTTCTTGCCTTGCCTAAAAGATCTTAATCTGAGGATGCTTTGGGACAATAAAGGCATGAGCAAGTGATAACACTAGAGCCAAATCCTGTGCTGCCGCAATTTGTGATTACTTTCAAAATATTCATTTACAATACAACAGATTTTTTTCTGGTTACCACACTGTCATGATCATGCCCATGTTTTGCAGCTTCTTGTATGTTTGATGCTTTTTCGTAGTGTAAGGAAATAAGATCACACTACCACTCATCATCTTATTCTTTATACATTGCTACCTATTTTACATTCTCATTTCTTCTCTACATCTCTTTAAGGACAGCCATTGCAGTCCCTGTTTCCCTGTTTTTTTAACCTGTGGTTTTCCCAACTCTCCAGACCCTGAAAGTTTTAAGTACTGATGGAACTGAGTGTGGGGATTGATTGAATACTTTTTGGTTGATGTAAGTCAGAGTAAATAAAATTGCAAGTCCGTCTCCGCCTTCAAAGAGGGATATCCTTGGTACTCTTTTGCCTGTTTTGTGGCGATTGCCCAAATTGGCAGCTGTCCCCAGGTGTATCAGAGAACCACATTGCAACTCTAAAACTCAGCAAGGCCACTTTCGCTGCTCTTTCAATAATGGTGTTGTTTACTCAAGTCACTTTGAGATCAGGAGCAGCTTCATTTACTTTTATTTTAGTGTTTGCCAGTGTTGTATCTGATAGAACTACTGTTGCTCTAATAGCGTGTATTTTCATGGAGTGCAACCAAAATCTCTGTTGCCACCTTCTTCCCTTTCAGCACACTGCATGCATTGCATGTTTGCTGCAATGTGACTCGCAATGCCTCACTTGTTTTAAAAGAGGTTAGTTCATTTCTATTTAGATGAGGCCCACTTCTTAGGTTTGATGGGAAAGACGCACCCTACCCTGCAGATGCACCATGTCACCATTTTATTATAAGTTCCTTATCCTTGATGCTTGTTGTGTGCCTCAGTGTGAGATCCGTGCTCCATTTGCTCTCAGCACCTGTGTCACAGAGATTCCCCCACAAGTCCAGCAGAAACCTTGGCTACCTACAACTATCAACTTTTCTTGCTGTTTCTTTATTGAATTTTTACTGTGGTTGGTTACCCCTTTGGCAGCATGCCCACAAGCTCCCATAAACTGCCGTCCCTGCACTGGTGTTTGCTTTTGACCTTTTCCGTCTCACCGGAAGCTATGTTACTGGCTTCGAGCTTCCCCAAAATCTGATATTCTTCACACATAACATTCTTGAGAAGCTATCCAGGCACCCTCCTCA
This sequence comes from Triturus cristatus, assembly GCF_964204655.1. Lineage (NCBI taxonomy): Eukaryota > Metazoa > Chordata > Amphibia > Caudata > Salamandridae > Triturus > Triturus cristatus. The sequence continues at coordinate 461,940,296 of NC_140582.1, read as the reverse complement.
TGTCCTTTTGCTATTTTTTCACTTCTCCAATTCAAAGAAGGGAATCAGGGTAAATAACTGCTGCCTCTCTGACTTCAGATACCACCTTAGAGTCTAGCTAGCAATTACCCCTTGAGGTAGCACTTTTGAAATCAAGAGATTTGTATTGAGTTTTGTTGTAGATCAATCAGTGTGATTTAGAGTCAACTTGTGATGCCGTTTACAGGAGTTTCCTTTTTCCTTATAATCATACTTCCAACAGTCCTCCCCCCAACTACCCCTTTCCAACTTCTCATATCTTCAGTTTGCATTTATCAGTCTCTAAGAACCATGGTCTCCTTATCCTTCTGCTAGCCGTAATTTCTTATCATCCTCACCCAATGGTATCGCCAACCGTAATACGTGCAATGTGTTACAGCCAGTAGCGTTGTGCTTTCTCTTGACCATGGGTTAGGTAATTCTGCCTTGCCCATTTAGTGTCTAACATGTAAATAAATGTAATGCCTTCAATTTAGATAGTACACCAAGTAACAATTTTTAAAGCAAAAGATTGTTTGTTTGTAGTTTGTGTGTAGGTAATTTATGGCAATAAGGGGTTTCCTGATAAATGAAGCATGCACAGGCTATCTCAGGGCACAAGGTTTAATGTGCATTTCATTATTTTTTTCAATCGTTTTTGGTTTTAATTAAACTATGAAAAACATCATTTTGTGTCAAAACGGCAAACATTGCAGTCGGTAATTATAAAACTATCATTTTGTTTATTTGTGTTATCTAAACTGTTTTTTAATAGCTAAACATTGAAAATGTTGATAAGATGCTGTTCTAAACATAAAATGTTGTTAATTCATGACACATATTTTCTCTCCTAGGCAACACTTTCGTAAGAAGTCATCAGGTTTCGCCGCAGTACAGCAGCTTTTTACTGACCGTTGGCCAACCGGTCCCGGAAATAGAAGTTTGTCTGGCACAACAGAGAGAAATATTGACTTTGAGCTTGACATTCGAGTTGAAATAGATAGTGGCAAATGTGTGCTTTATCCAACTACGCTTCAACAAGAACATGATGACATAAGTTTGAGGAGGTAAAATCTGAACACCACGAATGCATTCTTTCATTAGCTAAATGCAGTAAAGCACTGCCGGCAGGACTCCTGCATGAACACAATTTAAGCTTTGCAGGGCGAACATAATCTTCCATCCTCCCCGAATACCATTTAATTGAATAATAGTAACAAATGTTATTTTGCAGATATTAGTAACCACAGAAATGTGTTATAAAGATAGAAACATATTTTGCGTTGTACCACGAAGCATATGTTGCTGCTAATGTTTTTTTCTCTCTTGCTGCCCTTGAAATCGATTTATTAACAAGCAAACAGTTGTAGCTGGCAATAGGTAGTCACTAAGAGCTACCTCAAACAGTGGTGTCCCGGCGCTTAGCGGTAATCAGGTGAACAGGTAAGGGACGGGACTAGCCTAGCCAAAGAGCCACGTCTGCAGATGCCTTCAAAAATCCGATTCAGATTCCAGTAAGCGAAGACGAAGGGGAAGTGCATTACATAGCATAGCTGTCCTGATCGAGAAGGCCCTACCTCCCTTTCTGGCCTTGGAAAACCGAGGCACGCACAATAGGTGCTTGGAATTGGATCTAAGATTGCGGTCCGATTAATACTGAAGGAGTCTCTTTCGGAGGTATCTAGGTTCAATGTTGGGCATTGTCCAAAAAGGCAAGGGTCAAGGCCTTGAATTTGATGCGCTTTGCAACCGGAAGCCAGTGAAGGAGCTTTATGTGAGGAGAAATGTGCTGACGGAACGGCACTCTACAAATAAGTCTTGCTGCCGCTTGCTTGCTTCATCAATCTTCCTGAGACACACCTGGAGTTCTCACCTCCTATGGTTCATAGGTGACAGTATTGGACACAACTTCTCTCAGAGCCTTTCTCCTCCCAAGAGAATTCTGGATAGTCAGGATATGATTCTGATGTTTCAAGAGAGATCATATTCTAGCCCTAAATGTCATTAGCCTGCTGATTCCAATGGCTTCTTGCATACTGTTGGTCACTCATGCACATTGGCACATGAGGGCTGTCCAGTGGTGGTCCATCTCCAATGGTTGCAGTACAGGGGCATTTGTCAGACAACATCAGGTTCCGCCGAGATACCCAACAAATCTCCAGAGGTGGTTGGTAGAGAGGATCCTGTCCTGTGGTAAGTCCATGAGGCCACAGTAGCAACAGCTGCATCTACCTTAGGGTGGTGTGCCCTCTAGAATTGGAGATTAGAGGACTCTGGTCTACAATGGAGAAAGGATTACATATCAGCTTGTTGGAACCGCAGGTGATTCGCTTTGCACTGCCTTTGTAGTCTGTCTGTCTTTTTTCTTCCAGAAAACACAATGGCGATATGGTATGTGAACAAGGCGGATGGGCTTTCATGGTATGTGTACAAGGCGGATGGGCTCTCAATCTGTGTGCCCGAGGTACTTCGGCTGTGCCTTGGGCCTAGGTGTATGGGTTATGACTGGTGACCAACCATCTGATAGCTTTCTTTAACCAAAGAGCTGACAGCCTGAGATTATATCATCTTGCCAACCACAAGAGGCATCTCACCTAGAGGTGGGGCAAGCCATCTTTGCCCTAGGGGCCACTCTTTAGGTGGATCTCTTTGCCACTTGTGAGAATGTATGTTGCCCTCTGTGCTGTGCCCTCAAGTTCCTCTTTCAATGAGCTCTAAGTGATGTATTTGATCTGACATGGACTTTTCCCACAGACAGCATATTTCTCCTTGTTACCTTGATACCCTGAGTGTAGACGAAGTTGTGCAAGCGATTCTGGGTACGCCAGACCGGCCGCACGGGGTGTGGTAAGTAGGCCTTTTTTCGTTGTCTGTCACCCTCTTTCTGCTTCCACTCAGGGCAGACTTTCTCTTGTAATCAAACGGGCAGGTGCTACACTCCAACCTCCAGAGTTTCCCTCCTCATACACGGAAAATGAGCTGGGACATTGGATTTCCTTCCATCTGCTGCGGGAGGTGGTGGACGTCATCCTATTGACATATGCCCTCTCCACAAAGGCCGTCTGTGCTGAGCAGTTGAACTGGTTTGTTTCATGGTGCGCGGGGAGGGTATGGACTCCCAGCAACCCTGTATTTCTGATTTGTTGCTTTTTCTTAGCTAAACAAAGTTGTTCTGTGGGCACAGTTAATTGATATGTGTCAGCTTTATAAACCTTCATTTTCTTCCAGTTGAGCCCTTTTTGTTAAAGTCCTTGCTCATTATGATGTTTTGAAAGGACTACTGTATATTTCCCCATCCCCTTTTAATGTCTCAGTGGCGGACCATAATTTGGTTTCGATTTTCTTGTAGGGGGCTTTGTTTTAACTGATCCATGACTGCAAACAGCGCCTTTTGACTATGAAGACTGGGTTTGTTGTGGCCATTGCTTTGTTTCGATGTGAGCTACTAGTGCTGTGCTTCCAACCTCCGTTCACATCCTTCTTTCCAGACAGGCTGTTTTTGAGAACGATGGCATCCTTTATGGTGAAGATGGTGACCCTATTCCAAGGGGGTCAGTCCATCCCATTATTCATTTGCGACCCTGTTCCCCATTCAGGGAAGAGGAGAGGTTTCATAGGCTGAATTCCCTTAGAGCAGTCAGCTGTTATAGTGACAGAAACAAAGATTGTCGATCTGACTAATAGTTTGCCATTGGATATGTGGGCAACAAGAAATGCAAAGCTGTCCTGAAGAGAACTCTGTTCAGGTGGATTATGCTTTATATTAAACTTTGTTACACCCTTGTCAAAAAAAGAACCTCAAGAAGGTATTCAAGCTTGCTCTACCAGAGTGCAGGTGACTACTTTGGGATTGTCAAGGGGCATGTGTATCCCAGAAATACGCAATATGCCGTATTTGTGAAGCATTACTGCTTGGACTCGGAAGTATGAAGGGATGATCCTTTCGCACGTTCCATGCTTTAGGAAGTTCTCGTATGATCATTTCCTCAGACCTGCCACCCGGGAGGGGCATGGCTATGTCATCTAAATACAAGCTGAGGAATCTGCTTTTTGAAGTATTCATTCGAATAGGAAGTTACTTACAATCTGTTTGTGGGGATTCGCCATCTACTTGTCAATTGCTCACTGATTCCGCCTGCGTCTCCTTTCGGTGTAATGGTCATTACAATAATACGGTTACAGATTGAACTGTTGAACTCCATAACCACTATCAATTTCCCTTTATCTGCCTGTAAGGGCTTGGAAAAATGGGTGCAGTACTAACATCAGGGTGACCTTATATTGCTCCAGTAATGTTGTGGCTTGAGTGGCACACCAGGCCAAGATGGAATGTCACCTACTGGCGCAGGAGAGCTATTACAAATTTCCAGATCCAATATGCCACCTGGGGATTTTCAAAAGGTGAAGAATCTGCAGCTAAGTAGAATACCCACCAGAAAGATCATTACAAAAGGTGAGTAACTTGTTTGTTTGAAACATTGATGTTTTCACTTTCAAGATGTTGACTCATAGCCATGGGTGGAGATCCCACTTTCGGTTGTGTATGATTCTTAACGTGCCAGCGTGTCCAGTGATACTTTCAAGTTGCAACTGGAATATTTTCTCACCCAACATATCGTTTTCAACTATCATCCCTTCTTGTATTTCAGACCGCTCTCCTACAGCCTTCGGTTTGTTATTCATGTGAAAATATCCTAGTTTGAAAAGGTTACATTTCTTACTTTCTCTTAGGAGAAGTGAGGTGGATTGTTCCCCCCTGCAGTCTTTGAGATCACTAGGGTAAAGCTAACATTTCCTTTCCTGCGATCATTTCTATTAGAGGCTTGTGGACCCTACCTGAAGTTGTGTAGTGCCATCTCAGGCCAGTGACTGGTTATTGCTGCAAAAAAATTCCCAGATCCAGTCCCGTCACCTGAAAGAGATTGATAGAAGTCTGTAGAATCTGTGTATTTATCTGAATGAATGCATGCTGCATACAAAAAGAAAGTAACATGCTTATCTTGCTTTCCACTATTCAGATTATTAAATGTCGCAATATTTTTCAAGTCTATAGTTTTAGATACAAGCTAAAAACTGTGCATGCAGACACAGAATCTCTGGCTCTTGTGTAACTGAAAAGGATCAACCAGGAGAACACAGACATACCAGAAGAACAGGGAGGGGCAAATGTTGAGATAAAATCTCAAAACGTCAGGCATTCATAGTTTCCTAACAGAAAGGTAAATTCCTAGAAAATTCAGACATTAAACTCAGAGCTATAAAATCAACAACACATTCTAGGGCACATACGACAACAAATACCTGTAAAGTACAAATCCCCAACTTCTAAATAGGGCTAGAAAGAGAAAACACCACAGGTTTGGGTGCTGGCATTAATTTTCCGGACATGTTTAACAGGTTGTACATTTAATCAATATGCTATATACTCTTGGAAATCTGTTTAATCACAGACTTTTAACAAGCACTTGTTAAATGGCAGGCCTTGAGAAAAACAACCTACCATATGCATATTTTCAGAACTGTACTTATCAGTTCTTATCTGCACATCACTCTGTAGTTGGTCGATTACCAAGTGAAAGACTGCAGGCATACAAAACGACTTTCCAAGCAGTACCAGCCCCACATAAATTATTAAATAATGTATCACAACCAATGTGTGACTTTCCAATTAATTTCCCTTTTTCTTGATGCACTATTTTCCTTTATTCTAATATTGTGGTGGTGGTAGGACCCATACACGATATGTCTGATGGTCATTCACCTAAAGACTTCCCTGAACATCAGTGTAGACAAACTCACCAGGTGTCACCCTGCCATTCACAAGTAGCCTTTCTATCTAGAGGTTGCTCAGGGTGTCTGCTCACAGTGGGGCGTTTCTACAGTATATCTGTTCACTACTGCAGAGAAGGCAGACAGTGCATCTTTTTGTGGCCTGAAGTTATGTTATTTTATGTTATGTTATGTTAGCCTCATTTTGTAACGCGCACAGATACTAAAAAAGTGTCCCGGCGCGAATGCCTAATAGCAAGAGAGGAAGGAATGCTTGAGGAACCTCCGAAAGATCCTACCCAATGGTTTAACAAAAGAATAAGGTTTTTAATTGTTTTTTAAATAACCTAGAGTTATTCAAGCTTCGTAGCTCAAAGGGCAGGGGGTTCCAATCTCTAGCTGCTTTCGCTGAGAGAGAGCAGCCGCCTAGCCTCACCAGGTGGAACCTTGGGACCGCCGCGAGGCATTGACCCTTCGAGCGAAGCTGCCGAGGAGGTTCATAGAACATAAAGCGCCTTTTGAGATAGAAAGGCCCAGTCTGATAAAGAGCCCCATGAACCAGCACCATGGCCTTAAACCGAACTCGCTGTTCAACAGCCAATGGAGTGTCCGAAGGTTCTGGCTAGCACTAGATCTACCTGACAAGCCGAGTAAGGTTTTTTCAATTGGTAGGCCGGAAGTCCAAAATACAGTGCATTGGCATAATCCAGCCTAGACAGAATAAGTGCCCGTGTAACCATTTCTTTGGCCTCCTTAGGGAGCAATGGCAGAAACTTCTTAAGTTTTTTGAGCATCCCGAAACATGCCCCTGCAAGCTTACTGATCTGCGTATTAAATCTCAGATCCTGGCCAAACCAGATCCCGAGATTTTTAGCAGGACAGCCAGAGGCATTCGGAAGAGGAAAGCCAGTAGGCCAAATCTCCTCCCTAAAATTGGGAGGAAAGGTCCCATAGAGAAGCACTTCAGATATCTCCTCGTTACACTTTAATTGGGCCCTGGCTAGCCACCTAAAAACCTCTGCAAGGCGGGTGGCGCTAGCCAAGATGGCCGCGCCGAGGTAGAGCTCCGTGATGCCTGACCCCTCGCATCCGCTCATCCTCCGTTGCTGATGGCCTGGGCGCGCTCCGCTACCTGACGCTTGCGGAGGAGCCGCTGCCCCACCCCCGCTGCAATTTTGGGACGCTTTGGTGCCGCAAGGACTGACTTCTGCCAGCTGGAAGCGGCACCGCCGCGGGGACGTGCACTCGGCCGGTTCCTCGACCGGCGGCGCCCGCTACGAGCGCCCGCGGCGCCACACGAGGGGCGCAGGCCGCAATCTGGTGACAGTTGTGTGGAGGCGGGAGAGACCCGCGGGGGAAAACCTTGGCCTGCGGAGCGCTGCGGGAGGGGCGACAGATCCCGGACGCCTCCCCGGACCCCCCCGGCCGCAGGGCCCTGATCGCCGGGCGGACCGGCCCGGGTGCTGGGAGCTCGTGAGACGGGGCCCGTCTAGCTGATTGCCGCCATCCGCCGCATTGTTCTACTTTGGCCTATGGACCGGTGCGTACTACAGGGGACTGCTTCCTTCTCCCCCCCCTTGCCCCACTGCCCTACACGTTTGGTAGATTGGCTGCTGGCAGGGTGCCCTCGTGGAGGCTGGGCCCCCCCCCCAGGGCCTGTGGTGGGCCCCACACAGGAGTGGTGTCGCGCCCTGGCGCCTGAGGCGGCGATTTGACGGGGAGGTGATGCTGATTGTTACTGCCGGGCCCCCCCCCGCCCACTGCCCCTCCTTATTCCGAGCCCCGCTCCCGGTGTGGAGAGGTGTACGCTGTACCCACGGGACGCCTGGGACCTGCAGGGACCCCGAGACAACGCCGATCGGAGGTGAGAGACGCGCACCTGCGCGAGGGCCTGGACTCCTTCCTGGTGGTGGCCGAGAACTGGTGCGAACAACGTGACAGTGCCCACAACAGGTGCCGGCGTCGGCGGTTGGCGGCGGGGGCCCATCGCCACACGGGGATCCGCGCGCTCCTCTCCCTCGTCGCCGCCTGGACGGAGAGGGCCCCCTGTTTCCTCCCCCCTCCTCGGGGAGGGGCTCCTTTGCCGATCGCGGCGGGGAGCGCCGCCGGAGTAAGCCCGAGAGGCCGCTGTGGGGGCCTGATTGGTCGCGGGCCCTGTGCCTGGAGCAGCGGTGAGACTCTACCACACTGGATCGCCTTTCGCGGGGCGGCGGCACCCCCGGCGGCCCGTCATAGCGGGGTGAGGGCACCACCCCTACCCCCCGAATCCGCACCGGCTGGCAGTGGGGACACTGGGACGGCGAGCCACGCGGCGCCTGAGCACCGGCGCACGCGCCCTGAGGGCAGTCATGGGCAAGGAACGGGGTGCCAAGTCGGCGGCTGCACCCCACCAGACCAAGATTGACCGTTTCACGACCTCTGAGCCCCCCGGAGCTGGGGGGGAGGCGGCGCCGACTCCTGGCACGGACCTTGCCGCCATTCTGCAGGCCATCACCGCCTCCCGCACGTCCTTGGAGGGGATGGTCGGGGAGGTGAAGGTGGACGTGGCGCTCCTCCGACAAGATCTTCGCAATGCCACGGCCCGCATCACCGAGACGGAATCCCGCATTTCGACCGCGGAGGACGACATCCGGCAGCTCCAAGATCAGGTCCGGGAGCTCACGACCCACTCCAAGGAACTGCATCGGCGGGCAGAAGATGCCGAAAACCGGGCCCGCCGCAACAACCTCCGCCTGGTGGGCTTTCCGGAGGGGGTGGAATCTGGCCGCACCGATGACTTTCTTGAGAAATGGTTTAAGTCCTGGATGCCAGCGGCCAGCCTGTCCACCTGGTTCGTGGTGGAAAGAGCGCACCGGTCGTTGGCCGCCAAACCTCCGGTGGGGGCCCCACCGCGCCCCTTCATCCTGCGGATCCTCAACTTCAGGGACAGGGATGCTATTCTGAAGGAGGCGCGGGCGCAGTCTCCTTTGTCCTTCAATAACCATACCATCATGGTTTTCCCCGACTACACCCGGGAGGTTCAAGAGCAACGCCGATCATACCTGGAGGTGAAACATAAGATGCGCTCCTTGGGTCTTCGATACCAACTCCAGTTCCCGGCCCGCCTCCGTGTGGTCTTCCAGGCTAAGACCTTGTTTTTCGACACTCCTCGGGCGGCATGGACTTGGCTCACTGAGGAGCGACCCTTGCACCAATCTGGGCGAGCGTCCCCGGCCCGGAGGCCTACGGATCTGGACACAACCAGGCCTCCTCGCCCACGCCGTAGAAGACGCACACAGTCCCGGCGGCCCCGGGGGGGGTTGACGGCTGGGCCTCGGTCCACGAGCATGTCGGGCAGGATGCCGAGGGAATCGTCTGCCTCATCCGGGACATCTTCTCAGGCGGCTGGGGGCCTCCGGAGCCGGTCGCCGCGACCGCCGGACCCGTCCCTGACCCCCCTCATCGCGCCTGTGGACCTTTCTGATCTCTCCCGCAGCCCGGTCATTTGACTTGGGGTGGTCTTCTATCTTGGCAGCAGCTCTGGTGGCCCGGTCCCGCGGCTGGGGCCGCCGCCATGGTCCTGGACTCAGCGGATCTCCGCCCATGAGTAGTAGTCTAGGTCGGAACACTTGCATCCGTACTTCTGGAGGGGTCCACCACGCTCTTAACACCCGAGCGTTCGCTTGGGGCTTTTGTAATAGTTGTTGATGTTAGGGCGACAGATGCTTCAGTTCCCGAAGTGTAGGGTGGGGGGTTGGGGGTTAAGGGGTGGGTTTTGTTGGATGTTTTGTTGGATACTCCTCCTTGGGGGGGTGGTCCTTTTCGTTCATGTCTGGTCTTCCCTGGGCGCGCCGCATCGCAGCTTCCCGCAAGCGTTACTGCAAAGCCCAGCGCTTGCCCACACACACGGCCTGTTGCTGCCCGCTCCCGTCCTGGCGCCCCTTGGCTTCCTCCCACGGGCGTCATTGCAGCGCTCCGCGCTGGCTCCTGCCCACAGTCTGCTGCCGCCCGCTCCTGGCCGGGCGCCCCTGGTCCCCTGTTGCCTGCCCCCTGCCTTCCCCGCGGGTCCTGGGCGATCCTCCTCTCCTCCCTGCGCATCAGTGCGACATGATGTCCTCCCGACACCCCTGGGGTGGCTCCGACCCTGCTGTGTCCCGATGTACCCGTTGCATCCATGGCTGACGTAACCCCCAGGGCACAGCTGCACGTCCTGTCCTGGAATGTGAACGGCCTGCTGGATAGGCATAAGCGCACGGCGGTCCTTAAGTATGCTCAGCGCGTTGGGGCCGACGTCCTCCTCCTTCAGGAGACCCATCTCCTTGGGGAAAAATGTCCTTTCTTGGCGCGCTATGGCTACGACCGGGTGTGGCACTCGGGGTTCTCCCGTGGTTCCCGCGGGGTGGCGGTCCTGCTGCGTCGTTCCTTCCCCTTCGTCCTTCAGAGGGTGGCCCGTGCGCCCCTGGGAATCGGGATTGCCATTTGTGGTACGCTGGAGGGTCGCCCGGTCAGCTTCCTTTCACTCTATGTGCCTCCCTCGGGACTGTCGCAGGCTTTATCCCACGTCGCCTCGTTGTTAGAATTTCTCCCCGTGGGCACTGTCGTGCTTGGGGGCGACTTTAATGCGGTCTTGGCCCCACAGCTGGATTCGTCGGGACCGATTTCGGACTCCCGCGCCGCGCGAGCGAGACAGCTGGCGGGCTGGGCGGAGGCCCAGGGCCTCTGCGACGCCTGGAGGCTTTGGCATCCTCACGACCGTCAATATTCCCACACTTCAGCCGCTCACCACTCTCACGCTCGTATTGATATGATTTTTGTCCCCCCCACCGAGTGCGGAAGTGTCCAGGATGTCCGCATCCTTCCCAGGGGCATCTCGGACCACTCACCAGTCCTCCTGGGTCTGGGCCCCCCGCCTCACGCGGCCAGGCCGGTGTGGAGGTTCAACGCCTGGTTCCTCCAGGACAAGACAGTGCGCGAGACGGTTGGCACTGAGCTCGCTCATTACTATGGTGCCAATGAGGGCTCTGTCTCGTCGGCAGGCACCCTCTGGGAGGCTTGCAAGGCAACCATCAGGGGGGCGGCCAAGGCACAGGTGGTGCGGCACCGCCAGACACAGCTGCAGCAGCTCACTGCCTGCGAGGCCCGGGCGTTGCGGCTGGAGCAGTCGCTCTCCGAGCATGACGACCCGGCGGTGGACCGACAGTTGCGGCTCCTTCGTCAGGAGATTTGTCAGCGGTCCCTCGAGGCGGCCAAGCTTCTTTGGCAGTCCTCGGTAGCGAGGGTATATGGCTGGGGTGACAAGAACGGCGCACTATTGCACCGCCTGGCCACTTACCCCAGGGCGTCGCGCATCATTCCGGCGATTGCCGACTCTTCGGGGGTGCTCCAGTCCTCCTCCGTGGCTATGGCAGAGGCATTTGCCCAGTTCTACTCCCAGCTCTACCGAGCGCGTGCGCCGGACCTTTCTCTGGACGCCCTGCTCGCGTCCGGGAGCACCTGCCTGGCCCGGCTTCGGCCGGACGAAATGGAGAGCCTGGAGGCGCCCATCTCCGCCGAGGAGATCGGGGAGGCAATCGGGCGTACGTCAACGGGGAAGACACCGGGACCGGACGGTTTTCCTCAGGAATTCTTTGCGGCCTATAGGGACACCCTGGTCCCGCGGCTGAGAGCTCACTATGCGGAGGCGCTTGAGAGGGGTTTCTTCCCCCTGGAATCCGACCTGGCCACGATTGTGGTTTTGCCCAAATCCACGCCGCCGCCCGCTGATAGAGCGGCCTATCGCCCAATTTCGCTCATCAATACTGATGTGAAACTCTATGCGGCGGTTCTGGCCCAACGACTTAAGCCCATGTTGTCGGCCTTGGTCCACCCGGATCAATGTGGCTTCATGCCCGCTCGGGGCACGCGCCACTGTCTGCGCCGTCTCCATGTGGCCTTGGCCCATCGCCATCGACTGACCCCGTACCTCGCCCTCCTCCTCGTTGACTTCGAAAAGGCTTTCGATTCGGTGGGGTGGGCCTACCTCTTCGACGTCCTGTCCCGCATGGGCTTTGGCCCCCGGTTCCTGGGGATGGTGCGAGTCCTCTATGCCCGGCCCCGTGCCAGAGTGCTGGTCAATGGTGCGTTGTCAAGGCCCTTCCGGATCGGCCGGGGGACGAGGCAGGGTTGCCCATTGTCGCCCCTTCTCTTCGCCCTGGCGATGGAGCCTCTGGCCGCCTTGATTAGATCTGATCCCCTCCTTCGGGGGTGGGAGTGGCCCGGCCTGGAAGCCGACAAATTCGCCCTCTATGCGGACGATGTCCTACTCTACCTGGGGGACCCAGCGCGCTCCGGACCGCGCGCACTATCCATCCTGAGCCGCTTCGGCCGGGCGTCGGGTCTCTCCCTCAACCCACGGAAGTCGGTCCTGGTACCGTTGCACCCCTCCAGGGAATGCTTTGACTGGCAGGAGACCATCCCTCTGCGTCGCTTATCATTTCAGTACCTGGGCATTTGGGTCTCCCTCCTCCCGGAGCTAAGCTGGGCGCTCAACGTCTCCCCCCTGGTCAAGAGAGCCAAGGTCGATCTGGCGCGGTGGCAGCAGCTGCCTCTCAACCCGCTGGGAAGGGTCGCCCTCTACAAAATGATGATCCTTCCCCGGTTTCTGTATGTCTTGCAAAACACTCCCCTCTCCTTTCCGCGCCCGTGGTTCCGCGAGCTCGACGGGATGGCGACGAGATTTCTCTGGGGCGGGGGGAGGCGGCGGCTGGCTCTGTCGACGTGCCGTATTCCCACCTTTGACGGGGGCCTGGGCATGTCTGATCTCTACCTCTACTACATGGCCACCCGCCTACTGGTCATTCACGACTGGTATGGAGGGGGTTGGTCCGACCCGGCCTACAGGGTGGAACTTAACGGCTTGGGCTTCTCCGACATCCAAGACCGCCTGTACGGCGCCCCCATCCCTGCTTCTTGCCCGGACATCACCAGGGCTGTGTTCCTGTCCTGGAGAGCGGCGCTCCGCCTCACCCGATGGACGGGACGGTTGACCCGGGTCACTCCCCTGTGGCACGGGACGTGGTTGCGGGAGGTCACAAAGCTGGAAGGCTTCAAATCATGGGATCTTATCGGCATTTCCCAGCTGGGGGACGTCTGGCGGGGAGGGCGGATGTGTTCCTTTTCAGAGCTGCAAGCGCGTTTTTCCCTTCACTCCTCCCAATTTTACCGGTACCTCCAGCTGCGCCACGCCATACGCACCTACACGCCACTGGACGTCCGGCTGCCGGATCACAGCCCTCCGGAGGCTCAGGTTCTACTGGGCAACCTGGGGAGGGGGGGCATCTCCAGGATCTACCGCTCCCTCATTAACTGCACCCCTACATCCCTTGCGGGTCTTAAGGAGCGCTGGGAGGGATGGGTGGGTCCCCTGGACGAGGCCGACTGGCGGGACGCCCTTATGGCCCCCCGTTTGGTGACGGCCTCCGCTAAGCTGCGACTCATCCAAATCTATTATCTCCACGCGGCGTACCTCACACCAGCTCGCCTTCACCGTGCGGGCCTCTCCGGGGATGCGGCCTGCCCCCGATGTGGTTCCGACCCGGCAGACTTCCTGCATATGGTGTGGTCCTGCCCGGCCCTGGAGGGGTTCTGGAGGGGCATTGAGACCGAACTTACGGAGGTCCTGGGGTGGGAGGTGCCCCATGATCCACGACACTCGCTGCTGGGCATCACAGATGGCTTAGATGGCACGCGCTCAGAGCAGCTGTTTCTCATGACGGCCTTGATGGTGGCCAAGCGCGACATTGCTGCGGCATGGAAGCAGCCGCTGCCGCCAAGTGTGGCCAAATGGGGCGCTGGGGTGGACTGGTGCGCGGCGCAGGAACGTACTCTCTATCAGGCACGAGGATGCCCCAAGAAATACCGAAAGGTTTGGGGGAAATGGCTAGGCAACATACCTTAATGGGGCGGTGTGGGGGCTGGGGGGAGGATTCTGGGGGCGGAGGGGGGCGGGGGGTGCTTCCTAATGTATTGCTGTGTAATACTGATTCGGAATACCAGACTATTTTTGTTATTGTGCTGTTTAAAACAATAAAACTTGTTTATCAAAAAAAAAACCTCTGCAAGGCATGTCCTGGCAGTCGAGGGGGAGAAATCCGTTTTACTCCAAGTAAAGAGGAGCTGGGTATCATCTGCGTAGACTATAGCTTTCGCACCCAGCTCCTCCGCTAAATAAACCAAAGGAGTCCTAAAAATATTAAAAAGCAGAGGGCTAAGTGTGGAGCCCTTCGGGACCCCCATATCCAAAGAGCGCGGGGTCGAAGAAAAAGGTGGAAGCCACACTTGTTGTGATCGATTGTCAATAAATGACTCGATCCATTTCCATACCTGCCCAGAAATACCAATCTGAGACAACCGTGCCAAAAGTTGTTGGTGTGGCGCGGTGTCAAATGCAGCCGAAAGATCTAAAAGCACAAGTGCTGCTTTACCACCCGCATCCAGGCAATCTCTGATTGCCTCAGTCACCTCAACCAGAGCTGTCTCGGTACTATGAGCAGCTCTAAAACCTAACTGGGGAATGGTGGAGGGCCCCGGAAGTCTCAACATACTCAGAGAGTTGTCTATGGGCAGCTTTCTCACAGATCTTAGCCACAGCCGGAAGGATAGAAATGGGGCGGTAACTGGCAGGACATTCTGGATCCAGGGAGGGTTTTTTTAATAACTGAAGGAGCTTAGCTTGTTTCCACTCCGGTGGAACCGAAGCAGTCTGAAGCGACAGATTCACTATATTATTAATTTCAGGGTTCACTGTCTCTGCCACTGCTGCTAGCAACCTAGCACTTGTATATAACAACAGGAGTATAACCCATATACGACGTTGAGAGGTGGGTAGGTATGAAAGAAAGAGCAACAATTCTCAACAGGTATTATTACGCTAGACAATTAAATTTGTATGTCCAAGACATCAGACCGGAGGGAAAAAGGAAGACTCTTGAAGAATGTTTAAAGAATGTATTTAGGTCAAAACATCATTTAAGCGTCATTCGTAGAAACAAGAGAAAGCAAATTTACAGTTGTATCAGCACTGTAGAAATACATATTTGAAGCAAAAAACAATAACAACCCAAATTGCACTTGGTGCTGGATGTGAAGGTGAAGGTGGCGACTCAAGTGACAATTGTGAAAACAGCGACGGCGGCGCAAGAGAAGTGACAAGTAATGTACAGTGAGAGCAAATTGTATAAAATACTGTGGTAGAGGAAATAAATTGATTATTCTTTGTAATTCAAGACAATCATTTTGAAAGGAGAAAACCACAGGAGAAAAGTTGCGCGATTAATGGCGCTGAACGGTCGACGGCGTTTCGATCCTCTATGTTAGGATCATCTTCAGGACCGGGTTGTTCGATTTAAAAACGGTGCTGTACAGGGGGCAAGAACAGAAGGGCGTAAGGACAGAGAGGGGGGAAGGTATGAGGAGAGTGAAAAGACCGCAGTGGGCCCGAGTACAAGGCGAGTTGTATTTGAAAACAGCAAGGTGAAAGGGAGAAGAAGAGGAAAAGGCATGGCGGTGTTAGGAAATTAATAATTTGGAATTAACCTGAGGGGGCGTCGGACAAGAACGTAGAGGGGTCCGCATCAGTGGGAGAACGTTGTTTGCTGCAATTAAGGGGACAGAAAGGTAAAATTAGGGTGAAGGAAGGATGAGCGGGGGACAAGGTTCAAAACGAACCGGCGTGAGGGTTACCTGGGGGTGGAAGAGGTTGCGTCAAGTTTAAGTAGAGACGCGGGGCGCGTCTGTGGATGAACGTCGCCGGGCGGTCAAAGGATCTTCGGGGCTTAGCCAGGTCCCGTCAGAGGTACTCCTAAATAAAAAGGCCAATAAGAAGCGATCCGGGGACAGGATGTGGTGAACCAAACTGGAGGCCAAAACAAGTAACGGAGCACTTACTGGGAATGCGGAATGAATCCGAGGCATGTCGGGGGCGTGTGCAGCTTGTCTTCGTGTGGCGATTCGAATGAGGATGCCTTCGCGGGGAAGTGATTAAGCGAGACCGGGTGGGATCACGTGAGCGCGACTAGGGGGCGGGGCTAACTGGCCGAGTGAGACAGCCCGGTGGAAGACTAGAAGGCGGAAAAAGGGAAGAGGGACGCGCGGGAAGATAAAGGTACAACTCAGAGAAGACCGACTATGATAGAAAAAATCAATAAAGGATAGTCATGTGGAAAAAACATTTGGAGACAATAATTGAAAGATAGTCATGTGGAAAAACATTTGGAGACAATAATTAATTACACAATGCACTGTATTAATGAAAGTAATTATACATTGTGATTCGGGGTGGGTAAAAGGAGGAGAAAAAAGGGGGGGGGGGGGAACAGTGAACACGTATCTCAGTAATGGAAGTTAGTAACAGGGGTGTGAAGAGTCAGGACAAGGTTCAGAGTAGAATGGTGCTATTCCATTCATCAAGTGTGTTCAGGCCAGCATGGACTGAGTTACAAGTGGAAATCCATTTACATTCGCATTTATTGAGGAGTGCTTTGATGTCGCCCCCTCTCAGCGGTAGTGTGGGTTGCTCTATTACTTGCCAAATCCTATCAGTTTCGCAGTGGTTTTTGAGAATGTAATGTGCAACCAGGGGCGCAGTAGGGACCTTGCAGTGGATTCTACTTTTATGTTGGATAATCCTTTGTTTGACCATTTGGGTGGTTTGTCCGATGTAAGTGAGGTTGCAAGGGCAGCGGATGGCATAAATCACATTTTGAGATTTGCAGTTGGTGAATGCTTTGAGTTTATAGGTGAGATTGTTGGTTTTAAACTCTTTAGTATTGACTGTAAGGTCGCAGACAATGCAAGACAAACATTTGTAGTGTCCGATGGCAGGAGGTAGGCCCCAAATGGACGTGATGGTGTTTCTTTTGGGGTCTGTAGTGGGCCATGTAATGGCATGTACCAGATGGGTAGCCAGATTACTCCCTCGTTGGTATGAAAACAGTGGAGGCTGGTCAAAGGTTTCAAAGGGTTGAAGTAACTTCCAGTTACGCTTGATGATCTTATTGACTTCGTTGCTGCAGGGACTGAATTTAGAGACAAATGGAATCCTCGTCATAGTTTTTTTGGGTTGTGGCATGAGTAAATGTTCTCGGTGGCAGTACCAAGCTCTCTTGCGGGCTTTGGTAACGAGGCGTTTAGGGTAGCCCCTATCGAGGAGTTTCTGGATGAGAATGTCTGATTCTCTGAAGTAATCTTTGCGCCACTTACAGTTCCGGCGGATCCGTAGGAATTGCCCATATGGGAGGCCATCTCGGAGACTGCGGGGATGATAGCTGGAATATTGAAGTAAAGTGTTTCTTTCAGTAGGTTTCCTGTATAGACATGTGCCAATTTTGTCATCTTCCGCGTGTATTAGGACATCCAAGAAGGGCAGGTCATTGGATTTGGACTCATGGGTGAATGTGAGATGGGCCTGAGAATGATTGAGCCATTGAATAAAGTTCTCAAGAGTCTGGGCTGAACCTTTCCAGAGGAGGAGGACATCGTCAATGTAGCGACGCCAGAGGGTAATTTGAGTGATAAAGGGGTTTCTTGTGCTGAGAATGAGGGTCATTTCCAGATTGTGGACGAACAGGATGGCAAAATTAGGAGCGAAACAAGCACCCATGGAAACTCCCTTGATTTGGAGGTAGAAAGTATCACGATACAGAAAATAGTTATTTTCTAAAGCCACTTGAAGTAGATCCATGATGAATTCCGTGGGAATTAAGGTGGGTCTTGGTCTGGATTCAAGTAAAGTTTTGATGACCTGTAGTCCCTCTTTGTGGGGAATGTTGGTATAGAGAGATTCAATGTCTAACCCCACCATCAGGTCAGTTTTGGTGTCAAAAGGCCGGTCCTCTATGGTGCAAATGAGGTCCATGGTGTCTTTAATGTATGTTTCAGTAGATGGGACAAATTATTTTATGATGGCGTCAATGTATTTACCCAGAGGCTCGAGAATGGAGCCCCAACCCGAGACGATGGGACGTCCTGGTGGGTTGATATTGTCTTTATGGATCTTGGGAAGGATGTATAAGACTGGCGTCCTGGGGTTGGGATTGTTGAGGAACAAGTACTCTTTCTGGGAGATAATATTCTGTGATTTGGCTTGTTCAGTGAGGATATTGATTTTGTTGCGAAGGTCTGGTAAGGGGTCCTTGGTGAGGGGTTGATAATGAAGAGTATTGGATAGTTGTCTTTTGATTTCAGTGTCATATTTCTCAATGTTCATGACAACAATACCTCCACCTTTGTCTGCTGGTTTGATTATAAGATCAGTTTGTTTCTTTAAGTTGAGTAGAGCTTGTTTTTCTGCCAATGGTAAGTTGTAAGGAACAAATTCGAAGCTATGTTGGAGGATCATGATTTCACGAAGAACAGCTCGTTCAAACGTAAGGATTTCCGGAGGCATGCAGGAGGAAGGGGGATTGAAGGTGGATGGAGGGTGAAAGCGGGGTGCGGTGGGAACAGGGGTTTGAGGTTTGTCAGAGAAAAATTGTTTGAGTCTGATTCTTCTGAAGAATAGTAATAGACTCGATTGTAGATCCAAGAAGTTGGTGCGTTCGGTGGGCACGAAACTCAGGCCTCGACTCAGAAGGGTGGTCTCATCGTGCGACAGGATGTGGTTAGAAAGATTGAAGATGGGTATGGATGTGGGGTCCAAGGAGGCCCGGACAGGTGTTTGTTCAGTAACTTGGTTGTTCACCATTGGTAGTACCTGTTGCGTGTTTGTCTTTCTCCTGAGAATGGAGGTTGGTACTGACGGTTGCCCTGTGGTCGGGAAGGTGGACGGCCCTGGCTGCGGCCGCGTCCTAAAAAACCTTGTGGTAAAAGTGGAGGGGGTCTGTTGGTGGTCGTTGAAGAGCTAGGTCCCTCACCTGGGTCTGAATCTTCAAGTGAGGTATTGGAGGAGTCGGAGAAGGTAATCTGTTGGTTATTACGGTATCAATTTGGGTTGTTATTGTTTTTTGCTTCAAATATGTATTTCTACTGTGCTGATACAACTGTAAATTTGCTTTCTCTTGTTTCTACGAATGACGCTTAAATGATGTTTTGACCTAAATACATTCTTTAAACATTCTTCAAGAGTCTCCTTTTTCCCTCCGGTCTGATGTCTTGGACATACAAATTTAATTGTCTAGCGTAATAATACCTGTTGAGAATTGTTGCTCTTTCTTTCTTTAGCAACCTAGCACGGCAGGGGTCGATGGGGGAACCTGACTTCAGCGACTTAAGTATCGCCAGAGTGTCGGAGAGGGATACAACCGAGAAGGTGGTCAGGGAAGGACCAACCGAAGTTGCCGTAGCCATCATGGAAGATAATTGTAGCTCCAGAGGCTGGCTGGCAGTCATCAAGCCATCCTGAATGGTCTCTGAGAGATTCCTTATGCCTTCAGTGTGACTCTGCCTCCCATTATCTGCTTTCGCCCCTGTTTCTGCTCCCACAGGTCCCGAAAAGAAGCTTGAGAGACTTGCCCCAGCTCATCTTCGTAGCCCTGGATTGGGCTCTAAGGATTTGGTACCCTTACCGTTTGGATTTCCAGATCTGCCAATCACTGCAGATACCTCTACTGGAGAAATTACAGTCCCCACAGGGGTGCTAAGCTCTTCAGACAGACCTCCATAGGCCACATCTTCAATCATGGACTTAGAGGTGAAACTGTTGAGTTGTTCAGAGATGGTAGATGTGATTTTGCTGGTTCGCTGCACAGCCAGGAACTCCATCTACTGTGGCTGCTGGCCTACATTAGTTTCCTTGTGTTAGGTCTTACAGGTTAGTCTTCTTCAAGCCAAGGTGTCTTATGTTCTTTGTTTTGCCTTTATCCCAACAAATCTTTAAGTGATGATTATTGTCCCTTTCAGCCTTTCTTCCCTCTTTATTCAAGTCGCTCGTTGTGATGCTTTTCCTGAAAGGGCTTTCGTATATGTTTCCATTGGCTCCTTTTATTATGCTGGAATATTAATTTGGTCCGTACTTTTTTGATGTGTGGGCTGTTTGAGCCTGTGCTCGGTTGCACCATGAAACCTTTGGCCCTTGTAGATGTTTTTTTCCATAGGCATCACTTCTGCATGTTATATCAGTGAATTACAGGTATTTTCTGTGTAGCCGCCATATGCTACCTTTTTCCCTTAACAATTTGGTCCTTCGCACTTGGATATCCTTTCTTCACAAGGTGATGGCACCTGTTCATGTGGGTTAGTCATCACCCTCACTGTGTTCTTCTTTCCGTTGCATCCTCCTAAGGAGGAGGAGAGGCTATACCAGTTCAATCATAAACAGCCCTTTAGTTTCTACATTGACAGGACTAGGGAGCACCAAAATGGTGATCAACTCTTTGTTTGCGCACAGAAAGGAAAGGCAGTCAGGAAACTCACCTTATCAACCGGGATTATCCTTACCATTATGCTGTGCTATGTCCTGGCCAAAAAATGACCCCCCTGGGGGCCTTCGTGCTCCTTCTAATAGGGTGAAAGTTTAGACTGCAGCTTTGGTAGAGGTTTGCCTTTGCTGGACATATGCCAAGCTGGTATGTGGGCGTCTGTCCATACCTTCACCAGGCTCTACTGTATTGACTTATAGGTCTGCAGGGAAGACATTTACTCTCCTGTGCCCTGCAGTACCTCTTGGTGTAAATCTGCTTTGATTCATCACACTAGGCAGGGTACAGCCTTGGTATCGATTTAAAAAAAGAATGAGTCTGCGGTTAGAAGTATTCATCAGATGAACAAGTTACTCATCAGATGAACGAGTTAGTTTCCTTCAGTGACACTCTTTCTTGTTCATATTCTATTTTGTCACAAATTTCTCACTCCCCACTCTCCTCCATTTTCTTTGGAGTGGACTTCTATTACGTCATAAGGTCCCAAGCTACAGATAGCACACTGTTGACATTCCATTTTATCAGTTGCTCCGTTTTGGTTAGCGCTGAAATGATGGGCTGATAATCTGACATCAGGGTGCTTGAGTGGCCCCTATATATATATATATTGCTGTCAGTCATCACTTCTGGAGGTGAACCCAAGCCATCATAGAGGAGTATTGTGGAGCCAACTACCAACATACTGGGGCTATTACAGATAAATATCCAGATCCAGTCTGGTGCCGGAATATATACAAACGTTGAAGAATCTGCAGTAATAGTATCCACCAGAAAGAGCATTGCTGAAAGGTAAGTAGCTCATTTTTATAGTACATCTGTTTTTTACGGGCACATTTTATGTATTTATGTAACCATTCATCGATACTTGACTTTGAAACACTCATTCAGTGGTTGACACTGCAAATGTTTGAAGATTATCAAATGAGTTTCTGATATATGATAAAGTGTTACCAGCATACACCGGATTTACATTCAGTAACCCCACTTTAAATCTCTCTTCTCATAAATCAGTTTTTAAATTTTTTCTTAGTTTGTCGAGTAACAATGTTTCTGTTTGGGATGTCACTTTCTCTTGACCATGTTAGTTGCATCCTCATTGCTTCATATAAGATTGGCTAAAGAGCAGTTATGCTGGAGGTCCAGGTTAGGCTGAATAATATTGGAAAAAAAATACTTCTCATGTAGCATTTCTTTAAACAATGCCACCATGTTTAAGTTCTGTAAATAACACTTTACTGTTACTAAATGTAATGTTGCTCAGTGTTTCTTAGTTGTCTGTTTTGAGGACTCTTGCCTCAAGACCAATATATAGTGTGCTTGTAGGGATAAAGTGAATGCCAAACCCCATGTAAAAGTTCTATTGTTCATGAAGATTTAGTACACAGTGCCAAATGTCTTTTTTTACATCTGCTACATACTAGCTAGAATATAAGTAAACTTTTTAGCACCACCTAGGAAACATTTATTCTGATAAGCTGTGAAGCTGGTGGAGAATCTTGAGACTAATATTTGGACCACCTTTGTTATGTATACATTTCTTTGATATCCAGACAAGCTTGGGTCCATTCCCAGAGTATGTAGCATGAACTCTTACCTGAATTCAATGGACTTCTTACACATCTCATCTAGCCTAGGAGCTGAAACACCTGCACAATGGCATGGATTGGCTGTGCTAGAACTGTGATACTGTATGTGGTTCAATCACATTTTCAAACTTTGATATGCCTGACTTTGTCTATTTCTACAGGCATTTTGTAACTTCTGTTTTTCAGGACTTATGATAGGAGTTCGAGAAGTTTGGATCAAGAATCCCCCTCCAAAAAAAAGAAGCTTCAAGCTAGCTATCCATCTACATCTCATTTACTTGCTGGAAAGAAAGTGCCATCATCACTACAAACAAAACCCAGTGACTTGGAAATGACAGTGTTTTATATTCCTGGGGTCGATGTCAAGGTATAATTAAATACAAAAATAAAACTGTGGGGACCATTTTTTCGGAAATAATTGCTTACAACTTTAAACCACATGACTCATATAGCAAATAACTACTGGCATGTGCAAATTCCCTTATCTTAATGCGTTAAATTGCTTGTAGTAAAAATGTTGCTATCTGTAAACTTTATTGGTGCATTTTGTATAGCTAGGATGCCGAACATTTCTGTCTTTCTGTGTGTGGTTTCTGAAATGTTACCCTTCAGTTGTACAAAGTAGTTTCTTTGCTAGTTAAATCTAAGGCATAGATGTTTTGTGTTTTCTTGGGATGTGATAAATAATTTTTATTGGTGAAAAGATGCATTTGCTGAACCGACCACTTTTATTGGTGGTTGCACAGCTTAAAGAAATGCTTGTATTTCAATGTGTTGTTTTTTTTTATCTTCACAGTCCTTGTTATCACATATTTTTTAGCACTTTTATATTTACATTTTTGCACACCTATATTTAAGTTTTTTGCACACAATTTGACCGTAGTTTCCCAAAAAGCAGCAGGGCTTCCAACTTCTTGCCGATCCGGATTCACAAGCAAGGGATCTGTGGATGCAGGTAGAACATAGTGCAGCGCAATGTCTAGTACATCGATTTTTATGCAGTACTTTTTTGAGAAAGGGCAAGTGGGTGTCGAAGCGTAGCCTAGCGCAGTGCTTACAACACCCACACACCCTTTCCATGGCTTTTCCCAGCCTGGAATTACACATACGCCTAGTCTTGCAAAAGACAGAGCTAAGTTTGAATTCAGTGTGCAAAAAGGGGATGCAATGCACCACTTGAAAAATGGTTTGCAATGCAGCACTTCAAAAATGTTTAGTGATGAGATAAAAAAAAATTGGGGGGAGAAAACAAGAAGAGAGAAAAATATTGCAACTTTAAAACACAAGCACATACATTCTACACTCATGCAGGCCTGTTAGTCCTCTGGTATAAGTGTAGAGGAGGAGGTGGATCAATCATGAATAGCCATGCTCTAATTGTGTTAAGTCATACTTGTATGCTTGTATGTCAGACTCCAGAAACTTTGGAAATAAATGCAGTTCATAGATGCATGTCGATGACTAACTAGTTTCTGACTACTTCTAAATATTACTGCCGTATGTTGTTTACAGTGAGTATTTGTAGATCCTGTTCCTTTGAATTGTGAACATTTATTTTGACAGTTGCACTACAATTCTAAGACTCTGAAGACCGAATCGCCAAATGCTTCCAGAGGATCTTCTTTACCAAGAACTCTTTCCAAAGAATCCAAGCTGTATGGTATGAAAGATACTACCACACCTCCCTTACCCTGCACTACCCACAGCAAGACTAACACCTTATTTCCTCCCCAGCCCCCACCTCTCCCATCAGGTACTTGTTTCGCCTGATAAAATGCTGTTTGTTTGTTTGTTTGTTTTGTGTTTTCTCCTTTGTTTACTCTGGTTTTTCCTTTGTTTGCTCCAATACAGTAGCTTTTTTGTACATTGGTTTCTAAGGTTGTGTCTGTAATCTCTGATTTGTTTTTTACTAACCAAAAACATGTTTGTTTGCTTTTTGCTGATGAAATAGTTACTTTACAGTCCAATTTTAATGGTATTTGTTTTAAACTGTGAAATTGATGTCAAATGCTGTAATAATTTCATAGTGACAAAGTATTTCCCTCTTCTTTCTGCATGCTTGATTTTTGCAGAAAATATTTGAAGAAAAGTACAGGACAAGGCAGAATCTTAAGTGTGTAATGCAATTGCATTGGTACTACTACACTACTGGTTCCTGCAATGTTAAATATCTGATGAGAAAATCTATGTATACATTTTCCTTAATTCTATTGACAGTTTCCCATCTAACCCCTGCACAGCAAGCATCCCAGGAAGTGCCAATCTCCCTGTATACATTTAAAACCACCTTCATTCCTGACTACTTTCTTCTCTTTCTAATGGAAGTTTCTTATCCTTTAACATTCTATTGTTATGGTTCCTATTGTAATTGGACACGGCATTTAGGGTCCTTGCTACATAGTGGAGTTGCATGTGCCTCAACATCGCAGTTCCTTTTTCCTGCATGACACCACCAGCTTCTCCAAGAACATGCTTGTTTTGGTGATAAATCTTGGCTCTTTTCAGCAATGCTTTTTTTGGAAACCGACATGAAGCCCTGCTAAGAATATTGCTTAGGTCGGTGTTACTAAACTATGGGCTGTTACTCACTGGTTGGTCGTGAGCCATTTTTCGGGAGTCTCCAAATTACAAGCAATTCATAAAGATGCCTTTAAATCGTGTATTTTTTATCTCCCATGTGTTGTGCTTCAAAGACAGAGGTCTAATGTCATGCTGTGTTTCCTGCTACTTCATTTTTAGCACGAGAACTGGTGTTCACAAACTCCTCTCACTGAGCAGTTAGAGGGAAAAAAGTAAAGTGAATTATGTGCCACTCTGACCGGGGTGCATGAAATGTGAACAGAAATGAAAGGCTGTAGGATGTCATTTTTTCCTAACTCAAAACAAAATACAAATACCTGTAAATTAACTGTACACATTCATCAGTTGTTATTCTGAAGTGTAAGGTAAACAAAGATTTTAACAGGATCAGAGCAAATCACAACACTTTAACCTCTTCAGTGCCCATGACGAGATAGTCTCGTCATGGAGCACGGTTGCGCTGTGCCCATGACGAGACTATCTCGTCATGAACCCCACCCACTAGTACAACGCCCGGCACAGGAGGGGGAAAGGGCGTGGCACTGAAGGGGTTAATTGGAGTTGCACAAATAATAAATATCCAATGCAAACCCAATTTCCACACAATATCCTTTGTGAGCAATATAGCTTTATTTATAAAACTATATGTCTGCAAATCTAGTGGCTATTTCAGTGGAAAATGTGCTGTCTGCAAATAACAATACGCTACCACATGATGCTTTAGTTGCATAAAAAATTTGCCCACCTCATGTTCATTAAAGCAAGGTCGTTCACAATAGTTTGTCATACTAAAAAGTGGGTCTTCGTTCCAAAAAGTTTGGGAAGCACCAGCTTAGGCTGTTGTAATGGTTATTGCTACATATAATACCTGGCTCCCAGTCACAATATCCAATATGCATTTGTTTTACCTGTTCCTGCATTATATGAGATCTGGAAATAAGTATAAAAGGTCTTCGTGGTCTTTCCCCACCATGCTAGAGGAGCCTTTTTAATTCTCCTTTACAGAGATGCTCTCCAACTCTCTGCCCTGAGAAATGGCCTCACTTGCGAAGAATGAAAAGAAGGGGTCCACATCAAGAGTCAGAGATGGTAAATTTCTTTTTTTGCAACAAATACTAGTCCTTCTCAAGAGAACTGGAAGCATGACCTTCTGATGTCAGATTTGGAAGAGCACTCCTTAACTATCCTGGGAAAATTTCCCGTCTTCAGTCTTCCTTCACTGTGATCAAATTTGAGTTTTTTTGGCAGGTAACATTGTAATTTTTCAAAATAATTTCCCAGCTTTATTTGATGAAGCTGAAGCTGATGGTTAATTTGATCTTGTGAAAGGCACTGGCCACAGTCGCCCTCCTTGAGCTCACTTGGATAAGCCCCTTGGGACTGTTCCAGCACCACTTGATTCTCCCCATCTTGAAGCTTGTTTTCACCACAAAGGTTGGTGTCCTTTGGCTCTAGGAGGTGTGCACAGAGATGGATGCTATGTCTTCCTCACCACAAGCAGTTTTGTCACTAGCTTCATTGGTGAGACAGTTCACCCATAGTTTGGAATCCGAAGAGATTGCTCAGATACTGGATTTCCTTGATGGTACTGAAGATGGTGAAAAGAAACGAGAGAATTGTTTTGTCAGTGCTTTCAGTTGTAGAGCTTTGTTTGACACAACACCGCACCAGTTTTCTTGCCACGCATATATGGCTGGACTTTCTTATCCCAGTTCTATTTCTTTTAAACCAAGGTGCTAGTCACTGCCACTGAATCCCTAGATTGTCTTTCCTTGCCCTCAGTGAAGAAAGGGGCCCTGGTCGCCAAAACAAAATAGGTTGCCAATCCTGTTATTGAGCCCCTTTGTATACTTGACATAGTTGTCTGGGGAAAAAATATTTTTTTAAACTCATGCACATCAAAATAAAATCAAAGGTTTGCATCTAACTCCAGTATGCAAGGTCTCAACTTAATGTGGCCCCAAGGCTCCCTACTCCAAAAAAGGGTGAACAGGATAAGGTGCAAAATACTAATAATGATCAAAACAACACTATTAATAGTAGTGATTGTTTTGAATATTGCATATGGTGAAATGCAAGGTAGTGGACAAGTTCTTGCCTCAAATATTCTTTTTTATAATAGTAATTAGAGGCAAGCAATGGATGTCGCTGTATGAGGACAGTTAGAATATCGGGAAACATACAAGTTGAGCGTATCAACATGATCTTAAATGAGGAGCTTCAATTTTTTATGGTATGTTAGTGGGTTTTATAGAGTGCTCGTTCACTGGGAAGGTTTCTTGGCGCTAAGCAGCACATGACATTACAACGGCTTAATCATAGGCTTGTCTGAAGAACTAAGTCTTCAGAAGCTTCAGAAATCTCATGTAATTAGAAGTGAATCTAATCAATGGGGAAAGAGAATTCGAAAAAGGGGGGAGAGGGGGGCAAGAACACAAAGTCTAGAGCCCCCTTGCCTCATCTTTTTGAATGGGGGATTGTAAGGAGATTCAAGTGAGTGGACCATAGATTGTGATTGGGGGCATATTTTTTAATTAGAGAAGATAGAAAGGCAGGGCATTTCCCTTAGAGGAATTGTTAGATAATACAGCCTGTCTTGAAGATGGCTCGTTGTTCAACTGGTAACCATTGGATCTTTCTCAACAGAAAGGTTATGTGGCAACATCTAGGCTGTTAAAAAATAAGCCTACCTGCCTGATTTTGGACCAGCTGAAGTCTTTGATTTTGGACTTTAGGGAGGCTGAGATAAAGAGAGTTGGCATAGGCCCACCTGTAGATAACTAATGCCAAAATGACTTTGACCAAGGCATCAAATGTAAGTAATTTGCCAATGTTCTTAATTTTTTGTAGCTGTACAAAACAGAAGCATGTGACTGCTCCCAGTTGGAGTTTCATACACAAGTTCCCATCGATGAGGACTCCAAAACTCTTAACCGAGATCTTGGGCTTAGGGGAAGTGCCCATCATAGAGGGCTAGAAAGAGGGATTCCACAGGTCCAACGTATTGTGGGTGGTGACAATGTCTGTCTTATCAGAGTTGAGTTTAAGTTGGTTGCTAGTCATCCAATCATGGATGAATAGCATAATGTTCTGAAAGATTACCTTGGGTTCGGGGGAATGATTGCTGGTGAACAGCAACTGCTAATTATCTGCATAATCATAAACTCTGACTTGCTTCTCCTTTAGAGAGAGCACCAATGGATAAATGTATAAATTAAAAAGATGGGGAGAGTGGGAAGATCCCTGAGGAACTCTACAGGTTAATTGGACCTTAGGAGATTTGAAAGGCAATAACCAGACCGATTGTGAGTGAACCTTTAAAAAGGATGTGATCCAGGCCAACACTAAGTCCTGGAGGCAGTGGCTCCAACAGTAGCTTTTCGTCGACCCTATCCAAGACCGCAGACAGATCAACGAGGACTAGCGCTTGTGTAGGTGCCTCTGTTAGCCTCTTCCCGCATATCATCAATATCTGAAAGAATTACTGCTTCAGGTGAGTGATCTGGCTTACAGCCTGCCTGATAGGGGTTAAGAAAGTTGGATTCCTCTAATTGTGATTGTTGTGGCTGGTGCTGCGAATTTTGGAATAGAATTCAATGTTTGTGTTGTAATTGTGGTATACTCATCCTTTTGTTGAGTAATATTATGTTCCCCTGTCCTTCGAATTGGGCCCTTTTGACTACCAATATGGAGTCAAGCTAGGCTAATAGTATGGCCATATATGTAGTATTTCCGTTTGGGCAATTATATCTATCTGTATCATATTGTACCCAGGTCCTACGGTATACTTGGTTGCTCCAATGTTATGTAATGATAAAAAAAGGGAGGCAAACTTCTTCATGGCCAGAGCTTGGAATGATCACTGGGCTAGATGCAAGTCCTGTCCTGGACTGAAGTCGCTGGAGTTACCCTCCAAGAAAAATCAACACAAGCATAAAAAGAGGAGGTATAGTGGCTGTAGGTAACTTTTTTTGTTTCAGTAGTCCCCCCACTTTTTGCCTGGTATTTGATGCAACTTTGACTGCAGTGCTATGGGTTCCTGCTAACTAAGGTCCCCAGTGTCCGTGTTCTTTCCTCAAAACAAGAAAACTGGTTACTTGATCCTTGAGTGACCAGGCCTTTAGCTCCTCTTGATCCTTAATTGATCAGGCCTTTGGCTCCTCTGTAAGTCCCTAGTAAGTGGTCCCTCTGCTAACGAGGATCCCTAAGGGACCCAACACCAAACTAATACAGATTGCCACTCCAGGCTGCATGACAAGGTGCTCCAAAAAGTGAAAATACGACATGCCACACACAATTGTGTGCCATGTCCCCTACCACTGCATGTAATATTTGGAAGTCACCCCTAGGCAGGGTGCACTATATTACATGTGACAACATATCTGCATGAGCATATGTCCCTGTGCTAGCCAGTTCAGTTACTAACACTACAAGTGAACAGGGAAGCCATCTTAGTGTATGTGCTGGGCACTGGTAAAATCGAGTTTCCTAGCCACATAATAGCTTCACTGAAACCTATGGTGTTTGGTTTCAAACACCTCGTATAAATAAACCAACACTGATTCCATTGTTGGATTTCTTAATACTTGCACCCACAGGGGAATTTAGAGGTACCCCCTAAAATCTGACAGTGTTCTGGCTGGCTGTTCCTGTTCAGCCTACCACCACAGACGAGTTTCTGACCCCCATACCAATATGAGGGCTCTCCAGTTGTACCATCTGCAGACAATGGTTCCAGCACAGGGGAGCCTACAGGACTCCATTCTCTTCTGCAGAAACATTGCAGTGGACTTGACCTACTGGGCAGTGAAGTCCAACCTTTCATGGTGGACGCATTTCAGTTGAAGTGGAGTTTTCCACTTCATTATGTGTTTCCTTCCACAACCATGATTCTTCGGGTAATGAGGAATATTTGCCAGAACCGGATTGGCAGAGAAAGGTGATTACACAGACTACCTGCACTTCTCTCTGTGCCCTCTGCTCCATGTACCTCTCTGGGTGGACGTTCTCTCCCAGTTCAGTCGGAAAGGCAGGTGCCTCATTCCAACTTCCAATCCCTCCACCTTCAGGCCTCGAGATTTGGCAGGGACACTTGAGTTTGTTCCAACTGCCGGCAGAACTAGTGGATGTCATTTTGTTTACTTGCTGAGATTCCACCAAATTGTGGAATCTTGAAGTTGAAACAGATTTGTCACTGGATGTGCTGATAACAACTTGGATCTCTTGAGGGCTCATTTGTCAGATATCCTCAGGGTTGCACTCTCATTAACCCTACAAGAGAGGGCTGTCAGTACCTTCAGTACCAACGAGGTATACGTGGCAGCCCTGTTGGCTTTTTTCTGCCTTCCAGATCACCCCTCCTTTTTTAAGTCACCAACTTCGGCAAGGTGTGTCAGTGATCCGCAAGTACTGAGCGTCCCTTCTCCATTTACTTGTTTTCTTCCCAACAAATTGCTTCTTCGAACAAGAGCTGCTTTCCTGTCAAAGGTGGTAGTGCCTTTCCATCTGGGTCAATCCATTACTCTACCATCATTTAATCCCCACCACATCCCACTAAGGAGGTGGAGAGGCACAGACTAGAACCCAAAAGGGCGGTTAGCTTTTACATCGGCTGTATCAAGGTCTTTAGGAAGGATAATCAGCTCTTTACAGAGTACGCAGGCAGCATGCAGAGCAGTACCAAAAAAGGACACTGTTGAGATAAGTCATCATGCACATTAAGATGTGCGTTGCACTTGGACATAAGGAACCACCAGAGGACATAGGAGACCATTCCCCCAGGGCTAAGTATCAACTTTGGCCTTGAGAAGGGTCACTTTGGCTAAAATCTGTAAGGTGGCAACATGGGCATCCCTTGAAACTGTTTGAGAACCATTACTGCTTAGAGTCCAAGGTAAAAAGGGATTACCATTTGGTGTGCCCTGTCCTCCTGGATTTCCTTTAAGATCTTCAACTCATTGGGTACTTTTTAGAGATCTATTGAAGAGGAGATGAAACTACAGGTAGAAGTATCCATCCGAAGCAAAAGTAAGTTACTTTTGTTAAGTCTTTCTAGTGGATACCCTCTTTATTTGCAGACTCCTCACCAATCCCACCCACCTCCTTATCTTGAAGGATTGTCATCTATTAAAAATGATTAGGAATTTTCCAAGTTAGTTGTTGCACTCCACCTCATCAGAATTGGTGTTGTTCTCATCCTGCTTGCCTTATTGGCGGGATAAAAAATGGATGGTACACAGACGTCTGGGTGGGGCCTTTATGCCACAAGTGATCTCACTGTGGTATTATTTCCGTCGTGGTCAGGGAGCCAGTGCCCTCTTCTGGCATAGAAGAACTATTGGAAAACTTTCCAGACCCATTCTGATACAATGAAAATTCAAAGAAAGATCGTTACTGAAGGTAAGTACCCTTTTCTTAGTGCTGCTTGTGTTGCAGTCAGAATTAACAAACATCAGATGGCTTCAAAGTACTGCATGTCCTGTATCTACATCTTTTCTATATAGGCATACATGCCCATTTAATTTAATAGTTAGCAATTTATTGTGACAGCAAAAAAATAAATCAGTTGCAGCACAATGTCAGAAAAGGTTGAGTACTTTAATGTACTTCCTCCATATTAGAGCATCCTGGTAACATAGATCTTTGGGAATGGTCTCCCTATGGAGAGCTATTGGAAGCCATTCGTAAAGTCCTATTGGTCTTGTGGCATTTTGCGTTTTCCATGTTTCGCTGATGTTCACAAGCAAATAACTTTGATGGAGTTTTGATTGACTGCTCTTAGATTGGAGCATGCAGCAGTAGTTGCGGTGCTTTAGACCATTCTGAATGAAGATCTACTGTTGAACCCTTAGTTGTACAGAAAAATCTGGTCTTAAAATATTTTGTTTCCAGAATATTATTTTTTCATAAAGAAAGTGAATATTTGTAAATGTCATGCATATTCTAACTGCTTTTCAGACTGCTAGCTCTTGTGTTCCTCAAGCTGGATCCAGAGCAAGAAACCACGGACTTCCCAAATTCTGTTAATGTCTTCATTCAAGCTCATGTTTTTTCCAATGTCTGCACTTCTCTCCCTCCCAGAAGGATTTTTTCCGAGCTCATAATTTGAGCAACACATCAGTTTTTCAAAGTGACTCGAGCTCTCTCTATCAAAGCTGTGTTTTCTGTCCCTTCCTCGTTGTTGCTTAGACAAGGATAGCCTTTGCCATGCCCTTCACCTACTGCCAAAGTGGAAAAGGGGCCTCTAGGGAGACGGACAGAAGCCATATGTTAGCAACAATACTGGATTTCCTAAAAGTGATCATTCTTGTGACATTTGCGCTCAGAGACGGCCGTGCTGTGTCTCTGAAGTCATCATTATCTTCTGCCAAACAGCGTACCCATTTCCAGGATGCTTCAGTCCTACCCTCCGATGCTTATTTGTTGGATGCCACTGATGGGTCAGTATCAAACTCTTGTTTTTTGTACAGTGCCAGCCCAATCAAGATTCAGAAGCCCTCAGCTCCTGTGGTGCCAGTAGCCTCACTGGCATTGGGTTCTTCCTGGAGATCCCATTCCTTACATGCTGCTACATACAATGTTGTGCATGTAACACATCTTTGCACCCGTCCGCTTTATTTTGCTGGCCCATATGCTTTCACTGTGCCTATTAGAGGGGGACACCAATAATTAAAGGGTCTTCAGTACCCCCACCCCCTTTCAGACACTGTCTTTAGCCTGCTACCTGACACGTTCCTTGATGCGAGGTTTCTGGTCCCTTGTGGTGCTCCCGCAGATGATTACTCCTCCTCTGTGGCAGCTATGAACAGAACAGCCCACTTATTGTGTCTTCAACTGTCTTGTCTTGGCATCAGAAAAATTACCTCACTTATGTTTTAGGGGATGCAGGGCATTACTACAAATCATTCGGCAAGGTTTTTTTGTATGGATCTCTTTGTTGCAGAAGCCCTTTACTGCTCTGATGAGTGACAAACAGATGATTGGTGATCCTGTCTATCCAATATCAAAGAGGCTCATGGTCACACCAAATGCCTTTTGATCCACTCCCATGTCGGTCAGAAAGGGTGGGAACTTGCTATCTTAAGGTCTTTTCTTTTATTACAGAGCCTTAGCCTTTGTTTCTGAAATTGTACACCTTTTATCCTGTTGGTTTTGTGCAAAATGGTTCAGATAGGAAGCACAAACTTGCCTTAGGAGTAAGGGTTCATCTTGCAGTCCCGACAGTTCCTCCATTCCTAAGTCTTCAGGCCTGCTGCATTCTGCTTGATCCTCCTGTGAGTTGGCACATATGAGCACTTTTGTGGTGCTGCTTTTTTCAATGGGCACAGCACTTACGTAAACTTGCAGATGGGATTTTCATACCTGTGAAACTCTCCTAAGACCTGCAGTTGTGGCTGGATCACAGTCAGTCAAAACCACGTAGCCCTCCACTACCATCTGCCATGGTTGTGACTGATGTGTCCTCCTTTGTTTGGGGAAGACACCTGGATGGCATGGAGGTTTAGAAAATGTAGTCTCCATTAGGGCAGACGTCTTGCATCAATTTGCTCGAGTTATGAGTGATTAAGTTATCCCATGGCATTCCTTTCTTTGGTTCAGGGGAAAGTTATTTAAATTCTCACCGGTAACACAACTGTTATGTGGTACATCAACAAGCTGGGGGATGCTGGATTTCATCTTCTTCGGCCACCCCAGACACAGACTTGTCACTCAGCTGTATCTAACAATGTTTCTGTTTCTATGGATCATCTGTCAAGCTTGAACATGAGTATGGACAAGTAGAACAGGCATTACCTTGCTGCACACAAGTGATGTCTCTACACAGACGAGGTGTTGTGATCTTCGTCCCATTGGCATTTGCCTCATGTAGATTTGCGTGCCATGCCAGTGAATCCTTAATTTTCGATGTTCTGTGCCCTGCAGCTTCTAGTGCAGGGGGACCATGCAGATACTTTATTCCTTCAGTGCAATCTGCATTGTGCATAGAGTGCCGATGAGTAGATCCACTTAAGGTACCGTTGTCTTATATTTTGCTATTCATCCTTTTTATTGGCCTGGCACGGCTTTGCTGTGGATACAATTAAAGTCCATCTTTTGGCCTTATCAGCTTTTCTTTCTACCTGATAAACCGCAAGGGGCACCTCTGTCAGTGTGTGAACAAGGATGGGAATGTATGATATAAGCATAGGGTAGCGTCTCATGTGCCTCCTTGTCGCCTTCGAAGCCCAACGAGAGACCAAAACTGCTCAGCGCCACCTAGCGACACTGGGAGCAATTTCAGCTTCCAAATTTAGTCTGATGCCTGGGGAATTCGAAAATGTGAGGAACCACTAAAATGATAGTTGCAGAAAGTAAGCAAATTGTTCTTGAGGTTGTTGAGTAGTTACACTTAGAGAATTTTGTAACTCCTCAGGTTGTTCTACATTGAGTGACACAGTGTTGATTGCATATCTGCAGTTCTATATTTGAACCTCTTCTGTGCTTTCAGTTGATAAAGGTTTCTAATTTCATGGCTAAATCTTAGAGCTACGGACCAGTAAACATTATGTCAGCTTTTATTCTGGCCTGTGCAGCAATTCATTCTTACTAGAACAGGACACACACTTGGGGGTTTTGCTGCTCGTATTGAGAGTTATAGTTTTTTCACTTTCTTAAGCTAAGTACATGTTTTCTTTTCAAATTGTTCATAGGGAAGCACTGGGGATGACAGATGGTATCATGGGTATGCCCAGCATCCCTCCTGGTCTTCACCAGCCTATGAATATGGCTCTTGAGAAAATGCTCTCCCTTTAATACTGAGCTTCTGTGTTGGCTTCAAAATCTGTTCCGTCGCTCTGTGAGAAGCTAAGATGCGTCACAAATAAGGAGGGTACACAAATGCCAGACTGGGGGGTTTACTTTGTAGTTACTGACCTCTGCCGAGATAATCTGTGTGAACTCCTCGAAGGGCATCTACTACCGATTGTGACATTTGTAGCCACCTCAGAGACAAGATGTATTCACTAAGAGCGTTATTACAACCAGTGAAATTACAGCCAGAACCTAACCTCAATTGCCACACACTATATCTCCCCCTTCCTTGTTTGATGTTAGGAAAATAAAAAACCCTCTGCAACCTTTTTAGTCTATGTAAAACTAACAGACTTTCCAAATGAGCATTATACATTGTACATGATCTAGTTTGTAAGTTTGAAATCAGTACGTGGCCAGTATTTTCTCTAGAACATGAAAGGATTGCCACACATCTCAAGTATAATTTTCAAGATCCTCCTCCATTCTCTGATTCTTTGGCATTTTTATTTTTTTTCGTATTTGTAGAAAGGTTTGATATAGACATGCTCGGTGCCTGTGAATACTGCTGGCTAGATGTGGACTGTACATATTATATATTTTTTTAAAATTCACGGGTGTTGAGTGCATCCAGAATTCTCATTTGTATTTCTGATGCATGTTAGAGAAAAGTTTCCAATGTAGAAAAGCGTTACATGAAGGCATGCGTTGTAAACATTTTATCACTTAAATTGCTGTAGATATGCCTTTTCATTTGAATACTTCTATTAATTAACTTTTGTATTCACTCCTAAAACCAGCCAAATGTAAAGGAAGCAGCGGAATCAAAACTGCTAAGTTGTATGCTTGGGTTGCCCTCCAGTCATTGCCAGAAGAAATGGTGATCAGTCCAAACTTGTTGGACTTTCTAGAAAAGGCTCTTGAAACTATTCCGATTACACCTGTTGAAAGGAACTACACAGGTACAGTACCATTCTGGGTCAACCCATGCTTGTTTGCATTAAAATAAAATGTGTGGGTCATCATTTTAGCTGTTTTCACAATTAGTTTTATTTAGCCTTACAATGTACTCTGATTGATTGCTGGGAATTATGATGTTTTCCTCAAAACTATGCATTCATTATATCTTTAAGATACACGGTACTATGTGATATCCATTTCGTTCTAGTAGAACAGTTTTATCAGCTTACCGGACAGTTTTTAACATAACACATAAAAGTATGTTTACGTTGTATTGTGTGTTTATTGTGTGTATATTTTCACAGCTATTAACTCACAGGATGATGACATTGGACAGTTTGATCTACAGGATCAACTGGAAGAGTCAACAACTTCTTTGGTGTCTTCATCGACCTCTGCTTATTCTTCCTTCCCAGTGGATGTTGTGGTCTATGTACGAGTTCAGGTAATAAGAAATGCGAGTGCTTGAATAGTCAAAGGATGAAAACAATCTTTACAACAATGTCTTTACCATGCAAATGAGTACCATGCAGGGAAGTATTTGTACCTTAATCCCATAGGGAAGTTTTTTTAATGTTTTTAAATAACTTTATTATGTGATTTTTAAAAATGGGTTTTAGTGGGGGTAGTGGTAAAGAGAGTTAAGGGTAATTTTAGGGTTTAGAGTTAGGAAGTGAGAAAGGAAGGTAAACACAGTTTTCGAATTTAAGAGAGCAGTGGTAAAAAGAGGTCTGGGTAATTTTAGGGTTTGGGGTGGTCTGTGGGAAAGGGAGATATGGGTAAAGTTAAGGTCTAGGGATAGCTAGTGGTAAAGAGCTATAGGGGTAAATTCAGGGGTATGTTGTAGGTAGTAGTAAAGGGAAGTAAGGATCATTTTGAGGTTTAGGGTTGAATAGTGGTAAAAGGAGGTTAGGAGTAAATCCAAACTGGGGATTTGAGGGGTCCAGGTCTGCCTCCCAACAAAAGAATAAATAAATATTAAATTAAATATCTATACATATATATTTATATATCTGAAGCCTCTTTGTCTTTGCCAGAAGAGATCGGCACTCGGGTAGTCTTTAGGAAATATAGCACCCGACCTGCTCAGATTCGACCCACGTTTATTTTGATTGTGTGTATAATTAATAAGCAGTTACCGAATTTCAGTGTGTGAATTACTAACACTCTGTTGGAAAACTAGATTTGGGTGCGACTCCAGTCATGGCACTGAAACGGTCACATAAGACATGGCCTTCCTAAGCGCCAACTGCACCCTCACCGCTTTCCGGTTCCTTGACACTAGCACATACTGAGTCTTCGGATTCGAGGCAACATTCGCCGCCCAGACCAGCTTCGATGCCAAAACAGCTGTCGCTGCTATCTCATCTATCCATGGCGCATTCCTCAGGGGCTCCAATGATTTTGACACCCCCATTCTGCAGCGGCTTCAAGAGGACGTGGATCGTAGGCAGAAGAGATGAATCATTCACCTGCAAAGGGGCAAGATCTCTGCCAAACCACCACCAGAAGGTGCAGGACACTGTTCGTCGCGAAAGGAAGCTTACCTTCAAGGAGCAGCTTGCACTAGACTCACCATCACCTCCCAAGCTGAAAAAGAATCAAGACAGGAGCACTAGACTAGCCCTATATCCTCGCATTACTACATACTCCCTTCTTCTTCTCCACCTCCTCCTCCTTCTCATCCTAAAATTCCTCTCCCTCCACCTAAAGTCGCTACCCCTCCACCTAAAGCCTCTAGTTCCCCTCCACTGCTTCGATCTACTTCGCCATCATCGCCAGAGGGGTGTCCAAATTCATCCTATGGGAGGCTAGTCCCTTACATCCCACTGATCGATATGATGCCCCATATGACTCAGAGCCCCAGGATGGTCTTTTCGGCTGATTATGGTGTTGTCCCTCCAGGTGACAAAGGCCCTGACCTTTACCCTGCCAAGCCTTCTCCTCCAGTTGATACCACCTGGTATCATGAGGTCATTCACAAGGTGGTCACCTTTCACAAGAAGGACTTGCATGCCCTCACAGAGGAGGATGACTTCCTAGTGGAAACACTTTCACACAGTCGGTGCTCAACACGGTACCTACCCATGCTTAAAGGTATGTTAAAGTCCACTCAGAATGTCTTTAAAGATCCTGTTAAGGTCCAAGTAGTTGTGCCCAGAGTTGACAAAAAGTGTAAGGCCTCCTCTTCGGACCCACTTTATATCAGAGGACAGCTCCCACCAGATTCTCCGGTCATGCATACCTCCCACAAACACGCAAATGCATGGGGTAGTGGAGACACCCGCTATCCTGACAAAAAAAGTAAAAAGATCGATGCAGCTGGAAACTGGGTATCCAACTCGGTCGGCCTACTCTTTAGGTACAACCGAGCACAGTACGATGAGATGGGAGACCTGATCCAACACCTCTTGGATCCGTAAAGACAAAGAGCCCGTAGCAGAGGGCCAGACCATCGCCAGCACGACCATTAGATGTGGTCTGACACGGCTGACACCGCCGCCTGGGGCATTAACTTGTTTTCATCTGCCAACATGCCTGGCTCAGTGTGTCTGGCTTTAAGCCAGAAGTCCAGCAGCATCTGATTAACTTGCCGTTTGATTGAGAACACCTCGGGCCTCAGGTTTATCAGATGCTGGAGAAAATCAAGGAAGACACTGACACAGCCATAGCAATTGGGGCTCTTCAGTCCCCATCTCCCAGTAGCTCCTTTTGTTGCTCACAGTTCCGTGGCAGCGCCAAAGCAACATCCCAGGAGCCGAGTTGATCAGAATGCAGCAGACTAGGAGGGATGAAAAGGTAGAGGACAATGTGAGGGCACGGAGGTCGATGCTAGGGGAATTGTCCAAAGACACTACAGCTAGTTAACTGAATGAGGAAGATGGCAGGATTGCACAGGCACTGCACGGGACAAGGGATCCATAGGAATTAGGGGAACCAGCCCCGTAGGATTTACCAGACAATGTATGGATGTGGACTGAACGGTAACAGGATGGGTAGTCACATTGAACAGGGAGTAGACCAGACATGGCAAGGGAGGGGTGTTTGAGTTGAGGGTGGGGGTGTTGGGGAGGGAATTTTATATAGACACTTACAGGTGCCGTTAATTTCATATGGTGGATAGCATGGGATAACTTGTGGGGTCTGAAACAAGATAAAATATCATGTATACCAGTGGGGTGCTTTTAGAACAGGTCTGGTCAGGAAGATAATATAAGACATACTTAGACTATACCTGTTATGTTTATCCAGTTATGATGCTTCGGTATGTGTTGAGAGAACATTGAAATTGTTTTGTAATGGCAATGCAAAATGTCAATAAAGATATATAAAAAAAAAAACGTAAAGAAGAATTCTATCTTGTATGACATCCCTGTGTTCATAATTGGTTTGAGACAATTCTGGCTGAATTAGAGAACATCATTTTGTTGTTGTTATACTATCAAGCTATCAAGTTAATTAACTCTTTTTGAGTCTTGATATGCAGAAGATTCTAACAAACCATTACAAAGTTTAATAGATGCTGTATTTTTTTGGAAATGTGCTGCATTTATTGTAACACACTTTGTTTAGATGACTGCAGTTAGATCGCTGGACTGGCAGCAAATTAGAACAGAGATGATTTAGAGTTTAAGGAGGAGATTTGGACCAAATCCTTGTGTTTGACTTAAACTGCTTTGGCTGCTGTCAAATATATCATAAATAATTAATGTAGCTAAATCATACCAGCAAAATTGACTACAGTATATCCTCAGTGTGTGTATCAATGTCCTTGTTGTAAGAAAAAAGAATCAGCCCATCTACATATGTTTTTTAGCTGCTCATTTTTCGCATTCTTCGAACTTTAAATGTGACTTAACCACATCTATATTTGATGTTAACACCTTGCGTAATGTTATATGTTCTGATGTTCAGATTTTGGAGTTGCATTCTGAGTAAGGAGCAATTAATGTTATCTCACAATTGGAAAGGAAAATACTCTCCTTCGTTCAAATGTTGGTAGCATGAAATCAGTAATGTAGCACATAGAGTAGCACTGAATCATCAAAACATTTGTAAAGCCAAGATACAGGAGATGACATGGATTTGTTTAAGCAATAATTTTCACACACAGAAGGAATAAAAGAAGCAGTGGAGTTTTTATCTTTTCTTTATTTCTTTGTCTTTTCAAACAATAAGATGTGTGGCACTGTAAGGAGTGGTAGGGTCCTTTGGAACATCTCATTAAAACTGCATAGGCACAGTAATGGAACTTAATGATTAAAGCCAAAACTGAGGGTTTGGTGCAGATTTGCATACAGACAACACATTTAATTTCTTTACTATGGTGAAGTTTAAAAAAAAAGAAAAAAAAAAAAATCAAAGAATTGTGTACTCAACTTGTGAAAATTAAAAAGGACCTGTTGTTTTTGTTACTTTAAGTGCTGAACATTGCCCTTACAGTCCTTAACTCAGGAATTGGGGCCATGATCTTCACATGCGAAACTTGTCATCAGAGACACTGTAAAAACGGTCAATCGGAAGGGGCGGGAGGGATACAGGGGGAGTCTAGGGTAAAGAAAATGTCATTTTAATTTTCCGAAGACATTTAGAGTCCCAAACTGGTCAGAAATTGCAGTAAAGAAATTCACAGTGAAAGTCGTTAATTACTTCATGCCCTACAGTAAATGTAGAAAAGCCAGCACAATCTAAAATCATATATTCTAGGAGTAAAGGAAGTCATGGGCTTTATTATTATTTGTTTTGCAGCCTTATATAGCTCAAACTAGGCCCACAGGTATTAAAGAGCTTTACATGAGCACCAGTTACATTTTTTTTTTGTTAGACACAGGGAGATTAAGGGATTTTCTGAGAATTACAGGATGTTGAGCCGACGCTGAGACTCAAACCTGGTTACTCAGTTCCACATCCTTAAATTTTCTAAAGCAGCAGGTCATCAATAATAGGCCAAAAGGCATACCTAACTCCTGAATAAATAAGTAATTAAGTAAGTAATAAGTAATTTGAATATGAAAAATGGAACTGTAACTCTTTTCCATTGTAACAACTTGTTAAAGTGCTGTGTAAAATGGAAGTTATGCTGGACAGACTTCAATCCAGAGTAAAACATAGTTTATGGGTATGGACTCCTTGTTAATTGAATTGTAGCTTCTCGAGAGTTTCCACTCTTAGTCTAATTTATGATGATCAATAAGAAAAACATAGCATGTCTTAGTGTTTATTATGCCTTATAAAAGCAGTCTTCTGATTACTTAATTCAATTCTGAAATGTTTTCCATTGCTATAGTAATGTCCACTGTTGTCTTCTTTAGCCCTCCCAGATCAAATTCAGCTGCTTACCTGTATCAAGAGTAGAATGTATGCTGAAGCTGCCATCTCTAGATTTGGTCTTCTCTTCTAATAGAACAGAAGTGGAAACTTTAGGCACTCATCCATCAGATGTACCATCAATGAGCAATATTAATTTGCAAAATGGATTAAAAATGGCACATAAATCTGGAATGCAAGGTAAGGATATGAGATTGATCAGCCTTATGTGCTTCTGTATGTTAAGTACTTTGCCACAGATATGTTAATATGATTCATTTCACATGTATTCCTACTTTGCTGTATAATGCTGCACATCCTTTTACTAGTGTTTTCAGTAATTTAGGGACTAGCTGCATGTAGGAAGATATACAGAGGTATCATTCTACTGAGGACTTCTGTGATGTATTAGAAGATGCAGTTGCAAGCAGCTTTGAGGTAATTAATAGAGTTTGACATGGTGACCTTACCAATGATTTTAGGGCCCAATCAAATCGACACCAGTGTATGGATGGTTTGATTTGTAGGGAAGCTTACATGCTTGCACATTCTGTGTTTTGGGTTGAGAAATCTCTTCAGCTACATGTTGTAAGATTGAGAATGTGCTTACTTTATGTAGCCTGTGCTGTACTTTCAGTATGGAGACAAGAACATATATTGATATCAGTTTGTATCAGTTGAAAATAGGTCACAAATTAAAGTCTATCTGAAATTAGATGTTCATTGTAAAAACACCAGAATGAGTGGAATCCACTCTATAAATTTCAAGTGGATAAATGTGTTCCAAATGTTGGCTGCTTGAGAAAGTACCATTATATTTTGCTAAAATAGGTTTCCATTTTTGTTGAGAGGCTGTGTGAGTTATTGTAGTCATTTGCACATCTTCAGTTTTTATGTGCATTGTTTATCAATCAATTGCCCACCAAAGATAAACAAAAATAGGCAAATGTAAAATGAAAGGTAAGAAAACAAAGTGAAAGGATATCTAATGAAAAGAAATGCCTCTTTTTGTATGGTCACCCGCAAGTATTCTGACTGATGCTGCTGTTCTTTCGACTCCGAGTGCACATTAGGGCCTGATAAACAAGACCTCTATCTCAGTTTCCTGACCCTAAAATGTATTTCGAATTGGCTGTACCCAATTGGCAATGGCTAACTTATCTGGAAGTCCCTACTTGATTGTACCCTAGTACCCAGTGCATGTAAGTTAGAGGAGTACCCCAGGGCTTGCAGCACTGCTTGTGCCATCCCTGAGGCCCCCCCCCCAAGTAAAACGAGTCCCCCAGTCTGCCACTGCAGCTTGGTAGAGAAATCATACACTGCTAGCCCGGCTTTGCCATTAAAAGCAATGGCAAAACAACCACTTATCCTGTACATCAGTGTAAGTCACCCGTCTGGCAGGCCTACCAAGTCCAAAAGGCAGGGTGCAACAAATGGCACAGGCAGGACATGTACCTTACATCTCCTGACAATAAAACCCGCAAAACTATAATTTTTATTGTGGAATATTTGGTCGCCCAATTGGCCAGTGCAGTGTTACAATCTGACCCCTCAATTGTGCTAACTTCTGAAAGGTGCTACTAAATTGGGCACTTGTTGGTATCAAACAACTCTTTACATTAAGCTCGACTTGTATCTCAAGTTGGAATTAATGTAACTTGTTGCTGTGTGCAGCTTTGGCAAAGCTGCCACTTTGTTGCCTTTAAAACTCCTGTGCCTTCCTGGGCACACATGGAACCTGTTCCACGAGACAGACTTCTGCCCTCCTTGAGAGACATGTCAAGAAGGGGAACAATAAGGAATCACAGGCCTGGGAGGTGTCACCTCCTTCCTGCAGGAAGCCACTTGGGTTTTAGCTGCAAACTTCAGGCTTAAAGAGGAAGCTGCCTTTGAAGGGCTGCCCCATTATTTAAGTAGACAGGCTGACACAGGAAGCAGAGAAGGGAAACTAGTTGCCAAAAGGGATTCCCCAGGGGTGTTTAGCCCTGAGGTAGACACATGCCAGGGGTGAGCTAGTGAGGTGTGAACACAGAGAGAGGGGTCTGGCCATCTTGTGAGTGGGCAGAATGGTTCATCCTGGGATAGGCAGAATCCACACACCACACGAAGTAGTGGCCATGTGGGAGGGAACTCTGTAGCCCATTGGCTACCAACCACATCCTGCCCTGAGGGCACTTAAGGAGTTTAAAGGGGGGCACCCCTGGCACCCAGACCTTAGATCTCGACCGACTTGGAAGAAGACTCCCTTGCCACCCTGCTTTTGAAATAATAACAAAAACAGGACTGTATTAAAGGCAAGGCCGCCTTAAATACAGCCACCTTTTGTTTGTTTGTTGGTTTGGCTTTCATGTACTTATACTACAGATATTGGCACATTAAACCCAGAACTATGGCTTTTCTACAGCTTGCTTTTAGATGTCAGAACTCCAATTTGCTCATTACGCTTTTCTCATAAACACCATTTTATACCTCTTGTTTGGAGCACAATGATTATAACCATATTTTCTCAGTTTCCAACAAGCAATGGTAATTCTGATGGATGCTTCTAACTACAGATTCCTCCCTTTTAGGTTATCTCTGGGCGCCAGTCTGGATCCAAAGAACGTTACAGCTATGCTCACTCGCTCTATTAAAAATTGACATAGCTGATCCGCTTTTAATTGCCACCCCTCTATGCTGACGTTGGTGACTTTCTTTCTGCGCCCTTCGACCCAGAGTTGCAACTCCATTAACAACTTTATGGGTCTTCCAAAGACTTCAGATTTACCTGCGGTTGTGACAGAAACTTGTCTTATGCCTATAAAAAGACAGGAATCAAACCATTATGTGACTGTAGGAATTAGCTGTCTGTTATGGACTCAAGTCATTGGTGATTGGGCTCTGGTTATGACTCAGTCATGTGATAAATTCACGCTCATGCATCTAAAGGCAATCTGGTAGCAGAAGGCGAAACTCTGCATTGCCGCACATTAGAGGATGCTGCAGTTGAAACATAAGTCCTGCTCCAAGGCATGGGGTCGCTTGTGATCCCTTTCAAGGAATCTGTCCCACCAGAAGTCTTGCACCCTTCTGGGAAGTAGAAGACGGACCATTAGCGCAAGTAAGCCAAGCAGAGCTTGACCCCATCCAGCCACTCTAAATCATGCTAGAAGGACTGATCGCCTCAATTGGAGGATCATACCCCATAAGCGTCTTCTGACTCATAACAGGTCCCACAGCTGAACCCGACACCGCCGATTCCTTAGGACATTGTCAAGTCCTCAGCAAAAGTAATCTTCAGGGAGGCCATATTGCTGAGTTGTAAGATGCCTCCAGCCCCCACTCACGTGCCTCAAGGCCCCACAGAACAGTGAGGGGCTCCAGTTTCACTTCAGCCACCGCGCCCTCTATCTGGGCCATTAGACCCCATTGTACCCGTTCCTGGGCCTGTTAAGAATCTGGTTCAAACCTACGTTGCCGGCGTCAACTTTGACTCCATCGGACCATACTCTAGTCTCTGATCTCTAATGCGGATCTGTCATTCACCCACTCCAAAACTATGTCATG
Source organism: Triturus cristatus (assembly GCF_964204655.1). Classification (NCBI taxonomy): domain Eukaryota; kingdom Metazoa; phylum Chordata; class Amphibia; order Caudata; family Salamandridae; genus Triturus; species Triturus cristatus. Next base: position 461,896,390 of record NC_140582.1, on the reverse strand, counting down.
TTGCAAGATCACAAAAATAAAAAACAGTCAGTTTGCAAACATCTAACCCTCAGACTCTGCCTCGACGCCAGTGCTTTCAGAGGTAAGAGGCTTTATTTGGACAGACTGACTTGTTTCAGGTTATGCAATGTGTTGCCCATGGCGCTGCTGATGGTGACGATGAAGAGGTAGACAGCCTGCTCCCCACTTACCATATGGATGATGGGTTATGATTGGCAGTGGGCCGGATTCAACTCTATTTCTGAAGTAGCGGTGCAAAGGGCAGCAGAAATGCTAGACTGGATTATTAAACGTGACCGTTCAACTAGGCTAACCTTTTTAAGCCATTTTTGCCATTCGGCAAGGCTCTTACAGACACTGTCATGGTCTGATCCAATCTCCAGCTCACGTTGAGTCGAACTGCGCCTGGTGACATAGACGGCCCCCCATTGATCCTGATTTTATAACAAGGCATCCTATACCTGAAAGCCTGTTGGTAGAGGTGTCAACAAGCAAAGTTTCTCCTAGTGCCTTTCTAACCAGTCCTCCTTATAGAGAGTTGAAACATATTGGTGCTTTTGGAAAGAAAAAGTTCACTTCGGCTAGCTTTGCCTTAAAATCCTTGAATTCACTGTTCCTTATGGGCACAGACTGCTTTGGCAGAGCTGTTGACACCAGTATAATACATTGAAGGCATGCCTGAATGCAGTAAATTAAGTTATGAAAGTATGTGAATGCGTCACTTATCAGACCTCCAAGCATATAGCGGCATGGATTAGCAAATTTTGTAGCACAAATATGGAAATTTTGCGGGACATATTTGGAAATTTAGAAGCACTTTAGTTTGCTAGTCTGCATAAAATAATGACAACCGGGGCCAGTGGGCCCTAGATTTAAGTAAAATATATTGCCCTCTGACCCCACCGCATGCCCTAGATTTAATTAAAGAAAATTGTCCCCTAAGCCAGCTGTGTCTCCTTACAATTTTGCTGAATTGCCCACCTCAATGTGTGTGTGCGTGGGTGTTTGTGTGTAAGAGTGTGTGTATATACTCATGAAAACTAAATGTGGTAAAAAGAGAAAAAGAGGTGGCATTTTAAAATATCTTATGGGATGAAGGCCCCTGCTGCAGAGATCTTTGTGTGCCCTGCAATTTTTAGATGATAATAACGATAAGATAACTCTAGTGATGAATGCACTTCCTGGCGAGATATGTGTTCTTGTGTAGTCACAGTTTTGCATCATAAAGCATATCCCTGCTAGGTTTCCCAGGTTCATACATGACTAGATGCGCCAGTCTAGGTGTTTTCCTTTGAATTCTGGGACTTGTAGTCTAGTTTATCCCATTATAAAACCAAGACTATAAATCCTAGAATTCACAGGAAAAACCTAGACGTGAGCAGCTCATCACGCACCGACATGGGAAATGTGGCAGAAATGACAGTAGCATAGAGAAAGAGAAGAAGAGAGAGAGAAAAGTAGAACATTAAAGTAAGAGAGAGACAAACAATAATTAAAGAAAAGAAAAATAAGAGACAAAGAAACAATAAAGTAAGCCCGACAAAGAAACATGAGATGGAAAAGGAGAGTCAGAGAGAATAAGAGAGCAAGCAAATGGAAAATTGTGTGAGAAGAGAATGTATGAGGGAGTGATTTAGAGAGAAAAGAAGACAGACATACAAAATGTTGGGGTTCCAGTGAAAGAGATAGAGAAACAGCATGAGAGAGACAGCGAGAAATAACGAGAGAGAACTAGAATGTGAGAGAAGACAGCACAAGAAGGAAAGGAAAAGAGAGGGCGGGAGAAAGAGAAAATGATAGAGAAATAAATAGAGAAACGCATAAAAGAATGAGGGTGAGTAAGTGCCAGCGAGAGAGAAATAGAAAGAAAGAGAGGGAGCTGGGAGAACGTGGGGGATTTATAAAATCAGCACTTTGGAAAACCCATTTTCCTGGGAAAAGTTTGAGGAGTGGGTTGCCACTAATGAGCCTTTCACTTCCCTAGTGCTTGAGACCATTAGACCTCACCTTGCGCCTCCGGGACCTCACTCCCCACCTGTCTTGTGCAGCCGAGGACCTCCTCACAGGTGCAAGGCACGGAACCCCGGATCCGACCGTTCAGGCTTTGGTTATTGCATGAAAGGAGAATGCCAGCAGTTTTTAATTTTCATGTTCAGCATTAAAACAATTAGACCAGTGATGTCTTCTAAAAATGGCAACCTTAAGTGGTCTCTTTGAATAAAAGTTCATAACCTCATTTGTGTGTACCACAATCGACTGCCTCAGTATCGACATGGGGTACCTACGAGAGGACCATAAGAAACTCAGGGGTCGGGTTGATGACAATGAGTCCGCCCTGGCATCCCTGCGGCCCACGGTGGCGGCGACGACCTCCCAACTGCGGACTCTCCAACAGGAGATGGACTACCTTCAGGCCCACGTCGATGATCAGGAAGGGCATTCACGCCGCAATAATGTGAGGATAGTGGGTCTTCCCGAGCGGGCAGAGGGGCCCAGCATGAAACTTTTTCTGGAAGACCGGTTCTACAGGGCAAAATGTCGAAGTTCATCTCCACTGAGCGGGCCCATAGGGTCCTGGGTGGCCCTCCTGCCCCCAGCACACCTCCTAGGCCGGTGGTGGCCAGATTCTTTATCTACTGTGACAGAGATCACGTGCTGCAAATCACCAGGGCCAAGGGCCCCTGGCAGATCGAAAATGCCACAGTCCACATATACCCAGACTATGCCTTGACCGTACAACGTCGCCGATCCTCATATCTGGAGGTCAAGAAATGCTTGAGAGATGACGACATTCAGTATTCCTTGCAGTACCCGGCACGCTTGGTATCCGCCACAAGGAGGGTACGGTCTTCTGTGACACGCCTGACGAAGCTTGGGCATGGATCGACCAACAGGGTATTGCACATGACCCTCCGACGACGCAGACGGAAACTGCACGACCGTGGACCATAGTGGCATCGCATGGAGGCCGATGTGGGAATCGATCACGACACCCGATGAAGACGCAGGTCACATGGGAAAGGGCACAAGCTATCAAGACGGTGGAACAACTGGGCTCCCCTATCTCTTCCTCTAGACGAGACTCGGACTCCGATACTCAAATGGACCGCACACTGCAGCTTACGGACTCCCAGATCGAGGCGTTGGCAGGGGCAGGCCCGGCCCTCACCCCACGAACAGCGGATGACCTGGGTTGAGGCCGCACGACTAGCACACACCTGAAGATTGCCAGGATGAATCACAGGAGGCGGCATGGACATTATGCCAAGACTTTACGCCACCTTCCCCACCAAGTAATAAGTAGTTGATACAGCAATCCATTTAACTCTCTTCTTTTGTTGTATGTTTTGATTGTTGCGTTATTAGAATTGCTATTTAGTGCGAATGGCCCATTGCCTGTTGGCAACCAGGCCTGGGGTGGGAAGTTGGGGTATTCTCGATGGTTCTGTTTTTTTTCTTTTCAGGTCTACAATTCACAAGATTTGATGCCGACACATGTTTGAGTCTTATAGTCAGGGACCGTGCGGGTTTCGATGGAAATGTGGGCTGTCACGTAATGGGGTTATCTCTGCAAAGTTGTACCACGCACCTACATAGATGGCTCACGGAGATTATGCCCTTTTTGACCATGGAATGTGAGGTGGTTAGCGGGTTGTGCCAAGCGTCACAAAGTGTACCAATACCTACGCTGCCACAAGATCACAATTGCGTTGCTCCAGGAGACGCATCTCACGGCACAGACACTAACATCACTCCGCAAGCGCTGGCGGGGCACGGTCCTGGGCACAACTTACTCAGGCTACACCAGGGGGGCGCTTATTTGGGTGGCTCCTGGGACTCCTCTACAGATCACGCACTCCAGGGTGGACCCGCAGGTCCGCTATGCGACCATGGAGGGCGTGCTGAATGGTTCCCCCCTGGCACTGGTCTCCCTGTATGCCCCGAACTCGGGTCAATCCAACTTCTTGCGACTACTTACGAAAACCTCGCTGCTTATGGACCCCACGGCCCTCACATACTGAGGGGGCAGTTTCAATGGAGTATGAGATCTTGCTTTGGACCGCTCCCGCCCGCCTCTCACAGGTGCAAAATCCATTACACTAGCACACCACATGCGGGAATGGGCGCTTCAAATGCAGATACATGATGTATGTCGCAGGCTATATCCGCAGACGCGCGTATACTCCCACTCCTCGGTACTGCATGACTTACATACACGGATTGACATGGTGTTCTGCTCAGACAATGCTCTACACAGTGTGGTGCATGCGGGGTATTTGGCGCGCGTGCTTTCTGACCATACACCCTTACAGCTGAACCTGACCTGGGGTGCCCAACGTCCTACGATCTCGACTTGGCGCTTACCTGGGGCAGCACTCGCTAATCCCTCCTAACGTCCACCCTAGTGGAGTCCATTACCTCTTACTTTGAGGTGAATGAGGGGACTGCCTCATCGGTGCGGGTAGAGTGGGACGCCTTCAAGTCTGTTCTTAGGGACCATGCCATCAAGACCACGTATGGGGCTCGTAAGGCCCTGACTGCGGCGCTGGCCACACACGAGTCCACAATTCAGAGTTATGAGCAGCGCATTCCGACTGATCCCCTGCTTGCCCCCTTCCTCGCCCAGGCTCGATTAGAGTATAAGAATGCGATGGATGATATGTGCGCCTTGGATTACAAAACGTTTTGGGCGCGTAGAAACGGAGAGGGGGATAAGGCCAGGAAGCTCCTGGCGTGGCTCCTTCGTTCAGACACAGCCCAGCCTCCTGTTACTACCACCTACACATGTGCTGGGACCCTAGTGAACACACAGGCAGGTATCAATCTCTCCTTTTATGAATACTACACTGCGTTGTATGCAGCCCCGGGCCCCACACCGACCCAGTTAGCATTTATGAATTCTTGGAGGGAGTCCAGCTCCCACAGATTACCCCAGCCCACCGAGACGCCCTGGAACAGCCCGTTGCGCTAGATGAGATCACGGATGCCATCCGGCAGCGGGCAAGACGCCGGGGATGGATGGATGGGTGGCCGGCAGAATTCTATCGTACCTTCTCTGCACAGCTAGCACCTAGGCTGGCCAAGGTGTATGCTGAGGCCTTTGAGACTGGTGAATTACCGCCCACCATGAGTGAGGCGATGCTGGTTATTTGACCTAATGGCCTCTTATCATCCCCTGTCGATGCTCAATGTCGATTATAAGGTCCTGGAGAAATTACAAGCTAACCAACTACTTGTCACTGTACCTCTACTGGTCCATGAGGACCAGAACGGTTTCATTCCAGGCCGCAGTACGGGGTTGAATCTGCGGCGGTTATTCACGCTCCTGAAGTCGGTGTGGGGCGGGGAGGAAAGGCCTTTGATCACCTCACTTGACATAGAAAAGGCGTTTGACACCTTAAGCTGGGCTTACCTTGAGGCGACCCTGGCAGGGTTTGGCATAGATCCCGATTTCTTGCAATGGATACGACTATTATACCGGGGGCTACAGGGTAGGGTGAAAACGGGCCGCACTTATTCACCGCTTCTCTCTATAGCGAGGGGGACTCTACAGGGCTGCCCCCTGTTGCTGATCCTGGAGCCGTTAGCGTGTCAATTACAGTTGAGGGACTGGGGTATACGGGTCGATCAGCGATGGCACATTGTCTCGTTGTACTCCGATGACGCGCTGATTTACCTTCGCAGCAAAGCCGCGATCTTACAATCCATCATGGCCCTTTTAGACGATCACGCGGGCGTATCTGGACTCCAGGTTAACTGGGAAAAATCGGTGGTGTTCCCAATGACACCTATGACACCAGCGCAAAGACAACTAGTGCCGCTTACTCCGCTGAAGTGGACATTTGACACCTTTAAATACTTGGGGGTACAGATTTATTACTTGGGATCGGGCACGATCGACGGGAACCTAGGCCGAACTATCACAAGAGCACGTACGACCGTCCTGTTTTGGAAGGGCCTCCCTTTGTCTCCAATGGGTTGGGTAGCAATATCCAAGATGTTAGTCCTTCCCAGTCTCCTTTATTTTTTCTGCGTAATCCCGTATCGCTTGCCCCGGAAACTCTTCCGCGACCTGGAGTCCTTGCTGGTGTCACTGATATGGGGTGCTTCACGGGCTCGGGTGGCCCTTCATAAATTATACTTGCCGCTATCGAATGGTGGCCTGGGTGCGCCAAATTACGAGCAGTACTACGCGGCGGTACAACTGCAGTGGCCAGTGCGGTGGCTTGCCAAAAGCAATCTCACTGAGTTGATAACCAGCGCCGTGACATGGGATATCCCAACGCTCCTGGAATGGCTCTCGGGAACGGCTACGTCGACCCAGAGGCAACAGGGCAACCTGTTGAGGACTGCAGCCCGACAGCACTGGGTTAGGTACGTGACGCCCAAGGGCCGACCACCGCCTTACGCTCCTAGTCTACCCTTGGAGTTGCTCCCTGGCATATACACATGCCATGGACGGCCGGAGCCGGGGGCGTGGAGGGAGAATGGACTGGATACATGGGCAGACATGTTTACTGACTCGCAGTTGTTGACGTGCCACAGGGCTCCTTTTTACTACATGCCCTACTGACTCGCCTGTCCTTGCAATCATGGGATGCTGACGGGGCGGAACCTGGTATTTCGCACTTACTGCACACTTTGCTTACGCATGGTCGCGGGTGCCATGCCATAACAGCCATATACACCTCCATTAGACTGGACTATCCCCTGCATTGCTTACACTACGAGCGTATTGGAACGGCGAACTGTCCCTTATCCTGTCGGATACACAATGGCAACAATGTCTTGCCCACCCCAAAAACATCTTGACTAACGCCAGGCTGAAATATACTCAGTTTAACTATCTTCATCATACATATCTCACCCCACACAGACTGGCACGCATGTACCTTACTGCCATGGACGTCTATCCTAGATGCAGACATCAGGAAGCTGCATTCACTTACATGGTCTGGACTTGCGCCACCATTCGCGTATTCTGGCAGGAGGTGGCTGCTGTCTTTACAGCGGTGACGGATGCGTGGGTGGAGGTGGAACCCCTCCACTTCCTATTGGGATTAATGAGATGTAACTCGACTCGCAAGAGTATGAATACATTTCTGGATCTCGCTCTGGGTCTGGCTAAACGGAGGATTGCTATGGCTTGGAAGGCGCAGACGGGCCCCGGGATTACTGTGTGGCTGCTGGATCTGCAACGGCCATTGGTCTCGGAATGCATAAATCAGCGCGAGGCTGAGGCACAGGCACCGCTCTCCCCGCGGCAGACCCCTGTGCAGTGGCAGGAGTTTTTTTACGGTGATCGAGGCTAGAGCTGCTGCGGGCATTCCTCCCCCCTGAACTCTCTCCCGCATTCATGGGGATGTGAGATTGTTTACCCCCCACTGACCTCCATGACCTTACTGTCTCCTCCCCTGCTCCAGAGCTCCCACTTCTCCCCCCCCCCCCGCCCTCCTCCTCGTCCATCTATTCCTATGTTTCCTCCCGAGGTACACGACATGACAGTACACATCTCATCATGTCCCTAAGTGTATATCCACGTCACTCACACCAGACCGGCAAAAGTGGTTGTACTGAGCTTTACATGTGGAGTCCGGCTTTTGTTCTCTTATTCAGGTCACATGTGATTTTTTTCTTTTTCTTCTCTTTCCTTTTTTCGTGTGTTGGGTTTGTGTCCGAATTCATACTGTCTCTTTCAGAGGTATACGGTATATAACGGGACTGGATTTGCGGAGCAATGACTGGTTATCCTTTCGATAATTTTGTTGTAATTTACCTATGTTCGGTTGTGCGGCGCTGCGTAGTGAAGCAGTGAGCCGCCTAGCCCAGTAGCCATGGAAATGCTAATTCATTATGAGTTTCCTTCTGCCCTTACCAAAGCCATTCAATTTCTTGCTAATTTGTTTTGTCAATCATATACCCCAATTATTATGCAAATGCTCTGGATGTTATTTTGTCAAAAACAACAAAAATCATGTATTAAAAAAAAAACTAATTTGTGTGTATTTAGATGCAAACAGGGTATCTCAGATGGGTCACACGTGCGTGCGCAGTATGATTGTGTTTGCATTGAGCGAGGTATAAGGACTGATTATTATTTATGATGTTTGGCTGCCGCATACATGTATTTGTTGCTTTCTAAATAATCAAAGTTCAGGAAAAATAGCTGTTGGCTGTACTCCTTCTATTGGCCCAGTGGCGAATAGGCCTCAGGACCAATACAAGGAGAGTGGCGTTCTTCGAATTTCACTGCCACTTTTGTAAAAAACATGGCCTTTTTACAAAACTGCTGATTTCTCAATTTGTTTGCAAATCGCGAAATCCTGGAGGGTCTGCCTCATGGACATTCTCTCTGATGGCTCTAGATCAGGGTTCTCCAATCTTTTCTGCAGTGAGGGCTACTTTTGATGGGTGAAAATCATTATGAGCTACTGAAGGCCAAGCAACTCGTGCATTGCTCGCAGAGTCCCCCCATGCCCTGCTTCATTGACTAAAGAGACTCTAGGTGGAAAGAGATACCCAGTTCGTGGCTGCAATGCACAACATGAAACCAGAAAACCTCTTCAACTAATTGTGTGATCCTGATCCCTGCAGTAACCAGCTAAGCAGACTACAATCATAAGAAATCATAGAGACCTGCAGAGCTGTCCATGCTGCCAGTGTATTGAAAACTATTAACTGATTGTCTGTCTCTGCACATCTCGTCATCCACCACACTGCTACATCCCATAACTCTGTAATTGCACTTCAGGGATCATCACGCGCAACATGGAAACACTTCCCACATAGGATCAAAAAACAAAGGTCACAACTTGCCAACCACACACCATATATGGAGTACCTTGCTATCATATAGATAAATGCTTCATTGCCCCACATAGGGTAGTAAGTGCTATATAAATGCTGTTATGCAATTATGTTATTACCCTGTGCATCCTGTTTCTTCACTATCACACATGACAGCACCTTGACATGCAAGAGTTGAGGGTGTGCACTGTACAAAATTTTCTCCTGACAGACTATTAAGTTGCTCAATGTAGTAGTAACAACCTATGCTGCATATAAGGTGCACATGACTTGCCTCTTAGTTCATTAATGTAGCATTGTCCTCAGGGAGGTTGGGAGTCCATGACTGTCTTATGTTTATAAACTATCACTTCTAAAAATTACTCTTAATGAAGTAATATAATCTGATGTTCTAATGAAGTACTTCTGCTTCACTTTGTAGAAATAAATGTTGTGATTTTTTAAAAGATTCCATCATATTTTGCATTACTTTTTTCACTGATTGCATTATTTGTTAGTTTGTGATTGTGCAAGGAAGGAGTCATAACCTAAGTTTGGCCCATGTCTCCGCTCTCTCTGTTAATTGATTGGCCTCATTTAGAACAAAAAATGATGGCCAATGCAGGGGTGAGATAGTGTTTTTTTTTCTTCTGTAGTGTCTCCAAAGGTGTGAATAATCTGCAATTAGAATTATACATCCGAAGAACTAGTTATTTATCTTCGGTAACGCCTTTTCTGGTCGATACTCTATATAACCAGATTCTTCACTGCCTTCCAAATTCCCATCCCGTGGAGGGGACTCCTGAAAATAATAACAAGGTTCAAGTTAGATTATAGCACATTGTCACCTGAAATTTGTTCGAAGTGCTCCGCGTCGAAGGCATGGCAGGAGAAAGAGTAAAAAACTGAAGTCAGCATTTTGGAGTGTTTCTTATGTGTCTCTACTTGGTCAGTTCTGGGGCAACATGGTGCCACATCAAGTTACCGGGTGCCACTTATTGACATGGGGATGTTCTGAAGGTGAGGAATCTGAGGTTAGATATTGTCCATCCGAAAGAGTGTTGTTGAAGATAAGTACATTTTTCTTAAAGTATTGAGTTCTAGCTTAAGACATTTCATGACGGCATATAACAAATCTACTCAAACAGTGTTTGTGTTCTGCCTGCTTTAGTTTTTTCCTTATATTTTTTGTTCTCTAGGTTTAATTTCTGCTGCCTACAAGTTCTCACCAGAAGAAAGAGCAGCTCAATAAAGCTTTTACTAAACTGTATCATGCATACCAGTGATAGTTATTAGGTCGAGCCTAGCGTAAGACTGCGCACATGCGCAGTCTCGCTGGCAGAGATTTTATGTTTTTGGGTAGCTTTCACTAGCGGGGTTTAAGCCCCGCCCCTCTTTTCCATTGGTTGGCGTCACCGTTTATGCTAAACGGTGGCCAGCCATTGTAAAAGAGCTTCCAGTGACGTACACTTTTCTCTTTTAGAGCCGTCCCACTTGGACTGGCTCGTCTGACTTTCCGCTGGCGTAAAAGGTTTCTTATCTTCTTTATGGGGCGAAACAGATGGCCCCATAAAGAAGAAGATAAACCTTTTACGCCAGCAGGGCAGTCCATCCAAGTGGGACGGTTCCAAAAGAGAAAAGTCTCTGCCGAGGACAGGCACGTGCAGCAAACGGCTAGAGCTGCCGACTTTGGTGCTGGAAACCAAGGTTCGAGCCTCGAGGCCGACTCCACATCCTGTGATTCTGGCCAAAGCACTGTTAAACTGTATATATGTTTCTAGTACGAGCCTATGGGTGGGTACAAGTAAAGTTGGGCTGTACCAGTTTCATTCAATGTTTTACCCTCCTTGAGCAGTGAGAAATGGTCTGTGGTAAAGCTGGACTGTGCCGAAGCTACAGTACACAGAGTGACGCGTTGCCCGTTATGTAGACTGTGGTGTGTCTAATCACAGAGACACTTGCAAGTGGGGTGTACCAGTGTATAGGACCGGAGGCTTCGTATTCCCATCGAACCGAGCAGGAACGGGAAGTGGGTGGGGATGAGGTGCTGACATAGTCCCAGCCACGCCCCCTCTTCTCCCCCACTTCCCCTCAGTGCAGGTGGGTTCAGCCTGTGGTGAATGTGCGGATGGTATTTGCTGCCAGGGGCCCCTCCCCTGCCTTTCTGTCCATGCCTCACAGCTGGGAGCGTGTCTGACTGTGTCGCCGAGGCGTTCCTGTAACTTCGTCAGTGTGTACAGACCGTGGGATCGCAGCCTGCACTGTATGCCCCGAGAGAGACAGCTGGAGTGTACCTCCCACGGAGAGTGAACCCCGAGACGGAAAAGGGCCGGGACTGGAGTATGGCTCCGAGGCAGCCCGCGCCCATGTGAGAGGGGCTGGAGTTTGACCCCAGAACAGTGCCTGGAGTCCCCTCCGCCCTCATCATTCCATCCACCTCCCAGGACAGAGCCTGCAGCCCCCCTCCCCGAACTGACCTTCAGCGTGCTCCCCAGGACTGATTCAGCAGTCTGCCCCCCAGGACAGACCCGGAGGATGCTAAGTTTGTTGCTTCGGCAGAACCACTGCCTCAGCAGGGGTGTCAAGTAAGTGTCTCCTGAGTAGAATGCTGATTTTATGGTCACCCTGTACTCACTTTTCAAATGTGCATGTCCTGTCTCAGGGGTACACCTCCTTCCACATGGCTTTTTCAGCATATGTGTGCCAACTTTGTATTCTCCTTTGCCTGTCCCCGGTGGCAGTCCTTCGCCTACCAAGTATGTGAGACTACATTTACCTCAGATTGTTTATTCCATTTATCTGTCTTGTCTCGTGGTCTTTCCACCACCCTAGGAAGTCTCCCACAGCTATAAAGAGGCACCGCCACATCACAAAGACAACAACACTTTTCGTGTGACTTGCAGGCCCATACTTCTGATTGGAAACTTGAAATTACAAATCCCAGAATGCAAAGAGTTAACTTCGCAACAAACACGAAGACCAATTGTCTGAAGGCGCCCCACACATGACGTGCATGTCTTTTCCCTTTGCTAGGGCCTCTTCGACTTGACTCGAGTGCCTTGGCCAAGATTTATAATCCTTTGTATCTCACCTGTGGTCAAGGTTAATTTTGACCACGGTCACCATGGATGCTTTTTTTTCGTTCTAGGCCTTTCTATTTCCTAAACAACCTACTGGTATCGCCCCTGCGAAAACCCCGTTCAGTGCGCGCACGGCCAGAGCTTCTCTTGTAAGCCGAGCCTTGGCCCCTCTCTCCGGCGGGCCTGGACGTGTCTCCCGCAGCCAGAGGCATTGTGCCTCCCTTGGCAGTGCACGCAGGGAGGGGTGCATGGATGGGCGAGGACATGGGGTGAACGGGTTCCGTGAAACCATGGCCGCTGCAGCCTCGTGCGGGCCAGTTGCAGGATAGAAGCGAGGCCCCGATGATACGTTCTCGATTATGGCTTTTGGGGGGGGAAGATGGCAGGTGAGGAATGTTGTCCTTCCTGGAGTCTTCCTGACCAGGTGAAACGTGTAGGGGACAGAGATCATTTTCACCCCCTCCCGGGGACTCCCACATCCCTTATACACACTAAGGCTTTGACCTGTGCCCCCTGGTGGGCTGTTACAGGGAGTGGTAGTGACGCCCAGGGGCAGGGGTCGCCTTTCATGCAATCCCTCTGGTGTAACAGGCCTGGATCTGGCCAGGCTCAGGGAGGGGCGAGGGTCTGTTGAAAGGACGTCCTCCTCCTGGAATCCCCTGCCCACAGCCCAGAGGCATGGGCCTGCCCCCTGGACAGATGCAGTGCTTGGCACTTGTGGCACATTCCCCCGTTTACGGCTTTTTAGCCATCAGCAAGTTGTCAGCTGTGCCTTTTGAGCATAAACTTGAGGTGAAAGAACACAAAATTGCAAGTCCCATGATGCAATGTTCTGCGCTTGAGAAATAAGGCTGACTGAAGGTGTTACACATAAGTAATCCCACCTGGAAGCTAGTGCAGGGGTTCTTGATGGCAGTGGTGACCATAAGAGAGGTTTTTGTTTGTAAACCAAGGCGGCTTTTTATGTGTGGCCCAGAGAGCGCCATCTACCTTGTCACTCTGTCCACCTCAAAATCCTACAAAAGAGATACATATATACACGCCTGTCATTTTTTTAGCATGGTTCATCAATTGGTCTGTTGAAGTGTCATTCACATTTTGCTCCTGCCGCCCACAGCATAAAGTGTAGGGCAGTTGGGCAGCTCTCTTCCTACATTGGTTGTCTTGAAACCATGTGCACAGCCACCTACAAAGCAGTGCAGTTTCGTGCCCTGGCTGTGTCTGGGCCACCCCATTACTATTACTTCCTTTTAGAATTTGTTTTTCATATTAAATATGCATGTTTTGAATAAATACTAAACCAAGGTAAGCTTGGCAATGTCAGACCTAGTTGCCAGTGCTTGTTTGAGTTGTGCTTCCCTGAGCGCTAGAACAAACTCCAGCCCTTGTAAAGATGTATCACATGGAACATGTCTGGCAGAGAGGGCTACTTCTGTCAGGGTGCACGCCCACCCCTGCGGAATGGGGATTAGGCACACGTGTCCGGAATGTGTGAGGTCTCATGGAGCGGAGGGGCGCAAAGCGGGCAGACCAGGGGCAAGAAGCTGACAGTTATTTGATGGGTGACGTTTATGGCCTGCATGAGCTATTGGCTTTTGGAGCTGGGCAACTTGAAAGCTCTGCAGCTATGTGCACTAGCCTTGTGTGTTATGTTGTGCTTAAAAAATGTTTGTCTCTCACCCTGTCAACTTGTGATTGGCAACTACCCTTGGCTGTTATTCTTAAGTTACATTTGTAGGTAACAGAGATCTGCAGTTTTCTATGTCCATTCCCGATTAGCTCACACAGTCCTGATTTTTAGCGCTGCTCAGTGCGAGCCGTCTGGTTGCCGGAGACCTATGCGGCCCATACAAAACAAGCATTGAAAATGCAATAGATATTGCCTTTGATTAAATTAAAGCCATTTGCTTTGCTATTGGTATTATATAGCAAGGCAAAGGGCTTTAACTTAATCAAAGGCGCGAGACCTATTGCATTTTTAATGCTTGTTATTGCAGCGACTAGTAATGGTGGTGAGTGATCTTGGGTAAATAGTTAATATTATGGAGGTGTGTTCAGTGCCTTGAGAAACCCCACATGAGCAAGGTACTTCTCTAAAATTCTGCTGCCATTGTTGACTCTGTTGTGAGTTGTTGAAGAGAAAAGATTAAAGACTGGCGTGTGGAATATAATTAATGCCTGCCACCTTTTGTAGCTTTTGCAGAAGGACACGCAGAATGCTATTGATCACTGCCAATGGATGTAGTAGGATCAGGCCTGGTGATTCCGCAACATCCATTAATTGCAGTAAGCCTTCTCGTATGTATTCTTAAGTTGGCTGGTCTAAAGCCTAATTTGAAATAATGTGGGAAGTTCTTCAATTCAAGATGTTACTCCAGCGTAAGGGATAGTATTGTTAAGCAGTTTAAGATTGTGTAGAAGGTTTGACTATGGGTATTACTTTGCAGTGTTTTAAGAATTGAGCTTTGTGCATGTAGGGGTAGTTTGGCTCTCTCTTGTTTGAGGAATTGGAATTTGGCTTTCCCTTTTCTAGCTGGAGATGTTAATGATATCTAGCAGCATTAGGCAAACCGGATTAATAACCTTTGTAAAAGCGACTGATGGCCAATTTTTAAAACTACAAGAGCTAGCTTTGATTTAGTTAGCTGTTCTGCAAAGTATGGGTTAAGGTTTAGGTTGGAGCAATTGTTTTACAATTTGATATATGAAGAAGGTCACTTTTGCTGAGTTTTTGGGAGTCTTTTAGTGGTGTGGATTTTGGATAAAGGCTTGGCTGCTTTGTGAAAAGGTTATTTTTCTTGTTTATTCAGAAGGTGCAATTCTTAAGGGAAAGGTATGGCTGTCTTGTAGCACTTTGATCCTCATTTTAATTGGAATTTCTACTTGTGCCCATAATGCTTCCCTTTTCCTTTTTCGAAAATTCAACACAGTAAAAAATATTGAAAACAATATATACTCTGCTCATTCTAAGCCTTATAATGTGGAATGAGGGAAAATGTGGCATTTCCATGTTGTTCCTCATTCCAAGGTGCGGAACTCTGTAAAAATATCATGTGGTTGTACCAGTATTTACCAGTTGCAGCATTGTCTCCCAAGATGATGAGGCATAACAATGCACTCACAGTTAAGACATTTGTGTGTATTCGTAGGAGCTTTACTTCTATATAAAGTTTTTGTTTGTAAAACCAGGATGTGCCAAAGATGACCAAATCTTTGAGTCCTATTTAGGTTTTGTCCCTCAAGGGCGTACAGTGTTTGCCGATTGTATTATTTCAAATAAGAGGTTTTTGATTTATCTTGGGTGGTTCTAGATAGAGCGCATTGCACAAGGATTCGGAGAATCCCTAGTGAGGTGAGAATGTCGCATTTAAGAAGAATATCAAATGAAGTGAATGAGGATGTTGTAAGTTGTATAAATGATGGTGATGTATGAGTATTGGTTAGCCTGTTTGTACTACTAATAATATAGCAATAATTGTAATAACCCAATTGAACTAAACTATGTCTTCCAACAAGTTGTTGTCTGGAAAAGGCAAAATTGTGCAAGGAATTTGTTTCTGGTGCATGAGAGCTACTCCATTTTTGTTGGAAATATGTTTCTATAGTGTACGCAAACAATGTTGTATCAGATGGTTGATGATTGCACGTAGTGCATTTCTTGGACTGATGGAGTAGGATTGCCTAGATGACTGGTTTGTTGAGGATGTGTTTGGCTGGGAGTACGGAGATTGCTTCTAGGTGCAGAAGGGTGGTTTTGTTTACAAAGGGTTTGAGTATTTGAGGTGCACATTTAAGTATGTGGGTCAGAAAAGGTGCTATTTTCCTATTTGTCATTTCTGAAGAAGCATAATCATTGGGTTCAAAGACTTTTTGTCCCTATTGTATCATACTCTGCTATGCTGTTCATCCATTCAAGGGACACAACAACACATAGAACTACTAACAACTCAGACATGGCTGAATTAGTGCATGTCCGTAAATACAAGTTGATGGATCTGTTAGAAGGACATATTCAGAGGGAAGAATGACAAGTCATAATTAAAATTTGGTTGATATTCTGTCATTTCTTGGTATAATTTGATATGAGAGGTTATAATGGTTATGTCCATTGTGGCAGAACGTAGGTGGAGGCATGTAGCTAAAATAAAAACAATCATTAAGGAACGATATTAAAGGGTGCTTGATGCAGAACTTGGAAACAAATGGCCACCTGGAAGGACATTTCATCTGCTCTCTTTGGAATTAGAAGTTTAAGTTCAGTTATATATGAAACACTTGCAGGGGCTCGAATGTGTCTGTCAACCTTCCCATGCAGATTTATACTGCGCGATCTCCTGGAATATGGATTTACAAACATCTATATAATAATTTTAATTGCTCACTAAATAACTCCAAAAAAGAACAACAAAAGATGAAGTAAGTATAAAGATTTTAAGAAGAGCTGTGTGAATACATTGTCTATTTTTTGTGTGTCTGAAATGTAAATACATTTTTTCGAAATCAACAGCAATTGCAGTTGACTATATAAATTGTCCAAATCACTGTCGTCTTTAGGAGTGGCTGGCCCGTTTTATAAAAACAGCACAGACCTGGCAGAACTCTGTCATTAATCTCCTTACTAGATAAATGTGTGTTGCCTAGTCAAATCAGATGGAAATGCCTGTGCAACATTAAATGCACTTAGGGGTTGAGTGCTGCATACATGATACATTGACACTTTTTAAACTTTGTTTGGAAATGTTATGTACTAAGTTAATGAAATTGTGATTCAGACTAGAGACTGATGTTGCTGTTTTTCATTCTCTTGTAGGTTCTTCTTCAAATCTCGGTAGCCCTCTAGGCAGAAGTCGGCACAGCAGCAGCCAGTCAGATCTGACAAGCTCCAGCTGTAGTTCATCTGGTCTCAGTTTTACTGCCTGCATGTCTGATTTCTCTCTCTATGTATTTCATCCATATGGAGCAGGAAAACAGAAAACTGCTGTTTCTGGTCTGGCTCCTGGGCATGGTGCCTTAGGTATGGCATTCTTTGACTACACCAGTAATTTTGCAATAGGCTTTCTGAGCTTTATGAAATATGGTGTGATGCATATTACTTTTAAGAAAGGATGCTTAATGTATGCAAGAGATAACGTTCAACAGTGAATGTGACCCCAGTTCTGGATTTTCAAGTTCTACACCCATTGCATTTTTCCCTGATCCTTTCCTTCAGACAGAGAATGTTAAGGAATCAGCTCTGTGGTAGGAAAGTCTTACCCCCAAGGTTCAGCAGCCCTAATTGACTTATACTGGGACTGTAAAAAAAAATCAGCCCTATTACCAGTGAATGGTATGGTCCATCTCCACTGTCTCATTGAGTATCAAAGTTCACAAAGACTTCTACCACTCGTACATTTATAATACTTTACCCTCTGAGCATCACCAGAAAAAATAACAATTTTGAGAAACAGTCTACTTTTGATTCTTGCATAGCAAGGAGCCTAAAAAATGATCTGAAAGGTAACTGATATTTCTTTAATCCCAGCGTCACAGATATCCATATTTTAACACTTACCCAGGCCTCTTAATTGCCTCTAGCACGAAGATCAAATGCCTAGAAATGTTGCTGGACTCCCAACATGCTATATAGCGTCTCATTAATCTCTTTGATGAATGCCCCATAGAAGTGAAAATTGCCTTAAACTCCTGAACTGGCTAGGTGAACTCACCCTCCAAAACCATCAAATCGGCATCTACAAGTAGTTCAGAGTACAAGACTAATATTGACCTCCGGGAAACAAAACCTCTATAATGCTCGTTATCCCCCAAATCACTATCTTTGGTTTCTTTGCAATACAATTGTTTGAGGACCCGAAAATAGCTCAGCATCAAAACAGCATTACACTGCACTTAGCAGACAAAAACAGGAGATTGCTTGGGAGGGCCAGGGGGAGGTGTGAAGGAGGATCTGCATTTTAAGAAACAAGCTTTGCAACATAGTGTTAGGATTAGAGTGAGTCCAAGAGATAGCGTGAGATAAATTAGAGGTAGTGACTGAGCAGAAGGGAAAAAATGGGAGAGACATAAGAAAAATACGAAAGAGGGCGAATATAATAAGTGATTTTTCAAAATCTTGCTGTTCTTGCACTGTGCAAGAATCAGATTTACTTTGTAACTAAAATGAATCCAAGTAACTCAGAATACAGAAATACCTGCTGCAGTATTTAAATTGAGAGATGGCTTTGCTGCGTTAAACCTGACCATGTGATATTGCTATGGTGTCTGAAGCCATAAGTTGTACGTTTTTCGTTTCTTGTTAGATCACTCTTCCACACGAGGCAATATTCCCAAGATGAGGTTTGAAGTATGCGACACAAGAAAAACATACAGATGCTTTTTTTACCTCTAGTTATCTCCAAAAAGTACTTTTATAGCACACACAAATTAAACACCAAAAAGTGAAATATCAGGGTAGAGGTATTTTCGTTCCATCACCATTTCTAGTGGTAAAAAATTAAAATATGCAGGATTAAAGAAATTGCTTATGTAGTTCAAGGCAAATAATACTTCAAAATGTGAAGATGATAAAACTGAACCAAATTATTCCATATATGGTTCCTTTGGACGAAATCCCACAACAAAATGTTATTTTAAGAGGCTTCTGATGCATCGCCAGTTGCCGATCTTTACAGTACTTCAGAAGATAAAGATATCAAGCATTCTCAAAATGGCTCACTTTCAAGGTGATACTAGTATGTTGTAATCACAGGTTATAATACACTTATTATCAGAATCAGTTAAAATGAAATGTAATATGGATTAAAATGTGATTATAATATAGATCCAACCTTCATAAAAATGTTAGAGAGCAGGTTCTGTGTTTCTTTGTCTAATAAAGCAGATGGCTCTTCTATATTATAGGCTGTTGGACTGTGGGGTAGATTATGACCCGGGGCAGGTATTGAGGCTTGTACTGTTAGTGGTTAGAAACATCCTTCCTTTTAAGACTGTGGTTCTGAAGTAGAGGGAGTGGCAGTGTTTCAGAGCAACATTATGGTAGTAACTTGGTTACAGGATTGACAGGAAGACGAGCATAAATAATAGCTGGCCATGTAAATGAAAAACAATCAACAATCTCAAAACAGCCTTAGTCTCCTCTATGTGCCACATTATCAAGATGCTGCCTGAATAAAAGCTCATAGTGCCCTAAAACTAGATCTGCATTATTTTGCTGTTATAAAATGGGTTTGCCCATCTTCATAACAAATGGAACCACAACCCACTTAGGCATGTCACATGTTCAGAATTTTAATTTTCTTTTTCTATGTGCTCTACAGCTGTTTATCTGGAGTGCACAAGCTTTTCTTTGATCTCTTAAGCAAAAAAAGTACTTTTGGCAACGTTTTTCATAGAGGACTCCTGGTAAAACATCTGAAATTAACCCTGTCAAGTTTGTAAACTACAAATGTCTGATCCCCATCAGCATTGCTTGCGCTGAAGAACCATCCATGATACATTGCCCATATTTAAGAAGATTAGTTGGAAGATATTGACCTTCAGTTTTGTTTTCTCTTCAACTTTCCATTTTTTTTTTTTTTATTTCAAAAACCTTTATTAACACAAAGGAACAGTACAAATAGCATCGCCCTCCCGGCACACTTCAACGCGAAGGCTCAGCTCCTCGCGTGGGCAGTTGAGGTCACTCATACACAGCCATTTAGCCGACATCCCGAGGGACCGGCGGCGTTGCATTAATCATGGACTGAGAAAAACCCCGAGCATGGTCGCGTGTCCGCCCCCGTACCCCAAGGCAGCGTGCAATCGCTAAGCAGGAATACCCACGTGCCCTCCACAGCCCGCCGATCTAACATAATCCCTGAATGTTCCAGCCTTATCACTAACCCCCCCCACCCACCCCGCCTACCGCACACGCACTGTCTCCTCCCGTCTCTCTGCTGCATATGCCCGCGTCTGTCATCTCGCCGTCCTGACGCACCCAGTAGGAGCGTCCTCCCTCAGTCGATCTATATACACCCTGGCAATACACACACACTCAATGTGAGCCGTTCGTCCAACCGGCCCAGTCAAACCTGGAACGTACCAGTCCTTTCTCTCCGCATGCAGGCACCCACTCCGACTCCGTCTCACAGGGAACCTCACAGGCGCGCGCCCTCGGTGTCCTGATCGCATCCAGTGTCCCCCCCAGCTGATGCGTGCACACTGGGTTCCACATTCTGTGCCCCCCCCTGACTATACAACTCAGGGTCCCCGGATGCCAAAGTCGTTCTGTACAGCCCCCAGAAATTCTTGGGGCGGCTTTTCGGCGGTAACAATTCACTGTATATCTCCGCCTGTGTGCTGCAGTACAGCATGTCACTGGCCCATCGCTTTTTAGTGGGCAGTGGTCCTCTCATCCAGCAAATCGCCACCACTCTCCTGGCTATCAACAGTGCCATATCCGCCAGGCGGCGCAGCGCCTGCGGGAGGGGTCTGGAGTACCCCAGCAGCGCCAAAGATGGAGTAGGGAGGATCTCCACCTCCAAAATCTGACTTAGGTCTCGGAAAACCTCCGCCCAGAACCTGGCGACCCCCGGGCAGTGCCAGGCCATGTGTATGAAATCCGCACCAGGGAAGTGGCAGCGCTCACACTCCGCAGTTTGGCGCAGCCCATACCTATACAATCTCTCCGGGGTGTAATATACGCGCTGCAAAAATTTAAAATGCACCAATCTGTGTCGGCCATTTAATGACACCTTCTTGGTGCTAACGCAGCAGTATTTCCACATCTCATCTGTGATCTCCATGTTAAGATCCGTCTGCCAGGCAAGTCTCGCCGCAATACACTGGCTCGCCGCACGCTGATCCCCCAGTCTTTTGAGTGTCGTGACCAGTTTGGTCGACGCCGTGGTTTTTATAACATAAGTAAGTTCCGGGGGCTCCGCCATACCCGTCCCCAACAGGACCGAGAGTGCACTGCGCACTCTATGGAACTGAAAACGCTGTAGGAGCGTGGGAGCCGGCAGCGCCGATCCAATCTGTTCCCACGTCTTGGCCACTCCGTCAGCGAATAAATCCTCCATCCTAAGAATGCCCAACTTGCTCAACGCCTGTAGCACACCCTTCTCTCTCAGCGGGGGGAGCCACACCGCCCACTCCACCGGCAGCGATGGAGAGTACAATATTGCGCAGCCCCGGGCCTTCGCCAGCGCCTGCCAAGCGTGGTTCGTGGCCTTAAGGGAGTCTAAGCTTCCCACCCTGCGATCTACCGGCTGAAAGACGGTTGCCGGCAAGGGAAGCGGGTCCGCGAACAATCGCTCGAGGATCACATAGGGAACTCCCGGGTCAGCGTCTATCCACGTGTGCAGGTGCGCCGCCTGCGCGACTCTGTAATACCTTTCCAGGTCCGGGGCCCCTAGCCCCTAGCCCCCCCAGTTCGTACGGTAGTGTCAACACCTCCCATCGGACCCTGGGCTGCTTACCGCCCCAGGCCAGGCTAATTAGTGTTTGGGTCAGCTGCTTGAAAAAGGCCTTGGATAGCACGACAGGGATATTACTGAACAGGAACAAAAACCTTTGCAAAACCACCATTTTCATGATGGCTATTCTGCCCAGTAACGTCAGGGGAAGCCGATTCCACCTCTCCACATCCTCGACTAACTTGGTGTATGCCACTCCGTAGTTTTCCCGGAGGAGCACCTCCGGATCCCTGTGGAGCTGAATCCCCAAGTACCGGACTGAATCCGTCGTCCACTGCAGTGGGTATTCCATCTGGAACGGCAGCGTTACCGGCGTCAACGGAAACGCCAACGATTTGCTCCAGTTCACCTTAAGGCCAGACAGGGCCCCAAACCTAACCACCTCCCTCAGAATGGAGGTGAGATTCTCCTCTGGGTCCCTCACATACAACAGGGTGTCGTCTGCATAGGTCGAGATGCCAATCTTATAGGTGGGAAAGCTGATGCCCTCGTATCTATGGTATTCCCTAATTGCGCAAGCCAAGGGTTCCGCCACCAGGGCATATAAGAGAGGGGAAAGGGGGCAGCCCTGCCTGGTGCCCCTGCCTATGTCAAAGGCGCCCGTGACCCGGTCTCCAATTCTCAGCCTGGCAGTGGGACGGAAGTACAATGCTCCAAGCATCTGCAGAAAGGGCTCACCCAGCCCGAACTTACGAAGTACACGCACCATGAATGGCCACTCTACAGAGTCAAATGCCTTTTCCATGTCCAGGAAAAGTGCCAAGGCCTTGCACTCCGGGCGTACATGCTGCATGGTTCCCAACACCGTTCGGATGTTGTATGTGAGGTTTCTGGCTGGGATAAAACCTGCCTGCTCCGGGGCCACAAGCTCCGGTACCAGCAGCGCTAGGCGCGTGGCCAAAACCTTAGCATACAACTTGGCGTCCACATTAATCAGTGAGAGTGGCCGATAGGACCCGCATAAGTTAGGGGGACTCCCAGGTTTCAGGACAGTGACCAATAGAGCTTCTCTCAAGGTATCCGGCATGCAACCCTGCTGGCAGATATCATCAAATAGCGTGATCAGGTGCGGGAGAAGCACGTCCTTGAAGGCCTTGTAGAAGGCCACTGTCAACCCATCTGCACCCGGGGCACTGCCCGACCTCATACCCTCCAGTGCCTCCAGGATCTCATCCTGTTGTATTGGCAGCATCAAAAATTCCCTCTGCGAGTTGGACAAGAAGGGCATTTTAATGTAGCTGAGGAAGTCGTCTATTTCCTCCTCCATATGCACAGATTTAGATGAATAGAGCCCGGCATAGTACTCTCTGAATTCAGCCACAATCTCCTCTTCGTCAGTGATCACTGTGCCTGCGGAGGTGACAAGTTTGTCTATTACCAGGGGTTGTCTGCTATTACGCAATATCTTTGCCAGCAGGGAGCCCGGGCGCTCACCCTCCCCATACGAACGGGCAGTTGCATACTTGCCCAGGTGCTGCACCTCCCTGTCTGCTTCGCTATTGTATTCCGCAACCAACTCGCAAATCCTAGCTTCAACCCCGTCATCCGGGGACCGCTGTAGCTGCTTTTCTAGCTGCGCTAACTGTGTCTCTATGGTCTGCAGACGCTGGCGGATGGACTTAAGGACACTAGAGTGTTTGGCCATAGCCATGCCACGTATGTAAGCTTTGAATGAGTCCCATACCGTGTGGAAACTCTGTACTGAGCCCAGATTCTTATCAAAGAAAGATTCTATGTCTTCGGCCAACTCACCCCTGAAGACCTCATCCAGCAGCGAATAGGGCGGCAGTCGCCAGGTGAATGGCGGGATCCGTTTGGTCGGGGCATCCAGTATCAGCAGAAGAGGGGAGTGGTCCGAGAGTGTACGCGGGAGGACCACGCACCCCTTAGCCACCGCTAGTAGGGGACGCGATACCAGCCAGTAGTCAATTCTAGTGTGCACGTCATGGTACGCGGAGTAGTGCGTATAACCCCCTTTCCCCGGATGTCCGTGCCGCCAGGTGTCAACCAGATCGAGTCTAGTCAGCTCCGCCTGCATGCGTAAGGCAGCCGCCGCCGGGCGTCTCAACGACCCCGAAGAGCGGTCCACCGACGGGTTGAATGTGAAGTTGAAGTCGCCCCCCCCCCCACAACATTCAACTTTCCATTTTGGTTGGATCTTAGGCCTGCATAGAATGCAGAATGTATTTTTTGGTAGAGGAACGGCTTATGAATCTGTGAAAATTGCAGACACCAACCCTGTCCCCTGCACTGTTTGACTGTAAAAGCACTTGGTTCTACATGTCCATAGACATGGCACTTCCTATGCACCCTTGCCGCTCTAGTTCCACTGCAGACTCCACGCCAATGGCTCCAATGAAAGGCTTATCCCCACATAACATCACAAGCTCTGTTGAAACCTGCTGGTGCAGCTAGCTGACTGCAATCATTATTCTGACTACCATTTCCTTCCTTTGATGAGCAAGACCCAGGCAATATTTTTGAGACTTACAGTTCTGTGCCTGTTTTAGATTGTGTTCTCTACTGATCCTAGTCTCTTCATATGTTTGCTGTGTACCCAATTTGAACCACATGGATAGCTGTCATCTGTACCTTTTATCTCTAAAATCAGTATTTCTCTTAGCACTTCGCATGAGTGAGTTGCAAGCGCTGTCTGTCCAGCATCCATAAACCACCTTTTTTTCTGAACAAATTGTGCTAAGGACTAAGGCAGTAGTCCATCCCAAGGGTGTGACACCTTTTCATGTCAGAGAATCTATCACATTTCTGACATTCTTTGCTCCATCACATTCCTCGGAAGAGGAACAAAGATTCCATTGTTTTAACCCCACAAGAGCCATGAGCTTTTATATCAGTTGCACCAAGGACCATCAGGTGGATGGTCACCATTTTATAGGGTTCACAGGAGCAAAGAAGGTTAAGGCAGTGCAGAAAAGAACAATTTCAAGGTTGATACTGTTCCACGTCAAAATCTGCTGCGCACGGACTAAGAAGCATCCTCTAGAAGTCTTGATGGCCTATTCCACCAGGGCCAAGGCAGCTAACACTGTATTGGCAAGCAAAGCACCTGTCTTAGATATCTGTCAGACTGCAATGTGGGTGTCAATTTACGTGTATTCAACGCATTACGCTCTTGATAGCCAAATTCTTCGGAAGAGACACTTTGCCCGTTTGGTCCTACAGACTTTTTGGTCTGAGACTCCACAGACCCACCACCTTGGTAGATATTGTACTGGTATCTATTCACAAGGTGAGGAATCTCTGGTTAGAAGTATCCATCAGATCAAGAACTTACCTTTTTTTTTTAAAGTATTTTTTTTGTTTGCATTTTAATCTTATTAACATGACGTCATATCATATCTTACAAGGAAACATTATATGCACTTGTATTTCCAATAACCGTCGCCCTTTCCAGACAGGTCTATATTGCTAACAATTCGCATCGTTATATGGCACGAGAAATAGCCCCTTGCTTTTACGAAGGGGGGGTGGGGCATTTGAACATCACATCAGTACAATGAATGCACATTCAAGGGAAATTGAAATGCCAGATATATAACAGGGATTCCAAGAAAGAATAGTACTTTTAACAAACAGTAATGCAGTTAAAGAAATAGACCTTGCACAGTGGATAAAAACAGTCAGCTTAGAATTGCCATCCATGAACTTCAGTAGGTGTGGACCACCAATTCGTATGGGTGCGAGTGTGGGGGACAAAGGTTGGAAGGTTCCTTCCTAGTGGCATGGCGCACTTCTCATATGCCTCAAAGTCTACCCTTTATTAAGTAGCCCTGGAAATTCAATCTTCAATCAGCGTCTTGTCCGTACAGTATATTACTCGTAAGGCATTATAGGTGGATCCTGAAACTCCCCAAGAACATTCCCATTTCCTACTCTCCCAACTCCCTGTCCATTTTGTCGTCTAGTGTATCACTACTTTCCCCAAGGTCTACCTCCAGGCCAATCTCTGGATGTTCGCATGCCACCAATACCTCCGTCAAAGGTCTGCTATAGAGTGAACTCTTACCCCTCTTGCCTCTTCTCTAGTGAATGTCCTTTCCTCGGCAGTCGCCCGTTGGGTACCATCCTCCCTCCAAGTTTGGGTCCAAGGGTCTCCAGTTGATTTCCAGGTCATAGCTATTAGTCTTTTAGCTTGCACTCATGCCAGATCTATAAATCTTGTACCCACTTTTCGGGGAGTCGTTCTCAGGAACTGGCCTAGAACGCACGCCTCCAGAGAGCATGGAGGGGAACAGCCAAGTGTCGTCTCCAGGGCCGCAACTACTTCCGCCCAATAAGGTTGTATTGTGGGGCAAAGCCATATCATGTGGACAAAATCAGTGTCTAGGTGACCACAACGAGGGCAGGAGGGGGGCTCGCCTCTGTATACCTGAATTTTGTTTGGAGTCATGTAATTCATGTGTATAAAATTAAACTGGGTATATTTCAGCCTGGTATTCCTGGAGATCTTACTGGGGGAGGCCAACATTTTTTGCCATTCCGAGTCTGATAGTTCCTGTTACAAACCTCTCTCGCATCTGCCCCTCAGAGCCAGTAAGGGAAGGTGTACCATTGCCACAAGGGAGCTATAAAACCAGGTCACCAGGTGTCTGGTTGATCCCATGGAGACCAATAGCTGCAGCACGGCATGTGTCACAGGTTCATCTCGATCGCCCCGTGCGTCTCGCAATGTCCGTGTGAGTGCCTCATAGATAAGGAATTGTCCTGCTCACAAGCCATTTTGCTCCGTCAACACATCTAATGGTTGGGGGGTGCCCTGATGGTAACAATCTCCCACAGTGACAATCCCCGCGTCTGTCCAGGCTGACATTTGCCCAGCAGTAAAGTGTGTTACGAATTCACCGTGAGGGAGGCCCACCGGGGCAGCACCAGTGAATTCAATGGCATATCCGCTGTCCTCCCCATGCATCTACGCTAGCATTTCAAAGCTACCGTAAGCAGCACTCTCGGGCGCTGGAGGCCCATTAGGGGGCAGAGTAACTTGGCCATTAGGAGGTCCCTATATATTGAGAACCCAATCGCTGATCGGTGAGGTTGAGCCGTTGTGCAATCCACTGAAGTTGGGCAGACAGAAAGTAAAGCTCAAAGTCCAGAACTCCCAGGCCTCCCTCCTCCAAGGGGCTCCGGAGAATGGCCAGCGACACCCTATGGCGACCTCCGTCCCATATCAAATCTCACACCAGGGTATCTAGCTGCTTAAACCAGGATATATATACTCCCACCAGTAAATTTGCCCAAAAATATAGGGGTCTTGGGAGCACGACCATCTTAGTAAATGTAATCCTAGCAATTAAGGGCAATTTGAGGGACCTCCAAAAAGGAACACTGGTTTTTAGGGAGCGGAGGGGCTTCCCCAAATTGGCCTCCCAAAGGTCATCAAAATAAGAAATTTGGATCCCCAAATATCGGAAGGAGGTGGGCAACCACATCAAGTCTGAAGGGAGGCCTTGTGGCAGTGCTGCATTCGAAGAGAAAGGGAAGATATGCATCTTGGCCTTAACTCTCAGCCGTCGCAAACAATCCAAAACCTGCGTTATATCCTGCACTCTGCCCTTCAGATAAATAAGAATATAATCTGTTCCCATCCCTCCACTAGTACACTGGAGCCCCGACATTCCCGTCTAAAAAGCACTGCGACGGATTTGGTGGCCAAAGTGAACAACAGTGGGGACAAAGGGCAACCTTGCGTCGTGCCTCTACAAACTGCATATTGCGGGGATATCGTGGAGCCCTTCTTCACCCGGGCCATCAGTGCAGTGTATAGTAAGTGGACCCAACATACCCAGTTCTCACCCAAGCCCATCTTACACTTTACTTCGTAAAGATAGTCCCAGCGCACTGTGTCAAACCCGTTTTAGAGGTCCACTGACACCAACACTGCATCCCGATTTGTCTTGGGCTCCGGGTGATGCATCGCATGGTAAAATTGCCTACGATTTTGGCAGGTGTTGCGGGTAAGGATGAGGCTGCTTTGGTCTTCATGAATGAGATTCTGTCTGCATATGGGGAACAAGCGGAGGCCAACACCTTAGAAGCACGGGTCTGTGGTCAGATATGGTGCGGCCCAAATATTCTGAGTTTACAATTTGTTGGGTAAGTTTCTGAGAGCACGCAAATCTTTCAATCCGGGAATGCAGATCATGTATTTGGGAGAATATGATAAACCTTGCTCTTCCCCGCGCTGAATCCTCTAAATATCTACCATCCCCTAGTGTTCCACCCAATCACTCAATCCCCTCGCCAGCTAACCCGTCCCAGTGCCCATCGACGGGGGTGTTGAACGGTCTAATAACACATCCATCACACAATTAAAATCACCACCTATCAGCAGAGTATCGTCAGGAGACCAACCATATGAGTGGAGGAAGGGAATCTGGTCCTGGTTTGGTGCGTAAACTCTCCCCAATGCAATCTCTTTTCCAAAGAATCTACTCATCACAAACCGACTCCACAGCTGCCAGGGTTCCTGGCACCAGGCACAGACCCAGAGAGTTTTTTAATACTATGTTTTGAATTTTCGCCAGAGCCTTGAACCCTTTAGAAACATTGTCTCAATTTGGCTTCCCCATGTTAATGCCCATGGATCCATATAGCACAGGCTGAGTAGTCCTGATGCCATCTCAAGGCTCTGTGCCAGTGGTCAGCCACACGATTCTGACATCCACATCGTGACCAGTACCACCACAGAAGTGGCCAAGGCTGCTGGTGCCTCACACAGAGCTGTGGTGCCTCCTCCTCCTCCTATAGAACCCCTACCTCAGCATAGATCTAGAAGGGAAGCCCAAGGGCTGAGTGAGTATGAGAATTACAGGCAAAGGATCTGCAATATATTTGAATTGGATTCTGACCCTCTGAACCTCTATCTCTATGTTGATGAGGAGACCAAAATCCCTTATGAAATTTCTGGCTTGTCCTCCGCCAGTGGCCTAGACACTTCATCGGTGATTAACATGGAGTTTCCTGCCTGGTCACTGTAGGAAGCTGGCTCTGTATATTGTATCAAAACGAGGTAGACTGTGCAGAGTGTCCAGGCAACACTTATTGGTTTACAGAGGCAAAAATGATAGCACTAATTGTTTTCTTTTGTTGTAGTGTGGGCGAGCAATTTAGGCTTATCAGAGCTAAGCATGTGTTGTACTCATAGAGGCAATGAATGAGAAACACACTCAAAGAATAAATCCGAGACTAATTTAGAAAAGTAACTTGTATATTTTTATATATATTTTGATACTAAGAACTTCATAAGCAGGTAAGTACTTTTTAAAATATTGAAATTCACAGGTAAGTAAAATGTTAACTTAAATGCATCTTTACACTCAATGCTTTTTTATGAGAGAAAAAGACATATACGGTATACAGGTACTTGCAGTAGGCTTCCAGGGGTTCCCTTCTAGACTTAAGGTGGTAGAGGGTATGGTCCAAAGTACAGCCAGCACTTAAAGTTTACCTGCTCTGGGGCGTCCAGGTGCAGAGGTGTTGGTGGGGTTGGTAGGCTTACGCGCTACACCAAAGGAGAGAGGAAGGCCACCTAAAAACAGGTTGCAGATGGGGACTTGGGGACAAGTTTGTGAGCTTCCAATGTGGGGCTCAGTTCGCAGGGGTCCCGGGTGCAGAGCAGTACAGTCGGCCGATCGGATGCAGAGGGGTTAGGTTGGCAGGGCATGTGCTTCGCATTTCCCTGTGATTGTCGGTCTCCCCGGTTGAGGGTACAACAATCAGGACAGCTGGGCTTCTCTGGAAGTGGGTCACTGCGGTACTGAAGTCACTTGACAGCTGCTCGGTCTTGGTGTCGTTGTAGTCTGGATTGGACTTAAACAGGCTTTGATTGCTACAAAGGTTCCAGTACCCTGGGTATTGGTGCTGTGTGGCTACAGTTGGTCCTGGTGTCTTCTCACTTGGTGGGGAGATGGATCTTTCCTTCTAAAGGACTTAGACCTCTTCTAGGGAGGCTGCTGCGTTGGTACGACAGGGGAGCCGCAGTACAATAAACCGGAAGCTGCTGTTCTGGTGCCTGCAGACTCCAAGGGAGTAGCTCCTCTATTCCAACAGAGATTGCTGGCAATTTGCAAGGGCTGGCAGTCTACTGGGGTTTTTGCCAGAGGCTCAGCTGCAGGACGAGTCTGTTTCATTATGATTGTCGAGACTGGTGAAGGCAGGCAGAGTTTGGTGCCAAAAAGTCAACAGCAAGTGTTCAGTTCTCGTTTTCACCGCTCTTCGTTATCCTCTTCTTCTGGGTCCGCAAAATCTGAGATCCTGGCATCAATGGTGCCACCTGAATACTCCATATAGGGGCATCAAGGGGAGTAGCAGGTAGTAGCCAATGGGCTACTTACCTTTAGGGTGACTACACCCTCTATATGACCAATTCATGTAGGAAGTGGGCCAGAGCCTTGCGTTCTGCCTCATTGTCACTCACTTCGGTCCCGGCATTCAGGCGCGCCCGGATCGGAGGGCGTTCTTTTAAATACCTTGCACCTCGGGCCTGGAATGCCCTCCCACTGGCCTTAAGAAAGAGCGACAACTTGACGACTTTTAGAAAGACGCTTAAAACATGGCTGTTCAGCCTTTAAATCTCCCCCCCCCGGATGTAGCTATTTGATTCACGGGTCTGTCAGCGCCGGGACACTCTGCTGAGTAGCTGAGCGCTTAATAAAACCCAAGATAACATAACATAACATAACCCTGACCCAGTGAGCCTAATTTCTCCAAAAACGAAGATAATGGATTTCTATTTTTCATGTTCATATCAGGTAGACCACCTTAGGGGTGTAACTGGCCTTATAGTGAACACGCCTCCTGACTAGCTAATTTTCCCACCTGTCCTTGTGCCAAATGGGCCTCAGGGGATGGCATATCCTAGGTCTGGAAGAAGCTGTGTCGCATATCAGAGGTGTCAGAGACCTTTGAAGCCTCCTGCCTGGATATGCTGATTATTGACCATCCTACTTTGAGGAGATGACAACACCTCCGGCCAGAGCAGGTATTGTTTCCTCACTCTGAGAGTGTGGGCTGTCACCTGCAGAGGGTCAGAAACCTGTCTGCTGTGGCAGGCTGGTCTACACCAGTCAACCAGCGCACTAGAGGTTGGCAGGTTTTCAGGGGTTACCTCTAAGGTACCCCTCGAGTACATGTATTTATGAATCCATCTCTGGAATCAGTGTGGGTTTATTAATATGAGAGGTTTGATACCCAACAATGTTGGTTTCAGTGAAGTCATCATGTAGCTGGGGAACTCGTAATCACCGGTGCCCAGTATATATATTCCAGATGGCTTTCCTGTTAACTGGCAATGTCCAAGAATCGACTTGAACATCACAGGGGCATATCTGCTCATGCAGATTTGTCCTTACATGTAATATAATGCACTCTGCCCTAGTACTGTAAATCCTGCTGGAGGGGTGACTTACATATATTACTTGCAGTGTCTGCAGGTATGGCACACTGGAGGAGTGCCATGTCATGTCTTCACTTTTGTCTGCACTGTGTCACGCAGCCTGCAATAGCAGTTTGCATGACTGTGTGGCAAGGGGACATATATATGCTGCAGTCCTTAGGGACTCTCTTTGGCATCCATGCCCTAGTTACCAGGGGTACCATGTACAAGGGACTTACAGGGATGCAAAAGGTATTGCCAAGTGGGGGGCAGTTTTAGGGAAAGCAATCTGGCACTGGGGACCTAGATAGCAGGAACCCAGTGCACTTCTGTTAAAATTGCATCATTTACCAGCCAAAAAGTGGAGGTGTATAATTATATCAAAAAAGTAGTAGAAGGCACACCACAATACGCAAGTCCTCAACAAATTTTTGAGATGCTCAAGGGCAAAGATTAGGCGTGCTGTCAATGTAGCACACTTCGTCCCTGCATGTTAATATGTTAATGCAGAAGCTGGAGACTCGTCATTTTGGGCAAACTGCTCTTCCTCAGGGAAAATTATAATAAAAATCACGAGACCCTTAAATAACCAGCTCATAAACACACATCCTGTTATTATGTAATCTAAAATATAAACCCACAAATGAGTGCGCTCATCCCTCCCAATGTATGCAGTGCTTAAGTAACTGCTTACCACCCGCATACATACATAAAAATTCAAAACAAATATCGACATCACATTTGTCAATTGAAACATAAAATTTACCTGCTGAATAATATCTCCACATGTATTGTGCCCAATCCAGAAAAAACATGTTCTGTGGAAAATAGCCGTGCTTGTCCAAGAAACCTTAACCAAAACCATAAACTGATCATGCATACAAACACCGTATGTGACCATGAAACGAAAAACAAACTAAATAAAGTTCAACTAAAGACTTCATTACACCAGTGACCAAAAAACTAAACATTACCTGTATTAATAGGTCACACAAGCTCTTTCTTTTCAAAGCAGAAGTGCAGTCTCCGATAAAACGCACACAGTTATGTCGACTATTTATGAATTATACCATGTGATTCACCTGTGTCACCTGACTACTGAAACTAATGATTATGCACAAAATACTGTGATTGCCATTCCCCCCTTGATGTGATAAAAGTAAACCACAATTCAAATGTGCTGACTAGATAATTACACAGCACTAATTTCACAAAGAAACTCATAGTTCAAATGAATATTGTTAACAAAATACTGACAGCAAAATACATAAATAAACAAATCATGTTGATAAGAAGATGAATAAAAGCAAATATTGCAGCTTAAATAAATACATAAATGTGCACAAATTTTACGATTTTGCTGGTTGCCTGAACAAAGATGATGAAAATTTGCTGGTGTTTTCAGTCAGTTGCATTATAATCGAAAAGTGAACCTCCAGTGTTGTATACCTAATTATCTAGTTCCCCGACCAAAGTGCTGCTTGACGTGAATTTTCAGACAAGGGTGCAAACTAACCGATGGACGGAATGGGGTATATAATTATATTTAAAAAATGGTAGAATTCACACCACAACACGTAAGTTTTGAGATGCTCATAGGCAAAGATTAGGCATTCTATCAAGAAGCTCGCTCCGTCTATGTGCATGAATATGTTAATGCAGAAGCTGGAGCCTCGTCAGTTCCACCAAGCGACGAGGCGCAGCCAACAAAAGTGAGTTAACAGTCCAATGAAATTCAAACATTATCTTCCATTTTTTCTCCAATTTGAATCCACGATTCATCCATTTTTAACAGTACATAATTGTATTCCAGTGTTTCCTCTAAGTTTATCAAGTGCCTGTCTAGGCTTTACTCAAGAACACGTGGCGATTCACCATTCCATATATTAAACGTCCATGATGTCAACCCAATACATTTCGAGTAAAACTGCACTTCCTCAGGGGTAAGTATAATGAAAATCACATGAGACCTTAAATAACCAGCTCGTAAACACACATCCTGTTATTACTTAATATAAAATATAAACCCACAGTTTTGTGCCCTCATCTCCCCCAAATGTATGCAGTGCTTAAGTAATCGCTAACCACCCACATACTTACATAAAAGTTCAAAACAAATATCAACATCACAACTGTCAATTGAAATATAAAATGTACCTGCTGAATAATATCTCCACATGTATTATGCCCAATCTATAAAACGTGCTCTGTGCAAAATAGCTGTGCTTGTCTAAGAAGTTCTCAAGGGTGACCATGTCAAAAAGGGGCATTTTACTACAACCAGCAACTCCAAAGGTAAGTCCCTTCATTTGGTAGTTAGAAAGGCTGCTGAGGGTCTCAACTTGCAACTGCTAACAGTTGAAGTTGCACCCAATCCTGGACCTCAAGCAGTTGAACTTCTTTGATAAGAAGGAAAAGTTGAAAATGCGGACTCTAGTGAAGCTGTTACTGGCATTGGAAGCTGTATATTGGATGGTGTCACTAGACCTGCAGCAAGCATACTTCCACATCCCAATCTTGTGGTCTCACTGGAAGTATTTGCAGTTTGTAGTGGGTTCTATGCACTACAATTTTGCAGTGCTTCCATTGGCTTGGCATCGGCACATTGAGTTTTCCCCAGGGTGATGGCAGTGGTTAAGTTCGGGAGTTCCAATTTTACTTTACTGGTTCGGCAAATCTATTTAGCCAGAGGTGGTATTGCGCCATCTGTGGTTGACGGCATCCCTGCTGTTTGACCCCTGCTTTCCCATCAACGAGCCCATATTGCACTTGAGACCTTCATTTCATAGTATGTACTGGATACCACCTTCTCTGTGCCTTTCCTCCACCTCAGAGGGTTACAGATATACAAGAGCTGGTCCCATCCTAGCAAGGTGCATGAGTTCCATTCCTGAAGGTGGTAAGATTCCTAGTTCTGCTCGCTTCCTGCATTCCCCTAGTCACGCTTGCTTGTTGGCATATATGGGCCCTGCAATGATGCCTCCGCAGGCAGTGGCTACAGTACAGGAGAGATTTGTCAGATTCCATTGTGATTTCCCCCAGCGCTGCAGCAGAATTGGTATTGTGGGAGAAGGAGGAAACATGACAAGTAGAATGGCCTTCACTCCCCCTCAACTGAGACTTTTGTAGTGACAGATACCTCCATCTATAGGTGGGGGGCTCACCTGGAAGATCTGGAAATTGGACCTCTGGCCTACAGAAGAGCTGGTTCTTGAGATCAACCTGCTGCAACTACCGGCGGATTTAGCTGTCGCTCAAGACCTCCCCACCCCCTTCCTCCTTCCAGGGTCAGTTTGTCCAGATCTAGAGGGCACCACAATGGCGATTTAGTAAGCCAACAAGCAAGAGGAAATAGGGTCTTACCTCCTATGCCTGGAAGCGTTGAGACCGTGGTCTTGGGCACATCATCATAAGATTTGGCTCACCGTCAATCACCTAGCGGGGTCTGTGAATGTCAGACACAACAGGCTGCGATGGAGCACATCTTCGTACATTGGTGCACCTCTCACATGGACTTCTTTGCCTCATCAGAGAAAGCTCAGTACCAGCAGTTTTGTGCCCTCTTGTATTCGTTGAGTGGAGCTTTGGGGGGAGGGGCGTATTTAAATTAAGGTGGAATTTTCAGCTGCATTATGCATTTCCCCCAAAGCCTTGGTTCATCTGGATCTGAGAAATATTGGCCAAGAATAGTTTGGTACACAGACCTGTGGTGCTTTTCCCT
Source organism: Triturus cristatus (assembly GCF_964204655.1). Taxonomy (NCBI): domain Eukaryota; kingdom Metazoa; phylum Chordata; class Amphibia; order Caudata; family Salamandridae; genus Triturus; species Triturus cristatus. The sequence continues at coordinate 461,861,956 of NC_140582.1, read as the reverse complement.
GGGTCCCCCACTCATGCTGTCATTCAAACTGGACCTCCTTTCCCAGTCTGAGAGGCTGGTGCTGCATCCCACTCTACGGTGTCTCCTCCTGCATGCCTCGAGATTGCACGGGGACATCTGAGGTCTTTTCAGCTGCCACTAGAGGTGGTGGACTTCATCCTTCCAGCACGTCTTCCCTCCACAAAGCCAGTGTACTCTGACAGATGGCGCAATGTCGTTGCCTGGTGCACGAACAATGAGATTGACCCCTTGTAGGCCAAATTGTCTCAAGTTCTTCAATTTGAACTATCTCTAGCCCAGTGGGGTTGTACTATTGGCACAGTCGAAGGATATTTAGCAGTGTTGACTGATTTCCTCTTTTTGGCCAACCAGCCACCTCTTTCTAAGTCTGTAGTTGTGGTGTGATTTCTTTTTAAAGGGTTGACAAATCTGTATCCTCCAACTCCCAGGGAGTGACCGTAACCTAGTTTTAATGGTTCTCATGGGGACTCAGTTTGAACCCCTTCATAATTGTAGTTTACGAGTGTTGACACTGAAAACGGTCTTTTTAGTAGCTCTTATTTCAGCTAGAAATGAAAGTGAGCTGGAAGCTTGTGAGTTTTTGTCCTTCCTTCACTACCTTTTCCCCCAGACAAGTTAGTGATGACAACCAGGGCTAATTTTCTGCCAAACATCATCACTCCCTTCTACCTGGGCCAGTCTATTACCCTTTCAACCTTTTACCCCTTGCCCCATCCCACAAAGGAACAGAAGCATTTGTATAGGTTGGATCCTAGGCAGGTGGTCAGCTACTACCTGGACCACACAAAGGACATGAGACTGGATGATCTGCTCCTTATGGGCTACTGTGGTGGTAAAAGGTGCAGAATTGCACCCTTTCCAGGTGAATCATTCTCTGCATCAAAACCTGCTATGCGTTGGTGAAGAAGGACCCTCCAAATATGATCAGGGCCCACTCCACCACTTTTGCTCTTGCAAGAGGAGTTCCAGTCACAGATATACACAAGTGCGCCACAAGGTCATTGCTGCACATCTTTGCGAAGCATTCATGTCGGGTCTGCTACTTTGACAATCCATCATGCATGATTTTTTTTTTTTTTAGTAAAGATTTCGTTGATATTTTAGATGAAATACGATAACAGGATAGAAAGGAGAATTGCTTCCCATTCAGTACTACACATCCCCGCCCAACCCCAAGTCCCACATAAATTACGGAGGATCGTGGCCCCTCAAGGACGCGGCCTCCGGCGCAGTTGCCAAACCATAATACTCCCTCCATTTACCCCAAAATGTATAAAACGTTTGAGGACATCCTCTAGCAATGGGAGTTGGTTCCTCCTGTTTGGCTCACCAATCCATGCTGTATCTCCACTCTTCCAACCCCAGGGGCTGTTGCGATTTCCATTTGCATGCTGTTTCTGTCTTGGCAATCAGTGTTGCTGGACCAAACAGTATCCGATTACCTCTTGCACCCCCAAACTCATCCAGAAGGCCCACTTTTGGATCAGTTCAATGGGTCTATCAGTGAGCTTAGTCAGGGATCAGCCAATCTGACTCCAGTAATGCACAATCGCGGGGCACTTTCACACCGAATTAAAGAAATCGGCCCCTGAGAAGAAGCATCGGGTACAGTTGGGCTCAGGGAGAATGTCTGCATGCCAGAGCCTTTTTGGCACCATGTAGGTTAAATGCAAATAATTTAGTTGTATCATCCTCAGCCGTGCTGAAAAAGCGAGTATCTGTGGGGCCATGCAAGCCTCCCACCATTACGTGTCCTCCAGGTCCCCCACCCACTGCTCCCATCTTTGCCAGAGCTTCTCCAGTGCCTCAGGAGCATTACAAACTAAAGAGCGGTAGATTTGGGAGATCCACAGGCTCAGGCTTCCCATCAACAATTTAATCTCCACTGGACTAAACTCGGGCAAGTTGGTTGAGTGTGCCTTAAACTGCCTAAGTGCTTGCCTTAGTTGCAGGTGTTTGTGGAACTGAGTGTGGGAAAGTCTATAGTGGGTCTGTAGGTTTTAAAAGGAATGCATATGGGAGCCACATTATACGTCTTTCAGGACTTTGACCCCAATCAGGTCCCACTTTTGGAACCCCTCCAGCCATGTCGTGTGTTCCAGCCAACAGCCGCTCCCTGTAAATCTGTTGGCTGCCCACCACAACAGAAAGCCCTTTCTGGTGAACTCCGGGATATCGAGGGGAATCAGCCAGGTGCATAACACCATCCAACCCAAGGCGAGGTACCTCTCGTTGGTAGGCTGGGTCAGTCCAGCCTTCTGTCAATCAGTTGTTAATAGTTAGGAGATGGGATGCCCAATAACACAACTGGATGTCCACTGCTCCCAGGCTACCATCGTAAACCGAATGGCGACATTTAGCAAGCGCTATGTATGGGGCCCAACGCCACCAAAGAAAGGGCCAAAGCCTTGCTGCAACCTCAACGAAGCAGGTGATGGGGATGTGTAGCGGAAGTTCTGCAGAGTATAGAGGAAGTGGGGAGGAATTCGTATTTTTATGAGTGCAACCCAGCTCAGAGTGTTAAAGGGAAGAGTAGTCCAGGTGTTAAGACTTGACTTAGTTGCTTCCTTATATAATCGGAGTTAGTGTGGAGCAACAGCATCTTGAAGTTTACAGTAATATTCAAGGGGGAAACCATCTGGGCCATGGTGCTTCACTAGGCTCAGATCTTGCATTGCAGAAATTACTTAACCTTCAGTAATGGTAGAGTCCAGGTCTGCACGTTGGACCTAGGCGAGATGAGGGAGAGGGAGAGGGGGGTCAGGCAAGAGAGGATGGGCGGGTTTGAAACCGGGTCTCGGCCTATGGACGTAGAGACCTTCGTAGTAATCTGCAGACTCACCCACAATCACCTCTGGGGTGTGAAAAGGGTTACCCTATGAGTTATCAATGGAAAGGATCAGCCTGGAAGTAGCGCCTCTAGTGGCCAGCCAGTACAGGAGCTTACCACTTTTGTCACCATGCTCATATACCGCTGAATAGCACAGACGATCCTCATGAAACGCAAGCTAAAGAAGGGAAGCCCTATCAATTTCGAACTGTCTGCTAAAGAATTCATTTGCATCAGATGCCACTGCAGTTTCCTATTGAAGTATTCAAGACCTCAGTCATACGATGAAACCTGCCCAATTTTTTGCATGTGTAAGGGAAATTTTGGCCACCTCTTCAATTGTAGCTATGCCGCTGTCCATAGGGTACCCGCGACCTTGACCGTTCCTTCGTTAAGCTCCAAGTATGAGTGTAGCTCTTCCGACAGGTGACTGAGCAACTTATCATCTGTGTGAAACCAGGCGTTAAGGTACCACATGGTCTTCTAAAATATGCTGGGGTCCCTACCCGAAGCACCAGGAGAGAGTGATCAGAAATCCAGTGGGGGAGAATATTAGCGGTCGATGTGCTTGCCACATCTGTGGCAAAGAGGAACATGTAATCAATACCAGATAGGGTTCTCGTAGATGCAGAAGTGTGGTCATACACCCTCTCCCACAAATGACACCACTGCCAGGTATCGCATAGCCCCAGGGAGTCCACCCAGGAAATTAAAGCCTTGGACAGCCGTGGAACATAGACACTTAAGATGCTGTCTGGTTTCTCTTCTAACGTTCCCACCACCCCCACATAACGGCCCTTTGATTCATTGATGATCTGCGTCACCACCAGAGAAAAGTTTTGATGAATTAGAATCGCTGCACACCTGGAAACCTTACCAAAACCAGAGTGAAAGACCGAGTCATAACCGAATCTCCATTGGAAGGGGCATAGAGAGCCTATTAAGTGAGCCTTTTGCAAAAGTGCAATTCCCGGTTGGTGACGCTTGAGGAATTTGAGGACCGCCGAGCATCTGATACAGCCTAGAAGGTCATTGACATTCCATGAGATAAGACTTAAGTCAGCCATGGGTTAAGTGTGGGGGGGCAATACATTGAGGCCAGATCAGCATTGGAAACCATGGTGTGCAGCTCAAGGCGTGTGTGGAAGCAATCCTAATCAGTAAGCAGACAAAAAGAGCATAAACCTGAAGAACACCCACCCTAAAGCAACAACCTCCCACCGCACACTTCCATCCCAGAAGCATCTGTCGTCCAACATCCTTTAACAAAGTAAATAGAACTCAAATCGGGGTGGACCTCCTCCTATGCAGGATTACTTGTCAGTAGTTGAAATACGCCCGAGTCCAGAGCCGGTAGCCAGGAACAAGGGGGAGAGCAGGCCACAGCGGAACTGTATCCCCAGAACCACGACAGCTCTGTCACAACTCTCACACAATGTTCGGCCCCAAAAGTCCCAGGGGGAGGTCACAGGCACTGATTCTGCAGCCCACTTGCCTCGGAGATCCAACAGAGGCAGCACAAGCAGCCAGGGTTGAGTTTATCAGCCATGGGCAGACCCCACTGAGGGGCCCAGCCCAGAAATCATTTCAGGGAGGGGGCCTCCTTCAGCCGCCCTCCTCCGAGGCCGCAGTAAAGCAGCGGGTCCCACCTTTAATGCCCCCCACCCCCTCCCCAGATTCTCAGGAGAGGGCAGCAGACATTAACCCCCCTGGCCCGTTTACCTTGAAGCTCCAGTAGAGGCAGCACAAGCGGCTGGGGGAAGCCCATCGATCACAGTAAAGCTTTCCCTAGGGGCCCCAATTTACAATCTTGTTGACAGCCTATTAATGGAGGGGCCTTCAACTACCCTCCGCTGGAAGCATCATGTAGTCCTGGGCAATCTACCATGTTGCGGCGACTCATGTTGCGGCGGACTGAGGCCCTGATGGGTCCAGGGTCTAGCGCATGACTTTTTCCAACTCCCAGGCCTATGATCAAGCTGAGGAGGAGTCTTTGTCTTCATTGAGTGGTCAGGTTCAAGGGGCCCGCTGCATCCACAGCTGGGCCGATCTAACCTTTGGGATCATCCAGTATGCAGGGCCAAGGTGGGGGACAGGATAATAGAGTGACATCAGGGACCTCATCTCAGCCCGAAGAACACGAGCAGCGCCCACACTTTCATAGCCCTACGGTCGGCCCGAATGCCCAACGGTCACCTGCCGATACTCCTGGGGATAAATACCAGACCTGCCGGCGCCCTCTGGGTCCCCAGTCCCGCTCCCTCACTACACCACAGGCCGTAGGCACCCTCTCTGGGAGGCGTGTCAGGTTGCTCAGTAAGGGAGCGTTCCATCTCCGTCACTGTCAGGTGGGCACCGTCTTTGTAATTTTGAACGGGACCAGTAGTATCAGCCACGATGACCGGGCCTCCCCCTGCAACACAAGCAGTCTAAGAGCTGGGTGCCCACCTCTGGCAATCGATACCTGGCCCAGGACGCAGGATGTCAGTGGGTGGAGGTGGAGGTCCGGGGAGGGTTGTTAAGATGTGTCTGCCATCTTGGCTGCTCCGGCTTTTCCTTCTATAACTATCCATCAACCTTTCTCTTACGGAGGACATTGCTCGTCAATCTATTCTATGGGGGAGGATCTGCAGATAGAATTATCCATTAGAAAAAAAAGTTGTTTAATTGTGGTAGCAATCCTTATGATGAATATTCTATCTACCTGAAGATTCCTCACGGATCCGCCCGCCTCCCATATTTGAAGGATTGTTATAGGGAAAGTTAATAAGATTCCAGAAAAGTATATTTTGGTACTGCACTATGCTGTCGACATCAGTTTGCCTTGAAGGCTTTAAAGGAATGCATGGATAATGATATTAGAGCGCCTGTGTGGGCATTAGATGACATCATATGACGCCACATCTGATAGAGACTACTAGCCGCAGATTCCTTAACTTAGAATTATGCCCTTGTATGAGACTGGACCCGGAAAACTTTCTTGCCCAGCATCTCTGCGCGCCGAGGGGCGGTACCTCGCGACTCCGCCCCGACGTCCTCGACGGGTGTGACGTCAGCGAGGTCACATAAGCCCCACCCCGGCGCGCTAACGTCAGTTTTCTTCTTTTCCGCGTGCAACGCGGACCCGGATCTTGTTCCTGGCCTGTTTCAGGCCTTCTTTTTACGCTTAGCGTTTTCTTGGGTACAGTTGGCTTCAGGCTTCAAGACGTGCTCGTCTTGCGCACGCCAGATGTCGGCGACGGATCCTCACCCCATCTGTATGTGGTGTTTGGGGGAGCACCACGACTCAACAGACTGAGAGGCGTGTCAGCAAATGAACCCGAAGTCCCGGCGGGAGCGCCGGATGAAACTCCTTTTCGGCATGCATGTCCAGGTCGACAGCATCGCTGCCGCGTCAGTCCACCGCGGACGGCTTCAAGAACCGCCGCTTCCGTCTCCGACATCGTCCTTCTCCCAGGCCGCAAGGGCGTCGCTCACCTGTTGGTAAGTGTCGCAGTTTGTTCCCGAGGCACGGTCCCCGGTCTGTTGGGGGTGTGGGTTCTCCACTGGGGTGCGGCCCTGCACGTCGCCACCCTATCCGCCGTTCCCCGGCACGGGGGCGAACAGAGCCCAGATGGAGGCCTATGCGGCGGCCTTGCAGGCCTCTTTGGCTCCTCCTTCTCTTCCTGGGACGTCTGCAGATCCCTTGCTGCGTGCGGGGACTCCTGCGGCATCGCCGGCGGCTCTGGCCCCGGCGCCGACAGGTTCGTAGGATGTGGTGCTGTCAAGGTGCGGCCCTTCGGGGTTCCCTCCTTCGGACCACGGCACCTCTGCCTCGCCGCAAACCCCTGTGGGGGCCCCTGTGGTGTCGCGGGAGGTTGCCGGGGCTCGGGGCATGTCCTCGAGTCCCCTTCGGTCCTCTGGGCAGGTGGAGGCCTTGGCCGAGGTGACGCCGCTCAGGCGGCCGCTGGCCCTGGCTGGGCCGCAGGGGCCGGGCGTGTCCCCGGGCCCCCTTGTCCCTCCACACAGGTTGCTACCTCGTCGGAGGTCGAGTCGACGCCTTTTCGGTGCCGTTCCTTAGCCGCCCCGGCTCCGACCCACCCCCGGTCTCCCACGCCGCGCGTTGTGGCGGAGGTCATTCCGGCGTCCCCTTCGACGCCGGTCGACGTTGCCCTCATGCCGGTGGCAGACTCTACGGTGCCGGGCCGACGTCCGGTCGTGGATTCGTCTTCGGGCGCCCCCTCTTCTCCAGAGGTTCGGCAGCTGTTTGTTCCATCTTCTCCGGAGATGGGTCGCCGCGTCGTGGCTTTTTCCCTGGCGTCTTCTAAGGAAGGCGCTTCAGGTTCCCCATTCATCGTTCCACCCTCCCCCCTTTTCGAGCTTGGCCTTTCCTTCCTCCAGTTGGGCTGGGTGACGGCCGCCTTAGCTTGTAGCCGTCGCCCAGGGAGGAACTGCTTTTCCTGCCGCGGTTGGTTGGTAACCCGGTAGGCCCTGAGATTAGGCCTTCGGCGTCTTCTTTATTGGCTGCTTGGTAAGCCATTTTTTCTGCAGGTCTTTCTGTTTTGTCCTCTGCTGTGGACTATGTTTCCTAAGAAGAGTTCCCATAGTTCTAGGGACGTAACTTACCCTATGTGGGGTACTGGTAGCTATTATATAGCTCTGTCCTGTGCTGGGGAGGTGTGGTCCCCTTTTCGGGCTCTTTGCTCTCTGTGGCGTCACGGTATGTCGCAGGTGCGATCTTCTTGCCACTTGTCTTGGTACAGCTTGTGCTGTGTCCGTCCTTCTCCTGTCACAGCGTCGCTCGGCCGGTCTGGCCTGCGGTCTGCGGCATCGTGTTATGGCCGTTCTGTGTTTTTGTCATGTGTTTTGGCTTGCTCCTCTGTCTGCTGCCCCAGAGGTTTTGGATTTCCTTGGCTTCTGTGTTGTGGTGGCTGGCTTGGGCCCGTACTCTTTCTCTGTCTTACATTCTTTCTTTTCTGCCGGTCTCCTCCCCTTCTTCGCGGGTCAGTGGGTTTCTGGGCCGGCCCCTTCCTTTGGGTGTGGCCTGGCCCTTCCTGGCCTCTGCTTTCGGCTGCCATCTGCCTTGTTCTTAGTGCGCTGTTCCGTGGTGTTGCTGCTGCTGCTGCTGCTGCTGCTGCTGCTGCTGCTGCTGCTGCTGGCGGCGCTTGCCCGGCAGACTTGCTTGTTCTACTTCACCGCTGTGCTCTTTGATGTGTTACCTTGCGTCCCTGCCTCTGGTTCTGCTGGGGCTTTGCGCAACAGTGCTTTTCTTCTTCCGCCTGTGCTGTTGGCAGTGGAGCCGTTACGGCCCTGCCCGCTGCTTGTGGCCAAGGTGTATTCAGCTCTTTTCTATCTCTGGGGTTCGAGGTGGCCCTTGTGCTCCTTGAGACTTTTGGGGCGCTGTCTGCCCCTGCGGGGTGTTGGGCGCTCTCCCTTGGTTGGGCTTAGGATATCCAGGCCTTTTCCTTCTTGTCCTTGTGACATGTCCCCTTCTGGGGCCCTGGGTCTCTCCTGGTGGGGAGGCTCTCTTGCAGTCCCTCCTCCCTTCTGGGTATGGCTAGGGTATCTATTCTACGTTAAGGAATCTGCGGCTAGTAGTCTCTATCAGATGTACAAGTTACTTCCCTTCGGTCACGATGTATCTGATAGCGACGATTCTAGCCGCAGATTCCTTCATGACCCGCCCTTCCTCCCCATTCTGCGAGGACCCTCAGCTTGGTTTTCTGCGCGCGCCTCCCTTTGGGTGGTTTGTCTTCTGTGGGGGTCCTTTTCGTTTTCTTTTCATCAGGCTCCCTCCAGCTGGTTTTCTCTCCAGTGTAGGGACCTGCTTTTGCTCTTTTTTCCCTTTGTTGTTACAGTTTCTGATCCACTTGTGGTCTGCTACGTTGGGGGTTCTTTGGCCTGTCCTTGGGCCCCACCTCCTTTCAGGGGCTATGGCCCTCTTTGACTGTGTAGTCTGGGGGTGAATGGCTGTTGCTCCTCTGTTCCGGGCTTGTGGCCCTTCGCAGTGTGGTGTGTGGTTGCAGTCTCTCTCTCTTATGGCGCTTCCAATGCTTGTGCCTCCAGACTGGCTATCATCTTGGCTTGTGTGGTGGTTCCACGGAGTGGTGCTTTACGCGTTCCCTGCTTTGGCTTTGCTGCTGTGGCCTTCTGTTACTTTGGTACTGCCTGGTGCTCTCACCTTGGCTTGCACAGTTGTTCCTCAAAAGTGCTCTGCTCTTTCCCTGCTTTAGATTTCCTGTTGTAGCCTCCGGGCGCCTCGGTGCCACCGGGTGCTGTACTTCACCTTTTGTCTCTCTTCTTGTTTCTCTGGTTTTTTCACACGCTGTTCCCATGTTCTCCTCAGTTTTGTTGTGATGGCTCCGCGTTGTGGCGCGGAAACGTTCTCCAAAGGAAACTGACGTCAGCGCGCCGGGGTGGGGCTTATGTGACCTCGCTGACATCACGCCCGCGGAGGACGTCGGGGCGGAGTCGCGAGGTACCCCGGCACGCAGAGATGCTGGGCAAGAAAGTTTTCCGGGTCCAGTCTCACGCCTGGGGATAATTCTACGTTAAGTAATCTGTGTACCGAAGGTAAGTAGCTTGTACGTCCGGCATCAAGATGAAGCTGGTGCCCCCTACCAGTGGTGTAAGAGCTTTGAAGTTTCCAGATCCAGTCTGACACCTGGGATAATTCTGCATGTGAGGAATCTGCAGTAAGATAGAGTAATTGCCGCAGGTAGATAACTTTTTCATTTGAACCTAGGACATGTTGTGAGGATCGGTGGCTAAAGGCTATTGCGGAGAGGGAGCAAAACACTTTATTGCTTTTCAGAAGCTGAAGGGATCTAAGTCACAGTCCTAGTTTAAAGGCGAAACTTTGCCTTTCTTAAGTCTCTTTCCCCTCAAAGTATAGCCTTGACATTTGAGACGCAACAGACTTTACAACACACAGCAGGTGCTATACCTTCTCCTTTTCTTAACAGACTTGAGAGCTCTCAGCTAAGCCACAGCAGATAGCACTCAGCTGTCTGTGAAAAGCTGTCTGATTTGCATCTGAGCCTATCTACAGATTAGCTGTGTTATGGGCATGTTTTTGAGACACTCTGCTACTTCCTTCCTTGGAGGATCCAGGGCGTTTGCTGCATTGGTGTTGCCCGTGATAATGGGCTACTTAATAGAAACAAAATTCAGAACAACTGATCTGCAGTGATGCAGTTAGATGAAAAAATTATGGGTGGAAATAGTTTCCTTTAGGAAAAGCACTATCTGTTCTTTTTTTCCTAGGGCCTGGTACTGAGACGTTTTATGGCACTTGTTTGCACTTGACACAGCACATAGTATTTTGTTAATTTTTTGTCCTCATTCACCTCAGGCTCCAAACAGACCTCCTATGTTTCAATTTCTCACCATTTTTGTAGAGGAAAGGCCATGGAGGTATTTCTTCTTACTTTCGGGTTACCCCGGTCCAAGAGCCGCGCTTCATATGCAAAATCACGGTAGATGTAATCATTGGACAGATATGAGCTCATTGCAATATTACTAAGTTTACCTGTTGTTCGGGCCCAACCTCTTCATCAAAGGTAACCAAAACGTTTTCATCTTAGGGTTCCTCCTACTACATCCATTCTGGACGTATAAGAGAGTGCATTGAGCCAGTCTGTACACAGGGGAGGGACATCACCAACCCACTTCCTGCATATTTCACATCGAGCACGTAAAACCATATAGAAAAGCAGCTTGCTCTGGTCGCCACTCAACCTTGCCGGCCCCTTTAACGGCCCAAAAATAATTAGACTGAGGCTTACCTTAATGTTTATCCCCAAAATGCTTGTGGTGGTCCTACCCACTTTGTCCCTAAATTGCTGGTTTCTGGGGCACTCAGTGAACATATGGATGTCAGTCGCCTTCTCTAGCCTGCATTTCACACATTTAGCAACACCCTGTTTTATTTGTTGAGCTCAATCGATCAGTTTTGATGAGGCGTATCCTCTGTTGCAATTTGGTTAGATGTGCTAGCTTTACTCAAGTCTTTGCAGTCCCATTCCTGGTAAGGAAACAGAGGAACATTCCCTTTTTAGGAGCTCAGAAAAGAGTCTGCCCCTCCATTGTAGTGTTGGATCATGATTCATTTCCTTTGGTCCAAGTGCCAGCTGTAAGACCAAAATTAGTGAGAAGACATACTTTGTTGTCTTGCTTTGTATCTGAGCAGTGACTACATTTTGGATGGTTTGCAATCTTGATCGTAGCAGTGAGGTAAAGTTATATAGCACTAGGAGGAGAGTGGCTTCTTATTTCGTAGTTGTGTAGCTTAAAGCCTATTTAGAGATTCCTCTCTTCATATTTGTTTTTTGTATTGTGTGTTCCACTGTTAAATGAGTTGTTACATGTATGGAAAAAATGTGACAGGTATAATGATTTTTTTTATTTAATTACCAAATTGACACAAATTCCTAAGACTCACCTTAGTTTGTATTATTTTCTGTATAATTACTTTTTAGGCCACGTGGATGAGGAGCCCACTTCAGTCACTGGTCGAAAAGATTCCCTCAGTATTAATCTTGAGTTTGTGAAAGTAAGTCTATCTAGAATGAGACGTTCAGGAGGTACATCATTCTTCGAGACTCCATCTGCAAACAAAACATCTAGCAAGATGGATACAACTTTAATTAATATTTCAGGTAAATCTGTTTATTTTGAAATTTAAGAAAGCAATATCTCTTTGCATACATATATCCGTTTATACTTTCATGGAACAATCAACAGGACGCCCATTAAGAATGACAGATATGTCATTGTAATGTAACTGTAACATACCATAGGCTTTCCATCAACATAGCACTGCTAATATCTGCCATTTCTTTAAATTAACCAGTTGACAGACTGTAGTACATCAATCACTAAAACAAGAATGAGAATCACTTCCCCCATCCGTGCCGTCCTGTCCTGCTACCTGTCAAGGGGTGCACAGAGGTAGCTACTTGTCTGCACCCACAGGTATGAGAGTCTTTGGAGGCCAGGGGTTGCATAGCCCAATGTAGATGTCTGTATGAAGGGTAAAATAATCACCACATGACCTTTCATGCCCCATAAATGACGCTCCTGCTAAGAGAGGCACAATTTTGTGGCATACTAAGCTTTTTCTAAAAATCTTCATAAAATTCTAATACTTGGATTGTTATGATGTATGCATGGAAAAGGTAATGGACCTAACAAAGGTATATTTCTTTTTCCTCTTAATTATTTCCTATATACCTGCACTTTTAAGGAAATTGGGTTTACTTGCTCTTTTTGGGCCTGATGTACAACATTTCCATTCACAATAATTAGTCGCAAATTGTGCACTGACTTTTTGCGAATGGAATAGTATTTTGCAAAACAACCTATGTACAATTGGTCAGTTCAGAAAATACTGAAACATAATGGGTCGCAGTACAACCTAGCTCATGAATATTCATGACATAGGTTATGATTTGTGACTCTCTACTATTGAATGCCATCACAGGGATGGTGGCCTGCTGGGGTCAGAAATGGGACTGCTTTTAAAAAGAAAAGTTTTTTATTTTTGAAAGTATGCATATGAGTTGGCAATCGACCCCTGCCTACTCCCTAGCAAACATGCTTTTTTTACATTGACAAAAAGGAAGGGGGTCCTCTGGGGACCGCTTCCCTTCTGTAAATGTGTTACTACCCCAGATCCTGAGTCAGTAACTAGATGTCAGAGCTCTACGAGCCGTACCTTATGCTTGCGGGGCGTTCCCGCAAAGACAATATGAACAACCTCCACCGTCCCTTACCTCACTCTAATGATCACCACAAAGACCAGGGTGAAGGTTGGAGCCGGGAGAGGGAATCCAGATGGTGTTGTACATATTCTTCTGTATTCAGACCTTAAAACAAGGAGGACAGAGATCATATCCTACTCATACCCTACTCTGGTTGAGGCAAAAAAGTGCACCCCTTCCCAACCCTGGGTATGAACAATCCGATGTCATGAAGAGAATGGAACCGAATGAACAATTATATAGGAAGAAACCAGGAACCCATCTAGGACACCGCAACCTATGGGGAAAACAAATATATAGTGTCCGAAAACCCATTTCCTTAGTTAACATATAGACAAACATTCACACAGGAAAAGGGGGTACAGAGCAACATGTGTAATCACCTTGGAATATGGTCCATGCCAACCACAAGGTTGTTCTCAAGGAATAATGCTTGACCGAAACGAGGATGTCCGGGTAAGCGCTGTAATGCGCCAAACCAAGGTTAGGGATGTGGCATAATCAGCGCTGAATATATATATATATATATATATATATATATATATATATATATATATATATCAAGGCTCCTGTCTCTCAGTTAGACAAACAGCACTCACGGGGTACTTTTAAAAGATTTTATTGCGAGGACGCGTTTCGGCGTATCTGCCTTCTTCCAGCTCGCTTCAACAACTGACAGCAACTTCGTGTTGGTACTTTTAAAATCACAACTCTGTCCCCATTGGGCGCAGCAGGTAAGAGGAGGATGGGGATTGGTCAGTCCCATGTCAATGTCTTTTTACTTCTGTGCTTATCAGGAAATGATGGTAAACTTTAGGAGTTTGATCTAAATTATCCAGCCTTGATGGCTTCATAAAACATTGCATGTTGTTCCGTATAATGGACACTCCCAAAGTTTTACGTTCTCCCCTTGTCTGCCACCAATGTCCAAAGTACTCCCACTCATTGTTTAAATCACTGCCTGATAGTCCCCTCGTCGAACCATACTGCTGCATGGCGGTCGGCGCTGGAGCCGGCGAATATCCGTATCTCCACAAGTCTGTATGACTGGCGATTCCATTGGCGCTGCTGCCACAGAATACAGCATGGTGGTGCAAGTTGCATGTATAACATACTCGCTCCGTTTTTCCACCTTCTGGCAACATCAGCACTCTTCTTTGACGGGTGCAAGTAACATGGAGGTGGATCCATGTAAAATATCAAGGCTCCTGTCTCTCAGTTAGACAAACAGCACTCACGGGGTACTTTTGAAAGATTTTATTGCGAGGACGCGTTTCGGCGTATCTGCCTTCTTCCAGCTCGCTTCAACAACTGGCAGCAACTTCGTGTTGGTACTTTTAAAATCACAACTCTGTTCCCATTGGGCGCAGCAGGTAAGAGGAGGATGGGGATTGGTCAGTCCCATGTCAATGTCTTTTTACTTCTGTGCTTATCAGGAAATGATGGTAAACTTTGGGAGTTTGATCTAAATTATCCAGCCTTGAATGCTTCATAAAACATTGCATGTTGTTCCGTATAATGGACACTCCCAAAGTTTTACGTTCTCCCCTTGTCTGCCACCAATGTCCAAAGTACTCCCACTCGTTGTTTAAATCACTGCTTGATAGTCCCCTCGTCGAACCATACTGCTGCATGGCGGTCGGCGCTGGAGCCGGCGAATATCCGTATCTCCACAAGTCTGTATGACTGGCGATTCCATCGGCGCTGCTGCCACAGAATACAGCATGGTGGTGGTGAGAAAAAATACCATTTATTGGTATGCAGCTCTGTTGTAAGGGGTGCACTGAAGTGAGGTTTGCATTTGTATTTCCCGTTTCAAACCATGTTCTGTAGAGTAGGGAAAAATACATGCATCACAGAACCAGTTTTGGTGAAAGTGCTGCATTCTAAAGGGTACCATGACCCCTAAGAAAACACACCAAATTGAGATTAAAAAGCATTGGTTTAGAAAAAACATATAACAATTAGCATAATATATTTAGAATAAACATTGATTTGAATCTTTTTTAACTTTAGTGCAGCAATCAATATGGGTGATCATTCTACTAGGCACCTTTTTTTGACTCTATATTTTTGTATTCATCAAAAACAGTTGACCTGAGTACATGCTTTAATTTGGAGTGTATGGAAGGAAAAGACTATTTTTTGATTGAAGCTTCTACCTGTAAATTTCTCACCTCTTTCATCCCCTCCAGGTACTGGACTGGATTCAGAAACTTGAAATAGCTGACTGTGCCACAAAGTGGCGCCACAGCTCCAACCCTACTTTGGGTTCACCTCCAGTTATGATATATGGGAGACATAAAAGGACCCACCCCAGCACATTTATGTCCATTCCATTTTTTCCAGCACCTTATAACACAGATTCGAAGTTGCTCTTTTCAAAACATTTTTCCATTCAAATTCGATTTTCATCATTGTTTCAGCAATGTCTCCCCTGAAACTGTCAAGGTTCAAGAGATGCAGTTCCTGCAGCAGACAGATGTTGATCTCAGACTTGCACAACATCTGTCTCTGGAGCCCAAACATGACTAAGTATATGTAAAGTGTGGCTGCATATATGCCCAGGCCATCATGGAAAAGAAAGTGAGGCCCTTTGCCATGGGTGCACAACGAGCGCCCAGAGATGCAATGTCGTTTCAGGTTCCTTTTTGGTATGACATCCATGAGTAAGCCCTCAAACAAGAGATGTCCTCCAAGCAGAAGCACAAGAAATTTCACTGGAGTGATTTTCTGACCTCTCAACATCGCTCCCAATCAATGGGCGGTCTTCCAATTTGCAGCCCTGTTCCCTGACCACACCTTCAGCTTCTGAGTTTGATTTGGGCGAGATTCAACTAGTGCATAATCCAGCCTTGCCACCGCTACCATTGTCTCCTGCCCCATTTCAGGAATATGGGTCCTGTGACTAGGCTTGTGCTGGCAGCTCAGTTCCTAGGTGCCTGTCAACCTTGCTCTGGTACCTCCTGTTGCTCTTCCAGCTGATTCTCTTTTTCTTCCAAAGGCTTTGCCAGTGATCCGACACTGGCACTGGCACTGTACTTGACGTCAATAGCACCATATTCAGATCCAGTATAGGATTTAGCTAACTTTGAGATGGCAAAAGACATTCTGTTAGGATCTAGGTGCAAAGCTTAACATTTTGTCTAGAAAGAGTCCACTTACAGACTTTTGCCTCTGTGAATACTTCTGAAGGCTTGGTGATCTTTTTGGGTCAGATTTGGGCCCCATTCCAGCGGCAGACATATTTTACCAGGACAATGATGGTAGTAGTAAGGGTAGGCCATCTTTTTCCACCTACTGGGACAGATGCTGCTACATAGCTGACCCTACAGAATGCCAGGGCCCTGAATATTGGCCTGGATTCCTCCCTTGGAGTGAACATAGACTGCCCTTTGGGACCTCCTACTGTTAAAGCTGACTCATTCACGGCTATTTATTACAAGCCTGAGGAAGTCCTCAATGTGCCTTTCCATGTGGAGAAGAAAAAGGCCAACCTCCTAATCTAGATATTGCAGCTTAACTCTTAAGCAGCTGAGCTGTTGCTTCACTTTAGTGGGCCATTGATTGACCCCCATCTTGGTCACATGGAATAAGACAGGTTTGATGGTAAACTGCCCTGTTGCGAGTTGCCTTTTTCGTGCTTCTTGGGAGTAAAGCCTTGATCGCTCAACCCTCAGTACAGAGCACTATTATGCAGGCTTCTTCATGCAGACCCTCCCATGCCTCTTCTCCTCTTCTCCTCTGAATAGGGGGTTAAAGGGGATTAACCCAATGGGAAAAAGATACTCTTTTTTTCTTTCTTAGAACACTTGCTCTTCCTCCACCAATGCAACTTTCCTTGCTAGCCCCTTATTCCCACTCCTCCCTTGAGGGAGATGGTGCAAAAGGTCATTTCAAATCCCTACCACTTTTGTGACCATTTTTCTGTGTTTGTGCACGATGAGCAGGACGTGGCGAATTAGATCCTTCACTCTGGGCTTGACACACTGGATTTAATGCGGAGAACCATGGGTTTCTCTAGTTCCTACTTCTCGCCACACATGAAACCACTTCACAAGGTTTTGGACAATGTGAAAGGAAATCTAATAGACATGCCCTTTAGTGTGAAGGCAGACTCAGCCCTGGAGCATTTCAAATGGGGATGAACCACAGTCCTCTCCTTAGGACTGGCTTTCCCAGCATGCCAGTTCTATTACTAGTACTGCTCATTCAGGGGATATTCCAAAGGGCTTCCCTTTTGGAGCTGCCAGCCCTAACAACCTGTTCAAAAGCAGCTCAGGCATGGGGACATGGCTGTTCAGGAAGCTGGCTCTCGCAGCTCCAACAGTAGTCTTCTTCTTCCTCAGCCCCCCCAATCAAAATTGCTTTAATCCACCCTTGTAAACACATGTGCCCTGTATAGGGCAAGAGTGTCCTTTCATTTGGCATGCTGGCAGTCCATCACTACAGACTGTTTGGTCCTTCAGATTGTCAAGCAAGTCTATGCCCTTCCTTTCCAAGACTTGCCTTCTCCCATCCCTCCTGTTGCCCCAGTCACTTCAGTCAGCCATGTCTGTATTTGTTAGGCAAAGGGATTATAGAGTTGTTTCCAGATAAAACAAACAGCAGAGATGCTACTTCTACTATTTACTGGGCCCCAAGAAAGACTATGGTCTCCGCTCCATTCTGTATGCAGTTTGAACACCTTCTACCCTCAAGAAGAAGTTCAAGATGCTCTACCATAAACAGGTTCTCTTGGCTACAGAACTTGAAGAAAGGATGGTGTCTTTTCACTTGCAGAACACATATTTTCGCATACTAGTCTTGAAGTTGAACCTGTGTTTTGTGTAACTCTCCATCCACTATCAATTTGCTGCCATTCAGTTTGGGTTGACATTGGCAACTTAACTCTTCACCATGGTGATATTGGTGGTTGCTGCATATCTTCGAATGTGTTAGATCTGTGTGTTACCGCACCTAGCTGATTGGCTGCTAAAGGTGGGATTGCAGCAGCTAGTGTTAAAACACCTATAGTCCCCTAGCTCTCTGCTCTGCTCTTTGACATAGGTTTCTGTTAGAGTCACCTAACTGCAAATACCTCACCTTTTGAATTCCGTCAGTTGCCAGACTGGATCCGGAAAGTTACGTAGCAATTAACTAACGCGTCAACAGGTGGTGTCGGGCGGCTCTGTCCCTCCCAGATATGGCATCTGAACCACTATATCTGCACCATGACTGCGCATTAATGTCAGTTTCTTTCTTTCTATGTCTGCCAATGTGAATCCTGAGCTCTCGAATCCTGTCACTCTTGACAACAATTTTTCCCTCAAATAACTTCTGCGTGCTGACAGTTTCACCCTGTAAACAACAGGATTTAAATCGCGTCGTTACGGTTACTGGCAGATATCGATGACAGGCTCCCATAATGTCTGTCTATGCTTCCTCAGCTCCAAACTTCACACAGCATCTTTTCCGTGTTACGCTTATGAACAAAAAGGTTATTCCTGACTAGGATGTCAAACTAGCAGTCGCTAAACTCCATAGGCCGAAAAAGTGCTCAAAGTCAAGTGGAAGGCACTATGGCCCCAGTCGAAGATGTGGACATGCTTCCTCCCCCAACACAGCTTCTGTGACCAGTCCTCTTTGAGGTCACATGGCTCAGGTAAGTCAAGGAAGCATGACAAAAAACAAGCCATGTTCCGTGGCTGCTAGAAACCATTTGCTTCCTGGTAAGGTTAGGGGAGGCTTACGGTGGCACTGTGAGCTAGCTGGTCTCTAGGCCAACATATCCTGCTGGAGTGCTCTGAATCTGTCTAGGCACCTCACCCAAAGTTTGTTGTCTAACAAACACGCAGGTCTTACGGATTAGTGGGAACTACACAACAGGTGGATGAGACTGGTCTCTCTCCAGTAATTGATAGTATGTACTGGTATAAATCAGCAGCTTTGCAGAAATGTATTTATGATGGGTACTCCTAACCACAGATTCCTCACCTTCAGAATATCCCATGTACCAGACTTGATCTGTAAAATTCTTCCAGCAATGACTGCTGTATGCCGACTGCTGTTGCCATGTGGTACGGCAGCAATCTTTTACTACCACAGTGGTGACAGAACTGAGCCACATACAGGCAACACCCATTCACGTTAACCTCAGTGCATTGCGACTTATGGACATTCACAAAGTCTGCATTTGGTGCCTTTTCTTTGCTACCACCCTGACGTTGTGTGACAAATATGCCCTTATGCACCCAAAGATAGCCAGAGACTAAGAAGCTGAACTCTGCGTGACCGAGTTAAGAAGAGTATAACAACACAAAAAGATGATGGACAGAAATCTGAACATTTTCAAACATTCATCCCAATCACAGATCTGAGTTAAATCCATAGTTTTTTCGCTCACCATGCCACCCCAGTTTGGACCAAGCCATATGCTACTCAGTCTTGACCCTGCTCCCCATTAGAACAGTCTAGCTCGAACTGTGAGGCCAGGTCCTCCCTGGACTGGAAACGAACGTCTTGGGACCTGTTTCGGGGTATCAGCCCCGTCAGCGAAGCTATCTTGAATCCAGTGGCACAGTGAGCACAGGACCCACGTCTGGGCATATCTTTTCCACTTGTGGTGACTATAATTACACAAAAAGATGATGAACGGAATGTTGAACATTGTCAAACATTCACCCCCAGTATAGAAATCTGGGCCTAAATCCATCATTTGTTTGCTCATCATGCCATTCCAGTTTGGACCCAACCATATGCAAAACAGTATTGACCCTGCTCCCCATCAAAACTGCCAGGTCAGGTCCTCCCTGGACCGGAAACAAGCATCCTGGGACCAGTTTCGGGGTATCACCCCTCATCAGCCAGGCTAGCTTGAATCCAGTGGCATAGTGAGCAACCCATGATTGCCTGGCTAGGTCCAATCTGGAGTGGTGTGGTAAGCAATAAAAACAATGGATTTAGGCCTAATTATCTGTATTGGGGCGAGTGTTCGACATTGTTCAGCATTCCGTCCATCAGTTGTTCTTTATAGATTTGCCACCCCAAGTGGGACGGGGATGCTCAGACATGGGTCCCGTGCTTGCCATGCCACTAGATTCAAACTATCCTGGTGGATGAGGAGCCATTTGGCACGAGTATTCAACGTCATATGCTTGTATTGATTTGGGACCCTTGAGGTTCTGTTGGTGGCTAACCACTTTCATTATATATTCCAGACACATACGCTGTGTTTTACCAAGTAGGTACTTATGCTTATTTAAGCATACTGAGTGTATGTATTGTTCACCGCCTGCTAATCTAACTCAGTTGTGGATTTAGGGAGTGACAATAGCCACTGGGAAGAGTGGCTTGAAACATGTTGACCATACAGAAACCAGTTGCATTATTAACCTAGAGTTTTGTTGTTTCTTCCCTTTTTCACCATACCGCTTGAAGGGCGGAATAAAATATGGTTTTCCCTATCAGGCAGGTATTTTTAAATCCTATACCTTCTAGCCCTCCTACTCCTATTATCATTGGGTATGTGCCATTTATGTGTTCCCATGTCTCCACTGGTAGTAGCACGCCCCGTTATGTAGCGAACCTGGAGGAGCCCTATGATGAAGCATGCCACCTAGGGGAAACCCTGGTGGGTGAGGGTTACATTAACAAAAGCAAAGTGCTTTTAACAACCTTTGTGAGGTTTTCCTTCAGCTATTTGGTTCAGAGTAGGCACTCATTTTTTCTTGTTTACATAGGCAGACTTGTATCAAATTGGTGCCTTGATGGTGGCCATACTGTACTTTTTTGAGATGCTGTCGGCTTTCTCTGGTGCACCTTCCGAACCCACAGGTCCACAGGGGCCTCCAGTTGAAATTACTCCAGTGGCCCTCTTGAGATCTACTTTTAAGCTCATACCAACACCAGTCTAAGCTTCCACTCTGGCTTCAAAGTCTATACTGGTTTCATCTGGGCTGGCGCTGCTGCTGACACCGCCAGTGCTTGATGCGGTCCCAAACACAAATCTGTGACCTACGAACCAATGTCGGTCTGCGTCAATACTATGTTGCGCTGTGAGATTACCGAGACACAGCTACTTTTCATTTAAGCAGATCCACAGCCTCTCCAACAATGCCAGTTTTAGGAGAGGCTAGTGGGCCTATTCGGTTTTGATTCTGATACAGTCTAAGGCCTACAAAACTTTACACACAATACTTATTATGGAGAGGGAGGTGGACATTATGCTGCACCTTAATTACAGTGGAGAAGCACTTTACATTGATCTTCTGAATGCCAGTGGGCTAGACGCCTCCCTTGGAATGAATGGACTCTCAGTTGGTCTGCCAATGGATGAAATCTCCTCTGTTGCAGTAGCTGTGCACAGAGTGGCAGAGGATTTAGATTTACAACTACCTACTGTTGAAACCAAAGCCAGTTTACTGACTGAAATACTCTAACAAGGGGCGTCTTTGTTAAAGCCCCTATTGCCATTTAACGAGGCACTTCAGGACACCCTCATGGCAACCCCTGTTTTTCTGACAAAACGCCCTACACTGAAAGGCTTGTGGTACAGGCATCGAAGAGTAAGATGAATGCAAATGCCTTCCCTTCGAACCTCTCAGATAGGGCCTCAAAGCCTATTGTTTGTTTGGCAAGAAGATATTTTCGCCAGCCAGCCTGGCCCCTATGGTCCTTGAATGTGGTGTGCCTCATGGTCAGTTACATCCTCGCTTTTTAGATCTCGGAATATCTCAAGGTTTCTTTTGCCTAAATGATTCAGGATGGACAGGATGATTCAGAATATGCACTAGCCATCTGGATGCCACTGATTGCATAGGCTGCACTGTCTGTACAAGCGTAGTGCTTAGACAGCACGCTTTGATTCGGGCAACTGGGGTCCTACACACACTGCTTCTAAATGCAGAAGTGCTGAGGCCTCAGGCATATACTGAACCTCTGGCCGTTGACCACCTTTCTGAGAAAGGACAAGTTTAGATGCTCATTTTGAAGCAGATCAACTCTTCTTTGGACCCGGGAGACTGAATAATGTTCTTCAGCTTACAGGATGTGTGCTTTCATATACCCACATTGCAGTGCCACACATGATTACTGCGGTTCAGAGTGAATGCAGGTGACACTCTTCCATTTTCTCGTGCTCCCCTTCCGTCTTATCTAGGTATGTCTGGTGTTCACAAAAGTGATAGCAGTGGTCACAGTACATCTTTGGAGGTCTTGGATACACGTATTCCCGTGATTCAGTGGCTGGATGCTCAAGGCAGGCTTGTGCAGTGAGTTGTAGACCATCTTCATATGACGGTTGCGCTCTTTATTACCTTGGGGTTTTTCTTTATTGAGCCCAAGTCCCACCTAAGCCCCGTGCAAAGGACGTTTCAAGGTCAGTATTGGGTCTGGGTGAGGATGATTCTGAGGCTTCTTGGTCTCCTAGGATCATACATCTTCTCTGTCCCATATGTCAGATGGTGTATGTGGGCTCTGCATGGAACCAAAGATTTCAGTGGACCTTAGCGCACAGGGTCTCTCTGATTACATCTAGGTCTCTCAGGAGACAGCTTCTGTGGAGGCAGACAAATACTGACCTGCAGCAGGCCTCTCCCACTTCCTTGTGACTGAAGCATCATTTTTGGGGCAAAGGGGGTCATCTGCAAGCAGTGGAAAGTAATGGCCTCCAGGGCAGCATTTGCTCCATATGAGTCTTTTGGAGATGTATGCAATCTGGATGGCTTTGAACAGCCTTCCTGCCGGCCATCAGTGGAAGTGCAGGTTCTCATGGAAAAGATGACCACTATAAGTGGTATTGTAACAAGCAGGATTTAGTGGGTTCTTGGATCCTGTGTCAGAAGGCTCTGAATCTCTGCAGACTGCTGGACGAATAGCTGATCTTTCTGGTGCCCAACAACCTGACAGAGTCCCTGAACATCAGAGTGGAGGAGCTGACCAGGTGTTGGCTAGCAGACCACAAATGGCACCTTCATTCTTAGGTGCATTTTAGTCAGTGGTACCTGCATTGGCTATATCTTTTTACCACTACTGAGAATGTGTAGTGTCAAAACTTTTGTGTGCTAGAGTTCACGCCAGGTGAGTCAATGGGAGATGCGATTGTGCACGGGTCTCTTGTACACATTCTCACCATTACCTCACCTGCCTCAAGTTCTGAAGAAAATCAGTTGATGCCAGGCTCAGGTCATCTTGAGAGCCCTGGATCGGGCTAGAAAAGTGTGGGGTGTGGTACCCAAATCTCTTGAGCGTGCACATTTGAATTTCGATCCAGCTACCTCTTCAGGAGACCCTTCTGTCTCAGCAACACAAAAGGGTCATAGACCCGTGTTTTGAAACATATTCTTCCATCAATCAATCAGCTTTTGTAAATCGTAACACTGTCACCTGTAGGCGTATCTGGATGCAGTGTCTCTGTCAAAAAACTGGTATTGAGTCTCTGTCTGAAGTCTGCCAGCAAGGGGGCTGTACGGAGATGGAGGGGGAGGTTGGTTCAGGTCCTGGCAGCGAAGTAGATGAAGGAGCGGCCACCGCTGTGACTGCAGCGAATGCAGGGTGTGTTTGGTGGGGGTGGCGGAGTTCAGGTGTCTGGAGGGTTGGTGGAAGTTGAGTCGAGGGTTGATATAGGAAGGTCCTATGTCATGGAGGGTTTTGTTGGCATGTAAGAATCTTGAACTGGCATCTCTTCTGGATGGAGAGCCAGGGGAGGTTTCTTAGGTCGGGGAAGATGTGTGTCCATTTGGGGAGATCCAGGATGAGTCTGGCTGCCGCGTTCTGTATGGTCTGGAGCCTTCTGAGGAGCTGGGTGGAGATGCCGACAGAGAGAGCCTTGCCGTAGTCGAGGTGGCTGGTGATGAGGGTCTGAGTGATGGTCTTTCTGGTGTTGGTTGCGATCCTTCGGAAGATTCTGCAGATCATGTGAAGTGTGTGGAAGGAGGAGGAGGTGAATGCGTTGACTTGTCGTTTCATGGTCAGTTGACTGTTGAGGATGATCCCTAAGCTATATGCATGGTCTGTAGATGTGGGGGTTGGTCCAAGTTGAGCAGCCCACCAGCTGTGGTTCCAGACAGAGGTGTTGTTCCCAAGGATCAGTAGTTCTGTTTTGTCGAAGTTGTGTTTAAGGCAGTTGCCTCTCATCCAGTTGGCTATGTTGGTCATGTCTTTGGAGATGTTCGCTTTGGCATTAGCGGCATCCTCAGAGAGCAAACGGATTAGTTGAGTGTTGTCTGCAAAGACGATTATGGTGAGGCCTTGGGATCTAAAGACGTCTGCGAGGGGGGAGGGGGTCATGTAGGTGTTAAACTCGGTGGGACTGAGGGATGATCATTTGGGCATGCTGCAAATGATGTCTTTGGGTACGGAGGTAGAGGAGGGCAGCCTGATGCTCTGTGGGCATCCTGTGAGGAAGAAGGCAAACCACTTGAGGGGGTCTTGGTGTATGCCCATGTTGTGAAGTCATGTGATAAGGGTGATATGGGAGATGGTGTTGAACGCCACAAAGACGTCGAGGAGGATGAGGACAGTAGTTTTTCCACAGTCGAGTGTTCCGATCTCTTCGGTGGCAGCAATCAGTTAAGTCTCGGTACAGTGGTTGGCCCTGAATACTGATTGTAAGGCGTCCAGTAGGTTGTTTAGTTCCAGGAATTCGGTGAGATGCTGGTTTATGGCTTTCTCCAGTATTTTGGCCGGGTATGGGAGCAAGAAGATCAGGTGGTAATTTTTGAGATAGCTGGAGTCGGTGGAGGCTTTCTTTAGGAGGGGTCCGTCATCTGAGTGTTTGCATCTGTCCAGGAAGGTTGCTGTGGAGATGATGGTATTGAGAATGCTGGCAAGTTGAGTGCTGATAAGGTTAGTGCTGAGGTTAAAGAGGTAGTGGGGCGGTGGGCACCCCGGAGTGGATGAAGGACATGATGGCTGAGGTGGTCAAGGTGGTGAGCGGAGACCAAATGGTGATGGTTTGGCTGCTGTTTGACGGTTGGTTGAGGTTGTGGAGGCTGAGGGTAGGAGGAGTGGATGATGTTATCTGTGGCTGTCAGGTTTGAAATTTCTTTGACTATTTTGAAAAGTTCCTTTGTGTAGGTGGCTGCTGAGTCGCTGCGGGTGGTGATGGCTGCTTTCTTGGCTTCCTTGATGTACTGTGATAGTTGCTGAGGGCTGTTTTGTGAGCGGCTCTGTCAGTGGAGTGCCATCGTTTCTCCAGTTGGTGGCAGTTGCACTTGGTGGTCCTGTGCTCTGGGGTGTACTAGCAGGCATGCTTCGAGGTCTTGTTGGATTTTGTTGGTTTCAGTGAGGTGACTGTCGGCGCAGCTGTTGATCCATGCGGCAAAGTTGTGGACGGCCTGGTCAAGGTCTGC
Source organism: Triturus cristatus (assembly GCF_964204655.1). Taxonomy (NCBI): domain Eukaryota; kingdom Metazoa; phylum Chordata; class Amphibia; order Caudata; family Salamandridae; genus Triturus; species Triturus cristatus. Next base: position 461,837,030 of record NC_140582.1, on the reverse strand, counting down.
CGAGGACCCGGGTTGGGAGGTGATGAGGGCTTGTGACTATTGGGTATCAGTGACCTTGCTCCAGCTGTGGTGAGAGATCTGGTTCTTGGTGATGGTGTGCTGGGCATCTGTGATGCTGACGTGTACGATGGTATGGTCAGTCCAGGTGAGTTCTGTGGTGTAGCTGAATTTGATTCTGTCACTTGAGGTGGAAATGGGATCGAGTGTGTGTCCGGCTGTGAGCGTGTGTTCGGTGACCAGTTGGGTGAGGCATTTGTTGTTCAGGTTTTCCAGGAGGGCGATGGAGTTGGCGTTGTCAATGTGAAAGTTGATGTTGCCGAGTAGAACGTAGTGGTAAGAGTCGATTGCTAGGGGGGCAATGAGTTTGGAGATGGCGTCGCAGAAAGTTGCTCGGGTCCCAGGGGTTTGTAGGCAAGGGTGCCTCTTATCGTGGTCTTTGCGTCCATGCATGGTGATAGAGCATTGACAGCTGGATTCTTTGATGTGCCGTCTGAGGTAGTGGATGTTATTCTTGCAGCTAGACGAAATTTAACAAAATCCATTTAAACTGGACACTGAGATAAATTTCTGGTCTTGTGTGGAACCCATCATCTTGATGCCCTGCAGGCCAAACGTTCTGATGTATTGTTGTTTGTTTTGTCGTTGGTTCAGCATGATCTTGCAGTGGGCACAGTTAAGTGTTATAAATTGGCCATTTTGGCTTATTTATGGTTGCCAGGTCAGCCTTACCTTTTCAAGTAACCTGTTGTATCTTTCTGAAAGGTCTGACAGGCATGGTTCCCCCGAAACATTTTGTCATGCTGTAATGGGACCTCTGTATGGGCTTCACATTCCTCTAATGCACACCATTTGAGGTAATGCATATTTGTTCTCTAAAGCTCCTGACATCCAAAGCTGGCTCTCTGGTCACTTCTGCAAGCTGTGTAAGCTGCAGGTGCTGTTAGTGCAGCCTCCCTACACCACTGCCTTTCCAAAAAAATCGGTACTGAGGACTCAGGCTACATTACTGCTAACACTGGTGCTGTCCTTTCTTATCAGACAGTTGATTACCCTGCTAGAATTCTTCATTCTGTTGCACCCCTGGAAAGAGGAGGAGACATTTGATCAGCTTGGTCCTAAAAATGCACTGAGCTTTTACGTTGATCATACAAGGGATGACCAGCTCTTCGCTGGCACCAAGAAATAAAGAGTGGAACAGAAGAGGACTCTATTGAGGTGGATAGTGCTTTAAATGAAGATATGTTATGCATTGGCTAGAAGAGAGTGCCTCATTTCACCAGGCCCAAAGCTGCAACAACGGTGCTCACAAAGGGGGTGAGGGGATCCTGGATATCTGCCAGGCTGTGACCAGGGCGTTGGTGCATATGTTCATAAAACACTAGTGCCTTGACAGCTAGCTTCACAAATGTCTATTTTATTCATCAGAAGAACATGTTACCTTTGGAAAATGCTTTTTGGAGAGTGCTCTGTCTAACTGCAGAGTCCTCACTGCCCTACCTCCTCCTCAATCTGAGGAGTGGACATCTGCATAGCCTGAATAAGGTCCTACGATTTCTGCACACTGTCACGTAAACTTTTTTACAATGGTCAACATCTGTGGGTGCAGAAGAAGAAATATTAAGAAATGGGAGTGGTGCCGGAGTAGCGCAGTGTTGGCCCCTACATGCGGCTCAGTTGTGTCACTTCTGGGGCAGTGCAAGATCACGACCAACGCATTACCTGTCAGCATGCAGGAGTCATCGCTCAGAGAATTGTCTGGGTCAAACCCCTAGAATATTCATAAGGTGAGGTATCTGCGGTTAGGTAGAGTATCCACTAGAAATAGCATTTCTGTTGGTAGGTAACATATTCTTTGAATTTCAGTAAAATGTTGAAAAATATATGCATGCATATATTTGCATTCACATGTTAGTAAGTTAATGCCAATAAGGGTATGGATGGAATTTCTTCAAGCTAATATAGATAATTGCATGGGAAAAAAATGATTTGTGGTCTGTGACAGTATGATGAGGCAATAAAAAGCATAGAGGAAAATGTTGGTAAAAAATTTAACTGGAAAATAAAAGGACAATATTACTGAAAGTCTAATGTTAAATTGATTATTACAGTTAGTGTATAACGTATCTTCAGGGTTACTAGACGATAATTGCTGTGGTTGACCCTTCTGGTGAATGCAGTCAGTTTCTGATGTTTAGATCTATATGTACCTAATCATTAGTATATTTTCTGGGTGTGATGTAAGCTAATCCACATCTTCATCTAGCTCACCGTCGCTTTGAAACACATTAGCAACCACTAAAGTATTCTTAGTGACTAAATCATCTTGCATCAATTCTAGTTCTCCACCGAGAACGTATAGCCCTAGTTTATGATGCACTTTGGGGCTGGTTTGTCGCCTGCTATTTATTTTGTGTTCTCTGAATATTTTAGAATCCCTTGAAGACTCACTTAATTTTCTGTTAAGCCTATATTAATTTAAGTGCTTAAAAAGGGCATGAGTCAAGTCATCAACTAAGACACCTCCTCTAGCTCTCCTTCTGCTCAATAAGTTCTTAAACTGGAAAATTCAGTCCGGTGCTTATCCAAAGATGAGTCTGAATATAGTATAAGACCAATAGACACAATGCACTATATGGTTCATGGCTCACACACTATTGCTTATGTGTTGATTTTTGTGTCCCAACAAAGATTGATAGGACTTAGCGTGAAAGAATTTTCATGCAGGTTTTCATGCCCCTAAGTTTGAACATAGCTGATCGGCTCGCCTTCTTTATGATTCACTCATGGCAAGTGTTTAGATTTAAATTACAATTTGCACAAGGTGTGAACTACATATACTATCTAGTGCAGACAGTTTACGTAGTTGAGTTTTGTTTTCTTGGAGCTCATTTGTTGTGCCTAATATTAGAAATATTTTTATAATTTAAAAAAATTAGACTAGACAGTCTGGGCAAAGCGTAGCCTCAAATGGCCAAAATCATCTGGTAACGCTTTTTTTAGTTTCTCAAGATGTGTTTTTCTAATTTATGAAAACTTCTCGTTAACCAGTTGAGACGGATAATATCTTAAACTGATTTTGCTCAAAATGAGTTATTTTGAACTAATTTTCCATGTTCTCTTTACCAGCCGTGTGTGACATTGGATCTGCTTCATTCAAATATGATATGCGGCGACTTAGTGAAATTCTGGCATTTCCAAGAGCTTGGTATAGAAGAAGTATTGCCCGACGTCTTTTTCTCGGAGATCAAACAATAATTCTGCCTGGTATGTAAGTTTGATATTTTTCTATGTTGCAATTAAAGCCAGAATCCACACCTTTGGAACAATGAGCATGGTTTTAGGTAATTAATTTCCAATTATGAGCTATTTTCCGTATAGCAGTATTTAACAGTATGATTCTTATATAGAATTGATAGCGTTTGGGAAACCTGGTCTACGTCTGTGAAGCTGCTCAGCCTGCGAACAACTGTGGCTCCATCTCGCTTTGAATTTACATATTTACAGTCAATAGATTCCAAAACAGTTATATGTGAACACACCATCTATGTTCCAATCAAACCTTATCCTACCATTTGTGTTAACTAAAATGCTAATATTGTTGCACTATTATTTATCAGAATCATTAAGACACCATCCTATGACCCCTAAAACGCTCCACTATTGTCTCGTTGAGTGAACACTTTTTGTTTGATTTCCAGGAAGATGGTAGCTACTACCAAGGGGGTGGGGAAGACACTCCCTTGCCCTTCTCCAAAGTATGACTACCTTCCTCACACCAAAGGGCAAGAGAAAACAAGCATTGGCATAGCCAATAGGTCTCGCTTTTGGGACCTTATAAGTGTTTAGCCATGCAACAGTTGATGTTGTTGCACCGAAGATATTGTGCTGCATAACTAAATACTTATAAGGTCCCAAAAGCGAGACCTATTGGCTATGCCAATGTTCAAAACTGTTACAAACGGGACCTCCCAAAATACGTGTGGCCCAGGGCCCCGACATCCTTAACATGTCCCTGGGTGCAAGCGAACGTCCCAAGGCCTGCTCGACACTGCTAAAAAGGCAAGCCTAGGCCCGTACTCACTGGTTGGTTGTCCTGCAGCTGCTGCTCCCCAGCAATGGCAGAGTCAAGGGACAGGACCCTCTTTGCTCAATAGTGACTGGAGAACTTCAACATGGCGGAGTGCATGGGGCCTCGCTGCGGGCAGACACAGATGGGCTCTTGAGAGGTCAAGATGCTGTGCCGGCTTCGGGAGTGATGAGCAGCACCTCCCCTGAGGACCATATTTATGCTCGAGTCTTGGCACTGATGGAGCACAGATTAAGCTGCAGTCAGTCATTTGAGACATCTGATGCCTCATGCGAGATTCAACTCCAGGAAAGCATGTGTTATGTTTCACTGTGAAACAGTTTCCTATGCAGTTTTCTCGTTCTCGGCGACATGCAAAACAAAGAGAAAGAACATGCTTTTAAATGTCTATAAATGTCAGTCAGGCGGCGTTTTTACGCTCATTCTGTGGGAGAAAGCCTTAGGAGCCAAATAAGATTTAGTTTGTTTTAAGGTCATATTTAGTTTGATACACTATAAACAAGGAATCACCTGGGGAAAAGTGTTGCTTAAAAGCAGGTAAACTAATCAAGTAAGAGAGGAATGCACTGGCCGCTACGTGTCACAAGGGCATTTCCCTGCTAGAACCCTCTGAACATTGGGGGCAGCCTCCCCTCTGAAACAACATATTGGGTCACACTGAGGTTGTTGCATGACCAAAGAGGTCAGACAGCCGCATCACATGACCACAGAACTGGAGCCCTCGACATAAAACATACCAGAAGGCCCGGCTTTGAAAGTGGTGTGGGCGCAAGCGCCCGCCGCAGCGAAAGTGAAAGCACATAAGAACCACACTAAAGTGAATGAATCGAGATAATTTGTAAACAAGCCCGGCTGTGAAAGTGGTGCAGGCGCAAGCGCCCGCCGCACTGAAAGTGAAAGCACATATTTTTCAAATTAACGCAGACGCAGCGGAAGAGCGTTGAGAGAGCACGGAAAGCTGGCCATTGAAAGGAAAATGAAGCTGACGAGGAGGGAGTGGGAGAAGGGAGGGGGTAGGGGAGGGAAAGTGAATGCAATCAGTCTTAAATTCTTTAAAGAACTAGGCTGTTGTGATTTGGAGCGTGTTGCCGCGGCTTCAACGAGAGAAAGGTTTAGCACTGCACAGGTGTCCATTGTCAGATCAACTTCGTTGGCAATCGACTTTGGCCGAGAGATCCATTGTTGCACATGGAAAATCTTTATCCCAGGGACCTACAAATTGGGGGCTGGAGTTGGAGGAGCTTAGAATGGAGGTCAGTAAGGCGCTTCATTGGGAGCAAAGTGAACAACGCAGACAGTCCACCTATGGCTACATGGAGTGAAACGGTCTATCACCAGTTTGTATGGATTCGTTTTACAAAGTCTGTTCCCAAACACATTTATGAGAGAATGCTTTTAAAGGAACACTAGGTCTATTGGTCACGACACCAGTCTGCATTTTAAGATAGGCATGTGTAATAAATGACTATAAAATCCGTTAGAAAGAGCGCTAGGTGGCGCCTGCCCGTCATGGACGCCTTTCCGTGAGACTCCCGGCGCCGGTCCCCGCTGATCCTTTTAACTCCCTCCTGCACTGCCCTGGCCGGCGCGCTCTGGGTGGCGGTGACCTGGGGAGCTGCCCGGCTGTCCCGGGCCTGATCCGGGGGCGCCGCGGACATTGCGGGACCCGCTCGGACATCGCGGATCCTGACCGGCGGCAGATGGTGGCGGCCGCGGAGCTCTGGCCCAGCCGCGCTGAACAATTGAGCCCGCGGCGCCCACGAGGGGCACAGGCCGGATCCTGCAGAGACCGAGGTGAGGGCGGCCGCGAGGCTTCCGCGGGTCCTGGCGGCACCGGGGGGGGAGGGTGCGGCCCTCCCCCACTGGCACACCGCTGAGACCCGGGAGTGGGGCGACGACCCCCTGTAAGAGAGGACAGCAGAAAGAAGTAAGCAGTCCTGCCTTTGCAGCCCCCCCCCCCCCCCCGAGTGGACTGAAGCTGTGGGGCGGGCGGTGAATGCGGCTGCGTGGGACCGTCTGAGACCGGGCGCGGAGGGGAGACCCCCCCCCCCATCGGGCTGTACATCGGCAGCCGGGGGCTCGGGCCCCCAGCTCCCCCCCCCTCTCCCTCTTCCCCCTGGCTGCAGCGCTGCACTGGTCCTACGGGCCCGAGGTCGCTTGCTGACTCGGGCCGCACATCGGCGGTCGGGGGGGGCGTGTGTGCCGTTCCTTCCCCCCCCCCCCCCCCATCGCTTTGGGCCCCGGCCGAAGAGACCCGCCGAGTGACGACTTGCCCCCCCTGGGGCTGTGGGGGGACCATACCGGTGAGGCGCAGCCCCGGAGAGGTGGACTGTGCGCAGGAGTCGAGGCCTGGAGGTTCTCAGCTGCGGGGCACTCGGGGGAATCTCTAAGGGCCCGGGATCTTGGCCCTCACCTTGTCGGCGGAGGGCAACGGGCGAGACTGTGGCCGGGGGTCAGATCGGCTGTCCCGCTGGGAGTCCCGCTGGGGTTTGACCGCTGGCGCGGGCGGTGCCCCTTCACTTCTCACTGCGAGACCCCCCGGCCGTTCCTCCTTCTGCTTCCGCTTCAGCCCGGGCACTCGTCCTCATCCCGCTGGGGGGTCTTCATCCTGTTGCCCGGCTTCGCTGACCGCCGCCCCCACCATGGGTAAAGACAGGGCCACCAAGCCGGCGTCCGGGGCCACCCAACCAGGATGGACAAATTCACGACCTCTGAGAAGGGGTCCGGCCCCACTGGCGAACCGGCCCCGGCCCCCGCTGCGGACCTTGCTGCCATCCTGCAGGCCATCAACTCATCCCGTGCATCCCTTGAAGGCATGGTGGGAGAGGTCAAGGTGGATGTTGCTCTCCTCCGGCAGGACCTGCGGAATGCCACCACCCGCATCTCGGAAGCCGAATCCAGATTATCCACCGCGGAGGATGACATCCGCCATCTCCAGGACCAGGTTCGGGAGCTGACCACCCACTCTAAGGAGCTACATCGCCGGGTCGAAGATGCAGAAAACCGCGCTCGGCGCAGCAACCTGCGCCTGGTGGGTTTCCCGGAGGGGGTCGAATCGGGCCGGGTGGATGACTTTATGGAACGCTGGTTCCGATCCTGGATGCCGGCGGACAGCCTCTCTGCTTCGTTCGTGGTGGAGAGGGCTCATCGCGCCCTGGCCCCCAGGCCCCCTGGGGCGCCCCCCCGGCCATTCATCCTCAAACTCTTGAATTTCAGAGACAGAGACGCCATTCTCCGCGAGGCCCGGCGCACTGACACCCTCCACTACCAAAACCACAAAATTATGATCTTCCCGGACTACACTCGCGAAGTTCAAGAACTGCGCCGCTCCTACACTGAAGTGAAGCAGAAGATGCGTTCTTTGAGCCTCCAGTACCAGCTCCAGTTTCCGGCCCGCCTCCGGGTCATCTTCCAGCACAAGACATTGTTCTTCGACACGCCACGAGCGGCCTGGTCCTGGCTGACGGAAGAGCATCCTCTGCACCGCTCTGGGCGCGGCTCGCCTGCGGGTGTGCAGGGGGGACGGGGGAGGCCCCGGACATCGAAGACCCGCCGGCGGCACCGCACGTTACCCCGGGAGCGCACGGCGGAGGAGGTGATCACCACGCGCTCTGGGGGACAGCCGCGCCGGGGGTCGAGAGCATCTTCTGCCTCCTCGACTACGCCCGCCAGTCCCGCGGCTGACGGGCGACGGGCCGTGTCGCCCCGGCTTACAGGCCCTGCGACCCACCCGGCTGACTTGGTGGATACTTCAGACCTCTCACGCAGTCCTGCCATTTGACTCTCTGTGTTTCTTTGGGAGGGGGGGGGGTGCCCGGGCGGGGGCTGGAGTGTTCCGCTGTTAATGTTGCTCTTGGCCAGGGCAGGTGAATCAGGCTTGATTTCCGTTGTACCAGGGGTCCACGAGTGCTCAAGCCCGAGCGTTCTAGCTTGGTGGTTCTTTCACTTGGTTCGGGCGACAGATGCTTCTGTTTTCGAAGTATAGGGTGGGGGGTGGGGGTTTGGGGTTGGTTTGGGGTTGTTTCTTCCTCATGGGGAAGGTTTTGTTGATGGGGGGGTTACTCCTTCTTTGTTGTTGTGCCAAGGCATCTTGTACTCTTTGACCTGCTCTTCTGCCCGATGTCCCTTCCTTGTAGGGGCGTGCCCAGCCGCGCCTCCAATGGCCTCCTCTTCTGTCCTAGACTATGGCTGACCCACCTGTTCCTAGGGCCGCCGTGCGTGTACTGTCCTGGAACGTTAATGGTCTTCTAGACCGTTTTAAGCGCATGGCGGTCCTCAAATATGCGCAACGCGCGGAGATTGATGTGCTCCTCCTCCAAGAGACTCACCTTCTGGGCAATAACTGTCCTTTTCTGTCCCGCTATGGTTATGACAGGGTGTGGCACTCCGGTTTTGCGCGGGGGTGCCGAGGGGTAGCTATCCTGCTCCGCAAATCCTTTCCCTTCGTCCTGACCCAGGTGCACTTGGACCCCCTGGGCATGGTGGTGGTGGTATGTGGTACTCTGGAAGGGCGACCCCTCACCCTGATGTCCCTCTACGCGGCTCCCTCCCTCCTGTAGTCGGCCCTCTCTTACGCCGGGGACCTCCTCCCGAAGCTTCCGGCGGGTTCTCTCATCCTCGGCGGGGATTTCAATGCGGTCTACGCGCCCCATCTGGACTCGACAGGTTCGGTATCCCTGGCCCGTGTCGCTCGGGCAAAGCAGCTTTCGACCTGGGCCGAATCTCAGGGCCTCTGTGATGTTTGGAGGATCTGGCACCCGCGGGCTCTACACCCACACGTCGGCGGCACATCACTCCCATGCCCGGATCGACCTCATCTTCGTCCCGTCTACCGACTGTGCCGGAGTGCAGGATGCGCGCATTCTCCCGAGGGGCCTCTCGGACCACTCGCCGGTGCTCCTGGCTCTTGGCCCCCCCCTCTCTGCCCGTCCAATGTGGCGTTTGAACGCTTGGTTCCTCCACGACAAGGCTTTTCGGAGGGTGATCGGTGGCGAGATAGCCGATTATTACTCTCACAACGCGGGCTCCGTCTCCTCCCCCGCTGTCCTGTGGGAGGCCGGCAAGGCGACTATTCGGGGGGCCGCTAAGGGGCATCTGCAACGGCAACGGCGAGCTCAATCCCAGAAACTCGCGGATTGCGAAGCTCATGCCTTGGAACTGGAGCGCAACCTGGGGGAATTGGGAGACAGCACCCGGTTGCGTCGCTTGCCCTTCCTGCGGGAAGAAATTCGCCTACACTCCCTGGAGGCGGCAAAGACGTTGTGGCGCTCCTCGGTGGCCCGGGTATACGGCTGGGGGGACAAAAACGGCACTCTTCTCCACCGGCTGGCCACTTACCCTCGGGCAGGCAGGATTATTCCAGCCATCGCAGACTCTGCGGGCGGCCTCCACACAGCCTCGGTGGCGATGGCCCAGGCGTTCGCTGGCTATTACTCCCGGCTGTACCGACGCCGGCCGTCCACGCTCTCCCTGGAGGAGTTGCTGGGGACGAATGGAGCGGTGCTCAAGCGGCTGCTGCCCGAGGTCTCAGAGACCCTCGATTCACCTATCGAGCTGCAGGAGATCGAGGCCGCGATCAGCCGCCTGGCGCCCGGGAAAACCCCGGGACCTGATGGGTTCCCTCAGGAATACTACGCTCACTATCGGGAGACTCTGGCCCCGAGGCTTCTGGACCTGTTTGCGGACGCGGTGGAGAGGGGTTCGTTCCGGCCCGAGACGGATACAGCAACCATAGTTGTCCTCCCTAAGACGCAGCCCCCTTCAGAGTCCTGCTCGGATTACCGACCGATATCCCTTATCAACACCGAGCTCAAAATCTATGCCACGGTCCTCGCGCAGCGGCTGCGCCCATCTCTTGCCTCCCTGGTCCACCCGGACCAATGTGGATTCATGCCGGAACGGGGGACCAGACACTGCCTGCGGCGCCTGCACCTCGCTCTAGCGCACCGCAGCCGCCTCTCCCCCTATCTGGCCCTCCTGCTGGTCGACTTTGAAAAGGCCTTTGACTCAGTGGGGTGGGAGTACCTGGGCGAGGTCCTGGAGCATATGGGCTTCGGCCCCCAGTTCCGTGCCATGGTTGCGGTCCTATACGCGAGCCCGCGGGCCCGTGTTTTAGTCAACGGAGCTCTATCCCGCCCGTTTCCCATAGGTCGAGGAACGCGCCAGGGATGTCCGCTCTCGCCCCTCCTTTTCGCTCTGGCCATGGAGCCCCTGGCAGTCTTGATTCGCTCGGATCCCGCTCTTCGCGGGTGGGACTGGCCAGGTATGACCCCCGATAAGATCGCCCTGTATGCGGACGACGTCCTCCTCTATCTCTCTGATCCAGCGACCTCGGGGCCCCGGGTCCGCCGGATCCTCCGTCGGTTTGGCCAAGCGTCGGGTCTTCACCTGAACCCTAAAAAATCCGTTCTAGTCCCGCTACACCCGTCACGGGACTGTTTCGACTGGCAATCGGACATTCCCCTCCGGAGACTCTCCTTTAAATATCTGGGGATCTGGGTCACCCTCCTTCCGGAACTCTGCTGGGCCCTCAATGTGGCTCCCATAGTCAACAAAACCAGATCAGATATGCTCCGGTGGCAGACACTCCCATTGAATCCGTTGGGGAGAGTCGCCCTTTATAAGATGATGATCCTCCCCAAGTTTCTGTACATGCTAAAAAACACCCCGTGCTCCTTTCCGCGTCCGTGGTTCCGGGAACTGGATTAGATGGTGGTCAAATTCCTCTGGGGCGGCGGCAGGCCCCGGCTGGCCTTAGACCGCTGCAGGGTCCCCTCCTACGCCTGAGCATGACTAACCTATATCTATATTACTTGGCCACCCAGCTGCTGGTGATCCACGACTGGTTCTCAAGTGATTGGAGCGATCCGGCCTACCGCCTCGAGGTGCAATGCCTCGGATTCTCCTCTATCCAAAACATGCTCTATGGAGCATCGGTCCCCCTGTCGCTCCCTGGCGTCGTGCGGGCCCCTTTTCTCGCGTGGCGTGCAGCTCTGAGGCACACTCGATGGTCGGGGACGAAAACACAGCTCACACCGCTGTGGCACGGGACGTGGCTTCGGGAGGTGGTGGGACTGGCGGGTTTTCGGCAATGGGATCTCCTAGGGATCTCCACTCTAGGCGATATATGGCGGGGGAGCCACATGTGTTCCTTCCAGGAGCTTCAGACCCGCTTCTCGCTGCAGTCTTCCCAATTCTATCGCTACCTTCAGCTACGCCATGCGGTTTGGGCCCACGTCCCTCTCGACTCCAGATTGCCTTCTCATAGCCCACCTGAAGCTCAGGTGATGTTGGGGTGCCTGGGGAAGGGTGGAATATCCCGCATTTACAAATCCCTGATTAACAATACCCCGGTAGACTGGACTGGACTGAGGCAGCGATGGGAGGTCTGGGTGGGACCCCTAGATGACGCGGATTGGAGGGACGCCCTTATGGCCCCTCGATCGCTCACCACCTCCGCTAGGCTGCGGCTCATCCAGCTCTATTACCTCCACGCCGCTTACCTGACTCCGGACCGCCTCTACCGGGCGGGCCTCCGCGTGGACGCCTCCTGCGCTCGCTGTGGGGTGGCTCCGGCGGATTTCTTCCATATGGTGTGGTCTTGCTCCCGCCTGGAGGACTACTGGGCAGCGATTGAGACCGACCTAGCGGAGGTCCTGGGATGGGAGGTCCCCCATGAGCCTAAAATGGCTCTGCTGGGCATCACGGACGGGCTGGATGGGTCCCGTAACGACAAGTATTTTATCACTACTGCCCTAATGGTAGCTAAGAGGGATATAGCGGCCGTGTGGTCACAGCCAGACCCACCTAGAAGGGCTACTTGGAGTAGAGGGGTGGATTGGTGTGCGGCCCAGGAGCGGTCGTTATACGCTGCCCGGGGCTGCCCCAAAAAATTCCGCAAGATATGGGGGAAATGGCTGGGGGGCATGGTTTGAGGAGTGGGGGTGCGGGGGGCGTGGGATGGGGGTGGAGGGGGGGGGGGTCTTTACATCTGCTTGTCAATGCTTCCCTGATTGATGTTATTGATGCCATGTTCAATGCACTGTTGTGTATCATCCTTGACATTGTCCTTGATGCCGAAAATAAAAAATTTCTTTATAAAAAATAAAAAAAATAAAAATCCGTTAGAAAAATCAGGCAATTAATGCACTTGAGTGAGCTCCACACAGTTTTGAATCATCGTAAAAAGTAGCTTAAAGAATTAACGCACCTGCTGCAGAGCAGTGCCATGTCTTCACAGTTTGTGGTCTGTATAAGATAGATGAGGTCGCTGATTTAATGCATTTGTCACAAGGTCCAGCCCTGGTGAAATAGCTTAGAGAATTATGCAGTAACTGAAAATGGCAGCAATCAATTTACAAAGCATACATTTGAATCCCTGCAAATTTAACTTGCTTCTTTTGCATGTTCACCCGTTACTTTTGTAAGTGAACGCAAGCTAAAAGTAAGAAAGAGAATGATATAACCAGAAGTGTACTCAAATGATTGAAAATGTTTCCCTAAGTAGATGGCCACCTGTGTTTAATGGCATGGACTCAATAAGGAAAGAATGATGAGAGCACAGAGCAGCATACAGCGTCCAGTACTTACCAATGACGGATGGTACAGAAAGTGACGGCGGCCCAGGAATACCGAACGTGTAGGAGTTTACTTAAAATGAACGGCAGCTCAGTAGGGAGCATTTTAGAGGTAGCCAAAAGTGAATTATTGCTCTGTAAGGTGATTAGTAGTTGCCACCTTGAAAGCAAGCCACAAAATGTATGTAATGAATGTTCTCTTATAAGATAAATTGTGCGGTACATCTGCAGTCTTTATTAGCCCAAAGCAGATAAGTGGAACTCCATTACTGGAATTGCCAATTTACCTTCCTCATTGGACATGAGGTTCCAGTTAGAGAAACGGAAGGCACACCACGAGTTGCCAGCAGGTGTATATATTTTTTGGGCAGATATTGTTTACCTGACTAAGCACAATGCTTTCAACTCAATTGGCCTTCCAACGCGCGACCTAAAAGAAAATTTTAAAAAAGCACGCAAGTGATGTGTGTGCGCTACGGCAAAAGTAAAAGCAGGCTGACGAGTCCAGATGGCACCTCATTGGGCGCTGAAAGCTTGCGAGTGCTCGCGCACGTAACCGCCAGCACTAGGCCAGCAAAAGCGTGTGGCAGCACTTTGAAAAGCTCAGGCGAGACCTAAAAAGTTGGAAAACACAGCAGCATGCTAAACAGAGTCATGAAGTGTTTTAAATAATTTTGCTCAACAGTAACTCAAGCCAAAACACCTGTTGTGTTGCCTTCAGTGTTACTTAACCAAGGGCCCCAAACCCCTCACCCTTATTGGTTCGGTGGTAGTTGGCACCGAAAGACCACCTTCAGCTTAGCCAGAAACAACCAATAGTTAATTTGCATCGCGTTGAGCTTCTTTTTAACTTCATCATATGATTTTCGACACTGCTGGACCTTCGACGTGTGGTCGAGAAACACCATAATCTTCAGGGAATCCATTTCGAAATCAGTTTTGCAAGGTGCTGCTCAAAATGATAGCAGTCCAGATAGTTCAGTATCCAGGTGCTCAGGGGCATGGTGGAGCACCTTTCCCTAATCATCCTAAGCCCACTTCTCCAAATGTGCAGTAGCCTCGCGTGGATGGACAATGTCTGTTTGGAGAGTCTGTAACTTGTCTTTAGTGGTCGAAATCTGAATGAGTAAACTCTGCAGGGAAGGCCCGTGACTGGTCTTTAGTGGCAGAGATCTGCCTCAGGCTTCTTATCTCCCATATTGCCCATGTCCAGATGGAAGATGGAGACTTGCACCCTCTCACCCTTAATCTTACCCACCAGGGCAGCATGGGTTGCTTAAATGGCTTAAAGAATCATCAAGGGGGACACCATCTCTGCCGCTGCTCTCATTGTTTCTCGAGTCACAGCTGCCTCTGTGTGGGCACTTCAGTTATATGTTTTGTATATTTATCAATTGTGCCCTGTACCACGGTGGCCTATCCCTCGTCCTTATTCATTTATCTTCTCCCAGCAGAGAGGAGGAGCAAGCTGTAAGTTCACTTCCCAACCCTGATGGTTCCCAACCAGTCACAGAGTGGATAGCTCTTTGCTGTCCACAATCACACCTGGAGATCTGCCAGTGAGAACCAGGTATCAGTCCCACCTCAGGGCTATATCCTGCTGAGGTGTTGGCACCCATTGTTTGTTGTTTGGCAGAGACAATGCCTCTCCAGGGATATTGTCTTGTGAGCGTTTTTAGTGTGACCTTTTTTTTCAAATTTCCCTACTATCACTATTTTGTAAATTATGCTTTTTCGTTCTCATTTAATTTGTCACATTGGCTAGGCCATATTTCCAGGGCGTATCATATGTGGAATTCAGCTCAACTTGTGTTCCTCCATGGGCCACTGCTCAATAGCCCCCAGTTGCTTACAGGCCCGGGTGGGCAGTCTCTTAGGGCAGCCTCTGATGCCTTGATGAGAGGCAGACGGTCCTCTAGTACCAGCCGATGGATCTCAGGAAGGAGGTTTGGAGAGGAGGGAAATAGAACATTTCTTCATTGCTGATCATGGCTTTAATCATTTCCCCTCACTCCTGCTATCTTAACGGAATCCGTGTACTGCGGGGGAGGCTCCTGGCTCTACTGCTGCCAGTTCGCTGACTCAGCCTGACTCGCCGCTCCAGCATCACAGTTTAACAAGCATCTCCATTCTTGGAGCTGGTGTCCGTACCTCTGAATCCTTGTGACCCCATACTTTTCAAGTCTTTCTAATCCACAGCAGTGGGATTCCAGGGATGCAGACCCCTGTGTCTTACCGTCAGCCCCCACACCATGAACCACCCCTCCCCGCATAGCCAGGGCATGCCAACCACTGGTTCTAGCCAGTGCAGCCTTCTGGGCCGGATCTTTGAAACGGTTTTGGACGGCACGATCATGTGGGGAGGGAGGAGGTAGTAGCCACCATGAAGCTATTAGGTGGGTGCCAAAATGTTGGGTATTTTTTCCTTTAGGGCAGTGGTTAACAAAGCAGGATTGTGCAGGATATTTTGGGGTTCAGTCGAAGCATCTGTAGGCTGTGGCCACCATTTTTGGCAGCTATTCCACACTTCATTTTATGTGTGTGTTTTTTTTTTAATGATTTTTAATGCCAAAGGTTTCTCTTATCCCTGTTACAGGCTTCTGTTGTGTAATGTGTAGAAACTGAGCCAGAGCAGTCATTGGTATAACCTAGTTTTCTAAAAGTGTTCGCTCATAGAGATTTTAAGAAGGACTTGCTGCCCCACGGTTCAAAGGAAGCCATTATCCTATCTTGGGTTCACATATCTAAGATTGGCTTGCAAGACTTTTGAATGAGGGTAAAGTTTCATCAGGCTCTTTTTTGAGACTTTTTTTCTCAACAGCAATGCATGAAATTAGGGGTGTATTAGGCAATGGTTCTCTGGAAATAATGCTGTTCTCAGTCCAATTCTTTTCTGGTTCAAATAGCAGTGATCTGAAAAAGCTTTAAACTTTCCATTACTTCGATCAAGTCTTTTGAATGTAATTTCTGAACAACACAGGATATGATTGAAAGAGACCTAGACATTTAAAGTGTTTAATCTCCTTGTCATTTAGAAATGCATATATCTGATTGATGGAGCTGAAGATATTTATTTCTGTATGGTATTTACATATACACTGTCAATATGAACTAAACCTATAGCTGTGAAGTACTTGTGAGGATGATGTCAGACGCTAGTTTCAGCTTTTGATTTTATAATAGCAGAACAACCATTTACAGTTATGATTATTCATATACAAAGCTTTACCTAATCCTCTTCTTTCATAATCTAGTTTGTCACCTTATCTTGTATTCCTTGTACTGATTAGTAATTTTTACATTTCCCACAGCATCTGGCCCTGGTACTCCAGAATCAATTGAGGGTTTAAGCCAGCACCTTTCACCAGATTCCTCTAGAAAAGCATACTGTCGAACCTGGGAGCAGCCTAGCCAATCAGCATCGTTTTCTCATATGGCACAGTCACCCAGTGTGTTTACAGAGCACAGTGCAAACAGCAGCATGTCACCAGGAGCTGTGTCTCACAATTTAAAATCTCCAGCGGCGGCTAGATCGCGTAGCGTCTCTGACTCCTCTGTTCCTACTAGAGGTAAATTGAAAAAAATTAAAAAATAGGCACTAAATACTGATGTGTTTTTAAATCAGTTTATTGTAACATGATCAGTGCTTCTAGCACAAATGCCATTTAAGATTTTGAAGTGTTAGCAAATTAGACCAGTCATGCAATAACATGGTGAAGTGATTTGTATTTTTTTCGTCATGTTGTATATTGTCATAAATACATAACATGGAACATAAGTAACCATAACACATGTTAAACCTATTGTAGTTAAATGATGTGTGGCAAACGTTTCATGGTTTCCTTATCCAGCACTATAATAACCCCTGTCTGTAGGCAGCTGGCTCTGTGTATACTATACCAAAGTGAGGTATAGTGTGAACATAGTCCAGTGGAACACCAAAGGTAGGCAGAGGTAAAAGTAGATAGCACCTTACTCAGAGGGTAGTGTTAAGCATTTGTTGTACGCGCTCAAACAGCAAATGATTGTCTCACACTCAAAGACCAATTCGTTTTGTATAAAAATATTCTTTTAATAATTTTATTTCCTACAACCAAGCAAGCCTGGCACAGGTAAGTGATAAGTACTTTGCAGTAATAATACAGTATGTAAACTGTTTGTATTGCAGTGTATATATACTTTTGGTTTGATTTCAGTAGAACTACTAGTAATGCAAATGCTTTGTACATATACTTGGTATTGGCTTTTCAGTCGAATGTCAAGTAGATAACTTTACAGATAACTTTTCTTACACAGTGCAGTATACCTGGATACTGTACTGGGACATTTCCTCTAAACAGGTAAGTAAAGGCGTTCTGGTTATTTTGTTACAGTTTTAGAAACTTTTATAGATTTTCCAACTCCACACTCAAAAACTTTTCACAGAAAAACAGTCAATGTTATCCTATGGAGGAAAATAGGGTTATCGGTTGAAAGGCAAGTACTCTGTTGTGGGAGTTGATATTCTGGGGGTAGACTCAGGGGTGTCCCAGGGTCAAGGATGCACTCTTGTTACACCCTCAGCGGCACTAGGGCGGCTGGGTGCAGAGTGCTGAGGCCCAATGTTATCCAATGGGGGGCAGAGAGCCTCCAGTTTGTGGCTGCTTGTGAGCAGGCTACCAGGTTGTGGGAGCAAAGCTCCTGGACTTAAGCTCAGGGCAAATGGGGGTTCAAGCCAGCACAAAAGGCCCACCCTCCGTTGCACTGGGGCTGCTGGTTGCAGAGTGCTGTTTTGGCGTTGGGCGTCCTGTAGCTTTCAATGGGGAGTTTCTGGTTTGCAAACACACTGCAGGCTCGGAGGTGAAGGTCTTCTGGGTGTGACCACCACTTGGAGAGGTAAGTTGGGATGCTGGGGGTTGGTTAGACACCGTCGGTTGGGCCACCCAAGGCCATGGGGCGTTGGGTGCCGGGGTGTCTTTTAGGGTCGGATCTTCTTACCAGCTCCTAGTTGCGGTTGGGGGGACGTTCCGGTTTGAGGCTGGAGGCTTGAGGCAGCTCAGGGATCTCCGGGTCTCGGGTCTGGATCACCGGGAAGACCTCCTCATGGTGTTGGGCCACTCGAACTCGGGCCGTGGGCGTCTGGTGCAGAGTGGTGCAAACTTGCAGATCTTGCCAGAGCTGGAGTCTGTTGGTAAACAACTTTGGTATTCACGGGAGACAGAATCATTTCTTTTGAAGGAAGGGCAGGTCATCGGGGTTATTGAGGCTGCTGGCTGCAGGACACACAGGAGTTTCGCTTCTGCAGGTTCAAGGTGGGGACAGGCTGGTAGGGCTGGGGCCAAGTCAGTGAGCGTCCTCCTCCTCCTCTTAGCTGCAGCACAGCTGTTCGGTCCTTCTTCTTCTTTTCTTCTTCTGGTTTCTTGTCTGAGGAAGCAAGGTTCAGGGGGGCCCTAAATACTAGATTTAGGGGCGTTACAGGTAGGTAAAAGGTTGGGACCAATGAGTTCCTTCCTTGGGGAGGGTACACCCCTATTATGCCACCCTCCAGTGGGATGGGGCATAAGCCTCAACCTGGTTGGCTGGGTCTCCCCATCTGCAAGATGGCGGGGACTGAGAGTTGTGCTTCACCTTGCCTCCCCCTCCTGAGGGGTGGGGTTGGCAAAGGTAAGCACATCTCCTTTCCTCATTTGGTTTTCCCGCCTGGTACCCCGCCCAAAGTCGGGATCAGAACCGGTGGTGACCAGCTGCTGGAAGCAGTAAAAGGCTGAGTGAGTGAGTCGATGAGAAGTTCTTTGGTGGCCTTGCCCCAGCTGTGACAAGTGGGGGAGGCGATGAGGGTTGTGGTGTGTGTTGGGCCTGGCGAAGGTGAGATGCACTCAGTGCGAACAGGAGAGTTCGGTGGTGTGGCTGTAGATGATGTTCCCTCTGGCTGAGAAAATGGGGTCGAGCATGTGTCTGGCTGTGTGGGTCAGTGCGGTGACTAGCTGCTTGAGTCCGATGTTGGCAAGGTTCTCCAGGAGGGAGGCAGTGTTCTTGTCGCTGAGGTTGTCTTGAGTGGAAGTGAAGGTCTCCGAGTAGGATGTGGTTGGTAAATGCGAGAGCTTGGGGTGCGATGTGGTCTACAATGGCATCGGTGAAGGACGGTCGGGGGCCTGGAGGCCCCGTAGACGAGGGTGCTGCAGAGGGTGGTGTTGGGGCTGTTCTGGAAGTGGAGGTGTTCCATGGTTGTCCTTTGGTCGTTTGAGTGCGTGGTTAGTCAGAGGTTGTTCTTGTGGGCGATGGCCAGATTTCTGTGGCGTGTTTGTGGAGGGTTCGCACTTTGAGGAGGATGCAGTTGATTGAGTCAGGTGCACTGTTCGTCCGCTGGGCAGCGAGTGAAGCTGGCGTGTTGGCATGGGTGAAGGCATGGTTGCAGTTCCGATAAGTGAAGGGTCCATGGGACTTCAGTGACTCTAGGTGGCGGGTGGCGTGCGATCCAGGGTTGAGGGCGAGGAGGGTGCTGGCATCGTAGCAGTGGAAGGTCCAAGAACCAGGGTTCCGGGCGCGGTCCAGTCGCAGATAGGCACAGACAGGCTTGCTTTTGGCGCACCAGCGGCATGGCCGCACAGGGGGCACCATTAAGTAGTTCTGTGGAGGGAGCTTAACAGCTGGAAGGTGGAAAAACACAGGAAGTGACACTGGAGGGGGGGGTTGGGGCCACAGGAGATTGCAGGGTCGACCAGCGCAGGAGGCAGAGAAAGCAAAATATTTTTTTTTTAAAAAGGGCAGAGAAAGCAAAGCCCAAAAAGGCAGAGGCAGTCAGAATAAAGGAGAGAGAGAAAAGGAAAAGAGCAGAAAGAGAGACAAAAGAAGCAGAGAGAGTGAGACAGAAGGGCAGTCAAGCAGCAGAGCAGTGACGCTCTACTACTGGACCACCAGGGATGAGGCGCAGGCAGAAGCTGAGGTGGAGAAGGGCCTCGAACTCCTGACCTCTGGGTCAGTAGCAGCGGGGATAGCGGCAGCTATCAGAGGGAGCTGCGCTGTAAAAGGAGAAAGTCCACTAAAGAGTTAGTGGACTGCACTTTTACCACGCGGAGGCTGCCATTAAGTGGTGCTGCCGGAGGGGGGGTGGGGGGGGGCTGGACAGCTGGGAGGCGGCAAAACGAGGGAGCAGGAAGGGACACGAGTGGGATGGAGAAGCGGGGGATCGCAACAGCATGGGCGACGAGAGCAGGAGGAAAATTAAAAAGAAAAAGGCAGGAGAAGGCACATGAAAAGAAAATGTAAAAGGGCAGAGAAAGCAAAGCCCAAAAAGGCAGAGGCAGTCAGAATAAAGGAGAGAGAGAAAAGCAAGAGAGCAGAAAGAGAGACACAACGAGCAGAGAGAGAGAGAGCCTGAAGGGCAGTCAAGCAGCAGAGCAGTGACCCTCTTCCACTGGACCACCAGGGATGAGGCGCAATCAGAAGCTGGTGAAGGAGGGCCTCCAACTCCTGACCTCTGGGTCAGCAGTAGCTACCAGATGGAGCTGCGCTGTGAAAGGCGAAAGTCCACTTAAGGGTTTATGGACTGCACTTTTGCCGTGTAAAGGCAGAAAGAAGGAGGAGCCTTTCTTCTGTCTATCTGTAGTAACGCTGTTCTGAGAACCTGTGAATTGAAGAGTGCACTTTAGATGCTTTTGTTCTTAAGTATATCAAATCTAACTGTTGCCATGTACAAGATAGATTACTATGAACATAGCTGTTTGTGAAGCAGATATGTATTCACACGTGCAACAGAGTGTTGAGATACTACTTATTCATTTTTACTAAGACTGGAAAGCCTGTCTTGAGAAGTCTGTCATTTATTGCAGTGTGGTCTCTCTGTGCGAGATGTGGAGTTGCACTTTGCAGTTAGAATCGGTACAGGTCCTGTGTGTTTAGTTGTAAGATAATTACATTAGTATACAAATCAATTATTTAAAAAATAAAATAAAATGTTGAAATATTAAGAAGGACTTTTATGAGTTTGTTAAGCTTGATTGTGTTGAAAAAAATTAAATAAAAGCAGTGTTATTGAAGTGTGAAGCATGTGAATGAATAATATTCAGCAGCTATGTTGTCAGATGGATCCCACAATCTTGCTTTGTGGTGAGCTGATAAACTAAGAAATTGAATTTGTGGTGTTTACTTATAAATGTGGGAATATGTAAACCAAAAAAGATAAATAGACCAAATGTTATAAATGGTCCTTCAATTCGATCACAGAATTCCAATTGTAAAAAATGCTATTAAAACTGCTTGAATGTTATAGTCCATATTATTGTTCTATGAATTTATATAACACACTTATAGTCTAAGCAGTCATTAAGTCCTATGTGTTCCGGTGTTTGAAACTTAATAATGCAGTACAATAATCTTACAGTATCATATTGTCTGTCCCCTTCAAAATTGATCAAAAAAATTTCTAGTATTGGGTATTTCACAGGTGCTGCTGAGTGGCTCATATCTGTGAAACATAGGCTGACCGCTGACTTTTGGTATTTATTCCTGATATTTGATTTGTGTTTGTTCACTCTAATTTTAATCTTTCAATTTTTTCTACATACCATTTCCATATGGGCACTTAAGGCAATATATACAGCTGTTAGTTTCACAGGTTGCATAATATTTTATGATGATTTTTTTCTTCATTCTACTGATGTCTTTTTATCCCCTCTAATGATGTTATTGCACTGACTAAAGTTCAAACTTGTATAAATTAAATATTTAGATTTCTCTAGAGTTGCCTGGTGTAATTT
Organism: Triturus cristatus; assembly: GCF_964204655.1. Classification (NCBI taxonomy): domain Eukaryota; kingdom Metazoa; phylum Chordata; class Amphibia; order Caudata; family Salamandridae; genus Triturus; species Triturus cristatus. The sequence continues at coordinate 461,815,632 of NC_140582.1, read as the reverse complement.
TGTATTTCGTGTCTTGGATACTATTTCTTTAATGTTTTTGCTTCTTTGGTATGTTAACTCTTGAAATCTGGTTCATTCTGTTGGATAGACTAGTTTTTCATTATTATTTTCTTGATCTGTCTGCTCTGAGATGAATACTTAGAAATGAACACCATACATTCTTGTTTGGTCATTGGTTTGTTTTAAGTAGCTCAGATCTGTTAGTAATAAATATTGTTTGTCCTTAGTTCATATTTCTGCAGTGAAAGCTTTTGTTCTGAATTCTTTGCACCACTCTACTTCTTGTACCCCATAATTTCTTCATCCAAGACTATTCTCCTTGTCTTAGTATGCAGTAGTATGGTAAATTAGCTTAGCAGGGGTAGTCATGCAAGATGATGTACTGTAAAAGGCTATTGCTATCTGTAGATGTGGAACAAATATTAGTTTTAATGTGATCCTAATAGAGAATCTGTTCCACCTCTTGTTATTTTATATTGAACAATACAGACCAGTAACCAAAAGAGAGATACATTAAATCAAAGAACAGGAAGGAAATGAAATAAAAACAAGAAACATTAACCTGTTCCAACAAATTGAATTCTAAATCCACAGCCCCAGACCTGGTTAAAGTGGAAAGGGCAGTAGCACAAATGACATGAATTACCTCGATTCGATAATCTTACTAAGTTTAGAGGGCATCAAATTCTAATTAGACAATAAGCTACCTTTGATGTAAAACATTAAAACATCCAATCCCCCAAATGTTTCAACTACAGACAGTATCGGTAAAGTACATTGTGTCCTCATTTCATAGTCAAAATGTAGATTTAATTCATTCTGCCCTGTCAATAATTATCCTACTATAAATAGATTAAATACCATAAAGAATCAATAATAATAACGTCTAAAAAAATTCCATTCCTGGTTTGCGTCTGCTAAAGATAGCTAGGTAATATGGGGACATGGCAGAAAAGAGTATTTTATCAATGAGGTTCTAGGAAAAACTATTGTCTACTTGACTCCTAAAGTGTACAGTGCTCATCACAATCGAATGTCCTCCAAATTGCACGAACCCTAGCTAAACCATTGTTTCATAAAGCATATAGATATTCAGACAATCTAATTCTAGACATTTTACTAATCCATTAGAAGGAAGTGCCTTTTGACTTACAACATTGCAGTATCGAGGAACGTGCAACCGACATGGTTCTGGAAATAAAGTATTGACTAGACCTAGAGAGTGTATTGATATTTCATGAAAATCCAAGATGAGCTAACACCATCTCCCATTGGATATTCAAGCCAAGCATTTTTGCTAAGGTTTGAAAATCTGAACCAAAAGCTATGAAGTACTTGACATGAAATGAATATATGAGGCTAGTCCCCTGGAGCATTTATCTGACACCGAAATGAGTAGCCTGATGTTGCTTAGTAAATCCTATGACCAGCCCTGGGAGTATAATATGCTAACCATCTAGAAAGGAAGGCCATTCCTTAAAGATCACTGCTGAAAGAGCTTTGTAACCCATATCTGCAATGATCTGCCGTTCACCTTGCGCTATTCTACAACAAGTGCTCTTATCAATTTTCTCTTGAAAATTGTAATCAACGATGAATACAAATGCTTTAAAAAAATGTTATACCAATTCTCTACCCCCAGCATTCTGCTGTTAACTAATGACTACATCACTGCATGAGCACCCTGTTGGAAGGTGGATTATTAGTAGGAGTAAGTATGCACCTACAACTAGCAATAAGGCCACCAGCGCAATATAAGGTCCAGTCATGATTTCAATCCATTAGCCCATGGCTCAACCCTTGGTATCTGGCTGCTAGCAGGCAGGCTTAATTCAGAAGACAGGTATGTAAAACATTGTTTTAAAACACCAATAAATTAAATTAGTAAGACACAACACACAAAATAAATACCACACCAATTTATAAATATAGGAAATATTTTTCTCTTTTAAATTATCCAATTTTTTTAAATCTTTTAAATGACACCAAAATGACAAAAATCCAATATAGGGAATTGGAGACATTAATTTTTAAAGAATTAACACGTTCTAGTGCCTACAAAAGTATAGTGCCAACTTGGGACATCTGGTCGCAAATGACCGGGACAAAGTCAAAGTTTGAGGCCAACCGCCGTGGAGCCCTGGTCGGATACACTAAGCAGGAGGCCCCAGTCAATATTTTACCTTCAGACTTAAAAACTCTTCTAAAAGATTTTTCTCTCTATATCGGCTGGTCCCCTCCAGCAGGCCGATTTCAATGCGGCGGCGGCTTGATTCTCAGCGAGACCCTGGTCAAATCCTGGAAGTCGCTGTTGAAGTAAGCCGGCTTGGCTCTCAACGTCATGGAGCTTTTTCCTAAAGTTGTCTCAAACTTTTGGAACCTCTTCCTGAAGTTTCCCTTTAGGGTTCAAAGTGTCCAAAACACAAATCCAAGGGTCTAGAAGCTCTGAGATAGTCCTTGGAAGTTTGGAACTACAATTCCCACCATGCACCTGGCCAAATCCTTAATAGTCCACTGCATGCACTCTAGGCTAGGGACTCCTTGAAGGAGATGGTGCAGGGAAGCTCTGTTAACCTGTTGCTGTCAGGGAGTCTAATCCTTTTTGAAGCAAGGCAAAGCCATCAGGGCTGTAGTTCCATGTTCCAAATGTGCAACAGGAACAGTCTTCAGGAAGCATCCCTGTGTGGTGCAGACCAGAGTTCCAGCAAGGCAGTTCTTCCTCTTGTAGTTTCAGGCAGCAAATCTAAGTTGCTATGCAGCTCTCACATATTTATTCAGTGATCTGGGACAACAAGCGGGGGGCCACCCCTGTCACATAAGGTGCAGGGTGCCACCCTAAAAAAATGACAGATTCCTCCAAATTATGGCATATTCTTGTCCCACAAAGCTCTACACTTTAGAATTCAAGATGGGGAATTCCTCTTCAGGAGAGTAGGGCCTGACTAAACCAACCTACCGGTGTGGCTCATTTCCAATAACACTCCCCCCTCCAGACCCTCTGGAAGTTCCATCCCTTGGCCTGCCATCTGGCTGGAACTACTGGATGAGAAGTGGGTAGACCTGACATTCCTTAATGTCCTGCTTTCTTTGAAGCCCAGTTTGGTTTACCCAGCCTCCGACCTGTTCTCTGCAGCTGCTGAGCTCTCACTATCAAATAACCCCTGCTCTATGCAGGCCACTTATCACCTCATCAAAGTAGCTTGGGCTAAGCCTGGTAAAGCTGACCACATAGGAGCGGTTGCTAGAAGGCTGGATTTTGGCTCTCAAAAAAATAAAGTTCTATAACTTCTTTTCTGTACTAGTTATGATTAATTCAACAGTGTCCAGTCGTTGGATTTATCATTGCCAACCTTTTAAGCCCTTGAATGATTTTTTAGCTCTTTCCTAGCAATATTTATACTTTAAATAAAAGATTCCAATGTTAGCCTATGGAGCTAAACTTCTACAATGGGGAGAAACAAACTTGGCAGTTTTCCCTCACCAAGGCATATAAAACATATTTTATAATGTCCCTGCTCATAGTTACATGGCACCTAGGGGAGACCTTAGGGGTAACAGTTACATAAAAAATGGTTGATTACCACTTTGGAAGAAACTTTAATTCAAAAGTCGAATTTCCATATCATTTTCATTTAAAGACGGTCTGCAAAGCAGGGCTGCCTTTTAAAGTGACTGCAGGCAACACAGTAGTGCACACCCCAGTGCAGGAAATCTACTGGGCCTCTAAACCTTCCTGCCCTATTGTATACTAGGAACTTGTACATAGTTTGAATCCTCCTTGCCTTATGATATACTAGGGACTTACAGGGGTCTGTCATGGCCTATTGTATTTATACCTTATTACCATATACCTTTTCAATCAGAGCACTTGCCCTGGGCCTGGTTAGCAGAGCCCTGAGCACAGTCAGAGTACCATTACCAGTCCAAAAAACGGTGGGTGAACAGGGCCAAAAGGATGTCTTTATCACATGCCCTCAACCCCCCAAACAAAAGGTGATGGGTAACTAACCTACACCCTGGTAGTCCCCATCAGCTAAGTGGAAACAACGGGAAAATCAATGTGCATTGGCATGGACAATCCCAGGTTGTGTTCCACTGTGAAGTTCATTCCATGTAGAGGAATGGACCAGCTCAATAGCTTTGGATTCTCCCTCCTCATCTGCATTAGTCATCTGAGAGGTCTGTGGTCAGTTTTCACACGGAAGTGAGTACCAAACCGGTATGATCTCAGCTTTTTACCGGGACCAAACCATAGCAAAGGCTTCCCTCTCAATGGCACCCCACCGTTGCTCTCTAGGGAGAAGTTGCCTACTATTGAAGGCAACTGGCTGATCAAGGCCCTCGTAATTTACTTGTGCCAACACTCCCCATATCCCTTGTTCTGAAGCATCTGTCTGAACCACACATTTCTTTGTGTAGTCAGGGGCCAGTAACACTGGTGCTGAACACATAGCCCCTTTCAGAGTTTCAAAGGCCTTCTGGCACTCTGGGATCCACATGACTTCATTTGCCACTTTTTAGAAGTGAGTTCTGTTAGGGGAGCCAAAATGGTCCCATAGTTCTGAACAAATCTTCTATATTACCCAGTCAGACCAAGGAAGACCCTGACCTGTGTCTGAGTTGTAGGAGCTGTCCAATCTAAAATGGTTTGGATTTTGGCCTGGAGAGGCTGTACATGGCCTCAACCTACAAGGTGACCTACAAGGTGACCCTGGTACACAGCTGATATCTGCCCTATGTGGCCTGTTGCAGGGCCTGAAGCACTTTCTTCAGGTGGCTTAAGTGATCTTCCCATGTGGAAATATATACAGCTATATCATCCAGATAAACTGCACTAAACTGTTCCAGCCCAGGCAGTACCCTGTTTACCGACTTTTGGAAGGTGGCAGAGGCATTCTTTAGGCAAAAGGACAATACTTTAAGCTAGTAATGTGCCTCTGGTGTGGAGCATGTTGACCTCTCCTGTGCTCCTTCACTGAGGGCAATCTGCCAGTAGCCTACGGTCAAATAAATGTACTCACATACTTAGCAGTCCCTAACCTAACAATTAGCTCATCAGCTCTAGGTATAGGGAGAACATCATTCTTAGTGACTGCATTCAGTACTCTGCACAGAACCTTAACTCTCCCCCCCCCCCCCCCCTGGAGGTTAGGTACCAGCACCACTGGACAGGCCCATGGACTGTCATAGGGCTCAGTTACCCCCAACAGCATCTGAGCTACCTGGTCAGCCAACCTGTACAATTTTTGAGAGGTAGGCTGTCACCAGTGTCAATGTCATGTATACAACAGCTCCTAATACCTGGAGTCAGAGTGAACAGACCAGCAAACTGCCCCAGCACCTGCTTGCAGTCTCTGTGCTGTTAGTCTGTCAATTTGGGAGAGAGTACAACTCCCTCCACTGGCCCATCTTGTATATTGTGGGAGAGGAGATCGGGCACAGGCTCAGTTTCCTCCTCGCCGCCCTCATCTGTCAACATGGTCATGTCTGCCCTGTCTTGATAGGATTTCAACTTATTTCATGCAGTACCCACTGAGGGTTCCTGGGGGAGTTTAGGTCTACCAGGTGGCTAACCTCTCCCTTTCTCTCCAGGATTGGATAGGGCCCAGTCTACTTTTACCAGAGATCCATAGGAGCCACAGGATCTAAAACCCACTCCAATTGTCCTGAAGCGTACTCTAGCACGGTAGCCTTTTGGTCATACCAGTACTTCATGAGCTCCTGGCTGGTCTCCAATTTTCTTCTTGCTTTGCACATGTGCTCTGATATGTGAGATCTCGGGCCTAGCACATAGTCCTGCACATTGTCCTGGGCTTCTTTGAAAGGCGTTTCCCTAGACTCTCTCACTAGGCACATTGGCCCCATTACAGGATGCCACAACAATAACTCAAAGGGACTAAAGCCAACCTCTTTTTGGTGGAGCGCTCTGTAGGCAATAGTAGGCATGGGAGGAGGACATCCCATCTCCACCTGAGTTTGTCAGACAAACTATTGATCATGCCCTTCAGTGTGTTGTTGAACCTTTCCTCCAGACAATTAGTTTGGGGATGATATGGGGAGGTGAACTTGTGGGTAACACTACATTCATCCCATATCGCTTTCAGATAGCTGTACATGAAGTTCATAATCCTATCTGAAACAACCGCTTTTGGAAACCCACTCTGGAACACACCAAGTAGAGCCCTAGCCACCGAAGGAGCAGTGACTGTTCAGAGGGGTATTGCTTCAGGGTATTGAGTGACTTGATCCATTACCAGCAAGATCTACTTGTTAACTAAATACGTTGGTTGTTCTAAGGGACCCACAGTGTCCACCCCACCCTCTCAAAGGGAGTCTAAACCATTGGCAATGGTATCAAAGGAGCCTTTGGCTTGCCCTCTATCTTGCTCTTGGCCTGACAGGTGACAAAGGAGCTGCAAAATCCTTCTCTTTGTCAGACATTTTGGGCCAATAGAAATGGTTAACCAACTGGTTCTAATTCTTAGTCTGATCTAAATGTCCTGCCAAGGGGTTATCATGACTCAAAGTCAGGAGGGAGTCTCTGTACTTCTGAGGGACAACCAAACTCATTGAAGCCTCTTCTTTGAGGTCAGTAGCCTCAGTGTAGAGAACACCATCCCCCAGTACACTTTATGGAAACCACTGACATCACCCTTTTCTTGCCTGGAGGCAGTCTGCCTCAGAGTGGGATACTCTCTCTGTCCCTGAAACTCCTCCTCTCTGGTGCACCTGCTCCTTACAATTCTGCCAAGTAGGACAGATCTTGCAGAGGTGGAATCCCTACCTCAGAGGTCAGATCCTTCCACTCGGGGTTAGATTCCTCCTCACACCTCTGGAGTTCTTTGGGCTGGCTTACCAGACCCTGTGCCCTTTCTCTTGTCATTGGAGGCTTGGCCCATTTTTCCAGGGTCCAAGTGTCCAGCATTTTCCTTCTGGATAGTTTGTGACCTCGTCACGGCACATACCTACTCAGGGAGATCCAGCATCCTTCCATGGACCATTCTCTCCACCCATGACCAGTCAGACGCTTCAAGATCATTTCCCACTAGGTAGTCTACTGGGAGTGCAGGTGACACAACTATATGCTTAGGGCCTGTCACACCTCCCCATTGCCATGGGATGGAGTTTGGCTCTGCTGTCTGCAGAAGTTACCTGGTGATACACACCAGGCGTAACCTGCCCTGAGGAAAACAGTTTCTCTGTGACCATAGTCACACTGCTTCCTGGGTCTCTCAGAACCTCAACCTCAGTTCCATTGATTTTAGGCCTCTGCCTATACTTCTCCATGCTGGGAGGCAAGACATCCAGGGTTGCATGTTCCACACCACCCAAGGACACTAAGGTTGCCTTTGTCAACCCCTTCCCCATCTCTAGGACAATCTCCACTCCCAGAATCTCCCTTCTTGTGTCTTAGCAGTGACCTGTCAAAACACTGACCGTCCTTCATCAGATCACTGAAGTTGCCTGCTTTGCAGGGTCAAAAGCCTTCGCCTGATACGCCCTCTTCCTGAAAGTGGCTTGGCTCAGAGTCCCTCCCCACTGTGCAGGTTTATGTTGTTCTTGTGGGGACTCTTTCTGTTTTTGACCTTCATTCCCTTGGGGAGGGAGGAAGGGCAGGGGGGCTGTCCTCCCTTCTTCTGTTCACCCCTCCCCCTGGTACTGATTGAAAACCCGGATTCTCAACCACTCATCTGCTAGCCCCCCCAGCTCTCTTGGCCTAGTCAGCTTAGAGTCCACTAGGTACTGGTGTAACTTCTCTTGTGCACAATGATTCAGGATGTGCTCTTTCAACAATACATTGTACAGGCCCTCATAAGTGCTCACTTGGTTACCACTAATTCAGCTCTCTAGTGCCTTCACGGAGATGTCCACAAAGTTGTGTGTTAACTTTCTGAGTGTCCCTTAGCTTTACCCTGTACTGCTCAGGTATCAGACCAAATTTCTTGACTTAACAGTGCCTCATATCAGAGTAAGATTTTGCCTCATCCCCCTGTAGAGTCAGGAGCCTATCCCTCCCAGCTACTGGGATGAGTTCCCACTGGAGTGAACCCCAAACTTAGAACGGACCTCTCTCATCTCAATGGCCCTTTCAAATTCAGTCAGCCATTTGTCAATATAACCCCCCCCCCCCCCCCCCCCTCTGTGTGCATGGGAACTATTCCCTTGGGAAGGTTGGTATTAAATCCACCACCCCTGGGCAAACTATATTGTTGCTTCCACCAGTTCTTTTTGCTTCCTCCTTCTCCCACTTCGCTCTAGCTAGTTCCAACTTCTTTTCTTTTAAGGGCTATAGAAGCCAACTGAGCCTCAAGCTCTCTTTCCCTAATGGGTACCGGGGGGGCCCTGTACCAGGAAACCCGTCCTCTGACCCCCCCCCCCTTTCAGCTGGAAGTATGAACCTGGTGCTAGAAGAAATAGAAAGGGAATCCTCATCTAACTCCTGGAGGTGCTTGGAGGGGGTCACCCTCCCTTCTCTGGAGATGTCTCTGCTCAGGCCTTAAGGGATCTAATCAACTCTGCCTTTCTGATCTTGTTGCTATTAGGTAGGCCCCTGAACCCACACTGAACCCTAAGCTCAGTGACTGTGAGTTTGTTCTGTTTAGCCAGATTCAGCTCCATGGTATCCCTAGTATCTGATAGAGACATCTAGCTGCAGATTCATTAACTTTTCAATTCCCTGCAGGCACCAGACTGGATCCGGAAATGTATCAGAAGCAGTACCTCTGTGCGTCGGTAGGTAGCGTTGCTCGACTCCGTAGTAACATCGACCAAGTCAGTGACATCACTGAAATCTATATAAGACCCCTCCAACTCGCTGACATCAGTTTCTTCTTTTCCATGCTTCCACGTGGATCCGGAGAAGCAATACCTCCAGCTGACTTTGGACGACTTCGATGTTTTTTCGTCAAGGGAAACAGTGTGCCTTTTTCATGCCCTCCGGTTTTAAGGCTTGTTGGTCCTGTGGTCGGCAGATGTTGGCCACTGACCTCTACCACATCTGTATGTGGTGCCTGGGTGAGCACCATGATTGGGCTACGTATGACTCCTGTCAACTGCTTTGGCGTAAGGTGCTTTAGGAGCGACGGATAAAGTTGTTGACGGCACAAGTTTCACAGCCCTCTAAGGCGTCACGTAGGCCTTGGTTGCCTTCACCCTCTAGGGACCATCAGCGGGGTTGCTCCAGGGGCCGTTTCCATGGATCTCCTTTGCTGTCCTCCTCTCTAAGGTAAGACACAAGCGGTCCAAGCCAGGTCGGACCCATACTTCACCTGTGGAGTCATAAAAGAAGTCTGTCCCACACCTCCCAACATATCCTGGAGCCGGGGCAACCCTAATCCAGATCAGGTACTATTATTATTAGTCTCTAAACAAGATTTTCGGGTCTACACCGCCTTTGGGCTCCAAGGGGGTGCAAGAGGCAGATTGTTACAACGCCCACAGGTTCACCCTCGGCATCAGTTAGGCCATCGGAGGCCATGTCCATATCAACACCGGTGGACAGCCCCTCGTGGTTTCCATCTTCAGCGCTTCGCTCCGAACAAGCGATGTCGTTACCAGCGCTGGTGGTGCACAGCCCTCAGAGGCTTCCACTTACGTTGCCGGCAGCCGTTTATCCGATATTGATGACTGCACCGTACTACGCCTCACCATTTTCCCTCTCCGACGCCGATCTGGGTGCTCCACGGTGCTGTGCGGCGTCGGACGGCACCAATGACGACAACGCTCGACACCGAACGGTGTTAGATGGAGCACTTATAGAGCAGCTGGCTCAGGTGTCGATTCTGGGCTCCTTGTGGATTCTCCTTCCACTATTCCTTCTTGACCAAGTGAATATCAAGGTGAAGGAGAGGATGTGTTTGTTCTCCAATCAGATTCAACCCCTTTTGACACCAGCTGAGTTTTTGAGCTGGGGAATGTGAGTGCTTTAGAATCCTCTCCGGCCTCGTCATTCTATCTCCTTCTCTATTAGCTTCAGAGGTAAGCTCCTTGTTTGCAGACATGTTGAAGCAAGTTGCTGAGGTTTTAGACATGCCACTTCCATCTGTGGCTGTGTCCAGGGACCCTTTGTTGGACATTTTGCACCAGAGTCAGTTTGGAGAGGAGGAAGTGATTCCTTACGGCGACGCTTTATCTGACATCTTGATAGGGGCCTGGGCCATACCCGATACGGGCCCTCCTATTGAGATTTCAATTCCTCATATCCATCGTCCTGGCCTTGATTACCTGGCCTGTCTTATGAAACATCCTACTCCTCAAGGCTTTGTGGTTCAGACTGCTTTGGCTGCACAAAATATTGGTTTTGTTCCTCCTACCCCTCCAGATAGGAAGGCTAAATGATACTTGTGGCAGGCACATTTTTGCTTCGACCAGTTTGGCTTTGAGGTCCACCAATACTGTATGCTTGCTCGTTTCACCCATGCTTTATGGGTTTCATTGGCTGGTATATTACCATCTATTCCAGAAGAGTCATGCCGCGTTTGCGCCCTTGCAACGTGATGGGCATCAGGGTGGCAAACTTTTATACGTTGTGGTATGAATACCACTTATTCAGTGGCTATAGCAATGGCTTCCTCTGTAATGCTCTGTTGCCACGATTGGTTGCACACCTCTGGATTCCTAGAGGCAGTTCAACAGACACTGGTTGACCTGCCCTTTGATGGTACTCATCTATTTAGGGGGCAGGCTGATTCAGCTCTACTGTATTTGAAGCAGTCACTCCGTGTTTCACTGTGTAGCCGGCAACCCACCTGCACTTTTAATAGGGGTGAGAGAACCCCTTGCTGGCAGGTGCAGTAAGTGGCTGCCCCCGCCTGCATGGGGATATCTAGAGGATTCATAGGACCCCCTTCACCCCTTTCAGAGGGCTGCCATTAGGGCGTGCACTGACAGTCGCCTCCTGACAGCTTCTTTGCCCCTCCTTGCTCCAAAGATCTTTTCTAAGAAAGTAAGAGGGATAACCTATATATCGGCTCCTGGTGAAGCATTTTTCAGTATGCTTATTAGCTTTATGATAATGTTTTCTGTGGTATCCCTTGTAGGGATCTTTTTCTTATTACCCTTAGGGGATTATATATATATATATATATATATTACCTACTGGCGGTCGCCAGTAGGTAGTTATAGTTAGGACCCTGTTTCCATAGGAAATCCGCAACATTCTATTTGGAATAACTTTGGCGCCGGTCGACGAATCCTCGCGAAATTTTCAAAACTAATGGGGCGCTACGCTCCGCTCCTACCCTGAAAGTCTCGGGGGGATTCGTCAAGCGGGGGCTGAGAAAAAAGGGGGGGTCCCAAAACACGTTTTCCCCATGCATTTTTCCATAGGACCTTTAGACACAGCTACAGCCCGAACGGCTGAACAGAATTACTTGTAATTTGGCAGAGAGGTAGCCCTCAGGTCAAGGAAGTGCCTTTTGTAGGTCTGGTGTAAATCTGTTCAGTAGTTCCTGAGAAAATAGCATTTAAATCAATATATATATCTGTAAGCGCGCTCCGAGCGCGCACCGTAAGCTTACCGTACGCGTACGGTGCCGTGCGCGAGCGCGATTCTGATTGGCTGTTAGATCTTAGTAAACATTCGAATCGGTCGAAACCAGGAAGTGTCGGCCGCCATTTTCTCTCTCGCACTCGGAGGGGTGGAGGAAAAACAAAGTTGGATATCATAAAAAGGGGGCAGGCTAGACAGCTCCTAACCACCTAGCCTTGGTTATGGTGTGCCAGAAGGCCACCCAAGGCCCAAAAAATAAAAAAAATTTTTTTCTCAAAACGCCGAATACGCTTACCGTACGCGTACGGTAAAAAATTAATAAAAAAAAAACAAAATCCATATTTCCCCCCCCCCCATGTGCAATAGGTGCCCGCAGAGCACCTTTTGCGCATGGCATATCACTACTCTGTGAACATTTAATAGAAAACCTTTCAGAACGAAGCGCATAATATGTCCTCCGTGTGTGGACGGTGCGCGAAGGGCATCGTGCGTACATGGCCCATCCAGCCTAACGTGGGCACGCGGTGCGCGCACTGCACTAACTGCGTTAAGTGGGCGCGCGGTGCGCGAAGCGCACCGCGTGCTCACTGTGCGCGCACGGTGCGCGCACGGAACGAACTGCGTGAAGTGGGCGCGCACGGCACGAACGGCGTAAAGTAACTTAGCATTTAAAAAAACGTACAAATTCACTGAAAAAACCAAAGGTTTCACACACGTTATAGTTAGGAATTAGCATTTTAAAAACCTTGCAAATTCACTGAAAAAACCATAGGTTTCACACAAGTTATAGTTAGCTGTACATTTCACTCGTAAAAAACCAATGAAATTCCACGTTATAGTTAGTGCAGGCAACTATAACTCACGCGACCGCAATCCTCTGCTAATGACATATGTGTCTTTATGGAAAAAAAAATTTGTAATATATGTATAGCTAAAATTTAATGGAAGAAGACATGGGCAAATAAGTGTCTAAATACAGTATTAGCATCAGCAGAGGATTGCGGTTGCGTGAGTTATAGTTGCCTGCACTAACTATAACGTGGAATTTCATTGGTTTTTTACGAGTGAAATGTACAGCTAACTATAACTTGTGTGAAACCTATGGTTTTTTCAGTGAATATATATATATATATATATATATATATACATACACACACATAACTTGTTGCGTATGATGTTCCTATGACAATTAATCTCTTCCCCTACCTTATCCTCATGGGGGATATCCTTCCGTTGCTTTCAGGTGTTCGATTCTACTCTGAGTCACTAAAAACCATGTCTCTTCTTTGCAGTGTATGCAGTGGCTTCGCTGATAGTTCAGCTATGGTTTTCTTTGTTAACCCCTTCCATGCCCATGACGGAACGGTTCCGTCATGAGCATCGGTTGCGCTGTGCTCATGACGGAACCGTTCCGTCATGGCCCCGCCCGCGCTCGAACCCTTCAGCACCGCGGGGGAATTCCCGCCGCGCTGAAGGGGTTAATTATATCCTGCATTTATTTACCAACTTTTTCGCAATGCTTTAGCAAGTGGTAATGTTCTATGGGGTCACCACATCGGTCCTGACACTGATATCAGTGTTCCGTTGATGTCTCTTCTATGCAACCAAAGACTTTCCATACGTTTGTACTCCTCTTTTTGTTGGAGTTGTGAATACACTTGTCCTTGGCGTTATTATGTTGTTATTTTCTGGTAGATCTGTATGTCACATAATGGTTTCATCCATTTTGGGTGAACTCCTTTTTTTATTACTACTAGTTTTCGCAACAAATTCATCCATCTTCTTGGAATTGAATGTTCTTTTGAATTGGCTATTTCCTGTGGAATTTCCATGGAAATCGCATGTGTTGTGCTCTTTAAAGTGTTTTGATATTCTACCTTTAGGGGCTAATTTGTGCCCTAATCTATTATGGTTTGTACTTATTTCTGGAAGATTCTCTTTTTACCTGTATACCAGGGTCTACTAAGGACCATCAGATTACGGCCCTTCTACTTGCTGTAGTTTAGAAGTTTACTGAATCTGTATGACATTTTCTCCTCCAATGAGCCAATTTAGCTCTTGTTTAGCTTGTATTGTATCAGTAGATAGGCTTTTTGTTGTTTTTCGTCTCTGTGGGGATACTGACCACCTATTGCAGACAAGTAGGGCAGGTAGCTTGGTGGAATGTTTTGCATGTGATGGCCAGGTTCATTCTCTGGCATCTCCACTCATTAAATATTAAACATTTTCATCTAATTCTCAGTAAGCTTATGCTCTGTCTGACTTGTCTTGTTGTTATATAAACTGAATGGGTATCTTTTTCTGAGATTTACAATATTGATTTTTTTCTTCAACTTGTCCTTTTTGGGCCAAGTGATATCCTTATTTTCTTGCTTTTTCCTGTGGTTTTCTTCAGGATTATGGTCTTTGCAGTCTCAAGTACGGCTCATGGTTGGCTGGCATTGCTTTTAATGCTTCACCATCTGTGTTTTTAGTTAGGGGGTGTTGTCTCTCTTTCTCTTTACCGATTGTTTTGGAACTCTGTTCCTGATTATTCAGTTCCATGCTACTTGTTCTTTTCGGAAATCAGCATGGTAGTGGCTTCGGTCTGTAATTGAGATGTTTATAAATACATGATTGTATGTATGTAGATAGATCTATATTGTGGTGCTATAAACATATGTGCTTTCTTATATATGTTTTTGTATCTTTTTTATACAAATATATGTAGGATTGGCAATCGGGTTTGCGTAGATGGACTCTCTCTCTCTCTTGTTGCAGTGCTACCTTCGTTTGGTATAGTCTATGCACTTGCTCTTCTTTTCCACTTTTTGGAGTCCACACTTAGCGGTCTTCACTCTACCTTTGAGTGTCTTTTTTTACGATAAGTTGTCCATTTTACTCACTACTTGTTTTTGAGCAGTCCGCCCAAATATCTGGTGCATGCATTAATCCATGCTTACTTCGACGTGGATGTGTTCTGGTCTCCTTTCTCTGTTTTCTCAGAATAAGTTTCCCTTGAATACAATTCTGCTGGCAAAATGGGCTATAGCTCAGTGACATTCACTTTTGCTGCTGGACATCAAGGTTCCAGCTGTCCATAGGTCATCACATTTGGAGTTATAGGATGTTTATTATAATTGTTACTGTGGGCGTGGCTTGAGGCGTCAAGATGGCAGTCGCACTCTAAGAGTGCTCTGGACCCCCTCCGTCATCTGCCACTTATCCGCCCGTTTCCCATCTGATCGTCGTACCTGCCCGTGGAGGGTCAATGTCCCACCTATACTGCTCCGATCTCTTTCATTGTTGGCTCCGGGCTCCCGTTGCCCTGTTTGGCCTTCTTCCTCCTGAGATGTGGGGCCTGTAAAATGGCGGCCTCCGCCGTGTCCCGTTTCTGGGCCTGATGTCTCTGCCCTGCCGATCCGCTGCCTTGCTCCCCCTCTCTGCTGCGGGGTAGCGGTCGTGCCTGGCCTGGGCCCGCCTGCTGCCTCTCCGCCTGCGACCCATCATGGGGTTGCGGCCCCACGACATCACCTGCCTGTGGCGAGTCAGCGCCCAGGTCCGCGGCTGCGGGGCGTGTGAGCCTGCTTCTTTCCTTGACTGGTTCAGAGGGACGGAGAGCAGAGGTGGCCCGACCGCATTGGTGACTCGCTCCTGGCCCAAGCGAAGACTTGAACAACCGCCTGTGACTCCCGGCGGGGCTCGGCCCCGGGCCGTGCAGGAGCATCCGCCCAATGAGTGGGGCTGTACCGGGTTCGGCTACCATTGTCGGGTGGCGGTGCTGGGGTTGGGCGCTGGCCCCCTCGCTGAGTTTGTGCCCTCCACCACTGTGCTCGGAAGACTCATCCGCTGGGGGTGGGGGTCGTCCTGGCCCTCCAGACGCTGCGTCCCGCCCTCCATGGTGCTGGGGCGGTGTACTCGGCCCTCGTTGTGGCCTCTCTCTTCACCTGAGGCCCCCCCAATAAGACCTTGCCTGCGCCACACTACTCCTGTAAAGCTAGCAGTCCCGACCCTGCCTGGGCATCCGCTCTTCATAAGCCGCAACGCTGCTGCGGACTCACCCTGACTTCAAAGCTTCACCGGCCTCCCAGGACAACGGGAACCACCCGTGGCCTCCATCTACAGGCTCTTGGTGAGTGGGGTTGGAGTTAAGGATCGGCTACTGTGTGTCGGGTGGCCATGCGGAGAGACGATGCTGGCGTTCCCGCCACCCCTCTTCCCCCACCACTGACCTACCTTGCCTCCCCCCTACACCACGTATCCTGCCTGGGGGTGCCTCCGCTTGTGTCGACCTGTGGGCGCGGGGTGGGCCTGCCTGGCCATCCCTGCCTCGTGCTGGCCCACTGCTGGCACCGGGCTCCGCGTGGGGCTGGGGTCTTGCCCCGCGGCAGAGCCACCCCCCCCCAAATGGCTGCAGTGCCCTCATTTCCTCCCCTTGGACTCCTGCACTGATCGATGGACTTCTCCAGCTGGGGGGAGATCTAGGCCGTCTTGTCGGGCGGCGCGGGGCCTTGCTATTGGCCTCCCCCCCGCTGCTCACCCGCTTGAGCCCTGTCCCTGATCCGCCTTGGTGATCAGAGCCCGTTGTCCACCCTCGGCTGCGACCATTGAACGGCGCCAGACTCCTGCGGGGTCGGGGTGGTGGGAATAGATCCTGACTGATTGTGACTGGGTGCGGCGGACTGGTTCCTCCCCTGCTACCGAACGTCACACCGGACGGAAGAGCGAGGGAGAGGTCCCGAGAATCGTGCTGGTTGCTCCTTCGGGCCGCGGGGTCTTGGGAGGAATGGCCTCGACGCCCAAGTATTGACGGCTTGGGTGCTGGCCCCCTCCCTGCCTGGGACTGCTGATCGCCCCTCCGCCCGATTAGACGGCAAGGGCCTGTATCCACGGTTGCGATGGGCAGGGACAGTGCCCCGAAGACACCTGCTCCTCAGACCCAAACCAAACTGGACCAGTACACCACCAGCGACCGTGATCCTGAATGGGGGGCGTCGGGTACCGCCGCTGGGGGGGGGGGGATCTCTCCACTATTCTCCAGGCCATTGGTGCCTCTCAGGCTTCGGTGGAGAACAAGATCGGCGAGGTGCGGGTGGACATGGCCCTTATTCGTCAGGACCTGCGTAACTCCACAGCCCGGATCTCGGAGGCGGAATCGGCATCTCCACAGCCGAGGACGAGATAGGCCAATTGAAGACCAAAGTGACCCGGCTGCAGACTCAGACCTCAGAACTGCATCAACGGGCCGAAGACACAGAAAAAAGAAGGAATAACCTGCGCCTCATAGGCTTTCCTGAGGGGGCTGAGCAAGTCCGAGCAGACTCATTTGTGAAAACCTGGGTGAGATCCTGGATACTTAAAAAGGCCCTCTCTCCATGGTTTGCGGTCGAGCGCGCCCATCGCTCCCTGGCCCCCCGGCCTCCGTCTGGGGCTCCACCCTGGCCCATCATCATGAGGGTCCTCAATTTCCGTGACAGGGACGCCATCCTTCGGGCGGCGCGGATGCAGGGCCCCGTGACATACCAAAACAGCAAGATTATGCTCTTCCCGGACTATACCAGAGAAGTATCGACCTCCTGGCCCGAGGACCGATTTCATGCATAACTTCCTCCAGTTTTTGGAACCCTACTTTGGTCGAGAAAACTTCTCCATTCTAGGTGATTTCAATTACCATTTAGAACGGCTTGACTCATCAGAGACCTCGTGTCTTATTGATGCTCTGGCGTCCTGTGGACTCACGCAGCGAGTCCGCGGGGCTACCCATCGTGCAGGCCACACTCTCGATGGTATTTTCTCTAATGACCATCGTCTGACCGTCAAGGATCCGGTACATCTGTCCTGGTCCGATCACCTTGCGGTCCCATTCCTCTTGGAATGCCCTCGGATGGATGGAAGTAAAATAGGGAAACACACAGTGGGAACTGGCAGAAATTTTAGGAATATTAGTAATGACTCCCTTTCGCCATGGGTTGTCAGCCTTTCTACTACGGGTATGGATAGTGTTCAGACCGCGGTTGGTCATTTTGAACAGGTTATCACTGAGGCCCTGAATGAATTGGCCCCATTACAGACCCGTCGTCGAGCCAGGAAGAGACCCTCTGCCCCATGGTATTCGGAATCCCTCAGACGACTCAGGCAAGAAGTGAGGAGGATGGAGAGGCTCTGGCATTCAGGCTGGGACCTCAAGAATAAGGAAGCTCATAAACTCCTGGTCAGGAAATACAAGACTGAGATTGTGCAGGCCAAACAAGATTACTTTGTGGCCATGACAACTTCGCTCTCCTCGCCGAAGGAGCTCTTCAGAATCGTTGACTCCTTAGTCAACCTACAAATGCCTGACTCTGTTGTACCCTCGCAAGATCTATGTGATAATATCGCTTCCTTTTTTCATACCAAAATACAGGATGTCTACCTGGCTCTTGAGGTACAAAGAGCCTCGATCAGTGGGCCCCCTGCTCTGGTTGAGATGAATAGGACCACCCCAGATATCTCCCTACTGAGCACCCTGGACTCTTTTCCCCCGCTGGTCTTACAATATCTGGAGATCTTGCTTAATAAAACCAAATCTGGCTCCCCCCTAGATATCTGCCCTTTGAAGATTATTAAGCAGTGTAGGGAAACCCTCCTACCGTCTCTACTAGAAATCATGAATCTAGTTATGAGGGATGGTGTCTTCCCCTTGGAGTGGAAGAGTGCAGTAGTGAAACCCTTGTTAAAGAAGGCTTCCCTTGATCCGGAGGTCCTAAAAAACTTCCGTCCGATCTCACTGCTCCCAGCCCCTGCGAAGACGCTTGAGGCACATCTAAACAAGCATCTCGCTGCCTTTGTGGAAGGCTCGGGCTGTTTGGACTTTTCCCAGCATGGATTCAGGAGGGAATACATCACTGAGTCGGCCCTCACTATTGTGCTTGATAAGATCCGCACTAGAGTGGATGGGGGCCAGACCACCCTCCTGGTCCTGTTGGATCTAACTGCGGCCTTTGATACCCTCTCCCCCTCAGTACTTACATATCGTCTGAGGGAAGTGGGGGTGAAGGACGCAGCTCTAGATCTACTGACCTCCTTCCTTGAAGGAAGGGAACAAAGAGTCAAGCTGGGGGAGTTCCTTTCTCCATCCCGACTGGTGCTATGTGGGGTCCCGCAGGGGTCGGCCCTCAGTCCGACCCTATTTAACATCTATGTGACCCAACTAGCCAGATTAATTAGAACTTTCGGGAAGGAGGTAGTCTCCTATGCAGATGACACCCAAATCCTCGTCTCTCTTTCCCATTCAGATGTACCAACTGCCTCCAATTTTAGATCTTGTATGGAGGCGGTTGGTCACTGGATGGTCCAGAATTCACTCAAACTGAATGGGGAGAAGACTGAGGTGATGGTGTTTGGAAGGAAAGAGAACATCTGGTCAGCCAGCTGGTGGCCTGACTCGCTAGGAGTGTGCCCTTCCCCCACGATATCAGCTAGGAATCTTGGGGTGATGATAGACCCTGCCCTGGATATGGGCGGACAGGTTAGTAGAACCATCTCTACCTGTTGGGGCTTAATTCACACCCTGCGAAGAATCAGGAAATATCTCTCTCAGCAGTCCAGAAAGCAAGTAGCTGTCGCTCTCATCGGCTCACGACTGGACTACTGTAATGCGCTGTATGCGGGGCTAAATAGGAGCCTTCTACAGCGCTTGCAGGTAGTCCAGAATGCCGCAGCCAGATTTGTTCTGGATGTTCCCAGACGCTCCTCGGCCACGCTGGCCAGGAAAGCGCTGCATTGGCTACAGGTAGAGCACCGAGTACGGTTCAAAGTCTTATGCATGACCTATAGAGCCATTGCAAAGAACAGCGACACGGGAGTTGGTTCTATCATCTCCCACTATACTCCTGGAAGGGACTTGCGTTCCTCCAGGAAACTGCTCCTGACAGTCCCCCGCATACGAAGAGCCAAGTGGGGTGGCAGGGCTTTCTCCACTCTGGCTCCTAAATGGTGGAATGATCTTCCTTTGGATCTCAGGTCCCTACCCTCCCTACAGATATTCCGAAGTGCCCTTAAAACTCGCCTCTTCCTGCGAGCCTATGTGTAAGGATGTACATTTCCATCTTTGTTTTGTTAGGCGCCTTGATACCTGCGGGTTATTGTCTTGCGCAATATACATTTTCTATCATCATCATCAAGTGCAGGCCCAAGGACGAACATACGATGAAGTCAAACTGAAGCTCCATAATCTGGGTCTGCGTTATGGTCTCCTCTTTCCAGCCCGGCTCTGAGTCGTTTTCCAGGACAAGACACACTTTTTCAACACCCCTCAAGCAGCGTGGACTTGCCTCATGGAGGAGCGTCCCCTTAGGTCTTGTCCCACCTCCCCCCCTAGTCGGCGGGGGCCCACACAACCCCAACCACCCCTTCCTAAGCCACAGCGGCACCGCACTCGGTCCCGCAAGAAGGGTGACCGGCGGAGCGGGGCGTCAAGATCGCCGTAAGCAATGTCTCAGTTACTCATTACCTCCTAACAACCTCGGGTCTCTGGACTCGCAGCCTGACTGGTTCCCTGATCGATCTGAGCCGGGTCCCTGACCCCTCCGAGACATTGCGCCCTGCCATATCTGACTCTGACTTGTCTAGAAGTCCTGCACTTCGAGTGTCCGAGGAGGACGACGGAGTCTGACCCTGCAACCCCGTGTGCATGGAACTTCAAAATGTTTCTTAAGTACTATTGCAGCTGTTCACAGTAGATTATCCGTCTGCATGGAGGGGTCCATCATTGCCATGAATATGCCCTGCTAATCGTTTTAGATTAGCACTTAGATTTGTTTTTCATTATTGTTATCATTATTTTCTGTTAACTTTTCCTTTTCAGGGTAACAGATGTTTCATTTCCAGAAGTAAAGGTTGGGGTGTGTTGGGGAAATGGGGGATGAAGGGCCATTGCCTTCTGATTGCTTATTGTTCTTGGCCTCGTTCGGGCCATTGTTTTTTGTTTTCCATGACAGTTCATTGCATACATACGCCACTACCGATGGCAAGAGACCTACCATAACACACAAGCCTTACCCTTACACCCGGACTCTGAGATGTCACCTTCCCAGGGACCCTTCGCACTTGTTCACCCATACCCCACCCAGTCCTATGATGCCGCCTCTTAGTAGACCCCTCCACATTCTGTCATGGAATGTCAATGGCTTATTAGACCGTATAAAACGAACCGCAGTTCTTCGGAGTGCCCAACGCCAAGCGCCCGATATTCTCTTCCTACAAGAAACGCACCTCATGGGGAGTGGGGACTCACTGCACCTTTCTCGCCCGCTACGGGTTTGATAGGGTCTGGCACTCGGGGAGCGGCCATACTGATCCGCAAGAGATCTCCCCCTTCACTATGGTACATGTAGAGACTGACACACAGGGACGATACTGTGGTAAATAATTTAATTACCGGAACTTAATTTGATGCGGAAAATCTATAACAATAGCTCAGTAAAATAAGAGGCAGAATCCGTGGTATTAGAGGTTCGGAACGGGCTTTATTCCATAATCAATTTAAATCGATGAGCTCCATATTCCATCACCACGAAGGTTCAGGAAGTGAAGACCGTACTTTATTGATAAGTAATCATTTTTATACAATAGGCATTACAGTGAAGCAAATGCAGGAGGCGTAACAATTGATAGTAAAGATAAAACATACATGCGTAGCAAAAGTGGGTGTAACTGGGTGTAACTAGAGAACGTCATCAAGTATGATGTCATAATAGGGTGGTACCATGAAAGAATTTCGCAATGTCAGCAGAAATACTTGGCAGAAATGCGCGCGCAGCAGCATGACGTGTGATTGATGTGCAACTAGGGGGTGAAGGGGACTTGACATTTAGCTCTACATGTGGCGACAGAAGTCTGGAGGGTCAAGTCAACCTAATCCCAAATCATATCTAACATCCTATGTTTAAAGAACTATGTTATCCAAAAGAGAGGCCTTCTTGGAGTAGAATCTTATTCTATACTGACTATTCTGACTGTTAGTGCGTGTACAAGCGTCTAAGTGTCTACACTAGATGCGAGGGCAGGAATCTTCCATAGTAACAGGGCTATGAATTACTTGCATAATGACAGAGAAGCCGGGCCTTTGCTCGGTAGCTGGAAGACTGTTTACTTAAACTACTAGACAGGAATGCATTGGGTAGGGAGCGGAGCAGATAATTTCGAAGGTGAAATACAGTTTTTTGGCAGGCAACAGGCTGATGTCAGGCACCATTAGCTGCGCAGAGAATGAGGACAAAGTTCATGGATACAGATGCGAGCTCAGACTGAAGCTTTCAGAGGCAGAAGGCAGGAAAAGCTTGATGGCAGAATCAGGGCCTACTTGCCTGGACTGTAAAATGGCATAAGTGAACCATATAAAGCCGGTGGCCTTTCATACTTAGGAATGGAATATCCGGCCCATTCATGGCGGATCTGAAAGAGGACATGTTGGCGGTGGACGCACATGTGTTTGCGTCTTCATAACTGGAACTGGAGGGAACATACATGTACTTGTGATTTATACATGAAACCGTTGGGGTCCAAGATAGGGGACATAACTGACCAGAAAAATCCATATTTCCACATTCCCTCCTTGTCCCCTACTTGCCCGTCAAGAGATATCAATCTTCATTAATCCATCGATCTGTTCATATAGCATCATTTGTTCTTCTTTCTTCTTCCGTGATGAATGAAATCTTGGTGGTGGAATACACGATGTGGCACACAGACCACAGATCGCTGGTCCACATTGTAGGCATAGACAGCAACTGAATAATATGAGGAAGCCAATACCTAGGAAGGATAGGACCTTCCATCCAAAGGTAGATAATACACTCCAAAACCAACCGGACCAAGTCCAGGTGCCTGGGTTCTGGTGTATCTGGCTTACAATCTTATGAAGGCGAGTTATGGCTTTATATACAGATGGCGAATTTTCTGGTATGAAAATGCAACAACTTGATCCGATGACCCTACAAGCTCCGCCCCTATCGGCCAGGATGACGTCAAGGACAAGACGATTTTGAAGCACAACAATCCGCATAGCAGACTGCTCTTCTGTTAAATTGCCTAAGGCGGAAATAGTTTCATTCACTACTGCTTCAAGGGTTCTGGTTAATCTACGTATCAGCTTACTATTGGTAACTGTACCTATATAGGGAAAGAGACCTTTATTGAAATCTGTGTATTTTTCCCATGCTGTCTCAGTGTAATCGACTATTGGGAGATCTCTCCTTTCTCTATTATGTACTAAATGAGTATTTCTGTGATAATCAGGAGGAGCTAGGAAAACAGGTGGCAAAAGGAATCCGATGTAGCAGGTACCATCCCAATCTAGTGGCAAACGTATGTATGCCGTCTGACCACATATGAAGTAGGAATGGCGGGAAGCTCTAATTGTAGACTTGCCTTGATCACTAAATTCTATTACAGTGGTGCATCTACTATGGCCCATATGTATGGAACCATTCTTTCTTACACATAATTCACCTTTTACTGGAAATACTGACATGGCGGGCAAAATTGGAGTAGCTTCGGATTCGACATTCAAGATCATGAGATTGAGCGTAAAATTACCTAATCCATACACTTCATTTTCTAGATCAGTTCCTGTTCTTTTGGGAAGTCCCTCCTTGTTGGGGTGGCAGACTTTGAGTAAAACTAAGTTCAGATTTCCCCATACCCAGTTATTCTGGTAAACTGCAGAATTTGAATCTAGGGAATTAATTAAACTAAACCATGCTCCACAGGAGCCGTTGTGTGTGAACGGGTATGGAAAGAGAGGTAGAATTCCTTTATAGTTCTGATAGGGAGGGAGTCGACCACATATCCAACAATTTGTAGCATTGCTAACCTGATGGGAATGATGTAACATACTAATAAAAGTGTTATTGCGCAGCGCAAATCTATAAGACAATTCATGCGGAGGTAATTCACTAAAAGAATGTTCAGCAGTAACATTATAAACATGTCTAGAAATAGGATAATATGTGTGCAACAATATACTTGCAGTAATTACTAAAAGACTTAAGAAAAACAGAATTAATAACGTCACTGTGCAATGACTACGCAGTGATTTACAGTACGCATGTCGTTTCAGCTTTATCCTTTTGTTTCTTTCTCTACACAGGTCTAAGGAGTACATGTCAGAGACAAATTCGACCGATTCACCTTGGAGAGGACTTAAACAATCAAATTGCCTGACTTGTTAGACCTAAGTTTTAGTTTATATAGTTCATGGCTATTCAGTTCAACCAAAGGAAGTTTAGAGTCAATCGGGGAAGACACGCAAGGTGTGTCGTTTACGTCTGACGGTAGTCCATGAAATTTCTTGATATGACTTGAATGTATCCAGCCTTTTCGTCCTTCGATCTTTACGGCTGTCCTCGTCGTTAGCAGTACGAGCTGAGGTGATTTCCACCTAGGATCCAGCTGAGACTTCCGATCAAAGTTCCTCACTAAAACCAAATCCCCTGGAATTACGTCATGGGGTTTCACCTCGGTGTTGTCGGGAAAGGCTGCAGCTACCTGTGAACGACAAGATTGTAGTGCAGACATCAAGGAAGCCAAGTAATCTGTCAGCATATTACAGTCAATATCAGTTATTTTGCGTGGTATAGGCGTCCCCCACATATTTGGTGGTCTACCGAAGATCACTTCATAAGGGGATAGCCCTGTTCGAGAGTGTGCTACCATTCTCATGTAAAAAAGTGCAACGGGTAAGGCTACTACCCAGTCGACACCTTTCTCTCTGCATATTTTGGACAATCTAATTTTCAGGGTCTGGTTATGTCGTTCCACGAGACCTGCTGCCTCGGGGTGTCGGACACAGTGAAATTTCCACTGATAGCCTAACAAAAGTGAAACGTGTTTCATTAATTCGGATGAGAACGGCTGGCCGTTATCTGAGTAGACAACACGTGGTAAACCGTACCGTGGGAAGAATTCTCGAACTAACTGTTTGGCAGTAGTCGGGGCAGTGTAATCTGAAACCGGGTATGCCTCTGTCCAACGGGAAAGAGCACAGACAACTACGAGAACATATTTGAATCCTCGACATCGTTCCATCTGGATATAATCCATCTGGAGGACTTCAAAAGGGTGATCAGGAGGCTGAAATCCACCCTGCTCTACGGGAATGCTTTTACCTGGGTTAAACTGACAACAGATCATACAGGTACGAACTTTTTGTTTAGCTGCTGCTCGTAAATGTTTGTTGAACCAAATGTGTTGAATGCTGTCTAGCATAGCTTTTTCTCCTAGATGTGCTGGACTATGTACAGTGTTAATAACGACTTGGACCATTGAATCAGGAAGGAACCACACAGATTTTTCCTTCGTCATCCATCCTTGATCCGTTTGGATCCCTCCTAACTCAGTCCATTTCTTTATTTCGTCTGGTGTAGCATGTGTCTGTATGTCGATTACGTCAAGAGCGGGATCCTTAACCGTCATGCAATGTGTTGGTGTCGGGACTATTGTCTTTGTCATGTCGGATGTTTGAGTTTGAGCAGTCTGTTTAGCTGTTCTGTCAGCTAGATCATTGCCTTGAGAAATGATATCAGTAACTTTCGTATGAGCTTTACATTTCATAATTGATATTGCAGTGGGTAGATGTATTGCATCTAATAAGGCATGAATAAGGGGTCCGTGCTGAATGTGGGCACCGTGAGAAGTTAAATAACCTCTCTCTCGCCACAGCACGCCGAAGTCATGTACAACTCCGAATGCATAACGTGAATCAGTGTATATGTTGACTTTTTTATTTGTGGCTTGAATACAGGCTTGTGTCAGAGCGATGAGCTCTGCGGCTTGAGCTGACAAGGTATTTATGCAATTTGTTTCAACGATTTCAGTGTCTGTCGTGACTGCGTAAGCGGCCACTAGCTCTCCTGTACTTGTTCTCATACATGAACCATCTACATACAACGTCAGATCTGGGTCTGACAATGGGACGTCTGTTAAATCTTGTCTGGGTTTCGTCATGATAGTGATAACTTCAATACAATAATGTGCAAGTGGGTCTGTTCCATTTATAGGTAACAGTGTGGCAGGATTCAATGTACTACAACGTCTGATTTCTATATGTGGCTGAAACAATGTTAATTCGTAACCAGTGAGTCGTGCTATAGTCAAGTGTTGTGTTTGTGTGCTGTTCAAGAGAACCTCTACTGCATGTGGTACTTGTACTGTCAATGGATGTCCTAATACTATGGCATCGCTTTGTCTGATTGCTAAAGCTGTTGCTGCCACTGATTTCAGGCACGCAGGCAAAGCCTGAGCTACGGGATCTAATGTACTAGAAAAATAAGCACATGGTTTGTGTGATCCTGCTTGTTCCTGTGTGAGTACTGACAAGGCAGTACCTTCGCGTTCTGTAACGAAGAGTGTAAACTGTTTATTGTAACATGGTGTTGCTAAAACAGGTGCTTGGCATAAGGCTTTCTTTAGGCTTTCAAAAGCTTGTGTATGTTCCTGAGTCCAAGGGAGAACAGTCGATGTGGCTGCCTCCTGTGTTGTCAATTGAATGAGTGGTTTTGCTAGAAATGCATACTGAGGAATCCACTGCCTACAATATGAAGTGAGGCCTATGAAAGCCCGCACCTCCTTTTGTGTCTTGGGTATCGGCATATTTGCAATTAGCTGGATGCGATCTGGTGTAAGCTGCCTTCCCTCCTTGGACAGCGAGTGACCAAGGTAAACAACTCGCTGGACACAGAATTGCAGCTTAGAAGGGGACACCTTGTGCCCCTTTTCGGCCAAAAATTGTAATACCGTCAGTGAGGCTTTCTCACATTCAGGTTCGCTTCTAGCGGTGATCAGCAGATCATCGACATATTGAAGCAGGGCAGTGTTGACTGGCATGTGGATACTGTCGAGTTCTCGTTTCAGTGCTTGGCTATAAATGCTGGGGCTTTCTGTAAATCCTTGAGGTGCGCGTGTGAATTTAAAGCTACGTCCATTTAAACTAAATCCGAACAAGTATTGGCTTTCCGGATCTATTGGGACGCTGAAGAAGGCATTTTTGAGATCAATTACAGTAAAGAATGTTGCTTCGGAATCAATGGCTGTCAGTAATGAAGAAATGTCTGGGACTACGGGGTATTGTGGTACTATGCATTTATTTAATTCGCGCAGATCAATAACCAATCGATATACTGGCGGGGCTGTTGGATCGGTTCGTTTAAGAATCGGAATTATCGGTGAATTACATACATTGGAGTCAGTTTCCACAACCACTCCTTGGGTAATAAGCTCGTCAATGATTTGTAGTAAAGCCACTACAGCATCTGGGGGTAACTTGTATTGTCGCATTCGTGGAAGTACCACTCCTGCCTTTAGTGTGACTCGATATGGTGTAATGTTCATGCAACCAACATCTGTAGGGCCTTGTGCCCATAAATGTGTCGGTAAAGTCTGTAGTCGGTGATCCATGTCTCGGGACACGTAGTGCCCTTTGAAATCACGTAAAAATAATCTTACTCCTTCCGGAGAACAACATATAATAGCTCCTAGTGCTTTCAAAGTTTTTATGCCTAACAAGTTTTCTGGACATGATTTAGTAAGTAATAAATCTGTGGTTCGTGTCAAGGGACCGATCTTAAGTGGAAGAGGCTGTGTTACTTCGTTAATGATAGGTTTTCCTGAAAAACCAAGGGAAATATTCTGTGAGCCTGAGAGGGGTGCCCCTGGAACTTCACTACGTTTTATTGTTGTTCGGCTTGCCCCTGTATCAAGTAAGAATTTTCTATCTTGACCTAATAGTTCACTGTGTACATAAGGTCCTTCTTGATCTACAGGGACCTCAATAAGGGGTAAGCCAACTTCCCTCTCTAGGCTGTTTCATGAGTATCGTTGATAATCAGGATAGTCATACTGTGCGGTCTGATACATCTGTCGGGTCGTTGTTTGTGTGGCAGCAATAGGCTGCGGTGGTGGAGCTGGCATAGACTGTTGCGGAGCTGGCATGGACTGTGCATGCTGCGGGGCTCCTTGTTGGTTCTGATCCTGTCTAATTGGTCGTGGTCTTTCTTTTGCGTTACCTATGGCAATATTATGTTTTAAAACTGGACAATCGTATACATAATGACCTGGCTGTTTACAATAGTTGCACGTCCCTTTAACAGGACCTGTTGAAACACTGGACTGTGTTATACCCTTCTTATGACCGTCAGCTGGAACTGTCTGGGAAACTAGCATTTTCATTTTCGTGTCTTTCATGCGTCTATGTTCATGTTCTTGTTCTTCTCTAATTCTATTGTGATGGTACTGTAGCATTTGTAACATTTGTGATGGAGTGTTACCTTGCCAGGTACTCTCGAACTTCAATACTCTATTCTTAACTTGGGGCAAGGCATTTTCAACTAACTTTGTCACAAACAGATGTGGATACGACTCGCTACTTGCTTTTATTCCACTATTTATACCAAAACATTTCTCAAATCGGGAATAGAAATCACTAGTGTCTTCATCTGATTTTTGTTTACAGGCTGAGATTGCACCCCAGTCTTCCTTTTTCGTAGTTAATAAACGTGGCAGTACCTGTACTAGTAAACCTGGTAGTGCTTTGATTTTGTCCCCGAGCCCTGAACCTGGACCTCGAGCTTTTTCTTCGTTTTCTAATGCTGTCCAATCTATCTTCTGGTCTCCCACCTCCCAATCCTTTTCCTTGAGTTTTTCGTAAATGCCCGCAGGCATTAATACCTTCAATATTGTCATAATGTCGGGGTAGGTATATTCTCCCATGAGTAACATATCTTTAATTTCACGATGGAAACCTGCTGGGTCTTTATTATGACTGGGTACCACTTTCTTCATTTCTAATAGTTCTATTTTAGATATGGGTGTGTATACAAACACACGTTTAAACTCATTGTCATCACCTTTTATCGGGTGCACTTCGCGTAAGGGATTCTGTCTATCCATGTAATACGTCGTTCTTTCCTTGATGGGCAGTGAGACATGTTCGGGACATACAAAAAGAATGTACTGCCTTCTAGATTCTAGTATTTCTCTAATTAACTTAGTACCGGAACCTCTCCATTTATTCGTGAGTAATTCAGTCAATATATCAGGTAAGGGGCCAGGATCGGAGTGTTGGCTTTTATATAATATAAGGAGTTGTTGAATCATATAGATACCAGCTAAACGCTGTTCATCTGGGGCGAGGTTCAAAAACGTATGTGCTAGTGTATCATCACCATATTTTCCAGGACTATCAACCCAGTGAACGGCTGACCTGGCTAATTCTTGTTCGTCCATAGAATCGAGTATATGATAACCCCTTCGTTCTCGGAGTAATTTGTCAGCGGCTTGGAACGAATGTTCGGGGGACCTTATATTTATTATAGGAGTTTGGAATTTTCTGTTATTATCTGAACGTATCGGACATATCGGATCAGTAAAGCATCTAGTATCATTGCAAGATCTTCCTCTACCTACATAGGCCATGGTTTCTAACTGTCCTGTGGGCAGTTCTAATTCTTCCTCGTCCTCGATTTGTTCTGGTTCGTCTACTGCTAATCTTTCCTCGTGTATTCGTTCCATTTCTTTGCGGATCTTTCGGCTCATAGCTACTATGCATGATCGTTTATCATGTCTCCCCTCTGATATATTCTTACCCCATGTGGTAAGAATCTGCATTTCTTCCGGATTTACCCCTGGTTGATCTTGATTTCTGATCGCACAGTTTATGAGGAAACGTAACAGTTCCCCCTGTATTTCCACCTTTTGATACTCCATGGCTCTGTTAATACTCTCAGGGTCTCGCCCTGACTGAACAAAATGATATATATTTTCTAAATGTGCAGTCATTCCTGGTAGCTTCCCTAAATATATTGCAGCTCGTCGGATACGTAATGATGCCAGCATCATTTCGTCCCCTTTTCCGGGCACAGGGTCATATCTACAGTCTATTAGAAGTTCCTTGAGCGTGTTGGGAGTTACTAGTTTGGGCGTACGTTGGTGGGCTAATTCTTGAAAAGAAAGTTTATTTGTTCTGGGTGGCGTAGAAAAAATGCTTGATGTACCTCCGGTAGCACCACCTGGGGTGCTGGATGTGAAAGGATTCGTTGAACGTGATATAGCAACCATAGGTGTGGATGCGGGTGTAGAAACAGATGTGCTTGCCGGAACTTGTGTCGGGGTTTGCTGTTGCAGAGGTACAGACGGAGGAGGGTCTTGGCGTTGAACCCCCTCGGCAGACTGTCTATGTGGCGCAGCATTAGCATACTCGGGAGCTGCGTCGTCTAAATAAGAGGAAAGAAAAACATCTTCTGCGGTTCTGGGATGCCCTTTGGGATGTGCTTTTATCGGAAACAATGGGGGTGGCAAGTCTCTTGGTATCTCCGGGGTAGCCTTAGGTAGTCCTTCGGCCAGAAGAGGATACATACCATTCACAAGGGCATTTCTTTGTCTGTCTGTTTGTTCTGACTTTACTCGAGTACCTTCTTCAATTAATACACTTTCTCGAACTTTATTTGAATTCTCCTTACTCTTCTCTTCCTGTCTACGTGCTTTTTCTGTGCGTCTATACGATTCTTTACGCCTTAATTCAATGGCGTCTTTCTGTGATTGTCTAGCTTTCTTTTTCCATAATTCTTCTTCTACTTTCACAATGCAATCTGCATCCCAGGTCCCAGCTGCGGGCCACCTCTGACTTTCTGGTAATTCCTTGGTGTAGTCTACCCATAGATCAAGAAATAATATGGCGTCTAGGCCATGTTTATGATACATGAAGTACCCTGGAGTGTCCCTAGGAGGAATGGGAACAGCTTCTTCGAGTACCCCTTTTCTAGTTGTGATCTGTCTTAATTTCGAAAAGAGCGGCATATTGAGAACTGATCTGATACCTAATTTTGAACACGTTTAATACCATAAAACACAATAATGAACAGTCATTCACACCACAATATACAGAACGTATTTAAAACATTTTAACATTTTACATTTAAATAAAATAGACAATGATGGCCAATTAGAGAACTAGTCACTAGGCATAATACTCGATACTAACTAGGTAAATCTGAATTATATACTAGACATACTTGATATACTGCTAAACAGTACAGATACACTGCTGAAACAGTGCAGACCGGATTTGTGTACCCAAACCCGTCTTGACCGGCACAACCTATGTGCACGTCAGAACGCCTCCCCGATAATGGTACTCACCGGGTAGCTCGGAACGGAAGGCCTCGGAACTGAACTGAACTTGAACCGGACTGGACTCGACTCGAAACTTCGGAAACTTCGGAAACTGGTGGGCCTCTGTATACCTCGAATCTTGCTCTCTCAGCTAGGCTCTGGTCGGGATACTTCGCACTTCTCACCGCCTCGTCTGGGTGTTGATCGCAGCCTCAGTTACCCCCGCTCGGCAGGAGGGAGATACAGGAAATCCTGTGGGTACGCGTTGTTGTCCGTCCAGCTGTGACAGGAGACCGGGCCTGCAACGCACCGCCGGCGCGTGAGATGAGAAAGTGTCCCTATTCGGGCGCCATTTCTGTGGTAAATAATTTAATTACCGGAACTTAATTTGATGCGGAAAATCTATAACAATAGCTCAGTAAAATAAGAGGCAGAATCCGTGGTATTAGAGGTTCGGAACAGGCTTTATTCCATAATCAATTTAAATCGATGAGCTCCATATTCCATCACCACGAAGGTTCAGGAAGTGAAGACCGTACTTTATTGATAAGTAATCATTTTTATACAATAGGCATTACAGTGAAGCAAATGCAGGAGGCGTAACAATTGATAGTAAAGATAAAACATACATGCGTAGCAAAAGTGGGTGTAACTGGGTGTAACTAGAGAACGTCATCAAGTATGATGTCATAATAGGGTGGTACCATGAAAGAATTTCGCAATGTCAGCAGAAATACTTGGCAGAAATGCGCGCGCAGCAGCATGACGTGTGATTGATGTGCAACTAGGGGGTGAAGGGGACTTGACATTTAGCTCTACATGTGGCGACAGAAGTCTGGAGGGTCAAGTCAACCTAATCCCAAATCATATCTAACATCCTATGTTTAAAGAACTATGTTATCCAAAAGAGAGGCCTTCTTGGAGTAGAATCTTATTCTATACTGACTATTCTGACTGTTAGTGCGTGTACAAGCGTCTAAGTGTCTACACTAGATGCGAGGGCAGGAATCTTCCATAGTAACAGGGCTATGAATTACTTGCATAATGACAGAGAAGCCGGGCCTTTGCTCGGTAGCTGGAAGACTGTTTACTTAAACTACTAGACAGGAATGCATTGGGTAGGGAGCGGAGCAGATAATTTCGAAGGTGAAATACAGTTTTTTGGCAGGCAACAGGCTGATGTCAGGCACCGTTAGCTGCGCAGAGAATGAGGACAAAGTTCATGGATACAGATGCGAGCTCAGACTGAAGCTTTCAGAGGCAGAAGGCAGGAAAAGCTTGATGGCAGAATCAGGGCCTACTTGCCTGGACTGTAAAATGGCATAAGTGAACCATATAAAGCCGGTGGCCTTTCATACTTAGGAATGGAATATCCGGCCCATTCATGGCGGATCTGAAAGAGGACATGTTGGCGGTGGACGCACATGTGTTTGCGTCTTCATAACTGGAACTGGAGGGAACATACATGTACTTGTGATTTATACATGAAACCGTTGGGGTCCAAGATAGGGGACATAACTGACCAGAAAAATCCATATTTCCACAATACGTGGCCTTAACCGGTGGGCTCGAAGGTCTACTTTTTTTTTACTCTCCCTCAAGGGCTGACAGTAATTGGGGGCAACTTTAACCCGGTTATGCAGCCTTCTCTTGACACGGCAGGTGTTCCCTCCGCTTCCCGCCTTGCCTCTGCTAAGCGCCTCTCTGATTGGTCCTCTTCCCTGGGTCTCTGCGATGCTTGGAGCGTCTGGAACCTCCGCCGAGAGCAATACACACACACCTCCGCGGCTCACCATACCCACTCCCGCATTGATTTGGTCCTACTGCCGGCCACCGATTGACAGTTGGCATCTGGGGTTACTATTCTCCCCTGAGGTATCTCCGATCACTCCCCTGTCTCCCTCCATTTGGGGCTTGCCCCCAATGGAGTGCGCACGATTTGGCGAATGAACGCATGGTTCTTATAAGATGCGGAGTTCGTTGAGGCCCTTGGGCAGGAACTGAAGCATTATTTATTGGTCAACAAGGGATCGGTTCCCTCCCCGGGCACACTGTGGGAGGCTGCCAAGGCTACCATGCGGGGTGTGGCTAGAGGCTTGGTCGACGCAAAGAGAGCAGCCCAGACCGCCCGCCTGATGCAACTCGAGGCTCAGGCCGCACAGTTGGAATCAACTCAGGCCGCTCCAGAGGGTGCCCGCTCTGCGCGACAGCTCTCATTGCTTCGAGAGGAGATCTGTGAGATCTCCCTGGACTCAGCTAAAATGTTATGGCGTACCTCGGTGGCACGTGTATATGGCTGGGGAGACAAGAACGGGAAATTACTCCATAATTTGGTCTCCTATCCCAAAGCCAACCGTATAATCCCTGAGATCCGCAACGCGGCTGGCACTCATCATTTTACCTTGCGTGTCATCGCCCAAGCCTTCGTGGGTTACTGTGCCCAGGTTTAGGCAGACCGACCACTGAGGCCTCCCTAGCTGACCGATAGGAGGGGGCCGCGATTCAATTACCCCGCCTTGCCCAGACTGTCTCGGAGGATCTGGACCTCCCACCTTACCCCGGAGGAGATACATGGAGCCATTTCCCTCTTGCATTCCGGCAGGACGCCAGGGCCTCACGGCTACCCCAAGGAATATTATGCGGCCTAACGCGACTTGCTGGTTCCTCACTTAGTCGATCTTTTCCGACACGTGGTGGAAACGGCGTCCTTCCCTCCAGAGACTGACGTGGCCACTCCTAAGAAACAGCCACGCTGCCTCTCCTGCACGGATTACCGCCCCATTTCCATCATCAATACCGAGATAAAAATCTTTGCCACTGCCTTAGCCCAACGCCTCCGCCCCCTCCTACACGAATTTGTTCACCCAGACCAATGTGGCTTTATGCCTGCCCGAGATACCCGGCACTGCATATGCCGCCTCCACCTCGCGCTCGTGCACCGCCACCAGCTCACCCCGTACTTGGCCCTACTTTTTATCGACTTTGAAAAGGCCTTTGATACGATTGACTGAAATTACATGGAGGATGTGCTGGATGCGATGGGATTTGGCCTCCCATTCAGGCGTTTTATTTGTCCTGTATTCCAACCCTAAGGCACGGGTCCTGACCAATGGCGCGCTCTCAGAGGCGTTTTCCATCCAGAGGGGCACCCGCCAGTGCTGTCCCCTTTCACCACTCTTATTTGCTCTGGCGATGGAGCCCCTGGCTTCCCTCATACACAATGATCCCCGCATCCATGGTTGGGCTTGGGACCCCTAGCGCGTAGACAAAGTCGCCCTGTATGCGGACGATGTCCTCCTCTTCCTGGCGGACCCCGAGGACTCTTGTCCACGCTGCTTGGAAGTCCTTCACACCTTTGAGCAGGTCTCCGGCATGCGGCCCAACCCAGCGAAATCTACTCTGGTTCCCCTTCACCCGTAATGAGCCTGCTTCGACTGGCAGACAACTATCCCCTTGCGCAGGCAATCATTCAAATACTTAGGAGTTTGGGTGACCTTGCTCCTGGAGCTTGAGTGGACCCTCAACCTTACACCCTTGGTTACCAGAGCCAAGGCAGACCACAAACGCTGACAGTCCCTCCCTCTCAATCCCCTTGGCAGAAGTGCACTCTTTAAAATGATGGTTCTCCCCCGCTTTATATATATTCTTCAGAACATAACCTTTCATCTCTGGTTCCGCAAGATTGATGGTCTGCTCACCCGGTTTTTGTGGAAGGGTGGGAGGCCACGTATGGCCCTGGCTCACTGTCGGATACCTTTGTATGACGGTGGCATGGGTGTGACTAATCTTCACCTTTTATTATTTGGCCACCAGACTTATTGTTGTTCATTACTGGTTCGCCGGCGGCTGGTCCGACCCGGCGTACCAGGTTGAACTCCGGACTTTGGACTTCCCACAGCTCCAGGCCTCCTTGTACGGGGCCCCCATACCACAAGTCCTCCCCCCTATCACTAGGGCAGTCTTACTGACTTGATGCACTGCCTTGCTCCATACAAGAAGGGATGGGAAGCTTACCCAACACACACCCTTGTGGCATGGTATCTGGCTGCGCGAGACTTCGACTCTCCGGGACTTCTGTCAATGGGACCACATTGGGATCTCGCTTCTTGGGGACGTCTGGGTTGGGGATCATATCAGGGCCTTCTCGGATTTGCAGCAACGCTACTCCCTTCATGCCTTCCAGTTTTACAAGTATCTGCAGCTTTGTCACGCCCTCACTGTCCACATTCCATCGCCCACCTCCCTTTCCGAATTCAGTCCCCTTGAGGCCCAGGTTATGATGGGGAATTTGGGTGGGAGGGCAGTTTCACGGATCTACCGCTCCCTTGTGAACAAAGGCCCTGCGACCCTGGATTCACTGCGCTCCCGCTGAGAAGGTTGGCTTGGTCTCCTGGAGGATTCAGACTGGCGGGATGCTCTCATGGCTCCCAAAGCCTTAACGACCTCCTCCAAATTATGCCTAATCCAACTCTACTATTTGCATACGGCGTATCTTACACCTGTGCATCTGTATAGAGCTCGATTGCGCCCCTCCCCATCCTGCACATGGTGCGACCACGCCCCAGCTGATTTTTATCATGTGGTCTGGCAGTGGTCTGGCAGTGCCCTGCCCTTGCAACATTCTGGGCAGGGGTGGAAGTAGACCTTACACAGACTTTGGGTTGGGTAGTCCCTCATGACCCACTACGTCTACTCCTGGGAGTGTTTGATGGCCTGGATGGCTCTTGGGCCGACAAGCGTTTCCTTGGGACCGCAGTGGCAGTGGCAAAACAGGACATTGCGGCGGCCTGGTCTCAGGCCAAGCCCTCTACTGTGCGGAAATGGCGACGGGGGTGGATTGGTGTGCGACCCAGGAGGAACCTCTCTTTGAGGCTCGGGTTGCCCTGAACTGTTTGAAAAGATCTGGGGTAAATGGCTCAATTTACTGTCTTGATTATTGTATGGGTTCATATATATTTCGATACATTTGCACAGGTGCTTATTCTAGAGCCCGATGATCGGGTCTATGTCATCACCTTTACTGTTTATGATCCTCAAGGTACTGTGCTTGACTTTGCTGTCACTGTGAATGTTTGCTTTCACCTAAATGTCAATAAACTTGATTATCAAAAAAAAATTGTTACTGCGGTCCTTCAACTGTAATGTTGTTTCAATGCCATAATCACTTGACTTCCGAGGCTTTTCTTCCTTATTTTCTCGGTGGTTCTTACCACAGTGGTTTTGGGGCGATATTGTTCCTTCTCATGTAACTTCCTACACAAGTCCAGTCTTCTATTTTAATTTAGACCGGCTAGTTCTCTTCGACATCTTTTGGTAGGATCGGTTCACAGACTCTTCCCTGGGTGGGGTATAGCTATTGCATTTAATTCAAAATTTCAGGAATCTGTGGCTAGATGTCGCTATAAGATGAACAAGTTACTCACCTTTGGTAACAAATTATCTGGTAGAGACATAGCCTAGCTACAGAGTCCTTAACGCCTGCCCATCCTTCCCAGGCTGCTTTTAAAATGACCTCAGTCTCCAGCAGTGCACACATGCAAGTGCAGAAAAGACTGCTGGTCTCTAAACTGCCCTTCCCTATTTTATACTGGGGACTTAAAGGTAGTTTCAATCACCCTGGCCTATTATGTACTAGGGACTTATGGAGGAGGTCATGCCAATCACAGGGGTACTCTAACCCATAGTGTACCCTAGTGTATGTAGGTGTTTTCACTGTATTCTAAGTCTCTCTTTCAGCATACCACTGGCCCTGAGTCTGGTTATGCAGAGCCCAGGGTCAATCAGAGTCAGTTACCACCAGTACCAGTCAGCAAAAAGTAGGGGGGTGCCCAGGGCACAGGATGACTTTGCAACACACACATCAATTTATAAAAATAGGAAATATTTGTATCTTTAAAGTGACAAAAACCAGTATAGGAAACAGGAGATACTAATTTTGAAAGAATTAACACTTCCTACCTCTAAAAAGCCTATTGCGCCAACTTGAGACATCTGGTCGCGCTTGTTCGGGACACAGTCGAGGTTTTAGGCTGACTGGAGCCCTGCTTGGATACACTAAGTGGGAGGCCCCGGTCAAAATGTAACCTTCAGACTTAGAAACTTTTTGGCAGGATTTTTCTCTCATCGCTGTGCGGTCCACTCCTGCAGGCCAATTGCGATGCTACATCGTTGGCTTGATTCTGTATGAGGCCCTGATCTGAAAGAGACACGTTAGTGATAGATTCCTTATCTTAGAATATCCCCGGCGTCAGACTGGATCCGGAAAGTTTTTTGTCAGCAGTACCCCTGCGCGTCGGTAGGTGGCGTCGTGCGGCACCGCGACCGTCGCTGACGTCACGGAGACTACTTAGGCTCCACCAATGCGCGCTGACGTCAGTTCTTTCTTTTTCCGCGCCAGCAAGCGCAGATCCGGTTAGAGTACGTGCCCTAGTCACTTTTTGACTAACTTTTTTAGACTTTTGTCTCTACTTCTTTTGAGTCTTTGACTCCTAGTGCCAAGTAGGGATGCCTGGGTTTAAATCCTGCCGGGCCTGTCGCCGTACGATGTTGGTGGCTAACCCCCATGGCATCTGTCTCTACTGTCTGGAGTGCGACCATGACTCCTGGTCATGTTCCGACTGTCTGGCCATGTCTCCGAAGGCTTTGTGGGAGCGGTCCTGAAAACTGCTGGAGGCCAGGCAGTCGTCTCTGCACCGTTCGAGGTCCAGGGGTCACTCGAGGGACCGACCGCGGAGCCATCATCATCGCTCCTCGGTGTCAAAGTCTTCACCCTCAGAATCGGGTAAGAGACGTCACAAGAAAAAGTCGAAGCAGCGTGTTCGCTCTCCGATTTTCCCCCCCGTCAGTCTCCGGACGCAGACGAGGGGGCCAGGGGTCCTTCCCCTGCGGCTCCGTTGGAGCCTGGGAGTCCTGCGGCCTATCCACCCTATCTGGGTCCGTCGGTGACTCCGGCCCAGGTGCAAGAGTTTCTTGCCGCCATGGACCGCATTCTCAGGCCTGGGGCTCCCGCCGGCGCGCCTTCGGGCCCCGCGGTCCCTATTGAGCACCCTTGCTTGCCACCGGCTCCGCCGCCAGTGGCTTCGGCCCTGGCGCTGCAAGGTCCTCCGCCGGCAGCTCCGGCGCCGCAAGGTCCTCCGCCGGCGGCTCCGGCACCCCCTGCGGCTCCGTTCCCGGCGCCGCCTTGGGTTCCATTCGTCCCACCACCGCCCTTGCCCTAGTTTGCGGGCAATTTTGCTCCGGCTTGGGACCCTAATTAGGACATGGAGCCGGATCGGCAGTGCGAGTCTGAACATGAGTGGGTAGAGGACTCTGAGGATGCAGGTGGCCTTGACCTCTCCTCTGAACCTGGTTTTGCGTCTTCTCCCGCTGTCATGGAGGAGGGCGCCACATATACTGTGGTGCGCCGTAGAGCAGCTGAGGCCCTTGACCTTGATCTGCCTACTGTCACTCACTAAACAAACCTCCTTACTGAAGTACTTCAGCTGGCGGCAAGTTCTGTGGAACCTCTGCTTCCGTTTAATGAGGCCTTGACGGATGTTTAGAGGAGCACCTGGTCTAGGCCAGCCACAGGGGTTCCTGTGGATAAGAACGCTGCCAGGCGTCATCGCCCGTCACCGGGTGACCCGGCCTTTTTGACAAATCATCCGACTCCAGGGAGCCTGGTCATTCAGGCCTCCACTTCCCAAATTCCGTTCCCTACCGTCCCACTGTATAAGGAATCGAAAAAGCTGGAGCAGTTTGGCAAGAAGTTATTTTCCTCTGCCAGCTAGGGGCTGCGGTCAGTCAACACTGCATGCCTCTTGGGCCGCTACTCTCATGCTGTGTGGGACACAGTGGCGCAGACACTGCCCGGAAGAGGTTCGGGCTATACTTTCCCAAGCTGTTGCGGAGGGGGAGGATGCTGCGAAGTTCGCCATTCGGTGTGGGCTGGACACCGCAGATTCTTTAGGGAGAGCGATCTCCACGACAGTGGCCCTGTATCACCATGCCTGGCTGCGGTCCACTGTGTTTTCGGGGGACGTCCAGAGTTCCCTCATGGACACGCCCTTTGATGGTACTCGCCTGTTTGGCGATAAGGCAGACAGTGCGCTGGAGCGTTTCAAGGACTCTCGGGTACTCACTCACTCTTCTACCTTTCGTTCCTTACGTGGCCACGGAAGGGGCGCCCCTGCATGCTCGTTCAGCCAGAAGCCTGCGCAGAACCAGACTCAGCGCAGCTGTGGGCATGGAGGCCGCCGTGGCGGCACAGGGGCCAGCGTGCGGGTCAGTCCACCTCCGCTCCCGCAGCATCCGCCTCAAAGCCTTCCTAGTCCGGGCTTTGGGGTGCACCCCATGCCAGTGGGCGGCAGGATCCGACATCACCTTCCCCACTGGCGTTCTGTCACTTCAGACTGCAAATTGTCCAGAGGGGTTACTCCCTCCCCTTCGAGTCTACGCCCCCTACCATGCCACCTCAGTTCCACCGCATGTCAGGGGATCACTTTGCGCTTCTCCAACAGGAAGTCACGGCCCTCCTGGCCAAGGGGGCCATCGAGCGCGTTCCTGGGCCAGTAGTAGGACGTGGTTGTTATTCCCACTACTTTCTGGTCCCCAAGAAGGACAAAGGGGGCTTGAGCCCCATCTTGGACCTCAGGAACGTCGATCGCTTTCTCCGGAAGGAGAAGTTCAAGATATTGACTCTGGCTCAGGTTTTGGCTGTCCTCGACCCTGGAGACTGGATTGTAGCATTGGACTTGCAGGACGCATTTTTTCACATTCCCGTCCTGCCGGCCCACCGGCGTTACCTGCTGTTCCCAGTAGGCCAGGAGCATTTTCAGTTTGCCGTGCTCCCCTTAGGCCTTACCAGTGCCCCTCGGGTGTTCACGAAAGTGATGGTGGTGGTCGCAGCTCATCTGCGCTGGTCAGGGGTGTCAGTCTTCCCCTAGCTCGACGACTGGTTGTTGAAGGCGGGCGCACCGCA
The DNA here is from genome assembly GCF_964204655.1 of Triturus cristatus. Lineage (NCBI taxonomy): Eukaryota > Metazoa > Chordata > Amphibia > Caudata > Salamandridae > Triturus > Triturus cristatus. Next base: position 461,776,057 of record NC_140582.1, on the reverse strand, counting down.
GACAGTCGTCGCCCACCTTCAGACTACGGCCGACCTCCTGCATTTGCTGGGGTTCTCCATCAACGTGCCGAAGTCGCACCGGAGTCCCTCTCAGAAGCTCCCCTTCATCGGAGCGGTTCTGGATTCGACGCGGTTTCAAGTTTATCCTCCCGAGCAGCGAGTCAGTGATATTCAGGCTATGATTCCGATCTTTCAGCCTCTATCCCGGGTTTCGGTCAGGATGACCCTCCGGCTCCTGGGCCTGATGGCCTCCTGCATCCTGCTAGTGCAACATGCCAGATGTCATATGCGGGCTCTGCAGTGGGACTTGAAGTTCCAGTGGGCACAGCATCAGGGCAACCTGGACGATCATGTCCAGATCTCGGAGGACACTGCACGACAATTACAGTGGTGGCTCACGAATTGCGACTGGGTCAATGGCAGATCTCTCTCCCTTCCCCAACCGGAGCACACAGTGGTGACGGATGCGTCCCTCCTGGGATAGGGCGGCCACTTGGGAGAGGCAGAGATCAGAGGCCTCTGGTCTCCAGCGGAGTCCCGGCTCCATTTCAAACTTTTGGAGCTTCGGGCGATCCATCTTGCACTGAAGGCATTTCTTCCCTCTGTCCGGGGAAGTGTAGTGCAGGTGTTCATGGACAACCCCACCGCCATGTGGTATTGCAACAAACAGGGCCGGTGGGGTCGTGGACCCTATGTCAGGAGGCTCTGCGCCTCTGGACATGGCTGGAACATCAAGGCATTACCTTGGTGGTTCAACACCTGGCAGGTTCTCTGAACGCCAGTTGGACAAACTCAGCTGCCGGTGCTTGATGGATCACGAATGGCGTCTGAACTCGCACGTGGTGCAAGGTCTCTTTCTGCAGTGGGGAGAGCCCTGGTTAGATCTATTTGCCACCAAAAAGAACGCGCAATGTCATCAGTTCTGCGCCTTGGAATTTCCAAGGCGGCACTCGCTTGGCAACGCTTTTCGTCGCGAGTGGAGTTGCGGTCTGTTGTACGCCTTTCCGCCCATACCACTTCTGCCCAGAGTGCTGAAGAAGATTCGGCACAACCGGGCCCAAGTCATCGTTGTGGCTCCGGATTGGGCACGAAGATACTGGTATCCTGAGCTACTCAGCATGGCGATCAATCACCTGATCCTACTGCCTCTTCGGGAGGATCTTCTGTCGCAGCAGCAGGGGGCCTGTGCTCATTCTGAGCCTGTCCAGCCTCCACCTCCATGCGTGGAGATTGAGCAGCGACAGTTGACAGCTTTTGATCATCCTCCCGAAGTCTGTGATGTCATTCCGGCAGCCATAACAACAAGGAAGGGTTTGGACTCAAATCAGTAAGGCTGAGCCCCTAATCATTAATAAACAACAGAATGCCAGTACTGATAAATAATTCACCTTTCTTCAACAGAACATTGACATTAAACAATGTTACCACAAGACCTCTATTTCCGTCTGAATTAATCAAAATGTATTCATAACCAAAGTCGTTTTTATAAGTTCATGAAATTCATTAGTAACATTGAAGCACATTCGTACCACCACACACGCACCATTTCTTTTTTCAAAAGAACATCTTTAAAAAAAAATCTTATAAAAAACATCCACCATCAATTCACTTGCATCCACATTTTACCACACTGTTCCTCTCATTCTATCTCATTCACCAACTGGAAACACTCTACTCCCATACCAACAGCTATACACACAACAACATACTAATCACAGAAAAACTACAAAACACATTTGAAATACTGCGATTCAAGTGAAAAAGCCAATAGAAGAAAACATCTCCAAAATTACACAACAAATTTGCACACACTTATATACATTCAATTGGCTACAAACAGGTCGAAGCGTTTCGAACACCCTAAAATTCAGAGGTTCTCCTCATGACCGACAAGCTGTAAAAAACACAAAACAAATGCCTCGATGTTATTTCCACAATAATATCTCCTCCCTCCTGCTCAGCCCTTTAAAAGCATAGACTGCTTACCTCAATTGAGTTACTAGATCAGCCGATCTAGATTTCCAATGGCTTCAAACACTTTCTGTAACAACAGTGGTGGACAACTAATTAGTGACTAAACAACACACGTACCCAACAAAGTCTCCGATCAGTCAGTCATAAGGATATCCTTACTTTGATGAGTACCGTGAAATGTACAGGAACAAATAACCACTATGTTCGATCAAAATTATTTTCTTTTAGCGGGTGTCCTGCAGAGGACACACAAAAATATAAACAGAAAGGTTTATGGAACTGTGGGCATTGGATTAAAATACGAAACTCAGCATAGCCAATTTTAAAACAAATATAGGCTACCTTATGTTTGGTGGACTGTCCATGGTCGTAACGGTAGGAAGAATCCGTGCGCGGTGACTCGTTTTGTTTCCTGGAAAGGCAAGGTCACCGATTACTTCAGTAACATGAACCAAAACTGACAAGCATTTCTTCTGTCCTGGTTTCCTTGCAGAAAAGACGTACCTTCAACGCGAGTCAAAAAATCCTTTGCCGTGGTCTTGTATAGACTAACATGTCTCTCAGACTTATTCCTCTTTTGTGGGCGAACATAGGTTTGGGGAGGTCGAGGTTACCACAGTTTAATAGCCTCCAATGTTTATTCACAATTTTTGTCACCTGGTTGGAATTGGTGTTGTACGTAGTGACGCATATTGGTCTCTGCTCGGGGACCTTGGGGACTCTTGGTTCCAATAGGGCTTCCCTATTGTTGTTGCAAGCCCTCTTCATAGCTATGTCTAAGATTCGATCGTGGTAGTTGCGTTTCTTCAGTTTCTCTTGAAGCTCTGTAGCCTGTTTTTTGAAATCCCTCATCTCGGTGCAGTTCCCCCGAAGGCGGAGGAATTGTCCATAGGGAAGGTTGTCCCGGAGGTGTCAAGGATGGAAGCTGTTGTATAGCAGTAAGCAGTTCTTCACTGTGACCTTTAAGTGGGTGGTGGTCTTCAAAGTAACATCTTTCGGTTAACTATTAAGGTCTAGGAAAACCAAATTGGTACGTGATACAGTGCTGGTGAATTTGAGATATACATTTTGTTGATCAAGCCAGTTCATAAAGTCTTCGGTAGATGTAATGTCTCCCTCCCATATCACCAGCACGTCATTTATGTAGCGTTTCAAATTCTTTATGTGACTGATGAATAAGTTGTCTTGATGTAAGATTTTTTTGGTCTCCAAATGATAGACATAGAGACCAGCTATGCTGGGAGCAAATGTGCTCTCCCTGCTGGTCCCGTGTCTCTGGAGATAGAGAGTGTCTTTGTAAGCAAAACATTTTTTGTGAGTGCCAGAAAAACACACTCCATGACCACTTTGCTTGGTGTTTGGTAATCCTAGTCCGTGTTAAATAGTACATCCTCTATGATGGTCAGGGTCTCAGCATTTGGGAGGCTGGTGTAGAGGCTTCCCACATCTAGTCCCATAAGGAGATTTTTGGTGGGATCAAATTCCATCCCCTGAAGTAGTTGTAGTACTTCCTTCGTGTCTTTCAAGTACGTCTCGGTTTTTTGGACCAGTGAACGGAGGATAGCACCTGCAAATTTTGAAAATGGCTCAAGAATGGAGTCAATGCCTGACACTGTGGGGCGGCCTGGAGGTTTCCCAAGATCCTTGTCGATCTTGGTAATGGTGTAAAAATAGGGGTTCCTGGGTGACTTCTTTATGAGGAACTCTGCTTCCTTTTCGGAGATCCAGTTATGTGAAACTGCTTCTTCCACCATTCAGTCTATCCGGATCCTGATGGATTCCGTAGGGTCTTCATGTAGTATTTCATAGTTCCTGCAGTCTTCCAAGAGTCTACTGCATTCGTTGTCATATGCAGTTGTGGTTTTGATGACAATAGCCCCCCCTTTGTCAGCTGGCTTTATTGTGATGTCGCTGTTGGTTGAAAGCTGTCGTATTGCTTCTTTTTCTTCTCTGGATGTGTTATTGAAGGTATGGATGTCCTGGGTGTTCATATTTTCTACCTCTTTCATCACTGCCTTCTCAAAAGTTAGTAGTTCAATAGGGAGTGTGGAGTCGGTGGGGGTAAAAGTGGATTTTACCCTTAGTCCTGTGACTTCTTTTTCTTCTCCAGGTAATTCCTTATCCTTGAAAAAGGCTTGTAATATGAGTTTGCGAATTAACTCTTTCATTTCTGCACAGATTTTAAATCTGTCGAGATTGCTGGTGGGAACAAAGCCCACACATCTCACTAAAACATCCTTCTGTGCTGGTTTCAGTGTGTGTTCCGTCAAATTGACCACTAAGTTATCCTCCTGCTCGTTGATGGTTGGTCAGTGCGCCTGTCATACTCCTGATGGAGATGCGTGGCGTCTCTGCTTCCGTTTCTGACCAGTGGACATTGTTGCCCCGCCGGTTCCTGCTTCTCCGTGGTCCTGGGCATGCCCCTAAAAAAGGTGGTGGTCCATAATAGTTGTAATCGTAATCCTGTGGTAGCCAATGTTGGTAGGGTCCTCCCATAGGTGGTGGGCCGTAAGGATATGGCGGATAAGCCGGTGGTCTTTGGTAGTTCCCCCATCCTCTCTGTCCTCTGTTGTAGGGTCTCTGGTATTGATTGCCCCCTCGTTGGTATCTAGGGCCGCTGTCCCTGCTGGAATTGGAACTGTTTGATCCTGTGTCTGATGTGTTGGCATCAGATGTCTTTTCCTGAGTTTTTTGACACATAATCATCACGTATGTGTGGATAAACTTTCTCATGGCTGAAGCGTGCCATATCTTTTTTCAATTTATTATATTTGCTTTGTTTTCAATTTGATCTCAAAATCATTTTTTATTAAACATTTTTATATATTTTATACAATCAATAATCTTGTTGGCGGCAGCACCCGAATCTGGCCCTGGACGTTAGTACACTGCTATGGCAGTGCTTACCCATGTGCTGGTTGTGGTTTGAAAGAAGGAAGATATACAGTTCGGAAAATGATAGAAGAGTAGGAAAGGAAAGGAGGAAGAGATAGAATGGTCCGAAAGAGAGGTATACATTCACATTCACGGCACGACCCCTAGAGGTCGGTAGATCAGACCGCATATCAAAAAGTCCCCGGCTCAGGATTCTTGAGAGGAGTTAACAGAGCTTCCTCCGTAGCAGCAGTTTAGTGTCTCACAATCATAGGGGCTTGAATGGGTCTAGGGCCTTGTCCAGAGTCTCCCATAGCCCCTTGGATGATGCCTTCCATGGGGAGTACTGTAGCGCTAAGCTGTCGGCTCCTCTGAGGTGAGTAATCCAGTTCAGCCAACACTGATAGGTGGTTTTGCTAGAGAGTTTCCAGTTGGTTACCACCAGTTTAACAGCCGCTGTCAGTAGTAAGTCCATTAGCTCCTTATCATTCTCCGAGTGAAGATCCGATCTCATAAAGGCAGTGGTTAGGGAAGTGAAATCCCTCGTTGTTTTGATTTTGAACACATTGTCAATGAAGTCAATCACCCCTCCCCAGAATGTCTTGAGAGTTGGGCATTGGTAGATGAGGTATGCTAGGTCTCCCTTCTTTGTGTTGCAGTTCCAGCATAGGGGGTCATCCCTGAGGCCTAATGTGTGGAGGCGGTCTGGGGTCCAGTAGGTCTTGTTTAATAACCAGAATTTAGTTTGTGGGACGATTGGGGTAATCTTGTTTTGTGTGGCCGAGGACCAATGTGTTTTCCACTCCTGGTCTTTTAGTGGGTGGTGTAGTTGTTTGTCCCAGTATTCAGTTGTTTTTCTGTTGAGTTTGGTGCTATTAGGGCGTAGTAGCTTGTAAATTTGCGAGACTTGGAGACCTAGTTTATTGATGTTAGTAACTAAGCGGAAGATCGAGGGTTGGGTGCTGGTTAATTTTCTCTTAGTCAGGGCTGTTTTTCTCTTTAGGAATTTGTAACGGTCTAGGTCTTCTAGTTGAGATCGTGTTTTCAGGTCTGCGAAGGTAATAGGGGCTGTCCCCTTATCTAGTAGGTGTGGAAAGCTTATACCTTTCTCTATCCAAGACTCAAAGTTAAGACTCTTCCCCTTATATTTGATGCTCCTGTTTGACCACAGGAACTCTGCCTTGGATCCCCTGATGCTAACCTCCATTCTCCTGTCTACTTTTAGGAGTGCTATCTTCGTGTTTTTAAATATCAGCTTAGAGGTGTGTGGGTATGTGTTTGTCGTAAGTAGGGCAAGATGGTGCAAGTTGTTCAGGATGGCCTTCTCTACCTGTAGCTACACTGGTGTTTAGTCTGGCGTCTGGGCCACCCATTGAATTTCCTGCTTTGCTAGGAAGGCTAGTTGATAGGCTTTGAAGTCTGCCAGGGTAAGCCCTCCCTGAGCTTTCGGTAGCCTAAGCTTCTTAATACTGATTCTGGCTTTTTTGTCTCGCCAGAGGTATTTGGTGAACATGACGTCGATCTTTTGATGGAAGTCGTCGGTGAGGAGGAGAGGAAGCATGCTTGACAGATAGTTGATCATTGGCGTGATCATCATTTTTATCGTTTCTATGCGACCCCACCATGTGATGAATTTTGGGGACCAGGCCTCTAACAGGTTCTTGATTTTTTTTCCATGACTGACCTCTCATTGTGCCTTAGGGTGTTATACAAGTCGGTGTCGAAGAGTATGCCAAGGTACTTGATGTGTCCTGTCTGCCAAGTCAAGCCAGAATCGCCCAGCACATCCCTCGTGCAGTGTATGTTTAGTGGCTTGCACTCTGATTTTTCGTTGCTTAGTTTGTACCCTGAAAGATTGGAGTATTGTGTTATTGTGGTCATGAGGGCCTTTATGGAGGTTTTTGGTTGTTCTGTTGAGATCAGAATATCGTCCGCGTAAGCAGCTAATTATACTACGGTTCCCTTGTTTTCGACCCCTTTTATGTTCTCGTTTAGCTTTATGTCTTGGATTAGGGATTCTAGGGCCAGGAGAAAGAGTGTTGGTGGGAGTGGGCATCCCTGTCTGGTCCCCTGTTTCAGTTTGAAAGGGTCCGAGAGTGAGCCATTAATTGCCATACGGGCTGAGGGGCCCTGGTAGAGGGCCATGGCCATCTTTATGTAAGGCTCTCCCAGGTTGAAAGACCGCATGCATTGCTCCAGGAAGGCCCACGAGACCTTATCGAAGGCCTTTTCTGCATCTAGTGAAATTGCCACTGCCGGGTCTTGTTTCGTGGAGATTTGTTCTGGAATGTGGTAGAAAAGGCGTGTGTTGTCGCTAGATATTCTGTTGCGCATAAAGCCGACTTGGGTGTTGCTGATTAGTTTGGGCAGTACTGTGTTTAGTCCGACAGCTAGGATTTTGGCATAGACTTTGCAGTCCACATTGATGAGGGATGTAGGTTTGTAGTTTTTTTGCAGCGAGTGGTCCTTGCCCTCCTTAGGAATGACTATTATATTAGCCTCTGTCATGGATTGAGGTACCACCCCTGTCATTGCGGTCTGGTTGAAGACTTTTTTCATGGAGGGTATTAGTTGTGTTAGAAAGGTCTTATAGAAGTCCGGCGAGTAGCCGTCAGGTCCCAGGACCTTATTTTTTTTGAGGGTCTTGACTGCCCTTTAAATTTCTGCCTTGCTGATTTCCTGGCCTAGCTTTGCTGTTTCCGCTGGGTCTAGCTTGGGGAGCCCTAATCTGTCTAGGTATCTAGTGCATTTCTCTTGGTTAAACGACTGCTTTGAGTTATATAGCGCTACGTGGAATTTTTGGAATGTGCTGAGAATATCTTTGTGTCTCGTGTGAGTTTTGTTTTCGAGTCTGTTACTGACGAGATCGCTACCTGGTTTCTTTTGTGCTTCAAATAGTTTGCTAGTAGTTTCCCTTCTCTATTGGCTTCGCACAGGCTTCTTGCCTTGCATTTGCTGAACCAAAGTCCGGCCCTCTCGCTCAGGATTTTATTGTACTCGTATTTGTGTTGTGTTAGTGTGGCCAGGACTGTGTCGTTCTTTGTGTCTTTTGCGTGGCTTAATTCTAGTTTTTATATCTCTTCTTCTAGTTGGGTTAGACTTTTTGTTTATCCTTGCCTTGATATCTATTAGTTTACCCCTGATCGTAGCTTTCAGAGCCTCCCATAGCGTGCCTGCGCTAGTTTCTCAGGTGTTGTGGTGGTATAGTCTGATATGGCCTTCTCAATTTCTTCCCTATTTCCTCGGTCTGAGACTATTTTGCTGTTGAAACGCCACCTTCTAGGGGCTGTCTCGCTGTGGCAGTCGCTTAGTTTTAGGCTGAGTGGTCTGAGATAAGTCGTGGTGCTATATCTGATTGGTCAATTAGGTGTGTGTCCCTGAGATCAAAATGTAGTCTATCCTGGGGTAAGAGTTATGTGGATTGGAGTAGAAGGTGTAGTCACTAGTGTCTTGGTGTTGCAGTCTCCATGCGTCTTTGAGGTTGTATTTGGTGCAAATGTTTTGTAGTGCTGTGTGCAATTTCGTGGGGTGGTACGGCCAGGAGCATTATCTGTCTAGTGTGTGATCAAGTGGTTTGTTGAGGTCCCCTGCTACAATCGTGAGTTCGTCCTGGGGAGTTTGTCTAGTGCTTCTGCAACGCCTTCCCAGAATGTGGGGTCGTCAGTATTGGGGCCATATATGTTTGCTACATGGTATCTTTCATCCCCTCTTGATAAGTTTTTTAGTAGTAGTCTACCCTCCTTATCCCGGGATTGGGAATCTATCGTTAATTTTGATCTTTTGGCAACCAAGGTCAGGACTCCGCGTTTTTTCTTGTCAGCTGGCGAGCAGGCAGTGTGCGCTATCCAGTTTGCTCTGACAAGTTTTAGGTCCTCCTCTTCTAGTTTTGTTTCCTGTAACAGGATTATGTCGCCCTTTGTCTTTGCGAGGTAGTTCAGTATCTTCCTGCGCTTAATAGGGTGGGTTAGGCCCTTGACATTTAGGGAAACTATGTTTAGGTCTGCGGCCAGGGTGAGAGCCTTACTACTTGCCATCTGGTGTGGTGTGTTGTGGTGGTTTCGGATGTCCGACCCCCAGTAACCCGCTGGATCCGTTATGTACTGGACTCTCGGTGTGACTCCCTAGTGTTCTGTGTCGGATTGTGGGCGGTGTCCGCCGTTGTGTGAAGTGACGTATAAAGTGTGGAAAGAAGAAAAGGTTGGAAAGTAGAGATAGCATAGACAGATCAGAGCGGCTCCCTCCCCCTCTCCCCCCACTCCCTCCCCCACATCCCCCCCCCCCCCCCCCATTCACTTGCTTATTGGAGGTGCGACGACAGGATCGTCATTCCGCCTCCCGGAGACATGTTGTCCGTTAAGTCGGGATTGTTATCTCCGTAGTCCGAATGGGGTGAGGCCTGTTACGACCCCGCTAGATATTGTACGCCCGGGGACATGCGTTAGCTGATATGTTGTGTTCCTGAAATTTCCCCTTTGTCCTTCCGAGTATGGTGTTTGTTTGCTTCACCAGTCGGCTTGCGGTAGGTGTTGTTCATTACCCAGAAGGGCCTGTTTTGAGGTATATTGCGGCCTCTGTGAGGTAGATATTTTCCTGAGGTAGAATCGTTGTAAAGGGGGTGTGTCCTTCATGGGCATCTGGTGAGGGGCCACTCTTGACTGAGGCTTGTTGTGAGGTGTCCATGGATAGTGTTGTAGGACCGTCAAGGTAATGTTTCAGTTCTTTTGGGTCGGTAAAAAAGAGATTTTTTCCCTTGTCTATTATCTTGAATTTTGCGGGCTCTACAAAGGAGAATTGGATATTTTTACTTTTCAGTCTTTGTCGTAAGTCTAGGAAACCTTTTCTGGTGTCAACCGTGGGTTTGGAGTAATCCTGTGTGAGGATGATCTTGTGCCCCTTCCAGCTGATCTGGTGGTTTTTGCGTGCAAAGTTAAAGATGTCCTGTGTGTGCTGCGACCTAAGCGGCTTGCATATGATAGAGCGGGCGTTGTTAGACGTTGAGGATTTGAAAGCCGGGACCCTGTAAGCCTTGTCTATCTCGAATTGTTGGGTGATTTTCAGGTTGGAAATGTTTGGGGATCAGATCTTCAAGGAAAGTTGCGCACGATCCCGCTGCGTCTTCCGTGCCCTCAGGGATTCCCAGTATTCAGATGTTCCCTCTGCGGCTCTTGTCCTCCATGTCCGCTGTCTGGTTTAGTAATGCCCCTGTTTCTTCCTTTATTGATGTAACTTCCCTGTTCTTGTTGGTGGAGAGGTTCTCCACGTCGCTAATCCTTTGCTCAGCTGTAGCCAATCTAATGTGTACTGCATTTAGGTCGGCTCTGACTGCAGCTATCTCTAGTTGGATTGTGTATGTAGTGAGTTTTGTCATTTTTGCCAGTTTGTGTACTTCCGCTAGTTTCTTTAGAATCATTTCCAGGGTTCTGTTTATGTCCGGTTTTTGCTTGATCGGAGAGTCCGCTGGTCCAGGTTCGTTCTTGCTCTTCTTCTGTTGCTGCTGCTGCAGCTTTATTTCTCTTTCTGACATGGTGCGGGGTTGGCTGAGCTTAGGTTGTTTGTTAGTTCAGGGCTCTCTGGGTTCTTATATGGGGAACCTCTGTCCTCGCCCCGCACTGTTTCTCCTTGCTCTCTCTGCGGGTGGCAGCTCTCTAATCGGTTGGTAGGGAGAGCAGTATTCACTGATCCTTACGTGTTCCGTCTTCCCCTGTGTGCTCTTAGTCTGCTGTGGTTTGGTTGTTTGTGCCTTACTGTTACTGATCGCTTTGCTCCCCGTTCGCTTGTTTGCTGGATGGACTCCTGATGCGGCTACTGACTTGTGTGCCCACGACTGTCCTCACTCTCTATTTACCGTGTGGCTAGCAGCCCAGGTTCAGGGATTTGTGTTGGCACCGCTTTGGGACAGGTTCCAGCTCTCTTCTCTGTGTGTTGCTCCCCTGTGGCTAGGGCGCTAGAGCGCCGTTGGTGTGGTGTCTGGAGGGCCCCCCTGTTGTTCTTGACGCGTCTTTTTATTTTTGACTGGTTTGATTGCGCGCCTCCTGTTGCGCGCGAGGGCGTCCCTGTGAGGGTTATCCTTCTTTAGCCGGTATTGGGTGGATGCAGCTCGGTTCTGGCTTGGGGCAGGTTGGTCTCACGTCTGCCCGCTCTGGGCGCGCCCTGTGGGGTAGCGTAGCTCGCCGACTCACCCCCTCGCTTGTGCGCTCGTTGCTTCCCCCCCTTCCATGTGGGTGTAGGATATCTCGGTCACTGCTAGATTCCTTGCCGATCTTGCTGTTCGCTCTGTGCTCCCCTGTTCTAGGGGCCCCCCGTACGTACGTTCCAGCGCTTCTTCGCTGCACCAGTCCCTGTAGGTTTCGCCTTATACACCCCCAGCCATTTGGTAAAGCTTGCGATTGTTTACGGCAGTCTGCCCTCCCTTGCTAGTCTTTTATTTTCCGTTCAGGCGCCAGATATCTCAGGCTCTGCGCGCTTTAATCGCCTTGCTCCCCCGGTTGTGTAGCCCTTTGTTTTGTACAGCCCTACTTCCCTGCATTTGGCGCTGCCTTGGGCGCTGTCAGTTTCACTTTCTTCCCCGCCATCTTTTTCTTCAATTTGCGGCACTTCATCCCTATGTGCGGGACTGTTGTCCTTTGCCTTTTCTCCTGTGCCGGTATAGGGTACCGTGGGCTTTACGAGCTTTTGCCGAGCCCGCTTCCTCCGTAGAGAGACCCGTGCAATCTTGGTAAAACTTACGGTCCAGACCCTGCTCTCTCTCGCCCTCTTACGTTAGCACTCGCTTTTATCACACCGCTTTTTCTCACTCCACCTCGGTGCCGGTTAATGATGCATTGGTGGTGTTTGCTGGCGGTGCGGGCTCGCCTGTGTGCTTCATCCGTCTCAGCGCGGCTTCCTCGCTTTCCTTGCCTGGTTTCACTTTCATGGCCGCCATTTTGTCCCGCCTCTCTGTATGCAGACTCACTCCACAGGTCGCTTTTTCTCCTTCAACCTCCGTGTCTTGCTTCCTGAGGTTGATGCCTTTGCACGGAGCTGGGTTTCCGATGCTCGGATCAGTCTTCCTTGGGTATGTGATCCTGATCGTTTGCTGGGTAAATTGCTTTGCTGTCTCCGTTACGGCACAGCGGCAGGATCAGGCAGCCATTAGCTCTGCAGTCCAAGCCACCCCCTCTAAACGGACAATCTTCGCTGCCCTTCATTTTCACTTTTTGAAGGAATAATTTTTGAACTACTGAACAAGGAACAATGTAAAGAAATCAAGGCGCACTGTAATTGATGTAATGTTCTCAGGAGAAATAAGAAACAGCAAAGAATATTAAATAGAAGCTTATTAAAGCATAGCTGTGCACACTGTAACAGTCCTCAAAAGTGCACTGTTAAGCAGTTTTTACGTAGACACATTGAACCTTCTGATTATAACTATGAATCAAACCAAGCTTCTGTTGATACTCAGCTAATGGGCGTGCTCCTGATAGAAGTATTTGCAACAAAGAACAATCACTAAAGTCCTAGTCTGCCTTCTATGACAATGTTAGGGGTTCACTCACATAGATCCTCATACCCCATTCTGGTCGAAGCCAATTCAATTTTCAGACCTATTTTGCTCTGCAACAGCATCTTTGTGGCCCCTTACAAGTTTCAGATCTCTTCGTTCACATCATTGGACTGATTCAAAATTTCTTCTTCCCATTGCTGTATAGCTTGAGTCATGAGGAAATAGCAGTGTACTCCTGCAAATGTCAAAATCCAACATTGCCGTCGTATAGGGTGCTACTTGGAATTATAAGAGCATATGGCTTTGTTTTGGACACTGTTCTCATGAAAATCACATTCCTATTTTATGTGCACCTTTAAATGATAACATAAGATTCATAGGATACAGTACAGGAATACTTGCAGATTCATGCAAACAATCTCCCGTTGCTATCTCTGTCTATCTTAAAATACTGGAAGACATTTTCTCTCTGACACATATAGTAGTTAAAATCACTTTATCTGTTTTCTCCATTGCTCCATATCATTGAGACCATGTACAACATTGATATTGCTATGCAGACTTGACAGCTTAATGCACCAACAATTTAAACCTTTATGATCTTGTCACACTGCCCTTTTGACATGAAAAATGGAAACTGTCTTGGTTGTTATTACTTTAGCTGGAAAGACAAATTGGTACTGAAAACATTTGCCTGTTTTATTCCTAGGGTTTGAGCATAGCATCATCTTAAGGAGAAACAAAATCTTCTTTTCACCAAGACCTCATGTATGCTAGCGTAACAAAACTCTACTCAAGCTAAATGGTTCTATGGTTCTTAAGCTGCACTTGATAGGAGCTATGATTGCTTTTGAAGTTAGATTATAACTTAATTACTTATGATGGACTCACCTTAGCAACAAAGAGGTAATGGCCGTTATTGCCGTTTAATTTATTTGCATTTCTTAAACCACAACATGAGACCATTTTAGCTTCCTCTGAGGCTGTACTCTAATTTTACAGAGCTAAAGTTCATCGTTTCTCCCACAAAGATATTCCCACTGGCAAGAAAATTCTTCACAACCTGTTTGCTTGAAACTTCATCGGTCATATGCTGTTTCCTTCTCCCAGCATCCTTGGTGCTGTGGAATCAATATTTCAACCGGTTGGAAAGGAAGCCCTTCCATTCACAATGAGTCTCATACATTTCTCTCCTTTACAGAATCCACTCAACCATTCTGTGGTTAAACATAGGTGCACTGCTCCAAATATACATAGCAGAGAAACATGGGAATGGGGCTAGGATGATTGGTCAGTTGTGGGTAGAGGACACCCTTGCTCTTGGTCCACTTAAGAAATGTTTGTGAAAATATGTTTTGGAGAAACTTTTACTGGTACTGTTTGTGGAGCAGACAGTTCCAGTTGGTAGCGAAAGAGGGTTAACAAAGACCAATACTATTGGAATCATTTTGAAAGTATTTTTTCTTGAAACCGGAAAATTATTGTTCGAATTTATCTACCAGCTGTTCCGAATCAAGGATGTTGAGCCTTTCCATTCTAGTTTTATGCTTTCAGTCACATAAATCTTTCAGCAGTAGTTATTGACTACCCTGTAATTGGTCCTCTCTGAAGTCACAGTTGGCCAATTCATGTCCCTGTTTGTTGGAGATCGGATATATTAACTCGTTTTGTACCTGGAAGTAGAAAAATGGTTTAGTCTCATTCACTTAAAAAAAAAAATGTACATACTTCTTTGTTGTTAGAAGAACATCTTGTCTTGATTTAAAGTGCATTGTATTTCTTTTCTTCCTAATTGAAGAAGCTTAAATGTTATGGTAGCCTAAAGTTAAAATAGCTCAGATTGAAGCATTTTACATATAAAAAGAAGATTCTTTGCAACTAGTTGGTGCTGAAAGTAAATGCTTGTGATTATTATATTTATGAAATTACTTAATTAAAGGAAATAATTAATTGTTCTTCTGTTTTTTTCTGTTTCCAGATGCTCTCTCTAAAACATCAACTCCATCTTTTAGCAAATCGAATAAAACATCAGGTCAGCTTGGCTCGCCTTGGGAAACACTGGTTGTGTTTGCAATCAACCTGAAACAGCTGAATGTGCAGATGAACATGAGTAACGTCATGGGCAACACAACGTAAGTTTTTTTTCAGATACTTTAAACACTGATGAGAAGAACAGGACTAAGGTATTACTGGTTAGTTGTCATTTAGTTCTTGAAGTAGAGACACGCCAATATACTGCATCATTTGTTCACGACACAGCAGACGTGTGGTTGATCCATCACCATTTGGTCTCGAGGTGGTACATCCATTACGGAGCAACAAAAATAGGACCAAAATCCCCACAATCAGGAATAACACTAGTGGTATGTCTCTAAAAGTATTGGAATCCAGGGAATATATAAATGATGGATTCACTCCAAAGACCGTCTGGAATGTGCTGACACAGTCAGATCCAACCAGTTTTAAAAAGTGTACAACTCTCGCACTATTAGATCCATTAAATATGCATTGCACAAGTTCTTCAAAATATTTAGATAAGTTAGTGGGTCGTAGCAATTGTATTTCAGTGGAAGACCTTCCAACCTCCTTCTTAAACAATAGGGCTTTTAGTCTGCTCTACTTATCAAAGTTCTCATTAAAAATAGCTATTGAAGGCCATACTCTCACTTCCCTGACTGTACGTGCAGATGGAAATAATGCCTTATTACAAGTCACGACCCTGGAAACCATCACCACATATGGTATTTCCGGTTAAATCCTACAACAACCTTGGTCATTCAGCATCAAATAACTTCCATTAAAAGCAATCTGAATGCGGGCCGAATCAAAGCAACTAGGGTACCTTTCAGATGACACACTAACTTGGCCATAGAAGTGTAACATGCGCCGTGAAGAGTAATCTGTTTACATATAAGAAAATAGCCAAACAAAGTTTTGCATTAGTTTCTTCTGAGAAATACTTAATTATCCTTATTCCTACATCGGTAATCAGAAGTTAGGACCCATGTCTCATGTACCAATCTCTCCCCCAATGCCTCATATCTGCCCGTTGAAAATGTTTCGAACAAGTTGTGAAATGAAATGTGGAAATCTGCAGGGAGATAAATCCGTGGATTAACCATACGTCAGATGGTGCCTCTGCTATTGTGAAGGGCAATTTCTCTAAATGCTCAATGCTTAAAATTGTGTAAGTTGCTTTATTTTTTGCCATTATTTTGTGTGAGTGTGTTAAATCATAAGGCACATATAAATTACATTCAGGTATTTCCAGGGCATATGACTAGATTTCAAATTCTGCAACGTCCAGCTTCACTGTATGATTGATCTATGCTGACTTTGACCATGCTGTAAGAAGGATGCATCACTTTGTATGATATCAGTTGTTGAGGACACAATGTTATTGAGACAAAAAGTCCTAGTTGAGAATGTGGTCATACAGGGTATCAACAACAGCCAATACCTTTTCTTATATTAGCCCAGTCTATTTCTCATATGACCTCAGCAACTTCCTGCTGGGAAACTTTCCAAAGTTCATTGTATATGGCATATAGAAAACGTTTATGATGTGGTGATCTAGGACCTAACAAGAAATCCTGTAAATCCATGTCATCAGAAAGGAGAGATGAGTGTTCTTTGACTGCATCTAAAGTGTAATGTTGTAACCAGCCGTGGCCCGTGAAGATAAGAGAGGTCGGGTGGTGACAGACAACGAGAAGGGAAAATTTTAAAAGTAATTAATTTGCCCTTGTCGTAGTCAAAATCACCCCACCCGACTCCACCTCTCTTACCTGCACTGGCTGCAGCTGGTTGTAACCATTGCTGGCATAATTTACCCACACTGTAGGTGGTAACCACTCCTGAGTGTTGTGGCTGAATATAACATGGGTTTGGTGTGATGTTTTGAAACCCTTTGTATTGTTTTAAAAATGTGCACGGCAACCCATTAGTGTCTAATGACCACACTAGCCACCCATCTGATCGGAAATGTTAAGCATTGTATGTACCATTCTGTATCATGCTGTTAAGCTGTTCCTCTCTCTAATTTGTAAACTGTTGCCAAATATAACGTGCAATGGAGGGAATTTTGGTGTAGTCATGTCCTTACTTTTAGCTAAACCCAGGCATGTTGTTTGCTGTACTGTTTTGTTCTGAAAAATCATTTGTATTAGACACTCTCTGAACAACGCTTCATTGGCCTTAATTTGCCAATCCTTTGTTCCAAAAACTGATTTCAAATTAATGATGTCTTTCCAAAATTCATAATCTTGTACAAACAATTGGGAAATAAAGGAAGCAGAGTAAATCCGGTTTGTTTCGGTAAGCATATTTTTATTCTCTGGGATGGGACAGGGGAAAGCTTAAAACAATGAGACACCAGGTCTTCGGGGTTGTTGCCGGAAAAATATGCAAACTTCTGCAGCTGTTTTTGAGCCACCCACCGGTGGTGGTAAGCAGTGTTCCCATTATATAAAATTTTAAACTGCACGTGGATTTGTAGCTCTGTGTAAATAAAGGTGTGCATAATAATGATAGCAGAACATTTCACCATATATAGCGGATGTACTATTCATTTCTTCTGTATCAAATACAAAATAATATTCTAATTCAGAAAGCATACAATTCACTGTGTTCACATCCCATTTATCAGACAAGCTGCCAAGAGTAATACATCACTCAATGGAATTTTGACTACATAATGGCTCTGTAAAGTGTCTGCGGGACCAAAAATATCAAATGGGACCTTGTCCCAAACAATGCCATACAAGATGGGAAATGCAGAAATGTTCACAAGGGACAGTCGCTTCACACTTTGTGATAAAAAATGTGGCTTTAATACCTGGGCAACCTATTCAACAGCAGAGTGTTCTGGGAGATAATGTTTATTTAGGAGCAAAAAGAAAACTGTCTCAAATCCAATCCATAGAAAAAGGAAGAGTAATGAAATGGCAATCCAAAGTGGAATTGTTTAAGTCTGTTTTAGCCAAAAAATAAATGCACATATCCCATGAAATGGTGTATCTGACGAATCCCAAAAAAAGACATCAATGCCGGCAAAATAGCCTAAGGCAGGCAAACTTTACAAAAACAGGAACCCTTACGGGGAAATGCAGGATTGGTAGACACTTCCAAAGGTGGATCATAATAAACCATTTTGTTGTTAGAAATGTTATTCGAAGACTGTGTCTTCACATATGGTGAGGGAGCCGTGTTAACAGTAATAACAGGAAGTAATAGAACTGCAATATCTCTTATCGCCACTGGGGAATAGAAATTTCAATATTATTGAAAGCTTGTAGAGCGATTTCCAGTATAGTAGTCAGGGGAGATGGGTAACTTTTGTGTAGGATTGGGCACATGGTGTGGTTTTATAAGGTCAATTGAGACAAATCTTTTGTTTATACAACCAGGAAGCGGTGGCAAAAGTACTGTTCTGGTACCTTTAACTGCCAGGACTGGCACGGGTGCTCTGTATGATGGTTCAAACTCCTCCTTATCAACAGTCGTTACTCAACCTAGATCCCCAATCTTTGGAATCCAGCAGGAGTTGCTGGTTGGACCTTCACTTAGTCAGTGTCAATACATTTCATGTGTTCATTCGAATGGTCTTCTTGGAAGTCTTTGAGTTCCTGTAAGAGAGGCAAAAGTTCATTGATGTCAAAAGGTGTATTTTCCTGCCACTGTGACAGGATTATCAAGATCTGTATGTACATCTGGATGACGAACAGGACCTCATAGGAAGGTCAACTGCCCAAAGATCTTTTAGGCAGATTATTTAAAGCTCTCTGGACTCCATACAGATGATGGATCCAACTACGACCTGAACCTAGTACTCTAGCTGTTAAAGACTGCTTAAAGTCATGTTTTTTCTCTCATCTATTGAATTTCCCTCTAGAAGATCGGGGGGAGGAAAAATGCCCTGCCACACTTGGGGTGCCCATGGTATCCCAGGAAGCCCTAGAGGAAAAAGCTGGTCCCTGGTCCAAGTGGAATGCAGCACTGCATATGTCCTGATAAAGTTTTTCAAATAATTTATAACAGTTTAATCATCAGGGGATCGCTGTGGCCACACCCATAGGAATCTAGAACATGAGTCCACTGTTAATAGAATGTATTTAAAGGAACCATCTGAGTTCAGTGGTCCGTAGTTGTCGATATACACATGAGACCAGGGTTTGCCTGAAACTAGGAGAGGCATCTTTGTGAGTCTGCTGTGTTGAAAGCTTTTATTTGTTAACAAATGCCACTGCTAAGGACAAATTGTTTTGTCTGTTTGCATAGACCATGCCAACTATAGCGTTGCTGTAGTAGTGAAACTGTAGCCGCCACACCTGCATGGGCAGAATCTAACCCATCACGAGCAGCTATGGTAAATTCTAGCCTGCTGCCTCAATTTGGCATCACTCGATCCCTCTCTCCAGGAATATGAGCAAAAGGTATGTTTTGCACACTCAGTAGATAGGAGTATTTTGCTGGATATTTTTTTAGGTAACGGAGTGCCACACTGCAAAGCAGTGACAGTTACCATGATATCTCCATCCACTCTCATATGGGAACTATTAATTGAACTTACAACAGCACTCTTGACTACCGCCTTTGCAGCTTCATCAGGCAGTGAATGCCCAGCAACGTTTATTTGGACTCCGTGTATGAATAACATGAGCTCGTGGCAAACATTCTTTTAAATGTGCCACCTTTCCCCAAAGAATTTTGTACTTGATAGAATTCCCTTTTGAGTCTCTTAATCCATTTCGGTCCTAAAAGTGTAAGTGCTCATTGAAAGGCTGGACACAATAATGTGAATCACAAACTTTAATAGTGGGAAAGTCAGAATCATATTTTTCTAGTGCCAGAATTAGAGCTTTGAGTTTAGCCAGCTGTGCAGTACAATCATCTAAGGACTGTGTAAAGGTTTTTTGAGGCTGAAAGACTCCATCCCTCCTCACTCCATGTACCGCTGCCCAAGCGGCCGAGTATCATTGTTTAGTTCCAAATACAGGCTGGGCTGAACCATCAGTATAGATAATGAAGTCATACTGATCAAGAGGGAAAAACATCATTGGGCTCAGAGTATTCTTGTTAATATTGTAGTAATTCTGTGTTTGAAGTGTAAGGTCAAAGACTTAGTCTATGACAGTAGCTGTTAAGGAGGTGGCCCACTGTATCCATCTAGAATGTAAGGCTTTCACGTTTGGAACACTGACCTTGGTGACATCCTCTAAGGCTGGTATAGGAATAACCTCAATTATGCATGTCCCTTGAGCCAACGATCCTTCCTTTATAACAGCCATCTGAATTGAATTTTTTTATGTAGGAGCAAAACACATTTCTACATTGGAAAATAAATGCAATTTATTTGCAATCAGAACTGTATCACCCTCATTGAAAGTGACATGTATAGCCTGTCGCCACCTCAATTATGTGGATCACCAAATTCGTGGTGTTTATACATGTGTGTAAATGTCTGGATACAAGCATGTCAGTTTGCAGTGTTCTTGGCATCTGCGTATGTTCTGGTGTCCAATATGGGCTTGAAAAGTATGAACGTATTAAGTCATAGAACAGTTTTATCCATTAGGGCATAGTCTGGTGTAAGAAGATGGGTTTTTGTTGCAGTGGCCCCCCACTTATTTCCTGGTATCTGATGCAATTTTGAAAGTGTACTGTGTTTCTCCTAACTAGGTCCCCAGTGCTAATGTTCTTTCCCTAACCTGTACCATTGTTCCACAATAGCACCTCCTTAGGCTCCATGTAAATCCCTAGTAAATGGTACCCCTGTTACCAAGGATTTGTGGGACTAAAGAGGGTCCTAAGGTCTGCAGCATGAATTGTGCCACCCTAAGGGACCCCTCACCAAGCTCAAACAAACTGCTATCGCAGCCTGCATGTCTTTGTGCAGAGAAAAGTGAAGAGTCATCATGGCACACATCCCTGTGTGCCATGCCCACAATACACTACCTGAGTTATAGGTAAGTCAACCCTACAAGAAGTCTTACAGCCCTAAGGCAGGGTGCACTATAACTGATGTCTGGGCCTATCTGCATGAGTGGCTGTGTCCCTGTGATATCTAAGTCACTTCTTAGATACCACAAGTGCATAGGGAAGCCATAACAAGTACATGGGCTAGACACTTGTGATTACAAGTTTCCCAGCTAAATGATGCCTTCACTGTACCCCCAGATGTTTGGAACCAAACAACTCATCTTAATAAACACAAACTGATGCCAGTGATGGATTTATTAAACCATGCACCCAGAGGGCACCTTAGAGGTGCCCACTGAAAACTTACTATTAGTGTGTTGAGTGACTGGTCTTGACTAGCTAGCCACCACAAGTTTCTGCCCCCCTGAGGTGAGAGCACTTGCTCTCAGAGGCCAACAACAAAGCTTGCTCTGGTGGGAGGTGTTCACACCTCCTACACGCTGGATCTGCATTCCAAGGCGGGAAACTTCCAAGGTCCCACAGCCTTTGTTATGTGACCCTGGCCTCTCCAGATAGTGGAGATGCCTGCCCGCGTGTCCAGACCCCGCTTTTGGCAGGAAGACAGGCTGGAAAATTAGTAATATTAGGAGGTGTGTCCCACACCAAGCCAACACCATCCCTAAGGGGGGACCATCTGATGTGAACACCACCTTTTCAGATTTCTCCATCTTGTTTTGGACGGAACTAATCTTCTATGGTCCAGGTTATGCCCATTTCCCACAGGAAGTTGTCATATACAGTGTGTAGACACCCTAAAGGTTGGCAGCCCATTGGCTGCTGCCTGTAACTCCCCTAACACCTCTAAATTGAGTATTTAGGTGGCACCTCTGGACCCCGAGAACTCCGATTCGACTGATCAAGAGAAGAAGGACGAAAAAGAGTCACTGGCTAGCGAGAAGAGCTATGGACTTTCTGGCACGAAAACCTGCCTGCTCACAACTCTCTTGACAGTCACCACAGAGTCACTCATTCTGCAAGCTGGAGATTTACCACAGCCTCGGTTAGCCAGCCAGCGTTTATAAAATCGCCTACAGTCTCCATGGAGTAGAGAAGCTACTCTCCTGCAGTCCGCAGGCACCGAAAAGCAGAGTCTGGTACACCGCCTTGGAGCTCCCCAGCCCGATCTATTGCACAGATAACCAGGAAGAGGTACCTGTGCACGGGAGGGTCAGATCTGTCTCCCCCTAAAGTGTGATGGCACCGGGACCAACCAGAGCAGTGCAGCAACATCCCCCTGTGTGCCTGATGTCTTGCACCAAACAGCAGTCCAATCCAGATTATCACTGCACCATGACCGAGCAGCTGTTGAGGAACACCAGCATTTCTGAGACCCACTTTGAGAGTTTTCCAGCTGTCCTGATTTTGCCCCTGCCAGCTGTTTGTTCCTAACCACAAAGGTCATCTTTATCTATCCATACCAGCTGACCTAACCACTCTGCACCCGAGCTGCTTGACCCGGGTACCGAAGAACCAGTTGTGCCCCCTTGCTCCAAGACCCCTTGCAACCCAAGACTTGTCCCCAAGTCCCCCTGTGCAGCCTGTTTTCAGGTGGCCCCTTCTCCATATCGCACAGATACAACTCACCAGCACCCTGCACCCAGCTAAACCCTGTCAGTTCCAGAAGAACTGCTGGTAGTACTGTGAATAGTGGCCCATTACAATCCAAAACCTTGAAGGTGAACCCCTGAAACCAACTGTACCTACTGTTAGGCATTTACTTCTTTTCTTCTTATAGAGTTGCATTGTGCTTAAAGTTGCACAACTTTGAAAAGTTAAATTACCTATACAAATCGTTAACAAAAACAGTACTGACTTTTGAACGAAGTTCTTGGTCTTTCAAAATATATAAAAAGAAGTGTTATTTTTCGAACTGCTTGCCCACATTCCCACAAAGAGAGCTCTAGTTCTATCTACTTTAGCCCCTGTAAACCAATTGGGTATCCGCTGGACTCTCCACACAGTGTACTTCATTTTTGTGCACTATATAGAGAGCCAGCTTCCTACATATGGTATATATGTTCTTCCAGAGTTGAGAAAGTCCAACAATGATTGTAGCTTTTTTATTGTATTAGGTGGTTGTAAGAGTGCACATTTCTCTAAGAAATGCAGAGCTAAGCTCTTGCCTTCATTTGATAACTTGTATCCCAAAACCAGGACACTGATATAGGCAATTTTTGTTTTCTGGAAGATGAATTTGTAGTCCTTTTCAGCAAAACCCACAACTATGTGATCCACTCTGACCAGATGCATATCTAAATCATCATCCATAAGGTGTGTGTCCTTGACATAGGACAATGCTTCTGTGTCAGTTTCTTGTGTAATTGATTTTACATGGGCAGAGAACAACCCTGGGCAGTCGACAAAATGTTTTTTGTGACCTCAGCGCGGTGAATGCAGTTGCATTTTTGCTTTCAGGTGCTATGTTTTAACAGAGAAGCCATTTGAAATGTCAAATGTTGTTTTATATTTTTTGCACACTATGTTGTTTATTAGTGATGCACTGTGTGTATTTTTTACTGCAAATGTACGTGTGACACTATTTCAATGTCTATAGCCTTTATCCCAGGAATCACTTCTTACTCTGCTGTCCTCGGTAAAAAAGAGGATTGCTTAGGGACCCCGCACCGCTAAATATCCTGAAACGGGTAGCTCCGATAATTGCCCCCACCATCATGGACTTAATTGATACTTCACTGTCCACAGGTATAGTCCCTACCAACTGGACAGGGGCTATGATGAAAATATTACTAAAAAAACCTAATCTGGATCCTGCAGATTTGGGCAACTATCGCTCTTATCTCCCTTCTGCCAGGAATAGGCAAGATCACCGAGAAATATGTTATTCATACCCTCTCCTGTTTCCTTGAGTCTTATAATCTGCTTCACCCCTCTCAAGCAGGATTCCACCCGCAACAGAGCACTGAAACTGCCCTGTTAGCCGTGGTGGAAGAAAGCAGAAAGACCCTAGATTCAGGAGGGTCGTCAGCCATTATACTCCTTGACCTGAGCACAGCATTTGACACGGTGAACCATTGTACCTTGGTTCACCGTCTCAGGAGCATAGGAGTAACCGGCACTGCGCTGCAATGGCTGTGTTCCTTTTTGGAGGGAAGATTTTTTTCAGGTACTCGAGGAGGACACCACGTATAAACCCACCTCTTTACTGTGCGGAGTCCCTCAGGGCTCATCGCTTAGCCCAACTCTTTTTAATGTGTATATGGCCCCACTGGCGGCTATTGTAGCCCCCTCTGGGATCCGTATGGTGACCTACGCCGATGATACTCAATTGGTGGTAGTGTTAAACCAAGCAGATCAGCAGTTTAACGGCCTCTATTCTTGTCTTGAGGAAGTATCGAACTGGATGGATGCGTCTCTTCGTATGCTTAATGGTGGAAAAACTGAGCACATGATATTGGGCACCCTCTAAGCTTTAAATCAGCACCATGCCGCCAGCCTGTAGGGGTCCCATAGCGGTCCCTAAGTCCAAGATCA
The DNA here is from genome assembly GCF_964204655.1 of Triturus cristatus. Classification (NCBI taxonomy): domain Eukaryota; kingdom Metazoa; phylum Chordata; class Amphibia; order Caudata; family Salamandridae; genus Triturus; species Triturus cristatus. The sequence continues at coordinate 461,752,254 of NC_140582.1, read as the reverse complement.
AGAGCCTGGGTATCTGGTTGGATCAGGATTTGACCTTCAAGGTGCAGGCCAGGAAGACGGCAGCTATCTGTTACGACCTGCTCAGAATGGCCCGCAAAGTACTCCCTCTCCTCCCTTTCCAAGCCAAAAAAATATTGGTCCAATCGCTCATACTCTCCAGAATAGATTCTGGAAATGCCTTATATATGGGTGCCCCCATTGCAGTAGTCGCGAAACTCCAGACTGTTCAAAACAGTGCAGCCAGACTGTTGACGGGAGTTTCTAATCGACAATCGGCGAAACCTGCACTTCACTCTCTCCATTGGCTACTGGTGCAGGAACAAATCAGCTTTAAGGCCCTGTGCTTAGGTCACAAATCCATGCAAGGTAATGGGCCTCCAATTAATTCGGCCATGATCCGTCCCTATAAGGCCAATAGGAAATTACGTTCGGACGAGCTGCATCTGGCTGAAGTCCCCAGGATTAAGAAGGCTAGAAGTGGTGGACGGCTTTTCTCAAATAACGCTGCCAAACTCAGGAACTCTCTGCCGCTGTGTCTTCGCAGGGAACCTAGTCATCTTGTCTTTCGAAAACAACTGAAGACATTTTTGTTCCCCTAAGTTCTCTCTGCCTCTCTCGTGTTCGGCCCAGCACTGGGATGCTCCTGGGTAGCCATGCACTTTATAAATGTTTCTTTCATTTCATTTCACTTCATTTATAGTCTAAAATTGATCTATATGAATGGTCCGGTTTCACAACAGGAAACAAAGGATTGTTCATTGGTGAAATGCAAGGCTCAATGATGCCTTGGTGTTCTAGCTATGTTAGTATTTCTCTAATTGGAGATTTAGCCTCATGAGGGTTGGGCATTAAGCGGTAAGGTGAGTCTTTATCCTCCCTCATGATCGCGATATAATGCCAGGGCTTGTGTAAGAGCCCGCTCTGTGGCATGCTCTTACCTGTGTAAGGAACGAGGACGGAGAAAGATGGTGTTATAATATCTTCCCCCGTGGGACTTTCCTAACAACCTCAGGCGTCCAATCTCTTTCGGCAAGGTGAATGTTGTGAGTGTTAAGTTTTCCCCAAAAAGTTCTTGAATGCTATGAGGGATGTCACCCTCAATATGAATATCCAAGTCAAAATATTTGTCAGGAGAGCAAATCTGCTGATCTGGTGTTTCCACGTAAATAAATCATTAGTTGCTTTTGCCACCAGAAAATCAGGAGAAGTCTGGCAAACTATTGTGACATCTGTCACGCTGTCTAGCAGTGTGAGTGCTCATTCTTGTTCCGAAGAAGTGTCCTCAATATGTGTGGCATATTTAACATAAATACCTCACACTTTCTTCTTTTCGAATTGATGCTTTTGCTGTGGAAGTTTTTCTTCATTTTTTTATGAATACATCATATGACCATTGAGTTCTTTCTTGGCTTCACGTACTCTTCTGGTCTGTGCTCTGATCGCCCCCAAGTCTGAACGTTTGCCTGGTGAGTCTCAGAAGGAACGAGAAGGGCGGTATCAGTATATTGATACCTATCAGGCTGATTAAGAGTTTCACAGTTACGCAAATGATAGCGTTTCTCAGAGGAATCCGGTTGGAGAGATTCACCCGTGTGTCTTGCTCCGCCTTTGAGATAATACAGAATCTCCCACACAGTGGCTCAAACACGGCGGAGCTAAACATAAAACACAACAACACCTAGAAAAGGGGTTTACTTTACAAAATGCAAAGACTCTCTTTTTAGAATAAGGCTTGGGGTTGATTTATGCAATGCTCTGTAACAGAAAGACTTTCCCAAATGTCAATGAGTAGCAATCAAATAAACCTAGATGTATATATTTATATGCAAGCAATAATAACACACTTGGTAAAAGCAAAAGCTAAATGCATGAATAATACTAATAAATAAACAAGCCGCAAATAATATGAGATCAGACTCAAGCAAATATACTGGACTTCCTGCAAGAGAAAAGAAAGATATATACACTGAATACTTCAAATGATTACTTTGGATGTGCACTCTGACTTATTTAAACATCACAAAGAAAACACCTCAAATGATCAAAGCCACTGGCCACACATCACAATGGCAATAATCAAAACTCAAACACCTCAAATGACCACAGCCACTGGAACCACACATCACAATGGCACTAGTCAGAAACAAGTCACCTCACCCGATTGTTCACTCGACAACTCAAGCTGAGGGGGGCCCGTTCACAGCTGGGCTTGGGCTATCGACCGGGACTCAGGTTCCGTTTGTCTTACAGCAGTACGTCTACTCTGTAAGTGAGCTCCCAACGTTGGCTGTCAACAATCCTCAGCTATATAGTCTCAAAACACACACTAGAAGGTTTGAGAGTCTTCCCCTCTGCGTCAAGGAGACTTACTGGAACTGGCCAGTTTCCAGGCAAGCATTCCACGGCTGGAAGGAGTTCCCATGTTCCCTCTTTATTCTCGCATGTTCCAGCCTTTATCTTGATGAAGCTCACAAAAGCCTTCCAGGGTACATTAGACAATCTCTCACAAAACATTCCTTGAACGTGATTAACCCAAAAAACTTGCAAGCATGTCTGTGTGCGCAGAGAAGCTGAAGCAAGGCAGAGTCAGAATTCAGGATGACATGAGGCCATGTCAAAGCCAATAGCAAGAACTTCATAATCCTTCCCAATTTACAACATAATGCACATTTGTGCACCACTGCCTATAGCATCACATACTTCATCTCTCAATGTACAACACAGTGCTCATTTGTGCACCACTGCTCATAGCACTGCACTTAGAGACCAAAAAGTACATTCCACACCTCTCTCTCTCTCTCATGCTATCAAATGCACATACCACATGTTCTGTTCTTGGCAAGGCTGTTCTAATGGGACAGCTCCCACTGGAAGACTGCAATATTACAAGAAATAAACCTTTAAGAGAAACAAGGCATATGCAGGACGTCGTACATTCAGGCTAGGATAAAATAACACACCAAAGTCAATTAAAATGATGATAGTCAAAGGTCATCACAGGGTGATAGACCACAAGGGTGCTTATCAAGTGTTTTTAGAGGACTCGGGTGCCTCTTTCAATTTATCCTTATTATAATTACCCTTAAGTTGTGGGCTATTAGGTCTGGCTCCCAAATTATCTCAATCTATAGGTTTCAGCTATAATATTTGGTAATTCACACCCTTGTTTGGCTAATGGAACCTATGCGAGGCGTTGATGTACCACCAAAGCTGCTGCTTCCCTTTAATATTACTTAAAATAATTGATGCGTCTATGGCATAATTGCTAATTAGTTTAATCCCCAAGTCCAGAGAGAGGGCAGCCCTGTAATCATTCTGAATCTGTTTTAGCACATCAGGCAAAACCGCAGTAGATAGTGTAACATGTGTAATGGTATATATTGCAGCAAAAACTGTGCCCCACGTGGCACATTCACCTACCAGGGGAACCATCCCCAGTGGATTGGCACATTGTGAGAAGTCTATGTTTATCTTGGGGTCCCATATAGGAAAATACTGTTTCAAGCTGTTTTTCTTTTGTGCAATCCAAAACGGAATTTCCTCCTGTCTAGTGGGAACACTGCCCATTATTGCATAAATAGTCACTGGACTATTTGCAGGTACTGCTATATGTGGCTGTGCAGCTTGAACACCTGTCTCTGGGGTTGCTGTGATTGTTTGCATATTAAACTGTGTTAGTCTTCTGTATATTCTGACTAGATCTGAGTACAGAGCACGACCTCTGCATCTGTTAATAGACCTAAATTTGGGTATGGTGTTTATCCGGATAGGACTGGCCAGGTCGCTCCCTCATTCCTGAGAAGACCCATTCTTACATTGTGTAGTACATGTGGTAGGGTGCCTTGGGGAAAAAATGTGTATGTTCCTGAAATGTTAATAAGTATTTCTAAATCTTCATAGGCTCTATTATGGCCTGGTGTTCCAGCTTCAGTGTTTTTGTGTGAAATGCTCGTGTATTTGCATCTGCTACAGGAAATGTGACCCATGAGTAGAATACCTCTTTTTTATATGCCTCAAGGGCCTCTACCACAAAAGTAGCATCTCCCGCTGCAAGAGGGAGCCTTTGGTTTTGTAACATTTGTGTTGTTGCCTGTCTGCAACGGAGTGGTATAAACACCGATACTGCATTCGCCATTATAGATAACTGGAATTCAGAGAAGGTAATACTGTAGTAGGTTGATCTTTTTCAAAGTTTAAAGCTTGAGCAACCTACAGACGGAAATAGGGTTTCCTATTTAGCTGACTAGGATGCATTCCCTAACATCATGGATGTCTCCGTATAAGGTGACTAGGGGCTCTGGGCACACATAAGAACTACTCAGGGGACCAATTAAATAAGTGACCGACCTAGGACCATTGGTGGTGCCATGTTGTATGGTTCCTACTTGTGGCATGACAGAAATTGAATGGGGCCCCCTGCAAAGTACTTGGAGGGCCCCCTTCTCACTGGCAAACCACCTACAACTTTTCCTGCGGGGTCCCCTGAAGCTTGGAGCTCCCTGCACCGCGGGGGCTTATGTTACTCCACTGGCTACTAATTACTCCACTGGCTACTAATTAATGTAGTGTAGTTTCTATTTCCCTAATAGGCTCTTCCCATTGGAATAATATACACTATAGTTTTGGCATAGAACTGAGGTCAGTATGCCCCTACCAAGTATATTAAACTTAATTACTTTGTGTGCCAGCTACCTCAGAGGCCACTAGAAACTTCTTGTGAAACAAGAAGGGAGTAGTTTCTAGCAACCGCATAAACTTTGTTTCCCTTTAGAATCGGAACACTCTCCGAATCGTGGAAACAATAGATAACAGTTTCACTCAGCTAATCGTGCATGCTTAGTTTCTGCAGAGTTTGCACAGAAAGAGTAGACGGGCGTTTCAATAAAAGGATTTATTGAACAGTCTTATTTCTCGTGTAAGAGATATGTGCTGTTACAATTATAAGACAGTATGCAAGATATATTATGTACACCGTAAACAGTAGAAAGAAATAATACTGTGCTAGCATTATCTTTTAGCTATGACAAATATATTCATATACACAAATAACATAGGCTAAAAATGCGAGTACTCATACAACGCGTTCTCTAACTAGTTCTACCACAGTGTACCTAAGTGTAGGACAAGGTAAGAAGTAGGTGCTGTGTTCTATAGTATTCTGTAGTATGGTATGCTATAGTTTGTTTGCCAAGTTTGTATGCCAAGAGTCCCTTTAGGTTCTAGTCAGCTCCGTACCTTAAGAATGAGAGAGGTTTGAACCTCCATCCGGTTCTCGAACTCTAACACCCCGCGAAGGGAGTCAGAACACTGGAAGCTGGATTCTCTGCAAGCAGGGATGACAGTGTCTTGTCAGTGCGTCAGGCTGGGACACGGGCTCCTCTAAGTCGAGGTCTCCTCCTTGTTTGCCGCCGTGGCGAGCAGTATCAAGTCTTGCAGCCGAGCCGTAGCTTGCCATGGTAAGGGAAGGTATATTTATACCTAGAAGGTGCTTAGGAATGTTTGCATTGACGTAAAGTCGGGCAGAGGAAGACGTCATGAATGAACGCTTAGGGTATAGCAGTTCATGCATAATAAATGAGTTCTTGGAGAAATCAATAATCCTGGGTTAGGGAAGCTCCCAACAGTTTAAGGGTCTGTTTTCTAAGAACTCGTTGTGACGTTGGGGTGGACAGATGTAGGTGACCATGCCTATATTTGGATAGCATGGGTAATGCCTAAATAAGGACTGGGATCCTATGCCTATATAAGGGCAATGCGAATTGTGCCTATATAAGGACATGTATCAGGAAAACCTATATACGGACACCTAAAGCGGAATACAACAGGGTTTCCTATTTAGCTGACTAGGATGTATTCCCTAACACCATGGATGTGTCGGTATAAGGTGACTAGGGGCTCTGGGCACACACAAGAACTACTCAGGTGACCAATTAAATAAGTACGTGACCTAGGATCGTTGGTGGTGCCATGTTGTTTGGTTCCTACTTACAGTGGTGTAACAGAAATTGAATGGGGCCCCCTGCAAAGTACTCGGAGGGCCCCCTTCTCACTGGCAAACCACCTACCACTTTTGCTGAGGGGGCCCCTGATGCTTGGAGCTCCCTGCACCGCTGGGTTTTATGTTACTCTACTGGCTACTAATTAAGTAGGGCTGTGGTTTTGGACAACTTAAACGTCAAAATATGGGGATTGAAACCACTCATCTAATCGGAGTATGTTGGCCCAATTCCTGACTAGTGCGCAACCTGGATCCTAAACCTGAAAGGGTACTGGATGGCATCTGCAACGTCAAAACATGACCACTCTAATTCCCCCATGGAAATCATGGAAACTGATCTACGCTTTCGTTATTTCAGAGACATGCCCAAACATTTATTGAAGCAATTGTATTCTTGTGTAAAAAAAAAAAAAAAATCATTAGCTGCAGTTAATGGAAGGAAACAAAGCATTGTTACCAGCATCACAATAATTTGGTGAAGAAGAGAAATAATTCAACTAATATAACTTTGCAGTGATTATATAAATATTCCACTTAACACTACCTATACTATAGAGAACATAGTGAGAATGTGTTCTACCAGATCGCTTGGAGCAAACCTACCTCCCCATTACCTATGTGCGATGTATCAGGAGCCCATTCTGGTGTAGATGAGGATGCCGTCCTTCGCAGGATAAGATTGGAGTGTGCAGGGCTGGATCTCAGTCACAGGCAAACGTTCCAGGATAATACATCAAAATGCTCCTCTTAGGAACATGGCTCAGAGGCAGTTTATATAATAAAAGTCTGGTTCCATTTTCACTTTTCACAGGTGCAATGCTGATGTGTGTGTTTGTCTTTCCGATTCAGAGCTGTCTCCAAACAGACAACAAAACGCAGGGGCAGCATTTTCAGTGTAATTGTAGCCTTGAACAGAATGTCCAAGTGTCATGATAAAAATGCTTAGGAAGAAATGTGCTTGCAAGCAGAACACTTTAGTATGTTATCATGTACGTGCAAAGCGTATAAAAAGTCAACATCTATTAAGATGTTAATTTCAAACTTATCAGTCAAGATGGATGGTTTTGTGCACTGCGCCTGTTGAAGCCCTCAGCACTATCTTTGGCCCAGGACGTTTTACCATAGGTTAGGCTTTGTAGGATTTATTTTGTCTCCCAGATTAACTGCCCTTTTCAATTCCTCCATTGTTTTCCATTTCTTGAAAGGTCTGACTAATATGTTTCCTCCCACTCTCTAAGTTATGCCACTGTGGGATTTTAACCTGGTTCTTACTTTTGTGATGTGAGCTCCATTCAAGCTCTTTCACAGTTGTCCATTAAGGCGTATAATTATTAAAACTGTTTTCCTTGTTACAATGACTTCCGCCAGGGATTTCAGCGAGTTTCAAGCGATGAGCGTTGGATTTTCAACACTTTTTATCCTGACAAGTTGGCCATCAGAATCAGAGCTGCTTTCCTCTCGAAGGTGGTGACCCCGGGTTTACATCCTTCTTTCCCCCACTTCACCCCACAAATAGAGGAGGAGAGGCTGCACAGGCTCGATCCAAAAAGAGCAGTCATCTTTGATATCAACCGCATGAAGGAGTTCTATGCAGATGACCAGCTGTTCATAGACTATGTAGGCAGCAGAAGAGGAAAAGCAGTGCAGAAAAGGACTATATCTAAATTGATTATTTTGTGCATCAAAATCTGCTTATGCCTGGGCTAAAAATAAACACCCAAGGGCATTAAGGCACAGTATATGAAGCCAAGTCCTCAACATATGCCTTGGCTAGGGGAATTCTTGAAGGTAACATCTGCTGAGCCACTACTTGGTCATCCCAGGGGATGGACCTTTTGCCCCATCTGTGTTACAAGACCTCCTTGTATAACCATTTATCTGATAGAGACTACTAGCCGCAGATTCCTTCACATAGAAGTATCCCCAGGCGTGAGACTGGATCCGGAAACTTTTTTACCACAGCATCCCTGCACGCCGTGGCGACATCACGCGACTCTGCCCAGACGTCCTCCGCGTACGTGACGTCAGCAAGGTCACATAAGACCCGCCCTGACGCCTACGTCAGTTTTTCCTTTTCCACGTGCAACGCGGATCCGATCCTTGCTACGGGCCTGTTAGGGCCCCCTTTTTTCTACCATTTCTTTTGGTGGAACTGTGTGCGAATGCCTTCAGGCTTTAAAACTTGCACGTCTTGTAGGCATCTTATGTCGGCGATGGACCCTCCCCTCATTTGTATGTGGTGTTAGAGGGAGGATCACGGCACCACAGATTGTACGGCGTGCCAACAGTTGAAGCCGAAGTCGCGGGAGAGCGCCGTATGAAACTTCTCTCGGCGCGTCTCTCCGGGTCGACGTCCTCCCCTCGGTCTGCTTCTGCGGACGGCTTCAGATACGGCCGTGGTCGTCGTCCTCGCCCTTCTCCGATGTCACGTGAGCGTCGCTCCCCGGTGGGTAAGTGTCGCAGTTTGTCCCCGGGGCTGGTTTCCGGCCTACCGGGGGCGTGGACTCTCCGCAGGGGATTCGGCCCCGCGTGTCGTCCTATCCACTGTTTCCCGGTGTTGGGGCGTCGAGAGTCCAAATGGAGACATAGGCGGCAGCTTTGCAGGCCTCGCTGGCGTCTCCTCCTCCTTCCCCTCCTGGGGCGTCGGCGGATCCTTCGCTCTGCACAGGGCCATCTGCGGTGCCGCCGGTCGCTCCGGCACCGACTGGTTCGGATCCAGGCCTGGAGGATGTGGTACTTTTGGGGTGCAGCTCCTCTGGGGCACCTCCTTCAGGCCACGGCGTCTCTGCCTCACCGCAAACTCCGGCGGGGGTCCCTGTGGTGTCGCGGGAGGTCGCCGGGGCTCGGGTCGCATCCCCGAGCCCCTCTCGGTCCTTTGACCAGGTGGTCCTGTCTTAGGCCGAGGTGACGCCGCTACGGCACCGGCAGCAGCTGGACCGTGTGGAGCCACAGGGGTTGGTGGACCCTCCTCGTCCCGCTCTGGGTCGAGGCCGAGGGAAGAAACCTCGTCCCTCTCCGGGCCCCTCTCGTCCCTCCCCACTGCCTCGTCGGAGGGAGAGTCAGAGGTTGAATCGTCCCTGGCGCCGCTACATGGGTTGCTGAGTGATCTTCGCTTCATTCTGGGCCGCGGAGGGCTTAGTGCCACTCCCCAGGCACGTCTCGTTCCCCCACGCAGGTGGCTGCCTCGGCAAGGGTCGGGTCGGTGTCAGTCCGGCGCCGCCCCGGGTCCAGAGCGGCTCCAGCTCTACTCCGGTCTCCGCTGCGGGGTGAATTGGAGGTACCTTGTCCGGTGACCCCGGCTGGTGCCGACGTCCTACCTTAAGTAGCGGACTCTACGGCTCCGCACAGGGGCCGTACCGCGGATTCGTCTACGGACGCTTCTTCTTCTCCAGAGAAAGGCTGTATATTGGTGTCGTCCTCCCCGGAGATTGGTCGCCGTGTGGTGTCTTTTTCACCTGCGTCGAAGGGTGGCTCCCCGCCCTTCCTGAGGCAAAGATGTTCATCGGAAGAGCGGCAGGTCCCTCATTCTTCGGCTCCTTCTGACTTCCAGGTCTGGGTCTTGCCCGCCCCGCCTGCCCTCGGGGACGGCCACCTTAGTTTGTAGCCGTCTCCCACGGAGGAGCTGCTTTCTCCACCGCGGGGCCCTATGGAGGCGGGTGCGGCTTTCGCTCACGCGGTGTCCCCGGCTGTGGGCATTCTGCGCATGGGTGACCCGGTGGCTCACTTTCCGGCAGACCATCTTTTGGAGGTCCTCCACCAGGTCTCTGGTGGGAGGGAAATCTTACTTCCCTTTGAATGTTCCCTCCTTTCTTCCTTGAGAGGGGCTTGGAGGTGTCCTGCCTCGGGGACCCGGTGCCTCTGCATCTTCTGCACCTGCACCTCCCGGTGCCACGTGACCTGGCGTGTCTTTCCCTTCACCCCTCAGCTGCCAGCCCCCTTTTGCGGACTGCTTTTCCCTCCTGGCCGCCACTGTTGACTCCGCCGTCCCGCTGGTTGGACTCTTGGGGACGCAACATGTTCGCCTCGACCTGCGGGCCCTTAACACCTTGTGTGTGGTAGCTAGGGCCTTCTCCTGTTTGTGGGACTCGGCTGAGACTCTGGGATCTGCAGCGTCCCAGGAGTCTGGCCTGGTGGACTTACGGCATCCTGCATTGGATGGCCGGGAGCTTGCGGCGTTTATTGTCCGCTCCGCTCTGGACATCTCAGAGATGCTGAGCCGGGCCATGGCTTCCTCAGTCGCTCTCAGTCGCCATGCTTGGCTTCGGGACGGAGTATTCCCTGAGAATATTCGGGAGCGACTCATCGACCTTCCGTTTGAAGGCAGCCTGTTGTTCCATGCCCCGGCCGACACCGCGTCCAAAGGCTCTTGGCAGGGCTCCGTCCTCCTCCTCCTCCTCCTTATCCTCCTCCTCCTACGTCCCCTCCTCAGTGACTTCTGAGTTGGGTTGATTCTGGGCCTTCTTAGGCCGGCTGTTCTGGCGCTGTGCAATGTGTTTTGTGGCCGCTTACGTCCGTCGTTGGGACTTTGGCATTGTTGGTTGCTGGACGGCCCTTGTGTTGATTGTGTGTGGGTTCTGCAGGAGTTATTGCGCAGACTTGGCCCTGAGATTGGGCCTTCTGCTTTGCTTGGGCTGCTTGTCAAGCCTTCAGTGGGGGTGTTTTTTTCCCCGTTGCTCTTTTGTTTTTTCCTCTGCTGCGGAAGTTCTTCCAAAGAGGGTTCCCATATCTTGGGACTTAACGTACCCTGTGTGGGGTAGTGGTAGCTGTCATATGGCTTGCGCTCTGCTAGAGAGTTCTGGTCGCCTTCGGGTGCCTGTTCTCCATGGCGTTTAGATAGGTTGCTGTTGCTTCCTGAGGTCGTGTGCGCGGCCACTCCTAGTGGTGGCCCGGGCATCTCCTCCTCTCCCTGCTCCTGTCTTGAGGTCTGGGATGATCCTGTGTTCTCCCTTGCCAGGCGTCGCCTACTTGGCCTTCCTGGGGCCTCGGGATGTTCTTCTTGCTTCTGGCTTTGACTGCCGGCGCTGTTCTGGCTGGCAGGCTGCTCTCCGTCTGGAGTGGGTCCGCCTTCTTTTCCCTAGTTACCTTGGGCCCTCTAGGCTGCTTCTTCTTCTGCTTTCCTGTCTTGGCATTGGGCGGAAGCTATGTTGCCTTGTGGGGGGAGTGGGGTGCTTCGGCCTCTCAGTCCTTGCCCTTGGTTCCTCTGCTGTGAGTGTACGGGCCTCTTCAGCCTTCTATCCCTCCTGCATCCCCTTGGGGTTGGTGGGGTTCTGCTTGTGGGGGTTCCCTTGGCCTGGCAGGGGCGAGGTTCTACCTGGTCCACAGATCTGGTCCCCTGTGGGGCCCTCTGTTCTGCACTGGCTGGTGGGGTCCTTTCATAGACCCTTCTGCCCAGGGGATATTGCTGGGGTATCTATTCTACTTGAAGGAATTTGCGGCTAGTAGTCTCTATCAGATGTACGAGTTACTTACCTTCGGTAACGATGTATCTGGTAGAGACGATTCTAGCTGCAGATTCCTTCACGGCCCGCCCTTCCTCCCCTATTCTGCGAGGACCCTTGGATTGGTCTTCGGTACTCGCCTCCCGGTGGGGGGCTGTGTCTCCTGTGAGTGCCTTCCTTGTTCTTGACGGGTGACTCAGTCTGGGGGCGGTTCATTCCTCCCTTTGTTCTTTGGAGGATGGGGTTCCGGGCTCCGGTGCCCTGCTGCCCTGGCTACTCCAGGTTTGGGGGTGATCGCTTTCTATCCCTATCCTCCCTCCCCTCCCTTCCTTCCATTGCTATCCTCTGCTTAAGGGTCATCTGGCCAGGTCCTGCCCTTGTCCCTTGTGGGTGGTTGCCCTCTAGGTTGGGGTGGCTTGGAAGTTTCTTGCCCCTGTCTGTCTTGGGACTGGTCCCATTCCTTGCTCGGGAGTGGGGGGGGTGGGTTTACTACGTGTGTCATGCGTTTTCGCATGTTCTTTGCCTCCGGGGCACAGGGATGGGAGGCTGTCTGTGTGCTGGCAGGGTAACTGCTCAGGTTTCTGCTTCTTCTTCTTCTTTCTTCTTTCCCTGCCCTTGGGTTCTGCGTTGTTGGCACTACTCTGGTGAGTGCTCCGAAGAAAACTGACGTAGGCGCGCCGGGCGGGTCTTATGTGACCTCGCTGACGTCACGTACGCGGACGACGCCTGGGCGGAGTCGCGTGATGTCGCCCTGCCCCCGGCACGCAGAGATGCTGTGGCAAAAAAGTTTCCGGATCCAGTCTCACGCCTGGGGATAATTCTACGTGAAGGAATCTGCGGCTAGAATCGTCTCTACCAGATACATCGTTACCGACGGTAAGTAACTCGTACATCAAGACCCTCTAATATATAGGTGTGTATTGCTTGGGAATCTCTTCAAGAGGTAGACTATGTAAGTATCTGTCGGAAGAAAAGGTTACTTACCTACAGAAATGATGTTTCTGGTGGACACTATATCAGCAGATTCCTTGCCAATCCTGCCCACATCCTCTTTTGATGAATGGTTATGGGTCAACATAATAAGGTTCCAGCTCTCTGCTGTTGCACTATATACCTTATTATATGTCATTCTAATCCTACAGCGTGGAAAAAATAGATTGAACACATAATTAGCAATTTATGGGGTTAGGGACATCACTTCTGGCGTTGTATGAAGACCACATCCCCTACAAGCAGGTTAGAGCTGTTGAGAAATGTTTTCCACACCAGTCTGGCACCTGGAGGAGTATTTGAGAGGTGAAAAATCTGCAGAAAGAGCGAGTATCCACCAGAAACATAATAACCAAAGATAAGTACTTTTTCTCTGCATCCTGACAAATTGGTGTTGCGGACCCTGGCTACATTTCTTCTGAAAGTCATATCACCCTTCCGTGTAGGTCAGTCAATCACTCTTGCCACGTTCTCCTCCCCACCAAATCTGTCTAAAGAAGAGAAGAGGCTTCACCAAAAGAGCGCTCTTTGGTTGTACATCAAGGTCACAGAGTAGTAACAAGGGGATGACCAGCTTTTCGTAGGCGTAGCCAGTGCTAAGAAGGGGAAGGCTGTACAGAAGTGGGCCGTGACTGGAACAGCATTACTGATGATAAGTTGTTAGTTAATAAATAGACACATTTGTGTTGCTATCTTAGTGCATTTTACTGCACATTCCTTTAATGGAATATAATATTTTCATGTGCTAACAGGGGCAGAAGCTCCAACAACTTTCTTATCCTTTGGTACCACTGACTGTGCTCTTCCTTCTGCCCCTGGACTCTGTAGCCATGATGATGCAGCAGTAACTGAAAGAAGAACATTGGAGACATTTACTCTCCGTAATTTACACTATTTGCCCTTCCTATGGTACTGAATGAGAAGTGTGAGGGGATTGTGGCGGGATAAAAGGTAGACTGCAGTGTCATTGAGGAGGGGTCAGGGTATCTGACGTGACTTTAGATACCTATGGTATTTTCTGAATTAATGCCCAGGGAACACTTTGTTGTAAAAGTTATATTGGCTTTTCCGCTCACAAAGCTGTGATCACTCTAGACTTACCTATTTACATTTTGGATGCACTATATGGGCATGCAGTATCTAAAACATGTTTTCCACAAATTCTGATTTTTTTAACATGCCGGGTTTGCGTAAAAACTTGATTATACAATTTTTTTTTTTTAAATGTATCAAAATATGTAACAGAACAATACAGATATGCATGTACCACAGCACAATCACAATGCAATTTCTTTACAGTCACTTTAGTAGACAATATTACATCAATACATATATAGTTTCACAACCTTATGTGTCTTCATCCGAGTCATTCTCATCTTCTGGGGGAGTACCGATTTCCCCTCTGTGCGTGTTCCACTTTCCCCACACCCTAGCCCACTTGCGAGGGCACTTCCTATTTACAAACGTGGCTTTCTCCGCCACAATGGCCATATCCATGTCTCTATACCACTGTATTATCGTTGGCACTATTCCCGCTCCCCACTTCTGCGCTATGTTTCGTTTGGCTATTGTCATGCCAGTCGTGGCCCATAGGCGTTCTGCGTGGGTGAGGTCTGTTGGGCCCCATACATTAAGAAGGCAGCACTGGGGCTCAAGTGGAACCTGTTTCCCGGTGACTTCTGCAATTGTGCCTACTACTTCCTCTCAGTAAAACATTAGTTTAGGGCAGTCCCACAAGGTGTGGTAAAAGGTGCCTATGTCCCCGCAGAGGCGCAGGCAGCTTGGGTCAGGAGCTCTCCCCATCTTGTGTAATACCGTCCGTGTATAGTAGGTCCTATGTAGTATTTTGAACGGCACCAGACGCAGTCTAGAGGAGATTGCCACCTCTTTAGGCGAGGCTAGTGCCGCATGCCAATCAGGGTCGTCCATATCTCCAACTTCGGACTGCCAGAGTTCCCTGAGTCTGAGGAGTGGGTCCGGTCGGTTGTTACATTTTTTTTTATATGTCAATGAAGTCGCTTTTTTATGGAGATAATCAGTAAGTAGTCGATCCTCTAGGGGGGAGGCTTCCGGAAGTGTCGTTGCTGCAGGAAGGGCTGCTTCAATTGCATGTTTGATTTGGAGATACCGGAATCTTTCACCTGGAACCATGGAGTACTGCTCTTGCAAGTGAGCGAAGGTGACTACTTTTCCAGTCTGCCAGAGATCCCCCAGCTGGGAGATACCAATTAGATCCCATTTGTGGAACCCTTTACTATTGCCTAGTGTTCCAAGTTTGCGTGTGTCCCACAAGGGTGTGTGTTTCGTGAGTTTTCCAGTCCAGCCCAGGTGTCTGTTCACTGTGTGCCAGACGCGGACGGTGTGCGCCGCTGGGCCAAAAAGGTGTCGGTCTTTCTGAGTGTTGTACAGTGCTCTATTGAAACCGCCCTTTCCCAAAGTCATTCGGTCAAGGTGATAAGCTGGGTCCGAGTCTGGCACGTGAAGCCACTGATTAATGACCGTAAGCTGCAAGGCCCAATAATAGGCCTTGCTATCCGGAAGGGCTATCCCGCCGTCATACCAACTTCTCACCATTTTTGTCGCTGCCACTCTTGCTGGCTTGCTGTCCCAAAGGAGAGCTGCCACCTCTGAGTTTACCGCTCTGAAATATGAGTCTGGGACTGGATAGGGGATGTTGTGTAGGACATACAGAAATGTGGGCAAGGCCATCATTTTAAAGAGAGCCGCCCTACTTAAAAGGGAGAGTGGCAGTGGCGTAGCTAGAGCTTCTGGCGCCCGGGGCTATCCCTCAGATTGCCGCCCATGGCCAGTAGCAAGGGGCGGGCGGGGCTGGGGAAAAAGGACGGCGAGCAGCAGGGGTGGATTGGCAGGGTTTAAGTTACAACACCACTCTCTACTCCACTGCAGGTGAAAGCAAAGGTCGGAGCTGAGTTTGCTACGTGCTTCCACCCACTATTTTCTTAAGGTGAACACCATTCACCCTGCCAAGAAGTTGGGCCACGCAGAAATATGCTGAACTTGTCCCGGTATCATTTTCAGACTCCTGGACAAGTTACACTAATTATGAGATCCTCCGCTGGCTTCTTGTGAGGCATAAAAGAGCCTAGTGATTGTACACCATTCTATCTACTCTTTCTCTCCTCTTTGTATCAGAGATACACTTTAATAATACAGCCCAATATTAACTTTGCACGCCACAAATAAAAATTT
This sequence comes from Triturus cristatus, assembly GCF_964204655.1. Classification (NCBI taxonomy): domain Eukaryota; kingdom Metazoa; phylum Chordata; class Amphibia; order Caudata; family Salamandridae; genus Triturus; species Triturus cristatus. The sequence goes on along the minus strand of NC_140582.1, from coordinate 461,736,618 downwards.
GCTGAATGTCCTCAGGAATAAAATAGCTGCCTTTTGGGACAGGGCCTTTTAATTTGCATTGGCTAGAGAATGACCTTCCCCTATTGTGCATAAAAAAAACTTAAGACTTGTATGTAATCTGTATTTTATCATTTTGATCTATAATTCTCTATGATTTTCCTTGTTTTTATTACACAGTTTTTTCCTATTAAGTTGTTCTTTAGTGCCAGGAATCCAAGTTGTACATGCTTGTATTAATAAACCATAGCATAACATCAAATGTGAACTGAGCTCTCGGAGAGCTGTCAGCTGCTATTTGCTCTCCCAATTCTCAGCTCGCAGTTTTGAACTGAGCACAAAGAGAACTGTGAACAGTTCACAGCTCACTGAGTGCTCAGTTCAATTTCAATTCAATTCAATTTATAATCTTTATTCGGTTCTTAAAAAGACACCATAAAAGCACAAATACAGTATAAATATGCACCAATTAAAAACACAGCATGTGTAACCGGAGCTGAGGTGGTGAAGGCATTTGAAGAAATCGCACAGGTTGTAAACAACTCCTTACATACCCCAGGAGCTAAGAACAAAATGCCCCTAAACCCCCGCTGGTTTGTCTCAAATTGTACAAAGGCGCTGAAAAACCTGAAGGATAGCCTTCATGCCCAACCCAGGGTTCAAAATGAAGGTGGCACGGAACAGAGCTGAATACAAAAAAGCTCTGAAGGCACGAAAGCAAAGCATACAAAACCAGGCCTGGGAAGATTTAAGGGACGCCGCAGAAAGAAAAGATTCTATTGCCTTCTGGAAAGTGATCAACGCCCCCTTCTTCCAGGACCAAGGGGCTCCTAAAATCATGAACACCATTCTGCCGGAACAATGGCAGAAACATTTCCAGGGCTTATACAACCATTCAAACAAGGAACCCCAGGAGGAGCTAGCGGAGGCCCACCAGCCCGTAAAGCTAAATTTTACCCTGAAGGAGGTCGAACTAGGAATAACCGGGCTCAGCAAAAATAAAGCCGCGGGCCCGGACGGAATTCCACCAGACCTATTCCTAAGTAGACCCGAACTATGGGCTCCGTTACTCATGAGGGTGCTAAACGAGGCAGGGGAGGTAGGCCTCCCCCAGTCCTGGTCAACGGCGACCATAGTCCCCATTTATAAAAAAGGCAACCGTGATGACCCCCAATGCTATCGACCTATTTCCCTCATTGACGTGTCAGCCAAGGTCCTGGGGCGAGTCATCCTATCGAGATTGCAAGATTGGGTAGAGGAGCAACAAATCCTTTCAGAAATCCAATACGGCTTCAGGAAAGGCAGATCTACCACCGATCAATGCCTAAATCTATACCTCCTGATTGCAAAATATACCATCGCCGGGAGGGGGTCAATACATATGGGGTTTATGGACCTCTCAGCGGCCTTTGATCGCGTAAACAGGAGAAAGCTCTGGGTTATGCTAAAGGAGCTAGGTGTGGACCAATCATTAGTCGACACTCTACAAAACCTCCACCGGAACACCTCTGCAAGCGTAAGGTACAGTCAGGAAGGCAAAAAGACCGATCCCTTCACCTGCAATAGTGGAGTAAGACAGGGATGCATCCTTGCGCCCTTCCTTTTCTCTATTTACATTAACGCACTGGAAAAGGACCTCCTTAAGCTCAAAGTTGACTCACCCCAAATTGGTCATCGAGCAGTGCCCGTACTACTCTACGCCGATGACGCGGTCCTGCTCTCTAGAACACCTTTGGGACTGCAAAAACTAATTGACGGGTTTGTCAAATTTATGGAGAAACTGGACCTGGCAACAAACCTGGAAAAGTCCTACATTATGTCATCTGGGAAACCCACAAAAGGAACTTTCACCTACAACATCGGGTCACATAAAATAGATCAGGTCAAGTCTTTTACGTACTTGGGGGTGTTATTTGACCACGCCTTATCGTTCAAACCCCTGATTGAGAAGCATTCTACAAAACTGGCAGCTGCAGTAGGGGCAATCATGGGGTATGGGCAAAGATTAGGGAAATGGTCCCCCGAACAAATTCTGACCTTATACAGATCCATCTGCTGTGCGAAAGTAAGTTATGGGGCAGAAGTGTGGGGCTTCCTGGGCAAAAAAGCACAGCCGCTTCAGACTGAAGAAAACAAATTCCTACGAAGAATATTAAAAGTCCCACAGAGTGTTTCGGCCCACATTATACACGAAGAGGTAGGAGAACCCTTTCTAGAGGATAAAATCAAATCCAAACCCCTCCTGGCATGGGTGAAAGTATGGACCAACCCTGAGGCAGCCCTTACGAGACAAATTATCGAGGACTGTCTCAAAAGAGACAAAGGCCACGTAATTCCTTGGCTGAAATTTGTCAAGAAGTCGCTAACAGAGATTGGTTGCTCTCAATACTTCTCATCCCCAGACTCTCTGTCCCGGGAGAGCAAGACCCTGGTTAAAAAACTTTTCCTCACACACTTGAAGACATCAAGGGCTGAAAAGGAGAAGCATAAAGCCACTAATCACTTGTATAACGACCTCACTGTGAAGCAAGGGATGGAACCCTATCTGAGGGTCATGTACAATGCGCAGGATCGCTACCTCATGACCCGCTTCAGATTTAACATGTTACACCATATCCTTGCAGTGCCATCTGGGTTTACCCACACAGTGGAGGAGAAGGGTACCTGCGGCTGCGATCTTAGATCTCCGCAGGATACCCTCCATTTTGTTTTACTGTGTCCTTTCTACACGATGCCAAGACGCAAGTTCCTGGTGGGAATCCTGAAAGAGCTAAAATTTAAACATGCAAAATTGGCGCTGAGATTCTTACAGGAAGCGGAGGACGCTTACACCCTGTTTTGCACGATAAACTTTATTCGAATTGCAACAAGACTGAGGAACACCAGAGACATTGGCCCCTAAACGTGATCTGAACATTTAAAACTCTTCAAATCCCCTGGCCCTCTACCTGAGTACAGAAATTTTAATATTTATATATATATTTTTTTTTAAACTGAATATCACTTGCTGTGTTTTTAATTGGAGTGCTCAGTTCACAATTGCAATAAGCGTTTTGAAAGAGCTATGGGTTGTTCTCAGCTGAGGGAATCCTGAGGAGGAGGTCATGAGGGAGAGCCCAAGAAGTGTCACTTGCCTGGTACTCCCACCTCAGAAACCTCCAGTTCCCATCAAAGGGACATTACAAAGAAATATACTCTATTTTGAGAGAGCGATAACATTTAGAAAGGGATTTGGAAAGAAAATAATGTGTATTAATGAGCCCTTGTAAGACTAAGGAGAGATAAAGGAGGGCCCTGAAGCAGGCCTGGCATATAAGTAACAATCGGGCGTGCAGTGGCCCACCCGAATGTATCCTTGGCCCACCCGAATAAAAATTCCTGTAACCGGGCCTGTTGGGAAGAAGCACTGTGCGGCAACACGTACGTCACGGGTTCAAATACCGGTAAGGTGGGCAAATCGTTTGAATCTGGGCAGAAGTAACTATCATTCAAGCACCTTGGGACAATTTTCTGTTTGTGCGCGATATGACGACAGAACATTTGCGGTCACCCAAAATGTGACTAAACATGGAGCCGAAAAACAATTTCATCCACACACTTTTGCAAACAATCCCATCTACCCCAGGATAAAAGAGTATCGCGCGCCACAAGGAGAGGCCCTCGCGTATTCCCGCCATTCTACGTTCCACTCCATCCATTCAGTGCAGAATGGTTTGATTTCTCACAAAAAGTACGCACCGTTATAGCCATTGGCTAAATCTGTGACTTGAGCAACACCACAGGCTATGTTCAAATTATGACTACGACTGCCATGATTCCAAGCACAAGTTCAAGTGATATGATCAAATGCTATGTGGCCACACTTCCAGCTTGTCTTGCCTTTTTGGCCGCATTCTAGGAATTGTAGTTGCGTTGTAAACATTGAAAGTATGTGCCCAAAATATTATCTTAATAGCCAAAACTGGTTGGCGGTGTCGCGCATGACAGGCACTAGTTGGTACATATACATTTGAACTCTTATAATTTAAAATTTATAACCCCGTACATAACAAGTGTTATTAGTGCACTAGTCAATAAGGAACTCGATTTATCGACCTAGAAGTAAATATAGCGTGGACCCCGAAGTGATTAATACTAATCACCTGCTGATAATACAGACGAGCAGAGAATTGTAGCGCGCTGCAATGATGCATTTTACTCAGATAATGTGCGAAGGGCCTGCATTCATGCAAACATTGATCAGATCAAATGCTCTTTTGGACAAGTTTTGCTGTTTGCTTTTAAGTGAATGGATCAAGGGGGTTGCTTGTGTCAATATTATATCAACTGATGAACCAGGGTAAAAAGGGATAACGAACAAATTCCAAGGTGCAACCTATGTTCATAAACCATTTTATGCGAAGGTTTTTCAGAAATAAAAACAGAACACAAAATAACAAAACAAAAACTGATTATAAAATTATAGGAAAGAAGGAAATGAATTTACCTCAAATGTATTTTCATCTTTCACATTTTTACAGTTGAGAAAATATATTGTTTACATTTCTTGTTACGCAAACACGGCAAATCAGAGAAAATTCAGTATGCCCCACATGCAAAAACCTGTGTGTGCTATGGACTGCGATAACTCCTGTTTGCTCAAACGCTTGAACGCCATTGGCGACGAGGCAGTCACCCGCTCTGCTGTTCACATACAGTGGAAGAGCTGCGCGCTCAACAGACATCCAATGAAAGCACTTCTTACCCAGTAACACTGTGGTTAAAAGAAAGAAAACAGACCTGACATCCGACCCCTGTGAAATGCAGACAGTGTCTGCAGCAGATCTGCATTTCCCAGCACGAGACTCCTCCACTCAAAAGAGAGCGCACGTGGTGGTGTGCGGCGTGCGCGACAGTGTGCATCACCGCTGCAGCGCAGGGCTGGCCAAAAATTATGCCCAGGGCCGTCATTGGTAGCACTTGACGCTTGCTACAAGATTGACGGCCCTGGGACTCACATAAACAGTACTCCGGCGCTGCACCACCACTAAGTTAGGTGGCGGTGGTGCAGCATTTTGTGTGGAGCGGCTTTGCTTGCAGTAGACACCGCGGGGCTGGCCAAAAATTGTTCCCAGGGCCGTCATTGGTAGCGCTTTACGCTCGCTACAAGATTGACGGTCCTGGGACCCACATAAACAGTACGCCGGGCCCGGCACCGCACCACCACTATGTTAGGTGGAGCAGCATTTTGTGTGGTGCGGCATTTGGGTGCAAGCAGGTGCGCTTGTACTTACAGTAACACGTGTAGTGTACTGGCTGCTCAGCGACAGCACCAGTGCCACGCAGCTGCCACGCAGCTGCCACGCAGCTGCCGCTGGCCACCGAGAAAATCGTGCTACGCCACTGATTTCACTGCGCCACTTCTACGACTTGACTGCATCACAATCCTTCCGCCTGCTTCAAGCAGGCGTAAGGACTGACGCAGGGCCTTTCACATGGGACTCGCCCATGGGCAATGGCACATTGCTAGAGTTGCCTCAAGTTTCTGGCACACTCCAGCAATGCATCATTACTGTGCCAACAGATACGTCAGGATTCCTGACGTATCTGTTGACTCCTTGGGACATGGAGCTCCATACAGTAAATACGACGCATCCACGGTGTTGCAAGGAGGGCGCAATGAAAAGTGTTGCATCGCTGTTTTTAACCCGCGATGCCACACTTTTCATAAATGAGGCCCTAAATTATTATCAATGGTTGTTTACAAAATGTACCTAGAAACGCTGCCTTTGTCACAGCTTTCCCCAAAGGAGTGCTGAGGGGGAACACACTATACCACGTCTAATTACATTCATGTGTGTTTACTTTTCAGCAGTTTTATTGGACAGAAGTGCTTTAAAAAGAGCATTTAACACATATTTACTGAAAGTGGCAGTGTCCCTTGCTCACTGTGCTATAAAATGTGCCATTTCCAATATATTATTACAAACAGTTGTAAATATAGAATAATAACACTTAAAAAAATACTGCAAAATGTGCAACATTCTTTAAAATCTCACCATATTATGTCTTTTATTAAAAGATATTGTGAGGGATCGAAACCCATGCCCATCACCGAGACTCAAGTGTTGTTATTGGGGACCGTGCTCCCCCAAAACACCTCGCTCCGGCTACGGGCTGTTTCTGCACCATCTTCCCCTCTGTCTGCACCATCTCCACCTCTGCCTGCACCATCTCACCATTTGCATGCACCATCTCACCCTCTGCCTGCACCATCTCGCCCTCTGCCTGCACCATCTTACCCCTGTCCGCACCATCTCTCTTTGCCTGCAGCATCTCCCCCTCTGCCTAGACCATATAACTCTCTGACTGCACCATCTCACCCTCTGCCTGCACCATCTCCCCCTCTGCTTTCACCACCTCCCCTCTGCCTGCACCATCTCACTCTCTGCCTGCACCATCTCTCCCTCTGCCTGCACCATCTCTCCCTCTGCCTGCACCATCTCTCCCTCTGCCTGCACCATCTCACTCTCTGACTTCACCATCTCACCCTCTCACTCTCTGCCTGCACCATCTCACCCTCTGCCTGCACCATATCACCCTCTGCCTGCACCATATCACCCTCTGCCTGCACCATATCACCCTCTGCCTGCACCATCTCTCCCTCTGTCTGCGCCACATCAACCTCTGTCTGCGCCACATCACCCTTTGCTTGCACCATCTCCCCCTCTGCTGGCAGCATCTCCCGCTTGCCTGCGCTACATTACCCTCTGCCTGCATCATCTCACTCTTGGCCTGTACCATCTCTCCCTCTGCTGGCACCATCTCACCCTCTTCCTGCACCACTTCCCCCTTACCTGCATCATCTCGCCTTCTGAGGGCACCGTGTCCCCCTCTGTCTGCACCAACCCCCCCCCTCTGCCTGCACCATCTCACCCTCTGCACATCTTCCCCACAGTCTGCACCATTGCCCCCTCTGTCTGCACCATCTCTCCCTCTGCCTGTACCATCTCACCCTCTGCACATCTAGCCTCTGCCTGCACCATTTTCCCCTCTGCCTGTCCTGTCTCCCCCTCTGCCTGCACCATCTCACCCCCTGCACATCTCCCCCTCTGCCTGCACCATCTCCCCCTCTGCCTGCATCGCCTCCCCTTGTGTCTGCTTCTCTTGTAACCCTTTTCTTTTTACCTTCTATCCACCCCCACCGATGCTTTCTGTCTCCCAGTTCACAGCTCTTCTCAATGTGACTGAAAATAAACTCTCGTGAAATGTGCTTTGAATTTGTGCAAAGTTTAAATAACTCACACTCACCCTCACCTTCACTCTGCCTTCGAGCACACCGCAGGGACTGGGGAGGACTGGTCAGGCAGGGAACAGGAAGCGTCTAAAGGGAGGGGTTTTATGGAGAGAAGTGAAAGTTAGGCATGGAGCTTTGCTTGCAGTAGACACCGCGGGGCTGGCCAAAAATTGTTCCCAGGGCCGTCATTGGTAGCGCTTTACGCTCGCTACAAGATTGACGGTCCTGGGAACCACATAAACAGTACGCCGGGCCCGGCGCCGCACCACCACTATGTTAGGTGGGGCAGCATTTTGTGTGGTGCGGCATTTGGGTGCAAGCAGGTGCGCTTGCACGTACAGTACCACGTGTGGTATACTGGCTGCTCAGTGACAGCACCAGAGCCACGCAGCTGCCGCTGGCCGCCCCGAAAATAGTGCCGCCTGGGGCGGACCGCCCCCACCGCCCCCCCCTAGCTACGCCATTGGAGAGTGGTAGCGTCTTCCAATGCCGAATATCGCGTTTAAGTCGTTGCAGAGGGGGTTGTAAATTAAGTGTTAGGAATGTGTCGCAGTCAGAGGTTATATATATTCCAAGATACTTGAAACTGTCCGTGACTATTTGAACCGTACAGCCTCTTGGGAGACGTGGGGCCGGTCCGTGTAATATGTAAAGCACAGACTTATCCCAGTTGATGGCATATCCGGAGACGGAGCCGTATACAGTGCATATATTAAGAAGCACATGCAGCGATCTCGTAGGTGAGGCAATATATAATAACACATCGTCCGCATATAAAGAAATGCGATCTTCCCATTCCTCCCTACATTTTAACCCGCAAACCATGGGGTCCCATCGTATCCACGCCGCCAGCGGTTCAAGAATTAGCGCAAACAATAAGGGTGACAATGGGCAACCCTGCCTTGTACCTTTGCCCAGGGTGAATTCTCTCGATATGTGACCATTAGCAACTACATGTGCCACTGGATCGGTATACAATAAACGTACCCAAGAGCAGAACTTCGGTCCGAACCCCAGGTGGTGAAGGACGGCAAATACAAAGGCCCACTCCACCGAGTCAAAGGCCATTCGCGCGTCCAAGGAAAAGACTGCAGCGTCTTCCTGGATAGTGTGTTTGCGACCTAATGCGCCATGGAGGCGTCTAAGATTCAGGGCCGTGTTTCTGCCGGGCATAAAGCCGGATTGATCTGGGTGTACCAATGTGCGGAGATGCGGGGTCAGTCTGACTGCTAGCGTTTTGGCTAAGATTTTCCCTTCGGCATTAATTAAGGAGATTGGGCGATATGACGTGCATTCTTCTGCCAGTTTTCCAGGCTTATGGATGGCTACTATAGTGGCCAGCCGTTGATCTCTAAGGAGTGTCCCTATATTGCGACTGGTTTCGAACATTTTTAGCAAATATGGGGCTATCTTCTCTGCCGTGTGTTTATATAGTTCTATCGGGATCCCGTTGGAAACCGTGCCCTTGCCCGATTGTATTTTGGAAATGGACATTTTAAGTTCATCTACCGTGATGTCTGCTTCTAGCTGTGCTGTGATTGTTATGTCCAATTCAATTGACTCCCCCTATAACTAACTCTCTCCTTGTGATGACAAATTATGTCCCCATATGGTATAAGTTCCTCCTTTTGTCATATGGCGCCTCTCAGCGAGTAATTCTTACTTTTGAACAACATTAAATATGTTTGCCTCACTGTTATATTCTTCATATCCCTCTTCGCAATTCTTGATGTTCACACTCTATTGATTCTCTAATTTGGTCTCTTTCTTCCCCCAGCTTGCAGTCGAGTTAATACGACGCATTGATGTAAAGTCTGTGTTGGTTTTATAATTATTTGTATTTTCTTTCCCACATGTAATAATGTCCCGTCTAAATGACGAATTGTTTTTAAACTTTCCAAGACTCCCCTCCGGGTAAATCTTTCTTCTATCTTAACTGTCCTCTTCCATCATGGCGCCGCGTTTTCACGTTCTAGTGTGCCACACGCTCACGCTGCATGTATACCGGCACGCTTCCCTGGCCCGCCTCGTCACTCGTTCATCGTTAACTGAGGACGCCACTTGATCACGGTAAGCGCCTTGTCTGTTCGCCCCGTATGGGCATATTCACCATTGATCCCTTCACTTACCTGCACTTTTCCCCCCTCCAGTGCATACCCACGGATCACTCATCTCTGCAATTCTATCGAAATTGCCTGCTAACTCTGGATACTCGGACCATATTCCCCGGATCGGAGCAAGATACTCGCATTGCCCGTTATCGTACTCTAACAGGTACCCTTCCCCCTTCCCCGCTCGCACCCCCTCACCCCGGCGCAACCCGCTCACTTGTTCCTTGCCTCACGTGCCTTCCTTCCCTCCCCAGCTACCGTTGCGGTCCCACCCGCACCTACTAGCAGACTACCAGACCATTTTTGTACTACAAGACGCGAGTTTTTATTCTGGCAATTGACCACGTCTCCTTCCCGATCTATTCTCTACGGTAAGCGAACCTACTGGTTGCTCCCCACACCGTTATTTAGACTGGCAGTCACTACTTCTTGCTATATTCATTGTGGTGACACACTTTGCGCCCTGCGACCCATTGGCCTCACATACCAATTGTAGAACTCCACTTCCGGCGCTAAACTAATGCTTGCCTCTCTTTTTAATTGTACTTCATCCTTTTACCTCACTAGCTCACCGGTTAGCTTCGTAAAGACAGCAAAAATGCATGTTGTCACAAGTGGCATGTGCACTGAGCACAAACACGGTTGAAATTCCGCGCTGCCTTATCCTAGTTCTAATTTCTCTTTTTTCTCCCCTTCTTCACACTCTCATTTTCAGACAGGCAATTCCTTTCAATACCAGGCATGTACATTCTTTCGTCCTGATGATCCTTGTATCTTTGTAATAGGATCGAAACGTCGTCGACCCCAATCTATACAGCGTGCACATTAATCTATTATGTAAAAAAGTGCAGTGTCTGTATGAAAAAAGCTTAAACACTGGATTTTGTAATTAAGCTCCTTTTGCCTTGCCTGTAATGTCTGTTTGTTTTGTATATGTCTTTTCTCACAACGGATACAGGACTGTGTCCCACATATGTTTTGCTGTTGATTATTGGTTGCTTTTTCATTGAAAAATTAAACTGGATGTCCGGCTGGACATTCTTAATATAGTTTCGATTCTGTACTATATTTATTCCCTCTATTCCTTAAACCATTTTGAGGACCACTGTTTGTTTGAAATTAACAATTACCCAAGGTCCTCAACTACCTATTGGGTCCCCTTGTTTTGTTAAAATATGTAGATTGTCGGCGTCCTGCGGCGTGAGCCGAGGCATACGGATATCATGAAGGAATGCAAGCGCGTCTTGTACTGTGGTGCTATTTGTGGAGGTGTAGACTCCTGGTCTGCACCAGAAGCAAGTCCTCCATCCTGCGTGGGTTCCGCTTGCCAAGGCTTGTTGGGTCCTGACTCGACTTCGCCGCCGCCGACAGCAAGAGCCTTCGTGGGACAGCTCACCTCCTGGTCGTCCTCGACGTCTCCTGGTACCCGTGGCTGCTGCGACAAGCTTCACCTCTTCACCTGCATCTTCACGACATCGCCTGGTTCCTCCCTGGTTCCTTCCCGGCTCCTGGCTGGTGACCTAGACTCTGTCCCTTCTACTTGCAGGTTCCTTCCTTCTTGATCCCCACCTTGGGATCCACCGGACACTCTTCACTGACTGCCTGTCAGCAACTTTCCTTCAGGCATCCATAGAAGTCCACGACGAAACCCGACGCAAGTTCACACCTATGCACCCGCAGCCCGTGGGCTAGGTAACTTGGGTACTTCGGTGATCACAAGGGTATTGACTATCCTAGGGTCTAGTTTCCGAGTCTCGACTTTCTAGCTATACCAGAAGTGTCCTAAAACTGCTTATTTCTAACTGCTAGTAATTCTATCGACTTTTACGCATTACGCGTGAGTGTTTCCACTCTGCACCTGAATCCCGTGGGCCTCCCACTTCCTAACTGTTGGTAGTATAGAGTAGCCCCAGCGATTCCCTAGGCCTAGGCCTATCCTGTGTTCGTGACAGTGGTCCTTATACCACTTACTTAGTACATGGTTTGCGTGGCCCCTAGGGCCTAACTGTATTACTTACCTGTGTGACTTAATGTATGCTTAAATAAGACTGTGTTGTACTTACCTCGAATCTCATAAAGAGTGCTGAGGGTTTGACTAGAATAAATACATTCTATTTTTATATATATCTGTTGTGGTGTCCTTTCATTTCGTATTCAAGGGATTACAAATGGTATAACAGCTGGCTTCACATGCCATACAGAGTTTAGCCTAAGACTGCTCTTGTCCATGCTACCACTAGGATAGCTGGTCTATAAGGTTGACTTTACAACCAATCACCATAAGGGTTGTTTGGACTGATACAAGGTGTACACTAGAATTAGTGACATCATATATCAGGCCAACTTCTCACACTTCTCACAGACTTGCTCATAGTGTCGTGCCAGTGTATCGACTATGTGTTGTGGGTCCGACGTGAGTGTACCGTTGTTGGTTCTAATCAGTGCTAGCCATATATGCGCCCGTTCTTTCTTGTCAAGCCAGGCCAGAAGTTTACCTACTTTGTCTCCGGATTCATAGATCCGATGCTGGACCGCCTGCAAACGAAACTGGGCGGCAGCCCAAAGATGTTCTTTGTAGTCTTGTGTTTTAATGCGTAGGGCATGTGTTGTTTCGTCAGTGGGGGCGGCTGCATGTTGGGATTCAAGGTGGTGCACTTCCTGCTCCAAGGTCTCTATGTCTTTCCATTATTCCCGTTTGTGCCCCTCAATAATGGAGATAGCTTGGCCTCTTATTACTGGTTTGTAAGCTTTCCACAGCATCAGAGAAGAGGAAACTGATGCTTCGTTTTCTAGGAAGTATTGTGTGGTTGTCTTTGTTAAAGAGTTCCTGATCTTAGAATTTAGGAGAAACCCTGGATAAATGGGATATATGTGTCTCTGGGTAACACAGTGTGCACGTTTTTTTGTCTGTATCGGGGAGTGATCAGAGATCCCCTTGGGTAAGTATATGGTCGCTCCCATCCTCTCTAGATCATCCATGGCCGTTAGTATATAATCTATACGGGAGAGGCTGTTATGCGCTCCCGAGTGAAATGTATACTGCCACACTGTCGGGTTTTGAAGCCTCCATATATCTAGTAAGCCGTGTGCTTTCGGAAAATCCGTCAGTGGGGAACTGGCTCGATGTTGCGGTCGGCTAGGTGTGCGGTCTTGTACGTCATTCGCAGTCATATTAAAGTCCCCTCCTATTAGCAGATCTCTGTCTGGTAGGGTGAGGAGAGAGAATTTGCCCAGATATTGGAAAGCGGGGGAGTGCAGAGCCGGAGGGACGTAAACAGATACTACATTAAATGTTTGACCCTCCCATTGAATCGATAAGGCCGCGAATCGTCCTTGGTCATCCTTAAAGGTACGGTGAACAGTAAGAGGAAATCGTTTTCTCACTAATATCCCTACTTCTCGGGATCCCGTGGTGAATTACGAATGGACCATTAATTGGAACCCCCACCGGTCAAGGGCCTTTACAAGTGGAACCCATCAGATGGGTCTCCTGGAGCAATACAACCGCCAGGGAGTTGCGCTTTAGATATTGGAGTACTAGCCCTCGCTTGATCTGGTCTCCTAGACCATTGACATTCCAGGAGATGAGTGATAGTGTTGGCGTTTTGGTGTGTGACGTCATTGGATCAGATGAAGACATTGGGTGTATAAATCTGCGTGACATATCGGACAGCATAGGACATTGTGAACCTATTACTACAGTGACCGTACATTGATACCTGCAAATCAATAACTAGCAAAACTTTCTTGTGTTGCGAATCAACATTCCTTGCAACCATAACATGCATCTCGCCTCTTCGGCTCGTTCTGAATATCTTTATACACCGCTTATTGCACTTTACGTCTACATTGGGGGTAAATGCGGGATTATTTCCTGTAAATTCAAATAAAATCCCTACCAACCACCCCCCTACCTTCAAACAATTCAACCCCCCCTCCCTGCATCCTTGCATCCCTGCCTAGTAGGTTTAAAACTACCCACCACCCCAAGAGCAGAGTGCTTAAAAACCCTAGAATCAAACCCATTAAACGTACGGTCGTGTGGTGTTAGTGCCCAGTAGTCTCCTCCTCCCGGGCCCACGGCTGCCCTCCCCTGCATCTGTGCGAGGATTCCTTGGGGTGATGATCGGCGTTTCCGTGGTTCAATTCTTCCCTGCGGCGCTGTGACTTGAGTGGACCTTCCTCCAGGCAACGTTGTGCTTCTTCAGGCGTCGTAAAGAACCAAGATTTCTCCCCGTCGATGACTTTAAGCTTGGCTGGGAAGAACATCATGTACTTAAAACCCTTGTCTCGGAGAGCCCTTTGATGCCTTCGAAGGAACGTCTTTCTCGTTGCACCTTCAAGCTGAAGTCAGGAAAAAAACGGATCGTTGCATTGTCATACTGAAGGTCTCCAATGACTCTCGCTGCTTGTAAGATCGCGTCTCGGTCACGAAAGCTCAGGATATGCTTTCAAGTATCTATGCACACACACGTGTGTGAATATATTATATATATATATAAAGTATGCAAAAGTCTCGTAAATACGCTCTCAGGAAGGAAAGGCAAACACAATAGTCCCAGTAACCAGTTTAATGCACACGACGCGTTTCGGCAAAAGCCTTGTTCACGTGTGAGGTGCTGTCAGTATCACACACTGATAAAGTTTAACACGATCCAAATGAAAAATAAACATAGGACAATTTACACAGTGTAGAATACAAGCACGGCGGCCATTATTGAATGGGTAAAATACCCTTCTATACATAAGGAAACAAAACCATCCCCTGGCATACGGTTAAGATATATTCAAGTAATGTACTATTACACAGAGTACAAACCAACTATGTGTAGCCTGAGGAAGGAAAAACCAAATTAAACATCCATATATGTCAAACACATTGAATATACACTTGTGCTGGAAGCATTCACCTTCGACTAATAAAGCCAAGGTAGGTATGCATGGCTGGACGTGGTGATCACATAGTGTGCCTCAGTTAATAAACATATAACCTCTGTACATAGTTCCGCAAAATAACGAAGTAGGTACATAAATGTACCAGTTAAACTAGATTAGGCAAATGTACGTGGCCGAACATGACAGAAGTGATAACAAATTAGACACAAGGTATGTATAGTTATCAAATACAGTCCATGAATTATTAGCTAAAGTACGTAGCTAAGCGAAAGTAGACACATAGTGTGTACAAGTGTGACAGGACCAGTCCATGTTATGAAGATAACAAGAGAAGGTCTTTCAAGCACAAAATTTAAAGAAGAAGGACATACTTGTCAGATGGATGTTCCACAATATAGAACTACATGGCCAACCTGGAACGTGTAAATATCAGTGGACATTACTGGTGACAGCATAGAATAAAGATGTGCCAAGCGTGTTATCATACCGGATGAAAAGGGTAGGTTGCCCGTGCTGGTGAATACGTGAAATTGGGCCCCTTCCTTTTCTCCTGTGAAAAGAGTAAAGAAGAATAATACAAAAGACAGTTAAAGTACGAAATGTTAAAAACGAATTACACTTGTTGCACATCCTAACAAGGAGTTGAAGAAGCAAGAAGGTTATATATATATACAGAAAGTAACAACAGTTAGACAGGTACTGAAAAGCCTGTCCCTACCCCAAAATAGCCTGTAAGAGAAAGGAGACATAAGACTAGTTATGGTCATACATACTAGTATATACATCACATGGGATAAGGCAATGCCCTGTACCTGATGTCACAAAGATAAACACTGTTTATGAACTCTCTTTAAGGTGAATTGATAACTCCTCATCCATGTTCAGACCCCCCGGAGTTTTTGTCTGAAAATCTATGAAATCCTAGAGGTGGTGACAGGGTACTTTCTTTACGACAACGGGAGTCCAGATATATCATAGATTTTCAGACAAAAACTCCGGGGGGTCAGAACATGGATGAGGAGTTATCAATTCACCTTAAAGAGAGTTCATAAACAGTGTTTATCTTTGTGACATCAGGTACAGGGCATTGCCTTATCCCATGTGATGTATATACTAGTATGTATGACCATAACTAGTCTTATGTCTCCTTTCTCTTTCTCTAATTTGGCGACAAGTGGGAGAAGGCAAAAAGAAGGCACCACTCAGCAATATTTCAAAATTGCTTGCGTTGTGCTGAAGACCCGTTTTGTTAGTGTAGCTGTTTCTACTCAGGCCAGGGTCGTCGGCTCATTGAACTATGTCATCCGACTTCTGGTAGGATTTATATTTTTAGATTTTGTGCTTCCCCTGCTTCTTCGCTACATTCTGGTCGCTGTACTACACGTGTGTAAGTAGTGTTAGTATGCGTTTATACTAACAAATGCATCATGGTAGTAGGGAGGGCGACCTCTCAGGCGCAGCAATGTCCCGGGGTGTGCATTCGCTGAACATTTGTGTTTGCTATTAGAGGGTGGTGCATGGCTTCCACCCTGTGATAGCAAATACTTGTTAGACTACTTGAAGCAAGAGGAGTAAAACCTCGTATCTCTGTAATAGAGGGGATGCGGATGGTAAAAATGGAGAGAAAAGAACAAAACAAAAAAAAAGCGGGGTCTCACCAGTTCTTTTAAATGAGGCCCCTGGTGGGTGGGTAATGTTCCGTGGCCAATCCAGTTAGTATATTGCGGGGTCTTGTAGGACTGGGGATCTTAATGTCACATGTAAATTAGGCGTGGAAGGGCACAGAGACGTTTAGCAGCCTAGAGGAGCGCCACCTTCCCGAGTATTGTTTACTAATTGTTCGGGGGGTTCGAGGCCAACTGAAGTCCGGGGATTGCCACATGTCAAGAATTCCTGTCATACAAGGGAAACACGCCCTTATGTAAACAGGAGAGCTGTTACATAACTCAAGGAAAACACGCCCTTATGTAAACAGGAGAGCTGTTACATAACTCAAGGGAAACACGCCCTTATGTAAACAGGAGAGCTGTTACATAACTCAAGGAAAACACGCCCTATAAAGGGAGGAACCGGGAGGTACAACGCTGTCGGATATTGTGTTCACACCGACGTACCTGCTTCGTGAAGAGCAGTGTTCCGGAGTGGTGCTCCAGTAAGGCAAGAACGGAGGTAGGTCGAGTCGTTACTCCCTGGGCCGTGTCTTGCCCCATCGTCACCTGTGAAGGACCCGGAAGCTCTACCGGTCACCCATTGAGCTTCGCTTTTTGACTCGGCTGAGTCCAAGCGCAGTGGCGCTTTTGCTGGTTGGAGTCGTAACTCCCAGCCCGACCAGAGACACAGGGACTGCCAGCTGTAACGCACACCAGGAGGTGTTTGCCGCGTTACAGACTCGGAAGTCCACAGGATCGATCGAGCGGCTGCTCTCGGTTCAGTCTTCTTTGCTTGTGATTGGGGTATCGGTGACGCATCACCAGGAGGTGACTCCGCGTCCCGGTGCAGTCTGAGGAAGAGGTTGAGCGGCTGCTCCCTTCAGGTAGAGACCCCGGCTGGGTGTTTCCCTGACTCCTCGATTCTCCCCAACACTCTTCGTGCCCCTCACAGCCTACCGATTGGCATTGTCGGCCATTTCATTTCTGCCCTCTGTTGGCATACGCCGGGACCGGCGTATATGCAGAGGACGGTTAGGACCATCCGTGCTGTGGGCTGGTAACGTACTTAGCCTGGAGGATTCCAGTGACTATAACTTTTGTTTATTCTTTGTATTATATTTGCCTTCATTAAAACAACTAACCCTTCACTAGTGGTTGGGTCCTCATTGTCGTGTCTGTTAAACGATCCTGAGACGTTCAGGGCGTTACACCACACTCCGGGTCTTTATTTAAATATGCAGGGTGGGCCTCGGCAGTCCCTGAAGCCTCAGTGGTCCTAGGCAGTGCCTTATTTGTTCTGTAATCACACGGGCAGTACTTATGGTGTTATAAAGTGATACATTCATAGAACTCTTGCAGTTGTACAATTACCCAGGCTTCATTTGTCTAATAGTCAGTTAGATTATGTTTGATAGGTGCACTCTAATATTAAATAATGTTGTCCTTAAAATCTCCTATAAACAGATGATTTTCACAATAAACAATAGACAAGTGTCAGAAAAAAAAGACCTATACACTCATTTATTTGAAAAAATAGGTAACTTTTATTAAAACAGAAATAAATAAAAATGTAACTTTAATAGAACAGTATAATTAAAAATAAACATGGGTTGGACTCCAGTGGAAGCAGCGTAGGAAACCTGCAAGACAAAAATAAAACATAAGTATGTGTGCTGTGTGGAAGAGGTAAAGAAAGGTAGTCCGAATCAAAGGACCATAGTGAGAATGGAAGGGAGGGGGTGGAAGGGAGAAGGGGAGGGAGAGTCAAAAGAAGAGAGGGAGGAGGAGACAGAGCGTCGGCCTATTGCACCCAGCCCTTAGTGTTTACCCTCCGTCACCCGTTTGTGTAGGACGCTGGGGTCGGCGAGAAAGAGTGTGGTTCAGCAAGTCCTTAAAATTAAATACATGAGGCCAGAGATTATGGGCCATATTATGAAGGAAGGGCGATAACATTATCTCAGCTTTAGTGGCAGGAAACTGCAGCTAAAGCGGCGATAAGGGGTTGATAATATGCCCTTGTGAATTCCCTTAGAAGCCCAGGTTCTGGTGTGAACCTGGGCTGCTATGGGAATTTACAAGGGCATATTATCAACCCCTTATCGTCGCTTTAGCGGAAGTTTCCTGTCGCTAAAGTGGTGATAATGTTATCGCCGTCGCTTGATAATATAGTCCTACATTATTAGCTACGGGAAAATCGCTTGCATGCACCTGTGCACCCAGGGTGCTGCACCCCAACCCCTTCCCCCGCACTGTGCTCAATTGTAGGTCTTGCACACCGAGGCTTCACTGATCACCTGCCACCACTGGTGTGTCCCACGACGTGTTGGTGCAAGCTCCTAGTCCGGGGTATGTTTGTACGATAGACCAGGTCTCCGGTCGGGCACGGTGTCTTGATACCACGATGGAGGGTGTCAGAATGCCAGGGCATTATTGCGGGGTCAGCTCCCGCTCCGCCCTTCTTGTGGCAATCAATTGAATGTCTGAAAAGGGAGAAATAATTTCATGATAGAAACGTCTGGAGGTAAATGAAGGTTTATTTCAAGCTTGATAGAAAATAGGAGTTGAGTGCATCCTTCGTTTTTGAAGTATGATCTACCAATTGTTAGTGGTAATCGTGGTTCAAAGAGGAGTTGGAGTGCACAAGAATAGACAAGGTTAAATAATAATATGTTATGCCAACGTTCACATACAAAGCACCAGAGTGCATGCTAGAAGCATAATGTGTGCGTGTAATGCAGTGGCGGGAGCCTGTGTGCAAGTACACTTAGTAAGGAGCTCACTACAGTGTCCTAAAGGCCAACAACACGTGGCTCAGGCCTACAGTACGATCCAGCACGTCCTTAAAATTAGACCGATGTGACTGAATGAGGTCAGAGATCACATCATTACGCATGGCAACATCGCTTTGTCACACGTGCGCACTCAGGGTGATGCACCCCACCCCTTCCGCAGAACCGCCCTCAACAGGTGTCTGTAGGGCAGCGCTGCCCGTAGGTTCAGCCCTACCTTATGGTATAGCAGGTCTTTAAAATGAGACAGAGATGTGACTGAATGAGGTCAAAGATCACATCATAACACATGGCAATATCGCTAATTCGCACGTGTGCAGTCTGGCTGATGCACCCCACCCCTCTCGCCGCAGCGCGCTCAATTGGAGGCCCTCTGCACCCAGGCCGCTCTGCTTACCTGCTGTCATTGTGTGAGCAAACACTGCGGGCAGCAGTGCTCACAATTCAGATGGAGTGTTGATTGCAGGAGAGTGTACACCTCATGGATCCCTTTCGTAGACGACGGGCAGTAGGGCTCACAATTTAGAGCCCGTGTTGATTGCCAGGATGGAGTACACCTCATGGATCCATTTCTTTTTTTTAATTGCGCATTGTGATATGCGAGGTGGATATGGCAAATTATTTGAGGTAGTGTGGAAGAAGAGGGACGTGTGGCGTCGTGGTTATCCTATTTATATGTACGCAAAGTGGGCTGGGCTTGCATACACCAGGCCAGCGTAGGGGTAAGAATAATTATACCAGGGACTTGGGCGTTGTTCAGTTCCTACCTGGCCAGGAAGTGTACTTATGTGTGTTTCTTTTGTAGTTTTGACCTCGCAGAGTGTGCAATTTAAATTAGTGTAGCATGTGTCGGGAGGGCGCGAACTATCGTTAATGAGATGGCATGTGATCTAGGATGTGCAGTCTGCCTCTGGCTGATGATGCTCCTTAGAGCCAGCAATACCCAGGCCGAAAGGCAGCACAATAATGTGCAGACACACACACACCAGGGGCATCGTGTAACACATATTTGTTTTTTGTTGGAATGTTTGAGATGCATGGCAAACACACATGGAAGGCTAATGTACAAAGCATGAATATTGATCAAGATGATGGTTGCATGTTGGGTGTAGTATAAAATATTTGTATACAGGAAAACACTTTTCAAAAAAGCTTTCTAAGCAGAAGAGGTGTCTCATCAAACGCTGTAGAGAGAATGAGCAAAATGGGTGGGTTCGTACAACTATTACAATGGGAAATGTTATGAACCAATCAAATGCTTTTTTTTAAGGTCACATGGCAATCGCGCACCGAGCGCGGCAGGAGGCCGCACCCGATGCGATTTTGACAAAATATATTTATCATAATATAAGTTTATTACAGTTAGAAATATATAAATGTTTAAAATAATTTAGATTTTCACGTGCTCTCATATACTGTTATTTAGATATACTTTTGAGACAAAAAATAAAAAAAGGGAATGGCCTACCCGGGGCAAGACTATACGTCGGTGATATAACACAGGGCCTGGCAGCCTGTACTCGTGGAATACGCAACGCGTTGCAGGCGTGACCCCATACGTACATGACGTAACACGTGGCTTGGTACTGCGTACCCCTCGGATACCAAAGTAGTACCTGGGGTGACTTCATGCGTATATGCGTCATGCGTTACGTGGGACGCGGTGCCACAAACTCGTCGGATACGAAATGTGCATCATTTTCGAGTATAGCAATGTGGCGGATAGGATTCGTGTGGTGATGGAACTTGGTACGCTATCGGTATGGGAGTGCAGTTTTCTCCCCCCCCCCCCCCCCAAAATACATATTTTTTGGGAAAGATATAAAACATTACATGATTTTTTTTTTTTTTTTTTTTTTTTTTTTTTAAAAACCTTTATTCGTGCATATTAAAAGAACAAATACGGGCCTACAACCTTCAGGCCGGCCACGATACGGTTAAGCACTGATACAAACATTACGGCCCCTGTGCTTCAACGGTCAAGGTTAGCAACGATTTATGAAACATACACTGGAGAGATCCTTGACCCCAGGGAAAGGAGAAGTGAAGGTTAATTTTAAAGTTTTCAAAATAAGTTTATCAGGGAAATAGTCAGTGAAGAATAAGAACCAAGGAGATTCGAGTCCGCACGATATCTTCACCACACGGGAGAGCAGCAGCATCATTAAAACAGCAATGGAAGTAAAATCGCAGGCAGTGAGGCAATGCAGTTATATAACAGGATAGTCACATGAGCAATTACGCACCCCTCCAGTGCCGCCCCCACTCAGTCAACCCCCCACCCGGACCCAGAATCGAAACAAGTATAGCGCAGAAACATAAAGAGAAAAAAAGGCCCATAGAACTAATTAGAAACAGTAAATTACCCCCCCACCCTACACCAATGCGGAGGCTACGGCCTTCCCCCCCCCAGCATAGTGCCTGTCGCCCAATAAACCCGAAATATAGACAAGAAAGAGAGTAAGAATAAAGTAAAGAAAGATAAGAAAACAATACACCTATGTTAAAGGGGGTGAGAAAAGAATAGGACTATTCTAATCTAAACTCCCAAAAAGAAGAAGGTGGGGAGGAGCCTACGTATCATCAGAGCGCCCTAAACCATCGGCCATCTTTGGCTTCCACACACTGAGAACCCACTACCCCAAAAGCGGTCGTGTGAAAATGAATTGTCACAACAATTTAGATGAAGGAAGACAAATCGCGACGAATGCGCACAAAGTACACATACAGTTCCAGTCCCAGTCCAGCCCCTCCGTGAAACCATGGCGATATTAATCAGTCTAGCCCTGGCCCGATCGCGGGCTTGAGATTAAGCCAGCCCCTACATGAAGGCCCCGCATCCCGTGCAGACAAAGACAATATGGCCGTTTGGGAGAAGATGGTGAAGTAGAATCCCAAAATGGCCCCCGACCATCTGTAGAGGTCCCTTTGTGCACCACATAAAGTCCAGACATGGCATGTAGAGTACAGGAGTTCCACAGAAAAGAAGCAGTAGGCCACCGTGAACGATTCCTCGAGGATGTTAGGTGTTGCTCAGCTGGATACTCTTGCAGACGCGGTGAGGCAGGCAACAATGAAGCAGGCAGCAATGAACGGGGAAACAAAGTATCCGCTGTTAAGCTGGAGAGCAATTGATCCTGGGTGCCGGGAAAGCCGCTCACGGCCCGCAGCCGACAACAGGGAGTCAAACTGCTCACTTAGCGCCTGAAAGCGAGCAAACATTTGTAAACGAAAGTCCCGCAGGACGGCCAGTACGGAGCCGCATGTCAGCGGAAGCTGCACCCCCACATCGGCAGCAACCCGGGACGGCACCGTGGAGCTGGTGTCTGGTGGAGGGAGGGCGAAGCGGGCAGCGGGCAAGACCGGAGTATCACCCCCCAGCCGCGAGCAAGCAAACAACGCCATGTTTTACCGCCGGACGGTACAATGGCCAGGGGGGGGGGGTCGTAGCAAGGAGTCAGTTCCCCTCAGGTCTGCGCCGCAACCGGGAAAGCCAACAGTCGCCTCCCTTCCCTCGGGTTCTCTTTGCAGCCGACTAGGCAATAGAAGAAGGGGGTCGGCAGCCTCCCACAGCGCGGTCCACAGATCGGGGCAGGAGACCCGCCTCACCGGGGCTTACCTTACAGCCCCAGCCCTTCAGGCGCAGGGTGCAGGAGGTGTCTGGCCGTCCCTCCCCAGGCTCATCTGGCAACAGTCCGTGATGTTAGGTGAGGTCGGGACCGCGGGGCTCGGATTTGCGCTAGCGGGTCTGCGGAGCTTCCTGGGGGCCGGCAAAGGCCACAATGGAGCAGGGGTCCAGGGCGGAGAACAAAAGCACCAAAAACTCCGGCATCCGGGCGGGCTGAGACTTCGGGGAAGTGGTGGCGTGGACAGCGCGTCGTCGTACACGTTTCACCTCGAGAATCGGCAAGGATAGGAATCAGGATAATAGTCCGGGGCCAAGGGCCGACGGAGCCGGGCGCTCAAGCGTCTGCTCCGGTCGCCATCTTGGCTCCTCCCCCCCATTACATGATTTTTAAATTTAAAAACAAGAAGTATAATAGAGTTCCAAAATATTAAAAAATATAATAGAAAAAATATAGGTTTTATGAACATTAAAATATGGAATTAACATTTAAAAAATCTTCGAAATTCACTGAAAATAACCATAGGTTTCACAGACGTTATAGTTGGGAATTAGCATTTAAAAAACCTTAGAAATTCACTAAAAAAAACATAGGTTTCAGGGACGTTCTAGTTAGTTGAACAATTGACTCATATAAAACCAGAGAAATTCGCCTGTTATAGTAAGTTGTGCTAACTATATCTCACCCGCCCGCAATGCACTGCTGATGATGTCACATATTAAATCACTCATGACATGGTCAGTGACATCACTGATGACATCTCAATTTTTTTTAAATTGCTAATTCCTAACTATAATGTCTGTAAAACCTATGGTTTTTTCAGTGGATATAAATATAAATATATATATATATATATATATATATATATATATATATATATATAGAGAGAAAATATGAATGAGAATATGAATGTCTCGTTTTGGTTGTCAACATACAAGAACTGTTCATGTGTTGAGGTGCTTCGATTTAACTGCACGCCAGTAGATATATATATATATATATATATATATATATATATATGAAACAGTCTCGTCTCACCAAGTTTCTTAACAACAAACGAGAGTGGACCCAAGTTGAGTGCTGGTTTTCTTATTTTATTTCCTTAGTATGTCGCCATGACGCGTTTCGACAGCTCCCTGCCTTGATCACATGACGATATATATATATATATCTATATACAGAAAGAGGGAGAATGTTGTTTTTTGCATTTGGTAATTACTTAGTTTTGTTAGTACTCTGAAACTGTCATTGATTTTTGGTATTCATAATGGATAGTGGTAATTGTTCTGCCTCTATCGGTGATCTATTACATTTTCCATTTTAGGTGGACAACAAGCGGATTGAAAAGTCAAGGCCGTCTCTCAGTCGGGAGTAACAGAGACAGGGAAATTAGTATGTCTGTCGGGCTAGGAAGATCACAGTTGGATTCTAGAGGAGGGGTGGTTGGAGGAACCATCGATGTTAACGCTTTGGAAATGGTCGGTAAGTTGGAAAGAAGTTTTAAAGTTTGTGTAATAGGCCACTAGCTGTGAATTTGATTCTGAGATTGAGGTGGTCAACACTAGGAACATGTGAAAATGCAATAGTAATGACCTTTCTTCTGAGTTGTAAGGGTTGAATTAAGAATTTACAAGAATTACTTTTTTTTTGTTCATTTGCCATTTGTGGTCAGTTCTTTGTGCTTTGAAATTCTTTTACGTATACTTGTACAGGTTTTTATGTGATAATACTAATAACAATTTAGCCCCAGCATAAAATTTTACTTTTAAATGTTTAGAATATTCTACAGTTTGAAAAACTTACTTAGTTAAGGCTGTCCTTCTGCTCACTCAGATACTGATACTTCTTTCCGTCAAATAGATGTTTTTTCAAAACATAGCACCACACTGTTGGGAATTCACTTGGCATGTATGCTTAAGGTAGTGAGTTGGGCTCGAATTTGGTCATAAGAAAAATGGTCAAAGTACTCAAGTTGCAAACCCATAACTAATTTGAATTTATTCTCTGAACAGTTTTTAGAGAACACATCACAAACATTCATTATATAAAGAGTAGGGCATTGCCAGTAATCTAAGGTGCGGTGAGGAAATAAATCAAACCTAACCTTCTTGCATTAACCAACTGTTGAATTCAGCTTTCTTTCTTGGATGATTTTTCTTTGCTTTCATAAGGCTTCTTTTGTACCTGCCATGTACGTAGTAGAATTGTAAGCCCAGATGCGTGATTGTGATGTAGAATTGTTACCAGTAGTCATGCAAAATGTTGTTGTTGGTTTCTCTAAATCGCAGATTTTGTTACTGGTTTGGTCTTATCAAGCTTTTGGCTGTCCCTGGACTTTCGACATGGTTCCGGGGTTGCCATAGCAGACCTGAGTCACATTCAGCGTGTGATGATGTATTGTGCTCTGGCCATATTCTGGGTTAGTTCGCTGTATTTTATTCATTGAGCTGAGATTGCTTGTTTTTGTTTTTAAGGATGAAAAGCTTTTCTTGTTGCTTTACCTGCACATTACTGGTTCTAATTCCAGCCCTGTCTCTATCCAGTGCCTCTAAAATTAGTCCCATTAAATTGGATAGTAACCGTTATTCAGCTGCCTGGAAATTACTCCATTTCTTATCCAGTTTGTTATACTCATTATGGCTGTGATGATACAACACCCTTATTTCATAACTTGTAAGTGCTGTCCGTACATCGCATTTCCTAACCATTTTTCTCAGGCAAAGGCCACTATCTTCTATAAGAACACACTGCGAGGCTTTATTCATGTTCAGTATTTTATTACTTTATTTGGGTTACAGCCCTATTTTAGAAAATACCATAATGTGCAGTCACAAAAAACAAAATAAAAACAGTTTAAGGATTGTCATATAAGCTCATTAATGATACCGGCTTTGGGCCGGCAAAACAGAAATAAAGACTGCTTTGATCATCATCGCAGGAACAGTTTAAAATATATACAAAATAATCTTGAGTTGAGACCAGATCCAGCCAAGGCGCTTGACACCCATCATTTATTGAGTCTGAAAAATACTGAAGTGCCCAGACCTACTTCGAAGTTGAAGAACTCATCGGGAGCCCAACACCAATTGCCACAGAAAACTCCACCTAACCCGAAACTGGCCTTTACAGCCAACGTCCAGGACTCAAGCAGGCCCATCTTCAAACAACTACAGTACAGGCTCCATGAGCAACAAAACAATTGTCATCCATCCCTGGACTGGAAAGATTTCTACCAGCCCCGGTGGAGCCCAAGAACCGTAGACTCACCTTTGAAGATGCTTCTGAGCCACATCCTTCTTCAGAACCTTTAGCTCATGCACCCAAAAAGGTCCTCACTGACAAGGCCACTAGCCCACCACCTCAAACCCACCCTCTTCCACAACCAACAACCCCTCCTCCTTTTCTTCTTTCATCTCCTCAGGGATCACCACAGTTCTTTTCAGACACAGGCAGTCTCAGCCCCTTTATCAATTCAGGGGACTTTGACTCCCCTCTCTACCCCCATCCCACTGATGACCCCTGAGAAGACTACAATGTAGAGCCCTCAGGGGACCACGACCTCTAGCATGTCCCAGTCAGTGCTTTTCCTCCATACGACACACTTGCTTA
This sequence comes from Triturus cristatus, assembly GCF_964204655.1. Classification (NCBI taxonomy): domain Eukaryota; kingdom Metazoa; phylum Chordata; class Amphibia; order Caudata; family Salamandridae; genus Triturus; species Triturus cristatus. The sequence continues at coordinate 461,710,665 of NC_140582.1, read as the reverse complement.
CCATGGGGTCATTCAGCGAGCTGCAGCCTACCACAAATTAGACATGCACACCATTCCAGAGGAGGGCCACTTCTGAGTGCAGACACTATCTAGGATTGACCATCCTTCCCTGTCCCCCTGGTCTCCCCAGTTTGCCCCTGACTGCAAGCAAGCTGCAACACAAACTACAGGTGATGGTGCCTTGCCCCCCCCCCCCCCGGCACCACCAGATAAGGAGGGCAGGCAGGTTGACTCTGCATCCCATTGGAGCATTGCCAATTCCGTGAGCGTCCTGTCTCGTTACATAAGAATAGTGTAACAAGATGGTGGCCCTGCTCCAGCACCTCCCCCAGAACATCGAAAAGGGTTGAAGAGATAGTGGCAGAAGGGAAATCATCTCTAATGCCACTAATCGTTGAGACCTAGATGCATCCTACACTTCAGCTAGAGAGGTTAATACCTCCATTATTTTACATCACCAACCCTTCATTTCTGGCTTCAAGCCAGAAGCCCAGCAGTAACTCATGAACTTGCCGTCATCGGGGCACAAGTTGATGAGATGTTAGAGAAAATTAAAAAGGAGACAGACTAAACTAAATCCGTAGGTTCCCTTCAGACAGCATCAGCTGGGGGCTCCTTTTGGAGGCAGCAGAGAACAGCCACTCTCAAAACCAATTACCCCGACCAGTCCCAGTCCTATCAGGCCAGAAGCAGGCCTACCACCAGCAAGATGGCAGAGGTTACACACAGGTTTCCTTCTAGGGTAAGGTCTTCAAAGGCATAGCACGCCCTCAAAGGGGGACTTTACCTTTAAATAGTGACTTGGCCCTCATCTCCCCCAATCAGGCAAAGCCTGTTGTGGGAGACTTCAGGCATTTCTTCTCTACTGGGAGCAGATCACCTCCAACCTGTGGGTTCTCTCTAACTTACAGCATAAACCCACGGGTATTACCTCGAGCTCATCTCAACCTCCCCATAAATCCTCTCCGGCAAATACACCCTTTGCCCACAACACAAGCTCCTTCTTCAAGAGGAGGTTCAGGCACTCATTCTCAAGGGTGCCATAGAGTCAGTTCCACATCAGTACCGTGGCAAGGGAGTTGACTCCCTATACTTTCTCATTCCCAAAAAAGATAATTCCCTAAGAGCTAGACTGGACCGCAGGCTCCTCAACCGATACATTCTGTCTGAACAGTTCCATAAGTCTACCCTACAGGATGTCATCCTGCTGCTACAGCAAGACAACTTCATGACTGCTCTCGATCTGAATGTATCTGCTTTCACATACCCATCCATCCCTCCCATCACTGGTACTTAAGTTTTGTGGTAAGTTGTCAACATTATCAGTCCAAAGTATTGCCTTTCTGTGTCACCACAGCCGCAATAGTGTTCACCAAATGCCTAGATGTGCTGGCCGCCCATCTCAGAAAGGGTAGTATCCATGTTTTACCCTATCGACAATTGGTTGATCAAGAGTGCAGGCGAACAAAAGTGCCTAGTTCACTCTCAGACCACCATCTTCCTCCTGCACAGGTTGGGATTTACCATAAACGCTGCCCAGCCCTTTAAGAGCCAGCACTTCTTAGGGGCTAGTTTAAACTCCATGTAGGAAGCTGGCTCTGTATATACTATACCAAAGTAAGGTATGGTGTGCATAGAGTCCAGTCGATACCCAAAGGCTTACAGAGGTAAAAGTAGGCAATACTTTACTCTCTACTTGTGGTATTGTGGGTGAGCAGTAAGGCTGTATCAGAGGGTAGTGTTAAGCATTTATTGTACACACTCAGGCAAGACATGATTTTACACGCTCAAAGACTGAACCTATTGTTTTGTATACAAATATTTTTAGTTGTATTTTATTTTTAGAACCAAACAGGATTTGGTGCAGATAAGTAAAATAGTACTTTTCAAGACTAATACAGTTGGCTTTGATACAGGTAGGTCAAATGTTACTTTGCAATTACTTTGTGATTTCCTTTTAGATTACACTGGGGCATTTCCTAGATAGAAGGTAGGTATAACAGTTTTCATAAAAACACAGTTTCTTATGTTTCCATACAAATGTCACGGTCCCAGTGATTCCTCTCCTCAGGATGACGCCGATGCTATGTGTGGGTCCCCCGCCCATCCGTCCCCTGTCTGGTGTACGTGTGATACCCTCGGACGAGAAGATAGGTGGGTGAGGGAAGGAAGGGTAGGAACAGCGGGGAGAGAGACCTGGAAGAAACAAGAAGACGGATTAGCCACAGGCTCTCCTCAACCCCCAAGACTCCACCCTAGACTTGTCGTTCCCCCTACCTGGTACTCCTTCCTTCCTATAGCTGAGGATGGGCTAGGGTTCTCTCTGGAATGCTGGAGGGGTCTTAAAATTGTGCATGACATTGTACTACCGTGAAAGCTTGCCCTTGAATCTCGTATTGGCTATAAGCTTCTCTCTTCAGCCTGATAAATGTCTTATATGTTTGACTGTTTGTAATTTTGTTAAGTGTTGAAGGACGCAGGACTGTGTCCCACTCAATATTCACACGTATGTCTAAATTATCTGTTTTTCTTGATCATTAAACCTCAATGTCCGGCTGGGCATTGCATAATTATATAGAGCCGATTCTGGTCTATATTTATCCCATGCTGAATTGCTTTTGAAGGACCCTTTGTTTTTCAAACTAGTAAGTACCCTAGGTCCTTCCTACCTCACGGGTTTCCCCTTGTCAAGTCTAAATATCAGTAATATCCTCGCCACGTCTCGGCAGGATCGAAGAGTCTGAAGCGAGGACGTTGCGAGGGTCTGCTCGGCGGAGCCGTTGATCTATGCAAGTTTGACGGGAATCATTGACCCCGCCTTCCTGGCTGACGCGCTTTTTATCTGCGTCCGTGGTTACGTGATGTCTTCTCCCGCCGGGTGACGGCGGGGGCTTCTGGGACTTGGAGTCCTCTGCTCTCGGAGTCGCGTCGTCGGACCCCGGATCATGACAACAAACAACCTCAAGACTTAGAAGTTTTTCAGAGGAAAACAGTCAATGCAATCCTATTGAGAAACATTAGTTTTGCAGTTAAGTAAGCTATCTTTGGGGTTGAGTTTCTGGGGTTAGAACCATGGTTCCCCCAGGGTCAAGGATGTACTCAAAAAGCACCCTCAGCGGCACTAGGGCGGCCGGGTGCAGAGTGCTGAGGCCCAATGTTATCCCATGGGGGATAGGGGCCTCCGGTTGGTGGCTGCTCATAGGCACGCCACTTGCATGTGAGAGCAAAGCTCCTAGGGTTTAGCTCAGGGCAAAAGAGGGATCCAAGATAGCATACAAAGTGCACCACAGCAGCACTGGGGTGGCAGGGTGCTGGATCAATGTCAGGAGCCCTGTAGGTTTCAATGGAGAAGCCCCAGTCAGAAAAAAACACTGCAGGTTCGGGCACGAAGATCTTCTGGAGGCGACCACCAGTTGGAGAGGTAAGTTGGGGATGTTGTGTGATGCCAGGACACCGTCGGTTGGGCCAGCCAAGGCTGTGGGGTGTCTGATGCTGTCTTTTGGCGTCAGGTTTACGTTACTGACTCCGGTCGGGGGAATCCTCCAGTTAGGGGCTGCAGGCATTGTTGGGAGACTTGAGGTAGGTCAGGGATCACCTGATCCCAGGTCCGGATCGCTGGGGAGACCTCCTTGTGGTGTTCGACCACTCAAACTTGGGCCGTGGACGTCGAGTTCAGAGTGGTGTTGACTCGCAGATGTGGCAGGAGCCAGAGTCTGTTGGTGAACAAATCCGGTGCTCATGGGAGACAAAGACTTTTTAGTGAAAGCAGAGCAGGTCCTCCGGGTTCTGGGGGCTGCTGGCTGCAGGACACACTGGGAATCCGCTGGAGCAGGTTGAGGTCTGGACAGGCTGGTAGGACTGGGGCCAGGTCAGTTGGTGTCCTCCTCTTCTTCCTTTAGCACAGCTCTTCAGTCCTTCTTCTTTCTTCTTGTCTGACGAGGCAAGGTTCGGGGTTGCCCCTAAATACAACATTTAGGGATGTTTTTTCTCCTAGTTACAGGTTGGGACCAATGGGTCACTTCCTCGGGGTGGGAACACTCTCTAATATGCCACCCTCCAGTGGGATGGGGGCATTAGCCTCACTCTGGTTGACTGGGATCCCCATCTTCAAGAGACGGGGACTGAGAGTTGTGCTTCACCTCGCCTCCCCCACAAGGTGCCTCACCTCCCCCACCTTAGAACTGGTGGGGCTCAGTTGCTGGGAGCAGCAAATGGCTGGGTCAGCTCACAAAAGCGACAAACCTTTGAAACTTCCCCTTCGTGGACCCTGCTCATTCTGGGAGAGGAGGCTTACCTATGCCATAGACAGTGGATTGTAAGCATGGAACACAGGGATGTGTGCCATGTCGGCTCTTCACTTTGCTCTGCACCAAAACACACAGTCTGCAATGGCAGTGTGTGTGTGTGTGTGTGTGTTAGGGTACAGGGCCTCTAAGGGTGGCACGATATGTGATGCAGTTCTTAGAGGCCTTCCCTGGCCACAGGCCCCTTGGTACCCATGGTACCTATTACAAGGGACTTAAATGTGGCCAGAGAATTACTGATTGGGTGTTCAACAGTACCGTTTTAGGGAAAGAACATAGGCCCTGGGTACCTGGTTGGCAGGAACCCAGGGCACACTTAGTCAAAGAGCATCACTATCAGGCAAAACGTGGGGGACAACCATGCAAAAAGGAGCACTTTCCTACACTCCATCACAGGCAAGGCCTACCCCAGCCAAGGCATAGTACAAACTTTCTAACAGTTACTTCCTTTTTTCAGCCACATCAGCACTTTACAGTTAGTTCAGTAATGTACCTCCTAGGTATGATGGCTTCTAGCATAGCTAAAGTCCCTCATGCCAGACTGCTCCTGCATCCTCTCCAGCTGTTTCTATCGATACAAGGGTCACAGGCGGAGGTTCACTGGGAAGATCTAGTATTGATACGGGACAGCATCTATCACTTCTTGCAGGGGTGAATTAGCAACAACCCTTCATAGGCTCTGTCCTGCAAGTAACCATAGCACCACAAACTGATGATGGGCAGAATGTTGAACATTGTCAAACGTTCACCCACAGTTACAGATCTGGGTAAAGTCCATTATTTCGTAGCACACCATGCCACCCCATTATGAACCCTGCCATATGTAAATCAGTCTTGACCCAAGCTGCTCATGGGAACAGTCTAGCCTGCACTGCCAGGCCAGGTCCTCCCTAAACCGGAAGCAAGCATCCTGGGACTTGCTTCGGAGTATCACCCTTCATCAGCCAGACTAGCTTGAACCCAGTGGCACAGGGAGCATGGGACCCATGTCTAGACATACCCTTCCCACTTAGGCCGACTATAGTACCACAAAAATATGATGGACGGAATGTTGAACATTGTCAAATATTCACCCGATCTAGGCTCAATTCATCGTTTTTTTTTGCTCACCATGCCACCCTATTTTAGACCCATCCATATGCAAACCAGTCTTGACCCTGCTCCACATGGGAACAGTCCATGTTTAGCCCTTCATCAGCAGGGCCTGCACATCAACCACCTGGAGCTTCCGGCCATCCAGCTAGCTCTCAAAGCCTTTCTTCAGGCCCTTCGATACAAAGCGGTCCTCATAAAGACTGACAATATACCCGCAATGTATTTATTACAGAAGCAGTGTGGCACTCGTTTTCTGCAGTTGTCAACACTAGCATAGATTATTTGGCATTGGGTGATTCACCACGAGTTACACCTCCTGGTGGAGTACCTCCCGGGAGCAGACAATTACTTTACAGACCTGCTCAACAGGATGCAGCAACATGTGCATTAGTTGTAGTCTCAAATTCTACACCTGTACTTTCATTCTTGGGGTAACCCAGAGGTCGACCTCTTTGCCACTGCGAACAGGTTTCTACACCTGCAGTCCATGGACAGTGCACTGTAGATGAATTGGTCAGGGATCTTTGCCTGCACTTTTCCTCTTCTACCACTCCTTCCTTGCATGGTCATGAAGCTTCTGCAACCTGGTGGCTCCCACATTGGCCAGGAAACCATGGTTCTCTAACCTTTTAGAGGTGTCTGTAGTATCCCACGAGAAGCAAGGCAAGATCAGGCATCCGAAACCCAGACTGCTCAATCTAGTAATTTGCCTCCTGAGGTCCTAGATTTTGGTTATCTCAATCTCCCTCAAGAATCCATTGTTATCTCAAAGAAGCGTGCAGGCCCACCATGCGCGCCTGTTACGCTGCCATGTAAAAAAGATGTATCCATTACTGTATTTCCAAGCACCTTGGCCCTCTTAACCATTCAGTTCAGGATATTCTTTATTAACTCATTCACCAACAAAGTCAAATTCAGCTTACAAATCCATATGCCTTCTCTTGGCTGCCATTCCAGGCTATATGTAAAACAGGGAACACTTGTCTTTGTTTAGGATCCCTGCCATCAAGGCTTTCATAGAGAGGTTCAAATGGGTCATTACACCTAGATTTCCTACTGCCTCAGTATGGACTCTTAGAGGATTTCTTATTAAACTCATGCAGCCCTCCTTTTGAGCTTCTACACTCATGCCCTTTATGGTCTCTTTCTTGGAAGGTCACCTTCCTTGTCGCTTTTTCAGGTCCATAATGACATGGTTGTTCTTAGGATCAATCCTAAATTCCTCCCCAAAGTCATATCCCCCTTCTACGTCCACCAAACCATTGAGACTCAGTAGGAGGAAAGGGTGCTTCACACCCTTGATTCGAAACGTGCCTTTATGTACTACTTTGAAAGAACCAAAACCTTCCAAAAAAAAACCTCTTCTTTGCTTTTGGCTAACCTCATAAAGATCATCCTCTTTCGAAAGACGGTATAGCCAGGTAGATTGTGAAGTGCATCCAAACCTGGTGCCTCAAAGCCATGAGAACATTCCCTGTTTGACCCAGACCACATTCTACCCAAAAAAAAGGAGCCACTATGCCTTCTTGTGAAATATTCCTACAGCGGACATTTGTAAGGCAGCTACATTGTCCACACCACAAACATTCACTAAACACTACTGTGTGGACATCCTGGGAGGTTGGATTCAGCCGCCATGCAGTAACCAGCTCCGGACCTCTAACCCCCAGCCCTCTCGTACCACCACGCCCAACACTAGTTGATGCCCCAAATGCCCCTGGACTGCCGCAGTGGGGGCTGCAAGCTCTCCTGATCGCCGGCGGCATTGGGGGACAGAGGTTGAGGACGCCTCCACTGCGCCCTCAAAATGCGGCTCTGTAGTAGAGTGCGGATGGCAGAGCTCACCTTTATGGTGCCAGAGATGGGCCCAGAGCTTGTGGTATGATCAGCCGACCCCAGCACTTTGTGGAAATATGGATTTTTCTGATCAGTTATGTCCCCTATCTTGGACCCCAACGGTTTCATGTATGAATCACAAGTACATGTACGTTCCCTCCAGTTCCAGTTATGAAGACGCAAATACATGTGCGTCCACCGTTAACATGTCCTCTTTCAGATCCGCCATGAATGGGCCGGATATTCCATTCCTAAGTATGAAAGGCCACCGGCTTTATACAGTTCACTTATGCCATTTTACAGTCCAGGCAAGTAGGCCCTGATTCTGTCATCAAGCTTTTCTTGCTTTCTGCCTCTGCAGCTCCAGTCTGAGCCTGCATCTGTGACCATGAACTTTGTCTCATTCCCTGCGCGGCTCTCGAAGCCTGACATCAGCCTGTTGCCTGCCAAGAAACTGTATTTCACCTTCGAAATTATCTGCTCCGCTCCCTGCCCAATGCATTCCTGTCTAGTAGTTTAAGTAAACATTCTTCCAGCTACCAAGCAAGGGCCCGGTTTCTCTGTCTTTATGCAAGTAATTCAGAGCCCTGTTACTATGGAAGATTCCTGCCCTCGCATCTAGTGTAGACACTTAGACGCTTGTACACGCACTAACAGTCAGTATAGTCAGTATAGAATAAGATTCTACTCTAAGAGACCTCTCTTTTGGATAACATAGTTCTTTAAACATAGGATGTTAGATATGATTTGGGATTAAGTTGACTTGACCCTCCAGACTTCTGTCGCCACATGTAGAGCTAAATGTCAAGTCCCCCGCACCCCCTAGTTGCACGTCAATCACACGTCATGCTGCTGTGCGCGCATCTCTGCCAAGTATTTCTGCTGACATTGCGAAATTATTTCATAGGTCCACCCATATGTGACATCACAACCAATGACGTTTCTTTGTTACTCTCAGTTCCACCTACTTTTGCTACGTATGTATGTCTTATCTACACTATCAATTGTTACGCCTCTTGCACTTGCTTCACTGTAATGCCTATTGTATAAAAGTGATTAATTATCAATAATGTATGTACTTCACTTCCTGAACCTTCGTGGTGATGGAACTTGGAGCAACCGATTCGAATCGTCCATTGGAATAAAGCCCATTCCGAACCTCTAATACCACGGATTCTGCCTCTTATTTACTGAGCTATTTTTATTATGTTTCTGTATCAAATTAAGTCCCGGTAATTAAATTATTTACCACATGAATGGCGCCCGAACAGGGACACTTTCTCATCTCACGCGCCGGCGGTGCGTTGCAGGCCCGGTCTCCTGCCACAGCTGGACGGACAACAGCGCGTACCAGCAGGATTTCCTGTATCTCCCTCCGGTCAAGCGGGGGCGACTGAGGCTGCGATCAACACCCAGACGAGGCGGTGAGAAGTGCGAAGTATCCCGACCAGAGCCTAGCTGAGAGAGCAAGATCCGAGGTATACAGAGGCCCACCAGGTTTCCGAAGCTCAGAAGTGTCCGAAGTTGTCGAGTCGAGTTCAGTCCGGTCCAGTTCAGTTCAGTTCCGTTCCGAGGCCTTCCGTTCCGAGCTACCCGGTGAGTACCATTACTGGGGAGGCGTTCTGGCGTGCACATAAGTTGTGCCGGTCCAGACGGGTTTGGGTACACAAATCCGGTCTGCACTGTTTTAGCAGTGTATCTGTACTGTTTAGCAGTATATCTAGTATATCAAGTATATAAATTCAGAATAATTCAGTTAATGCCGAGTATTATGTTTAAGTGATTAAGTTTTAAGTTTCCTTAGATCGTTACCATCATTGTTTGCTCATTTAAATGTTCAATGTTAAATGTGTTAATACGTTCTGCATATTGTGGTATGAATGACTGTTCATTATCGTGTTTATTGTATTAAGTTTGTTCAAGATCAAGTATCAGATCAGTTCTCAAAATGCCGCTCTTTTCGAAACTAAGACAGATCACAACCAGAAAAGGGGTACTCGAAGAAGCTGTTCCCATTCCTCCTAGGGACACTCCAGGGTACTTCATGTATCATAAACATGGCCTAGACGCCATATTATTTCTTGACCTATGGGTAGACTACACTAAGGAATTACCAGAAAGTCAGAGGTGGCCCGCGGCTGGGACCTGGGATGCGGATTGCATCGTGAAAGTAGAGGAAGAATTATGGAAAAAGAAAGCTAGACAATCACAGAAAGACGCCATTGAATTATGGCGTAAAGAATCGTATAGACGTACAGAAAAAGCACGTAGACAGGAAGAGAAGAGTAAAGAGAATTCAAATGAAGTCCGAGAAAATCTATTAATTGAAGAAGGTACACGAGTGAAATCAGAACAAATAGACAGACAAAGAAATGCCCTTATGAAGGGTATGTATCCCCTTCTGGCCGAGGGATTACCTAAGGCTACTGCGGGGATACCAAAAGACTTGCCACCCCCATTGTTTCCAATAAAAGTACATCCCAAGGGGCATCCTAGAACCGCAGAAGATGTTTTTCTTTCCTCATATTTAGATGACGCAGCTCCGGAGTATGCTAAACCCGCCCCGCATAGACCATTGGCCGGGGAAGTTCAACGCCAAGATCCTGTATCTGTATCTCTACAGCACCAAATCCTGACACAAGTTCCGGCAAGCACATCTGTTTCCACATCTGTTCCTACAGCTACTTCTATAGCTGTGCCCACACCTATAGTTGCTGTATCGCGTTCAACGAATCCTTTCACGCCCGATACCCCAGACGGGGCTACCGGAGGTGCTACCAATATTTTTTCTACGCCACCCAGAATAAATAAACTTACCTTTCAAGAATCAGCACATCCACGTACCCCCAAACTCATAAATGCCCGCACGCTTAAGGAACTTCTTGTAGATTGTAGATATGACCCTGTGCCCGGCAAAGAGGACGAAATGATCATGGCATCATTACGTATCCGACGAGCCGCGGTGTATTTAGGGAAGTTACCAGGAATGACTATGCATCTAGATAATATATATCATTTTGTCCAAACAGGGCGAGATTCTGAATGTATTAACAGAGCTATGGAATACCAGAAAGTGGAGATACAGGGGGAACTGTTACGTTTCCTTATAAATTGTGTGATCAGAAATCAAGACCGACCGGGGGTAGACCCGGAAGCAATGCAAACTCTTACCAGATGGAGCCAGAATATATCAGAAGGGAGACATGATAAGCAAAACTGTATAATAGCCATGTGCCGAAAGATCCGTAAAGAAATAGAACGCCTACACGAAGAGAGATTAGCGGTAGACCAGTTTGAACAAAACGAGGAGGAGGAAGGATCAGGACTGCCCACAGGACAGTCAGACACCATAGCCTATGTAGGTAGAGGAAGATCTTGTAATAGTACTAGATGTTTCACTGATCCGATACGTCCGATATGTCCAGATAATAACAGGAATTTCCAAACACCTATAATAAATATAAGGTCCCCCGAGCATTCGTTCCAAGCCGCTGACAAATTACTGCGAGAACGAAGGGGTTATCATTTTCTCGATTCTATGGATGAACAAGAACTAGCCAGGTCAGCCGTTCATTGGGTTGACAGTCCCGGAAAGTATGATGATGATACAGTAGCACACGCATTTTTGAATCTTACCCCAGATGAACAGCGTTTAGCTGGGATTTATATGATTCAACAACTTCTTATACTATATAAAAGCCAACATTCAGATCCTGGTCCCTTACCTGATATATTGACTGAATTACTCACGAATAGATGGAGAGGTTCAGGTACTAAGCTAATTAAAGAAATACTAGAATCAAGAAAACAGTATATTCTTTTTGTATGTCCAGAACATGTCTCACTGCCCATCAAGGAAAGACCGATGTATTACATGGACAGACAGAATCCCTTACGAGAAGTACACCCAATAAAGGGCGAGGACAATCAGTTTAAACGTGTATTTGTATATACGCCCATATCGAAAATAGAATTGTTAGAAATGAAGAAAGTGGTACCCAGTCATGACAAAGATCCAGCGGGTTTCCACCGAGAAATTAAAGACATGTTACTCATGGGAGAGTATACCTATCCCGACATTATGACAATATTAAAGGTATTGATGCCTGCTGGCATTTATGAAAAACTCAAGGAAAAAGAGTGGGAGGTGGGAGACCAAAAGATAGACTGGACAGCATTAGAAAATGAAGAAAAGGCCCGAGGCCCAGGTTCGGGGCTTGGGGACAAAACTAAAGCACTACCAGGTTTACTAGTACAGGTACTGCCACGTTTATTAACTACGAAAAAGGAAGACTGGGGTGCAATCTCAGCCTGTAAACAAAAGCAAGATGAAGACACTAGTGATTTCTATGCACGATTTGAAAAATGTTTTGGTATAAATAGTGGCATAAAAGCAAGTAGCGAATCATACCCACATCTGTTTGTGACAAAATTAGTTGAAAATTCCTTGCCCCAAGTGAAAAATAGAGTATTAAAATTCGAGAGTACCTGGCAAGGTAACACCCCATCACAAATGTTACAAATGTTACAGTATCATCACAATAGAATTAGAGAGGAACAAGATCATGAACAAAGACGCATGAAAGACACGAAAATGAAAATGCTAGTCTCCCAGACAGTTCCAGCTGAAGGACATAAAAAGGGTACGACACATTCCGGTGATTCAGCAGGACCTGTAAAAGGGACATGCAACTACTGTAAACAACCAGGTCATTATATACACGATTGTCCAGTCCTGAAGCGTAATATCGCCACAGGTATTACAAAAGAAAGACCACGGCCACTTAGACAGGATCAGAATGAACAAGGAGCCCCGCAGCATGCACAGTCCATGCCAGCTCCACAACAGTCTATACAGTTTGTGCCAGCTGCACCAGCACTGCCTGTTGCTGCCACACAAACCACAACACGACAGCTGTACCAGACCGCACAGTACGACTATCCTGATTATCAACGATACGCATGAACCAGCCTAGAGAGGGAAGTTGACTTACCCCTTATCGAGGTCCCTGTAGACCAAGAAGGACCTTATGTACATAGTGAATTATTAGGCCAAGATAGAAAATTTTTACTCGATACAGGGGCAAGTCGAACAACCATAAAACGTAGTGAAGTTCCAGGGGCACCCCTCTCAGGCTCACAGAATATTTCCCTTGGTTTTTCAGGGAAACCTATTGTTAATGAAGTATCACAGCCTCTTCCACTTACGATAGGACCCTTGACCAGAACTACAGATTTATTGCTTACTAAATCATGTCCAGAAAACTTGTTAGGTATAAAAACGCTAAAAGCTCTAGGAGCTATAATATGTTGTTCTCCGGAAGGAGTAAGATTGTTTTTACGTGATTTCAAAGGTCACTATGTGTCTCGAGACATGGATCCCCGACTGCAGACTTTACCTACACATCTATGGGCACAAGGCCCTACTGATGTTGGTTGCATGAATATTACACCATATCGAGTTACACTAAAGGCAGGAGTGGTACTACCACGAATGCGACAATACAAGTTACCACCAGATGCTGTAGTGGCTTTACTACAAATCATTGACGAGCTCATTGCCCAAGGAGTGGTTGTCGAAACCGACTCCAATGTATGTAATTCCCCGATAATTCCGATTCTTAAACGAACAGATCCAAAGGCCCCGCCAGTATATCGATTGGTTATTGATCTGCGCGAATTAAACAAGTGCATTGTGCCACAATTCCCTGTGGTCCCAGATATCTCGTCATTACTGACAGCTATTGATTCCGAAGCAACATTCTTTACTGTAATTGATCTCAAAAATGCCTTTTTCAGCGTCCCTATAGATCCGGAAAGCCAATACTTGTTCGGATTTAGTTTAAATGGACGTAGCTTTAAATTCTCACGCGCACCTCAAGGATTTACAGAAAGCCCCAGCATCTATAGCCAAGCACTGAAACGAGAACTCGACAGTATCCACATGCCAGTAAACACTGCCCTGCTTCAATATGTCGATGATCTGCTGATCACCGCTAGAAGCGAACCTGAATGTGAAAAAGCATCACTGACAGTTTTACAATTTCTAGCCGAAAAGGGGCAAAAGGTGTCCCCTTCTAAGCTGCAATTCTGTGTCCAGCGAGTTGTTTATCTTGGACACTCGCTGTCCAAGGAGGGAAGGCAGCTTACACCCGACCGCATTCAGTTAATAGCTAACATGCCAATACCCAAGACACAAAAGGAGGTGCGGGCTTTTATAGGCCTCACTTCATATTGTAGGCAGTGGATCCCTCAGTATGCATTTTTAGCAAAACCACTCATTCAGTTGACAACACAGGAGGCAGCCACATCGACTGTTCTCCCTTGGACTCAGGAACATACACAAGCTTTTGAAAGCTTAAAGAAAGCCTTATGTCAAGCACCGGTTTTAGCAACACCATGTTACAATAAACAGTTTACACTCTTTGTTACAGAACGCGAAGGTACTGCCTTGTCAGTACTCACACAGGAACAGGCAGGATCCCACAAGCCATGTGCTTATTTTTCTAGTACATTAGATCCCGTAGCTCAGGCTTTGCCTGCATGCCTGAAATCGGTGGCAGCAACAGCTTTAGCAATCAGACAAAGCGATGCCATAGTGTTAGGACATCAATTGACAGTACAAGTACCACATGCAGTAGAGGTTCTCTTGAACCGCACACAAACACAACACTTGACTATAGCGCGACTTACAGGGTATGAATTAACATTGTTTCAGCCACATATAGAAATCAGACGTTGTAACACATTGAATCCTGCCACACTCTTACCCGTAATCGGAACAGACCCACTAGCTCATGACTGTATTGATGTTATTACAATCACGACGAAACCCAGACAAGACTTGACAGATGTCCCATTGTCAGACCCAGACCTGACGTTGTATGTAGATGGTTCATGTATGAGAACAAGTACAGGAGAGTTAGTGGCCGCTTACGCAGTCACAACAGATACTGAAATCATTGAAACAAACTGCATAAATACCTTGTCCGCTCAAGCCGCAGAGCTCGTCGCTCTGACACAAGCCTGTATTCAAGCCACAAATAAAAAAGTCAACATATACACTGATTCACGTTATGCATTCGGAGTTGTACATGACTTCGGCGTGCTGTGGCGAGAGAGAGGTTATTTAACTTCTCACGGTGCCCACATTCAGCACGGACCCCTCATTCATGCCTTATTAGATGCAATACATCTACCCACTGCAATATCAATTATGAAATGTAAAGCTCATACGAAAGTTACTGATATCATTTCTCAAGGCAATGATCTAGCTGACAGAACAGCTAAACAGACGGCTCAAACTCAAACATCCGACATGACAAAGACAATAGTCCCGACGCCAACACATTGTATGACGATTAAAGATCCCGCTCTTGATGTAATTGATATACAGACGCATGCTACACCAGACGAAATAAAGAAATGGACTGAATTAGGAGGGATTCAAACGGACCAAGGATGGATGACGAAGGAAAAATCTGTGTGGTTCCTTCCTGATTCAATGGTCCAAGTTATTATTAACACTATACATAGTCCAGCGCATCTAGGAGAAAAAGCTATGCTAGACAGCATTCAACACATTTGGTTCAATAAACATTTACGAGCAGCAGCTAAACAAAAAGTTCGTACCTGTATGATCTGTTGCCAGTTCAACCCAGGAAAAAGCGTTCCCGTAGAACAGGGTGGATTTCAGCCTCCTGATCACCCTTTTGAAATCCTTCAGATGGATTATATCCAGATGGGACGATGTCGAGGATTCAAATATGTTCTCGTAGTTGTCTGTGCTCTGTCCCGTTGGACAGAGGCATACCCGGTTTCCGATTACACTGCCCCGACTACTGCCAAACAGTTAGTTCGAGAATTCTTCCCACAATACGGTTTACCACGTGCTGTCTACTCAGATAACGGCCAGCCGTTCTCATCCGAACTAATGAAACACGTTTCGCTTTTGTTAGGTTATCAGTGGAAATTCCACTGTGTCCGACACCCCGAGGCAGCAGGTCTCGTAGAAAGACATAATCAGATCCTGAAAATCAGATTGTCCAAAATATGCAGAGAGAAAGGTGTCGACTGGGTAGTAGCCTTACCAGTTGCACTCTTTTACATGAGAATGGTAGCACACTCTCGAACAGGGCTATCCCCGTATGAGGTGATCTTTGGCAGACCACCGAATATGTGGGGGACGCCTATACCACGTAAAATAACTGATATTGACTGTAATATGCTGACAGATTATTTGGCTTCCTTGATGTCTGCACTACAATCTTGTCGTTCACAGGTAGCTGCAGCCTTTCCTGACAACACTGAGGTGAAACCCCATGACGTAATTCCAGGGGATCTCGTTTTAGTGAGGAACTTTGATCGAAAGACTCAGCTGGATCCTAGGTGGAAGTCGCCGAAATTGGTCCTGCTCACCACAAGGACAGCCGTGAAGATCGAGGGCAGAAAAGGCTGGATACATTCAAGTCATATCAAGAAATTTCATGGACTACCATCGGACGTAAACACCACACCCCGTGTGTCTTCACCCATTGACTCAAAACTTCCTTTTGTTGAAACCAGTAGTCACGAACAATATAAACTAAAACTCAGATCTAACCGGTCGGGAAATTTGATTGTTTAAGTCCTCTCCAAGGTGAAGCGGTTGAATTTGTCCCTGACATGTATCCCTTAGATCTGAATAGAGAAAACACCCGAAAAATGTTGAAACGACATACATACTGTAAATCACTGCGTAGTCATTGCACAGTGACGTTATTAATTTTGTTTTTCCTAAGTCTTTTAATAATTACTGCAAGTATATTGTTGCGCATATATTATCCTATTTCTAGACATGTTTATAATGTTACTGCTGAACATTCTTTTAGTGAATTTCCTCCGCATGAGTTGTCTTATAGATTTGCGCTGCGCAATAATACGTTTATTAGTATGTTACATCATTCCCATCAGGTTAGCAATGCTACAAATTGTTGGATATGTGGCCGACTCCCTCCCTATCAGAATTATAAAGGAATTCTATCTCTTTTTCCATACCCGTTCACACACAACGGCTCCTGTGGAGCATGGTTTAGTTTAATTAATTCCCTAGATTCAAATTCTGCAGTTTATCAAGACAATTGGGTATGGGGAAATTTGAACTTAGCTTTACTTAAAGTCTGCTACCCCAACAAGGAGGGACTTCCCAAGAGAACAGGAACTGATTTAGAAAATGAAGTATATGGATTAGGTAATTTTACGCTTAATCTTATGATCCTAAATGTCGAATCCGAAGCTACTCCAATTTTGCCCGCTATATCAATATTTTCAGTAAAAGGTGAATTATGTGTAAGAAAGAATGGTTCCATACATATGGGCCATAGTAGATGCACCACTGTAATAGAATTCAGTGATCAAGGCAAGTCGACATTTAGAGCTTCCCGCCATTCCTATTTTATATGTGGTCAGACGGCATATGTACGTTTGCCTCTAGATTGGGATGGTACCTGCTACATTGGATTTCTTTTGCCACCTGTTTTTCTAGCTCCTCCTGATTATCACAGAAATACTCATTTAGTACACAATAGAGAAAGGAGAGATCTCCCAATAGTCGATTACACTGAAACAGCATGGGAAAAATACACAGATTTCAATAAAGGTCTCTTTCCCTATATAGGTACCGTTACTAATAGTAAGCTGATACGTAGATTAACTAGAACCCTTGAAGCAGTAGTGAACGAAACTATTTCCGCCTTAGGCAATTTAACAGAAGAACAGTCTGCTATGCGGATTGTTGTGCTTCAGAATCGTCTTGTCCTTGACGTCATCCTGGCCGATAGGGGCGGAGCTTGTAGGGTCATCGGATCAAGTTGTTGCATTTTCATACCAGAAAATTCGCCATCTGTATATAAAGCCATAACTCGCCTTCATAAGATTGTAAGCCAGATACACCAGAATCCAGGCACCTGGACTTGGTCCGGTTGGTTTTGGAGTGTATTATCTACCTTTGGATGGAAGGTCCTATCCTTCCTAGGTATTGGCTTCCTCATACTATTCAGTTGCTGTCTATGCCTACAATGTGGACCAGCGATCTGTGGTCTGTGTGCCACATCGTGTATTCCACCACCAAGATTTCGTTCGTCCCAGAAGAAAAAAGAAGAACAAATGATGCTATATGAACAGATCAATGGATTGATGAAGATTGATATCTCTTGACGGGCAAGTAGGGGACAAGGAGGGAATGTGGAAATATGGATTTTTCTGATCAGTTATGTCCCCTATCTTGGACCCCAACGGTTTCATGTATGAATCACAAGTACATGTACGTTCCCTCCAGTTCCAGTTATGAAGACGCAAATACATGTGCGTCCACCGTTAACATGTCCTCTTTCAGATCCGCCATGAATGGGCCGGATATTCCATTCCTAAGTATGAAAGGCCACCGGCTTTATACAGTTCACTTATGCCATTTTACAGTCCAGGCAAGTAGGCCCTGATTCTGTCATCAAGCTTTTCTTGCTTTCTGCCTCTGCAGCTCCAGTCTGAGCCTGCATCTGTGACCATGAACTTTGTCTCATTCCCTGCGCGGCTCTCGAAGCCTGACATCAGCCTGTTGCCTGCCAAGAAACTGTATTTCACCTTCGAAATTATCTGCTCCGCTCCCTGCCCAATGCATTCCTGTCTAGTAGTTTAAGTAAACATTCTTCCAGCTACCAAGCAAGGGCCCGGTTTCTCTGTCTTTATGCAAGTAATTCAGAGCCCTGTTACTATGGAAGATTCCTGCCCTCGCATCTAGTGTAGACACTTAGACGCTTGTACACGCACTAACAGTCAGTATAGTCAGTATAGAATAAGATTCTACTCTAAGAGACCTCTCTTTTGGATAACATAGTTCTTTAAACATAGGATGTTAGATATGATTTGGGATTAAGTTGACTTGACCCTCCAGACTTCTGTCGCCACATGTAGAGCTAAATGTCAAGTCCCCCGCACCCCCTAGTTGCACGTCAATCACACGTCATGCTGCTGTGCGCGCATCTCTGCCAAGTATTTCTGCTGACATTGCGAAATTATTTCATAGGTCCACCCATATGTGACATCACAACCAATGACGTTTCTTTGTTACTCTCAGTTCCACCTACTTTTGCTACGTATGTATGTCTTATCTACACTATCAATTGTTACGCCTCTTGCACTTGCTTCACTGTAATGCCTATTGTATAAAAGTGATTAATTATCAATAATGTATGTACTTCACTTCCTGAACCTTCGTGGTGATGGAACTTGGAGCAACCGATTCGAATCGTCCATTGGAATAAAGCCCATTCCGAACCTCTAATACCACGGATTCTGCCTCTTATTTACTGAGCTATTTTTATTATGTTTCTGTATCAAATTAAGTCCCGGTAATTAAATTATTTACCACAACTTGCAGATAATCCTTGCCGCATTGAATTCTGGGGATCAGTGAACCCTCTAGAGGGGTGGCCACCCACTTTAACCCCCGTCCATCAGACATTCCCACATTTGCCAAACCTCAACTGATGCTGCTCTCCCCTTTGGATTGTGGTATTTTGTGTGGTACAGAGAGGGAGTGAATTTGGGAGCGGCCGGCGACAACTGTTAACGCTGTCTTTAACCGCACCTGCTGCTTTGGGGGAAAGCCTTGACGGCCATTCCTTTTAACAGACATGGGTCGCACCCAGAGATCGAAGGATGACGCCCCGACGAGCACCCCCCAAGAGCGGATCAAGCAGGGGACACTTCCAACATGGATTTCAAGCTTGATAGGTTTCTGGCCACGATCAGTGCTACTCGTGAATGCCTGCAGGGCAAGATTGATTTTTTTGCTGTGGAGCTTGGTCTTTTCCTTGAGGACTCTAGTAAGGTGGCAGGAGGGGGTCGGCCTTGGAAGTGTCGGCTCAAGCATTGGTGCCTGAGGCACAAAATACAAAACGCCGCCTCACGGAGTTGGAAGGGCATGTAAAGTGACTGGCTGCATGATCAAGAAGGGAGGGCCCAACTAAACAACATTAGGGTTGTTGGGCTGCTGGAGGGAGTGGAGGGTGACTCTGATTGATTGCTTTTCTGGAGGATTGGCTACAGGAGGGTGTGACCCCTGAGGTACTTTGAAGACCCTACGCCCTGGACCAGGTGCAATCTCCTCTCCCCCTCCTATGCCATGGGTGTAGGAAAGTGGGTTTCTGTTGCAGTACCCCCCATTCCCACACTTTTTGCCTGATTCTGATACATCTTTGACTGAGTGTGCCCTGGGTTCCTGTTAACCAGGTGCCCAGTGCCTGTGTTCTTTCCCAAAAACTGTACAATTTTTTCCACAATTGGCACACCTCTGGCGCACATATAAGTCCCTTGTAAAAGGAAGCTACCAGTGGTACCAAGGGCCTAGTGACCAGAGAGGGTCTCTAAGGAGTGAAGCATGTGTTGTGCCACCCTAAGAGACCCCTCACCAAACACAGACATACTGCCACAACCGCCTGCGTGTTTTGGTGCAAATAAAAGTGAATCCTACCACCACTGCATGAGGCATAGGTAAGTGACCCCTACAGCAGGCTTTACAGCCCTAAAGCAGGGTGCACTATAATTTATGTGAGGACATAACTACATGAGCAGATATGCCCCTATAGTGTCTTAGTCCAATCTTAGACGTTATAAGTGCATAGTGAAGCCATACTGAGTATAAGGGCTGGGAGCTTGTCACCACGAGTTCCAAAGCTCCATGATCGTGTCACTGTATTCCAAGATGTTTGGTACCAAACATCTCCGCTAATAAATTTGCACTGATGCGTGTGAGAGGGTAATGGAAGCTGAATACCTTGTGCGATGTACTCTGGTCCTTGCCTCCTGCTATGCACCTTTCAGTGGCTCCCCCGTAGACCTGCATCCCGACTTGGAGGTTACTGAATCGCTAATAAAATAGGGGTGCGTGCCCAGTTGCACTAAGACATCCGCCAGCAGGAATTGATCCTTGCTGGTCTTTCTCCGTAGTTGGGTGAGACACCTGCGGGCAGAGAGCAGATGCTTGTGGAGCGAGAGATTTTGCTCACGATGGTGGAACGTCTGCAACAATACGATTTTAGGGTGTATATTGCTAAGGCCCATGCAGAGAGCGGCAAATCGGGAAGCATGCTGGCCTGGCTTCTCAGGTAGAGTCAAGGAGGCACTTCATCCTACAAATTAAAGATCTTGCGGACAGAATAGACTTCACACTGGAGAAAATTAATGGGGTGCACTGTACACAGTGGGCACAGAGACCAATGAGCCAGACGTACTACATTATGTTGCTGACTTTTCACATCCAGTTCTAGTCTTTGCCGTAGCTGAGCAGATGGGAGTGGAGGTTACTGTGCATGGAGTTCGGGGAGCTATCAAAGAGATGGCCAGGGGCAAGGTCCCCGGATCAGATGGGTTGCTCATAGAATTTAACTCCACCTTCTCAATCTCCGTCGCCCCCTAACTTAGTGGTAGTTTATAAAAGAGCGTGTCAGTGGGGCCTGCTTCCACCTTTCTTGAGTGAGGTTTTGATAGTATCTCTCATGGCTGTCCCAGATCTTGCAGTGTAGTATCTGGCCCCTCAGCTGCAGTGGGTAGCTCTGTGGCAGCCCTCCAAGACTCTTCTCAACTGAATCCTGTTGGCGCCACCCCTGCTTCTATAGTGTAGGGTGAGAATGTGTTGGTTTGCATGGCATTCTATGTATGAGCGAGAGCTTTGCAAAGAACCCACACCAGAGCCCCATATACGTGCAAGCTCCCCTTATTGATTGCTCGATACTGGCAACACCTGGGAGGTTGGGCTCATCTGGGAGTGCGGTCCGAGGCGGGGCTCAGAATCATGGACGATTTATTTGCGGGGGAGAAGTTAGCTCCTTCCTAGATCTGAGAGACGCATGACACCCCAACAAGACACTTCCTACTGCATGGAGCCTTGACGGGCAGGATCCGTACCTGGTGGAGGGTGGGTGCTGCTGAACCCCCAGAGCATGAGTGCCTCCGTTACCTGTTCCCCATCATGAGGGTGATCAGGCAACTTTATCTGGCTCCGCTGAAAGAGGCTCAAATTAATCTGATGCAACTGGGCTGGGCTGCAGACCTAGGACCCGTTTCAATTGACTCACGCGACTGAGGCGAGGTTCTTCCATATGGTGTGGTCTTGTCCAGTGCTGGCTCCATACTGGGACACAGTTTTGCAAGTAGTGTTTGAGGCCACTGACAGACACTTTGATTGCTGCCCGCAGCTGTGTTTACTGGGTTTGCATGCTCAAAGTGTGGCCCGGAAGGTGATGGACAGGTTTATGGATCAAGTTCTGATACTAGCCCGATGCAACTCAAGAGCTGGAAGCCCACCACTAGAACTGATCTGAGTAAGGCATTATGGGTAGATTGTCAGAGAGAGGTGCTTCGATGGGAGGAGGCAATCTTTCCCTCCTGGGATGCAATACTGGTGGCTTGCCTAAAAAAAGGATGCCCAGGGGGGTTTTTGCTTAAAACAGCACCTTCTGATGGATACATCTGCCAGTGGAATCCTCACCTTGTGAATATCCCCTGCGCCAGCATTCCATGGAACTTTTTCCCCCAGCTCTCTACGCCGACGACGTCATAATGCATTGGCTCCGCTCGCGACGGGTATGACGTCACCGGAGCCATAAGAGAGCCACGTCGGCGTGATGACGTGAGCTCCCTTTTTTTTCGCGCCGTCGACGCGCAACGGTTTTCCAGCACTCTCCTGCTACTTTGTAGTCGTGTAGTGTGTTACTGTTGAAGAAAATTGCCATGTCTTCGACTAGGAAGTCGGGTTTCAAACCTTGTAGGGAATGTGGGGGCTACATGTCAATGACAGACCCCATGAAGATTGTTTGTGGTGCCTTTCTTCTGACCACAACGTGGAAGATTGTTCCAGCTGCAGAAGGATGAATCCCAAGGTCTTGAAGGAAAGGGAGGCGAAGCTCTTCATGGCCAAGGCTAAGAAGGAGAAGAGAGGTAGGAAGAAGGAGAGATCGAGACCGGAGTCGTCGACTTCGCATTCTTCGAAGTCGAAGAAACACCATAAGAAGAGGAAGCATTCCTCTCGGCGCCGGTCTTCGAAGAGCAAGGCGTCGAGATCGACTTCGCCTCGACGTCGAAGTAAGGATGTGTCTCCTTCTCCATCTAAGTCTCCAGAGAGATCTCCTTCGCCGAAGCGGACTCGGGCGCAGTCCCCGGCGCAGTCACCGGCGCAGTCACCGGTTGCAGTGGAGTCTTCGGCTTCTGAGGCCGAGCAAGAGCAAGGAAAAGAGCCTTCTCCAGAGCCGGATGATCCTGCGGCGCCTGTTGAGGACACTGCGGCTCCGGTACCAGGTACTCCTCAGCCGGATCCGGGATTATTCCCTTATTCGCAGTTCCCAACTCCGGGTGCGGATTCGACGCATTTTTTAAATGCTATGTATGGGATTTTCCAATGGGCTGCCTTCCCTTCCGGCGCACCTACTGGTCCCGTGGGTCCTATGGCATACACTCTGGGAGTGCCGCAGCATTATGCTCAGGCCCAGTTTATGCCCTTTCTGCCGATGGCGCCTTCGTGGCAGTTTCCGGCGCCGTCTGGGGATCCATCTCGGCTTCGATTGGATCGACCTTCTTCGGAGCCTTCCTCGACGCCGTTGCCGACTCCCTCGGTTCCGCGTCCGGCGCCGTCGACTCCAACACCTCTGGCTCCACATTCGGTTCCACCGACTCTGCGTACGGCGTCACCGGCGCCGGTTCCTCGGAATCCGCTCAAGGAGAGAGGCCCTGAGAGTCTTGGAAGAGGAGCGTTATAGGGAGGAGGTGGAAGAAGGTGAGGTGGATACTTCTTCTGATGACTTTGAGGGGATTCAAGAGGCTAGTGATCTCGATACAACTCCGGAGTGGGAGCATTCTTCCACTAGGTCCTCTCCACCGCAGGAACTGGCTCCTTACCATCTTGTAATAAAGAAGGCCGCAGAGTTGCTGGACTTGAAGTTGCCCTCTGCTGAGTATAAACCTAACCTTCTGACGGAGGTGTTACATTCGCCTACCTCGACCAGTGAGCCTTTGCTGCCTATTAATGAGGCTATTTTGGAGCCAGTTATGGATGTCTGGCGTAAGCCACTCTGTTCGCCGGCAGTCTCCAGGCAGGTGGCAAGAAGATATAGGGTTGCTCCCGGGGATCCAGGTTTTCTTTCTTCCCACCCTTCTCCAGAAAGTCTAGTGGTACCGGCGTCATGCTCGAAGCAAGCTTCAGGTGCTTTTCCTCAGACTCCTGCGGATAGGGAGTCTAAGAAGGCGGATCAGGCGGCTAAAAAGACCTTTTCTTCGGGGAGCATGGCGCTTAAGTCCACTAATGCCACATGCTTACTAGGGCGCTATGTTCATGCTCTTATGGACTCAATGAAATCTTTAGCCCCTAAATTGCCAGAAGGCGTCCTTTATGGAAGTGGTCACGGACACTCAGGCTGCTGCAAGGCAGGTGATTCAGCCGGGGCTTGATACGGCTGATTCGGTGGCAAGGATAATGGGGTCATCTATAGCCACTAGGAGGCAAGCGTGGCTTCGTTCGTCTGGCTTCTCTACGGACGTTCAGGCCACATTGGTGGATTTGCTTTTTGACGGACAGAGACTTTTTGGTGAAAAGGCTGATTCCGCCTTGCAGAGATTTAAAGAGAGCAGGGTGACAGCGAA
The DNA here is from genome assembly GCF_964204655.1 of Triturus cristatus. Taxonomy (NCBI): domain Eukaryota; kingdom Metazoa; phylum Chordata; class Amphibia; order Caudata; family Salamandridae; genus Triturus; species Triturus cristatus. The sequence goes on along the minus strand of NC_140582.1, from coordinate 461,686,762 downwards.
ATCTTTAGGTCTGCAGGCTCCTGCTAAAGGATTTGGGCATAAGAAATTCAGAGGTTTTGGGAGGTCTTCATTTCGCACCTTCCGGCAGCCTCAGCAGCAACAGCAGCAGCAGAATCCCCTCTATAGGTCCTATAGAGGGAGACAAAGAGGTCGGAGAGGTTCTGGCCGCAACCCATCTTCATCTTCTGCCTCCTCTGCTCCCAATGAAGCTTCAGGGAAGCAGCCCTAGATCCCCCATCCTAGATCATGTAAGACCTGTGGGGGTCGGGTGTCCCATTTTCTGCGAGGTTGGAAATCTGTTACAACCGACCTTTGGGTTTTAAACCTCGTGGAGACTGGGTACGCCCTTCCCTTTTGGGAGTTTCCTCCCCCTTACCCTCCTTGCCAGGGTTACTGCTCAGAGGACCATCTACTTCTTCTGCAGAAGGAGGTACTAGCTTTGCTTCAAAAGGGTGCGATAGAGGTGGTTCCAGAGCAGGAAAGGGGTCAGGGATGCTACTCCCGGTATTTCCTGATTCCCAAGAAGGACGGCAGATTGCGTCCGATACTGGACCTCAGAGTCTTGAACTTTTACCTGAAACAGGAGAAATTCAAGATGCAGGTTCTTCAAGCGTTGCAGCAAGGTTCTTCAAGCGTTGCAGCAAGGAGACTGGATGGTTTCGATCGACTTGCAGGACGCGTACTTCCATGTCCCGATCCTGAAGTCGCACAGGAAGTATCTCCGTTTTACGGTTGGGTCGCAACATTACCAGTTTGCGGTCCTCCTGTTTGGTCTTACTACCGCACCTCGAGTCTTCACGAAGGTGATGGCAGTGGTGGCAGCCCATCTCAGGAGGTCGAGGATTCTGGTTTTCCCCTACCTGGATGACTGGCTTCTGAAGGCAGATTACCCAGAGATGGTGCAGCATCATCTGCAGGTAACATCTCAGCTGTTATTCGACTTGGGTTTTTCGATAAATGTGCCCAAATCTCACCTGGTGCCCTCTCAACGCAACCTGTTCATAGGGGCCGTACTGGACACTACTGTGTGTCGAGCATTTCCTCCACCTCAAAGAATTCTCGACATTCAGGAGATGGTCCCTTTATTTCACAATGGAGCGGTTGTTTCCGTTCTGAAGGTCCTTCGCCTGCTCGGTCTGTTTGCCTCCTGCATTCTGTTGGTCAACCATGCACGCTGGCACATGAGGGCGCTCCAGTGGTGCCTCCGCAGGCAGTGGTATCAGCACAACGGAGATCTCAGGGAGTCGATCAGGATCTCCAGAGAAGCTGCAGCGGATCTATCTTGGTGGAGCGTGGAGGGCAATCTGTCTCAAGGAAAGCCCTTCCATCTACCTCCATCGGTGGTCACAGTGATAACGGATGCCTCCACCCTGGGGTGGGGTGCGCATCTAGGGGATCTGGAGATCAAGGGTCTTTGGTCTCCAGAGGAAAGGTTGCTTCACATCAACCTTCTGGAATTGCGGGCGATTTGTTTGGCACTCAAGGCCTTCCTCCCTTCCCTTCGCGGTCAGTCTGTTCAAGTCCTGACGGACAACACTACCGCGATGTGGTATGTCAACAAGCAGGGAGGAGTGGGGTCGCATTGTCTCTGCAGAGAGGCTCTGTGTCTCTGGTCCTGGGCTCAGGACCTTCAGATTTGTCTGATGGCAAATTATCTGGCCGGGGTGCTGAACGTGCGTGTGGACAGTCTCAGTCGGCAGTTCTCCGCCGACCACGAGTGGAGGCTCCATCCAGAGGTGGTTCGTCATGTCTTTCGGACGTGGGGGGACTCCTCGGGTGGACCTTTTCGCCACCCGCGAGAAAGCGCACTGCCTGTCATTCTGCAGTCTCCAGTATCCGATGCAGGGAGCGTTGGGGGACACGTTTCAGTTGAGTTGGGGATCACAACTCCTTTACGCGTTTGCTCCCATACCGTTGATTCCTCGGGTTCTGAGGAAGATTCGCCAAGACCGGGCCCAAGTTATTTTGGTCGCCCCGGGTTGGCCAAGAAGGGTGTGGTATACAGATCTTCTCCACCTCTCCTCGTGCCCTCCGCTCCGTCTCCCTCTGAGGGCAGACCTCCTCTCACAGTCGGAGGGGCAGGCTCTACACCCCCACCTCCAGAGCTTACACCTTCATGCCTGGAGATTGAACGGGGCAACCTGAAGTCCTTCTCTCTCCCGCCAGATGTGGTAGATGTTATTTTATCGGCCAGGTGACACTCCACCAAGTCCGTTTACTCATATAGGTGGTCTAAGTTTGTTAAATGGTGTGGAGAGAGATCCATTGACCCTTTAAAAGCCCATCTTTCTGATGTGCTTCAGTTTGCTCTTTCCTTGGCTCAGCAGGGCTGTGCTGTGGCCACGGTCAAGGGCTATCTTTCGGCCTTATCGGCTTTTCTATGTCTTCCTGATCAACCGGCATTATTTAAATCTCCGATTGTACTAAGGTTTATCAAGGGCCTTACAAACAAGTTTCCTCCTACTCCTTTTGTAATGCCACAGTGGGACCTTAATCTTGTCTTAATTTTTCTGATGGGGTTCCTGTGTGAGCCTCTTCATAGTTGTCCTCTGAGGCTGTTGTCCTTTAAGACGGTCTTTCTTGTAGCCATAACCTCGGCAAGGAGGGTGAGTCAGCTTTAAGCTCTTAGTTCTAAACCCCCTTTTCTAACATTACATGCTGAAAGGATGGTACTCAGGACCAGGGCTGCTTTCCTACTTAAAGTAGTTACTCCGTTTCATTTGGGGCAGTATATTACTCTCCCTGTTTTTTATCCACCTCCTCATCCCTCCAAAGAGGAGGAAAGACTTCATCGCCTGGACCCAAAGAGAGCTGTGAGCTTTTACTTGGACAGAACGAAGGACTTTCGTCTGGACGATCAGCTCTTCGTGGGCTATGTCATTCTAAAGGAAGAGCGGTGCACAAGCGCACTTTATCGAGATGGATCATCCTTGCCATCAAGATCTGCTATGCCCTGGCTGGTAAGGTCCCACCTGAGGGTATTAGGGCTCATTCAACTAGAGCTAAATCATCTCCATCTGCTTTAGCCAGGGGTGTTCCTGTGGCAGATATTTGTAAAGCTGCGACTTGGGCCTCCCTTCATACTTTCGCAAAGCATTATTGCTTGGACTCTGAGATGAGGAGGGAGGGCCACTTTGCGCGCTCTGTCTTGCAAGACTTTTTGGTATAGGAAGGTGGACACCCTCCTCCGGGAGTGGGGACTGCTGTGGGAATCTATTCACAAGGTGAGGAATCCACTGGCAGATGTATCCATCAGAAGAACAAGTTACTTACTTTCGGTAACGCTTTTTCTGGTGGATACAGTATCTGCCTGTGGATTCCTCACTGGCCCACCCGCCTCCCCGTTGTCCACCTTTGTATACCTTAAAAGTTGTCTTGTTTGAGATGTTGTTATGCTTTCTGGTACATTGGTAGGAAATGCTTGTTTTATTTAGCTTTCCTTTTCTTTGTGTACTATGTATATTTGATTGTATATTGTATACTGTGTATACTTTGAATCTGTCGTTGGTCCACCTGTGCGCCTCGGGGGCACGGAAAAAATTGTTGGAACTGACGTCATCACGCCGACGTGGCTCTCTTATGGCTCCGGTGACGTCATACGGAGTCGCCAGCGGAGCCGATGCATTATGACGTCGTCCACGTCGGCGTAGAGAGCTGGGGAAAAATGATCCGTGGAATGCTGGCGCAGGGGATATTCATAAGGTGAGGAATCCACAGGCAGATACTGTATCCACCAGAAAAAGCGTTACCGAAGGTAAGTAACTTGTTCTTCACCAGAGGCAGAGCCAACGCTGCTATCACCTGCTGCAGCTGCTGAGGTACAGATGGATGAGGCTCCTGTTGAGGGAATGGTAGTAACTTGTTGCGTAAGTGTTTTGGAACTGAGTGGAAGTGAGTTTTCACTGCTGCTTTCAATGGAGTTGTGGTATTGATGCAGCACCCTCATGCTGGGGCAGCACTGTGAGCTACCGTGCTGGTGTTTAACTGAATTCTCTGACTGTGAATTACTTGTTTGGATTGCTTTTTTGTTTTATTCATTAGGATTGTGCTTGTCACCTAAATATGCTTATGTTCTCCTGCCTTCACACATCTGCCTTTACTTTGTTTTGTATCTTCATTTGTTTGCAGTTGTGAACTGTTCTCTTTGGAAGGAAAAAAAAAAAAGAAATGTTTTAAATACTGTGTGGACATTCTAGTTAGCCAGCAGACTAGGGTTGGTAAACTGTTTTAAGGACTTCATTTTAAGCATCTACAGCATCACCTGTCTGACCACCACTAATGGAAGTAGTGCTTAACAGTCTGTGCAGAGCATGCATATATACAGCCGCACATACCCTGTACGCATCTGTTCGTTGCATGTAGTGGTGTAAATTCTCATGTGCCCTCCTGTCTTTTCAAAAGCTAGTGGTTGCTAGAGATTTTTTTCTTTATACACTTTCACACATGGTCACCAAAATGTCCTACAGACTGCTCCATCACTACGCTCACCCGCTGACTGAAAAACAATCAAACAATTGAGTCTATACCAATGCGCATTACCAACTAAGGATGGAGTCCCCGTACCTCGTGACTCAAAAAACTTCTTTGTATAAAAACAAGTTGCAAACATCCAAGCCCTAAACCTGATGGCAGAAGTACGCAGACCATGTGAATCTACAGCACCACACTTTGAGCAGTTGCTTACAGGGTAAATAAAATGTTCCTTTCTATAATTCCACGATTTTTGTCAATCGTGTTTAGACACAACGTTGCACCCATCTTACAACTAAAGAAAATAGGTTTTGGCCATCCTAGAATGTTCATTGTTATACTTCTAAGGTGGCTGCCTCATTGTGTCTAGACACAGTTCAGCAGCGATCTTGCAGCAATATTTTCAGTTCTTCCAAGACTTGGTAGTGGCAATCTCTGAACTACAGAAAATAATGTTCTACTTACTATACCTTAGTTTTATGCTTCTAATACCACTGCCACTTGGGCTTTAAACCAACGTGACCCCCTGGAATATGATTCACTGTAAAGAGTTACTTGGTACTGTCAGGAAGTGCTGCTTCAGGCCTGCGGCTCCATAGAGGTTCTGGTGGCAGCAGAAAGGGGATACAGCAGTAGTTGAAGAGTGGTAGAAAGAGAAGGCTGCATGGAAAGAGCTTGTTCTTTGTGACATTTAGAGGAACATGCTTGGCAGTAGGTAAGGTATACCTTTTCAATTATCTCCTGCCCTTTTACCTTTTTAGTTCAAAAGAGCTTTATTAAACAGTGAACAAATAAATGCAATACAAGATATCAATTGGGGAGAGAGGGGGAGATAAAAGGGGTAGGAAAGGGGGAGGGAAATGAGATTGCAAATGAAACATAGAAGAAAAATTGCATGGAAAAACAGTGAACATGGGCATTGAAAATAAATAAAGAAATTGTATCAATCCTGATCAAACAATAAGATACAAAGAGCATAAAAATGAAACAACGGGATAAAATATACAGAACGTGAAGGGGGTATCATGGGGGCTTGGGAACTTCTTGTTGGGCAGGCGATGGAAGTGAAGAGCGAGCAACACAATTATCTAAATATAGCGTAATGGGGAGCCACAAGTCTGCACGCTTAGCTGCCAATTGAACAGGGAAGACAAATGCATTATCAAGTCTATGGTTGTAACAAACATTATACCACCACGCTTTGAACGAAATGTTAGATGCATTTTTCCAATTGACAGTAATCTGTTGAAAAGCAACAGCCAAAAGCAAATCAACAATGCGAGCAGAAATATCCACATTACTCCAACTAGTGGACAAACTGCCCAGGAAAAGGTGAGTAAGAGAAAAGGGGATGCTAGTATGAAAAATAACATTGATTTGGGCCCACACCTGTAACCAAAAGTCATGTACGTGTTTGCAGAGAAATAGCATGTGTGGTAGGGTAGCATTGGGAGCATCACATGACCAACACTTATCTGGGGTAGTAGGAAATCGCTTATGTAGTGTAGAAGGAGTATGAAGTAACCTGTTGTAAATAAAAAATAGGGATTGTGTCAACGAAGCCGCTCTGGAAGTTTTGCGCAATTTTGTCCAAATTTTGTCCCATAAGGATGTCGGCCAATCTATCCCAAGGTCATTTTCCCATTGAAGTTCAACCTTAGATTTAGGTCTGAGTAACTCGGGTGAGTGAAGGTATTTATAAAGAAGAGAGGCCTTGGGGGCAGTGCGAAGGAGGGAATGAAGTCGAACAGTAGGGGTGATAGAAGTAGAGGGAGGAGAAGAAGCCGAAAGTCGTAGGTAAATCTCCAGAACAGTAGTCTTGAGAAGAAGATACTTGGAAAAAAAAGGATTTGGGTAAGCCGAAGGAGGAACAAAGATCATGAAAAGAAACAAAGGTAGAACCGGAAAAGAGCTGTGAAATCCAAATCAAGCCACGGGTTCTCCATGATTTCCAGTAAAAGGGTTTATTACCAATTAGGAGATATTTATTATGCCAGATAGTGGAAGAGATGAATTCAGCCACGGTCGTAGGAGGGCCAGGAGCAGCTGACAATAAGAGCTTAAGGGTATACTTGTGAATAGGAGTGGGAATCGACGAACGCTTGCGGGAAAAAGCAAGATATTCTGCAAAAGAGAAGGGGGAGAGTAAAGTACGTTCAACCTTAAGCCATAAAGGGCAGGGGAAAGTGGAATCTTGTAACCAAAGGGAAGCTTGACGCAGCAAAAAGGCCCTCTGATAAGCGGGGAAATCAGGAAAATTGACACCACCTTCAGAAGCCGGACGTATGAGCCTAGTCCGAGACATTCTTGGTGTTTTGGAGTTCCATAAAAACGAAGATAACGTTGAGTTAATCTTGGTAAAGGATTTCACTGGAATGGGGAGTGGAATATTGGAGAGTGTGTATAGAACAATAGGAGATATCATCATTTTGATAGTGTCGAGACGTCCCCACCAAGAGAGGTATAAAGGATGCCATCTTGTCATGAGATCTGCAATCTTCTGTGAACATTTGGACATACACAAAGAAATAGTGTCTGAAATTGAGGGGGTAATATATAGACCTAAATATTTAATGTGGGACGGGCTCCAAGTAAACCGAGATTCAATAAATTCTTGTTTAAAAGTAAAATTGGTTAGGGGAAGGATCTCACATTTGTCATGATTAAGTTTATATCCGGAGATAGAGGAAAACACTCCTACTTCAGTCATGAAAGCAGGGATGGATTCTGCAGGTTTGGAAAGAAAGAGTAATATATCATCTGCATATGCAGCGAGTTTAACATGCGAATCCGCAATCCGGAAGCCATTAATGGCAGAGTTTTGACGCAACCTGGAAAGGAAGGGTTCCAAAGCAAGGTTGAAAAGAAAAGGGGATAAAGGGCAGCCCTGTCGAACGCCTCTGCCTAGGTCAAAATAAGGTGAAATTTGACCATTAGCAAAAACTGCCGCTCTAGGATGGGAATATAACAGGGAAACTAAAGAGATGAATCTAGGACCAAAACCAAACCAGGTGAGGGTGTGGAAGAGATAGCGCCATTCAACGCGATCACAAGCCTTTTCGGCGTCAAGGGCAATCGCTGCAAGTGAATGCTGGTAACGGGAGGATTTTGATAGGATATTAAATAAGAGTCTAGTATTGTCCGTAATATACCGGCCCTTAACAAACCCAGATTGCTCCTCTCCTAATAGGTCGGGAAGAAGATGGTCCAGTCGAATCGCTAATGTTTTAGCGAAAAGTTTGTAATCAATATTGACTAGAGATATGGGCCTATAATTTTTGCAGTACTGTGCGTCCTTACCGGGTTTAGGTATGAGGCAAATATGGGCGTCGGAAAAAGTCCCTGAAGAGGCACCACAAGAAATAAAAGTACGAAGTAAAGAGTTAAGTCGTGGGATCAGTAGTTTAGAAAAGTGAAGGTAGAATTCGACAGTAAAGCCATCAGGCCCAGGGGCTTTGTTGGGTTTGAGATGGTGCAGTGCAGTAAGTAGTTCCTGTTGTGTGACTTCTGATTCTAAGGAGGAAAGATCTGGAGGAAAGTCAGCTGGTGTATGAATGGTGGAAAAGAAACAATCAAGGGAACTAGGGGTAGGTTGGGTCTCAGAAGTATACAAGGTTTCATAGAAACGTGAAAATTCAGCAAGAATATCAACAGCCGTATGCTTTAATTTATCATCAGAGTCATAAATAGATTCAATATTTAACTTATTATGCTTAATCTTCAAATAATTGGCTAGGAGCTTCCCAGCCTTGTTCCTACCCCCATAGAATTTAGCAGTAGATTTCAGCAGGTACAAAGAGGCATCTTCTGTAGATTTCTCATTAAACTTCATTTTTGCTGCAATGAGGGCTGTCAGGCTGTCAGCAGAGTGCGAGGTAAAATACGCATGTTCCAGTGTTTTAATGCCAGAAAGAAGATTTTTAGTAGACCTTCGGGCGATCTTACGCTTGTTCGCGACATAACTTATAATGAAGTCACGCGCTGCTGCCTTAAAAGCATCCCAGATAATGTGGTCAGGGAGGGTATCGTCATCGTTGAGGAGGAAAAATTCATCAAAAAAGGATGTAAAGGTGGCTGTAAATTTGGGATCTGTGAGGAGGGAATTATTGAAACGCCATCTCCTAGGGCCAACAGATTTAGGGAGTACATCAACATTAGTAAGGACAGGAGCATGGTCAGAGAGCAAAATCGGACCTATCTCAGAGTGTAGGAGTGACTGAGCGAGATTGTGGGAGAGAAAGATGTAGTCAAGTCGTGACTGGGAGCGGTGACAGGGAGAATAAAAAGTATACTCCCGCAACTTTGGATTGGCGAGGCGCCAGGAGTCTACTAGTTTATGTTGTGAAATTGCATGACTAAACAGCTTGTGGGGCTTGTTGGGAACATAAGGGGCTATGGACTTCCTATCGATAAAGGGATCAAGGGGTTGATTACAATCTCCCGCCAGAATAAAATTGTGGTCCATAAATTTAGTTAAAAGTGGAGAAAAATCAGCCCAAAAAGAGGGTTCGCCTGTGGTAGGACCATATACATTGAGAATAGAGACTAGAACACCTCTAAGTGACAACTTAGCATAGACCCAACGACCAGAGGTATCCGACTCATGGGTGATAACCTGGAGGGGAAGAGATTTGCGACAAAGAACTGCCACACCATTGCGTTTGCCATCACCTTGTGAGAAAAACAGTTCACCCACCCAACCACGCTTAAGCTTAACAGATTCAGCCTCAGTTAAATGCGTTTCTTGGAGGAATGCAATATCGACATTCAATTTGGCAAGATGTGACAAAATCCGTTGACGCTTAATCGGAGAATTAATACCCTTCACATTCCATGACAATATATTCAACGACATGTTATCAACTTATTTATAAAAAATGTAAGTGACAGATCCAATGAGAGATAAGCCCATAAAAAGTAAAAAGATGTTATTAAAATCAGTGAAATGATAGAATAAAATCCAAGGATAATAATAATATGAGTGCAATAAGATAGAAAAAAGAGCAAGTACAGTAAGACTAATAAAGAAGTGTGTTGAGAGAGAAAACAACCAAAGAGAAAAGAGAATGGGTGTAAGTCAAAGGAGAGATGAAGTAATAAGGAAATAAAATGTAAAGTGAGGAAGAAGCATGATCGAGGAAGGCAATAAAAAATAAAAAAAAGCAAGGAAAGACAGATAGAAGAGGAAAAAGGTTGTGGAAAAAATATTGACACCATTGAAACTGAAAACGTGACAGGAAAAATCAAGGTCGATAATAATAGAACAAAAATAGACATATAATAAAGGATATGAGGGATACTTACGAGGGGTGGGTTAGGGAAGGTACGATCAGGAACAGGAATATGTAGAGACGCACGGGGATATGAGGGGAGGGAGGTAAGGCCAACTGGAGAAGGCAGGACACTCGGGGTCAGTGCGGCGTCAAACCAAAGGGAACAGGGCGGATCGTAGGACATTGAACTGCGAGGGAAGAAAAATAACAGGGTTAGACAACGGCAAATGGCAGAAACAAAAGACATACATGGGATAGGACAAACCTAGAGATTATGACAAAAATAACGAACATTTCAGTGAGAAATATAAACTCAGCAAAAGAACAATTGAGTAATAGAAATCAATATTCAACTGAAGCTGGAGCAGCACAATACAGCATCAATAAGAGTCACGGTGGAAGAGAAGAAGGCCCAGAAAGTTCCATGGCATGCTGACAGCAGGAATTCAGGAAGCTTCGAAGTCGCGTAGGGTCCTCATATGTCGTAGTTTTATTATTATAGGTTACTTTAAATAAACAAGGGTGGAAGAGACCATATCGAGCGCCAAGTGAGCGAAGGTCAGGTCTCATATCCAAGAAAGCCTTGCGTCGATTTGCGGTAGCTCTGGCATAATCTTGCGCGAAAAACAAGGTGGAACCCGACCATGTAAGGCGAGGAGAGGCTCTGGCCGCTGAGAGAACCCTCAGCAGATCTGTGTATTCCAGGAAATACATTATTACACCTCTGGGTTTCACTGGCGCAGATGAAGAGGAGGAAACACGACCCAGCCTGTGGGCACGCTGGATGTTAAGCGATGTGTCTTCGGGCAGATGTAAAAGCTTGGGAAGAAACGATTTAAAAAAATTGACAGGGTCGCTCCCCTCGCATCCTTCCACCAGGCCGTAGAGGCGAAGGTTGTTGCGTCGATTTCGATTTTCCAAGTCCTCCACCTGCTTCTGAAGAGAGGAAACCTGCGCATGCAAATGGGTGGTTTTGGCGGCAGATTCTTGAAGAGAGGAGACATCACGCTCAACTGACGACACTCTTTCATTCATTAAAGTCCAATTGTCAGTAAGGACCTGCAGCTTAGCGTTGGTTTCCTCCATAAAAGGGCGCAAGGCTCGTATCTCTTCAAGGAGTAACTCCATCGAGATGGTCGCAGAAGATTTGGGAGGTGAAGGTGGATCTTTTTTCAGCCTCTTAGACATCGTTTTTGCTGAGAGCTGTGAAGAGGGTTCTGCGTGCGACGACATCTCATCAACAGACAGAGCCTGGGAGGCTTCAAGATGAGCCAGTTCTGTGAAGAGCTTGGAATTCTTAATATAATTGCGTCTGTGAACCTTAGTGGAACAGTCAGCCATCAACACACCTATGAAGCGCAAATATACCAGGGATAATTCAAAAACTGAGAACGAAACAGGCACTTTGCGCAGTCCAAGGAACTTGAGAAAAAAGAAAAAAAAAAAAAAATGCCAAGAACCATGAAGAGCAGAGAGAAGTCTCAAAATGGCTGCCGGGTTTGAGGAGAGCCAAAAACGACCATTGAATCAGGAAAGAACCATAAAAATAAAAAAAAAGAAAGTCACCTGAAAGTGCTTGGTTGAAGTTGCTGTATCGCCTGCACTGCCTTGAATAACATGGAAATAATTAGAGTTCCAGGAAATTAATGCGCTCTGGACACATTGCTGAGTAGATCCCGGTCAGTTGAAGAAGAGAAAAAAAAACAAAATGGCGGTCGCGGCCGTTTCAGATCCGCGACCGGGACCTGAAGGACAATAACACTTGAAGAAATGCCCTCACGGCGGCAAAAGTAACTTCAGGGCATGCTCGCCGTACTTATGCATCAGAGGCTCCCCTTCGGTGTGCGCAAATCGCGCACGGAACCGCCAGCTGATCCTCGGTCCGACGGAGCGCTACTCCGACGCCGCCATTCCCCTCGGGCGCTTAGCCACGCCCTGCCCTTTTACCTTTGAGGCTCTGAACTGTCCAAGAAAATAGCTTTGGCCATAAGACTACTTTTCTCTGCTTATAAATATAGGTTTTGGTAAGTGAGGCCAAGGCCTTTTCATGCAGTCCTGCAGGACTTTGCCAAGTGCTTTTTGAAAGTGACATTTGACTTGTTTGGTGTATTTGCAAAGGACAACCAATTGGCTTTGCCTGTGCTTGTTTAGAGTTTGGGTCAGACATAAAACTGTTCTAGTTGGTAGCTCAAAACAGTTATTCAGTGCAACATGGCTGCAGAGCCATGATTATGAACGTTATACTTTCTCTTTCAAGGGAATTGTATTAAAAAAAAATGTGGATAGCACCTGGTTTTTTTCTGACACAAGATAATAAAATGAAATGTAGTTGTTGAGGGGTCAAGTTTTAAGTTTGCTTCTTAACTGCACTCTTCCATGGCAGTTTAACAGTTGTTCATCCCCTTGTATTGACTGTCCTTGTCTTTTACGATCAGTAGGATTTAGATGTCATCTGTATTGTACTTAGCCCTCATAGGAGATGATCTACGGGAAACATGCATGTTTTGAGAGTTTGGGTGACAGCAGGGAGTCCTGTGAAGCCCAGAGTCCAGTTAGACAAGCTAGTCTGCAAATGTCTGCAGACATTCTGTATTCAAATACTTCTCAAGGAATTACTTTTTTTGGACTCTGAGAGCCTGGAGTACAGCTGTTCAGTGGCAGCTGGTGATCTTTGAAAGTGGTGGGGGTGTAATACCGGACAGGAGTTCACCCCATTTTATTTTACATTTGACTCCCTCCCTCTCACATTGACTCTTTTCCCCCTCACATATTCTAACTCACATTCTCTCACTTGCTCATTATCACTAATACTCACCCCCACCCACTGTTACTCACACACAAACATACTCATACTCGCTGGTTCTCATTCTCAGTTACTAACACGCTTACACCCACTCACTGACTCTGGTACCTGGTGCAACTGCAACTGTTGCACCATTCATAGCTATGCCCCTGACTCGCATACACTCCCTCCCAAATCTTCCATTCAATCGGTCTAACACACTCATACTCCTTCTTTCACTCCTTCATACTTGCTTTCACGTATTCATACACAGGCAAACTCGGATTTTCCCTCACTTTCACTCTTATTGACAATCTAAAACACACTCGCGCACACACTTTCAGTTAACCTCCTTCACTCTTAATCACTCATAAACACAAACACACACATGCATAGGAAAGAAACTGTTTTTCCTTACCGTGCTTACTTAGCTGGCAACTCTGTGGCTTCGTGGCAGCAGCAGAACAGGAATCTGGTCCTGGGCATTGGAATCAGCAAATGATTCCCAACAGGGAGCCATACGAAGCAGCAAGGGCAGGATTAAAAAGCGAAAGGCCCTCCTCAATCCCTCTCCGACTTCTTGATAGGACTGGAAGCAAAGCCCTATAAGAAGCTGGGATAGTACTGAGGAGCCTGCCGCCGCTGCTGCTGTGCGAGGCTTTTCATTGGTTTCATGGATGCACTGATGTGCGCCCTGACAGCCACATTTAGCAGATATACTGTGCTGTTTGAGACATGCGCTGTATGTCTGATAAATAAACTGGATTGTGCCTGTTAGAGGGGTGTATTTGAACTAATGCCCCTCAGGCATGCACAGTTCAGACATCTGCATTGCGTTTTTCTTTTAAAACAGCACTCTGTAGCTGGATCATGTCTCTACTACCTCCTCCTGTCATCAGGAGCTGGGAGACAAGGCACAGAGGGCTGACCTGCGCACTGGCAGTGTTCATGAAAACAAAAAACGTGTATTTTCATAAACTGTTCTAAATTAAAAAAAATGCACAGGAGGCAAGGAGGGGCTGTTTCCTTTGGCATGGAATGATCCACACCACATTGGATATCTGATGACATACTTGAAGCGAGTTTCTAATTTCAAGCGAGTTTCTAAAGCTTACTATAGATTTACTGTTTTTGTTTCCCACTTCAGCCCATATTTCGGAACATCCGAACCAACAACCCAGTCACAAAATTCAGATCACAATGGGCTCTACAGAAGCACGTGTAGATTACATGGGATCCAGCATCCTAATGGGCATCTTCAGTAATGCTGATCTCAAGTTGCAAGATGAATGGAAAGTAAATCTTTTCACCCCTTTGGACACAAGCATTTCGGACAAAAGGTATTTTGTGCTACTTATTTTTATATATATTGTGTTTTCATGTTGATTAGCAATTTTCTGTAAGAGTTACTTCAAAAACTTTCTTTTCAATAGGTGAGAGCAATAGTGCTGATGGTTTTATAATTCTTAGTAGTATTAGACACCTCAACAAGATATTATGTAATCAAAATGGCATTTTTGCAGTCATCAAGCCAAACTATCATCCGTTTGATCTTTCTTAGCAGTGTAAAGTCAGAATAGTCTTTCTTAAGGATGCTTCTCCCTATAGATTCTTTACTTCATCAATATTCCCCAGGTGCCAAACTAAAACTGGAAATTTTGCAATACTTCTCGTAGCAGGTGGCACCATAGTTCCAAATCCACTTAGACAGATCGCTGGATGGGACATTACGAAGCCATATATAAGACCACTCAGCACTTTGGCAGCGGTTCCCTTTTTTTCACGAACTTCAGCATAGTTCTAGTGTGCTCTTCTCTGAAGTAGTCTTCAGATTTTCAAGTTTTTGCAGTGCTGTTACTGTCTCTGGTGCTTTAGTTGGTCTCCATCTCTGATCTTCCTCCAGTACTGTCCATGACCTAGTTTGCTGGGCGGCAAGTCTTCCTCTGATGGAGTGAGGTAGGCATCATGGGTACTGTAGGTCTCAAACTCGGTCTGGATCTGGCCCCCAAGATACCCTTGAAGGCGACCTCTTTGCCAAGGTTACCATCTCTTGGACCCTTTACTTCCATCTGGTTGAGAAATGTTCCTCCTGTCCGGACTTCAAATCAAAATTATCTTTATTCAGTCAATATGTATGGCCATAAAAGCACAAGATTAAATTCATTCATATTATACAAAAAAAAATAAAAAAATGAAGAAGATACATAGTTATTTCAAAACTCCTGTTTAAATTCGTGTCATAAAAACTATTTAAAATACGTAAGTTCTTCTCAGGTTAATGGCAGCGATGATGTAGTTAAGAACAGCAGTGCAACATTCAAATGAGTTTAAGCTTTGCAAACAGAGTAGCTCCCCTTTATAGGAAGTAAAATGCTTATTTAAAAGAACCAGACAGAGGAAACACAGTCTAAAGAAATCAAACAATGTGCAGACTAGCATAAAGTGCGCTTATAGATTGAGAAGTGACAGAGTCACACGGATAATATGGCAGAGAAGTGTGCCATGTACCGCCTGTAGGAAAGGCTACTAGAAAGTGCACTGAATTTAGTCTCAACCTAGTCAGATAAAATCTATATTCTGGCTTTGTTATCCAGTTTAAATAAGGTTCCGTGCCTAAGGTTGTAGAAATGTGCAACTAACTGATTACAGAGGGCATGGTGAGCGATCTTCCAATTCTTATTTACTCTCTATGTGATCCAAATGCCCTTTTAAGTGCTTCCTTTGATTTAGGAGCAATACTTGCTGGTGAGTCAAAAAGGTAATTTAGACCCAGGTTATAAATTGTATTTCTTATATAGGCTAGCCAAGGAATTGCGGGCACATTATCTAAGCTCAAGCAATCCACCGTCACCTGTCTTGAGAAATCTGCCTTGGAGGTACTCCATAGTTTTAACCACCTGTCCTCATTCTTTGCCTTGGGCTAGATTGTAAGTTCGGGTTGGTTCATCAACTCCAAGCTCAATGACCTATTTAGATTTGGTCCTGCTTGAGTAAAGGTCTGACACCAGTGACTGACTTTGTTCCTGGGCTGTGCCCAGTGCTGTCAGACACACATCTGGCTTTTCCAGTTCCTCCTTATCCCGCTTAAGTGTCAGCATTCAAAGGGGCTTTGCTCATGAGGCTGAGGCCTCCTCTCGCTCCTTCTGGTGCACCTTTGGGCCCTAAGGTGTTTACGAGCCCTCCTCCTGCAGCTACTGTCTTGGCACCGGTTAGCTGGTAGGCTCCCTCCGAACCAGTGTATAGCATCTTTCTCCATGGTTAGGACAGCTTAGTGGTGTAAAGATGGACAGCCAACAGGTGTATCGCCCCTTGTGGCAAGCAGGCTTGGGTTTTTTTCTTTTTACTGTAGATGATCATTTTTCATGCAGTATGTTAACTTCAAAGGTCACTGTTAATTACTTGGTGTGACGAAGGTGAGTGGCACACTGTTCTCACTGCACTCGTGTTCAGTGTTGAGACTGGTGTATTGTGGCACAATAGTGAATAATTGTGTGTGACACATGTTGATGTTAGGAGATAAAAAAAAATATTTTTTGCTGGATTACGTTTTCCTCATTATCCTCACTGTATCTTTATTACAGGTTACTGCTAATAAGTCAACAAGAATGACTTTAATATAACCGAATGTATTCAATATTTCTTTTTGTTTAGGGTTCTTGTGCCTTGCTTGTGTTTACCCCTCATACATGTGGCAGGGAAAGATAGATGTAGGTTTAAGGTTAGTGCCTTTACAAATCTTTGGTCCTGATGAAAGCCATTGACCCTACATGGGGCGCATAGTAGATGACTGAAAGATGTTGACCTGAGAATGAGTGAGACCAGTGACCTCCTTGACATCCCATTTATTTCCTCTTCACTGTACCCATTTCTCTCACTCACTGAACTCCTATAAAAAGATCCCCAACAAGAATTATTACTTTTTGGAGCCCACCCAGGTACGCCCAACTTATCAACTTGTTGAGAAGCAGAGTTTCCCCATGATGGATCATGCCACTTCAATGTGTGAGAGTCTTTTGTCTTTGGAAAAGGTATATCAACCAAGTGAAGTTTAACTAGCTATGTTCTGCAGATAGATAAACCATACATCATCACTGTACTCTCTTTATTCAGCGGCCCCTTTGACTCATTGACATTTTTTATTAATGCCTTGCTTCTCAAGTCGACAGGGAGTGCCATTTTGCTGGGTTGGTCCTTGCAGGATTGCCTGGTGTGAAGTCCTCTCCTCAAACCCTCCACCTTTTGGTACCAGCTTTGGTATCTATTCAAAAGGTGGATAATCTGTCTTTGGAATTAGTCATCAGAAGAAAAGGCCATTTACCTTCTGGGTGATACTATTTCTAGCTACTAATTCTGCACTGCCTGCCCTCCTTCCAGTTATGTGGTTGTCAATCTGCTTGACCTCATGAAGAAGCCTTTCTCTGACCTAATCAGCAATTGTTTTGTGGATTTTTGGAAGAGTTTTATTAAGTTTGATTATTTCCTGGAATGATTTAAGAATATTCACACCATGGCACACTCTTTGGGCTTGTCCTCTCCAATGAAGCACTTATTCCAGTAGTACCATAATTTCTAGAGTTTTACTAGGGGACAACACTCATGCAAGCTAATGTCTTCCTAGCTGGTGCAGACTCACCGCTCCAAGGAGCTTTCTTGCTCATTCCATGTCCCGGTGGACCTAAGGGACATCACCAGCAGCTCCTCCTTCCACCACCTGCTGCCAGTGGATGGGGTCTCCCATTTTTCCACCAATTTAAGGCAATCCTGAAGTATCACTGGGTGCTCTAGCTTGTCAAAAAGTGTCATAACCTTCGTATCCTCCCCACCTGAACGCCCTTCTTCTGTCAGGAAGAGCGCCCCAGCACATAGCTTGATTTTAGAGTTAAGAGCTTCTTGTCCTATTGAACATGAGAGAGCACAGAAATGGTGCCCCCTACTTGGAAAATAGCACTTTTTGTATATTTACTTCAGCAAGGAGGACAGAAGAGCTGTAGCGCTTTACTTAATTTCTCCAGAGATAAAGGTTACCTTTTGTACCAAGCTGAAGTTTATACCTAGAGTGTAATCTGTCTTTTCTCTGGACAACCCAGTAGTACTTCAGTCTTTCTTCTGAATTAATTATCTGTAGTGATGGCACTATAGTCTGGATGTTGTCTTGGGCTTTCCTTTGGCAAAGCAGGGCATTTACTAGTAGATTTCCTCCTGCATCACTTTCTGCCATACAAAGGCGAAGTGCCTTTTGGGGTCAGGTGTTTGTACATTCAACTGTACATCCATCTGTATTCATGTCAGCTACAAGGGCTGCCATTGTTGGACATGAGCTGTAAGGAAACAATAGCTCATGCGGATTAATACTTAACTAAAAAGATCCAACGTGTATGGCTTTGCCTTTTCTTCTGACATCTTTCATAATCCCCTTTTCTTTTTTGATCATTATTTTAGATTACATACTATATTGTTAAGTATTAATCCGCATGAGCTATTGTTTCCTTACAGCACATAATACCCAGGCTCCTTGTGGGTAGGGTTTCCTTGTTTCCCAATCGAATTGTTGGACATGAGCCATGCATCTACTTGTAAGAACAGTGCATATTCACCAGTAACTTCAACCTGAATATGAATATTGGAGAGAATTCTCTAGATGGCCATCAGCCCTACAAACATTTACAGTGAGCCTGATTCTTTTTGTGTAATTGAGATTACTGCTTGCTGTTGTGATTCAGGCCTCAGAATTTCTAAAAGATCCAATGCGGGAGATAAAGTTAGTTCCTTACCCGTAACTCCAGTTTTCCAGCGTGGCTTAATTTCATAGATTAGCATGTGAACCTTCCTGGTCATTGTTTCACTAAGCTGTTCTTCCTGTTTGCCTCATTTGTGCTATGAAAACTTAGCTGTGGTGGCCTGTAGTTGGAATACAGTGCTTGGCACATTCCCCTGATTGCCTGAATTTTGGGCTGTTTCAAATGAGGTCAATGTGCTACTAAATAAAAATTGGTTTTGGACCTCAACTCTTCAGCGTATGAGGTTTATTCCACCACACTGCTGGTACACCTTTTTTGTTTGGAGCATCACATGCTTAAGCCTTCATAACATTTTTTCCTAAGAAGGTATCCAGCCCAAATTTGTGTCCTTTTTTCTCACAAGTTGGGGATTTTAAAGTTACCCAGGGTCACTGGATTCCTCTGGAAGGACCAAGCAATTTTGTTTTTTGAAAAACTGGAACAAAGTGCTGTACAAGAAAGTGTATGTGACCATTTTCCAAGCTGTAAGAAAGAATCGGAGCTGAAAAAAATCTATATTTTTACCACAGGTTTTGAATTTGTAGTCTATTTTTCCTGTTTTTTCTGTTTCCTGTCTACTTGTAGTTTGTGGCAGCAACAGGTGTGAAACCTGCTTTTAAATCTTGAACGTTATATATTTCTGCAAATATTCAGAGTGGTCATTCGTATAGATTTCTCATTGTTTTCCCAAACATCAAACCTTTCTGATTGCAGGCATATATTGTTTGTTAGTTGTCCAAAATCATGCACTATCCAGAGCCAGCAACTAAGGGTATAATGATATTTCTTTGTGTACTGACTATGCAGCAACTCATATGGTAAAATCTAATAAATGAAAAGACTGTATGAAGGAAGCATCTGCATTTTTTAAATGTACCCAAAATACCAAGTTTAGGAATAGTGGTTATTTGTACAACTCTGAATTTGGAGTTACCTATATATCTGATAGAGACTACTAGCCGCAGATTCCTTTACGTAAAATTATCCCCAGGCGTGAGACTGGACCCGGAAAACTTTCTTTGCCCCAGCATCTCTGCGCGCCGGGGGGCGGTACCACGTGACCCCGCCCTGACGTCGTCCGCGGGCGTGACGTCAGCGAGGTTACATAAGCCCCACCCCGGCGCGCTGACATCAGTTTCCTTCTTTTCCGCGTGGAACGCGGAACCGGATTGTGTCCCTGACCTGTTTTCAGGCCTTATTTTCATGCTTTGCGTTGTGGGACAGTGTGCGAATGCCTGCGGGCTTTAAGGCGTGCTCGTCTTGCGCGCGTCAGATGTCGGTGATGGACCCTCATCCTATTTGTATATGGTGTTTGGGCAAGCACCATGATTCCACGGACTGCGACGCTTGCCACCATCTGAAGCCTAAGTCCCGGCGGGAGCGCCGGATGAAGCTCCTTTCAGCCCGATTGTCCAGATCGGTGTCGTCTCCGCGTCTGTCCCTCGCGCAAGGGTCCAAGAATCGCCGGTTCCGATTCTGACATCGCCCATCGGTAAGTCTTATAGCTTGTCCCCGAGGCCTAGTCCCCGCTCTGCGGAGGGCGTGGGTTCTCCGCGGGACATGTGGCCTCACTCGTCGCCACCCTACCCGCCGTTTCCCGGCACCGGGGCGACCAGGGCCCAAATGGAGGCCTATGCTGCGGCTCTGCAGGCTTTCTTGGCCCCTCCTCCTCTTCCTGGGATGTCCGCAGATCCCTTGCCACGTGCGGGGCCTTCCGCGGTGTCACCGGCGGCACCGGCGGCTCCGGCGCCGACGGGTTCGCTTCAGGTTCTGGAGGCGTGGTGTCGCCGGGGTGCAGCCCTATGGGGTTCCCCTCTTTGTCCCATGGCGCCTCTGCCTCGCCGCAAACCCCCGAGGGGGTCCCTGTGGTGTTGCGGGAGGTCGCCTGGACTCGCGGCTCGCCCCAGAGTCCTCCTCGGTCTTCTGGGACGGCTGTCGACCCTGGCGACGCCGCGGGTGCTGGCTAGGGGCTGGGGCGCGTCCCTGGGTCCCTCTCGTCTCTCCACGCAGGCAGCTGCTTCGTCGGAGGTCGAGTTGGCACAATGTCGGCGCCGGAACTAGCCCCGTCCCATTCTCCTAGGGCGCAAGTGGTGGAAGAGGTCGTCTCGGCGTCCCCACCGGCACCGGTCGACATCACGCCGGCACCTGTGGCGGACTCCACGGCACCGTGCGGGCATCGGGTCGTCGACTCGTCTCCAGAGGCCCCCTCCTTTCTGGAGGTTCGTCAACTTTTTGTCTCTTCTTCCCCGGAGATGGGCTGCCGCGTCGTGGCCTTTTCCCCGGCATCTTCCAGGAAGGGCTCTTCGCTGTCCCCGCGGCCACAGCCTTCTCCTGAGGCACCTCAGGTCCCACACTCGTCTGTGAATCTTCCACCATTCTGGGGCTGGCCATTTCTTCCTCCAGCTGGATTCGGGGATGGCCGGCATAGTTTACAGCCGTCACCCACAGAGGAGTTGCTTTCCCCCCCACCACGACGTCCTACAGAAGCGAGTGCGGCCTTTGCCCTGGCCATTTCCACGGCCGCTGGCATTTTGCACATGGGCGACCCCGCCACCCTATTCCCTATGCACCATTTGCTGGAGGTTCTCCATCAGGGCTCTGGTGGATGGGAGCTGCTTCTTCCTTGCGAAGCTTCGCTCCATAAATCTCTTCTGGGGGCGTCCTGCCATGGGGGATCCGGTGCCCCAGTCGCTCCTCCGCCGCCATCGTCCTGCTCCGCACGACCCAGTTTGCCTTTCTTTCCACCCTTCTACCCAGGGCCCTCTTCTGCAGACTGCTTTTCCTTCCTTACCTTTGGTGTTGTTTCCTCCATCACGGGAGGCCCGGTGGTTAGATTCATGGGGGCGTAACCTCTTCGCTTACTCTAGTGCTGCTTTGCGAGCGCTCAACACACTTTGTGTGTTGGCCTGGGCTACTTCCAACTTGTGGGATTCCGTGAAGTCCCTTCTGTCTTCTGCCTCTCAAGAAGGTGTCTGCGCTGATCTGAGGCGCCGTGTGATGGATGGCCAGGAGTTGGCTGCGTTTATTCTTCGTTCGGCCCTGGATGTTTATGATGCTCTCTGCCGCACAATGGCAAGTTCAGTAGCTCTCCGTCGCCATGCTTGGCTGAGGGATAAGGTTTTTCCTGAAAATGTGAGGGAGCGTCTCGTTTACCTGCCCTTTGATGGGGTGCTTTTGTTTAACACCCATGCGGATGCCGCCATTCAGCGGCTCCTTGCGGGGCTCTGTCCTCCTCCCCCTCCGTAAACTTTTTTTTTTTTTTTTTTTTTTAAAGTTCCAAAACCTTTATTAGCATCTGACACAGTCATACATTATACACCTACAACCTCACGGGCCGGCTCCAGATAACATTTCCCACTGTATTTCAGCACCCTGTACACAGCCATGTGGCCGACAACCCGGAGGTCCGGCGGCAAATACCTTTTGTTCCAACATAACAGTAGTACTATACAATGTACCATGAACCCCGGGCAAGTGGCGGGGCACCACGTCCGTCAGGCGCAACCGCCATGTGCGCTACCTGTAATTTGGAAGTGCAAACGTCCAGGAGCATACCCCCCCACTGCCGTCCACCACCATCACACTCCTAAAGGGCAAACACTCAGATCCCACCTAGTTAACCTCAACAGCTCCTGAGTCAACCCTCAGCCTGCACCCGGTTCTCCCCCTCCACGGAGGCAGTATACGCCGCCACATACTCTTTAAACGGGTCCCAAATGTCCCTGGCTCTGCTAGTTAATGGTTGCGTCTCAGCGTAGATAGCACTCTGCTCCTGGCAGTACAAAAGATCCCCTATCCATTCCTTAAATTTCGGTGCCCGCCCTCTGCCCCATCGGCATGCAACTCTCCGCTTCGCCAATAATAGAGCAATGTTCCCCAATTTGCGCGTCAGCTTAGGTATTGATACCGTGTAGCCCAACAGCATCACAAGCGGATCTAGTTCCACCGTAGCCCCCAACATAGCCGTCAATGCCGAATGCACCTGCAGCCAGTAATCTGCCACTCTCGGACACAACCACGCCAAGTGCAGGAAATCTGCTCCTTCCGCCTGGCACCTCTCACATCTGTCGCTGTCCGATAGGCGAAATCTAAGCTTTTTAACTGGCGTGTAATACATTCGCTGTAAGAACTTGTAATGGATAATACGCAGTCGGCTACTGGAGGAGATCTGGGAGGTAAGCTCGCAACAATACGTCCATTGCTTCTCCGTTATATCTCTGCCGAGCTCGATTCTCCACTGCTGGAGTGCCCTACAGTCCAAACTCCCACTGTGCGCCCGAATACTACTGTATAACTGAGAGACTAAATGTCTACCATCCGTAGACGTAAGCAGGACCTGTAAAGGCCTCACTACGACGGGTTCCTCCGGGAAGCTTGGTAATATCTTCCGCAGCCCCCGCCGCAGCCGGATATAGTAAAATACATCCAGCGGAGTAGGCTGATATCCACCAAACAACTGCTCTTCCGTCTTGAACCGACCACTAGCGAAGAGGTCACCCCAGTGCCGTATTTTTATTCTAGCGCACATCCCCTGAAACCCTCCTTCCTGCAACAGTGACAAGTCCGGGTGATAAACCAGCGGCAGCGTCGGAGCATACATGAAGCTAAGCGCCAGTCGACGTAGTATACGCTGCCACGCATCTACCGTGCACGGCACCGTAGTAAATGGCGTATCAAAGGCACGGATTGAGCCCTGAAGAACACCCGTCAGTGGCAGAGGCCGGGATAGCCAGTCCTCCACCGCCAGCTGCGGCAGGAATGGCGTAGGTGCAAACCAATGGTATGCAAAGTGAGCCTGCGCACTCAGATAGTATTCCAGAAAATCGGGAACATCAAATCCACCAGATTCGTATGGCCTAGTGATAACCGACCATGCCAGTCGAGGCTGCTTACCAGCCCAGAACAGCCGCAATAATTCGGAACGCAACGTACGAAAGAAGTACGCCCCCGGGTAGTACGGGATGTTCTGGAAAAAATATAAAAAACGAGGTAATACCACCATCTTGATCAGCGAGGCCCTACCCGCCATGGTAAGCGGAAGAGACACCCAGCGAGTAACATCCTCTGTCAGCTTAGTTATGGCTGTACCGTAATTCAGCCGCAACGTCTCCTCTCGATCCTTTGAAATCTGGATCCCCAAATATCTGACATCCGACTCACACCATTCTAGCGGGTAGTCCAGAGGGAAGCGGCCCACCGCAGGCGTCAGGGGAAAAAATTGCGACTTCTTCCAGTTTATTTGAATGCCCGACAAACGCCCAAACACCAAAAATTCTCGGAGCAACGGATTAAGGTTAACCTGCGGATCCACCACGTACAACGTTAAGTCGTCCGCATAGAGAGATGCATCAATCTGCCGTTGGCAACATTTAAAAGCACTCTGTTTATGCAATTGTCTGATACGGCACGCCAGAGGTTCAATCGCGATAGCAAATAGCAATGGGGAGAGCGGGCACCCCTGCCTGGTACCCCTAGTCAGTAGAAACGAGTCGGACACCTCACCATTAATCAGCACTCTCGCTCTCGGGTCAGTATAGAGCAATTTGATCCATGCCACGAATATTTTGGGAAAGCCCATCCTGTACAAGATGGCAAACAGGTAGTTCCACTCAACCGAGTCAAATGCCTTGGTGGCATCAAGGAACACAGCCGCTACAGGCAGTTCCGGCGCTATCGTATTTATCAAGGAGAAAAGCGTACGCAAGTTGCTAGCAGTCGAGCGACCCGGGACAAACCCCGATTGATCTGGGAGAGCAATTTTTGTCATAAGCAGGGAGAGCCTAGTGGCCAGCACCTTCGCCAGAATCTTTGCATCACAATTAATCAGGGAGAGTGGTCTATATGAATCACACTCTGCTGGGTCTTTTCCTGGCTTCAACAGCGAGGTGATCAGTACCTCCCTCATTGTCCCCGGCAGCACTCCCACCTCCAGTGACTCCTCATACACCTCCCGGAGCACCGGTGCCATGACATCAATATAGCTTTTATAGAATTCCGCCGGTAGGCCATCAATCCCCGCCGCCTTACCATTACTCAGAGACATAATCGCTTCCCGTATTTCATCCAGTTCAAATGGAGCCCCGAGAAATTCCCTATGGTCATCGCTTAACCAACATAACGCCACATCATCCAGAAAGTCCCCAAACACCACCTCCCCACCACTGCGGGCTTCATATAACTCCTCATAATGCGCAGTAAATTGAGCTAATATTCCCTTCGTATCTTGCTGTAAGATCCCTCCCTGCCCCCTGATCTCTAGAACGTGTGTGGATCCCCGGGCATGCCGAGTAACCTCCGCTAAGGCGCGCCCTGGTCTCTCTCCTTCACAATATCGGCGGGCACGCCAATATCGGCCCCTGAATTTGGACTCCCGATCTGCTTCCCGCTCGTACTGCGTGAGCCGTTCTCGGAATTCCTTATGGACCGGACCCATTGGTTCCTGTGCCATCCTAGTTTCCAGCTCCGCCAGCTCAGCCTCTAATTTGGTGAGCGAGCCTCGTATTGTCTTTAGGACACCGAAGCTCTTAGATATATAGTACCCCCTGACCGTCACCTTAAACGACTCCCCGATGGTCTCAACACTATCCACTGACCCCTTGTTGCGGGGAAAAAACTCCGCTATCTCGTCCCCCAATTCCGCTTGAAACACCGGATCCAATAACGCCGTGGGCTGCATACGCCACCTAGGTGCTGCCCTACAGAATCCTGGGATCGCCACCTGCACCAGTACCGGACAGTGATCCGAATACGTCCGCGGTAAGTGAGCCACTCGACCTAGATCCAGCGCCAAGCCCGTAGACAGAAAACAGTAATCTAGCCTGGCCCAAGAATTGGCATATGTCGTGAAGTGCGTCCCCTCCCGGACCCCAGGATGCACAAACCTCCAGCTATCCACAAGTCCCCCTTCTGCCACTATACCTGCCATGACTTCCCTCGCTCCCTTATGGTATTGCGGGCTACCATCCGACCTATCAAGCCCTGGGGTCAGTGTGAGATTGAAATCCCCCCCCCATATGATATGCATGGATCCAGTGTTCAGTATTTTGCCCCATAGCATGGCAAAGAAGGCAGGCGAATCCACATTTGGCCCATAGCAGTTTACAATTGTGACCGTATCAGTACCAAGTCTGCCCCACAACAGGACAAATCTCCCTTCCTTATCCGTAAGGTCACCCAGCATCACAAACGGCACCGCCTTCTTGATCAGTATCGCCGTGCCCCTGGCATACCCTGAATACGAGGAGAAGCTCCGTACTGCCGCCTATTTGCTTGCAAAGGTGTAGGTGGCCCGAGGACTAAGATGCGTTTCCTGTAGCAATGCAATTTGCACCTTATGCTGTTCCAGATAAGCCACCACCCTCCTACATTTCCTGGCGTCATTTAACCCCCGGACATTCCAGGTGGCGACAGTGACATGTGACTTACTCGCCTTGTCTGCCATGCTTCGTTAACCGCCCAAGTACCAAAGCAGTCGGCCAGGTCTGCCTGCCAAGAACACCCCAGGTGCTTGCCGCCCAATAATAGCCCCCCTCCACCCCATCAGATCGAATATGCAGAAGCGGCCCTTTCCGTAGCGTATCGGATTCCAGCCCATGCCCTCCTCCATGTACTACAACCCCCCTCCCGGTACTACGCTCTCTCGCCCGTTTTGGAACTCCAATCATACAAACCAGAACAACATCCCGTGTACCCACCCCCCTCCCACTGAAGCAAACCCCAACCTGCCAGTCCTGTAACCCCCCCTCCCCGCCCACAATTGCCCCAAACAGCAAGGCAAGTACATTCCCCAAACCCCGAACATATACTAGGGTATTTCCCGTCAGGAAACGAATCTAGGTGGCACCACCAGTTCCCTCCCCAGCAACGCCAGCCCGGCCACACAACGTGCAGTCCAGCGCGGCGAAACGAGGAGGTGTCCGGCGCTAGTACTTGATCCACCCGGGTCCCATAACAAGCAAGTCTCTGCCTCCTTTAACAGCAGCCAACACTGTGCCCCACCTCGTGCAATCTTAAGAGGATTCTCCTGCGGTGTCAGCGCCCCACAACCCAACAACACCCCACCGTGCTCGCAGCCACAAGGCCCAACCATCCCCCAGCGCAATGTCTCACAGCCAGCTACCCCAGTTCCAATTCTCGGGGAACCCCCTCATCTGCACATGTAGTCCAATATGCCAGCTACAGTCACCCCACTCACGGTTCGCCGTCCACCAGCTCCTCACGCCCAGGGTCCTCGTCGTTCCCAGCTCCAGCCTCCGATCTGCGGGAACGCTTATACTGTTTGATGAAATCCTCCACCAGCTGAGGATTCGTGAAGAATTTCTGCCTCCCCTGATATGTGACCCGCAGGCGCGCCGGGTAAAGCAGTGCATAGTCCAATTGCAAGTCTCGTAGTTTCGCTTTGACTGCTACAAATTTTCGACGTTCCTCCTGCACCATCGGTGTGAAATCTGGATACAGCGTGAAGGAGTTGCCATCGTAGGATAACGTACGCGTACTCCGTGCAGCCCTCAAAGCGGCGTCACGGTCGCGATAATTGAGCATCCTGGCGATGATCGGCCTGGGCGCCGCTCCCGGCTTAGGTCTGGGGCCCAGGGCCCGATGCGCCCTTTCCACAATAAATTGGGGAGAAAAAACGTCCGTTCCAATGGCCGCCCCCAACATCTTCTCCACGTATTCCTCCATTTTGCCCACATTCGTCGACTCAGGAATACCTACTATGCGCAAGTTATTCCGCCTACTTCGCGCTTCCAAATCCTCATTCTTAGCAGCAATGAGGCGCAGCAGATTGTCCATTCTGGATAACTGTGAGGTGTGCCGTGTCACCGTATCTTCAGTGTCCGATATCCGCTGTTCCGCCCCCGTGATCCGTTCTTCTTGGGCGTCCAACTTCTGTACTACCGCATCCATTCGGGATGACATTCTATCCACTTTATCAGCGATCGTCGCAAACCCCTGGTGCATTTCTCGCAAGACATCTTGTAAATTGGGCGCCGCTTCCGCCGATCCTCCTGCCGCTACCGGTGGCTCCGCCGGCCCACGCGTCTCTTCCACAGCCTTGGGCGGCTTCTTACTGGCCTCAAACGTGAGTTTGGGCTGTTTCGCATCTGTCCTGCCCATGCTGGCCTCCGGTCAGTCCTCTCCGTCGGCAGCAGCAGTCGATCCCCTAGGGCCAAAAGCAGCGTCGACGCTCCCTCCGCACTTCCCAGGAGCTACTATCCTTTTGCACTCCGCAGGCCCAGGCCGTCAATATACTCGAGCGCCGTACAGCAGGCCAGCCGACACCAGCTGCACCCTCCTCGCACCTCCACCGGTCTCCACGGCCGGCCGGCGGCCACGTCAGCACACCAGAGAAGCTAACCACGTGCAATCCGTGCCACCGTCCAGTACAGCACCCCCGATCTCCTCTGCGGCCACCAGCAAGGCAATGCGCAACGTAGCCCTCCACAGCCCCTCCTAGGTTCGCAGCCGTATTCAGGGGCGTCCAGGTCTGCCTGTCCCAGTGTCGCAGCCCAGTGACTGCTCACTCCCTCAATCGCACTCCAGTCCGGCCATACGTGGTGCCCAGGGGGTGCCTCCGCTCCAAGTCGGCTGTTATTCCGGAGACAGGGGGGGCGGGAGGGGGGGGGCAGGGGGGGGTAACACCTCTCACCCCCACTTAGCCCCGATGTCCCTCGGCTCCCCCACAGCACCTCGCCACCAAGCACCTCCAGGAAACGACTAAATCAGCGTTCTTCCAGAAAACGGAGGGGGGGGGGGCGGGACTCCCCGCCAAGGAGCACCTTCACTACCGTCCGCAGCTTTCCAATCCGCCCCGCTCCGTAGCCATTGCCAAGGCGCTGTGTCTTTCAGGTGGATCGGTCCCGGCCCAGCGCCTACGGCCTGCAGCCGTTATCGCAGCCCCGGTCTCTCCTACCAGTGCGATCCGGCAGGGCAACCCAGCTCTTCTACGCCACTCGCGCTCCGCTGACAACGGCGCGTCGTTCTCAGGCACCGGCCGTCCGTTATCCTTCAGCCGCGGCCAGTACCCGCAGGACACCTCGCCACTGCTCCCCGCTCGGTTTCGGCCCCCGGGTGGCTCAATTAAGGATAAATGAGCGGATAATAATCGCCGGACAGCGGGAGCCCTACACGAAGGCCGCCATTCACTAGTGCGCCACCTAGCGCCCCCTCCCCCTCCGTAAACTTGGCTTGTCGGGCCTCTGCTACTTTAGGGGCGGCGTTATCCTACCCCTTTTTCGAGGGTCTAGTGGTTTGGTTGGACCGTCTGTGTATTCTGTGTGGGTTGGTGTCGGCGTCCTTAGGTTGACTCCTTTGTGCTGTTGGCTGCTGGTACAGCCCCTTTGACTTTTGTGGTTCTTGGGTTGTTGGTCTGTTGGTCCACCTGTATGTGTCCTCAGGTTGGGCCTTCTGTGTGTTTTTTGTTTGGCTGATTGGCAAGCCGTCTTCGGTTCTATCTGCAGGTCCTTTATGTTCTTGTCCTCTGCTGCGGGATTTTTCCCTACGAGATGTTCCCATGTTTTCTTAGGACGTATCATACCCTACCATTATGTTCTGGTCCTCTGCTGCGGGTTTTTCCCTCAGAGGTGTTCCCATGTTTTATTGGGACGTATCATACCCTATATGGGGTACTTGTAGGTATTGCATAGCTCTGTCCTGCGCTGGGAAGGTGTGGTCGCCCCTTTTTCGGGTTCCCTGCCTTTCCTGGCATCACTGTATACCGCTGGTGCAGTCTCTTGTATCTTGTCCGGGCGCTGCTTGCGCTGCTCCGGGTTCTGTCATTCTCTGTGTTCACTACATCGCTTGACCAGTTTGGCATGCTGTCTACGGTGTCGTGGCGTTTCAGCCTTCCTGTCCGGCGTTTCGGCCTGGTCCTCTGTCTGGTGTTCCAGGGGGGCTAGGTTTCTCCTAGCTTTCCTGTGTTCTGGTTGACGGCTTGGTCTGTCCTCCTTGTCTCTCCCTTTTTCTCTTATGGCTGGTCCCACTTCTCTTCGTGGGTCGGTGTGCGTCTATGGAACGATCCTCCTTTGGGGCTTTTCTGAATTTTCCTGGCCTCTGCCCTTTGCCTGCGCCTGGCTTGTTCTGGGTGCACTGCTCCATGGTGCTGTCCGCTGCCGGCTGTGCACGCCTGCTTGTTCTGGTCCACCGCCGTGGCCCTTGATGTGCTACCTTGTGCCCATGCCTCTTGTTCTGCTGGGTCTTTGCGCACCTGTGCTGTTCTTCTTATGCCTGCGTTCTTGGCTGTGGAGCTGTTCCTGCTTTGCTCTGTTGCTGTGTGTTTTCGTACGGCAGGCTCTGCCTCCGGTTCTACCTCTTCTCCCTGGAGTTGGGGTCGTTCTTTCCTCCTGGGTGCTCCTCTGCGGCTGTCTACGAGGGTTTGTGCCGTTGTTTCTTGAATGGGCTTGGGGTCTCCTTGTCTTCCCTTCGCCTTGTTCCTGCTTCGTGGGGGCTGGGCAGCCCTTCTTGTCCCCGTGGCATGTCCCCTACTGGGGCCCTGTGTTTCTTCCTACTGGAGAGGTTCGTGCACAGGCCCTCCTCCCCTTTGGGTATGGCTTGGGTATCTATTCTACGTTAAGGAATCTGCGGCTAGTAGTCTCTATCAGATGTACAAGTTACTTACCTTCGGTAACGATGTATCTGGTAGAAATGATTCTAGCCGCAGATTCCTTCACGGACAGCCCTTCCTCCCTGTTCTGCGAAGACCTTCAACTTGGTTTTCTGCACTTGCCTCCCTCTGGGTGGCTTGTCTTCTGTAGGTGTCCGCTTCGCTTCTGCCCGGACAGGATACTTCGTTCTGCTTGATTGTTCCACTCCTTCCCTTATGATACATGGTTGCTTGGTTCATGTGTGCTTCTGCATCCCTCCACCCTGCTTTTTTCTCCAGTGTAGGGGCCTGCTTTTACTCTTCTCTGTTTTACTTGCTTGGGGTTTCTGATTCCCCTGCAGACCTCTAAGTTTTTTTTTTTTTTTTTTTACCTGTACCACGGCCTATTCGCTCCTTTGAGGGGATACGGCCCTCCTTGATGGTGTCGTCTGGGGGTGAATTGCTGTTCCTCCTTTGTTCCGGGCTTGTTGCCCTTCCCTGTTGTGGATTGTGATTGCAGTCTCTCTCTATCTCTATCTCTATCTCTATCTCTATCTCTATCTCTCTATATCTATCTCTCTCTCTCTTCTGCTATGGCGTTTTTCACATGCTTTTGCCTCCATGGAGGATGTTGCCTTCGCTTGCAAAGTTGTTCCTCAGAGCGGTGATCTGTTCCTTCACTGCTGTGGATTTCACCGCTATGGCTTTTTGTACCTTCGTGCTTGGCACTTTTCCAACTGCTGCTGTTCCTCACCTTTCGTTTCTCTTTTCTGTTTCTCTGATTTTTCGCACACTGTTCCCGCACTCTCGACAGTTTTGTTTGTGATGGCTCCGCGTTGTGGCGCGGAAAAGTTCTCTGAAGAAAACTGATGTCAGTGCGCCAGGGTGGGTTTTATGTAACCTTGCTGACGTCACGCCCGCGGACGACGTCAGGGCGGAGTCGCGTTGTACCGCCCCCGGCGCGCAAAGATGATGGGGCAAAGAAAGTTTTCAGGGTCCAGTCTCACGCCTGGGGATAATTCTACGTTAAGGAATCTGCAGCTAGAATTGTCTATACCAGATACATTGTTACCGAAGGTAAGTAACTTGTACTATCATGTCATTCAGAGTGCATTTTGCATAATGTGTTCTTTTTTGTACACTGGCTTGTCTTACATTTAGAAGCCAGAAATGGAGACAGATTCAGTATTAATTCCAACACTTTTTGGCCCTTTTTTGAATATGTGAGTACCTTTGGTATTTGGGTCCATGCTCAGTTGACACCCAGGGAAACCTACACCCAGTAGAGACCAGGGATGTTGGTTGCATGGGTTCCCCAACATTGGAGAATGCCCTGCAAAGCTCAAATTTTAACTAAAATCATGCATTTTTCTCATATTTATATGAGGGAAATTTCCAAAAGTCTAATAGGGTCTACAAAGTGCCTACCAACCAGTGTTTCCACACTTGTCTCAATGAAAAACAGGGCACTAGTTGTGTGGCTGACTTCTCGCCTGCAATAGGAACAAATGAAAACTGTGACCATACGAAGGTCAAGGTGATTGGAAAAAAATTATGCTAAAACAGGAGAATAGCTCTTCCCAAATGTATTTTATTTTTTTAAAGAAAATCCTTTTGTTGCAAGCATGCAGCAAAGGGACTTTCTTAAACAATGCAGTGTACAAACCATTCACGCCCACAACGCTACAAGTTTAATGTGACGAACACAAACTATTCGTCCACTCCATGGAAGCAGTTAAAGCCACTTTAACACGATTTATTGCTATTTTGAAAGTACAAGCAATTCCCAGCCTGATTATGGGGAAGCATTCAAGCATGTCAATCTAAGTTATATGTAGGTTTCTCATTTCAAAAGGAGGCGAAGATGATGTAGTTATGAACCTAAATTCCAGTTTTATTATGTGAAATTTACTGTTTTTGCATATCTATGATTAATAGTATGGGAAGTTAAATCTTTAATTTTGTATTTCTCGAAAAATAAAAATACTTTTTCTCATTTGTTCTTACAGTGAGATTTTTGTGCACGGAGACCTGCAATGGGATATTTTCCAGGTTATGATATCACGATCAACTACCCCAGATCTGATCAAAATAGGAATGAAGCTACAAGAGTTCTTCACGCAACAGTTTGATACCAGCAAGCGGGCTTTGTCTACCTGGGGTCCTGGTCCATACCTCCCTCCTAAAACAATGGTGAATACCATTGAGAAGAACTCACGAGAACAGTGTAAGAATAAAAGAAAATATTGTGTTTCATTGTTTCTTAAAGTCAGACTAGAGATATATGAATTATAATTCGGAAATTATAAGTACAAGTGGTACAATGCTCACTTGAAATCGGAAAAAGTAGCAAGAGAGGACCTTTGTCTTCTGGGTAATGGTCTCAAGATAGAATCTTTATTCTCTGGATAATGAAGATCCTCAGTTTAGGAGGCTCCATATTATTTAAGTTTTCGGCTAATGTTCAGCCTGCCTCTTATCATTTCAGCAGTTTTAAGTGTCATAAAAAAAACTGAAAGCAGTGCTGTATGTAGTGAGATATAAAAGCGTTACGAACATGCCTGGTGTCTCCTGATCCAGGACTATGGCAAGCCATCAAATACATCAAATATGATCTAGTCAATAAATGTGCTTTTGTTGGTATATATCCTTTAGTCTCACCATGAGGACATTAGTTGGTGTTTATAGGACTGCATGGCATATACAACCACTGCCTCATTTTGCTATGATACTGGCTATATAGTACCTTTGTAATTAGTGACACCTAACACTTCAGTCTTCCTTTTCCTCTGTATATTAAGTTTCCAACCAGAATGGCAATTGTGATAATGCACCTTTGAAGCCAACAGGTTATATCTGACACCATTTGACCATTGCCGTTTATCATGTAAGAACTGCTGTGTTTTTAATTTATTGAGATTCTCACTGTGTCTAGGTAGACTATTTATGAAGTTGCTTCTTGGTGCTAGCATTAATAGGACCAAACTAACTAAAGGAGCTGAAAATATTTGAGTTTTTAGACTTTATTAATGAAAGACTAAGGAATTGTCAGTGCAGTGGAGGGTCAAAGTCTGGTTCTTCCTGAGTGCTGTTGCCAGAACTGAGAATGAGTTGCCTCTCTGGGTTGGGTAAAAATATTTAGCAAAAAGAGATTCAGGCTAAATCTGCCTCTATTTTGTAATCGTTGTATGACTGGTTTAGCTATATCTTGCTTTCATGCTGATGTCACTAGCCAGCTGATAGAGACTTCTAGCTGCAGATTCGTTACCGTTGAATTTCCCAGAGGTCAGGCTGGATCTGGAAACATTTGCTCGATCAAAACCTTTTGTGCGCACTGTCGGGTGGTCAGCATTGTTAGTGTCTGTTATGACATCGTGGTCACCTATATAGGCGCCACCCAGGCGCGGGGATGTCAGTTCTTATCTTTCCGTGCCAGATAAGCGCTGATCCTGAGAAGCGCTACCCCTCTGTCGCTTTTTGACAGGCCTTTTTCGACTTTTGTCGAAGTAGTCATTTTTTCTTTGTGTGAGAAAGGATGTCCTCGGGGAAGACAAGTTTTCAA
Organism: Triturus cristatus; assembly: GCF_964204655.1. Lineage (NCBI taxonomy): Eukaryota > Metazoa > Chordata > Amphibia > Caudata > Salamandridae > Triturus > Triturus cristatus. The sequence continues at coordinate 461,653,317 of NC_140582.1, read as the reverse complement.
CTGTGCGGTGCCTGTCACTGCATGATGTTGGTAATCCAATCCCCATCTAGTCTGTCTTTGGTGTCTCGAGTGCGAACAAGAATCAAAGTTGTGCCTGGACTGTCGGGCTATGGCTCAGGTGGTCTTGCAGGAGTCTGCTATGAAGCTCCTTGCGGCCCGGCAGTCGACACCATCCAGCGAGACTCCGCGTAGGTCCCGGTTCCGATTGAAGAAGATGAGGTCGCAGGACTGCTCCCGGAGCCCATAGTCCTCTTCGTTCCACTCAAGGTCCTTGGGACACTCGGGGATGATGTTTTAGACACTGGAGAGGATTGGGTGCGGTCTATGGACCCTTTGGAACACCAGGATGTTTCTGCAGATCAGATGGACTGGTATAAGGAACTTGGGGAGGCCAGTGGACTGGACACTTCCCCAGATACTGGCATGCTCTCTCCACTCACTGTGACTACAGAGAGGGTGCATCTTATGCCATGGTGGTCAAAAGAGCAGCCGAGGTCCTCAGACTGGAGTTGCTCTCTTTGCAGGTCAAGACTAATCTCCTGAATGAATTGCTTCAGCCTGGGGCTTCCACCTCTGAACCCCTTTTGCCCTTTAATAAGGCACTTACTGATGTCCTTCTAGGCACATGATTCAAGTCTAGCACAGGGGATCCAGTGAATAGAACAATTGCACGTCGCCATTGCCTGGCTCCGGGTGGCCCAGAGTCCCTCAGCCAACACCCCACCCCTGAAAACTTGGTGGTGCAGGTTTCTACCTCCCAATGCACATTTCCTTCCGCCCCTCCGGATATGGAATCCAAGAGGCTGGAAACACTTGGGAAGATGTATTCTTTCTCCAGCCTGGCATCGCAGTGGGCCCGGAGGTGGCTGTCTTTGAACAACAAGTTCTCCGGGACATTGAGATCTTGGAACAATCACAAAATCATTCCCATCTCCACAATGAGACCAGGAAGACTGGATGGTAGCGTTGGACCTGCAGGATGCGTATTTTCACATCCCCTTCCTGACGGGCCACAGGCGTTACCTGCGGTTCAAGGTAGGCCACAAGCACTTTCAGTTCATTGTGCTACACTTTGGCCTTACCAATGCCCCTCGGATGTTCACCAAGGTGATGGCGGTGGTCGCTGCTCATATGTGCAGATTAGAGGTGTCAGTCTTACCCCTACCTCGACGACTGGCTGTTGAAGGAGTCTTCACCCCAGGCTGTCGTCTCCCCCCTTCAGACTTCGTCGAACCTCCTGCATTTGCTTGGGTTCTCTATAAACGGGCCGAAGTCACATCTGACTCCTTCTCAGATGCTCCCTTTCATCGGTGCTCTACTGGACACAGTGCAGTTTCAGACCCATCCTCCTGAGCAGCGAGTCCAGGATATTCAGGTTATGATTCCAATGTTTCAGCCTCAATCCTGGATTTCGGTGAGACTGACTCTGAGGCTGTTGGGCCTCATGCCCTGCTGCATCATGTTGGTAAAGCATGCCAGGTGGCGTATGCAGACTCTGCAGTGGGAACTGAATTTCCAGGGGGCGCAGCATCGGGGAAATCTTACCGACGTAGTCCAGATCTCGGAAAGAACTGCGATAGATCTGCAGTGGTGGTTGACGAGCCGCGATTGGGTCAACGGCAGTGTGAAGGAGCAACTCCTGGTACAACTACGCGCGGGGAGTTTGCGATACAGGGATTGACAAGCGGCTTGGGAAGAGCAACCCTTTGACTCTCGCAGCAAACACAGCTCAGCACTGGCGTAGAGCCGCGAGGCGAAGCTCCGGACAAAGGAAACAGCGGTTCCCCCAATGCTGAGCGGCAGTCGGGGGACATTCTGTGGAACTGGCCTTCCCCGTTAAACTTCGATAGTATATCAGCACGAAATCACGCCTTGGTGACTTTAACTGCCTTGTGAGGATCGTGCCACTGGATTGTTGCTGCTGCCCTCCTGCCCCATTTCTCACCCATTTCTCCCCATTTCTCACCCACAGCTCGCCGGACCCGCTACGCGGGTCCCGCAGCGCACCTACCATCAGCGGGAGCCGGAATACGGAGAGGGGCTGTGACCTGTAGGAGGACCTGGGGTGTGTCATGTGGAAGCTGGACTGCGAGCGTGGAAGCAGGGTCTCCATCTCCCAGGAGCCCCTGTGAGCCCAATCTGTTCCACCCGGGTCGCTCTCCCTGCTTGCTACGCCCACCCACCCATTTTCCTTCCTACTTTAACAAGCCCTTACTCCCGCGCGCGGGAGAAGTGCGAAGCCCGGGCCAAGGGCGGGCCCGTTTCTGACTGGTCAAGACCAGACCGGGCCATCCCTCTTTGCCTCTGGGCCCCAGGTCTCTCATCTCCATCTGAACTATGTCTGGCAGGGAACTTAGAAGTAAGTCCTCGATTGTTGGGGGTTCCATTGCGGGAGGCATGGAAAAGTTCCTAACTAGAGCAAATTCAATAGTGTCCAAAGAAATCTTAGTACTGGAAAAACGCATGTCGCAAGAACTTACTGCAACTAAAAGATCTTCACTGGGACCAATCGCTAATGCTATAACGCCGGATAGACACTTGCCTACGGCGGATAATGCACCCTGTATAACCGAGCAAGATAGCACCCCAGGAGGGGAGGAGAATAACTCTCAGGATCTGGACCTTTTGGTTAACGAAATAACAGAAATTGATTTAATCCTCGACAACGTTGTGAACTCACCCATCACTCCAGGGGCTGCCCCCAATAATATTATGCATCTAGGGCCTAGAGAAGGGACTATCCCAAAAAGGGAAAGAGTATATAACAAGAAAGAGGGAAGTCTAGCGAAGGTTGCCAGGCAAAATAGTAGTAATATCAGACCAGGAAGGCCTGCTGCAGGGCTACAAGATTTGGGCAGTGGATTGGTAGACTTGACTTTGCCCCCTCCCGTTACCCATATCCCAGGCCAGCATGGTACTGCACTCACCCTTGAAAATCTGGGAGCGCTATTTAAATCTATTTTATATCCCCTAGAGGCCAAATTGGAACAGATTGAAACTAGATTGCCTAACATTGAGAGAGTAACGCCCACTTTAGTAGCAAGACCTACTCATGCCAATATTTCCAGTACAATTATTCCTGAGGGTGCTCTCCCTTCCTCAGCTAGTAGTATGCCTATCCCCAGCTGCAGATTGTCTGGACCACTGGGCTCTAACCCTCTTCCCTTGGTACCTCCTAGGCAGTCGCCGGCCTGCTCCCTGGCAGGTGCCAGAGGCAATGACAACCCGGGGGTTACAGTTACAGACAGGGGTAATAGTGCACCTCCAACGTCAGTGAAAGATATCAGGGCTAGTAAACCCCGAACCCCGGACCTTCCCCCTGAAGCTAACCGCTTTATGGTGGTCTTGGCGGGTGACCCAGCCCTAGAAGAAGGGGAAGATGAATCATTTACCTCACTTAAAAGCAAGGTTGTCAAATGGCTTAATTGGAACAGACCCCTGCCAACCCAGCTGTCTAGTGAGATTGTAATGCTAAGAAGGGTACCTTGGGTGGGAAAGCTGGCAAAAACTATCAATGGGGACTGTATAACAATTAATTTTAGGGACCCCAGAACAGTCCACCATATTTGTGCCGGTTTTAATAGGTCTTTTGACTCCCCTATCCAGACCCTGCCGCTTTCTTTCTTTTACCCCCCATCCCCGACAACCCATGTGAGTGGCAGTAACGAGTGGACCAGGGTCAACTATAGGGGCAGAAATAGGAGATATCATGGCGTTCCAGGCCCTATGCCACCTGGAGCCATGTTTTGCGATTACAACCATTTTAGCTGCCTTGATGCAGTCGACTGACTACCCAAGGAAACACAGCCATCTCTTGGGGAGGGGAGCACACCCCTGAGTGTAGAAGCTTTAATAGGAAGTACCGATCAGTTAGAATTGGTCCGTGCGGAGTATCTGCCAACGGCTGGTGCTCGGCTAGGGCCAAACACCCAGTCCCAATTTCCCTCTGTGTGCCCCAGTCAACTTAGTAGCTTGGCGGCCACTAAGGATTTGACATCCCTCAGTAGTCCCGTGGGGGATATCCCTGGATCTGATGCTGTGGATTATGGTGCAGGGTTTAAAATCTTGAGTTGGAACATCGCAGGCTGGCGTAAAAAGGAGGAGGCCCTAGGGTGGAGGGAGACTGTTAACGGCCAGGACATACTCTGCCTCCAAGAGACCTGGTCCACAGAAGAGATTCTCTTTGATGGCTTTGTCTCTTTTAACTGCCCGGCGCAGGCATCAACCATGGGTAGGGCCAAAGGCGGTCTTGTGATTCTTTTGTCCGTAAGCTTCCCGGTGCAAGTTAAATCTCATACCATTGTAGGATCCCATTTACAGGTCCTCTGGCTGCAGCAAAGTGGGGGCCGTGATGTCCTGCTGATTAACCACTATAACAACATGTTTGATTCCTCGAGCTCATTTGTAGTCAATGAACTTGCAACTGTAATTGATAAACTATGTAGGGCTAACCCGGTTCCATTTGTTATTATCTGGGGGGGTGATTTTAATATTCCCACATGTACTTTCTCTTTTTCTAATGCCTGCGGATTTGATGGGGACCGAGGGGCCGACCGGGCTCATTTTGTACATACACCTTACGGAGAGTCATTAAATGCCTTATTGTTAAAATTGGATCTACTTGTTCATGTGCCGGCTAATGATAGGGAGGGCAACCCGGTCCCAACTTTCGTAGGGAGGAACTCAGCCTCTGTTATTGACCACCTGTTGGTTTCGGAGAACATCAGCTCTCTCTGGTCTGTCCCGCAAATTGTAGACCTGTCCCTTAGTGATCATAACGGAATTACTTTTACCACCTTGATTTGGGGGAGGAAGGTCCAAGTTGCCCGTAGGACAGTTGCTGAATTAATCCCTCATAGGCCTAATGGATGTAGAATAAAATGGTGCAGTGACAATTCTGAGAAGCTGATGTCAAAAATTGTGTCTGTAAGTCTCCCTGAGCTGCAGCGCTGTTTAGATGATAATACAAGTGCGGCAAGCATTATCGTTGACTTCGAGGAAATTAATGCCATAACTAAAAAAATACTTACTGCCCCCAACAGGCCCAGGGCTACCGTGGGCTGGTTTGATAGGGCTTGTACGAAATCCTTGCAGGAACTAAAGAAAGCCCTATGCAATCACCCCAGGGACAAGTGTGTTGTTAAATCCCTCAGAGCAAACTTTAAGGACCAGTTGTCCCGTAGGAAGCATGAATTACGGGAGGAAGCCTGGGATAATTTCTCCAAAGCAGCCGAATTGCGGGACAGCAAACTCTTCTGGAGTACTGTGAATAGTCCTTTTCTGCATCAGAAGGAGGCTTACCCAGTATTGTCAGCCCAGGTTAGTGAAGAAAACTGGGTTGTGTTTTATAATAGCATTTTTAATCCAGGGGAGGAAATTAGTACGTGCCCTAGAGCAGCAGCCCTTGGTCCAAACCTTCCCCTAAATATTACAACTGACGAGGTAGTTACTGCCATCCAAAACAGCAAGGGAGGAAAGGCCCCAGGGCCTGATGGTTTGCCGATAGACCTTTACAAAGCTGACACTCTTTTGTGGGGCCCCCTTCTGACCAAAGTCTTCAACGCGGCAGTTATGGTAAGCACCCCTCTTACATGGGGTGAATCAATTATTATACCAATCTACAAGAAGGGCGATAGGAGCGAGGCAAAGAACTACCGCCCTATCTCCCTTCTGGACTCCTCCCTAAAAATTATGAGTAGGGTGCTCCTACAGCGTCTTGAGGGATGGGCAGAGGTCAATGGTATCTTGGCTGACTCCCAATTTGGGTTTCGTAGGGGCCTTGGTACCGTTGAGCAGTGTGTTAATTTAGATCTTATCATAGGTAAATACACCCAAGCCAAACAGGGCTCCTTATTCCTCTGCTTTGCTGATTTGTCCAGCGCTTTCGATTTGGTGAACCATGCCCTTCTGTGGACCACGTTATTAAATATGGGCGCCCCACCCGCAATTATTTATTTTCTAGCCAGACTATACAGTAAACTATCGGCCAGGATTCGTTATGGCCAAGCGGGTGAATGCACTGATGATATTGAGGTCAAATCAGGTATTAGACAAGGCTGCGTCCTTGCCCCACTGCTCTTCTCTCTTTTTATTAATGACATGGACTCTGAATTGAGATTGGTCTCCGCTGATGCACCACAAGCCGAGGGCCAAGCCATTCCTGTACTGCTCTACGCAGACGATACTGTTTTATTGTCTAGAACTCCAGTGGGTCTGCAGAGATTAATGGATAGTTTTTTTTGTTTTATCCAGGGGAGGAAATTAAAAATTAATAACTCCAAGACGTTTATTATGGCTTGTGGCAAGAAAATAAAAAACCTGAGATCTTTCCAGTTTGTGAACCAAAAGATACAAGTGGTGGATACATTTTGCTATTTAGGCATCACTCTCAGCAGTAATGGCATGTGGGCACAGGAGATTTGTAACGTTAAGGCCAAGATGGGCAAAGCCATTTCTGGTGTTTTTAAATTCGCCTCAAAATTAGGAAGCCGGCGTCTTTGTGATATGTTGCACATTTACCGCCTTAGATGTGTTTCTGTGGCCCTCTATGGATCAGGGGTTTGGGGTCATTGTCGCCATGGAGACCTCCAGGTGGAGGAAAATAACTTTTTAAAGAGGCTTCTTTGTCTTCCAACTTCAGCCTCCACTGGACTGTCCCACCTTGAGGTTGGGCTGGAATACCTGACTGACCTTACGGGGCTAGGCCCACTAATGACCTGGAGATCGATTTGGGCAAAGGAGGAAACTGGCTTCACTAGGAAAATTATCCAAGACTGCCTCCGTTTGGATAAACATAACCAGATCCCATGGCTTAATTACGTGATCTTATCCTATAGAGAGATATTCGATATGAATGTTTTGGTGGACCCTGTCAGGGCTGTAGATTCCTCAAAAAAGGAGCTAAAACTTATTTACTTGGGGATTAAATCCAAAGTGCGTAGAGACATAACCCGCCCGATGGCTACTCACCAATTTCACTACTCCCTTAGCCAGGCAAGTTTAGGTTTCGCCAAGTACCTAAAAGTGGTCACCAAACAATCTCATCACTTTGTCCTCACCAGACTACGTCTAGGTATTGCCCACATTTTAGTGGCCTTTCCGTTGATTAATAATTACACGGCAATGCCCTATCCCTGTGATGGGACTTCGAAGCAGTGTACCGAGCACTTTTTGATTCTTTGCTCTCTGTATTTATATCTCTGAATTGCCTACCTCAAACCACTTTTTAAAAAATATTCAGTGTCTAATGTCAGATCTGCGATGAGCCTTCTTTTTGCACTTGACGAACCGGATGTATGCTTTTTTACAGCGACTTTTATTTTGCAATCTGTGTCCGTCAGGAAAAGTATGATCTACTGAAATTACATGTGAAATGATACTTGTAGATGTTGTCCATCTGGCTTACCCCCCCTTCCTGCCTCATTTTTTTTATCGTTAACCGAATGTATTGTTATTTTATCATTTCATGTATTGTATTGTATTACTGATGCCATGTGCTTTTATGACTGTTTTTAAACAATCGAATAAAGTTTTGAAATGAATGGGTCAACGGCAGACCCGTCTCCCTTACCCAACCAGATTTCACAGCCGTAACAAATGTGTATTTTCTGGGATGGGGTGGCCATCTGGGAGAGGTGGAGATCAGGGGACACTGGTCTCCGGTGGATTCGGAGCGCCACCTCAATTTGTTGGCTCTTCGAGCGTTTCGGCTAGCACTGAATGCATTTCTTCCCTCTGTCAAAGGAAAGTTAGTGCAGGTGTTCACTGACAACACCACCATGTGATACTGAAACAAGCAGGGTGGGGTGGGGTCATGGACCCTTTGTAGAGAGGCCCTGCATCACTGGACATGACTGGAACAGCAGGGCATAACTGTGGTGGTTCAACACATGGCAGGTTCTCTGAACGCCAGGGCGGACTAACGCAGCTGTCGTTGCCTAGCGGATCACGAATGGCATCTCCTGTTGGAGGTGGCGCAAGGTCTCTTTCAGCACTGGGGAGATCCTTGGTTAGATCTGTTTGCCTCCGAAGAGAACGTGCAGTGTCAGCAACACTGCGCTCTGGAGTTTCTAAGGCAGCTATCGCTCTGCGACGCCTTTCATCACACGTGGATCTCAGGCCAGGAAGAAGATCAGGAATGACCTGGCCTAAGTCATTCTTGTGGCTCTGAACTGGGCGAGGAGAGTCTGGTATTCAGAGCTTCTGAAAATTAGCAACGATCCTCCGATTAGGCTGCTCCTTCGGGAGGATCTTCTGTCGCAGAAGCCTCCATACGTGGAGATTGAGCGGCAGTAGTTGATGACTTTTGACCTTCCTCCCGAAGTATGCAATGTTATTTTAGTGGCCAGGCGGCTCTCTACTAAGACGGTATACGCCTGCCGTTGGTCAGAAGTTTGTATTATGCTGTACAGAAAGGTCTATTGCCCCTCTTTCTGCTTCTCTTTCCACTGTTCTTCTATTCATTCTAACCCTTGCCCAGTACTCTTTCTGCTCTGTCCAATTTTTTTGCGGCTGTCAGACCAACCCTCTTTAGGTCTCCGATGGTAAATAGGTTTTTGAAGGGGCTGGTTCACTTGTTTCCACCCACGCCTTTTGTTATGCCTCAGTGGGACCTAAATTTGATCCTCACTTTTCCTATGTGTGCTCCCTTCAAGTCTTTACAAAACAGTCCCCTCCGGCTGCTTACCATCAAGACAGCCTTTCTAGTGGCGATTACATTTGCCCGGAGGGTGAGTGATTTGCAGGCGCTATCGTGTACGCCTCCCTATATGATGTCTTTTCCGGATAAAGTGGTGCTTCGCACCCATGCTTCATTCTTGCCGATGGTGGTGACCCCATTCAATCTGGGTCAGTTTGTCATGCTGCCCACCTTCTTTGCTCCCCTGCATCCCTCTAAGGAAGAGGAGCGTCTCCACCATCTGGACCCAGAAAAAGCGTTGTTGGTCTACCTCGACCGCTCAAAAGAGTTCTGGGTGAACGATCAATGCTTTGTGGGGTACATGGGAGCTAAGAAGGGTCGAGCTCTGCACAAAAGGACCATCTCTCACTGGGTTGTTCTCTGCATTAAGATCTGCTATGCCCTGGCTAGGAAGCAGCCCCCTGAGGGATTAAGGGCCCATTCCACCAGGGGAAAGTCTGCGACTACTGCCTTGGCTCGGGGTGTCCCAGTCCTGGACATCTGTCAGGCTGCAACGTAAGCATCATTGCACACATTTGCCAGCCACTACTGCCTGGACAGTCGGGTCCACAGGGACGGGCATTTTGCCTGGTCGGTCCTGCAGGACTTCCTAGTGTGAGGAATTGGTCCGCAACCCATGGCCGGGAGAGTATGGCTTGGGTATCTAATTCAAAGGTAAGGACTCTGCAGTTAGAAGTCTCTATCAGATGAACAAGTTACTTACCTTCGGTAACGCATTATTTGGAAGAGTCTCTATCTAGCTACAGATTCCTTAGAGGCCCACCCATGCCTTCCCACTTTGCGGACTGATTTTGGTAGGGCTAGGGTTACTCCCTCTTTCAGGGACCTAGTTTGCACACGATTATGTCAGTTAATTTGTGGCTCAGCGCTTCTGGTGTGGAAAAAATGAAAAGTACTGATGTCCGCGCACCTGGGTGGCGCCTATATAGGTGACCGCGATGTCATATCGGATGCCAACGACATCACATGGAGCCGAATGGAGCCACCCAACGGCACGCGCGAGGGGTATTGCTCCAGCAAAAGTTTCTGGATCCAGCCTGATGCCGAAGAAATGTAAACCTTTCTTTTCCCCAAATAGTTCCTCCTCCCCTCCCCTGAGTATTACTAGCTCTTCAGCGCGGGGATGCCTCCGGGTCACCAGGCGCTATTCAAATCGCTAATAATAATAATAAAGGTAAGGAATCTGCAGCAAGATAGAGTCTCTACCTGATAATGTGTTACTGAAGGTAAGTAACTTGTTCATCCGTATAACGCACAGGCATATCCAAAATGGTTAGAAGTTTATACACCGTGCTGTTGTATGTACATTATTGATTTGTCCTGACATAAAGTTGTGCATGTAATCCAAGATGCATGGATTTATGGCGTCCCTACATGGCACAATTTGTGTATTACACGCTCTCAAATCAATGCTAGCCAGATGCGTTGTTCTTAAACAGCTTGTTTCATTTTGATAGAGATTAAAAAGTTGGATAAACACACAAATCCACTTCCCAGATGAACTACAAAACAAAATCAGATTTTGTATCTGGCCACATCAAAATACCTGTTTTTGGTCTACCCGCACTTCTCCTGGCTCCAAACAGTTGTCTAGAAAGGTGTGAGGGGCCCACAGGCTTTCTATTCGGTTGCCAGCAGCCACTTTGAATGCTCCTAAAGCAGCAACCCTTTCAGTGAAAAATAATCGCTTGAGCTGGTTATTTTGCAGTTGCCCATGCACTGCAGAAAAAAATACTTCCCACTCCAGGTTGTCTTTATTAGCATTTTATGTATAGATGCTGATCACACAAAAATGCTGGATCACATCTGCATACTCCTAGATAAAGAAAATTGTTACAGGAGATTCCATCAGAGCAATATTATCATAAGGCACTTGCTGGCAAATATTAAGATTAAGACCTTTAAAAAAAGAAACTATATCATCAGAGATTTGGTGGACTATGCAGAGTATCTTAAATTTGATTCTGCTGTTCATGGACGACAATGCAGAGATTGTAGCAGAGACAACATTGAGTCGGACTGTATTAAGGACACATGTTGACGTATATTTGAAATTACCTGAAGCTGACTATGAAAGCACAGATAGAGGGCATCCTAATACTTGGACAGAGCACTACAGCTACATCTGTCCAAACAGATTTTCAGTGTGACCGCTTACATTTTGAAAGTGCTTCCTTGGACTATTGAAATCAGCTGCATTGTCAGACTACTGGCAGTTTATGAGCTATTCAAGTACTGATTGTAATGGCAATACACCTTCTTCTATTGATCAAAGGCAAGCAAGTTTAGGTCCTGACAAACAACAAAACTGCTATGTGGTACTGCAACAAGCAGCTATTGGATCACAGGCCCTGTGCCATATGTCAGGAGGTTCTGCAGCTCTGGAGGAGGTTGGGTATCCAGAGAATCCCTTCAACGGCCAACCATTTGGTGGCTTCCCTGAATGACAGGGCATATGAGCTCTGCAGATGCCTTCTGGCAGATCATGAATGACGTCTTTGCCTGTAGGTAGTTCAAGGGGTCTTCACCATGGGAGTTCCATGATAGATATTTTTGGTACTGCTTAGAATACTGTGTGTTGTGGTTTCCACCAAGAGGCTCCCTAAGAGATGTATTCTGTCAGTAGTGGGACTCTGGCCTCCTGAATGCCTTCCTGGCCTTAGTTTTGAAGAAGGTTAAAGTAGATGGTCCCAGATCATTGTGATAGCCCCAGATTAGGCCAGAAGAGTGTGATATTCCGATCGCTCGAGTAGGAAAATCTAACCCCAGAGCATCTTGCCTCTTCGGGTGGACCTCCTGTCTCAGCAACAGGACAGGATTTTCCACCCAAATCCCACAACCTTCACTTCCATGCATAAGGATTTGGCAACACCAACTTAGAGGGTTTGATATGTCTGCAATTGTAGTGGATATTACTTTCACAGCTGGATGCTAACCTACCCAGTTAGTTTATTTTAGTTGTTGAGTGAAGTTTGTGGATTGATGCGAAGGCCGTCAATTTGATAATTTTCGTTCACATTTTCCAATGTTTAGATGTTTGTTTTACCTCTGGCCAAGCAAAGATTTCTTTGGGCACTGTGAAAGGTTATTAGGTGGCCCTTTCAGACTTTTTTGCGTTTTCTGGACCAACTCTCCTTATTTATGTGTTTCTTAAAGTGGCGTGTACATATATCCCCCACCCCCTAGCCCTTTTATAATGCCGGAATGGGACCTTAATTTAGTGCTCAATTTTTTTGACATGCACATCCTTCCAGCCTATGCACAGTATTTCACTGAAATTGCTGGCCATTAAGACAGTATTGTTTTTATGCAATTACTTCTGTGTTCCGTGTTAGTAAGCTGCAGGTGCTGTTAGTGCTTCCGTATGCCACTTTCTTCCCAGACAAATTGATGCTGCAAACTTGCGCCTCCTTTCTGATGAAGGTGGTATTGCCCTGCCACAGTGTGCAGTTCATCACTCTACCTATATTTTTGCTCCTCCTCACTCTGCTCAGGAGGAAGGAGTAAAGGCTTCAATAGTTTAACCCATAGAGAGCTCTTAGTATTTAGTTGGAGTTCACAAAGGAGCAACAAGTGGATGATCAACTTTTTATCGGCTTTGCCAGTGCTAAGATGGGAAAGGAGGTCCAGAAAGGAACCTTTCCAGGGGGATTTTTCTGTGCTTAAAGACTTGTTCTGCCTTGGCCAAAGAGGAACCTCCAGAGGGACCTTTCAACACACTCCAGAGGGACCTTTCAACACATTCCACCAGAGCCAAGCCTGCCATGGCAGTGTTGTCAAGGGGTGCTTTGCTGACAGGCTGCTCCTTAGTCATCCATACACACCTTCACCAGGCACTACTCTCTCGATAATCATGTCCGCATGGAGGACCGTATTCGTCGGCTTGGACCTGCAGGACTACCGGTGTAGGTCCACTTCTCAGACCCTTCTCCTTTTGAGAGGTAATGATTTAGTATTGATTCAAACGGTAAGGATTCTGCGTCTAGAAGTATCCATCAGAGGATCAATTTACTTTGGGTTACACTCTTTCATGTGGATATTTTCTCTAACCACACACTACTCACTGCCCTCTTTCCTCCTTGATCTGTGGAGTTGACTTTTGAGATTCTAAAAAGATCCCAGTTTAGATTTGACACTGTCACAATTGTTGTCTGTCACAGCTGATTGGCGTCTGAGGGTGTGGAAGAGTTTGCAGAAAGCTGATTTCAGCGTGCAGGTGTAATGTCTATTTGCAGCTCTTTGCCATCAATTCTGGAAGTGGCGAGGACTAATTGTGCCACCTTTCAGTGCATTGGAGCAATTGCTATCCAACATTCCAGGTCCTGTATTGCACCTGAGGGAATTCAAAAGATGAGGACTCTCTGGTTTGAGCATCCATCAGTTAACGCTTTACCTGTGACTACAGATTCATGTAGTACAACTTTGGATCCCCAGGTTGTCTGCTGCTGTTTTCATACTGATTATCTTCTTCCATCTGATACATGCAGTTTTATGTTGATTTTATGACCGTTTTCACGCGGCCAAAACATACATGGCTTAGCATTTCTCAAATTTCATACATGAATTAGGTTGGACATTGTAATACTTAATAAATGTAGTTTATGTTGCCGTTTAGTAATTATCTACTGAGGATTTCAATCTTCAAGTTAGTAATGATTTCAGTATAATCACACTTTGTGGGCCAGACATCTACATGACAGTTCTTCTTGTTCTTCCATCTAGTGTTAGATGCAGCTCACCACCGACATTGGCCAGGAGTATTGAAGGTTATATCGGGCTGTCACATATCCCTGTTTCAGGATCCATTGCCTGAGGATACTGTGCAGTTGGGGGGATCAATGAGCCTGCATGGAAATCACATGACGTTGGCTTGCTTTCATGGTCCAAATTTCCGTTCAAAATCATGGGCGCTGTTTCACCTGGAAGAACCAAATATTGCATTTTGGACAGAGGCACAGAAGATCTGGGAAGAAGGTAACACAACTTTTCATTTTGCTTTGTTTGATTATAGAATAAATGTAAATTATGCCACTGACTTGTTTTTAAATAATATTTTAGTAGATCATGATAAATCATCTTCTGCTTTATTGATCATTCTTTGTTTAACCACAGGTACTGCTGAGCATTCCACATACATTGTACAAACTCTTGATTTCCATTTGGGCCACAATACAATGGTCACTAAACCTTGTGGAGCCCTGGAAAGTCCAATGGCAACGATCACCAAGATTACACGGCGGCGCCATGAAAACCCACCCCATGGAGTTGCAAGTGTAAAAGAATGGTTCAATTATGTTACTGCCATGAGGAATGAAGGTGATTGACGTCTTCTCATATGCATCTTCATTATATTTTGCATGACATTGATATTTTTATTTGGACCAAGAACTCCGGACCTAGTTGTAAGATCTGCTCTGTAACAAGTGGTTAACAGTCTTTGAACTCTTTCAAAGGGTGAAACTTTAAACATAAATACAGTTCATGTACTTCATTTACATGGGAAACATTTATTTCTATAGAATTCTAGATAAAACCTTGTACGTGATTGATATTATATGGAACAATTGTTGATAGCACAATTCTGGTTGGCTAATAATGTATTTGTAATTATTGGTAATTCTAGGATAAATAACAAAATCCCAAACATTTATATATTTGGTAAAAAATAAAAGGAGAGTAACAACATAGCAGAGTATGCAAGACATATCATAGACTTCCCCTTCTCTCCACTGGTTCTCCATGTGGGCTTAGTTAATACATTTTCTATGTGGCTTGGAGTAGTGCCATTGAAACAAAGGGTAGTATATTTAATTTAGTTGATTGAGTGGCTAAGGTTGTAACCTTATTCTTATAACTAATGTGGACTTGAGTGTGAGATACCAAGAGTCAAACTGCTGTAAAGAGAAACGGTCAAATCAAACAAGTGTTCTTTTGGTACATTAGTTCACAGTGTTACTGGCTATTATAAAGGACTGTTCTGATGGATACTTCTAGCCATGGTTTGCTCACCTTTTCACCTGGATCTGAAAGCTTTTCCACCCATTTCTCCCCTGATCCAACAGGAAGAGCCTTTGGACCTCGCCCCTCCTCTAGATGCGACAACACGGAACTGTATATAAGTACCACTCCTGAGCAGGGGCGTGGCCAAGCCAGCCACGATGGCGGTCATGCAGTGCTGAGGCTCCGTGACCGCGCGCCAATTCATAGCGTCTCGGAGCGTTGCAACGGATGCCTGACGACCCACGGACCACCGAAAGGCACCTACAGGGCAGAACAGTTCCGATGGGCGCCCGAACACGCCAGGAACAGTAGTGCCGAGGCTTCTCCCGGACAGAGCCGCTGGCGCCGCAGCCCGCGATCCAAGATGGCGCCGGGGCTTCCCGGATAGAGAAAGACGACGGAACGGGGCAGGACACTGCGGACGGCGGCGCACAGCGCTCTCCTCATGCGGAGGTCCGACCGAGAGCAGCCTACGGTAACCCTGCGGATGTCGGAGCGGAGCGCTCTGGGGTAGCAGATCATCGCCGCCACACAGATCCGCCATCTTGGCTGCCGGGAGTCCGCAGTGAGTCGGGATTGGACGTTGGCGATACCGCCGTGGACCCCAGGTACCCCCCATACCTGACTTCTAGAAAAGTGGAGGGGGGGTGCTGGGATCCGGCGGGAGCGGCGCGACCCAGTGATTTCCTGGCCCTATAACACGCTGCCTGCCTGACCTCAACATGGCCGCGGAAAAGGACACTGGCATCTCTCCTGCACCACTGAGGAGGCCTTCGCCTTTGCCTCAGTGACTGTCACAGCGGCGGCACCCCGGAGGGGGGGGTGGAGTGCTCCCGGACGACCCGTCTGCCATCTCCTCAGCGCGGACCACCTGGGCGCCCCCTGAGGCCCCGGAGGGCCCGAGAGGTCGGGGGGATCGGCGCGACGAGCCACACCGGCACAGGGCGCCGGCGGGGTGCCCCGGACGCCGAACGTGATCTCCCACCCCCACCACTGGACACAGGCAAGCTACCCGCGCGGGTGGTCGGCGATTGGGGACACTGGCATCTCTCCTGCACCACTGCTGAGGCCTTCGCCTTTGCCTCAGTGACTGTCTCGGCGGCGGTCCCCCTGGCGGCACCCCGGGCAGGGGGTGGAGTGCTCCCGGACGACCCGTCCGCCATCTCCTCAACGCGGACCATCTGAGCGCCCCCTGTGGCCCCGGAGGGCCCGAGAGGTCGGGGGGATCGGCGCGACGAGCCACACCGGCACGGGGCGGCGACGGGCCCGGCGCCCGGCGGGGTGCCCCGGACGCCGAACGTGATCTCCCACCCCCACCATTGGACACAGGCAAGCTACCCGCACGGGTGGTAGGCGATTGAGGGCGCTGGGCAGGGTGTTGCAGCGATCTGCCATCGGGGGCCCCGGCACCCTATCAGCGGAGGGAGCCCCAGGATACCAGCTTGAGCTGCCGACCCCCGACCCCGCTCTTTCGTGGTCCTTCATCACCGTACCCCTCCTCCTTCCACGGACCCCTGATGCCGCGGCAAGCCCCCGCGGCCTGACCAGCGACACCGGCCTTTACCGCCCTAGGTGGCGACAGGATGGGGAAATCAAGACCCGCGCCTCACGAGGCGGTCCCGGAGACAGCCCCGGAGAACATGCCAAAAACCTCGACCTGGTCTCCCAGCACGGCGTCCTCCACTGACCTCTCAATCTCGGACAAGCTGGACAAGGTCCTGGCCGCCATTGAACTGTCCCGTCTGTCCATGGAGGAACGGCATGGTACCCTAGCGACGGATGTCAATCTTCTCCGCGATGACCACCGGAAACTGTCTGACCGGGTGCACACGGAGGAACGGACGATGGCGGAAATACAGCCAACACTAAAAGAACATCAGATGACACTCCAGGGGGTCCTCACCCGTCTGACCTCGGTGGAGGAGCGCCCCACTGACTTGGAAGGTCGCTCGAGATGCTGTAATATCAGAGTACTGGGGCTTCCAGAGGGCATCGAGGGAGGTACTCCCATAGAATACATGGACACATGGCTGAAATCCTTTACCCCGCCCTCGGACCGGGCAGCGTTCTTTTCCATCGAGCGGGCTCACCGAGTGCCGGCCCAGAGGCCCCCGCCCGGCGCGGCGCCCCGGCCACTTCTGCCAAAATTCCTCCACTTCCGAGATCGAGATGCGGTGCTCCGGGCGGCGAGATTGGCGGCGCCACTACGGGTGGAAAACCACCAAATAATGATCTTTCCGGACTATGCCTGTGCAGTACAACAGAAGAGATCCTCCTTCCTGGACGTAAAGCGGAGACTGCGAGACAATAAGATTCAATACGCCTTACTGTTCCCCGCCCGTCTCAAGATCATCCACAACGGGTCCTCCCTCTTTTTCACATCCGTGGAAGCGGCACAGGACTGGGCAGATCAACACTGTTCACGGGCACCCAACGCTCATCCCCAAAGGGGCTCGCCTGTCAAGACCTTCCGCACCCGGAAACGCCCCAAGAAGCTTCACCACATCGAATCCAGGGCTACAAGCAGCTCTCACGACTCACCCGACCTCGAGCAGATTATGCGCGAAAGACGCGGAGCTCTGCAAGCAGCAATTGATCTGCGCACTACACCGCCCTTGGAGCTCATTGATCGACCCCCGCACCTGTTCTCGTCAGAAGGCGAAAATGACAGTGATGGCACCGCATCGGGGATGGACCTGGCGGTGCTCCCCCATGCCACCCCGCAAACTGCAGATGGGCTGCTGGACGGACTGACCTCTCCTGCCTTACCCTGAGGCAACTCAGGCATATGGACTGCCGCACTGTATCCTTGCATGTATGTCTGCCTGAGGCACATGATCTCAAACACAGAGACTGACACCCTGCACGCGACGCGCATTGCTCCTTCTACATGCCCACTCAACGTGTGGCTTTGCGCATGCATACCGTCAACCCCCTTCATATAGAGCAGTTATCCCCCCTCGTGTTACGGGAGGAAGTTTGGACGCACCGTTTCCTAAACGATGAGTCCTCTGTATTGGGACAGTTTCCCGCACCCCCACATGTTATCGATACCCCAGTTCACACTTGTTCCACCCTGCCATGGGGCTCCATATGACAGACTCTCCGTTCGGACGGGCTTCCCACCTACCTACTCCCCACTGGCGCGGCGCTTCCCTGGGAGACTGCGAAATAATTCACCTGGCGGGCACCTCACCTGGCCCGCACACAGACACAAATACCCATGGCGCAGCTGACGAACACCACAGACATAAATATACTCACGCTCAACACCCGCGGTTTACACACCCCACGTAAGCGCTACGCAATATACGCTTACGCGAAGTGACAGAAGGCATCCATTCTCTGTCTACATGAAACCCACCTTAACTCGACTGAAGTGGGCAAACTGCGAGTAAAATGGCGCGGACTAATCTGTGCCACGACCTACTCCTCGTTCGCCCGAGGGGCACTGATATGGATTTGCCCAGGGATCCCATTCCGGGAACTTAGACGGGTGGTGGACACCGAAGGCAGGTTTGCCTTGTTGGAGGGACTCATGGATGGCAGGGGGGTCCTTTTGGGAAGTATATATGCCCCGAACGTAGATCAGGATAAATTCTGGGACCGACTTACAGACTCCCTTGCCCAATTCACCCATGTTCCCTGGATCTTAGGCGGGGACTAGAACTGTGTCCTGGACCCGAGACTGGACCGCTCACACCCCCCACTCCCGCACTCCCCCACCCCCCCACCCACAGACAAATTGAACGCTTTAAAACATGGGTAGCGCACTGGTCGCTCACGGACGCATGGAGACTTCACCACCCTCAGGCCCGCATTTACTCTTTCCACTCCATCCCACACAACCTACGAGTTCGGCTCGATCGCTTTCTATGCTCCGCAACGCTTCTCCCGCACGTATGCCACTCGGACTATCTTGGCAGAATCGTTTCCGATCACGATGCACACCTTCTAGGCCTCCAATGGAGACCCCCGCACCCCCCTGTCCCCACATGGCGACTCTCACGGGAATGCCTCACAGACCAGGTCTTCAAACACGAACACCAACAAAGCATTTCAGACTACTTTACTCATAACACGGGGACTGCATCATCGGCCCTGGTCGAGTGGGACGGCTTTAAGGTGGTAGCCCGTGGGGAATGTATTAAACAGCGGGTCGGAACGAGACACACGTTAGAACAAGCCCTAAAGGTGGCAGAACAGCAACTGGCCACGGCTACCAAAGCCGCAGACCAGTCGGTAGCGACTGTGACTCAAGTCGCCCAAGCCAAATCGGCATACCAAGCAGCGTGCATCGATGTAAGACGTCACAACTTCCGGACTTACGCTACCCGCATGCACCAGGACCGTGATAAAACGGGTACACTCCTGGCATGGCTTGCCAAACAAGACACTGAGGTCCGGCCCATTACTGCAATTATAAATCCCCAGGTCTCCCTGGTGCAATCCCAAGACGAGATCCTTCAGGCATTTTACCAACACTACTCAGTGGTCTACACCGCCCCCTCATCTCTCGACCCTGGGGCCATCGACCACTTCCTGGACCCTTTGCCCCTCCCCCAGATTTCCACTGAGGACAAGACGGGTCTAGACGCGAAGATACAAGCCACGGAGATCACTAGCGCTGTACGGGCCCTGGCCCGTGGCAAGGCCCCAGGCCCGGATGGGTTTCCGCTCGAATACTACTCCACCTTCGCCTCTCTGCTGACTCCCGCTTCCTCGCGGTGCTGGACTCGGCACTCAGGATTGGTGAACTACCCGGCTCCATGAGAGCATCAGTGATAGTGACGTTTCCGAAACCCGACCGGGATCCCCAATTCCTCGCCTCTTATCGCCCCATTACACTACTAACAGCCGACTGTAAAATCCTGGGGAAAATCTTAGCGGATAGATACTCACAAATTATACGCTCGTTGATACATCCGGACCAATGTGGTTTTGTCCCGGGGAGGAATACTTCTCACAATATCCGGCGCCTCTTTCACATCCAGGATCAGTTAGGCGGTCGATTCCCTCGGGTGGCGTGTCTAATTTTGGACCTTGAGAAGGCGTTTGATACCCTCACATGGCAGTTCCTTTTCGCTATCCTTGGACGGACGGGACTGGGTCCCACACTTATAGCCTACACGCGCCTGTTATATACTAACCTTACATCTCGGGTTCGTCTCGGTCGCTACATCTCCCCGGAATTTGCAATACATCGGGGCACACGACAAGGATGCCCCCTCTTGCCCTTTTTATTCGCGCTCGCGGTGGAAACCTTGGCTCTCCGACTCCGTAGGGACGGGCACGACTGGGGCATTCCACTAGCAGACGTCACACACTGCGTGTCCCTCTACACCGACGACCTCCTCATATACATACGAGACGTGACAGCGGATCTCACTATATTGGAGACCGCCCTAGCGGAATTCACGGAGGCCTCGGGCTTGAAAGTGAATTGGGACAAATCGATGGTGTACCCCCTACATTCAGGCGTCTCTCCTCAGGACGTACGGCTCGGTGGCCGAAAACTACACTGGGCGGCGGAAGGTCCCCGATACTTTGGGATTGGGTTATACCATTCCCCAGCTGACATCTACGAGGGTAACCACCGCAGGGCACTCACAGGGATACGATCCTCCATCGGGTTCTGGCGGAGCCTCCCATTGGCCCCGATAGGCCGGGTTGCCCTAGCAAAGATGATCCTGGTCCCGCGGCTTTTATACCATTTCACCAACCTCCCAGTAATCCCACCCCGCTCCTTCTTCATGAACTTAGACATGCTCCTCAGATCTCTTATATCGGGTAAGGGACGGCACAGGATCGCGCTTGCCAAACTGAAATTACCCACAATGCAGGGGGGCTGGGTGCACCATCATTCGAAGCCTACTTCCTAGCATCGCAGCTCCAGTGGCTTTCCTGTTGGACGGCAGACAGATGCACACTTGAAACATGTACCGCCACGGGTCGCATACCCATACCGGAGTTACACCGCCTACTCCTGCCGGGGTCTCGCCCCACGCGGACATACCCCCTGCAGGTTGACATAGCCCGGAAGTGCGTACAGCGTATACACCGCATGGCGCCCGATCGCCCTCCATACACACCATTGCTGCCGCTGGTCGGTTGGCCCAGACATGGAGGGTTCTTTACCTCCGCCATGCTACGGGAATGGACGGCGAAGGCCATCACCGAGGCAGAAGTACTGTTCGACGAAGGGCAGCTTCGGTCGTACCGGCAACTCATGGTCGAGTATGACCTACCTCCAGGCCAATTCTTGCGCCATCGCCAACTTCTCAGCCACTACCGGCCATACTCCGACCTCACTTTGGGGGAACCCCCCACACACCCGGTTCTCCACACAATATTACGAATGGGACCGGGGCGCCACCACACCACATGGTTATATAAGTCAATCAGGGAACTGACACCCCCGCTATTGGGACCCCTGCGGACCCTCTGGGAGGAGGAAGCAGGGCGACCTTTCCACGATAGTGAATGGGAGAGAGCGATAGAATTCCCCAAAAAAGTGTCCAGGAACGCCCGGTTCAAGAACATACAGTTTCACTTCCTGCACAGGGCCTACCTAACGCCAGCACGACTTCAACGCTTTTACCCCGACACGACCTTCCTCTGCCCTCGTTGTCCAGCGGGGGACGCAGACTTTTACCACATGTTCTGGACGTGTCCAGGCATTCAGACCTATTGGTCATCTATCCACTCGACACTCAGGGAGCTTACCGGGTTGACCCACCTGACCACCTGGGAGGGCTGCGCATTGGGCATACTGGGACGGAGAAAACGACACAAAATATCAATGCGCTTCGTATCCCTGGCCCACTTGTTGGCCAATCGCAGTATAGCCATGCACTGGCGTGCCACATCAGGCCCCCCACTAGCAGCATGGGTGGGGGCGGTTCTTAAATGGGCGGCTGCAGAGGAGGAGGTAATCCGTGCGGAAGAAGCCAAGGGTATCCGCAAAGTCCCAATTTCCCTAGAGTGGCCGCTTCTATTGTACCAATTCAGACAATCCCAGACCCCGGAAGACACAGTCACTGCCATCCAGACCCCCAACACGGTACAGCCTTCTGCTATGCAGGCTCCCGAGACAACGGATTCTCCACCACGTCCCCCTGTACCACCACCGGACCAGCCGGGTCCGTCTTCGTCCTTCTCTCACATTCAACGGCCCCCCACACTAATCCACACACCCGCCTCCCCCTAGGCGAGCAGCAGCTGCACTATCGAGTAGGCACTAATGGACCCATCGCGTACGCCCCCCCTCACACTACAAACCCCATGGCACACCCCAGTTCAGTTTCCCCCCAGTTTCTTTTACTGGCAATGCTCTGCTACAACACAGACCACATCCTCACTGAACAAGATATTGATGTACTCCCTATTGTGATGAAGGTCTACTCTGCTACTTATGAACCACATTTACTTATACGGCACATGTTGTATGTACGTTTACATCTTAAAAATGCCAATAAAAAGAATTTTCAAAAAAGAAAAGTACCACTCCTGAGCGCTGTCATACGTTCCTTACTTACTCACCTTTTGATGCGGATCTCGAGCTCCTCTCCTAAACTTTTGTCAATGTTTTACCCACCTCCAAAACAGTTTTGCTGATAGGTATGCTATGGATGTCTCCCCTGAAAACTATAGTTTAAAGCTATTTTGCTCCTGCAAGAAGCAGATTCTGATAATGGACCCACGTGACATCTGTCTTGCATGTATCAGATCCAGCATGATTAGAAGCCATGCAACAAATGTTCCCTAATGCACCTGAAGGTTAACAGGGAGGTTTACGTCGCTGAGCATAAGGTGCATGGTTGCGCTTCAAATCATGGTCCCACTCCAAGTCCCAATCCCAGTCCAGATCACCGTCCTGGGGAAAGTCTAAGACACAGTCCAAGGATGAGTGTTGTTACAAAGACTAGAAGTCCAGATGGGAGTACTCCAAATGTCGCTCCCACCCCAGGCAGCATCTGCACCTTCCGCTGCTGGTAGCGGCTTTCTGGGAAGTAATGCAGCAGCTCTTCTCGACGATTCTGTATTTCCCTGTAGCACCTGGGGCCCTATGGATGCTGCTGGGGTCCCAGTTGGACTTACACCAGCAGAGTCTTCCTCAGTTCAGTCTGATATTGCTGAACTTAAGAAGGAAGTGACATCTACTCGATCTGACATGGCAGCATTCAATGTCAGGCTTGATGATGTGGAAAAACAATCTGAATACTTTGCAGACTGTCCCAACAAAGTCACAGACTATGTGCCCAACATGTGACATCTGTGCCATAAGATCACTGAATTGGAAGATAGAGTGAGGCAGGACATTGCCAGTGTTTTTTACGGAATCCTAGACAAAATTTGAGAGTGGGGACGTGACAACTTTCTTTCTGTATATGCTCTCACCTCTACTGAACACTGCTTTCACACCCCCAAAAGAACTACAAAGAGCACATGGGATCAGTCCTCATAGAGGCGACCGCCATGATTAGTCCCGCCCAGACCCATTACAGATTGTTTTCTTTGGCCTGAAGCTTGGCAAGTAATAGAAGTTGCACAGTCCGTTTTTTCTAGAGGGCACTAAGATCCAGATAGCAACTGACTTCTCACAGTGGAAATCAACACGACACGTAAGGCACTCCTTATACTGAGACCCACACTCCGAAAATGGGACATAAATAATAGACTGCTGGAACCAGCCAGAATGTAGATTACTGATGATAGAAGATGAAAAGACTGTATGGAACTGGTAGACCTAGAACTCTTTCTGGACAGTTTTACAGTTTTGGAGACTAATCCTGTGGACACAGCATCATCAGCAGACCCAACATCAGCGACCACAGGATCCTTGCCATCTACTCCACTATGGCTGCCGCACCAGGAACAAATGTCTGACAGTACTTTATGCAGACAAGGAGGAACTGATCAAAGTGGTGGAGGATATGACATCCGAGAAGGACAGAGACAAATCTTGTTTGTACCTGAAATCTCTGCTAGAGACATCATGAACAATTTCGCATTGAGTATTCTGCCTGATGATGTTCACAAGCTAGCAATAATCACATATTTGTATCCTTTGAGTTATTTATTATATGTCTAATAATGGAAGATCACCATCTATTTTCTTTCAGAGTTCCCATGTTCTATCTTCCATCTAGTTCCTCTCTTCCAATGAAATAGGCTCATGGTACAGTTAAAGGGTAAAATGCTTTGGTGATCTGTTTACAGGGCACCGCATCAGGAAGTTTGCACGCTGACAACAGTTAGGACCATTAGCATGGAACAAACTTCCTCTTTAGCTACGAGTCATTACAGCCTCCTCCCAGTCTAGAAAGAAACTATAAACATAGCACTTTAACCAGGATTAATTGGCTCTGGTCATATTGGGTAGTGACATTTGAGGTACAAAGCTTCAGGACACTCCTTGGAGTGATAGTGCGCTATATAAGTGCCCTTACATTACATTACAACAGTTAGAGTTGTAATAAGGAACTGTTTGTTTATTGGTTTTTTTTTTTGGGCCAGATTCCTGCCTATATATCTCCCCTTCTAACAAGTAGAATAAATCATGTTCACTCAATACACTGGCTAGTCATGTTTGGCAAACTATTACCTTGTTTCTTTAGTATTACTTTACTATTCAGTTGTCACCTCTCCCCGATTCCTGACAACTTTGGAGGCTTCCAGTCTCAGCCTGATGAGGTTTTAAGAATGGTTCTGAACTATACTCCCAGACTTGTTAGTATTACTCCCCTGATCCCAGCACACAGCTTCTCAGGGAACTGTGGCACCCATGAACCATGTGTTCTGCACACTTTCTGATTATATTGTTGATTGTCCACTTATGTAAAAAGGCTGGAAATTCTCTCCCTTTTAGCCTCTAAATTATTGGAAGAGACATACTTGTAGAGTGTGGAATCAGAAAAGTTACAAACAGATTAGGTTGTAAGGTCATTTGCAGTAGCTGTCAAGAAGGCCCACTGATACTTCCACCACACAAGCTCCACAAAATGTGGGGTGGCTATACTAATACACAAAACTATATCTTGTATTGTTATTAAGACATGGTCTGACACACCAAGCTGCTCACTTCATAACTTGGGTTCGGCTTATGCTCCCAATGCTGCTAAAACAGACTTCTTCTTAAAATTGTCTCTCAGTATTATGGAGGGGGCTCCCAAGGTGATTTGGAGGAATTTGGTATCTGACAACAGGCCGAACTGCCCCGAAAGACAGAGTTAATAATAATATCTGATAGAGACTACTAGCCGCATATTCCTTCACGTAGAATTATCCCCAGGCGTGAGACTGGATCCGGAATCTTTTTGACACAGCATCCCTGCGCGCCGGGGGCGGGGCAACACCACGCGACTCCGCCCAGACGTCGTCCGCGTACGTGACGTCCGCGAGGTCACATAAGACCCGCCCCGGCGCGCCCACGTCAGTTTTTTCCTTTTCCGTGTGGAACGCAGATCTGATCCTTGCTACGGGCCTGTTAGGCCCCTTTTTTCTTCCATTTTTTAGTGGAACAGTGTGCGAATGCCTTCGGGCTGTGAGTCTTGCACGTCTTGTGGACATCCGGGCTTTGAGTCTTGCACGTCTTGTAGGCATCTGATGTCGGCGACGGACCATCACCTCATTTGTATGTGGTGTTTGGGGGAGGATCACGGCACCACAGACTGTACGCAGTGCCAACAGTTGAAGCCGAAGTTGCGGCGGGAGCGCCGGATGAAACTTCTCTCGGTGCGTCTCTCCAGGTCGACGTCCTCCCCTCGGTCGGCTTTGACGGACGGCTTCAGACTTGCCCGTGGTCGTCGTCCTCACCTTTCTCCGATGTCACGTGAGCGTAGCTCCCCGGTGGGTAAGTGTCGCAGATTGTCCCCGGGGGCTGGTTTCCGGCCTCCCGGGGGCGTGGACTCTCTGCGCTTGATGCGGCCCCGCGTGTCGTCCTATCCACCGTTTTACCGGTGTTGGGGCGTTGAGAGTCCAAATGGAGACATACGCGGCAGCTTTGCAGGCCTCGCTGGCGTCTCCTCCTCCTTCCCCTCCTGGGGCGTCGGCGGATCCCTCGCTCTGCGCAGGGCCCTCGCCGGCGGTGGCTTTGGCGCCGACTAGTTCGGATCCAGGCTTGGAGGATGTGGTACTGTTGGGGTACGGCTCCTCTGGGGCTCCTCCTTCAGGCTACGGCATCTCTGCCTCGCTGTAAACTCCTGCGGGGGTCCCTGAGGTGTCGCTGGAGGTCGCCGGGGCTCGGGTCACATCCCCGAGCCCCTCTCGGTCCTTTGACAGGGTGGTCCTGTCTAAGGCAGAGTTGACGCCACTACGGCACCGGCAGCAGCTGGACCGTGCGGAGCCACGGTGGTCAGTGGACCCGTCTCGTCCCGCTCTGGGTCGAGGCCGATGGCAGACCCCTCGTCCCTCTCCGGGCCCCTCTTGCCCCTCTACACAGGTGGCTGCCTCGTCGGAGGGCGAGTTGGAGGTTGAATTGTCCCTGGCACCGCCGCATGGGTTGCCGAGCGTTCTTCGCCCCATTTTGGGCCGTGGCTGACGGAGGGCTTCGTGCCACACTCCAGCCCCGTCTCGATCCCCCGCGCAGGTGGCTGCCTTGGCGGGGGTAGGGTCGGCGCCGCCCCGAAGCCGGTGCTGCTCCAGCTCTACTCCAGCTCTACTCCGGTCTCCACTCCGGTCCCCGGTACGGGGTGCCTTGGAGGTCCTTTGTCCAGCGATGCCGGCTGGTGCCGACGTCCTACCTCAGGCAGCGGATTCTACGGCTCCATGCAGGGGTCGTTCCGCGGATTCGTCTTCAGACGCTCCTTCTCCGGAGGCATGCATATTGGTGTCATCCTCCCCGGAGACTGGTCGCCGTGTGGTGTCTTTTTCACCGGCGTCGAAGGGCGGCTCCCCGCCCTTCCTGGGGCAGAGGTGTTCGTCGGAAGAGCGGCAGGTCCCTCATTCTTCGGCTCCTTCTGACTTCCAGGTCTGGCCCTTGCCCGCCCCGCTTGGCCTCAGGGACGGCCGCCTTAGTTTGCAGCCATCACCCATGGAGGAGCTGATTTCTTCACCACGGGGCCCTATGGAGGCGGGTGCGGCCTTCGCTCACGCGGTGTCAAAGGCTGTGAGCATCCTGCGCATGGGTGATCCGGTGGCTCACTTTGCGACGGACCATCTATTGGAGGGAAATCTTACTACCCTTTGAAGGTTTGCTCTTTTCTTCCCTGACGGGGGGCTTGGAAGCGTCCTGTCTCAGGGGACCTGGTGCCTCAGCATCTTCTGCACCAGCACCTCCCGGCGCCGCGTGACCCGGCGTGTCTTTCCCTTCACACCTCAGCCGCCAGCCCCCTTTTGCAGACTGCTTTTCCCTCCCTGCCGCCGCTGTTGACTCCGCCGTCCCGAGAGGCCCGCTGGCTGGACTCTTGGGGACGCAACATGTTCGCCATGACCAGCGCGGCCCTGCGGGCCCTTAACACCTTGTGTATGCTGGATAGGGCCTCCTCCTGTTTGTGGGGACTCGGCGGAGTCTCTGGGATCTGCAGCGTCCCAGGAGTCTGGCCTGGTGGACTTGCGGCATCATGCGTTGGATGGCCGGAGCTTGCGGCGTTTATTCTCCGCTCCGCTCTAGACATCTCGGAGGTGCTGGGCCGGGCCATGGCTTCCTCTGTCACTCTCCGTCGCCAAGCATGGCTTCGGGACGGAGTATTCCCTGAGAATATTCGGGAGCGTCTCATCGACCTTCCGTTTGATGGCAGCCTGTTGTTCCATGACCCGGCCGACACCACCATCCAAAGGCTCTTGAAGGCTCTTGGCAGGGCTCCGTCCTCCTCCGCCTTATCCTCCTCCTCCGTCCCCTCCTCAGTGACTTCTGAGTTGGGTTGATTCTGGGCCTTCTTAGGCCGGCTGTTCTGACTGTGCAGTGGGTTTTCTTGCCGTTTACGTCCTTCCTTGGGACTTTGGCATTGTTGGCTGCTGGACGGCCCTTGTGTTGATTGTGTGTGGTTCTGCAGGAGTTGTTGTGCAGACTTTGCACTGAGATTGGGCCTTCTGCTTTGATTGGGCTGCTTGTCAAGCCTTCAGCCGGGGTGTTTTTTTCCCCGTGGCTCTTTTGTTTTTTCCTCTGCTGCGGAAGTTCTTCCAAAGAGGGTTCCCATGTCTTGGAACTTAACGTACCCTATGTGGAGTAGTGGTAGCTGTCATATGGCTTGCGCTCTGCTAGTGGGTTCAGGTCGCCTTCAGGTGCCTGTTCTCCATGGAGTTTAGGTAGGTAGCTTTTGCTTCCTGAGGTTGTGTGCGCGGCCACTCGTAGTGGTGGCCCGGGCATCTCCGCCTCTCCGCCTCTCCCTGCTCCTGTCCTGAGGTATGGGATGATCCTGTGTCTCCCTTGCCGGGCGTCACCTACTCGACCTTCCTGGGGCCTCGGGCTGTTCTTCTTGCTTCTGGCTTTGACTGCTGGCGCTGTTCTAGCTGGCCGGCTGCTCTCCATCTGGAGTGGGTTCGCCTTCTTTCCCTAGTTTCCTTGGGTCCTCTAGGCTTCTTCTTCTTTTTCTTCTGCTTTTCCTGTCTTGGCATTGGGCGGAAGCTATGTTGCCTTGTGGGGGAGTGGGGTGCTTCGGCCTCTCAGTCCTTGCCCTTGGTTCCTCTGCTGTGAGTGTATGAGCCTCTTCAGCCTTCTTTCCCTCCTACATCCCCTTGGGGTCGGTGGGGTCCTGCTTCTAGGGGTTCCCTTGGCCTGGCAGGGGTGAGGTTCTACCTGGTCCACAGATCTGGTCCCCTGTGGGGCCCTCTGTTCTGCATTGGCTGGTGGGGTCCTTTCGCAGACCCTCCTTCCTAGTGGGTATTGCTTGGGTATCTATTCTACGTGAAGGAATCTGCGGCTAGTAGTCTCTATCAGATGTACGAGTTACTTACCTTCGGTAACGATGTATCTGGTAGAGACGATTCTAGCCGCAGATTCCTTCACGGCCCACCCTTCCTCCCCTATTCTGCAAGGACCCTTTGGTTGGTCTTCGGTACTCGCCTCCCGGTGGGGGCTGTGTCTCCTGTGAGTGCCTTCCTTGTTCTTGACGGGTGGCTCCGTCTGGGGGCGGTTCATTCCTCCTTTGGTCCTTGGAGGATGGGGTTCCGGTGCTCCGCTGCTCTGGCTGCTCCAGGTTTGGGGGGGATTGCTTTCTATCCTGTCCTCCCTCCCCTCCCTTCCTTCCATTGCTATCCTCTGATTAAGGGTCATCTGGCCTTGTCTTGCCCTTGTCCATTGTAGGTGGTTGCCCACTAGGTTGGGGTGGCTTGGAGGTTTGTTGTCCCTGTCTGTCTTGGGACTGGTCCCATTCCTTGTTCAGGATGAGTGGGGTGGGCTTCCTCCGTGTGCCATGACTTTACACCTGTTCTTGCCTCCGGGGCACAGGGATGGGAGGTTGTCTATGTGGGGCAGGGTGACTGCGCAGGTTTCTGCTTGTTCTTCTTCTTTCACTGCCCTTGGGTTCTGTGGGGATGGCACTACCCTGGTGGTGTTGTTGGTCACCGTTTTTTTCGCATTTTTCTGCTCTTCGCACACTGTTTCCATGCTCCCACAGTTTTTTATCTGGTGGTTCCGCGTTGTGATGCGGAAAAGTTCTCCGAAGAAAACTGACGTGGGTGCACCGGGGCGGGTCTTATGTGACCTCGCTGACGTCACGTACGCGGACGACGCCTGGGCGGAGTCGCGTGGTGTCGCCCCGCCCCCGGCGCGCAGGGATGCTGTGGCAAAAAGTTTCCGGATCTAGTCTCACCCCTGGGGATAATTCTACGTGAAGGAATCTGCGGCTAGAATCGTCACTACCAGATACATTGTTACCGAAGGTAAGTAACTCGTACGACAGAGCCTTTCTGGAGGCTTGCTCACCCAAATGACTAGGAGTTTACTTACCTTTCATGAGCACATGGAACAGTGTTGAAAATGTACTATTTTCTCACACCCTTCTCCTCAACGTAATGAATATTGGACTGCAAGATAATAGAAGGTTTCCTTACCAATCATTCCCGTAGTCAACTGCAGTTAGAATGCGGTCTACAGGTAATAATATAGAAACTGTGGTGGATGAATATAGCCTTTTATAAATTGCCTTCAGAAAAGATCCAGCTGAAGACCTACATTAAGACATATCGCAAAGATAGCATGGGCTCAAATGACTCCCCGCAGACCCTATGGCCGGTAGGGACAGCTACAATGTGATGCAAGATCATTCGAGATGGGGCCGGTGAGAATAAACGAAAGAAATACATTTGGTTGAGTTGGAAAGGAACATACAATTGTTGGCCCAAAAGTAGGTTACATCTCATTCTTCTTCTTGAAATACAGGGAACTTAGTAAAAGCGAATCTGTCCTTCAATATCTTAAACATCTTGGGCAGTGTATGCACTCTAGCAAGTACAGGCTCATCAGTGTGAGCAAGTGGAAAAGACCAGATTATTTTTGGAGGTTTAACTTTGACAGAGGGAGGCAGAAACTGAGATCCCAGTTATTTATAATAGAGAGAACACGCTGATATGCCTCCCACAAGAAATTATAAATACCTTTGCCAATAATTACAAAGAACTCTATAAATTGGAATCCACAAATGACTTGGAGGCAGAAGAGCCCTTCCTTCAGACACTCACTATGGAGAGGAGGGAATTGTTAGAAGTGGAAATCAAATAGAAAGAAATTGCCACAGCAATCTCGGTCCTACCGTATAACAAGGCACCTGGCTAGGACAGCTTTCTGGGTGAATCTTATCAATGGTAAAAGGATGATATAGTCTAAGTGCTCTATGAGGCCTTTAGGAAAGCTGGCTTTGCTTGCTCATTTGCAGGTCATCTCAAGCAAAGCACTGAAAAAGTCTTTCCCAAGCCAGACAGAGACACCCGTTTTTTGTCAGTTATCGCCCAGTCTCCCTATTAAAATGGATATTAAGATGACTGCAAAAACCCTAGCAAATAGGCTCAGAAAAGTGATCCTCTCCTTGGTCTACCATCATTTAATTAATTAAACGTTTTGTTAGAGCCATATAGCCCTACAAATATAAAAGTTGTAAGATTAAAAAACAGGATGTATAGCTCAGCAACAAATGCTACCATTAATATTCCTTTAGAAATAGTGGGCAGCATGACTACATCAGGAATTAGTAGAAATTAAAATATAGTTGATGTCTGAATTAAAATTTCAAAGAAGAATGTGCAAATATTAAACTAAACCAGCTTCCAAAAGATCTAGTTTTTTTATGCTTGCAAGATGTACCTAGCAATTGGCTGATAGATAGTATCTAAGTTAGTCCAAAGGCAATGCTTCATGCTTGATAAATAGAGGACAAAGTAAGGGCTTCTATCTTGCATAGTATGGATACAGAGAAGCAGAAAATTAACAAGAGTCTCTCGTCCTCCAAGTTTACAGGTGCAGAGATCTGTACTTAGGTTGTTATACGACCAAGTCTAAATTTCAAATATCTGCTTTTCTTTGTTGAAAAACTGCAGTTCAGGTATGATTCATAAAAGTATGATGGTTTAACATCAAACAATGATTTTACTAGATGACCACATTTTTTAACAATTAATTTTTTAGATGTCTGTTTATGTTGAATAAAAAGATAATTCGGTAAAGCAGATTACACTTACGAGGTATTGATACAAATGGCGAGTACATTTTGACGTCCTAGCTAACTGGGACACATAGCGAACACAGGAATGGGCTTCAAGGAGACAGAGGTTTATCCTCCGAAGGGGACAACTGGGGCTGCACATATATCTCCCCGTTAGGCATTCCACTTACACCATAAGGAGGACCACTTCTTAGGACATCCCCGTGCTGCGTAGGCCGTTTTCTCTCTGAACATGCTCCAATCTAAGTTCTTTTCCCAGGTGTCCAGAGTCGGGGTGGCTCCCGCCCCCCACATTTTCGCTATGTCACGTTTTGCTACCATCATGCACAGAGTAGCCCAGAGCGTTTCCATACCATTCAAATTGGTAGGTTCCAAAACATTAAGAAGACACCTTTTGACCTCCGGGCGTATGTCTTTGTGCAGTACTTCCCGCATGACCTCCTGTATCCCCCGCCAGTACAATTGGATGTGTTCACACAACCAGATTATGTGTAGGAAAGTGCCCACTTGACCAAATGTGCCTTCTACATTCTTCCCCCTCCCCATATGAACCAGTTGGGGCCCGTGACATATGTTCTATGTAGTATTTTAAGTTGAACCAGTCGTAGCCGAGCGGAAATCGCCACTTCCCGAGGAGAGGCCACCGCCTCTCTCCACTCCTCGTTGTCAAGCTCAAGGCCATCTCTCTCCAAACACTCGCGTAATCGTTGAAGGGGTTCCGGGGTGTTATTGATCAATTTTTTGTACGTTAACGAGATTGCTTTCTGTGGGAGGTACCCATCAAGTAACCTGTCTTCTAACGGTGAAGACTCAGGTGGGGAGGAGCCCTTCTCCAGGGTTGTTACGAGTGCATGGCGGACCTGTAGATAGCGAAAAAACTCCAAGCCAGTTAGCTCGTATTGTTGTTGCAGTGTATGAACCTCGATCATCTCGCCTTTCACCCAGAGGTCACCGTTCCAGAAGATGCCGATGAGGTCCCATTTGTCTAATCCATTCGAGGATCGTAGGTTGCTCAGTTGTTCCGAGTCCCACAAGGGAGTTGGCAATGTGAGCTTCCGGTCCCAACCCAAACTTGTATTTGCTGCATGCCAGATCTGGACCTTGTGTTTGATCGGACCACTTAAAGGAAATTTCCTGGGGTTCGAATACAGGGCCCTCTTATAGTCCCCGCCAGGCAGCAGCCATCTCTCCATGGTAAATCCTGGATCATCTAGCCTGCGATAGGTGCCATGATTGATGACGGCGAGGTGGGAAGCCCAATAGTATTTCTTGACGTCAGGGAGACTTATTCCTCCATCATACCAATTTAAGACCAATTTGTTTAGAGCTATCCGGGGCCTCCCATCCCATAGCAACTCCCTTTGCAAGCCCTCAATTTCCCTAAAGTATTTTGCAGGGACCAGATCCGGGGAATTTTGCAGGGCGCACAGGAAACTGGGCAAGGACATCATTTTAAATAAAGCTGCCCTACCCAGCAATGAGAGTGGGAGTGCCTTCCAACTGGCGATATCTCGCCTCAGTCTCAGCAAGGGCAGGAGCAGGTTTCTCTCATAACGGAGTTTAGAGTCCGCGGTGACAAAGATGCTAAGGTAGTGAAAGCCATCCCTCACCCTTTGCATAGGGTAGTCCCTGGGTAGGGGAGGAGAGTCCTTCACATTAATACTTCAATTGTAGGCAATACGTCCCAAAAATTAGGTACACCCACAGGCCAAGAGAAATATAAAAAAATCTTAATTTATTACATTAATTTATCAAAAATTGTTATTTTCATACTGATTATAAATCCATTTTTTTCTTTTTTATGTATAATACAAAAAATTGCACAATCGTGATAAACACAACCCAGCCCAGCACACATCATAATTACAAACACATTAAATGAGAATACATGAAAGGACCAAAATCTGCAAAAGCGCTATTTTTCTGTTCATTATTTTGTTGTATTTGTATGTTGTATTGTATTTTGTTAATTATTGTCTTGTAGATCTTCTTTGTTGTTATTCTTTTCCGTTTGCAGATTTTGGTCCTTTCATGTATTCTCATTCAATGTGTTTGTAATTATGATGTGTGCTGGGCTGGGTTGTGTTTTTTATCACGATTGTGCTATTTTTTGTATTATACATAAAAAAGAAAAAAATTGATTTATAATTAGTATGAAAATAACAATTTTTGATAAATTAATGTAAGAAATTAAGATTTTTTTTATATTTCTCTTGGTCTGTGGGTGTACCTAATTTTTGGGACGTATTGCCTACAATTGAAGTATTAATGTGAAGGAAGTTTTGTGTGTTTTGATACTTATTATTTCCCTGATTACTTCCTCACTCATCTAATTATTCAGGGTCCCTCTTCTGTATTTTTGCTAGGGCAGGAGAGTCACCTCCAAGAACATACATGAGAGACTTGCTCCAATTGATCGAGTAGCCAGAGTATTTACCAAAGGTGGTGAAGATGTCTAATACACATCTAAGTACTATTTTGGGGGAGGCTAGGTAGAGGAGAATATCATCTGTGTATAACGAGATGTGGTCTTCCCAATCTGCCGACCACCGTAGCCCTCGTATCACTGGGTCCCTTCGGATCCAAGCTGCCAGCGGCTCCAGGGAAAGGGCAAAAAGCAGGGGCGACAGCAGACACCCAGACGGGTACCACGACTCAGTTTGAATGGGTCCAATATTTTATTATTGACCACCACTTGCACCAATGGCCCTGAGTAGAGGAGTCTAACCCATGCTGTAAAAACGGGCCCAAACCCCATTTTGGTAAGGACAGCGAGAAGGTATGGCTATTCGATGGTGTCAGATGCCTTGGAGGCATCTAGGGACACAATCACAGCCGCCTCTTGGATGGTGTCTACCCTACCCAGCACTCCATTCACTCTACGTAGATTTAGGGCCGTATACGACCACATTTGTTGAGCTAGGAGGCCATGTTTTAACCCTATAAGGACTGTTTAATGAGAGACCGCAATAACAATACGGTCTGAACCACGTATGCCATTACAACAAAGCTTAACAGCGCATGTGTCTTTACCACGCATGCCTTTACCATGCGGATTTTTACAACAACCTGCCTTTACAATGCATGCCATTCCCATGAAAGATGTAAGTGTAAAGGTAAGTGTGTGTGTGTGTGTGTGTGTGTGTGTGTGTGTGTGTGTGTGTGTATATATATATATGTTTAGGTGGAGAGCAGGTCTGTATAGAGCACCCTACAGCACCAGCAACACTCTATAAACTTGCTCACCTCAAATGTCTGCTTTTCTATCAAAGTCTTTAAGCATAGTGCCATCCCTGCCGAGATAGAAAGGGACAAAGTCTTTTGCCTTTTTTACCATTTTTCCATTTCTACAGCAAAGTCTTTAATGTAGGAATAGTATAGTGCAATCTACGCTGAGCTGCAAAATGACAACAGCCTTTTACCACTCCAGGCACAGTATTACAGCTTTGAATTGGTAAAATACCAACCAGATGTACACATCCTGCATCTCTGTTAATATCTAAAGCACATCAGTAGTAGTGTTATTGGCAAACTTTGTTCTCTTATTTTTTTCTCCCTTTTTTCTTTCTTTCTTTTTCTTTTTGTTTTATGGGTTATGGATTATTATTTTTTTTTTGTTTTTTTTTTTTTTTTAAAAACCTTTATTCGTGCATATTAAAAGAACAAATACGGGCCTACAACCTTCAGGCCGGCCACGATACGGTTAAGCACTGATACAAACATTACGGCCCCTGTGCTTCAACGGTCAAGGTTAGCAACGATTTATGAAACATACACTGGAGAGATCCTTGACCCCAGGGAAAGGAGAAGTGAAGGTTAATTTTAAAGTTTTCAAAATAAGTTTATCAGGGAAATAGTCAGTGAAGAATAAGAACCATGGAGATTCGAGTCCGCACGATATCTTCACCACACGGGAGAGCAGCAGCATCATTAAAACAGCAATGGAAGTAAAATCGCAGGCAGTGAGGCAATGCAGTTATATAACAGGATAGTCACATGAGCAATTACGCACCCCTCCAGTGCCGCCCCCACTCAGTCAACCCCCCACCCGGACCCAGAATCGAAACAAGTATAGCGCAGAAACATAAAGAGAAAAAAAGGCCCATAGAACTAATTAGAAACAGTAAATTACCCCCCCACCCTACACCAATGCGGAGGCTACGGCCTTCCCCCCCCCAGCATAGTGCCTGTCGCCCAATAAACCCGAAATATAGACAAGAAAGAGAGTAAGAATAAAGTAAAGAAAGATAAGAAAACAATACACCTATGTTAAAGGGGGTGAGAAAAGAATAGGACTATTCTAATCTAAACTCCCAAAAAGAAGAAGGTGGGGAGGAGCCTACGTATCATCAGAGCGCCCTAAACCATCGGCCATCTTTGGCTTCCACACACTGAGAACCCACTACCCCAAAAGCGGTCGTGTGAAAATGAATTGTCACAACAATTTAGATGAAGGAAGACAAATCGCGACGAATGCGCACAAAGTACACATACAGTTCCAGTCCCAGTCCAGCCCCTCCGTGAAACCATGGCGATATTAATCAGTCTAGCCCTGGCCCGATCGCGGGCTTGAGATTAAGCCAGCCCCTACATGAAGGCCCCGCATCCCGTGCAGACAAAGACAATATGGCCGTTTGGGAGAAGATGGTGAAGTAGAATCCCAAAATGGCCCCCGACCATCTGTAGAGGTCCCTTTGTGCACCACATAAAGTCCAGACATGGCATGTAGAGTACAGGAGTTCCACAGAAAAGAAGCAGTAGGCCACCGTGAACGATTCCTCGAGGATGTTAGGTGTTGCTCAGCTGGATACTCTTGCAGACGCGGTGAGGCAGGCAACAATGAAGCAGGCAGCAATGAACGGGGAAACAAAGTATCCGCTGTTAAGCTGGAGAGCAATTGATCCTGGGTGCCGGGAAAGCCAGATGCAGGCACCAGTGTAGCACGATCACACACAGCCGTTGCGTCCCCGCCAGAGGACAAAAGCACTGGCAGACCCACGCCGTGTTGATGACAGACGGAGCGCTCACGGCCCGCAGCCGACAACAGGGAGTCAAACTGCTCACTTAGCGCCTGAAAGCGAGCAAACATTTGTAAACGAAAGTCCCGCAGGACGGCCAGTACGGAGCCGCATGTCAGCGGAAGCTGCACCCCCACATCGGCAGCAACCCGGGACGGCACCGTGGAGCTGGTGTCTGGTGGAGGGAGGGCGAAGCGGGCAGCGGGCAAGACCGGAGTATCACCCCCCAGCCGCGAGCAAGCAAACAACGCCATGTTTTACCGCCGGACGGTACAATGGCCAGGGGGGGGCGTCGTAGCAAGGAGTCAGTTCCCCTCAGGTCTGCGCCGCAACCGGGAAAGCGAACAGTCGCCTCCCTTCCCTCGGGTTCTCTTTGCAGCCGACTAGGCAATAGAAGAAGGGGGTCGGCAGCCACCCACAGCGCGGTCCACAGATCGGGGCAGGAGACCCGCCTCACCGGGGCTTACCTTACAGCCCCAGCCCTTCAGGCGCAGGGTGCAGGAGGTGTCTGGCCGTCCCTCCCCAGGCTCATCTGGCAACAGTCCGTGATGTTAGGTGAGGTCGGGACCGCGGGGCTCGGATTTGCGCTAGCGGGTCTGCGGAGCTTCCTGGGGGCCGGCAAAGGCCACAATGGAGCAGGGGTCCAGGGCGGAGAACAAAAGCACCAAAAACTCCGGCATCCGGGCGGGCTGAGACTTCGGGGAAGTGGCGGCGTGGACAGCGCGTCGTCGTACACGTTTCACCTCGAGAATCGGCAAGGATAGGAATCAGGATAATAGTCCGGGGCCAAGGGCCGACGGAGCCGGGCGCTCAAGCGTCTGCTCCGGTCGCCATCTTGGCTCCTCCCCGGATTATTGAATATTTTATTTATGGTGCCCATGTTTTTACTCGATGTTTAGGATTTCTTGCACATATTGAAAAAAAGTATATATGTATTCATGCTGTGTTTGGCATTGTTACATTAAAACTATGTGTATTTTTTACAATTTCATGTGGTACTCGTTTATGGCAAACAAGGTACTAAGAATGGACTTGTGATCAACCTGGGTGTGAGCGGTTTGAAAAGACATTTGGTATATTTCTCCGAAGTGAAATTCTTTGATTTTACTGTTTAACGGTGCCCTGTCCCCTTGGTGTGTGGGGTTCCTCTCGTTTTTATAAAATGTTTTAGAGCTGCAATAGTCTAGATGTTTACTTGTTCACAGCGTAGACAAGTACAAAATTGGCCTAAATCAAATGCTTCGTATACCCCAGTTCCTCCCTTAACGCCTCCATTACTGTCCCTGGGCAAAGGTTCAAAGATGTTGCAAGAATCTATTCTCAGCCCTTTGTAGATTGTGTATCTCTCTGTGGCCCCATATATCCGCTCCATAGGAGGCTGTGGCCATAGCTTTAGCTTTTTAGGCATTATTGCTGATTCCAGTAATCTTATTCCGATGGCATTGATGAATTGTATAACTGCGCCTGAACTCTGAGCTGTTTGTGACTCACTTTTGCCAATTATTTGGCCTAGGTCAGTTTTTGATCCATACGAATACCATGATAGTCAAATTGATGGACTGTTTTCAGTTTTGTTCTATAGATTTTGAAAGTAGATTTAAGCGGTGTTTTCATTGGGAATTACATGCATTTCTTTTGTCACTGATAGTGAGCATTTTGTGATTTGCATAAATTTATAAACTTTGGCGCAATGTATGCATGGCCATCTCGGTACGTGAAAGGAGTACCTCATCGTCCTTGAATAGGAATTAAGTTGGTTGGACTACTCCCATCTTTGTCATGTCCAAATTCATATCAGTGAGACATTTGCCAACTCACTTAAAAACAAATAAAACAAAATGGCCGCAAGAACACAACCTTGTCATACATCTAGTTGGATGTTAAACTCAGGAATACATTCAACTCTTGGGCCTTATTTCACCTGTGCCGTGCTCCCCTAGTAGAGGTGCTGTATTGCTCAAATGAGATTGCCTAAGCTCTCCGATAGTTGCCCATACCAAACCTCTGTCCATGAAGTCAAAGGCCATCTTGGGGTTGATAAGGGACAGGTACATGTGAATTTTCTTGATAGCAGTGTATTTTAAGCATGTTACGTACAGCCTCTTAGCTTGATCTACAGTCCCAACTTCCCAAAATCTTGCTTGAAGGTCAGATAGTATGTTTGGTTCGGTGCGTTCCTGTAGACAATTTAAAAGAAGCTTACCATAGATTTTTCCAGTTCCTTCCAGTAGTGAGAGAGATGTACAATTAGCAGGATCACTACAAGGTCTTTTTTGTGAATGGATGTGATGCTAGCCGATTTCCAAGATGCTTCATTGAGGGTCCATCTAGCATTGAAAGCAATTCTCAATATTGGGCCCCACAGTGTAGGATTATACTGAAAGACGTCTGATGGCACCTTATCTGGTGTAAGGAAACGGGCTTTTTGCATGTTTACCTCTACATTTCGCCTACATTGTGACTACTAGTTACTGGTGTAATGGCTCTGAAGTGCCCTAAACCATGCTAAACCGTACTCAGTGCATGTGTTCTGACCCTTAGAAATGGTGTATGTTTAATTTGCTTGTCCCCGATTGGCATAACCAACTTACTCGTAAGTCCCTAGTATATGGTAGAAAGGGCACTCTCATGGACTGCAGCACCAGTTGTGCTCCCATGAGGACAGCAAGGTAAAACAAATGGCTCCCAGTCTGTGACTGCAGACCAGAAGGGCAGTTTAAAACTGCTAACTCAATTTTGACATTTAAAGTAATGGCAAAGCCCAAACCTCCCTTTTTAATGTATTTAGGTCACCCCTATTGCAGGCCTAAAAGGCCCTTAGGCAGTGTCCTTTATGTTAAAAAGTGTAACCTGTACTTTTACATGCTGCAGCAGTAAAAAACGTAAATTGTTGTTTTCACTATGGAAATGCTAGTAGCCCCATTAGCAAGTACAGAGTTACAGGCTGGCACCACAGCCCTGCTAATTTCTGAATGGGAGTACTAAGGCTGGTACGATTTAATATCAAAATAATCAGTGCATTTAAATCCGATTTAATGGTTACATCAAATTTAATGTCACTGGTGGGCAGGGTGCAACTTTAGAAGTTGCCACTTTGGTTGCCCAAGGTTTTGAGTGCCTGCTTACTGATGTTCATGGGGCTTGTCCTGCAGACCGCTTTCTGCCCTTCTGGGGAGATGTACTGATGACTCACAGGAAAGGGTACAATAGGGGCCTGTGTGGAAGAGAGGTGTTACCTCCCTCCTGGAGGAAACCACAGGGGTGTTAACCCAAAAGGCTAGCTTTAAAGGAGGAGGTGCCTTTGAAGGGCAAATGGGTAACACTCAGGAGGAGGGTGCTCTATTGTTTAGACAGACAGGCTGGCCCCGGAGACAGGAGAAGAGAAGCCAGATGTCAAACCAGTCTTTCCAGGGGTGTGTAGCTCCTTGGTAGCCACTCCTCTGGGGTAGGCTAAGGAGCTCCGAGTGTCAAGAGATGGGAGTCGCCATGTTGGGAGTGGGCAGAGTGGTGCATTCTGGGATAGCGAGATGCAACCCTTCCCAGGAAGTGGGCATTAGGAGGGCGGGAACCTGGTAGTCCATTGGCTACCAACCACATCCTACCCTGAGGGCATTTTATGAAGATAAATGGGGCACCCTAATCCCAGATCTCGACCAACTTGAAAGAAGGACTGTCCTGCTGCACTGAGGGGTAAAAACCGAATATATAAAGTGGGTATGCCTATCTAACCACACATCTCCTGGGCAACAACAATAAAAAACTAAAAACACAGAATACAGTAGGGAATAGTTAAAGTACCTAGAATGCAACAATGAAACCATTAATTTTCAACAAGGTTGTTGAGGAGGAATTTTTTCATTTGTAACTGG
Organism: Triturus cristatus; assembly: GCF_964204655.1. Lineage (NCBI taxonomy): Eukaryota > Metazoa > Chordata > Amphibia > Caudata > Salamandridae > Triturus > Triturus cristatus. Next base: position 461,613,134 of record NC_140582.1, on the reverse strand, counting down.
ATTAGTTCCATATTCATAAAAATGAAAAAGCTCCTCCTGAACAAGGTTGTTCAAGGCGAGTTTTTTTTATTTGTAACAGCGTAGAAATAATCCAGTTTAAAGAGTAAATTCAAGGGGCTTGGTTTCCCCAGGACACTAGAGATGATACAACTACTTCTGAGTGGATTGAATGTTTTACATATTTTACAGCCAGCCAACAGAAGGAGATTGACATTGAATCTTACTCACCCACAGTGGGGAATCACATTATATTGATATTTGTTTTATGGTGTGAAATGTAATATTTTGTAAGTGTGCTTTTTCCTATGTTTTGCTTTCAGATACCTATTTAAAATGTCTTGGGTAGGATGTTTGCAACTACAGAGGCAGGCTGTATATAATGAATATAAATAATTGTAAGGTTGATTAAAATTGCAATGTACAGTGAAAATTAAGGGTTTTGTTGTGCGTACTAAGTACTTTAACTATTCCCTACAGTACTCCATGGTTATTGCTGCACCGAGGGCCAGAAAAGAGAGGCTTCTCTGTCGAAGGCTGCACCTGGTGGCTAGCGAAGAGAGGGACTGTGCCTGCTGTGTCCTGCTTAAGGAGAAACTGTCTCCAGAGCCTAGTCAAGCCAGGAGACTCCAAGGGCCAGCCAACCGGTCTTCTATTTGCAGGACAGGGACACAAAGGCTGAAGAAGTCTAGTGGGGCGAGCAGTAGCCCAAAGTCTACAAACTACCACCGTGCAGCACCAAGGACCAAGACCCAATGCACAGAGTTACACCCAAGTTTGTTTAACCCAGGAGTGCTGTCTGAGAGTTGCTGAGACCCTCAGAAGGCTTATCAAACCAGGAAGAATTGGCCTGTGGCCAGGACACCGGACGACTGGTAATAAAGTGGCAACAGATCTTCGGCCAGATCGGAGAGGACCTTGTGGGTCGTTGACCATGTAACCAGGATCTTCTCACCATCCTCGTGGACAGAGGAATCCCTGCAGGAGGACCCCCGTCAACTGGTTTGCATCCTTGGAGCATCTTCAGCATCCTTCATCCCTTGCATCTGATAGAGACTTCTAGCTGCAGATTCTTTACATTAGAATTATCCCTAGCTTCAGGCTGGATCTGGACATTTTTCATGAGCACCCTGTGCGCCAGTAGGTGGCATCATTCAGCTCTGCATAGCGTCGCCCGTGCTGGAAGTGATGTGCGTGGTGCCTAGATAGGCGGCACCCCAGCGCGCTGACATCAGTTCTTTTCCTTCTACGCCAGTCAGCGCAGATTCGTAGAGAGCTACCCTCAGTTAGTTTTTGACTGCCCTTTTTTGACTTTTTGTCGAAGTCTTTTTGAGATTTTTCTCCTGATGTGTTTTAGAATGTCCACTAGAAAGGCCAGCTTTTATGCTCTGCGGTGCTGGTCATCGGCAGATGTTGGTGACGGACCGCATCTTGTTTGCCTCTGGTGCCTCGAGAGCGATTACGATGCGTCCACTGCCGTGCCATGCACCCCAAGGTCTTGAGGGAGTGCTCCCTAATGCTCCTTGCTGCCTGAAAAGCTACACCTCCACAGTCTCGATCCCCATCTAGAGGTAAGTCCCGGGATTGGTTGTGGAGCCCATGATCCTCGTCGCACTCCAAGTCGTAGGGTAAGTTCCACAAGCGCAAGAAGAGTAAGAAGTCAAAGCGGTCTTCAAATTTGTCCCATCTATCGAAGTCATCTGACTAGATGAGGGAGCGTTGTCATTCACTGCCTGGATCCACGGTGCAGCCTGCACTAGGACTGAGCCACACTTCCCCAAATTTTAGTGAGCCAGAGCAACCCCCGCTCAACTCCTGTGAGTTTTATTAGCCCTTACACCTCATATCTGGGCAGTCTGTTTCACTGGTTCAGAAGGGGCCTCTACTGGTTGTCTACCAGCGGCTCCACCACCGGCTCCATTCGATCCCCATGGATCCCCATGCTCCCGACGCCCTCCTGTGGCACCATCCCCATTCTTATCCATGACACAGAGCTGGAAGGGCATCGTCCATTCTGACTTCGACTGGAGCCATGCCTTCCGTGCCGGGGCCCGACTCCTATTCTTATGGGCCGGGACTCGGGATGTTTGGGAGTGGTCACTGGACCCTGGAGAATATGAGCCCCTAGGCCTCAACATTGATTAGCGTGAGGAATTAAGGGATGCCAGCGTACTAAACGCCTCTCCAAATACTGGCATTTGCTCTCCCCTACCGTGGCTACAGAGAACGGGTGTAGGAGGCTGGCTTAGTATATGGTGCACACTTAAAGGAGAGATGCACCTTGCACTAATCCTGGCAATCCATATGGTGATTTTGGTGGTCTTTGATAACCTTAGGCTCTCAAGGTGGTAGCTGTGGAGAGCAGCCTTCAGGCCTATCTTGAAGAGAGTAAAGCAGCTTGTTTTACCACATTTAATCAGTAGTGTAGATTAGATGATAAAGAACCATACAGTGTGTAAGAAAAATAAGTCTATTTATTACACAACACAATCGCTAACACATTGGTGTGTCTACTAGCCGGAGATATCAACAGTACTCATGAAAATACTTCGAAGAAATCAGGTAAGTTGCACAAATACACACTGGTCTCTAGAGGGAGACCAAACCATATACTAAAAAAAGTGAAATGCGAACTGTAAAGAAGAATGGGACTTGGACCAAAGGACTCAGAGGAGCTGGAAGAACCAGGAACCACCCGAGGTAAGTACCCAGGAACCCCACTGTGGCTGTGTGCAGAGAGGAAACACAGCTGCATGCCCACTGGAAGTCTATGGAGAAGTTGTGATTGCAGTTTTAAAGAAAAAGTGCCCTTCCCTGAGGACCCCTAAGAAACCCTTTGGAGGACGGAAGGTTGAGGAGCCACCCAACCCGTGGATGCGGATGCCCCAGGAACCAGGTTATCTGAAAGAAACACGTTAGTTATAGATTCCTTATCTTAGAACTACCCCCAGGCGTCAGACTGGATCCGGAAAGTTTGTCTCCTCCTACCGTGGCTACGGAGGAGGAAGCGTCATATGCTGTGGTGTTGCGTAGGGCGGCCGAGGCTGTTAACCTCAAGCTTCCTATGGTGGCGGTCAGGACTAACCTCCTGACTGAGGTGCTTCAACCGGCAGCGAGCTCTTCGGAGCCCCTGCTGCCGTTTAATGAGGCCTTCACCGACGTCCTTTTGGGCACCTGGTCCAGGCAGGATGATTGCCAGACGCCGGCTCCGGGCGACCCCACTTTCTCTCCCAACACCCCACTCCGGAGAGCTTGGTGGTCCAAACCTCCACCTCCAAAAGCACCTTCCCTACTGCTCCTCCGGAAAGGGAATCCAAGAAGCTGGACCATCTTGGGAAGAAAATGTTCTCTTCCGCCATCTTAGGACTGCGGTCTGTAAACACCGCATGTCTCTTGGGCCTTTATTCACACTCAGTGTGGGAAACGGTGGCACAAGTGCTGCCTCAGTGTCCGGAGGAGGCCTGGGCAGTGCTCTCCCAGGCTGTCGCCGCCGGGAGAGATGCAGCTAAGTTTACGATCTGTTGTGGGCTGGACACCGCCGACTCTCTGGGCAAGACTATTTCAACATCGGTAGCGCTTCGTCGCTACGCTTGGATGAGGTCCACTGGCTTTTCAGGGGATGTCCAGAACACCTTGATGGACATGCCCATTGATGGCCGTCGCCTTTTTGGCGACAAAGCAGACAACGACCTAGAGCGCTTCAAGGACTCACGGGCTACGGCCAAGTCCTTGGGCCTCTCCTCCTGTCCGGCGCAGTCTGCTTTTCACCCCTCTCGTGGCTACTGAAAGGGTGCCCCGCTACATCCCACCCAGGGCCACAGGCTGCAGCAAGTTACCCAACCTTCGCATGGCCGGGGATGTGGGAATCAACGTTGTGGTTCAGGGGGCCAGCGGACGGGCCAGTCCACCAACCCACTTCTGCAGCAGCCTCCAAACCCTCCTAGTCTGACCTTTGAGGCCCATCAGGCCCCAGCGCACCATCACTTCGGACAGGTGGGTTTTGCAGTTAGTCCGAAGGGGCTACTCCCTCCCCTTCGAGACTACCCCTCCAGCCATGCCACCTCATTACCACTGCATGTCGGAGGATCATCTGGCACTTCTCCAGCAGGAAGTTACGGATCTCTTGGCCAAGGGAGCCATCGAACGCGTTCCTGTCCCATAAGTAGGTCGTGGTTGCTACTCCCACTACTTTCTGGTTCCCAAGGAGGACAAGGGCCTGCATCCTATTTTGGATCTCAGGAACGTCAATCGCTTCCTCCGGAAGGAGAAATTCAAGATGTTGATGCTTGCTCAGGTCTGGTCTGCCCTCGACCCGCAAGACTGGATGGTAGCATTGGACTTGCAGGATGCTTATTTTCACATCCCCGTCCTACTGGTCCACCGGCGTTACCTGCGGTTCACGGTAGGCCACGAGCACTTTCTTTACCATGTCCCACTTTGGCCTTACCAGTGCCCCTCGGGTGTTCACAAAAGTGATGGCGGTGGTCGCAGCTCATCTGCACAGATCAGGGGTGTCAGTCTTCCCCTATCAAGACGACTGGCTGTTGAAGGCGGGCTTGCCCCAGGCACTCGTCTCCCACCCACAGACTACGGCCGACCTCCTGCATCAGTTGGGGTTCTCTATCAGTGTGCCGAAGTCGCACCTGATTCCCTCTCAGAAGCTCCTCTTCATCAGAGCGGTTCTGGACACGGTGCAGTTTCAGGTCTATCCTCCCGAACAGCGAGTCTAGGATATTCGGGCTATGATTCTGATCTTTCAGCCCTTGCCCTGGGTTTCAGTCAGAATGATCCTGAGGCTGCTGGGCCTCATGGCCTCCTGCATCCTGCTGACCAATCATGCCAGATGGCATATGCGGGATCTGCAGTTGGACCTGAAGTTCCAGTGGGCGCAGCATCGGGGGAATTCGGTCCAACTACGTCCAGATCTCGGAGGGCACTGCTCAACAACTGCAATGGTGGCTCACGAACCAGGACTGGGTCAGTGGCAGGTCCCTCTCCCCTCCCCAACCCGACCACACTGTGGCGATGGATACCTCCCTTCTGGGATGGGGCGGCCACATGGAAGAGGCAGAGATCAGAGGCCTCTGGTCTCCTGCGGAGTCCGGGCTTCACATCAACCTTCTTGAGCTCCGGGCGATAAGTCTTAAACTGAAGGCATTCCTTCCCTCTGTCCGGGGAAGAGTAGTGCAGTTGTTCACGGACAACACCAGCGCCATGTGGTATTGCAACAAACAGGGCGGGGCGGGGCGGGGTCCTGGACCCTATGTCAGGAGGCCCTTCGCCTCTGGACATGGCTGGAACATCAAGGCATTTCCTTGGTGGTTCAACACCTGGCAGGTTCTCTGATCGCCAGGGCGGACGAACTCAGCCGCAGGTGCATGATGGCTCACGAATGGCATCTTCACTCGTAGGTGGTGCAAGCTTTCTTTCAACAGTGGGGAGAGCCTTGGTTAGATCTATTCGCCACCGAAGGGAACGTGCAATGTCAGCAATTCTGCACGTTGGAATTTCCAAAGCGGCACTCACTTGGCGACGCTTTTCGTCGCGAGTGGAGTTGTGGTCTGTTCTACGCCTTTCCGCCTATACCACTTCTGCCCAGATTGCTGAAGAAGCTCATGTGCGACTGGGCCCAAGTTTTTCTTGTGGCTCCGGATTGGGCACGAAGAGTCTGGTATCCCGAGCTACACAACATGGCCATCGATCCGCAGCAGCAGGGGACGGTCCTCCACCCGAACCTGTCCAGTCTCCACCTCTTTGCGTGGAGATTGAGTGGCGGCAGTTGACATCTTTCGACCTACCTCCCGAAGTTTGTGACGTAATCTTGGCAGCCAGGCGTCCCTCCACTAAGACGGTATACGCCTGCAGGTGGAACAAATTTGTGGGATGGTGCACAGCAAAGGCTGTGGATCCCCTTTCTGCCCCTCTCTCTGAAGTACTCTTGTTCCTTCTCTCTTTAGCCCAGCATGGCTCTGCTCTGGGCACTATCAAGGGCTACCTTTCAGCCATCTCTGCATTCCTTCGGCTGCCAGATCAGCCTTCTCTTTTCACGTCCCCGGTAGTTAACCGTTTCTTGAAAGGCTTAATGCATCTCTTTCCTCCATTTCCTTTCGTTATGCCTCAGTGGGACTTCAATCTTGTACTGACTTGCTTAATGTGCGCTCCCTTTGAGCCGCTTCATAACTGTTCTTTACGTCTCTTAACTCTTAAGACTGCTTTCCTGGTAGCCATCCCTTCTGCTTCTTGTCTGTTCATCCAGACAAGGTGGTTCTCTGGACCCGTCCATCCTTTCTTCCTAAGGTGGTCACTGCCTTCCACATGGGGCAGACCATTACTTTGCCCACCTTATTTATGTCTCCCCATCCTTCAAAGGAAGAAGAGAGGCTCCACCGTCTGGACCCAAAACGTGTGCTCTCCTTTTATTTGAATCGCACAAAACAGTTCCGGGTGGATGATCAACTTTTTGTTGGCTACGTGGGTGCAAAGCAGGGTCGGGCCGTACACAAACGCACCATTTCTCAATGGGTTGTGTTGTGTATTAAGGCTTGTTACTCTGTAGCTAAAAAGGAGCCTCTAGTGGGGCTACTCGCTCACTTGACCAGGGCGACGGCAGCCACTACTGCCTTGGGAAGAGGAGTGCCTCTGAATGACATCTGTCAGGTGGCCACGTGGGCATCGCTGCACACGTTCACCAAACACTACTGCCTGGACAGCCAAGTCCGGAGAGACGGCTTCTTTGGACGTTCTGTTCTCCAGGACTTTCTGTTGTGATCTCGGTTCGCAGACCCACCACCGGGGTTCGTATTGCTGGGGTATCTATTCTCAGGTAAGGAATCTGTAACTAACGTGTTTCTTTCACATGCACAAGTTACTTACCTTCGGTAACGATATATCTGTAAGAAACATTAGTTAGTTATTGATGCCTTACCACCCCACCCATCCTTCCCGTTCTGAGAACTGATTTCTAGGGTTAAGGACATCCTTTCAGGGCCGTAGTTTTGTGCACCAATGGTCAGTGTCATGCATAGCTCTGCGTTTCTGGTGCGGAAAGTTGTATACAGAACTGACGTCAGCGCGCAAGGGCGGCATCTAAGTAGCTGCAGCGACATCATTCCAACAACCACGATGCCGACGACGGACGCGGAGCCGACTGACACCACCATCCGACTCGCAGAGGTACTGCTGACGAAAAAACTTTCTGGATCTAGTCTGACGCCTGGGGGTAATTCTAAGGTAAGGAATCTATAACTAACTAATGTTTCTTACAGATATATCGTTACCGAAGGTAAGAAACTTGTGCACCTGCACCAGTGAAGCCAGGTGCATAGATAGGGGGTGAAGTGACTTCAGAACCTCCTGTAGACGGCAATGGAAGAAGGGCCTCTGGAGAAGTCTCTGAAGATGTCTGGTGGAATCCAAGGATGGATTCTTGAAGAGGAGAACCTGCCACAGAGTGGAAATAGTTTATGCCACTTGGAGATGACCAGGAGTCCTGGAAGTACAGTACCCATCCTTGGCAGGGAGCTCAGGAGTGCTGACAAGGATGTTGTCTCTCCTGCCATGGCACCAGGCAACGCTGAGGAAGACCAGGAGCTGTGCACAAACTGTACACTGTTGGATGTCAGTGTTCAGGTAGTCGGTGTCCAATGGGAGCAGCAACAAACCTTGGTAGCCGCAACTGGTGTGGAAGACAAAAAGATACAATTGTTGGGACCAGCAAGGTCCAAGGGACTCACTAAGCGCAGGAGAGTCAGAGCAGGCCCAACCAAGCAGGGGAACCCACCAACGCAGAAGAAGACCCTCGAGAGGACCCACAGGCTGGGGGAACAGGAGTCGCAAGAGGACCTCCGGCAGCACACTAAAGATGGAAGCCCACGGTGCACAGGATGCAGTGAGGATGCTGATCTGCAAGGGATGAGGTACTGGAGGCTGCAGCTTCTTGTTGCCCTAAGGTCTCTGGAGTGCAGAGCCAACAAGCCTTGACAATCGCAAGTCTATGTGGTGCACAGGGGTTTGGTCCCAGTGGCTCTGGCGAGGGATACTGTCCTCCAAATTGCAGGGAAGACAGGACAGGCCTCTGGAGAGCTGCAGAACCACCACCTGTGTACCTGGGCCTGAGGAAGTCCATAGGATGACAGGAGCAGCAGACCAGTGTAGGAAGCTGGCTCTGTATATACTATACCAAAGTAAGGTATAGTGTGCACAGATCGCCAGAGGTATAGCAGAAGCTAAATTAGATAATCATTAACAGCTAGCTTTGTGGTAATGTGGTCGAGCAGTTAGGCTTATCATGAGGGTGTGTTAAGCATTTATTGTATTCACTCAATCAAGACTGTTAGCACACACTCGGAGACAGAATCCAGACCAATAAGGTAAGTATAAAAAAGGTATACTTATGTTTTATTTCTAGAACCAAGCAGGACTTGGCACAGGTAAGTAGGATATGCTTTCAAATGCAAAACTTTACAAGGAAATGCAATTGTGATTGTAATGGAGTTCGTTACAGGTTTGTATTTGCTTTTAAAACAGTTAAAAACGTATAGAAATTACTTTAGATTACTTTTTAGTTACTTGTTCGACTCAGCGTGATATGCCTAGAAATATCACCGTGGGTCTTACAAAACACCAATAAGTACAGCAGTTTGTGGTTCAAGGAAAGTTACTTTGGTTTTCATACAAAAACACTTTTTTGGAACAATAATCTTAACATCGGTTCCTATGGGGGAAAAGAAGGTTATCGGTTTGCAAGTAAGTACACGTCCTGCCAGGATAGCTTTTGGGGGTTAGAACCAAAGTTCCCCCAAGGTTCAGTTAGGCACTCAAATTGCACCACCAACGACACTAGGGCAGCCGGGTGCAGAGTGCTGGGGGCATTGTGAGCCAATGGGGCTAAGGGGCAGTCGGTTAGGGGCTGCTTACGAGCAGGCCACTTGGATGTGGGAGCTAAGCTCAGCACTGCAGGGACCTACAGTCAGCACAGGAATTCCACCACCAGCGGCATGGAGGCGGCTGGATGCAGAGTGCCAAGGAGACATCAGGAGCCCTGTGATTCACAAGGGAGATCTTCGGTTCGAAGAAAATGTTGCAGGCTCAGGCAAGGAGGTTTCCTTAAGGCAACCACCAGCCGGCGAGGTAAGTTGGGTTCTTGTGGGATGCCTAGACACCGTCAGTTAGGAATCTCTGGGTCATGGGGCATCTGGTGCAGGGGTGTCTTTAGGCGTCTGATTTTACCTGCTCCGGTCGCAGTCGGGGGGGACCCTTTAAGTTGAGGCTGCAGGCACCGGTTTGAAGCTCGAGGTAGGCCAGGGATCACCAGATCCCAGGTCAGGATCGCCGGGGAGACCTCCTTGTGGTGTTGGGCCACTCGAACTCGGGCCGTGGGCGTTGGGTGCAGAAGTGCGGAGCCTCCTGGATCCGGGTTCTGTGTTGGAGTCTTTGGTTGAGCAAATCAGGTGCTCACTGGAGACAGAGTCTGTTGGTTGAAAGCAGGGCAGGTCCTCCTGGTTCTGGATGGCTGCTGGACACGCTGGGGTTTCACTCTGAGCAGGTTGGAGTCGGGACAGACCGGTACAGCTGTGGCCAAAGAAGCAGTTGGTGTCCTCTTCTTCTTCCTGGGTCAAGAGTTGAATGACTTTATTCTAAAGCTTTATTGGAGTCCTTAGCAACGATACCATTGCTCGATTTGGACTTTTGGCTTGCGGTGGTTTGTCTTGGCCTTTGCTACTTGTAACACAAATTACCAGATGATGTTTCCCCTCGTTTGTGCATAAATAGAACTTTTTGTTCACTCTTCTAATCAGTAACCCTCCCTTGATCCTTGATGATGTCAGGGGCCTTAATATTGGATGTAATTAAATTGTGCTACAATATATTATGCTCTAAGGGTTTTGTTGTGGCCTCCATTCATATAGTTGGAAAAATATTCTGTAATAAGAGGCTGGTGGTAAATTATCTGGTTTTGAGGACTTGTTTTGCTGGAATCTGTTTGTCAATATATAGCATATTCTTCTCTAGGATGTTTGATTTGGAATGGACCTCTAATAGGAAAAGGATTATTTGCAAGATTTCCTGGGATGTCTTCAGGGTTATTTACCTGATTTCTTCCCTTTCAAAACACGTCTAGTGGGTGATGTGTGTATTCTTGCACTAGGTGCCATCTTTACCACTCAGGAGATCCCCATGACCTTCTTTTTTTTTTTAAAAACCTTTATTCAATTTATCCGGAACACAGCTATTCAGCCGACAGCCCGGAGGTTCGGCAGCATAGGTGAAGCAACATAGAAATGCATTCGCACTGAACCAACAGGAGAATTGTAACGCCCTGAACGTCTCAGGATCGTTTAACAGACACGATAATGAGAACGCAACCACTTGTGAAGGTTTAGTTATTTTAATGAAGGCAAAAATAATACAAGGAATAAACAAAGGTTATAGTCACTGGAATCCTCCAGGCTAAGTACGTTACCAGCCCACAGCACGGATGGTCCTAACCGTCCTCTGCATATACGCCGATCCCGGCGTATGCCAACAGAGGGCAGAAATGAAATGGCCGACAATGCCAATCGGTAGGCTGTGAGGGGCACGAAGAGTGTTGGGGAGAATCGAGGAGTCAGGGAAACACCCAGCCGGGGTCTCTACCTGAAGGGAGCAGCCGCTCAACCTCTTCCTCAGGCTGCACCGGGACGCGGAGTCACCTCCTGGTGATGCGTCACCGATACCCCAATCACAAGCAAAGAAGACTGAACCGAGAGCAGCCGCTCGATCGATCCCGTGGACTTCCGGGCCTGTAACGCGGCAAACACCTCCTGGTGTGCGTTACAGCTGGCAGTCCCTGTATCTCTGGTCGGGCTGGGAGTTACGACTCCAACCAGCAAAAGCGCCACTGCGCTTGGACTCAGCCGAGTCAAAAAGCGAAGCTCAATGGTTATCCGGTAGAGCTTCCGGGTCCTTCACAGGTGACGATGGGGCAAGACACGGCCCAGGGAGTAACGACTCGACCTACCTCCGTTCTTGCCTTACTGGAGCACCACTCCGGAACACTGCTCTTCACTAAGCAGGTACGTCGGTGTAAACACAATATCCGACAGCGTTGTACCTCCCGGTTCCTCCCTTTATAGGGCGTGTTTTCCTTGAGTTATGTAACAGCTCTCCTGTTTACATAAGGGCGTGTTTTCCTCCCCTCGCATGACAGGAATTCTTGACAGTACATCCTCCCTCTCAGCGGCTCCCCCCGGGTCCAGCGCTGGCAGGAAAACGCCGATGGAACAAGGAGACCAAGCGCGGAGCATGAACCCCTTCAGCCGGTTCCCATGACTGCTCCTCCGGGCCATAGCCTTTCCACGCAACCAGGTACCACAGCTTCCCCCTGCGCCATTTGGACGCCCGTATGCCCGACACTTCATACTCCACCTCCGACTCCACGCATACCGGCCTAGGTGTCCCAGACGGCTTGGAGGGTGCTGGTTTGAATAATGATACATGAAAGACAGGGTGTATCCGCAATGACTGGGGCAAGCACACCTTCACGTTCACGGGACCCATACACTTGGTAATTCGATAGGGGCTCATGTACTTGGGATGGAACACACTGTTCTTTCGAAACCTCATGTTTCTTGTGGATATCCAGACGTAGTCTCCAGTGCGGTACAGTGGCCCGGGCCGTCTCTTCCTGTCTGCCGCAGCCTTGTATCTTCTCTTGGCCTCTATTAGGACAGCCCTTGAGCGCATCAACGTGTCTTTTATGTGTGCCACCCTGTCCGCTGTGGCGGGAATCCTGTCCTCTCTGAACGGATGTAGAAATGGCAAGAACCTGGGATGTTGGCCATAGTTGCTATAGAACGGAGATGACTGTGTGGAGCTGTGAGTGGCGTTGTTATAGGCTATCTCTGCAACCCATAGCAAGTCGACCCATTCTTCCCTGCCCTGGTACACAAAACATCGCAGATACTGTTTGAGCGTTTGGTTCAGACGCTCGGTTTGGCCGTCCGTTTGAGGGTGGTAGCTGGTGGACAGGGCGGTCTTAACATGCAGCGCAGTGCACCAAGTCTTCCAGAATTGCGCAGTAAACTGCGACCCCCGGTCCGACACGATCACCCCAGGTAATCCATGCAGTCGTACCACATTCTTTAGGAGTAGTGACGCCAATTCCCCGGCCGTAGGGACTCTCTTGCCGGGGATGAAGTGCCCCATTTTCGTCAAGTAATCCACCACCACCAGTATTGCCGTCATCCCCTGGTCTACCGGTAGGCCCACCACGAAGTCCAGTGATATGCTATCCCATGGTCTATCCGGGGTCGGAAGTGGATGTAAGAGCCCTTGGGTTCGGCCATGGTCGGCCTTCATGGTAGCACACGTAGGACACTCCTGTCCCCACCTCCTGACATCCACTCTCATGGTTGGCCACCAGAAATGCCGTCCCATGCTAGCCACCGTTTTTTCAAAGCCCAAATGACCTGCGCATGGAGAGTCATGGCACCAGATGAATGCTTGTTTCCTTAGCCTAGGCATGGGTATCAATAGGCACCTGCCCTTCAGGGGTATCCCGTCCTTCAGCTGCCATTCTCTGTGACTGAGGAGCCACCTCCGCCATGCGAATGACCTGATCCCTCTTTTTATTCCCCTCAGGAAAGTATCCGGTTGGATAACCCCCAATACCATCCTCAGGGAAATGATGGAATGCTCGGTCGCAGGCAATGGTTCCTTAACTGCAGATTGACGGGACAGGGCGTCCGCCTTCCGGTTTTCCGTCCCCGGCCGATATGTGATGCGGAAGTTGAACCCCGCAAAGAAGATCATCCACCACAGCTGTCTGGGAGAAAGGTGTCTTGTGGCCGTCATGAACTGTAGGTTCCGATGGTCCGTGTACACCGATACCACATGTCTTGCCCCCATCAACCAATGCCTCCATTCGGTAAAGGCGTCCTTGATTGCGAGAAGCTCCTTCTCCGCAATATGGTAGTTGCGTTCGGCGTCGTTGAGTTTGCGGGACATGTACGCAACGGGATGAAGCACCCCTGTGTCGTGGTTGCGTTGGGACAAGATAGCCCCCAGCGCCACATCCGATGCGTCCGCTTCCACCACGTAGGGTAGATCCGGATCGGGGTGAGCCAACACCGGCGCCTTACCAAAGGCGCTTTTCAGGGCCTCAAAGGCTTTGTTCGCTTCAGGGGACCAGACAAACTCCTTGGACTTCCTCAGTAGCTGTGTGATTGGGGCCACCAATCCTGAAAATCCATCTATAAACCGCCTGTAAAAGTTGGCGAAGCCAATGAAACTTTGGACGTCCTTCACGCTTTGGGGCACCGGCCATTCTTTCACCGCCTTGATCTTTCGTTCTGCCATCTCCTGTCCCTCTGGACTCAGCATCACTCCGAGGAATTCCACGGATGTGACGTGGAAGTCGCACTTGCTGAGTTTACAAAACAGCATGTTTTCCCTCAGCTTTTGGAGCACAGCTTTGACGTGGTGTACGTGCTCCTCCACACTGGACGAATAGATGAGGATGTCGTCGATATATACGACCACGTAGATATCCAACTCCTCTCTGAATACCTCATTCAAAAAGTACTGAAAGGCTGCCGGGGCGTTGCACAGACCGAACGGCATGACGAGGTACTCAAAAAGGCCAAACCTGGTCTTAAAGGCGGTCTTCCACTCGTCTCCGTCCCTCATGCGCACCAGATGGTATGCCCCTTTCAAATCCAACTTGGTGTAGATACGAGCTTTCTTGACCTGTTCTAGAAGTACACTGATGAGAGGCAAGAGGTACCGATTCTTTACGGTTATCGCATTCAATGCCCTAAAGTCCACACAGGCTCTCAGCTCCCCATTAGCCTTCGGGATGAAGAAGAGTGGCGAGGCGGCCGGAGACTTGGACGGTCGGATATTTTGTAACGCCCTGAACGTCTCAGGATCGTTTAACAGACACGATAATGAGAACGCAACCACTTGTGAAGGTTTAGTTATTTTAATGAAGGCAAAAATAATACAAGGAATAAACAAAGGTTATAGTCACTGGAATCCTCCAGGCTAAGTACGTTACCAGCCCACAGCACGGATGGTCCTAACCGTCCTCTGCATATACGCCGATCCCGGCGTATGCCAACAGAGGGCAGAAATGAAATGGCCGACAATGCCAATCGGTAGGCTGTGAGGGGCACGAAGAGTGTTGGGGAGAATCGAGGAGTCAGGGAAACACCCAGCCGGGGTCTCTACCTGAAGGGAGCAGCCGCTCAACCTCTTCCTCAGACTGCACCGGGACGCGGAGTCACCTCCTGGTGATGCGTCACCGATACCCCAATCACAAGCAAAGAAGACTGAACCGAGAGCAGCCGCTCGATCGATCCCGTGGACTTCCGAGTCTGTAACGCGGCAAACACCTCCTGGTGTGCGTTACAGCTGGCAGTCCCTGTATCTCTGGTCGGGCTGGGAGTTACGACTCCAACCAGCAAAAGCGCCACTGCGCTTGGACTCAGCCGAGTCAAAAAGCGAAGCTCAATGGTTATCCGGTAGAGCTTCCGGGTCCTTCACAGGTGACGATGGGGCAAGACAGGGCCCAGGGAGTAACGACTCGACCTACCTCCGTTCTTGCCTTACTGGAGCACCACTCCGGAACACTGCTCTTCACTAAGCAGGTACGTCGGTGTAAACACAATATCCGACAGCGTTGTACCTCCCGGTTCCTCCCTTTATAGGGCGTGTTTTCCTTGAGTTATGTAACAGCTCTCCTGTTTACATAAGGGCGTGTTTTCCTCCCCTCGCATGACAGGAATTCTTGACAAGAATCAAATAAAAGGTTCAATTTTAAAAGAAACACCAACACAAACCAAACCCTTGCAAGGCGTTAAGCTTCGAGTGCACATGAGGGGTGCCCATCAGGGGGAGTTCGTCCCATTCGTCTACCAGAGACAACACTATAATGAGGGGAGGGAGGGGGAAAGCAGAGACCCACAATAGGCAATCAGTCATCCACAATGCGTATATAGCCGGAAAGAATGTCAAGGGGAAAGCTGCTCCTCTGGCTGATCCAGGTCAGGGGGCAGACATATGTCCCCTCTATAGTGGTTCCATCGCCCCCATACTGCATGCCATTTCCGCGGGCGTCCTCTAGCACAATACACTGTCTTTTCCCTGAGCATGCACCAGTCCATATTTTCCTTCCACGCTGCCAGCGCGGGAGGCACTGCCGAGCCCCACAGGCGCGCAATATCCCGCTTAGCCACCATGTTCCCCAGGGTCACCCACTGAGTCTGTGCGTCATCAAGATCGGTAGGACCCCAGACGTTCAAGAGACAACACCGCGCCTCCGGTTGCATGACAATGCCCGTCACCTCCCCCATCACTGCATGGACTCGCCTCCAAAACTCCACAATCACGCCGCATTCCCAGATGATATGTAGGAAGGTGCCCACCATGCCACAGCCTCGCTTACATAAACCCTCCTCCGAAAAACCCATACGGACCAGCCTAGGACCTGTCACGTAGACTCGATGAAGTATTTTGAGCTGCACCAGCCGCAGACGCGACGGAATCGCAACCTCCTTAGGAGAGGAAACTGCATATTGCCAGTCCTCATCATCCAGTTCGAGGCCGTCCCTAGTCCATTGATCCCGCAACCCACGAAGAAGGTCAGCCCGGACATTAATCAGCTTCTTATAGATGAGAGAGATCGTGCTCTCCGGCATATGGCCATCCAGAATTCGGTCCTCCAATGGAGAGGACGCAGGCACCTTCTCACCTTCTACAAGGACCGACCGCAAGGCGTGACGCACCTGGGCATAGCGGAAAAACTCAGTGCTCCCCAACTCATACTCCTTCTGCAGCTCCTCAAAGGACTTCACCTCGCCCCGAGCCAGCAAGTCTCCCACCCTTGAGATACCGATCAAATCCCATTTCTCAAACCCTTTTGTATGCCAAAGCTTCCCCAGGATATCCGAGTCAAATAGCGGGGTAGCAAGGGTAAGTCTGCCCTTCCAACCCAGGGAGTCCGTCGCCAACTTCCACACCCGCACCGCCACCCCAGTGGGCCCCGTAAGGGACAAGTCCAACGACTTCGAGTACAAGGCCCTGTGGTAATTACCGCCACGCAGTAGCCACCGATCCATAGCGAAGCTGGGGCTCGACGCCGAGCCATAGACGCCATGATTAATCGCGCACAACTGGGTAGCCCAGTAGTATCTGCGAATGTCCGAAAGCGCAATACCACCATCGTACCACGGAAGCGTCAACTTAGCGATCGCTATGCGTGGTCGCCCATCCCACAATAGCGAGCGTTGGAGGCTCTCGACCTCTCTTAAATAACTAGTCGGGACCCAGTCAAGAGTATTCTGCAATGCATAAAGGAATCGGGGAAGAGACATCATTTTAAACAATGCGGCGCGTCCGAGGAGAGAGAGCGGCAGCCTCCGCCATCCCGCCGCATCCCGCCGCAGACGCGCCAGGGGGGGGAGCAGATTCTTCTCATATCGCAGGATGGGGTCAGTGGAGATGTAAATCCCCAGATACCGGAAGCCCTGCTGGGCGATCTGGATCGAACAGTTTCGGGGGACAGGCGGAACATCGCCACACAGTACATACAGATATGACTTTCCCCAGTTGATAACAAGGCCCGAGTTCCTACCAAAGGAAGTCAAGACGTCGCAAACCACTATGAGAGACTTCTGAGGCGAGGTATAATAGGATGTCGTCGGCGTAAAGTGAGATACGATCCTCATAGTCGGGCGACCATCGGAGGCCACGTATACTCGGATGCCATTGTATCCATGCTGCAAGCGGTTCAAGAGCAAGGGCGAACAACAAAGGCGACAGGGGGCACCCCTGCCGGGTGCCTCTCCCAAGCTTAAACGGCCTGGAAGCCCTCCTGTTTACCACAACACTAGCAAGGGGACCCTCATAAAGCAACCTCACCCAGTCAACAAATCCGGGTCCAAAGCCGAACTTGGCTAGTACCGCCCACAGGTATGCCCACTCCACCGTGAAAAAACGCCATCGTGGCGTCAAGAGACGCCACTATAGCCGGCTCCCGCAGCGTGTCCACCCTAGCAATCACACCATGGAGGCGCCTAAGGTTCAAAGCAGTGTTGCGATGAGGAATGAAGCCCGATTGGTCCGGGTGGATCAAGTCCTCAAGCACCCGGACCAAGCGGTTCGCCAGGACCTTAGCGAGGATTTTCGGCTCAGCGTTAAGAAGCGATATCGGCCGATAGGAACTACACTTGTCCCGAGGCTTACCGTTCTTATGTATCACCACTATGGTTGCCAGTCGTTGATCAAGCGGCAGATATCTGTTCACCAGCGCCTCCACGAACATGGCGCGCAGGTGAGGAGCGATCTTATCCGGACAAAGCTTGTACAATTCGATAGGCAAACCATTCGGACCGGAGGCCTTACCCGAGTTCAACGCCCGAATAGCACCCGCCACTTCATCAACCGTTATATCACCATCCAGGTCGTCCCTATCTACGTCAGAGAGGCAGGGCAGAGCAATATCACGCAAGAGGTCACACGAGTCCGCAGTCGGCCTGTCCGAAACCGAGGTGTACACTACGCGGAAATAATCCGAGAAACACTGGACTATACCGTCGGGGTCAGTAACAACCGCTCCCTCCTCCGTCGTTAACTCCGGCACCACTCTATTGACCCGCTCTTTTTTGTCCAACCAAGCTAGCAGTTTCCCGGCCTTATCCCCAACATCATACAGACGGCCCTGCTGCTCCCTGCTAAGGGTCTTGGCAGCATTCTCCGCCAAATCCCTGTACTCCGACTGCTTCAAACTCAGATTATGCAGCGTATCCGCTGCCACCCCCTCCTCTAGGGTCTCTTCTAAAGCCGCAATCTCATCCTCAATCTGCACCACCTCGGCGTCCGTCCGTCGCTTGGCGGCCACCACCAGTGAGAGGGCCTCCCCTCTCAAAACGGTCTTAAACGCCTCCCACAGAGACACCGCCGAATCAACCGAATCCTGATTGTCCCGGAAATAGTGATCAACTGCCTTCAGCAGTGCCCTGCGCGTCTTGGGGTCACGAAAGTACCAGGGGTTAATGGGAGCAACCCTACCCCCTCCCACCCGGCCAATATCAAAACGGACCCACACCGGAGAGTGGTCAGATATGCCGCGTGCCATATGCCTAGCCTCAGAAACCTGCGAGGCATTCGCAGCCAGGGTGAGCACATAATCAATCCGGGAAAGACTCCCATGCGCCCCGGAGTGAAAGGTATACTGACTCTGAGCGGGGTGTAGGAGCCTCCAGCAGTCCACAAAGCCAAAAGTGTCCATGAAATCAGGAAGCCACTTCTTAGCCCCCCCGGTATCCCTGGGCGGGTGCCTATCGAGCAGCCCAGAACCAACAGCATTGAAATCTCACCCCACCACCAACAGTCCCTCAGGGAGTTCCAACAAGGCTCTGCCCAGATCCGCGAACGTGGAGGCCTGCAGGGCCGGAGGAACATACACAGAAACCAATACCAACTTTCTACCCTCCCACCTCCCCGCCACAGCTACAAACCGCCCCCTATCGTCAACAATGGTGGAATCAACCTCCAGTGGCAGTGAGGCTCGCACAAGTATGCCCGCACCCCTGGAGCCCGATGAAAAGCCCGAGTGGGCAATGAATTTGTAGCCCTTTCTATTGAGTGCATAGCACATATTGCCTATAAGATGTGTTTCCTGCAATAGGGCAACGTCAGGCGAGGCCCGTTTCAGGAATTGTAAGACGATCCCCCGCTTAATACGATCACCCAAGCCATTAACATTCCAGCTAATGATATTGAGGCCCCTACCCCCCATCCCCAAACACCAGGAGACCTTCACCCCCCCTGAAAAACCACCCCCAAACCATCCTGACAACAATTACTACACCTTGCAAGAAAAACCCCCCCAACAACCACCCCAACACCCCATGTCCACCCCCCTCCCTGCACCCCTGCGTCAGCTTACAAAGCCCCCCCAACTTGCAGTGTGCCTGTCGCCCTATCAAAAACAAATCTACAAAAAGAACCCCAAGGGAGGAAAGAACTCCGAACGGCCCTCCGCCACCCCCTCATTACTGCAGTTAGCCACAAGTCATTGTCCGGGGCAAAAATAAATGGACCCAACACACGAGGCATCACTCATGCTCAGCCCGGTCACTGTCCTTTCCCGTGGTACAGTCCCCGCTGGTCCGCCTCCGTGGCAGAGCGTCCAACCACTCTCCGGCCATTTCAGGCGAGTCGAAGAAGAAAGTCCGATCCTTATACACCACACGAAGTCTGGCAGGGAGAAGCATAGCGTATTTTAAATCCATCTCCCTAAGGCGTCTCTTAACCCCCAGGAAAGACTGCCTTTGCTTTTGCACCATCTGGGTGAAGTCAGGATAGAAGTTCACAGAGGCGTTCTGAAAAGGAACCGGGCCCGCCACCCTCGACGCTTGCAGGATAGCGTCCCGATCTCGAAAATGAAAAATCCGGGCGACAATCGGCCTTGGGGGAGCTCCCACCTTAGGCCTCCCGCCAGGTACCCTGTGAGCACGTTCTACTGCAAAAAACTTTCCAAGGCCCTTAGGCCCAAGATGGTTCACAACCAAGTCTTCGACAAGGAGGTCCACTGAGCGCTCCTCCGAGGATTCCGGGACTCCAGTAATGCGCACGTTGTTGCGCCTGGCCCGACCTTCAAATTCCTCCAGCCGACGGGCAGAGAGATCACTAGCAGTCCGCAGCTTCTCGACCTCCGCTTGCAGTCCCAAAACATCATCCGCAAGGCCAGTAGTCTTGAGGTCCAGGGACTTGACCCGCTCATTGGTTTTTGCCAAATCCGCGCGGATCAAGTTAACATCGACCAAAATAGTATCCACTTTTTGTGCCAAGGCATCAAACTGTCGCCCGATCGATGTTTGCATCCCCTCTATAGCCCCCATAACATCCTGCAACGACAGCTCCGAGGCCGGGGCCGGGTCAGCTTTCTGTACTTCCAGCGATTGTCCCGATCCACCAGGGGACCCCTTCTGCTGGGCATAGCGATCCATATTGTTGGACTGGGTATAACCTCCCCGCCTGGTTGTCTTGAGTTTCGGCTTGTCAGCCTCTGCTTTGGCCGACATTGCAGGCTCGAGGTAGACAATTACGGAGAAACGTCCCTCACCCAGTTAGCCGAGACAGGTCAGACCGTCACTCAACGACCAAGGCGGGCACGAGTCCTCCAGATGTCCGTGGAGCCTCAGGATGCGCTCTCAGGCCGGAGCCAACCCAGGGCTAGAAAGTGAAAGCCCTTCACACCCCGCTGGCCCGCTGTTGTTCAATTAGAGGCCGGGCATCTTGCCAACGCGAGCCCCTGGCATCCCTCGGATGTAGGCCTCAATCCGCCATCGTCCACAACTCCGGTCCCCGGCGGGCGATTTTGGCCCGGACAGCGTCAATCGTCCCCACGATGACTCATCTGCAAGATACCGTGCATAGATGACAGGATGAAGAACAGGATAATTGACGGAGGGCGCGAGGGTCCCGGGAGCTCAAAGCTCACGCAGCCATCTTGGTC
Organism: Triturus cristatus; assembly: GCF_964204655.1. Taxonomy (NCBI): domain Eukaryota; kingdom Metazoa; phylum Chordata; class Amphibia; order Caudata; family Salamandridae; genus Triturus; species Triturus cristatus. Next base: position 461,592,634 of record NC_140582.1, on the reverse strand, counting down.
ACGCGCTAGGCTCCTCCCCCCATGACCTTCTTGATTGTGCAATTTAAACAAATTCAAGTGTCTCTGTCGGGGCAGTTCTCCACCAAACTCAGAGCCCTTCTGAAGTTTTTCTTGCAAGTGAAACACATGAACTTAGTCTTCTGGGCATTCACTTCCAGTCTGTGCATGTCGCAAAAGGGTTTGGAGTCCATAAGATGGTTTTTTAAATAAGCGCAGTATCATTGGCAAAGAGTAAGGCCAGGATCCTCTCACCAGCTAGTCTTGGGGTGTCATTTTCACAACCAAACACAAAATTAATCCACCATTGATGAAGAGAAGAAACATAGAAGGTGTACGAGGCTGGCTTAATATATGGTGCACACTTAAATAAGTGAAGCACCTTGCACTAATCCAGGCAACCCTTATGGTGATTTTAGTGGTATTAGACAATCTTATAAAGCTCTCTAAGTGGTGGCTGTGGAGAGCCTTATCCAGAAGGAGTGTTAAGCAGCTTGTTTTACCAGATCTAATCACGTAGTGTAGGTTAAATTAAAAAGAACCACACAGTGTATATATAAAAGAAATTCTATTTATTATACAACACTCACTAATAAATTGGTATATCTCCTACCCAGAGATATAAACACAATTACACAATAATACTTCAATTGCAAATAGATAAGTAAGCACAATACAGTGGTCTCCGGGGGAAACCAAACCATGTACTAAGAAAGTGAAATGCAAACTGTAACCAAAGTCGGGACTTTGACCAGGAGACCCAGAAGAGCTGAGGAAACCAGGGACCATCCAAAGTAAGTACCCGGGAACCCCACGGAGGCTGTGTGCAGAATGGAAACACAGCCGCGTACTCAATAGAAGTCAACGGGAAAGTCACAGTTGCAGTTTTGAAGAAGGAGGACCCTTCCCAGTGGACTCTGAAGAAACCCCATGGAAGACAGAAGGTTGGAGAGTCACCCCACCGGTGGATACCCCAGGAACCAGGATACCTACACCAGGGATGTAGGATGCATAGGTGCGAAGTGACGTGAGAAACCGCCATAGACCACAATAGAGGACTTCAGAAAAGATGCTGCTGACGAAGACTATGTAAGAGTCCAGTGGAATCCAAGGGAGGATTCTTTAAGAGGAGACCCTCCAAGCAGAGGGGATAGAGTCTATGCCACTCAGAGGTGACCAGGAGGCACGGACGAGCAGGGTTCAGGAGTTATTGGTGACCTTGTTGCTGCAGCTCTGAGGACCAGGCGACGCTGAGGAAGACCAGGAGCCATGCACAAGGTGTCCCATGTCGGAAGTCGAGAACCAGGGGTCGATGTCAGGCGGGAGCACCAACATGCCTTGGCAGCTGCAACAGGTGTGCAAAACGAAGAAGGAGTAACGTTGGGACCAGCAACGTCCAAGAGACTCCCCACAAGCAGGAGAGTCACAGCAGGCCCTGAGCAAGCAGGGGAGCGCACTTTAGCAGGAGAAGACCCTCAAGAGGACCCACAGGCCGAAGGCACAGGAGTCGCAAATAGACCTCGAGCATCTCACCAAACATGAAGGCCCACCGTGCAGAGGATGCAGTGAGGACGTGGTTCTTGGCAGAAAGAGATGCTGGAGGCTGTAGCTTCTTGTAGCCCGAAGATCTCTGGAGTGCAGAGCCAACAAGCCTTGGCATCTATAAGTCAATGGAGTGGACATGTGTTTGGTCCCAACGGTTCCGATGGGGGATACTGGCCTCAAAATTGCAGAGAGGATGGGTCAGGCCTCTAGGGAGTTGCAGAACCACCACCTGTGTTGCTGAACCTTTCGAAGTCAGTGGGACGTCAGGAGCAACGGACCGGTCAGCTTCGTTGCGGTGCCTGCAGATGCAGGGGAGTGACTCCTTCACTCCTAGGGAGATTACTTTGGATGTCGTTGATGCACACAGGTCCGTTGAAGAACCTGGAAGAAATACAGACACAGACGATGAAGACTTGCAGAACAGCGAGACCAGCAGCAGCAGGAGTCTTCCATTTTTTTTTTTAAATATCTTTATTGCATTTTATCTTTATTATTACATAAATCCATGTTTGCCACTGTGAATATAGATCAGCACATTTCTTACTTACGTTTTCGATATAGTTTGCACCTACAGTGCAGAATTCATTGTGCATTTATAAAGTATCATGGGCATCGATAGCCCGCACATGCTGTCATCTCCAATCGAGGGGCGGAGTGTGTCTACCAAATGCGCCTCTACATAACTGTGATGGTTTATGGGTAAGTATATCAACGTATACAGAAGCGCATTGTTAATACACAGCTGAACTTTGAAATTACAACATATAGTGCCGCACATCAGATATCTTTTTTCCTTTTTTTATTATATAACATTTTAACCACATCTAATAAAAACCAAAGAAAAGGGAAAAAAAAATCCAAAATAAGAGATATCGAATGTTTGAAAATATATGCAACTAGTATGCAGTGTCGTTGGAGTGTAATCTTGACTAGGCCTGCGTGTGGGGGCTGCTGTTCCTGCTGTATAGTCTGCTGTATGGATACTAGGATATCGCGCAGTAAGAGCCATGTCTATGTATTGATTTGTAAGGAATGCGAGGTCTGTGACTTAACCGACATCCAGTATTGAAGTGTCATGGGGCTGTAGCGTGTCTTCTACTTCTGGGTCACAGGTCAGGTACTAGTTCCAGTTCGTTGCATAGATGGCGTCTGCAATGCAGCATCAGAGCGTTTAAGGGTTCTGAGCATATCATCCCAGGTGTGCGCAATGGGATATTTTCGCAGCCCTGCTGTTTCTTCCCCGTGCAGGGTGGTGCTCTCTGCCTGCGCCCAGACTTCTAAGGATTTCACCCAATGCAATGCTTCCGGTGGGTCCCTGCACTTCCACCTCTTAGTTATCTGCCGTTTCGCTGTTATGAGGCCTAGGTCACGAAATCTGGAACTTACTTTGTTGGGTTTGGTACGTTTATAAAATCCCAGGATACAAACCTCCCATGTGGCGGGCACCTCAACATTAGTGCAATTGTAAGTGTGTCTAATATTATGTGCCAGTAGGGTAAGAGCAGGTGGCAAGACCATAGAATATGTAATAAGTCAGCACCTAGGAGACGGCATCTCGGGCATTCGGAAGTGTTGATGTCAAAATACTTGTTAATTTTATCTGGTGAGAGATACACCCTATGTAGTATATAGGTCTGGATAAGTTTAAATCGTGAATTGCGTGGTATGTGTGTGGCACTTGCTTGGACGCGTTCCCACTCCTTATCAGTCCAGGGACGGCCCCTATCCTCAGTCCAACACGTGCGGAGTCTCTGTAATGGTCGTAATATGTGGGTGAGCAGGGCTTGTACTAACCAGTGTATCACATGTGACCCCTCCCCCATTACATGTAAGTACTGCAACAACTGATGTGTCGGTGGCTCATTAGTTAAGTCTCCCCATGCTAGCGTCAATGTCCGTGTAATAGCTGCATACAGAAGGAACTGGGCCGCCGGTAAACCATTATCTGCCGTTAGTGTCGCAAAAGGTAATAGGGTACCATCTGCATATAAGTCCCCTAGCATCTCCACTCCCGCTTCGGACCAGGGCATCATTGCCTTATCATTCATTCATTCATTAAGACTTTATTCGGTTATAAAACAATGATAACCATAAAAGTACATAAAAAGACATATTATATCACATTTCATAATCCAAAATTCAAATTTCAAGTTTGAGCATTTCGTACTTCAGATAATTTCAAGTCAATAGTGATAAAATAAAATGAGTGTTAAAAGGCACATGGGCTCTAAAATACATTTAAAACAGTATCGATTTTCTTAAATGGAAAACATTTCTTAGAAATACAGAAACCGAGGCGACCGTGAATATATCCTCAAGTTTTTGTATAATCAAAAAGGCAGGTCGGCATTGTCTAAGATTCATATATTTTATGATTGGCTTAATCCACCTTTCCCTAGGTATAACATAATATTTACAAAAGAATAAAATATGAATGTCCGATTGGGAGGAAATGTTATCACAGGGGCATTTAATAATTCCAGCTGACCAATCATTCTTTACAGGAAAACTCACAGACCTAAAAAGAAACCCAAGTCTAAAACGTATCAGCAGGAACTTTTCATGTTCCGTCAACCGCAGGGTTAAGTATGGTTGGATATCCTGCGATATTAAAATCAATTGATGGGACATCACAGTTTTCTTTGTCAGTTCCGTTCGTTCTCTTAACTTCTCTAGGTACATAATACATAACCTTTTCAGTTCTTTCCTAGAGATCGTTGCCATAGACTCAGGATCATCATAAAATTCCGGGTGGTTAATGTGGCCGCAGAAGCTTTTAATATACTTCAGCCATTTTATTCGGTGCACATTCTCCAGATTTAGGGTATCCCTCAATATGAGGCGATTCAGATGACACTCAATTGTAGTCCAAACCCTATACCACAGGAGGACAGGTTGAATTCTAATGAGGTCCTCAATATATAACATACCAAGCTCAGCATGGACGTTAAAAGTGGATGTGCCGTCTGGAGTAGCTAAAAGAAATTTCAAAAAACTATTCTCTGTTAGCTGAATACTAGCTACATTTGAGTAACCCCAAATTCCTGCACCATAAGTTGCCACGGCCACACAACTGGATTTGTAAATACACAATAACTCTTTCAATTGTTTCTTACCCATCTTTTTACTAAAAAGTTTAAGGGCCATTATGGACTTAGTGAATTGCATGTTTCTCCCCTTAACTGCAGCATTCCACTGACCTGAGCATTCAAACATAATTCCTAAATAGGGGAAAGTAGAAATATGTTCTAATGGCTTAGACTCTATGAACATAACTTTTTTCCTCTGTTTAGTTTTGGTGCCACAATTCATGGAATAAGTTTTTGTACAGTTCACCCTCAGGTCCAAACTAGTCATAAAAGTGGAAAAGGAAGTAATCATAGTTTGCATTGCAACAGGGGTCCTTGCCATCAGAACGGCATCATCGGCATAAATTAAGGCCGGGATATGGCGTTTTATTGCCGATGGCATATCTGTGCAGTCCCTCAGCAAGACATCCTCAAGCCCATTGATGTAGATTGTAAATAAGAACGGAGCAAGGACGCATCCTTGCCTTATCACTTACAGTGTCTCTACCTCTGGGTGTCCCGACAAGCGGCAGTATTGGGGCATAGGGGATCGTGTCTTTTGTGCGTTGAAGGCTTCTCTTATAACACCTGTGAGCCAACTCAATATGCAGCTGCGTCGGGGGGGGGGGACTTTTGCCAGTGGATGAATCAATCTATAGATCTGGTTTTGCGGCCATAGTGACGTCTCGGGTGCCAAGTTCTTGCCGCGTAACCACTTTGTGACCCATTGCAACTGCGCAGCTAAGTAATATAGTTCCAGGTGGGGAACTGCTAAGCCTCCATTCTCTGGTGGCGCAAACAGTTTCTGTAGTGCTATCCTGGGCCGCCCTGCATTCCAAATTAGACCTCTGGTTAACCCCTCCAGTTCCCTAAAAAGTCGTACTGGGACATATACCGGAAGGTTTGCAAAATAGTACAATAGCCATGGCAGTACTATCATTTTAGTTAAAGTGATACGACTCATTACATTAAGCAGTAGAGTCTTCCAGAATTGCATCTGTGCCCTTACTGAGGAAATGGCATGCACCAAGTTGCCCTCTAGTATTTCTGCTGGAGACCTATAGATATATATGCCCAGGTATCGGAACGTGGTCGGATACCAAGCAAGCGCAATCTCGTTAAAAATTATATCCATCACAGCCACGTCCTCATTGAAAGAGTAGGCACCTGATTTAGCCCAATTCACCCTAAGGCCTGACACTTCTTCAAAGCTACGGAACAATGCAGATATCGCCGGCAGTATCGCATGCAAGTCTCTTATGTATAACAGCAGGTCATCAGCATATAGGGACACTGTATGAAGTCCGTCACTCAAGGGGATGCCCCAATCCGCGCCACCCCCTCGGAGGAGAGCCGCTAAAGGCTCCATGGCAAGGGAAAAGAGCAACGGGGACAAAGGGCACCCTTGCCTGGTTCCGCGCCTAACCCTGATTGTATCAGAGAGGAACCTACCCGTTCGAACCCGCACTGTAGGGCGTTGATACAGTAATTGCACCAGTTGTAAATATCCCTCACCTAACCCGTATTTACGCTGGACCGCCGCTAGATAGGGCCATTCCAGCGAATCAAAGGCCTTCTCCAGATCTAGTACTAAACAGCCAGACCGAGGCCAGTTCACCGTTGCGTACTTCTGAATTCTGAATAGTCTGCGAATATTTAGGGAGGTGCTCCTGGTTGGAACAAATCCGTTTTGGTCAGTGTGTACCAGAGTCGGCACAAACGGGGCTATTCGTTTAGCCAGGGTGGAAGCAAGGATTTTATAGTCCGTATTTAACAGAGCCAGCGGGCGGTAAGAGCCCAGGAGTTCAGGGCTTCTGCCCGGCTTTAAAAGAGAGATCAGCATTGCATCATTTTGAGTAGGTGTAAGCGTAGAGTGCTCTAGAGCCGCTTCATATACCCGTAGCAGTTCTGGTATTAATATATCTGAGTAGGCCTTGTAAAATTCAGCCGGCAGTCCGTCCGGACCCGGCGTTTTACCATTCGAGAGGGAATAAATACTATCCCTTATTTCCTCCGACAACAGAGGAGCACCCAGTTCCTCTTGTTGGTGTTCTGTCAGTTGTGGCAGTGTTATGGCAGAAAGAAAGTCCCGTATGTCTGCATCTGTAGCCATCAAAGAAGATCTGTACATCGTGGAATAGTGTTCCACAAAAGCGTGATGTATTTCACTCTGGGTATATACCATGACTCCCTGTGTATTGTGTATTAATGTCACAAGTGCAATGGCTGCTTCCTGCCATATCAGCCACGACGGCAACCTACCAGGTTTGTCCCCCATATGGTGGGTGCGTGCTGAGTGCGCTGCATAGTTTATATTGCAGAGTCGGTCCAGCAATCTGGAGAGTTCTTCTCTAACGTGCTCCAGAGGTCTAGCATTGCCCCCTAACGCTTCCCCCTCTCTTCGGAGCAGGTCAGTTTCAATGCGTGTGAGGTCTGTTTCCAACTGTCTCCGCATACCCGCCTATGCACCAAGGCAATCTCCCCTAATGACTACTTTAAACGCGTCCCATTCCCCCTGGGGCGTCTTAGCTGTATCAGTATTGTCTTCAAAATATTGGGTAATGTTGGCAGCTAGCAAGTTGCGAAATGATGCGTCCAATAGCAAATCTGGTTGTAATCGCCAGGTTGGAATTGGTGGGCGAGGGTGTTCCCATAGCATCTCTAAGATATGTGGGTTGTGATCAGAGTGTGTCCTGCCCAAATAGTAAATTGCTGATATATTGGGGAGCAGCGTTTCCAAGAGCATATAACGGTCTAATCGCACATGCAAATCGTGAGCACCAGAGTAATAGGAATATACCCTGTCATGGGGATGACGGTGTCTCCAGGCATCTCTTTAATGCCACTGTGTTGCCCAGTTAGTTAGTGCCTTCATGGCATGGTATGTGTTTGTACCTGGAAGGGGTGGAAAGGAACAGTCTAGTGATACGTCAAGTACACTATTGTAATCTCCCCCAAGTAACATGGGAACATCGTGCCATGTCGCCAGAATATGCGACATAGTGCCGAGGAAGGTAGCCTGCTCTGTGTTAGGAGCATAGAGGGATGCAATCACGATATGCCGGCCATCCAGCGTGCCCTTAACTACAACATACCTGCCCTCCGTATCTACCAATGACTTTATAATTGTAACTGGAACCCCTGGCCTCACCCATATCAGCGCGTCTCGCGCAAAAGCCGAATATCCTGTGGCATACAATTGACCACGCCAGCGGCGGTGCAAGCGTGGGATTTCTGTTTTGGCCAGGTGAGTCTCTTGCAGGAGAGCTATTTGTATATGATGCCGTTTGAGGAAGGAATATATCTGATACCTGCGTGATGGTGAATGCATGCCTCTCACATCCCACGTACCAATTTTAAAGGGAGACATAGACTTTACATCGCGCCAAACGTTCATGTGTCTGTAGCGGCCCAGCAGTCATGTACATTGCATATAACCTGGTATCACACAGCCGATCTAGCATGCTGACCTGTGGGATGTTACATTGCATACATTGACATACAGTAAATGATATCTCATAATAAAACCAAAACTAAAACATAATCATAGACAATTCCAAAAGGGCGAAGATGCAACTAGCAATCGTCCAAACTCTCAATGGAGATAACAGTCTAGACAATCTGGGGGGGTGAGCTGCGTTTTACGCTTTGTTAGCCTACAGTTTGTGTACCTAGCGTCCTAGAGGCTCCCCGTCAGCAGGCAAAATACCATGCAGCAGGAGTCTTCCATGATGCTGTCTCGGTCCCAGGCGAAGTCCAAGTGTCCAGCCCGTCGAAGAGTGATGTGGTTTTAGGCTTGAGTCTTGTCCCACGACGAATCTGAGGACCCACCCACAGGTAATGCCTTGAATACCCTAGGAAAGGGGTTAGAATGACAGTGGTCCCTCCCAGAGGAGGGGCTGGACAGAGGGGAGGAAACTCCCATGTCCTTTGTCCAGTTCCACGCCAGAGCAGGAGCCATTGGCTCCCTGAACTGGCTCGAATCGGAGTATGCAAGGAGGGCACCAAATGGGCCCTTCAAAGCAGTCTGGTGGTGCTTGCAAGCGCCCCCACCTCAATACTCCAAGTCCTGTGACAAGAAACCTATTGTTCTACCTTCCTCTGCTCGAGCTCCGCTGAGCAGCAGGAGGGCAGAATTGTGTCAGGTCGACAGCAGCCCTATCGTGCTGGCAGACCCTGGAAGGCTGTTACCAGTAGTACTGGGGGCATCCCAGAGGAGCACTGGGAGCTTCCCGTAGGATCCCCCCAGTGCATGGAATCATGCCTCCAACATTGGAATCGGTGTTAGGGTATGGTTCCAACATGTTTGATACCAAACATGTCCAGGTTCGGTACAGCCACAATAGCGTTAGCAATCCCGTAATGACGGATGGCCACTATATGTATCAAAAAGGCTGGCCGTGCTCACAAAGCCTGGAGAATCAACTCTGCGGTTTGTAGGGGTGTCCTGCTCATGCAGGGGCACCAACACACAGTTTTAACCCAGCACCCTGCCTTCAGGATTGAAAGGCCTGCCTTAGGTGTGACCTCTAGGCATTAAGTGTAGTGACCTCAGATATAAGAAAACGTATATCTGTCATAAGTGGTACTAGCACCAGCTTACATAAGCTGTGATGTTATACAAAACAAGGGAGCCCAAGTTAGGTCGGCCAGGGACCTTGGGTAATAGGTTATTTCACAAGACAATGGTCCCTTAAGCAAAATGATGGTAAAAACAGTCATTGAATATAGACCCAGTCAGTACTATGAGATACGCATACAAGGATTACACAAAGAACAATTACTCAAGGTTAATTAAGTGGGACACAAGCCTGCATCTGACTTCAACAGGGAAAACATATACAAAACAGAAAGAGGCTCAGGCAAAAAGCGAATTGTTTGTTTAGACATACGGTATTAATGTAGCAAACGAATCAAAAAGGAGACACATTTACACAAAAATTAGAAATGAAAAGAGTGTATAGGTGTACAATCAGTCCACGGAGTTTCGATCCATATAGAACATACTAGGATCATCTTCGGGACATTAGGAATATTATGCCTCTGAACATATGCCTGTAATGAAAGGTATCGATTTGTGGTACTGGTACAAAGATCCAGAGTGGAAAGCAAGTATCCAAGGGTACAAACTCCTCTGTGCACGGTGGCACGATGAATGACCGGAATTACGGGCAGGAGGAGACCTGGCGAGGAACTGGACGGCTAGGGGGGCGTTTGGGGGAACATAGTTATTAATGTGCCAGAATAGAGGTGGCGTGGCGTTCCAGCACCGAAGCAGTGGTAAGGAGCAGGAGCCGTGGTGGAAATCTCCGAGTAACTGATGATTCTGCGTCCGGTTCCTTCTGGGATTTGATACTGCCTCTAGGTTGATGGAGTGGAAGTGTCACTGAATGCAGAGCAAGCACAAGTCGTGAACGACCGCCACGTCGGTCTGAATTAACCGGCAGTGTCCTGAGAACGCCCGAATCAGGGGCATATAAGCTCTAGGTACTTACTGACCTACGACCTATCCAAACTGGGACAACACCCAGTCTATTTATTTATTCATTTGTAGAGCGCATGGTTACACCACCGTTGTGTCCCTGCGCTGAGAGAGGACTCTGAGAAAGATGTGGCTTCCGGATGCATGAACCGGCTGGTCATACAGTCGTTAACCGATTCTTATCCAAGTTCCGATTGCACAAACAGCCAGGTCTTTAGCTGCCTACGAAATCTGCTTTCACATGGCTCTATTCTTAGATCCATCGGTAGGCTGTTCCACATTTTTGCTGCACAGTACCTGAATGAGCGTCCCCCCATTCTTGCTCTGAAAATTCTCGGTACAGTCACCAGAGCCTTTTCCAACGATCTTAAGCTACGCCCAGGTATGTATTTGGAGATATCTTACGACTTTCTTTAGTAGGATGCGGTGGCAGTGGCACATTGCCTTAAACACGACTCTCTTTTCCACTGGCAGCCAGTGGAGAGCTGTCAAGGCTTTCTTCGTGTTAGATGTTCTCGGAAGGCCGAGTGCCAGCCGAGCCGCCGCATTCTGTACCCTCTGCAATTTGGACAGACCCTTTTTTGTAGCTCTAAGATATAGTACATTCCCGTAGTTGAATTGGGAGGTTATTACTGAATGTACAATAGTTTTCCTGGCATTAGATGGTAAGGGATCCAGGACTTTCCGCAGAATTTTCATGGCCCCGTAGCGTTTTCCCGCTATCTTCCGAATTTGGCTCTCAAATGTCAACTCTGAGTCAAACCAGACTCCGAGGTTTTTCACTTCTGCTTTTGGGGTGGGTAGTTGGCCTAGTGAATCAGGCCACCATGCGGTTGACCATATCGATGGCATCTTGCCTACAATCAGTACCTCCGTTTTATTCCCGGTTAACTTGAGGCAGTGATTCGACATCCAGTCTGCTACCTCTTTTAAACATTCGGAGAAGTGGATAGCTGCCTGGTCCTTGTTCTGTGATAGCAACACAATAAGCTGTGTGTCGTCTGCATGAGAGACAATCAACACCTTATGTTTCTCCACTCTCTCTGCCATTGGTCCCACATAAATGTTAAATAGAATGGGGCTCACAATTGAGCCCTGTGGAACCCCCTGGGACAAGGGAATACTCTCAGATAGATAGGTTTGTTGTGCGACTTGGAAGCTCCGTGCTGAAAGGAACGATGTCAGCCAGCGCCTGACGCCGCACGTCTCTAACCTGTGGAGGAGCAGTTTGTGGGAGACGGTATCAAACGCCGCACTAAGATCAAGCAATATCATTGCGGCTGTTTGTCCTTTGTCTGCATATTTTCTCAGAGTTTCTGAGGCCATGAGTAGCGCTGACTCTGTGAAGTGAGCCATTCTAAAACCTGATTGGGAGGAATGGAGTAAGTCATTCATGTTTATTTGGTCTACCAGCTCTTTGTTTGTTACTTTCTCTGCAATCTTAGCCACAAATGGTAACAATGAGATAGGGCGTAGATTTTCTAATATTGTTTGATCTAACAATGGTTTCTTTTTAAGTGGCTTGACAATGTCCTGTTTCCATTTTGTGGGGACAACGCCATTTTGGAAGGAGCGTGAAATGAGCTCCGAGATATATGGCATAATCGCGTTAGCTCCCTCCCTTATTATTTTGGGTCGAGCTGGATCCAAAGGGGAGCCAGATTTTATCCCTTTTGCTATGGCTGTAAGTTCTTCTATTACCTGGATCTTGAATTCATCCAGCGTCACCCCAGCAAAGTTTGTCTGGCATCCGCAGGTCAGGCCTATTCCTTGTCGCGCTTCTACAGGGAAGGTGTCCTATATCTTAGTCACTTTATTCACAAAGAATTCTGCTACCTTGTTACAGCTCTCAATAGAGGCGGTTGTGTCATCTCTAGTTTTGTGTGTTCTGAGGGACTTAAGTATGGTAAACATTTCTTTGGAGGAGTTGCTAGCCTTTTCCATTTTTTCCGTATAAAAAGTGCATCTGGATTAATGCATGGTATTGTTTTAGTTCCTTTTTATAGTTTTCTTTGACCCTACTACAATAATCCTTCCTCCATACTCGCTCAAGCCTTTTACATTTTTTCTTGGCCATCGTCAGTTCATCATTGAACCAAGGTGCCGTTTCATTTTGTCTCTTTGGGATCCTGGTGCTCCAAGGTGCTGTCTTATCTAGTGCCTCGATAATCCAGGTTTCCAGTTTGTTATTGGCTAGGTTAATGTCTTTGTCTAGTGTAAGTTTTGTTTCCAATAGCGCCTGGGTGAGGGAGGTGGAGTTAAAATTATTCCACTTCCTAGTAGTAATTTCCTTGGTCTGTTTTTCTAGCCTCTTTCTGTGGGAGGGCACTGTAAACTGGATGAGATAATGATCTGATCAGGAATTGGCCTATGTACGTGAATGAGGGTTTTTTCAACAAAGATGGAACAGAACCACTAAGCCTGGTTACACAGGTACAAGTGATCCATTCCCCATTGATATTTTTCTGACTACTAGGAAGCTGAATGGATCACAGCTCCTTCTACCCCCCATTGATTTTCTGCCTCTTAAACCTCTACAAATCATAGGCAAGAAAATTGAATTCTTTGTTTATGAAACCAAGATTCAAGTCCCATAAGGTGATTGCCAGTAGATCATCATAGGAGCTTCGATGACAGTGCATAGAATATATATCAAATATTATCATATGTCTCTACATCTTTTCCAGTTGGCGTATGTTACCCACAATTGAAGATGTGTCTTTTTGGGTGACTGGAAAGACATCTTGTTGGAAATATGACAGGGCGACAAAGCCCACTAAGTTGACCAACAACCTTATAATAATAGCTGCTATGAGGATGTGGCTATTAAACCATAATACATTAAAAGTACACTCAGAGCTACATAAATCATAAATATTTTCCCCTGTGGTGAACTGCCGCTATATTTGTTGACAGTATTACAATACACTGGAAAGTGTGGGAATCTGCAGGTGTACATAGTTTAGACCATTTAGGGACAACCAATAGAATGAACTCTTTCTAATCATTACAATAAGATTTCAGACTTCCACTATCCCAAAAACGGTCTTACCTGTACATGAACCAATGTCTCCTTAGTGTATTGGGATCATCCAGTGTGACCTTTCTGATTCTCCAATAATACAGTGTCTGAGAGTTTGGAAACAGTAGTGGGGGTTATGTCCCGCTTCTATAACATGATGGTACGCTGGCTCTGTTCCCCACTTATCAGCGACCATCTGACTAGTTGGCAGTTCTACTTGTATCATGAATATATAGAGGATGACTGGGCTGAAATCCTTGGATTTTTATTACACCTTTAGTAACACAGGAGGGTGTTGGCCTATGTTGTTGGCCAGGGAAAACAAATATAAAGAAATTGCCATATTATAGGCCTAGATCTGCAATTTGCCTTTGCCTTTAGAGGAATGTATACTCCTCATGCCGTACACTCTAAACAAACTATTTAGATTCATACATTTAAAAAAATGTTAAGGTGTCTGTTTTATATTCTGTTTAGAATTGGTAACCGTTCAGAAAGGAAGGGTCAATAAGAGGCAGATGTGTGGAAATCTAAAATCTCAAATGTCTGTAGGGTTCCACATGAAGGTTGTGCAGAGGTTGGATAATATATATGGGATTTTTTGGAAAGATAGTAGACACGTATGACAATTTACGAGTTTACAGAAGTAGGACAAGGGGGTGTCCTGGTTAGTCGGTTCGCTTGCAAGCTTTGTAACACAAGGGTAGAAGTTGGCAATTGCTGACGCTTATGTACTGATCTTTGTAGGAACCATGATTTTTAATTATTAATCATTTTAGGTTGTTGTATGAGTTCGAAATCATGGGCATCTACTGAGTCTGAAGCAGGGCTTGTAACCATACAATCAGGTGTTGTAGGATTTTTATTGATGACAAAGGCTTATGGCACCACCTGCCAAAATGTGGGAGCTTTTGCAGTTTTTCAGATTAATTGTGGCACCTTGGAGGATTTGAAGGTGAGAAATCCATTGTTAGAGTATCTACAATAAAGAGCGCTACCGAAGAGAAGTTATTTGTTCTTAAAGTGCTTTCTGTAAGATCTCTTTAAGTTGAGCACTTTTTATGTTTTTTCTGATCCAAGGCAAATAGGCGGTTATACATCGTATAAACAATAGAAAGGAGGGCATGTCTGTTGGACTTGGCCCTTTCTGCAGTGTCATCCCCAAACGTTTTGCCTTCACCCTCCTGTCTTCCGAACTTGTTTTTGTTGGCTTTTAGGGCTCTGCGCACTTTACACCTTCTAACCAGTGCTAAAGTGCTTGTACTCTCGCCTTAAAACATGGTAAGATTGGCTTATACTCAATTAGCATATTTAGGTTACCTGTAAGTTTCTAGTAAAGTGGCACTACGTGTGCCCAGGGCCTTTAAATAAAATGCTACTAGTGGGCCTGCAGCACTGATTATGCCACCCACTTAAGTAGCACTTCAAATATGTCTCATGCCTGCCATTGCAGCATGTGTGTGCAGTTTAAACTGCCATTTTGGCCTGGCTAATTAAACCTTTTGCCTGGCCCAAACCTTCCATTTTAATACATATATGTCACCCCTAAGGTAGGCCCTGGACAGCCCAAAGGGCAGGGTGCAGTATATTTTAAAAGTTGGACATGTAACTTTTAAGTTTTACATTTCCTGGTAGTGAAAAAGTCCTAAAGTCGTTTTTCACTACTGCAAGGCCTAACTCTCCCCCATAGGATAACATTTGAGTTACCTCATTACATTTTATATGTGTAATTTCCACATAGGAACAGGTAGCCAGTTCATGTTTGGTGTTTTTGGAATTGTATTGAAAAATCCTAACTTATGGCAAAGTCAAATATTAAATGACAATTCTGAAAATGTCACTTTTAGAGTGCCTGCACCCTATCTCTGGGTCACATTACTAGTCTCATCAGTTGACACGTTTTGTTAATGAAATTCATTTTCCAGTGTGCAAGGACACGTTTCCTCCCTTAAACTACTGTGTTTAAACCTTGTGGGTACTGTCACAAGCAGATGTCTGTGGCAGATCCCCACTAGGTATGTCTTTGGTGTTTGTGCTTGGTCCACGACTCCAGTTCATGCAGGAGTGTACATTTATGCTTCCCATGGCCAACTTGGTCCGCAGGAAGTCTGTTCCGTCTTTAATTCAAGAGTGCGGACGCGCTCTTGGGGGCCGTTCCCGAGACAGTCTTTGCACGTCCTTGTCTTTAGGTAAGTTGAAGTCCAAGAAGAAGCATAAGAAGGCCAAGGTGAGACTCATCCCAGTCTTGCAACTCTCTTTCTGAGAAGTCACAAAGATTTCAAGATTACCTCGAGCACAGTCTCCATTCGAGAATCTGATTACACAGCTGATCATGATGAATCCGGGTTTTCCCAGGCTTTTAGTAGCGTCTCAACAGATTGAAGCTTTCAGTAAAACCATGTTGCAAATCTTTGGCACCTTGCCAGCTCCCTCTAGTGTGCCTACAGGCCTCACAGATCCACATAGGCCTCCAGTCAGATACTGCCAGTTGATCCGTCCTCTGTGTTGTCTGTGCCTCCTGAAGCCGTTTTGGGTTCAGCTCTTACTCCGGAGCAGGCTTTACATCCAGCACCACTGATCCACTCCGGTTGCTGCAATGTCGATACCAGCCCCGAAAGCCAGGATGCAGCTAAATATGTAATAAGGTCAGGACTTGATCCTGCCAACTGTTGAGGCAGGGCAGTCAAAATTAGCAAGGTGCTCCAGCACTCTGCATAGATGAGATGCACAGGCATTTTGGGACTCATTCAAGCGTTACTCATGGATATGCCTTTTGACAGGTGTTGCCTGTTTGAGAGCAGTGATTCTTCACTACATCGCTTCAAAGAAAGCAGGGCCATAGCGCTCCCTCAGTCTCTACACACCCGCAAGGTGATATCCCCAACAGTTTTGCCCCTTTTGAGGCTTCATCATGGGTTTCGCAAACTGGCAGTGCCAAGGTCCACCACCCCAGCAACAGGCACCCCAGTCCTTTTGAGGTCGGGGTTCCAGCAGAAAATGTCCAGGCCTGTAGGAACAGCGAATTTCCCAGACCATGCCCCTCCTGCAACTGTCTCCAAGCCTCTTTAGTTTACCTTCACCATCACACAACCACTCTGTTTGAGCCAGAATCAGTCATTTTCTCCAAGGATATCAGGCTATGACCTTTGACAAGTGGGTCCAGCAAACGTTCAAAGGGACTATGCCATGCCATTCCTTTCCAACCCACCACATTTTCCACCCACATCATTGCCGCCTTAATAGGAGCACTTGTCCATTTTGCTGCAGGTAGTTTAGGCTCTTTTGTCAAAAGGATCCATAGAGAGACTTCTGGTCTTGGATATTGGGTGCTCACGAAGGTAAAGGCGGTTGTCAGAGTGTACCTTTAGAGGTCCTGGGTCTTAGTGAGGGTGGCTCTGAGGCCTCTTGGCCTATTACCCCTTGAATCCTACTAGTCCTCCATGCCGGTTGGCATATGCAGGCTCTGCAGTGGAATCTGAAGTCTCAGTGGGCCTAGCACCGAAGGAACTTGTCAGATTCCTTACAGGTTTCAGAGCAGACTTCAAAAGATCTGCAGTGGTAACTGCTCGAACCCAATTGGGCCAGTAGCAGACCCCTTTTTCTACTCCACCCATAGCCAACGGTAGTGACAAATGCTTCAATGCTGTTTCAGCATCAACTTGTTGGAGCTGCATGCCATTCACTCGGTGTTGGAAGTCTTCCTATCATCTGTCAAGGGGAGTTTGCTTCAGAACCTCATGGACAACACCGCCGCCATGTGGTATTGCAACAAGCAATGCGGGGTGGGGTCCTGGGCCCTGTGCCAGGAGGCCTTTTGCCTCTAGACCTAGCTGAGTCTTCAGGGCATTTCCCTCTTTGTGCACCACCTGGCGAAATCTTTAAACGCCAGGGCAGACTAACTCCAGACTAATTCCATTGCCAACACCTAGCGGATGACGGATGGTAGTTACACCCAGAAGTAGCCCCTGGCGTCTTTCAGCAATGAGAGAACCTTGGCTCAATCTCTCTGCAACCTTGTAGAATGTGCAATATCAGCACTCTCTCTCAGAGACGCATTCCACCTAGAGTGGGATACCGCACTCCTGTATGCCTCCCCACTGCTGCTGCCCCAAGTTCCGAACAAGATGAGGAAGGACCGGGCCCAAGTCATGTTAGTGGTCCAGAATGGGCCACGAGAGTGCAGTACCTGGGCATGGTCATCTATCCTCTGATCAGGGTACTGCTTAGGAGGACCTTGTCACAGCAGCAGGACAGGTTCTACTCTTCCATGCATGGAGATTGAGAGGCAACAGTTGACTGCATTCAGTCCCCCTCCTTGAAGTCGAGGATGTCATTGTTGTGGCCAGATGTCCCTCTAAAAAGTCTATTTACGCTAGACACTGAAACAAGTTTGTAGGCTAATGTGGCACCCAAAATGGACCTGTTTCAGGCCAAACTGTCAGATGTATTGTTATTTGTTTAGTCTTTGGCCAGCAAGTACTTGCAGTGGGCACTGTTAATGGTCAGTTGTCGGCCCTTTTACCCTTTTTGCCTTTACTGGTCCTTTAATTCCTTTTGCCTTTATTGGACCAGCTTTCCTTGTTCAAATCACCTGTTCCCATGAGATTGGTTAATCACTTAATTAATATGTTTCCTTCTAAACCATTTCTGATGCCACAGTGGGATCTTAATTTGGTCCTTACATTTCTTATGTATACCCCTTTTGAGCCGATGCACTGCTACCCGTCTATCTTCAGCTTGTCGCAAGAGTGAGTTTCAACCTCTTTCAGTTCAGTCACCCTACAAAACCTTCTTTCAGAACAAACTGGTGCTGAGGACTAGAGTGGCCTTTCTTCCTAAGGTTGTGACACCCTTTCATGTGAAGAAGTAAATCACATTTCCAACGTTCTTTGCTTCACCCATCTGAAAGAAACACGTTAGTTAGATTCCTCACCTTAGAATATCCCCAGGCGTCAGACTGGATCCGGAAGATTTTTCGTCAGCAATACCCCTTGCGCGTCGCTAGGCGTCGTCTGCGGCTCCGCGTCCGTCGTCGGCGTCGTGCGCCGGAATGACGTCGTCGGAGTACTTAGACGCCGCCCTCGCGCGCTGACGTCAGTTCTTCTTTTTTCCGCGCCAGTACGCGCAGATCCGGGAGAGCTACCCCTTTTAGTCTTTTTTGACTAAATCTTGTTTGATCACTTTTGATCCTTGTCTGTCGACATCTGGTGCCGGTAGGATGCCTGGGTTCAAGGCTTGCGAGGATTGCCATCGACTGATGTCGGTGACCGACCACCACCGCCGGTGCCTCTACTGTTTAGGCCCCGACCACGACGCGGAGTCGTGCTCCGATTGCCAGGCCCTGACTTCGAAGGCTCGGCGGGAGCGGTCCCGCAAGCTTCTCGAGCTTCGCCACTCGGCTCCGCGTCGTGCGCGATCCCGGTCCAGGAGGAGGTCCAAGGATCGCTCGCGGAGCCCTAGCCGACGCCACCATCGATCGTCGGGCTCCAAGTCGTCGGGTAAGTCCAAACGCTCTAAGAAGTCCAAGCGGCGACATCGCTCTTCGGACTCCCCTCGCCGGTCGCGCGACTCGGCCGAGGGTCCAAGTGGTTCCACCCCCTCGGCTCCGGCGGAGCCGCAGGCGCCGCGCCCGTCCCCATACCCTCCGGTCCCAGGGACTAACGCGACGCCGGCGGAGGTCAGTGCCTTCCTCTCGGCCATGAGGAGCCTGGCCCCGCCGTCGACGCCCGCTGGCGCGCCTTCGGGCCCCGCGGACTCGACTGGGCGACCTTGCCTGCCGGCGGCTTCGGCTTCGGCCCCGGCGCCGTCGACAACTCCGGTCTCGACGCCGCAGGTCCCCGCGGGGCCCATGCCTGGGCCCCCGTCGACGCCGGTTGACCTAACCACTCCTCCACCGGCGCCGGCGCATGAACCACCGACGCCGTCACCGGCGCCGCCGGCGCAGACGCCTACTCCTCCGGTGCCGCCGACGCCGCCGCCTTTGGTGCCGACTCCGTACGGCGTCCAACCCCAGTTTAGCCCTATTCCGGACCCGGCGCCGCAACGGCGTCGACCGACGCCGCGTCCGGCGCCGCTTGAGAACTATCATCTCTACAGTCCGGCTCCGATCATTCCTCCTGTTTATCAGGAATCGGACGACGGGGGCGACTGGGAGGGGTTTGAGGACCCTATGGCTGTTCAGTCGCAGCTTTCACAGGACTGGGCAGATGAACTGGGGGAGGCCAGTGGTCTTGATACATCGCCAGACACTGGATTCACTTCTCCTCCGACTGTGGCTTCGGAGGAGGGTGCAGCATTTTCTGTGGTGCTGCGCAAGGCGGCCGCAGCCCTTGGGCTCGAGCTGCCTGCCGTGGCTGTGAGGACTAACATCCTCACTGAGGTGCTTCAAACCACAGCAAGCTCCACTGAGCCTCTGCTGCCGTTCAATGAGGCCCTCACTGACGTTCTGCAGGGCACCTGGTCCAAGCCCTCCACAGTTCCTCCTGTGGATAGGAACGTTGCCAGGCGCCACCGCCCTGCTCCGGGCGACCCCAGTTTCCTGTCCCAACACCCCACCCCCGAGAGTCTGGTTATCCAGGCCTCTACCTCCCAATCCTCCTTCCCGACCGCTCCGCCGGACCGGGATTCCAAGAGGCTCGAGCAGTTTGGCAAGAAACTGTTCTCGTCCCTTAGTTTGGGACTGCGGTCTTTAAACACCGCCTGTCTCTTGGACCGTTATTCCCATTCTCTGTGGGATACGGTGGAGGACGTGCTGCCCCTGTGTCCGGAGGAGGTCCGGACACGTCTTACCCAGGCTTTGGCCGATGGGAGGGATGCAGCGCGGCACGCCATACGATGTGGGCTTGACACCACGGACTCGCTGGGTCGGGCGATTTCCACCACGGTGGCGCTCCGCCGCCACGCCTGGATGCGGTCCACGTCATTTTCCGGGGATGTCCAGACCACCCTCATGGACATGCCCTTTGATGGCACTCGCCTGTTTGGTGAGAAGGCGGACAGTGCGCTGAACCGCTTTAAGGACTCCCGGGCTACGGCCAAGTCCTTGGGCCTCTCGGCTCCGCGGGCGCACACCTCCGCTTTTTGCCCCTTTCGTGGCCAAGGAAGGGGCGCCTCCTCACGTCCGCCCAGCCACCAGCCGCAGAACCAACCTGCGCGCGGTCGCGGACGTGGTTTCCGCCGTGGCGGATCTGGAGGACGACGTGGTCAGCCCACATCCACCCCGGCAGCATCCGCCTCAAAGCCTTCCTAGTCCGAGCTTTCAGGCCCATTCCACGCCAGTGGGCGGCAGAGTTCGCCATCACCTGCTCCACTGGCGGTCCATTACATCGGACAGGTGGGTGCTGCAAATCGTCCGAAGGGGCTACTCCCTCCCCTTCGAGACGACCCCTCCAGCCATGCCACCGCAGCTCCACCGTATCTCGGGGGATCATTTGAATCTTCTCCGCGAGGAAGTTTCGGCCCTCTTGGCCAAGGGGGCCGTCGAGCGCATTCCGAGTCCAGAAGTAGGTCGTGGTTGCTATTCCCACTACTTTCTGGTTCCCAAGAAGGGCAAAGGGGGCCTACGCCCCATCTTGGACCTCCGGAACGTCAATGCCTTCCTCTGAAAGGAAAGGTTCAAGATGTTAACCTTGGCTCAGGTTCTAGCTGCCCTAGACCCCGGAGACTGGATGGTAGCGTTGGACTTGCAGGACGCATATTTTCATATCCCCGTCCTGCCGGCCCACCGGCGTTACCTGCGGTTCACGGTGGGCCACGAGCATTTTCAGTTTACCGTGCTCCCCTTCGGCCTCACCAGTGCCCCTCGGGTGTTCACGAAAGTGATGGCGGTGGTCGCAGCTCATCTGCGCAGATCAGGGGTTCCAGTCTTCCCCTATCTCGACGACTGGTTGTTGAAGGCGGGCTCGCCCCAGGCAGTCGTCTCCCACCTCCAGACTACGGCGGATCTCCTGCATTTGCTGGGATTTTCCATCAACGTGCCGAAGTCACACCTGAGTCCCTCTCAACAGCTCCTCTTCATCGGAGCAGTTCTCGATTCGGCGCAGTTCCGGGTCTATCCACCGGAACAGCGGGTCCGGGATATACAGGCCCTGATTCCCATCTTTCGGCCTCTTTCCTGGGTTTCGGTCAGGCTAGTGTTGCGGCTTCTGGGGCTGATGGCCTCCTGCATCCTACTAGTGCATCACGCCAGGCGGCGCATGCGGGCTCTGCAGTGGGACCTGAAGTTTCAGTGGGCCCAGCATCACGGCAACCTGTCCGACCATGTCTTGATCTCGGAGGGCACTGCACAACAGTTGCAGTGGTGGCTCACGGACCGCGATTGGGTCATGGGCAGGAGCCTCTCCCTTCCCCAACCGGAGCATGTCGTAGTGACGGATGCGTCCCTCCTGGGCTGGGGTGGCCATATGGGAGAGGCGGAGATCAGAGGCCTCTGGTCTCCGGCGGAGTCTCGTCTCCACATCAACCTGTTGGAGTTGAGAGCGATCCGACTTGCACTGAAAGCCTTCCTTCCCTCTGTCAGGGGCAGTGTCGTGCAGGTGTTCACGGACAACACCACCGCCATGTGGTATTGCAACAAACAGGGCGGGGTGGGGTCGTGGACCCTTTGTCAGGAGGCTCTGCGCCTCTGGACGTGGCTGGAACACCAGGGCGTGACCCTAGTGGTTCAACATCTGGCGGGCTCTCTGAACGCCAGAGCGGACGAACTCAGCCACCGGTGCATGATGGATCACGAATGGCGTCTGAACTCCGAAGTGGCGCAAGGTCTCTTTCTGCAGTGGGGAGAGCCTTGGTTAGATCTATTCGCCACCGAAGAGAACGCGCAATGTCAGCAGTTCTGCGCGTTGGAATTTCCAAGGCGGCACTCGCTCGGCGACGCTTTTCGTCACGAGTGGAGTTGCGGTCTGTTGTACGCCTTTCCGCCTATACCACTTCTGCCCAGAGTGCTGAAGAAGATCAGGCACGACCGGGCCCAAGTCATCTTGGTGGCTCCGGATTGGGCACGAAGATACTGGTATCCCGAGCTACTCAGTATGTTGACCGATCCCCCGATACGTCTGCCCCTTCGGGAGGATCTTCTGTCGCAGCAGCAGGGGACGGTCCTCCACCCGAACCTGTCCAGCCTCCACCTCCATGCGTGGAGATTGAGCGGCGGCAGTTGATGCCATTTGACTTGCCTCCTGAAGTCTGTGATATCATTCTGGCAGCCAGGCGTCCCTCCACAAAGACGGTATACGCCTGCCGGTGGAACAAATTTGTGGCATGGTGCACAGCAAAGGCTGTGGATCCCCTTTCCGCCCCTCTTTCTGAGGTTCTTCTCTTTCTTCTTTCTCTGGCCCGGCAGGGCTCTGCCCTGGGCACCCTGAAAGGTTATCTTGCTGCCATCTCCGCCTTCTTGCGGCTTCCTGATCAGCCTTCTCTTTTCAAGTCCCCTGTGGTTACACGCTTTCTGAAAGGCATTACTCACACGTTCCCTCCTGTCCCTTTTGTAATGCCTCAGTGGGACTTGAATCTGGTCTTGACATTCCTGATGTGCGCTCCCTTCGAGCCTCTTCACAATTGTCCTCTTCGTCTTCTGACTCTTAAGACTGCTTTTCTGGTAGCCATCACCTCGGCTAGACGGGTGAGTGAGCTCCAGGCTTTATCTTCAAAGCCTCCTTTTCTGTCTGTTCATCCGGACAAGGTTGTCCTTCGGCCTCGTCCCTCCTTTCTTCCGAAAGTGGTGACTCCATTTCATCTTGGGCAGTCTGTCACCTTGCCCACCTTCTTTCCGCCTCCGCATCCTTCCAAAGAGGAAGAGAGGCTCCACCGTCTGGACCCAAAACGTGCGCTCTCCTTTTATCTGGACCGCACCAAACAGTTCCGGGTGGACGACCAGCTTTTTGTTGGGTACGTGGGCGCTAAGAAGGGGAAAGCTGTGCACAAACGGACCATCTCTCGGTGGGTCGTTTTGTGTATCAAAATTTGCTATTCTTTGGCAAAAAAGGACCCTCCTGTTGGGCTGCGCGCCCATTCTACTCGGGCCACAGCGGCTACTACTGCTTTGGGACGGGGAGTCCCTTTGCAGGACATCTGTCAGGCGGCGACGTGGGCTTCGTTACACACGTTTGCCAGGCATTATTGCCTTGACAGCCAAGTCCGGAGGGATGGCTTCTTTGGCCGTTCTGTCCTCCAGGACTTTCTGGTGTGATCTTGGTTCGCAGACCCACCACCGGGGATGGTATTGCTTGGGTATCTATTCTAAGGTGAGGAATCTAACTAACGTGTTTCTTTCAGATGAACAAGTTACTTACCTTCGGTAACGATGTATCTGTAAGAAACATTAGTTAGTTAGATTCCTCACCGACCCACCCATCCTCCCCGTTCTGCGAACTGACATCTAGGGTTAAGGTTGTCCTTTTCAGGCCCCTAGATTTTATTTTTGGCACCAGTGTCGGTCTTTGCATGGCTCTGCGTTCCTGGCGCGGAAAGCTATGTACAAGAACTGACGTCAGCGCGCGAGGGCGGCGTCTAAGTACTCCGACGACGTCATTCCGGCGCACGACGCCGACGACGGACGCGGAGCCGCAGACGACTCCTAGCGACGCGCAAGGGGTATTGCTGACGAAAAATCTTCCGGATCCAGTCTGACGCCTGGGGATATTCTAAGGTGAGGAATCTAACTAACTAATGTTTCTTACAGATACATCGTTACCGAAGGTAAGTAACTTGTTCTTCACCTCTTGAAAGAGAAGGCAACACTCTATTGTTGATCATATCAAAGACCATAGGGTAGACAATAAACTTGTTGAGGGAAAGAAAGTCAAAGCAGCGCAAAAATATTACTTTGTCCAGCTGTATAGTATTCTGTATTAAGATCCGCTACACACTGACTAAGAAACAGCCTCCAAAAGGATTGAGGGCCCATTCCACCATTCCGAGCACTGCATAGGCATTCGGAGTGCTGTCCTGGATATTTGTCAGTACACAACGTAGACATCCGTGCCCGTGTTTCCCAAGGCACTACTGCCATGGCAACCAGGTCGGATGAGAAGTGCATTTTGGCCCTTCAGTCATGCAGGACATTTTGGTATGAACCATTCCACAGACCCAAAACATGGGAAGGTACAGCTTTGTTATTTATTCTGACCGTTTAGAATCTGCCGTTAAAAGAATCCATCAGAAAAACAAGTTACTTAACTTTGGTTAGGCACTTTCAGGGGGGTACTTTATCTAACTGCAGATTCCATACTACCATTCCACCTCCCCGTTCTGTGGAATGGCCTCCTTCCATATAAAAACAAGCATTGGCATAGCCAATAGGTCTCGCTTTTGGGACCTTATAAGTATTTAGTTATGCAACTGTTGCATGGCTAAACACTTATAAGGTCCCAAAGGCGAGACCTATTGGCTATGCCAATGCTTGTTATTACAGGGGGCACTACAATTACCACCACCACCCACAATATTACTAAAACAATTTCAATACTGACTAAATCACTACCTACACTACCATTAGTAACACCATTAATGCCACCAAAACCATCACCAGCAATATAGTACAATGATCGCCAATTCCTCCAGTACCTCCATCATTGTCAACACCACTAATATCACCCCACCACCACTATAAATTCCTCCAGTATGAATACTACAACCACAGAGCCACCACCAGTATCACAACACTAATAGCATAACTCCGTCATCACTATCTCCACCACGAATAGCACCACCACCAGCATCCGCATTACCACCAATACCAAAACCACCACCACAATGCCAATCTCACCACCAGTACTAACACCCCAATAACACCGCCATCAATGTCATCAGCAGTAAAAAACACCAAAACCAGCAGATACACTAATATCATTACCAGCACAACTACCAGTGCTAAACTACTACCACCATCACACTTGCCACCAACACCACCACCACAGTGTCAATTCTGCCACTAATAGCACAGTCAGTACCACCATCACCAATAACATACAACTACTGCCGCCATAATAACAAAGCATTAGTAACGTCAATAAGTCTAGATTTAATGTGCTATCACATGGAAACATCATTTCTGTACGTCTGTGTTTGCATGTATTTTCATATCCTTTCCAATGCTTGATAAGGTTAGACATTAAGGTGCTCCTTTAAATTACCCCCCATGGGTTTCAGATCTTGCCCTACAATAAAGTGCAGATTAAACATGAATGTTTTTTCCTGTCTTGGAATACTATCAACCTTAGACTAGATGTAGAATGTGTATGCCTTTGGCCCACTGCAAGGAATCATACAATGCCTCACCGTTTTAGTAGTATGTTTTAAAATTAGTGGGTTAACTCTGTGATGGCATACCAGTAG
This sequence comes from Triturus cristatus, assembly GCF_964204655.1. Taxonomy (NCBI): domain Eukaryota; kingdom Metazoa; phylum Chordata; class Amphibia; order Caudata; family Salamandridae; genus Triturus; species Triturus cristatus. The sequence continues at coordinate 461,567,187 of NC_140582.1, read as the reverse complement.
TACTATATTAACATCATTTATCTCCTTACATTTTTAATACTGACAGTCTTTCAATTGTTGACATAATGCACCAGGCTGTTGAATGGTCCTTGAATGGGAGTCTGTTTTACTTTCACTTGCTTTTAATACAGAAAGTTACTCTTGGTTTGCTTTAGCCGTGAAGAAGAATCATTCCCAGTCAATAACTTTTGTTCTTTTCCGCCATTTGTTTGGATAGCAAATAATTTTTTACAGGTGTAATTTCAAGTTTGTCAAAGTATGACCTCCACCCTAAAGACATTGTCAAGGCAAATAGTTGTTCTTTAGAAGTTTGTGGGCCTGTTTTATGGCTAGGTGAGCTGGTTTTCACTGTTGATTTCTCGGATATTACCACAAACATTGCCTGCAGCAAACAGAAATGCATGCAGTATTCCATTAAGTACCCATACAGGATGCCTTTACAAGTTCAAAGTTTACCTGATTTGCAAATGTGGGACACTTTTTTAGCTATGTGGTTCACTAATGAGGGTCACTTTTATTTTGTTGCCTGGGCCTATTTTATCTCCCAGTCTGTCCCTGGCAGAAGATTCCCATGGAGGAGGCCAGAACTAATGGTGGGGCCCGGCCGTGCCCGGGGTGAATGCCAGGAAATGAGAGGTTCTCAACTGCTGTGACTGGGCCCTAGGCAGGGGTCGGACCTCAGGCCCTATAAGCAAAAAAAAACAGATCAGTGGGAGAGGGCACTAATAATACCCTCCAAGTCATCCTGTGGGGCAGCATTGGCACCCTCTAGGCGGTAAGTGGCTGAGACAGCAGAGTTACGGGGGTGCTCCCTGTGACGAGAGCTGGACACAGGAAGCAGACCATAACTAAAACATCCTAGACACCAATGGAATGCCAGAAGTCTTCTTAGCCTGATGACCCCCAACCTCAGCCGCTCTACAATATTTTGTGCTCAATGACACCAGTGCAGCGGCGGTACGCTGCACAGCCACCCCTGGGTCACAGCGGCAATGACCATGGCGAAGGGCCCCGTAGCTGGATCCGCTGACCTAACATTGTTCTCAAAGGGGTAGCATTCGTAGCATGGCTTTCGGTTCACATTTACACGATAAGGAATTACCTTAATGGAGTCAAAACACACTTTGCATCGACATTGTTGTTCAACCGCTCTCCAGTGGCCCCAGCCAGAGTGAAATCTGACCTCTGTTTCACCTCACCACACTGTCACTGCTGATATTGTGGGTTTGAGCCGGCTCATTAAGGCATGTAAGAATACAGCATCACTGCATGGTTTCAGCTGTCTCAAACGATGTTTCTTTGGATTCGTGCTGGCATTCCGGATATTCCCACTTGTATAAAGTAAGCGTGAGAAGCAGTCCGTCGGAGGCCGGCTTGAAATTTTTAGTTAGTTAAGTTTCTGAAATTCTCGACTCTGAAGCATGCCAGGGCAAGCTGGAAAGTGCTCTTTGCACCCCGAGTCTGAGGAGCTTTGTTCTGTCACAGCAGACACTCCAACTCCCCTCATGCCTTTCCCAGCCCAGACAGCCCACCCTGTGACCCGCACTTCCTGGTTGTGAAGGGCTTTGCAACCGAGCGCACGGAAATACGAATCTCTCTGTTTTAATAAAGTATTAACTTGATTTTTATGACTTTGTAAGAGAATAAAATAAACTTTAAAGACAATAATAAATAAGAATAAAACTGCACCGATTCCAAGACGGAGCGTTGAAGCATTAAACCTGGTCACGGCTGGGAACTGGAGTACAAGTCGCCGCGACACACAGCGCTACAGAACTCATCTGTGAAACACGTTCACCCGTTCTCACGAGATCATCATGTGAGGACCGGAAACATCGTGGCGCATGACGATTAATGTTCTATCCTTCAATGTTGATGGACTCGACGGCGGAGCCCTGTGTTTTTTCAGCATGTTGGTTCTAAGACAAGGCATAGGGGATGTATCACCTATTGATGTGTGTACTTTTATTTCGTCTTAGTTTAGATTCTTTTGTATTTCTTTTCTTTCCAAGGAGTGTTTCCTCCCAAAGTGCGCAGAGGGGGTTTGCCGATGCCTGTATAGCATGTGCATGGACATGATACAAAACCAACAAGCATTGGCCGCGCGCGCGAGAACAAGCATCGCGGCATCGGCGCTTTACTTTGAACATTAAAAGTAAAGCGCGGGTGCCACGATTATAGCAAAAGTAAAGAAATAGATGTTTTTTTCTATTTCTTTACTTTTGTGAAAGTGAAAGTCATCACGGTTCTAATGACCTGTGAAAGACTGCTGGCGGCCGGCTGCGCGTGTGAACGCAAGCGCTAGGCCAGCCAGCAGCACTTTGAAAACTCACATATAAATTTCTCTCTGAGCAGCGCATGTGCGCTGACTCAGCGAGACCTAATGACGTAATTAGAGATCTGCACACTGGCATAGACAATTTATTGGTGGCCTCCGCATTCAAGGACGTAGACACTGTCAAGAAAGAAATTAACATCAGTGAACTTGGACAGAATCTATTCCTTGGTGGGGAACCAGGAGCGGAATCGAGGGGCACCTTTTACGTAATCATGACTTTTTCAGAGGGAGAGTGACGAGACTTGGATGAGTCCCACTTGGCTTTCTTACGCTACTTCTTAGACTTTGGCTTACCTGAAGACTTTGAAGTGACGAAGACTTGTCACATGAGTGGGCAAAGATTGGGAACGAGTGAGCATTTTCGACTTGGTCTGGGCTTACTCAACTTCCTGTGGTGTTCAGCAGTGTACATCTTGGCTTTGCGATTCCGAATTGCCTTGGTATACAGAAGGGCACACTCCTTGCACAACTTGGTGTCGTAACACAAACACCAGAGAGGCACCTCATGGGGAACTGTTAGATTCATCTTCTTGCGACAGTCCTTGCAAGGTTTAAACCCTGCAGTGGAACATGTGTCCTTGCACCCTAAAAAAGAATTTCAAGAAATAAACTTGCCAATTGACAAGAAAAAGTTAGGACCTAACTCTAGATCCATGTACAAATGTTTGACAAGAAAGCAATGGATGTCCTAAGTTGGAGCAGAACACCATACCTTGACTGCAGTTCACCGAGGGCAGGTATAACAATAACATATCTGTGGGTACAATGTTTGATTACAATGTTTTCTGGTTATGAAACATTCGGTAAAAAGATTTACAAAAAAAAGAAAGCAATGGATGTCAGTGCACTTGGGGGGCGCTTATATTCGTCTCCAGCTGTCAGTTCCGGGACAGAACTGGGTCGATGTGGAGCCACAGGGTGCCCTTTCTGGTGCCAATCCTGTCTGACTTTTGGAAATATTCTAAAAGTTAGGAATCTGCAGTTAAATAGAGTATCAGATAGAGTATCCATTAAAAAGAGCGTTTACAGAGGTAAGTATCTGATAGAGACATCTACCTACAGATTCCTTACCTTAGAATCCTCCCCAGGCGAGAGAGTGGATCCGTAATTTTTTTCCCACAGCTCATCCGCATGCCAGCAGAGGGCGACGCGTGTGTCCGTATCGATGTCGTCCACCGGATGTGCCGTCGACGTGCTGACGTAAGTTCCTTCTTTTCGGCACTTGCAACGCGGATCTGGAGCGATTAATGTCGTTTTAAAGGCCCCTCTCGACGTCTTGTCTTGTCTAGCTATTTTCAGACTATGTCATCTGGGTTGAAACCCTGCGCAACTTGTGATAGACAGATGTTGATCACGGATCTGTATATTTATGTTTATGGTGTCTCGGAGAACAACACAACTCTGAGGAGTGCCGTTCCTGCCAGCGTCTTCGTCCGAAGAGAAGCTTATGAAACTCCTGGTGGCACACTTTTCTGAGAAGCCATGGTGTTATTACTCCCCACCGAGGTGTAGAGACTGGTCGAGGAGTCAATAGGGTGAGGGGCCGCCTCCGTCAACATCAGGGAATGCTCCAAGAACCCAACAGTCAAAACATACATCAAACGCCATCTCCCAACCGTCAGTTGAGGAGCACTTAAAAAGAGTCTTCCCTACGCCTCCCTAAGTATCCCGGAGCTGAGGCAACTCTAGCTCAAATGCAGGAATATTATTTTTCCCTGCAAAAGGTTTTTGGGTGTCAGTTTCCCTCTGGAGCGCCCTCTGGCTCCAAGGAGGCAGGAGGTACCCTGGCTGGGCCTTCACAGGCTGGTTTGCCTTTGATGTTTCGATGACAGTTGGGGGGGGGGGTCTCTGAATCTGTTGTCAGATTCGAGATGGCACCAGGCCTTTGGGCTTCAAGTAGGCGAGGTCAGTCGACGCCAGCCAGCGATGTCAGCGTTGATTCTATTCCTATTTCCGACATCGACACGATGCGTCAGCGAATTTAGGTGCGGTGTCAACAGTGCCAGCTTCTTTGGGCTCTCCTTGTGTTTTTCAGCCCTTGTCAGATTTTCCTACAGGAATATACAGGTTAGAAACTGAAGGGGAGAATATTGGGGGTGAAAACCCTTTGAATTGTGTTGTCCAGCCTCCTGTGGTTGGGAATTGTCTGACTGAACTGGGGGAGGTTAGTGCATTAGGGGCCTCCCCAGTTTCAGATTTACTTTCCCCAACTGGTATGACAATGGAGGAAAGTGCCTTGTTAACTGAAGTATTGAAGAGGGCAGCTGTGGTGTTGGGTTGTCAATTTCCCTTAGTGAAATTATCCACGGATCCCTTGGTGAATATTCTTCATCAAAGCGAGACGGGGCTGGAACCTGTGCTCCCTTTTGAGGAGTCTCTGTTTGATCTTCTTTTGGGAGCTTGGGCAAAGCCTCTGTCAGGCGCTCCAGTTGACCGAGCTGTGGGCCATAGGCATCGTCCTGCCCTGAGAGACACTCTTTGTCTCCTGCGTCATCCCACTACAAAAGGGCTGGTGGTTCAAGCTGCTACAGCTTCTTCGGACCCTAATGCTCTTCCTTTAGTTCCATCAGGCAAGGAATCCAGATGGTTAGAATGTGGTGGGAGGAATATATTTCCATCTGTAAGCTTGAGATCTCTTAACACTTGTGGGATTCTGTGGCGCAGAGGCTGCCTTCTCTATCAGAAGAAGCCAGGAATGAGTTATTGCAGGTGGTGCAAGATGGCCTGGAGGCAACAAAATTCACTATCAAATGCAGTATGGACTCCACAGATTCTGGGGGTAGAGCCATGGCTCAGTCGGTTGCTCTGCGCAGGCATGCAAGGCTGCGTCGGTCTGGATTTTCAGAGCCTGTGCAGGAGGGCCTTAAAGATATGCCATTTGATGGCGTCTACTTATTTGGTGAACAGGCTGATTTGGCCTTAAGGTGTTTCACAGCTGGCCGATCTGACCAGTCCACTTGAGCTATTTTGTAAGCTTGAGATTAATGTTGATCTTGTGTAGAGAGGTATCTACATGACTGAGTTATGATGTATTTCAACTGGTACGCCCAAGGTAGTGTTTTGCATGATTCAAAGGTTATTGATACCTATTGTTTTCTAACCCCGGACTGTTGGGATTTCAGAAGTTATATTCCATGATAAATTGTTTTCTAGGTTATTCTGCTAGCTTGAGAAGTGCTGGATTCTGTCGTTTACAGTTTTTCAGTGTCTGAATTATGCTTTATGGTTTTTCTGAGCCCTGTTATACAGGTCTTACAGTTTGAAACATTCTGGAGAAGAGTTTAGGCTCAAGAGTAATACCCTTATGGTATATACTATACCCTATGTGGGGTATTGTTTGTATGCTGTTGTGAGCATTTTTAAATGGGTATTTATTTATAAATACACATTTATAAATGTTTATATATGGGTTGAGAGGGTTCTGTTCAGCTTATGCACAGTTTGTCTCATGTTGAGTGCTCGGAGTTCTACTCTATGTATAGAGTAGTTCTTAGTGATAGTTTTGATTTTGTATCTCATAAAGTCATGGGGTGTACAATTTGAACCTTAAATAAGCTTAGGTGCAAAGACCCTCTTGAAAGGCTTGGCCTAATATGTTTTGTAGGGTACGGCACTAGCACGTCTATCCTAAGATTCCTTCTGATATTTTCTCGAAAGGTACCGATAGACTGCATTGTTATTAAGTGGCTTCAGGTTTTTACCCTGGTACAGGCCTTTGGTTCGCGGGATGGAGTAGGTTCTCTACGTCTGTTGGAGGTAGAATATTATTAGCAAACACTTGTCTTGTGAAGTTTTATGCCATTATATTTCTGTTCAGGTTCTGTCTTATGGCCAGTGTTGTTGAGCATGTTCATGTTCTCTCAGCATTATTGGTTGCTGTATTTCCTTCCTGGTGTGATATCATGTTATTGTAGACCTTCAGGTAGATATAGTTTCTTAAGTGATTATATTCCGTCTTTTGGAAAAGGTTGTTTGTGAACATTTCCCTCTATGGTGTACCATTTCTTCTCTATTCTGAATTAATATAGGTAGGTCCTTGAGGGACGGCCTCGTAGTTCTACCTTTTGTAGAAGACTGTTATTACAGATATTCAGGATTATGGCTCTCTTATAAGGTGATTCCCTTCATTATCTATCGGTCTGTAGTTGCGAGTAGACAACTTTTTTCCTTATTTACAACCTTCATGGGCTGTAGGTTGGTTTCTCACTTGGCGAAGTGATGCTCTTAGAGGGTTAGGCAAATTATTATTTGATTTTTTCAGCTTTTAACAGTCCATCGATGATGGTCTCTATTTATATGGCAAGGTCTTGTGCAGACCTTCGTGTTGGTTAGGCTATCAAGATTTCTCTTACTTCTCGATATCTCATTTGATTTTATGCTGCCATGGTTTAATGGTGGTCTTTTAAGCAACTTGCATTACTCTGATGGGTTTAATGCTGTTGTGTTTCTAAGGACATGATTCCGCTATGGGAACATAGTGTTATGTCACTGTTGCCTGTGGGTTATTTTTCTTTCAGCTATCTTTTAAATTACATTGTCTTTTGTTGATACATAGGCGTTTGAATTTTTTACTCCCATGTCTCCATTTATATCTGTATTTTTGTATATAAGAGATGTCCTAGAGGTCCTTGTATATCTCTGGTTCTTTTTTCTATGGAAGGACTGCTTCTATGTCAATAGAGGGATATGTTTGTCTTAGATGATTCTATTATATGAAAATGTGTTTTCTCCATAGAGGATGGATTTTCTCTGTGTTTTTATGGAGCAGTCCAGTCCATAGGTGGTTTACAGGTATGGGTCAGCAGCACGGCTGGCTGTTCTGCGTTCATAGGTTTGAACATCCTGTCCGGATTTGATTATATAACCATGTGATTGTTTAAAAAGTCTTATTGACATGTGTGATATCTTTACCATGTGTTTATTGACTTTTGTTACTGGGGTTCTGACCACAGTTATTGTGAAAATAGATCTTAAGACAGTCTTGTCTTTCTGACATGGGTATATTATTCCAGTGGTTTAAGAGTCTTGCAACTTTATTTACCTATGCCCCTTCTTGGGGACTCTATAAGATAGGATATGTATCTGCACACCTGCGTTATTATACATTTCTTGTCTTCTCTCTCTCTTTTATTTTGGGCTGGGTTCCTCATAGTAAGAGACTTTTCATGTTTATTGTTCGCAGACCCTCCTCCGATGGTATGGCTTTGGCACTTCAATCTACAGTAAGGAATCTGCGGTTAGATATGTCTATCAGATGAGCAAGTTACTTACCCTTCAGTAATTCTTTATCTAGTAGAGACAGGATCTAGCCGCAGATTCCTTAAGGACCAGCCCATCCTCCCCACTCTGTGAACTGAGTCCTATTGGGTCTCCATTATTTTGGTTTAAAAAAAAAAAAAGAGTGCGAGAAGGTCAGTAAGAATCCCTTTTTTATTACATATATGGGCTCTCTTTCGTCTCGAGGTTGGTGTTAGGATATTCATATACTGAATTATGGTTACAACTTTAATAGTTATTTGACACTTTTGTGCCTTTTGTTTGTTTTTGGCACACTGTTCAATTCCCAGCTTCTATAGGTGGCTCCGAGTTTTGAGTGCAGAAAATGGTTATGGAAGAAACTGACATCAGCGCGTCAGCGAATGGAGTTATATGGACTCCGTCGACGTTGCAGCCAGTGAACAATGTTGATTCAGAGTCGCGCAACGTCCTCTGCTGGCGCGCGGCTGTGATGTGGGAAAAAAATTCCGGAACCAGTCTTGTGTCTTGGGAGGATTCTAAAGTAACACATTTGTGGCTAGATCCTGTCTCTACCAGATAAAACATCACAGACGGTAAGTAACTTGATCAGATTGTTCGACTGTTAACTGTTCGGACAACACCCTCACTTATTAGCCACAAATGGGTCGAGAACGCTTTTGTACAGATACATTTTTTTCTCTCTAGTAAATGGTGTGACAGCCTACAATATTTAGAATTGGTCTGTATCATTTTTGTGACATTCTCTGTATTATTTTATTGGAGAAAAACGTGTCTAATGTACTAAAGGAAGGATTAAAAATAGTTCAAATTCCTCATTAATATCAGATGTAAGTGTACAATGTCTGTTTCTATGAGCGTATTGCTGCCATAAGTGACAATATTTGTAAATTTCCAACAGAGCTTAACCTGCTTCGAAATGTTGATGCCAAGGATACAGAGTGCACCACAGAAGTAAAAAACTCTAACTTGATAAGCGGATTTCGAGGTAGTACTAGTTACAACCATGAAACTGAAACTATTTTTGCTTTGCCAAGGATGCAGCTGGACTTCAAATCAATTCATGTTCAACAACCACAGGAACCTCTGTTACAAGGTATGTACAAAAACTGTAATTTTGCTACCCAGAGTCACTTTATAAGGTGACTTTTCAAAGCCCAGGTTTTAATTTCCCATTATTTACTCTGTGATGCATGCATCAGTTGACCATGAATTGAACTCGATTCGTCAAATGGCAGCTGCTCATAGTGGATTTAAAACAGTCACAATAATAAACATATAAGAACCCACAGGCATTTATAAAGGATATAAAAATACAAAAATAAATCATATCATGAAAGCGTGCATTTGATTTCTTCCATGTCATGTTGTGTTGTTACTACAGATGCCAACAGTAAGCCAACAGTGGAGTGCAGTGTGGTCACTGAGTTCACGGACCACATTTGTGTTACAATGGATGCTGAACTAATTATGTTTTTACATGATTTGGTGTCTGCCTATCTGAAAGAAAAAGAGAAAGGTAAATTACATGACCTTGACGTTTTATTATTTGCTGACGTTTTATTATTTGCTGTCTTGCAGCTTGGTTATCAGATGTTTCTATCATATAACTGTCTTTTTTCAAACGAGGATATTCCTTTCACACACATTTTTTCTTTAAAGTAATCTGTACACCCAAATTCCATTAATTGTGTATCTCTTTGTATTTTTAAAATGAGTTCTAAAATTGTTTTTCTTTTTTTTTTTAAACTGCCAGGATACTATTTTTTAATGGTGTGCTTAGTTTTTCAAATTGTAATGCTCCATTCCTGTTTTTCACTTCAAAACGATTTATTTAAGAAGTTCTTGCTCTGATCTGAATGCATTACTTACTTTTATTCCCAAAGTAACGAGAACCCTAAATGGAATAATGAAAATACCCAACCTTAAGTTTCGGAGACAGATTAGTTCAGAAAATCAATCTTTTATATGAAAAGGGTAAGGGGCTCCGAGTTATTGAAAGGCTATGCCAGGGTTGTGTTTTATTGTGTATTACTGGCTAGGCAGCTAAGATAACTATTTCCCCACACCTTGATTAGAAAACATTGAAATGTTTTATGAGCATCAGCACTTCGAATGGATACCCCCATCCATCGTTTTTTTGCTCACCATGCCATTCTAGTTTGGACCCAGCCATATGCAAATCAGTCTTGACCCTGCATCTAATGGGAACAGTCCAGCCCGAACTGCCAGGCCAGGTTCTCCCTGGACTGGAAACAAGCAACCTAGGACCGGTTTCGGCTATCAGCCCTCATCAGCCAGGATAGCTTGACTCCAGTGGCATGGAAAGCACGGGACCCACGTCTGGGCATACCCGTCCCAATCGGGGTGACAAATGCAAAAAGAACAATTGATGGACAGAATGCAGAACAATGTCATACATTCACCCCAGTACAGAGAACTTTTTGCCGGCATATAGAGCGCAGCCATCCCAAAATGGCGGCACGCACAGCAAGAATAGACGCGAAGGAGACATCTCAATCAATCAATCAATCAACGTCTGGATGCTCAAGGTGCTAGGATTCTACCAGCATGTAAGCATCAAGGAACGCTGCATACGCAAGGAAAAAAAACAGTCTGGACTCCACACGCGCACGAGAAAATACACGTTCGAAAAATGCTTCTCATAGGCAGCTCAGTATATCCATGAAAAGATGAAGAAATTACCTTATGTAGATGCAATTTGAAATCCAGTATGTATATGATGCAGATTCCGTCCTATAAGTGAATGTATCCAAAGGGGTACCAGTAATTGAAAAATATTGCAGCAATACATTTCAGCAAGATGCTATCCTCTGGAAGCCAAAATATCAGTTAATCCAAACAAGGTGGAAATGAATCCTCCGTGGGTTCTAGGTGTTCCAACAGCTCGTCGCCAAATTTGTAAAGTCCAGACAGTGTTAATCCAAAATAATTTAATTGAAGTTGAAACACCAATACAATGAAGATAGTTTCTTGACTCCTTCCTTCACCTCCAGCTGCTCACAGTGTAATGACAGCAACGCTCCAGAACACGGTATAATAAAGATCGGTGGAATGGAAGCAAGTTTACCAATGTAAACATTGTCACATGCAGGGCTGCATGTGCCAAACAATAAAATATTTAAAACATAACACAACAACATATTAAAACATTGACCGACTGTGAGCCACGAGAGACTCTAAGAAAATAGTGTAAAACTATTAACAGAGTTACACGTTAACCACCATAGTCAGATCGAATCTGTCGGCCTGACAAGAACAGATCGGTTCACCCAAGCCAGTTCTACCTTACATACAGTACTAGGGGCCACATGCAAGACCGCTTCATTTTGCAAGTGCCTAATTGCGACTTAAACGATTCGCAATTAGAAAGTCGCAAAATACGATGTACTATTGTGTCTCAGAAACATTTAGCGATTTCTAATGGGATCACAATTGGCCTGCTTTATCAAAGTGGGAAGGGTATGCCCAGACATGGATCCCGTGCTCACTACACCACTGGATTCAAGCTAGCCTGGCTGATGAAGGGTGATGCCCTGAAACCGATCCCAGGATGCTTGTTTCCGGTCCAGGGAGGACCTGGCTTGGCAGTTCGGGCTGGACTGTTCCCACAATGAACAGGGTCAAGACTGATTTGCATATGGCTGGGTCCAAACTGGGGTGGTGTGGTGAGAAAAAGAATGATGGATTAAACCCAGATCCTTGTGACTGGGGGTGAATGTTTGCATTGTCCAGCTTTCCGTCCATCAACTGTTTCTTTTGTTGAGTATGGATCCAAATAAGATTTATCTATAGTGCTTAGGTTTCTTAAAAGTTAGTATAAACAATAGTTCACAGGGAAATAAATCTATTTTGGAGTTTCACCAGCCGGGAAACAAAATGCATTTATAAATCTTTTTTTACAAGTAATGTACACAGAGTCAAAGAAAACTATTTTTTTCTAGCAAAAAGGCAGTTTTATTTGCTAAGAATTTTTGCATTATATACTGTCAATTAACAAGAACTAGTGCTCATGATTTTTGGTGAAAAGAAGGTGCAGTGGGGTGCGGTACAAGAAAAAACGAATGGTGCATCACTTAAAAAGACATATAACTTATTTAGCATAGAAGGAGTTAATTTAAGTCTTATTGTCGAAATCGTTTTGACATCTGTTAGTCTGAGGTCATCATCAGGACAGAGCAAGGGCTCTATAAATCTAAAGAAAGAAACGCAGAAAGAAAGAATATAAGCAAATAGAAAGGACCCTGTGTAGAAATTACATATTATATGTGCCATTCGGTCACTTACTTGTATATACAAGATCAAAGGGATATCAATTTAACAAAAGGGCATAATGGATGAGCCCATCAATGAGAGGTCCGAAGAGTCGGGTATCTGAAATGATCACTCATTTGAGCTCAAACCACCCTCAGGCTGTCTGTGAGAGAAAGGCCAAAGCCATGGTGTAGCTGTTGAAAGGGAGTTCTAGGTCCTCCTATGGAGGAAGGACTTGTATACATGTTCGCTCCTGAAGTCGCTCATAGTCCAGAAGGCATTCAGATCACACATAAAAAGAGCACAGGCTTTGCCCTCCTAACATGGCAAGAATAGGAAGTATTCTTCCTCCTTATTTGTGTCTATTCCTGTCTAGGAGGCTTCATCATTGGTGAAATTCTCCATGGTGAGTTCATCCTTTGAAGAGGATCAGGTCTTTAAGGAGACTATGATTGCCATATTTGCTACGACCCCCAGTGTTGCATGTGCTTAGATTGAACTGTTCCGAGAGCACCAACTTTGACTTTAGGTTCAATGCCAGCTGCTTGTGCAACACAAACTCAACTATTCCACGTTTGAAGATTTCCTCTGCTCCTTTCAAAGCTTGTCTCCCCTACAAAGCCTTCCTTGAGGTCAGTGCTGCCAGGCCCAGTACCAACTTGCAGCCCTAGCATTCTCCAAAAATGTCTTACATAAGTTGTACACCTCCACACTACATTAGAGCCACTTGGGCCCCACAGAGGACTGAACTCCCACAGCACACCCTAGTACACCTCCTATACTACATGGGACCTGGGGGACATTTAGTGCGCTGGTTATACACTGGAGTACGAGCACACACAGCAATAGCTCTTACCTCCCTTAGGGAGCAATGGACGATGGACTCCGGGGCGGAGATCACAGACCAAGCATGGCAATGCATTCTGGAGCATCCCAAAAAAGTGTAGCTCAACGCACGGCTTAAATTCATACAGACGATGGTGTTGCATAGATCGTACTTTACGCCGAAACGACTCCACCGTATGTTCCCGGACTCCCCCCATAGTTGCCCCAGATGTAGAGAAGATGAGGCGGGCTTTATCCACATGCTATGGTCCTGTCCTCGACTGCGGGACTACTGGGAGGGGGTGCGACACTCCCTAGCTACAGTGACACACCTACCGGTCCCAGACGACCTGAATTGCCTGGTGGGCCTTCGCAGACACTCCAAAGTACAGAAGGCGCGGATAAGGTTTGTGGACCTTGCCCTTATCTTAGCAATTAGGGTGATCACTATGAGGTGGAAGTCTCCCAGATGCCCAGCGGTCACGGTGTGGCAGGCTGACGTGCTCCAGTGGGGAAGGGCAGAGGGGGCGGCTATTCGGAGAGAGGAGGAGAGAGGGCTGAGGAAGCAACACATCTCCCTAGATTGGGAGGCCACGCTGATTGCGCTGGAAGCACTGGACCTGGCCCCCACACAAGACACTATGTCATTGTAAAGCGAAGAGTGTGAGTCCACTCGTGCCTGTGCGGCTCGAGGAACAGGGAGGCTGTGAATCTGACCAGTACATGGTACCCCGGAGAAGACGCTCCTATAGTGACTCCCTGCTATCACTGACAAAGTGGCAGTTCGACTGACCAGGAGAGGGTTAGGGTGGGATAGGAGGGCGGGAGGGAGAATAGTTGGGGGTTGAACTTAAACAATGCACTATTTCAAGTTATGGATGTAACGCTGCCTATACATTAGTGGTTGGAAAATGAGAACAGACTAACAATGTCCTTTATAGGACTCCCCTCTAATGCACGATAGGAGAGACCAGATTGATATGTACAAATGCATGGGGATGTATATGATGGGAGAAAACCAAAAGACTGTATTTGAATGTTTATATTTTGAAAGTACATGGTATACAGCGGTCACCAATAAAGTGTGTTAAAAAAAAAAAAGTTGTACACCTCCAGAAGAAGGAGTTTAATGAGGTGCCACCCATCACTAATAGAGAGTCACTGCAACATAGGCAACATCTGATGTGCAAAATTGGGAAGGAACATCTACAAACAAATTAGCACAGGTGACCTTTTTGGCACTTGCCCTGCTGATGCCTTAATTTAATAATATATGACCAGAAGAGACACCTTTGGATTTTATAATGATTTCTATCTTACATCTGATCTCCATTTTCTTTTCTTAATTTCAAATTAGTAGTTTAAGTCCTATCATCTGTTAGACTTCTTTTTTAGAAGATGCTGCTTTGATTGTTGCTTCTTAAATGGATTAAAGTTTGTCTGTAACCTAGTAATTTAGCAGTTGGATCAGAGAAGCAAGTCAGTCAATAATATTCATATTTGATATCATCCTTATGTCTTGAAGATTCAGACTTTAAGGTTAGGAAGTACACACTGTGGTGCAGTACATTAATTATGTTAGAGCAGTAGTGCGTTAATTATGATTTCAGTTTCAAATGTGCAGTATGGGGATTTGAAATAGAGGCAATGTCTACCACACTATTACTCTAATATAACTAAGGCACTGACCCTTCAGTCGGTACATCATTACTTCAAACCATTTTAATCTATCCGTCAAAAGAGATGCAGTCCAACCTGCAATAGCAGCAACATCCTTCCATTAATTTCAAATGCAGGGTCTGGCAGCTGTCTTCCTTTTCCTCCACTTCTTACTTACTGCCCGTTATGCCAACTGGCATTTAGGGCGGCAATGAAGGACCTCGTCTTCTGTTTGTCTTGGGCAAGTTTCTGTATGATGCCCCAACTGTGGTTAAGGGTCCTCATTTCGGTCTCCCCAGTTTGCCTCCTTGTGTTCTTTGGCCTACCTCTCTTCTGTCTGCCTTCTGAGTTCCAAAAGAGAGCTATTCTTGTGATGGAGTCTTGTTCTCTTCTGATGGTGTGTCTTATCCATCTTCATATATTTCTCATAATAATAGTATCCATGCTCTCTTGCTTGCATCTGGCAAGCAGTTCCTGGTTGGAGATGGTTCGGGCCAGAAAATGTCAAGAGTTTGGTGATATCACTTTTAAACATCCACCAGCATTCTGATCCATACAAGAGTGTGGAAAGAAAGTAGCTCTGGTACAGGCCAGCACGAGAAAACCCTCCTGGGTAATAGTACACTCAACAAATCTGCATAATATAAAGCCTCAGCTTGGTGGTGGTGTTGTGCTGAGATGTCCTCTACACATTGTTCAGCATCCTGAAGGCATTTCTGGCCTTGTTTAGTCTGCTGTTGATGTCACTGCCTGCCCCTCCAGCATGACTAATTTTACTCCCTATGTAGATGAACTCTTCAGTCATGGCTAGATCCTCTCTGTCCATTTTAATTGGTTACGGGTTTGGGATGTTGAGTGGCATGACTTCTGCTCTCTTTGTGTTGATCTTCAGGCCTACTTGCTTTGCACAGATGTCGAAGTGAGGCTTCTTTTCCTGCATACGTTTATGTGTATGAGAACAAGTCTAGGTCATCTGCTTAGTCAAGGTCCTCCAGTGTAGAGGATAAGTTCCATGTGATGCCTCTGGCTTGGTCCTCAGTTGTGCCTCACATCACCCAGTCAATTGCTAAGTTGATTCAATGCCAGTTGGTACATTTGGGTTATGCTCCCTTCTTTAGAATCTTAATGATGATGCCAGTCATCTGGTACTTTATCCCTTCCATGCCGCAACTCCCTTCCCCCACAAGTCGACCCCCCCCAATTATTGTAAATTGTGGTGGATCTTGGCTGATGTTTTAGGGTCTGACTTAAGCATTCCTGCATTCAGGTTGTGTAGGCCAGGAGCTTTTCCGTTTTTGAAAGATCGGATAACAGTGACAATTACTTCTTTCTGTGATAGGGTGGTGTTCACATCCAAGTCAGTCTCTGCTTCTTGGATGTCTGCTTTGCTTGTTGGTACTACTATATTCAAGACTATTTTGTGGTTCTCTCAGCGTGCTTCCTCCTCTCTCTGTTGTGAGTAGTCTCCCTTGCTTGTCTGTGATAGGAGTGTTTTATTTTGTACAGGATTTACTAATGAGTTTCTTCATGACCTTGAAGACCTTCCACCATTCTCCTCTTCTTGCTGTCTCCTCTGCTTGGCTGGCAAGGTATCCATGTGAGCCCTTTTGTCTTCTCTTGTCATTCTTTTGATTGCTCTATTTGCCTCTATGTACAGCTGCTTGTATTTCTCCATGCAGCCTCTCATATTTGACCTTCATGAGTTTCTTTTTTGTCACCCTCCTAGCTTCAGTAGCTTGCCATGTGTCTTGTCTTATCCATTCTTTCCTCTTCCTTGTCTTGGTCCCCTGACATGTTTCACTACTCTTCAGCTATTTTGACACATCAACACCACCATTATCTAGTGCGAAATGAAGCAGAAGAAATAGTCTAGGATGTATTCCACCAACAGTTTCAATCTGTTCTTGAAGCCGCCAAATCACCACCTGAAGATTGTGATGGGAGGCGTGAATGAAAAAGTGGAAAATGACAACACGAACCATGACAGAGCCATGGGAAAGGACTATTCGAATGTTGCACCCCAAATGATCTAGTCATATGAGGAACTCTTTCCCCACCATGATATTCACAAACTAACTTGGTTCTCACTCAATGGCAGAGATAGAAAACGGGTTGATCACCTGATGGTAAGTGGCACCTGAGACGTTCACTACAGAAAGCCTGCTTGAGGAGAGGAGCAGACATTAGCGGTGATCGTTATTTAGTAAACGCCCTTGTGAAGCTGACACGCAGAGAACCTGAGTGCAAAACATCAGGATGACAGCACCTATATGTGGCAGAATTATAGGGCCCCAAGATTGAGAAGTCATTCATCTTACAAATCAAAAACAGGTTCCAACTCCTGGCTGACACAAGATCATTCTAAGCCAGCTGCAAATGCAGCTAACAAGAAATAGGAGCAGGTCTCCACTTATTTGACACCTACAAATACTAAGTCTCTTTGACTCCTCTTTCATGCACCTTGCACATCCGGAGAGGACATTGAAGATATTTTTTGTCCTTGAAGAGAGAAAATAAATTCAGACTCTTGGGTGCTTGTATTATTTGCCTTTCTCCCCTGACCATCCTTCTTCCCATGCCAACATCTTGATATGGGTGATCACCTCTTTTTTATTCCAATAAGCCATAGAATTGGTCCCTCACATGTAGATAGGTAGGGATACAACTCGAGGTTCTTCGTAGCACGCACAAAGACTGGGTGTCTCAGGCCAGTTCTCGACCTCCAATTTCTCATCCTTTTCTTCAATAGGAAAAAGTTTAAGATAATCACTCTTCAACTTTTCTGTCAGCACTGAAATCTCAAGACTGACTAGTCTCACTGGATTTTCATGTATCCATCACTCTCTAGCAAAGTCAATAGTTGTTATTCACAATGGGAGACTTACACTTTAAGTTTTTAGTGCTCTCGTTCAGACTGACCCCAGGTCAGAGAGCTTTCCTAAAACTAATGGAAATAGTGGCCCGTTTTCATCAGCAGAGCATCCTTATCTACATGTACTCCTGAAGGCATGTTCCTTGCATGCTCTTCATCAGAATCCGTCTGCTACTCGTTCGTACAGTCTTGGCTTCTTAGCCCTTCAAGAGAAACCTAGCCTGATTCCTATCCAACAGCTTCAGTTATTTTGGATGGTTCTGGTTAATTGGCAAATGAATGCAACTGGAACATCTGCTACACATACAACTCATGATGACGACATTTTCTTAGTTACCTGGTTGGCAGCCATAGCGATAGTAAGGGTGCCAAGCATGATGACTTCAGGTATCTTTTGAATGCCACAGGTGCAGCTTCCCACGAAACTGCTTCAGCATTGTCCATTGCAGTGCAAATTTAATCAGTTCTGTGGCCACATGCAAAGTCACGTTCAACTGGACACTGCCACCCTGTTGCTTCTGCAATGGTAGGCAATTTCTTCCCTTCGTCTCAAGGGGCCTCAGATCACCTTAGTGACTGATGCTTTTTTGCAAGACCTGGAAGCGCACCTGGTTCCTTTAACATTCATCACGCTTTGGCCTGAGAAGGAGCATTAGCTTCACATCAGTCTTTTGGAGTTGAATTCAATAAAATTAACTATTAGAGTGTTCTTACCCCACTTTGAGGAGAAGCAGCATCCAAACCTCACATGACTGTCATGCACTCTGAAATAAACAGGGAAGAGTCCGTTCCTGTCATCCTTTTATGGGAGGCTAGAGAGTTCTGACAATGGGACATAGACTGAGTAATTAATCTGTCAGTACATTTCTGGGTGGGAAGAAGAATAAGGTGTTAGACTTCCTGAGCAGGCAGCTCTGGGTAAAATACATGCTCGAGTTTCACTCAGGTGGACTCAGATCAGTTTTTTGCAAGATGGAGCTTCCTTCAGGTCAACCTCTTTACAACAGCTACAAACATGAAATGGCTCTAATCTAATTGATACTTCTTAAACCTTAGCTTTTGAATCCTCCAGGAGGCAAATTGGATCTGGAACTTTTTCATGTAACACCTCCAGCTCACCAGCAGGTGGCACCTTAAGTCTCTGCTTCAGTTCTTTCCCTCCTCCAGATGTGACATGGAACCACATGTTGAGATCACACCTCTGTACTGACATCAGGTCCTCTTTTTCCACACCCTTCAACCTGGATCCGGTGCTCTGGTTTCAACTTTTACTCTGGGTTAACGAACTTCCAAATTAGAAATCAGACAGTATTCAAGGACTATGTCTCCCATGAAGATAGGCAGTTCTAAACTGTGCTGCTCCTGCAGAAAGTAAATGTCCACAGATTCACATGATTTCTTTCTTTGGTGCTTAGGCTTCAAGCATGATTCGAAGTCCTATTACAAGTTTTACATGATGCATCCGAAGGTCATTAGGGAGCCCAAAGATGTATGTCACAGAACACAAGGATCGGGGTAAATCCCAGAGGAAATTCATGGGTTGTCCCTGCTCAGGGTCCAGGTCCTCATCCTCCGGTAAGTTCAGGACAAATTCAAAGACCATTCACAACTTATATTGCAGCTGCTCCCAATCCATTGAGAAGTCATGCAGTCAGCGTTTAAAAGACCTGACTATCTGTATCGCCTGTATCGCCTAAAAACAAACCAATTCAGAGGCTGGAGCAGATATTCCCTGAATTCCCCAGGCCATCGTCAACAATTTGAGGCCTAAAAGGAGGCAATGCTGCATTTATTTCACACAGTTGAGAGACCCTCTGATGCACTTTTGTGGCCATGAATTCTCTGGGGCCTCCAGACAAACTCCCATTAGTGGGTTCTTCCTTAGCATTGATTGACCTCACTCAGCCATTGCCTGACCCTGTGCTAATGTCAGGATGCACCTGCACAACCCTGCTGTAGGCTACGACAGTTCAGTGCTGACACCCCCTTCACAGGCGCTGGATCTGGTCTGACTCCAGTGCCTGATCTGAAGCAAGATTCATCTAGGTATTGGTCTGCGTTGCACTTTGAAATAATTAAGGCACAACCTATGCCCTGGGAGGACTCTCCATGCCAAGTCTATCTAAGGCTGGAGGTAGTTTTCAAAATTTGACTTCAATGAAGCCCAGGTGCTCGAACATACTACCAACGACAATGATGAGGATGCTGGCAATTTGCTTCACCAGCCTTAACCCCTCCACCTCTTCCCCACCACTGTCCTGATGCTGAACTGTATTTTGACTTTCAAAAAGCTAGCGATCTGGATACCTAGTGTGAGACATATTTAGAGTTGCCCTTGGGACCCCTCTACTTAGGAAAGTGCCTTTTTCGCTGTGGTTGTCTGCAGTGTCATGAAGACCTTGGAGTTACATTTAACTACTGTAGCTTACTACAGTACTGAAATTTGGAAGGCAGGTCCTTCCTCTTCTGAGACTTTGCTGCCTTTCTTTGAGGCTCACTCGGAGGCTGTAATGGGGACATAGGCCAAAGCACGCTCACTGCTTTCAGTGAGCAGTCCAGTTCTTAATACTGCAGGTCAGCCCTTGGGAATCTGGGCTTCTTAACACAGCACCAGACACTGAAGAGTCGAGTCAATCAGGCAGCAAGTAGTAAGGTGAATGCCAGTGCCTTTCCAACTGTTCTTCACAAGTTTCGTCCTTAGGTCCCTGAACGCGGTGTGTTTTGTGGCCTATTTCGATATGCTAGCTGTGAAATGGCAAACAAGTTCTTGTCCACCTTTCCTGAGGAGTTTTTAACTTCTTCGCACAGATGATGCATGATGGTCAGAAGGCAGCAAAATGTATCTGATGGTCAGATTTGGATACCAGGGTCTGTGCTGGCTGTGCCATCAATATCAGTATTGTTTTCATTGGCATGCTTAGATGCGTGGTACCAGAGTTTCCGGGACATTCAGGAATTATTAATGAACATGCCATTTGACTAAGACAAGCATTGTGGTGAAAAAGCAAACTCTGCCCTGGAGTGCTTTAAGGATACTGAGGCCACAGCCCATTCACTAAAGTTACGCTTTCCTGCCCGCAATTCTAACAGCAGTATTGGCAAAGTACCTGGCTCAATGAAATGTGGCCCAAATATTTGCCAGTGGTTGAGATGTATAAAAGCATCCGTCATCACTATTTTTTTTATTCTCCTCAGTGTGACCCTGTTTGCCAGAGGGGAGATGGAGTGTCTGAGATGGAGAAGTGCAGAGGGTGCTACTGATACTTCTTGGTGCTCAAGAATGACCGGGGGACTTTGGATGTTCTTGGTCCCTGGAGATTAGAGGGTGTCCTTGAACTTTCAGTACGCGCATTTTCATGTACCCGTCTTGCAGTCCCACAGGCGTTTCCTATGGTTTGTTGTGGGGTCTGTACACTACCGATTCAACATACTGCCTTTTGTTCTCACCTCAGCCCCCTTGGTATTAACTAAGGTGATGTTGGTGGTTTCAGTTTGTCCCCTTCAATAGGCTTAACACTGATAGTGCTTTATGACAACATTCGGTTTTGGACAAGCCAACCCAGGACTTTCAGTGGTGTAATACTGATTCCAGCCTAACTTGCAGCAGACTGTTTTACTTGCCCGATCCAAAGCTCATGCTTGTAATGTATGTATGCACTTCTGGGCTGGGAGGTGGACATTTGGCTGAGGTAGAGATCAGATCAGGTGAAACAGAAACACCACATCAACCTCCTGGAACTTTATGCCATCTGGCTGGCTCTTAAGGTATTCTGTGCCTTCAATCAGGGGCAGGTCTGTTCAGGTTCTGAGAGACCACCTGACCACCATGACATTCTTGAACAAGCAGGACAGTGTTGTGTCTTGTGCGCTGTGCTGCAGGCTGTTAGACTCTGGAAGTGGTTAGACTTTCATGGGATAGCCTCGACGGTCAATTACCTGGGAGGGAGTGGGGGGAGTCTCTAAACATCAGAGCTGACAAGCTCAGGAGGCATCATCTTGCCGATTTGAGCAGTGGGACCTTAATTTGGTTCTTACCTTTTCAATGTGTCTTTTAAACCTATGCTGTGTGCCCTAAGATTATTGATTCTTAAAACTGTCTTCCTTGCGCCAATCACTTTGGCGCATCAGTGATGTACAAGCTTTGCCTGTGCACTCGCCATATACTGCCTTCTTTCAGGGCAAACAGTGCTTAGGAATAAAGCATCCTTTCTCCCAAAGGTGGTATCACCTGTCCATGTGTGGCAACCTGCTATGCTTCCTGGAGGAGAAGCATCACCAGCTGTAGCCTAAGTGGGTCCTTAGTTTCTACATTGATAGGACTAAGGAGCACCAGGTGGACCACTGACGCTTTGTTGGATTAGTCGGTGAGTAGAAGGAAAGGGCTGTCCTGAAATAGACTTTGTCTTGATGGATCGTCCTGTATATCAATCTGTGCTGTGCCTCGACCAAAAAGGAGCAACATGAAGGTACATTAGGGCTCACTCCACAGGAGCTAAAGAGGTAACTACAGCCTTGACTGGAAGAGTACTTGTGTTGGACATCTACCAGGCAACCACATGGACTTCCGCCCATACCTTCACCAAGCACAAGTGCCTTCATTCTCAGGTCTGCAGGGAGTGACATGTTTGTTCTTGCACTATTTGGTGTGAAGTCCACTCCTCAAGCCTACCAATTTTCTTCAGGTACCTTTTTGGTATCAATTCAGAAAGTGAGTAACACTCTTTCTGGGGGTACTCCTTCTAGCTGCCGATTCCTCACCACCTTCCCCCTTCTGTGGAATGGGCTTCTATTAGGTCACATTGTCCCAATTGTGATAAATAGTTATGACCGCAGGTCCCTCAAGTGTCAGACTGTATCCGGAAACTTTTCAGCAGTAACTGCAAGCTGGTTGCTGGCGTCGTGCAGCTCCGCGCCTATGCAGCTCTGCTCCTGAAGTGATGTGCGGAGCTGCATATTAGTGCCATCCATGATTGCTGATGTCAGTTCCTTTCTTTCTGTGCCATGAGGTGCAGATCTGGAGCTTCTCTTTCGTCTTTTGATCAGAGTGTGTTTTTCAAGGCTCTATAAGCTGATATTTGTAGAAAAACTGTTGAATTTCCAATTAAACAGTTGCCATCAATGACTTGGGTAACAATAAGCATTGTTATTTCTTCTCCAACATAATCATCAGGGTGAATGCGTGCTTTACAAATGAACATTGTGCTATGTTTTATTTAAAACTGATCTTGAGTTCTAAGTCATGCAGTGTTGCAGAGACTTATTATTACTTTGGTGCATTGCAGCTATGACTGTTTTGTATTACCAATGTAGAAGCATTCCAAACAGAGATATTTTATTTTTATTTTACTGCTGGCAACACTGCCTGATGCACTGAGGTTATCACTGCTGATAACTTGGATGGGTGGCCACTAATGTCATCTTGTATTATGCGGTCACTATTACAACACTAATCATATTAGTAGTTTGGGATGATTTTCACTAACTATAAGTAGCTCTTTATACAGAATAGGTTGAGACCCCTGCCCTAAAACAACAGCATTCAAACCGTGCCAAGACTGCTGTAAGCAAATGTCTTTGACAAATATGCACAAAGTAGGTTTGTGGTGCCAGGGGCCCGATCATTACCCAAAGACCCGTGGCAAATTCGTGCAGATGAACCTGAAAGCTATACAGAAATGCAAAGCCAAACTCAACCTCACCAAGCACAAGAAGTCTCCGCTTCCTGATCAGTCAAAGTTAAAACGAAGGTCTTGGTACCGCTCCTTAAGTTATACCTTTGGCAGGTCCTAATCGAGGTAGAAGTCTCTGGGTAAGTCGAAGAAGAAAGATAAAGATTCTGTATAATGCACCTTCCTGCCACTCTCGAACTCTAGAGATGGCATAAGGGTGTCAACCAGGCTCGCTGTCTCGCTCCCTGCCAATCTCCATCGGAGCCAATTCCAGCGCGGATCACAACACACCTTGACTTTCCTGGCCCGTCTGCATCATTGCAGCAACTAAAAGTCTTAAGTGAGGAGGATATGCTGCAGATATTCAGCATTTTATTGGCTCCCTCTTGCACTCCTTTGGGCCCCAAAGACCCGCATGGGCCTTCTGTCGTACTTCCACTGACGAGTCCACCCTCAGCGCTATCTGTTACTCCTCGGTCCACATCGGGTCCGGAACAACCTCTGGTGCCACTTTGGGTCTGGCACCACCAACTGTGCTAGTCTGGTTCGCATCGATGCTGACGCAGATGCCATTGATGCTGGGGGAAGATGTATCCAACTCGTAACTGAATCTGCCATGAACTTGACCGAAGTTACACCCGGCATCAACCAGTGTGCAACCCTGTCCTTATGTCCTAGCAGGGCACAGGTGTTACAAAATCTTTTTTGCACGGATTCTGACAATGACAACTATGAAGGGGTGGACAAGTACGTTCCCCAGCATGATGATGATAACTGTTAGGAACAGTTACTGGATGCAAGTGGGTTTGACACTTCGTCTGATAAGGACCGTGTGTCTATCCTAGGTTCTTCCACAGAGTAAAGTGTTTCTTTCGCTGTCCTATTGCAAAGGGCAGCTGAAGTACTAGACTCACAACTGCCAACCATGGCAGTTAAAATTAATGTACTAATTGGAAGTATTGCAAACTGTTTAGGCGTCCACTGAGCCACTGTTACCCTTCTACGAGGCACTTACTGACACCCTTTCGGGCACTTGGGCCAGGCCCTGTTTGGGACCGCCCATCTCCTGTGCTATCAAAGCATCAGTTATAGACATGCCATTTGATGGCACTGTCTCTTCAGAAACATGGTAGACTTTGACCTGGAGCACTTTAAAGAGAAGGGTGCTGGCGTCCGAATTCGTGACTGGTTACTACTCCCATTACTTTTTTTTTTTTTTGTTTAAATCTTTTCTGATTAACATTTTTCACATTTTAAGCATACTACAAGAACCATGCAGTACCCGCAAGCCCGACTTTTGTTGTTGAATCCTGCTGCCCGGAACCTGGGGGAAGTGAAGCCCGGGACTACCTGTCCCAACCCCCCTCGCGGCCGCTGCCGCCAACGTCAGCCAGCTAGCGCCCGGAGGCGCTTAACAAGCATTTACAATGCAACGGTCTCGGCATTGTTAAAGTTAGAGCTATTGGCATTGCTCATGACATTATTTTTGTTTATGTTTTTAAAACATTTAAAGAAACGGCATTGTTATTTACAATGTCAATAGCTTAATCACTCTCAAAAGCGAGATTTTTTTATGCGAGCATTATTTGGGAAGTTTGGCAAATCCCTAATTATGAGGAAAACGCTGCAGCATCGGAAAATGCCAGTGGCCCAGACTAATATGCATGATTAGTATTTGGATTCCATGCCCATTCCATCTTTGTCCTCTCTGCTGAAACTGCTGTCTGAAGTGTCAAATTTTATTAATAGTAAACAAAAATCGCACTACCGTGCCAGGGCCAGACTTGGCGTTGATAATGATTGTTTGAAAAGGGAACTTTGAAAGGATACAAACTTGACCAATTCTGGTTTCAAAATATAAGAGAACACTGTAGAGGCATGCGTCTGCCGACTGTTATATATAATTTGGGATATATTTCTTAATCTGTCGAGTTCAGCCACTGCATGATTATATTGTTGTCTCTTTTTGAAACTCAGGAGCAGTAACATTGTCGTGGTGTCACTAGGGCTTCAAGTGGATGCTTTTTCAATATTATATACAAGCCACAGTTACTGCTAATTTATCTTATGCAACTAACAACGATTGACAAAGCCAATAGTCCTAACTTGTTGTAGGTATCATGTTACTTGTTGTATCATTATGCCTGGATGCAATGACAAAAGAGACAGCAAAATACAAGTCGTATAGCCCCGCGCAACACCGCCCCCCACCCCCACCCATTTTTTTGTATCCCACTTAAAGCCCTGGGTAGGATACTCAACAACAGGTCCGAACTGGAACCCCAAAGTAGGCCTGGCAATTATGTCGGACCAGCTGGAGGGTCATGGGGGAGGTTAACTGTGAAGCACTTTTGCTACAGGAAACGACCGATGCCCGGCCCTGCTCAACAACCCCGTTCTCTCCCGCATTTACCTGTGATCAGGCGCGCAGCACCCATTGAACTCAAAGGGCTTCATGCCCCCCCCCCCCCCCCCCGTCGTGTGTGGCAGCCCGGGATGAGACCGCTTTCCGGGCAGACACAAAGCCGCGCCTGAGCACTTCACAGGTCTTTAAAAAGACCATTTGCATGTTAATGAGGCCTCGCTGTTGCTTCACCCCTTCTAAGAAGCCCCGCAGCTCCACTCTGCCTAGATTCAGCCCCCCCCACCCCCGAAATCAGCGCCACTCTGCCTACTGTTTAAAGATTCAGCCCCCCCCCCCGAAATTTTTGCTTATCCCCCCCCCCCGAACGATAACTAGCAAGTGATTTCCGCTGGTCGCTTTTTCACAAGCTCTGAACTTTGGCAGTGATGTTTCCCCTTGATAGAGAAGTTTCAGTTTCTGTATTTGGATTCCATGCCCATTCCTTCTTTGTCCTCTCTGCTGAAACTGCTGTCTGAAGTGTCACATTGTATTAATACTAAACAAAAATCGCACTACCGTGCCAGGGCCAGACTTGGCGTTGATAATGATTGTTTGAAAAGGGAACTTTGAAAGGATACGAACTTGACCAATTCTGGTCTCAAAATATAAGAGAACACTGTAGAGGCATGCGTCTACCGACTGTTATATATAATTTGGGATATATTTCTTAATCTGTCGAGTTGGAGTGGTGAATGTTCCATGCCACATTTTGCCATCAAAATTCATTTCTACGCAAAACTAGAACCGGAAATGAGGCAAGACGCCGAGTTGTAGCACCACAACCTAAAAGGTAGTTAAGGAGGTCGAAGTACTGTTTGCCAGAGCGGAGACCATAGTCCAAGAACGGTTCATTGTGGCAGAGAAACCAGAGTTCTATAAAATAAATGTTCGTGAGGGAGGGGGTGGTTTTCGTAAAACGTGCCTGGCGCTCGGTAAAACAGCTTGAATTGTGTAACGATGACCCGCGAGCCGAGAGAGCGTGCACAAATGTTCATGTGAGAGACTGAAGACATTGAGAGTTAAAATCTGCAAGCGACAATTACTTTTATTTTCTTTGCTACATAAATGATCGAATTTAATGGTTGAGTGGCACACACAAATTTGACGTTTAAAATTGCTGATGAAGTAGAAAGCCTCTTAAGGTATTACAGGGAAATCAGGGGGCTGATTACCTGGCCTGCTGCTATGCAATCACACCTTTCAGTACTCATTACCTGCTCCCTGAGGAAGAGGATGTCAAGAAGCGGCCCTGCCGCTCTGTGCCGTGCGGCTGGGTGGTTTTCATCACGAGGCCGTGATTTAGGGGGACACCAGGCCTCCCCTCGGTGCCTTCCCATGTAGGGAATGGATCACCGCCCGCTCCAGCTGTGTTCTCCCCAGGAGTACCTCCACCCATCCCCACCTGTGTTCCGGCCCCTCCACCCTGACTCATTGTTGATCTTATTCCTCCGAGATGTGCTTCTCACAAGAGAGCAGTTACTGGTGCGTTACTAGTGCACGCCCCTATGTGCTTCCCACAAGAGAGTGATGGACGCCCCGCTGTGCGCATTACTAGTGCTCTCCGCGATGTGCTTCACGCCCCTCTGCGTGCATTACTACTGGGCTCCCTTATATGCTTGTGAGAGAAGTCCCGCCTGCCTGCCCCAGATGTGCAGCTCAGTGGCGTGTCCAGCCGCGACACTACTGTACTGGGTGGATGTAGGTCCACCCCTTAGAAGATGTGCTACTTGCGTCATAGTCTCAGCTGTGCCGCGTCCCGGGGAGCCCCTGGCCGAGTTCCCTCTGGCGTGCATCCCTCCCTCCCGTCTGTGCCGCGCGTTGTGTGGTGGGGTCCGCCCACTTCTCGTCGGGGTGCCCCGCTTGCTGGCTCTGACAGCCTTTTTAGAAGCATTACGCAAGGACGTACACCCCGCTTTTTAGGTTTTTTACTTATCGTGAACGTGCAATGAACGGATAACTGCGGCAGGCGTTAACGTCTAAAACGAGGCTCTAAACCAGTACGTAACATGCTTCTAAATATACCACTTTCTTATCTCTGGGGGGGGACGTATTGCTCCTTGAAGTGTTTCTAAGCGCTGCAATCAGTGGGGAATGCCCTCTGTCCCACTTCACGGTACTGTCCCCGGAGTTGCACTTTTGCTCGAGTTTGGGGCCTCATGGCCGGTTGTCTCCCAGCACCCACTGGGGAGCGACTGCCCCGGAAGGGATCGTGTCTGGGACGGCGCTGGTGTTTCCGGCATCCCGTGTCCAATTTCAGTGTTGGGTTTCTCTTCACTGCTCAGTGCACATCTGCACCCCGGGCTCTCCCGCAAGCTCTGTAAAGCGATGAGGGAGTTTCCTGCCGAGCAGGACTGACATAACTGAAAGAACAGTCAGCTCGCGAGGCTGTGGTGTTCAGAAGCTCTTCAAGATGCCACACACGACGTTTACCAGATGCATTAAGTGGATAGGGCCATCAGAAGCTATGCTGTGGTAGGGATCTCAATTTAGAATAGGTCTCCACTACCATCACTACCAACTTACCTTCTGCTCTCTAGACCACTCTGCCCAGGTCCCACTCCGAAGCGGCCCTAGCAGTGCGCCTTTCTCCGAGGCAGCGTCGTTTTCGGATTCGGGGGCGTGTTTTGCTGTTGTCTCCTCCCTGAGACTTTTCGCAAAAACCACGCCCCCCCGATCCGAAAAGGACGGGGCCTGATCGGAGTGACTGACCTCTTCTCCAGTGGCTGGCCAGCATTTACGAGGCCAGCCAATGGAGAACAGGGGAGAAGAGGGGCTGGATCAAGCCCCTCTTCTCCAAGTCATTAAATCTCCGACTTCCGGTTCTGCCTTTCGGCAGACCGGTAGTCCTCGACCTAAAAAGGAGAGCGGGCTCCCGCAGCGCGGGAAGCCCGACTTTTGTTGTTGAATCATTCTGCCCGGAACCTGGGGGAAGTGAAGCCCGGGACTACCTGTCCCAACCCCCCTCGCGGCCGCTGCCACCAACGTCAGCCAGCTAGCGCCCAGAGGCGCTTAAAAAGGAGAGCGGGCTCTTGCAGCGCGGGAAGCCCGACTTTTGTTGTTGAATCGTGCTGCCCGGAACCTGGGGTAAGTGAAGCCCGGGACTACCTGTCCCAACCCCCCTCGCGGCCGCTGCCGCCAACGTCAGCCAGCTAGCGCCCGGAGGCACTTAAAAAGGAGAGCGGGCTCCTGCAGCGCGGGAAGCCCGACTTTTGTTGTTGAATCCTGCTGCCCGGAACCTGGGGGAAGTGAAGCCCGGGACTACCTGTCTAAACCCCCCTCGCGGCCGCTGCCGCCAACGTCAGCCAGCTAGCGCCCAGAGGCGCTTAAAAAGGAGAGCGGGCTCCCACAGCGCGGAACGCGCGAGCGCGGGCCTGCCCGGGCCAAGGGAGGGCCCATCTGCACCCGTCAGCAGCGGGACTGGGCCACCCTCCTAAGTCCTCGAAGGGGAGCGGGATAGATCCTGGAAAGCGTACCCCTGTAAAGGTTCACTAAGGTTAGTAGCATAAGGCCACCAGTGCATTTTTTACCGGACACTAACCTGATTCATCTGTAAACATGGGGAGGAGAGCAGGAGCGAGGAAGCCAAACGCAGCACCAGCGCTGCTGGCCTCCTCTATCCAGCAAACTTCAATTGACTGGATGCTGCAGAGAGCCATTGGCGTAGTGGCAAATGAAATTTAACTAACAGAAAGGCGACTCTCTCTCACACCGATCCTCGCCGCACCTCCTAGCCCACTTGACCTAACCGGTTCGCCACTGACCGCCTCCTCCGATACAAGACCTTTCGTAGAAAGTAGGGCGGACTATCTACACACAGGAGGGGCCCGCCCCAAAAAAGGGAAAACCAGAGGGCCTAAACAAAAAGATCTACCCCCTGAGACTTCTATTGCTGCAAGGGCAAATGACCATAGCCTCTCTTCCAAAGGACGCCCAGAACAGCCAGCCTGGGTCATGGACGTGGTAGTGGACATGCAGGTCCAAGTAAGGACCATCGTGAGGGACGAACTAAAAAATTGATGGGATCGGGTCGCTAAGCTTGCAAAACTGGTCTACACTGGGTGGACAGGATCGAGGTGATTTTGAGGGAAAAAGAATTGGCTAACACACTGCCCCACATAAGACCTGGCCCCCAGCTCCCAAAAATTAGTACGCCCCCTCCCAACAAAACACCACAAATATATCCAGGAAAGGAGGGTAAGCGACCCAGTAGCCCTAAGGGGGTGGGGAAAGGAAACAATACCCACGGACAGGAGTACAAGCAGGGAGCACAGAAGGAAATAGTTACCACCCCAGGGGCAGGCAGTAACTCTGAAAGCTACCCTAGTGGTGGGAGGGCCAGGCAGAGGAGCAGGCCACTGGGGGGACCCCATGAGGTAGGGACAGCCCTCCCGTGTATCAGCCTACCCCAGCCTCAATCCCCTATGTAGTTATCTTGGCAGGAGTTCCTGAACTAAAAAAAGGCACTAGGGAATCCTATTATGATTTGAAGAATAAATGTACCCATTGGCTAATCAACAACAAACAGTTCTCTAACAGAGAAGTAAACAAAATCGTTATGATTCGTAGGGTGGGGTGGGTAGGCTGGAGACCCAAAGACATCAACTTTAGGAACAAGGTGACTGTAAACTCTCTCCTAGCTCACCACATATATAGGCTTGGGAGGTCTGTCATTTTACTGCCCTTAGGCTATTTTTATCCCCCAGGCCAGTATCCACAAGAGCCTATTACCTGAGGTGGGCAATTCAAGAGAGCAATCAATTTTTCCCACCCCCGCAGGCACAGTTATCTCCACCTTTTTTTAACATCCCTGTGAATAATAGGTTCAGTCCACTCGAGGCAGTAGATTGACTGAGCAAAGAAGCACCCCACACAAGGTAAAGCTCAACCTACAGAGGAGGGGACATGCATCATATTGGAGGACAAACCGAACCAAGATCTTATGTGTAAACTGAACCTAGAAATACCCCTTGTTGACACATACTTAAGCAAACCAGCACTTAGGGATGCAAATGCCTCCTCTACAGTCAGAAATGTACATTTTCTGAATCCCGGCCCAAACTCAACTCCCCAAAAGGAATCCATTATAGATAGTAAAACCATCGAACCCCCCTTCTATGTCACACCAGTGCACTCCCCAAGCGTAAAAATACTTTCCTGGAACACAGCGGGATTAACATTTAAGTTGAAGAACCCTGACTGGGGACTCTTCATTGAACACCACGAAATCTGTATGTTGAGTAGACCGGGGTACGCGGTCTTTAGCATCCCAGCCACCCATGCGGGGAGAGGTAGACCCTCAGGGGCACTGTCCATTTGGGTTGGAGTCCATCTAGGCTGTGAGGCCAAACTTATTGAAAATCCCTCTCGTGATATTCTTTGTGTCCTCTTAACTTTCTAGTCAAAACGAAATATACTGTTAATAAATCTTAATAAATCTTTACTCACGCCCGACGCCCCGGGGCCAAGAGTCTAGTACCTTGGACCAACTCAACATGCTTCTCCCATCCATTCCACTAAATTGTGGGGTAATTATTGGCAGTGATTTTAACTGCCAATTCGAGCCCCTGGATGGTCTGGCTACAGGTCTAATGGATGAAGAGGACCAATATTGGTCCATCCCTGAGCCTAACACTTTCCCAGTAAGGACTTGGACCCCGATAGCTCTCCAGATACATGCCTTAACATTAAACTTCTCTTTAAGAGCATGTAATGGACGCACCACATCTGATAGCCCGGGGAATTTTACCTTTAATAGACCGGGCCATACCTCAATTATTGATTATATTATGCTAGATGTGAAGTCCTGGCACAAGGTGATAGATTTTAAAATCAGTCCCCGTCACGATAGTGATCACGATGCCCTTATTTTAGAAATAGCATCGCCATGTACTATGAAGGCTCAGGTCAAACCCCCAACTCCAGCCCAAAGCCTGATTTTGACCAACGGTGGGAGAAGAGTACGCTGGGCTGAAATTTCCCAATCAAAAGACAAATTGGCCAAACTCTACCATCAAGCAATCCCCTATCTTTTAGCTACATCTCAAATAACAGATCGCAATGGAGCCCCCAACTCCTTTTCAAGGCTCTCTCAAAACCACCATGATCTGGTCGCCACTATGGCCGCCTTTTTCTACCAAAATAAAAAGCAGAGAGCACATAATAAGCCCAAGCATAAATGGCTTAATGGCAATTGTCAATCTGCCAAATCTGAACTAATCACCGCCATCAAAAGTAGCGACAAAGTAAAAATTAAAGAAGCTGCCTACAAGGGCGTCACAACTAAAGCTAAAAAACACTGGGAAGCTCACAAATGGGAGAACGTCAGAAATGCACTAATTTCACACGATCTGAGGTCCTTCTGGAATATCTTAAATACTGGCTCCCAGGCAGCTCGATCGGCCATTGAACCCAATATAGATGAAGGAGTCTGGAAGGCACACTATGAAACCCTCTATAGAAAGGACTAAGAAGAAGATGAAAGCATGGCAAGAGTATCGCTGCATTCAGGCCCTAACCCAGAAGATGCCCCCCCCAATTTCGGTAGGAGAAGTTACCGACGCCCTAGGGAAGATAGTACCTGCAAAAGCAGCAGGTCTGGACAAGATCCCTGGCGATCTCTACCGATCTGAACCCACCATCTAGGCTCCCTATCTGGCCACTCTGTTTAATGCCATACTACAAGGCATGGCCATACCCACCACGTGGGCTGGAGCTGAAATTATACCAAACTACAAAAAGGGTTCCCCACTCCTGCCTGCGAATTATCGCCCGATTAGCCTTATTGATGTTGGCCAGAAAATGTTTGCTCGTGTTTTACTGGGGCGCCTCCAAGCCTGGATGGAGGAACACAATATCTTAACCCCCCTCCAAGCTGGGTTTAGAGCTAGGACATCAAAGATCGATCAAATATTTAGGCTACAGTTGATATACTGGAAATCTGTCTTCATTGAGGGGGGCAGCCTTTATCTCATTTTTGTAGATTTAAAATCTGCTTTCGACTTGGTCCCGAGGGAAAAATTATGGGCAATCCTATCAGATATGGGAGAACCAGAATATCTGTGCAGGCAGTTAAAACATCTCCACGAGGGTAACTTTGCCCGTATCAGATATGGTAAGAATGGTGAACTCTCAGCCCCATTGCCCGTAGAGAGAGAGGGGTTCGCCAGGGCTGCATCCTGGCGCCCACACTCTTTTCCCTCTACATTAATGGTCTCATAGACTTCTTGATCGCAGGGGAGAACATCGATGCCCCCAGGTTGGCGCAGCGTAAGATCCCGGCCCTGATGTTTGCGGACGATACGCTTCTCCTCGCAAAATCCCCTATGGGAATTCAGAGGACCCTTGACAACTTTAGCACCTTCTGCAAACATCAGGGCCTGGAGATTAATCAGCAAAAACTAAGTATATAGCCTTTAATGTAGGTAACTCTACTCGCCCCAATCCCTGTTTGGACGGCAGTCCTCTCTCGAGAGTAACCATTTTTGAATACCTGGGACTGACGTTGACCGAGAAAATGAATTGGGGAGCCCAAATCAATAAAGCAGGGCTGAAGTTCACTCAAGCAACGGGGGGTATTCTAAAATTATATAGGAGTTGCACCGAAAAAACATTCAGTCCAGTGATAGAAATTTACAAGGTGCAGGCCAGGTCTGCTGCTCTTTACGGAGCAGAACTAAGGGGTCATTGCGCACCGGGCCCGTTAGTCCCACCTGAGAATTTATTTTCTTATTAGACAGCTTCTGGGCCTCCCCATTAGTACTCCCTTAACACCACTCCGTTTCGACCTTGAGGTTAGACCCATTGCGGATGAGGTTGCTCTGAGGCCTCTTCTCTATTGGCGTCGCCTCTGGAGCACCCCGGAACTAGCTGCATATTGGGATGAATTAACTGACGTAATGGGCCTGCGAGGCTCGGGGAAGATACCCTGGTTGGTTTACATTAAGAACATCTGTGAGGGTTTGGGTAGGGGCAATTTATGGAGTAATGCGGAAGATACCGCCCAAACACCACCTAGAAAGTCCCTGGTAGAGTGCTATAGAGAGCTAAAGCTCAATGAGCTTGAAAGGAGAACTACTACCGGTCGCCTAACGGTGGAATTTCTGGCAGTAAAAAATAGGTATACCCTAGAACTGGTGCTGGATGACATTCAGCCTCTCCTTGACAAAAAGCTATATGTCCAGTTCAGACACGGAGTCCTCCCGTTGCGCTCTTTCACTAGTAAATGGGAGGGGACCTTACTTGGGGGATGTCCGGCCTGTAACCACTCTGATGAAACAGAATTGCATATGTTCTTTTTCTGCAAGGGTTATGGGAAGGCCAGGTCACACTGGCTAACCCAACTCTATAGAAATTTGGGGTCCAGACGTTGTAGTGAAGTGTATAGGATACTTAAATCGAGTACGCAAATACCTATTGTCTACTCCACTTCATGGTTTTTATTTACTATGTGGTGCACTCGAAGTGCCATCCTAAAAAGAATGGCCCAATAGAACGATTTTGCAGAAACTGTATGACTGACCCCAACTGCATTCTTCTGGTTAAATTTTGGGATGCGGGGGGGGGGCTACATCCGTAACTGGATTAATAATTGGTATTATACCCAATTTTTATACCACTTTTTTAAATTGTGTGAACTTATATGAATTCAATGTATTTTATTGCCAGTTATTTAATTTTGCTTTGAT
This sequence comes from Triturus cristatus, assembly GCF_964204655.1. Classification (NCBI taxonomy): domain Eukaryota; kingdom Metazoa; phylum Chordata; class Amphibia; order Caudata; family Salamandridae; genus Triturus; species Triturus cristatus. The sequence continues at coordinate 461,533,205 of NC_140582.1, read as the reverse complement.
GGCATTGATTGCCAAAATAAAGTTTGATGATGATGATGAACAATGCATAGGTGCCATGTATAGTTGCTTGCAAATGCTACGATATCCAGCACCAGACTATAAAAAGACAGATGAGTTGTTCAACAGGGTACTGAGAGAAGACTTGTGACCGCGTCTGTGTATAGGACATAGCAATGCCCAAGAGTCTGACCACTGGACAACTTGTAGGCGTTTCAGACATTGTGCATCTTAGGCCAAACTGTGGACATAAGGTGCAACACAATGAGGACAACTTAATCCAAGGAGGGGTAAGGGAGTCGCATGAGACTTGCTGCCGTGTCTGGTATAGCAGAGTGTGCCAGCCCTATTTGGGCTCAGTGACAGCGGGATTTGAAGGGGGGGCCCGGTGTAACACAAAGAATTGGATTTGTTTAAACCGCTGATTACGCAGGATGCACGTCCGACTGCCCTTGATAGCAATCAACTCCCTATCTGTGAATGCCCTCCCAGGGCACCCTCCCAGTGGAGCTTCAGATGGGTTAGGTTGGCCTCCGTGTGCTGACAAAGGGAGGACGCGAACCATCGTGTCAGGTGTCTCCCGGTTCCCATCACGTGAAGATGTTGCAATGTGTGGTGTGGTTCCTGAGCAAGTGTACCACACTTAGTCTACAGTGAGGCGATAAGTGCCTGATGCAATAAAAACTGTCCCGGGCCTAAGTTTCCTTTCGCTATGAGGTCCTGATATGGGATGAGTGAGCCATCCTGGAAAAGATTGCCCATGTTTTGGAAGCCCGCCGAGGTCCATGTCGTAGCTCGGCTGCTGTGGTGGGAGTGTCCCCCAGTGGTGTTCCTAGCAATGGGATAGCGGGTGCATATGGGGTTGTGGCTCTGGTGAGGAAAAGGCTCATACGAAAGCATTTATAGGTTACGGTGAGTAGGAGTGTGTCTGGGGGTCTGGGCTTCGCACATGGGTGAAAAACATGTAGCAAGACATTATGCGCTATTGGGGTCTGTAATGAAGCTGTGTCCACCAAATATCGAGATGAAGGCCACCTAGCAACCCACTGCAGCTGGGCTACTCCCATTAATTGTTGGTGCTGAAAAAGAATGGAGGACTTTGACCTGTTCTACATCTTTGCCCACTTCAAAATGCTCACTCTGGTGCAATTTCTGTATGCCCTGGATCCCTGTGCCTGGATTATAGTAATGGATTTGCAAGAGGCCTATTTTCAGATTCCCGTCCTGAAATCCCACATGCATTACCTGCATTTTCAAATGGTCCAGGAGTACTTTCGGTTGTGGTGCTCCCTTTTTGCCCCACTAGCACCCCTTAGGTGTTCCTGGAAGTGGTAGTGATTGTCACTGTACATCTTCGGAGGTTGGATATACCAAAAACTTAAAGACTGGTTGCGGAAGGCGATTTCACACCAGTCATTCATTAACGAACCACCTCCAGATGATAGTGAACCTGTTAACCATCTTTAGGTTTCTCCATTATTATGCAGAAGTCCTTTGTGGTAACTCTGGATACAGTGCTGTTTCAGGCCTTCCCTATGCCTTAACGAGTAGAGTACATTTGGGCTATAATCCCAATGTTTAAACCCTTGACCTGTGTCTCAGTGAGAGGGATTTGGAGACTTCTTGGCCTCCTGAACCCTGCTGGTTGACCACACAGCTGGCATATGCGGGCTGCACACTGAGATTTGAAGTCTCAGTGGGCTTAGCACCAAGGGAACCTCAATATTTTTTTATTTAGCTGAAAAGTTTGATAAAGCGCGAACAGAGCGCTGTACAAAGTGGCAACCAACACAATGGCACAAATGATGTAGTTAAATAGACATACTGTCAAACAAAAGGGGGAAACAATCAAGGTCAGGGGCGGGGGAGTCAGCCAGTCAGGAGGGCCCAGTACCGTTTCAGAAGCTAAAAAGAACGAGATAACCAGTGAACAGACAAGCATAATCTATTCCATCCCGTTTTTGAAGGCGACTACAAAACATCTGCAGTGGTGGTTTCTAAACCGCAAGTGGACCATTGGCAGACACCTCTCTTTACCCCACCCAGAGCTTCCAGTTGTGATCGCTGCATCATTTCTGGGTTGGGTAGGGGTCCTTGGAGAGGGGATGATCAGAGGACTGTGGTATCCAATGGAAACAGGTTTCCACATAAATCTGTTGGGGTTGCGGGTGATTCATTTGATCTTCCTGTCGACTATCAAGGGGGAACAGTTGAAGGTACTCGCGGACAAAACCACTGCCATGTGATACTGTGACGGGTGGGGTTGTGGGTCCTCTGCTAAGAGACTCTACACTTCTGGAACTGGCTGAGTCAACCAACACCCACACAACGTCTGTAGGAGGGTGGAATCTGACTATATGATTGCCCCCACTTTTTTCCTGGTGTTTTGATGGTTTTTGACTAGTCTGGCTGGGATCCTGCTATCCAGGACCCCAGCCTATCTGCTTTCTCCCTTAAACGACTTGGTGGGCATATTAGATGCACTAGTGATTGGATACTGTGGTACCTTATGAGCCCCTAGTATATGGTACCTTAGGTACCTAGGGCATAGGCACTTCACAGGCCTACCAGGGGCTGCAGCATGTATTATGCCACCCCTGGGAAGCAGACTCAATCTGACACCACAGGCCTGCTACAGCAGCCTGGGTGAGGTAGTGTTGGCACTCCTCACTTAGGTATAGGTTCCTATATCTCACCATACACACACATATACACCTATCAGCCACCCCTATGGCAGGCCCTATCTATCCTGAGGGCAGGGTGCTTGTTTTACAATGTGAGGGTGTGCCTCTGCATGAGCAGGACCCCTCTGCAGCTGGCAGGGTTTATTCCTTGTGGCTGTTTGTGGATGCGGTTAAACCATATACTCTTAAGTGCATTATAACCTCCCGGTTAATGCTAACTCTGGAATGACTGCATCAAAACATGTCGTGTTTGGTGTCAAACAACTTGGAATTATACCCCCACACCAGTAACTGGTGTGGGAGTATGATCCCACCCTTCTAGAGGGGACGACATGTGCCTACTGTGGTAACACGGTAGAAATCTGAAAGAGCCCTGGCATCACTAAATGGATGCCACCAGCAAAGACACTGGGCTGCCCTCCTGCTGCTGACTGAAACTCGCAGTGGAGGAGGCCCAAAAATAGGCATCCTGTCACAGGGAGGTGTCACTACCTTCCAGACAGGATTTGGTGTATTGGGGCTGGGTGGGTGCACTTCTAGAGTGCTTTGAAGTCCTGCACTGGGGGAGCAGTAGGCTCCTCTGTGCATATGCCAGCTCAAACCGGTTCAGGGGCTACCTGTCCCTGCTCTGGCGCGAAACTGGACAAAGGAAAGTGGGTGTAACCACCCCCTACCCTGACCCTCCCAGAGGAGTGGTCCTAGAGCTAGTCCCTCCCCTATCTTCAGTATAAGATAGGAAACCGAAACCTTGCCATTGCAAAACAGATAACCCTGGACGACGCTCTACAAAGAAGAATCCTGGCCCTTCGACGTTCCACTACCTTTGGAAGACAGAAGAATCTCCCTTGGAGTCAAGGAGTGACTCCCCTGCTTGGCAGGCACCAGAAACTCTAATCAACGGTCTCAAACTTTCCCGCTCCCGCCAGGGTTCGAAGTCCCTGCAGCCCCGGAAGTGGATTTTCTGACTTCTCGACGGCCATTGTGAGTCCCCAGCAGAGCTGAGGCGAGTGGACCCCACAAGTGACGAGGAACAGCAATACCCGGGTGCCGTGCACTATTGTCGAGTGCAACCCCTTCACGACGTTCTACGAACTTGTGCTTTGGACCACTTGTGGCCCAAGCCTCCAGCAGGTTATGCAGCGAAAATCAGAGGCCTAACCCGTCCCGAGTGACCGTGGGCTCCTGTGAAGCATTTCCTGAAGAGGCGTCTTCGCGATCCCTTGCCCGTTGGCTTGTGGGTCCCCCGAAGACTTTCTTATCGACTCAAAGGGCTCCCCTGGTTGCTCCAGGCCTGCCCTCGCTGGGTGAGTCCCTCAGACCTTGCTGGTCTGCACCGTCGACTTTCTTCACTCTACACGAGACTTGCTGTTGCCAAGGCTTGTTGGCTCCAATCCGGTTGCCGACACCGCAGTCAGCTGCAGACGTCGTGGGACACTCCGAATCCAGCTGCTGGTCATCGTCGATCCTTCCTGGACCTCGTGAGCGAAGAGTCAAAACGCCCTTGATCACCTGAAATCACCCGAAATCCGTGGGCATCCATCTTCCTGGCCCCGGGTCACTGGCAAGTGACTGTGAACACTGTCCCTTCAATTTTCAGGTCATCTGCATCTCGAATCCACCCTTGGATTCCACCGGACACTTCTTCAGTCGCCACAAGCAGCAAGTCTTCTTTGGTCTCCATAGAAAACAGCGACGCGACCCGACACCAAAAGACACCTATGCACCCGGCTTCCCTGGGTGAGGTAACTCGTGCACTCCGGTGCCCTAGTGTGTGTTGGCCCTCGAATTACTTACCTTGTAAGTGGCTTGCTTGTAGATTTCCTCGAAGTACCGATCTCGAGGCTGGTGCGATCCGGTGCTCTGGGGGGGGGGGATCATCTCCCGCCGGCCCCCCGTGTGGAGGGCACTAAATTCTGCAGTGCGGCCCGCTGCCCGGGTGGGGCCGGACCTCTCCTTCACTGACGCCGGCTGGCTGCTACTCCGGGCCTGAAGGTGTCTCCATCCTCCTGTGTATGGGGCGGGTGACTGGCTGTCATGTTGGGCAGCAGGACGACTGGAGAAGCGTGCATGCCCCCCCCCTCCATTGTCCTCTTCCGCTCTGAGACTGTCCCAGGGCCGGGGCGATGTGGTACATTGCAGTGGACCTTTCATCTGAGGTGCAGTATGGGGATCCGTGAAGTCTGGAACACGGCCTACTGTGCTCTGTGCTTCCAAGGCCCGCCCTTCCGGGGTAAGTGTCTGCGGCCGTCGCATCTGGTGGTAATCCGAAGCCCCGCACACTTTCCCTGAGTGACTGCCTGGCTCTTTCCTGCGCCGGTGGGGCCCTGGCCTTCCGGCAAAGATTTTGGGCCTGCGGAGTTCCCCCTTACACCTAATCCTTGCTGCTCAGCAGACAGCTGGAACTGCCGCCAGCTATGGGGTGAGACAGGGTCCCCAAATCCACGCCGGCTCCCACACAGACAAAAATGGACCGGTTCACTACCTCTGAGCAGGATCCCCCCGGGAGGGCTGCGGGGGGCCTTTTCCCCTCCCAGGATAGGGATCTCGACACCATCCTTCAGGCCATTACGACCTCACAGGTGTCTGTTGAAGGAAAGATTGGAGAGGTCAAGATGGATGTGTCCCTCCTCCGACAGGATCTCCGTAATGCCACTGCGAGGCTGACAGAGGCTGAATCTCGTATTTCCACTGCGGAGGATGACATCTCACATTTGAAAGAACAAGTGGCCCACCTCCGCACTCACACCAAGGAGCTTCACCGGCGGGCCGAGGATGCTGAAAACCGTGCCCGTCGTAGCCACCTCCGTCTGGTGCGTTTTCCTGAGGTGGTGGAGAAGGGACAGGTGGCCACCTTCGTCGAAGCGTGGTTCACATCATGGATGCCTAAAGACACCCTCTCGTCCTGGTTTGTGGTGAGAGAGCCCACAGGTCCCTTGCACCCAGACCGCCTCCGGGTGCCTCGCCTTGCCCCATCATCTTAAAAGTTCTCAACTTCAAGGTCCGGGATGCCATTCTGCGAGCGACACGAGTTACGAGTCCACTCAAGTTTCAAAACCATACCATTATGGTATTCCCGGACTGCACTAGGGAGGTGCAGGAACTCTGGCGCTCCTACACGAATGTTAAACAGAAGCTGCAGGCCCTTGGCTTACATTACCAGCTCCAGTTCCCTGTACGCCTGCGAGTTATTTCTCAAAACCAAACACAGTTCTTTGATTCGCCCCAGGCAGCGTGGACATGGCTGATGGAACATCCCATAAGCCAGGGGCGTGCCCCCTCCCTGGGGCTAATGGGCTCCCGGTCCAAGGGGCCAGGGTCGCTGGGACGCTGGTGCCACACGCAATCGCGTAGGGAGCGACACTCACAAACAACAGCACCCAGATCCTTGAGCGTGGTGGCCCATGGGTCCCGAGACTCTTCCAGCCAGTCGGGCTCTCCGCTGCGCAACAGGCACCGCTCTACTGAAGACCTACCCGGACCAACCTCATTGCCATCCTGGATGGGCTCGCCCAGACCAGACTCGGACCTTTCCCGCACTCCGACTCTTTGAGGGCCCTTTGGGCTCGATGCGCTGTCCATTGACATTCGGGGCGGGTAACTCCCGAGATGGGGTTCTTTGACATTGGTAGACTTCTAAGTTTAATGTTTAGTTCTAATGCCGATGTATTGCACATCCGTCCTTCTGGAGGGGTCCCCCACGCACCCAATACGAGCGTTGTAGTTTGGTATTGTTCATATGGGAGGTCAACAGATGCTCCTGTTTTCGAAGTGTAGGGTGGGGGGGCGGGGGTGAAGGGGAGGTTTGGGAAAGTTTTTCCTTTTATGTTATCGTTTGTTTGCCTTTTTGTTTTAGCACCCACGGAATGACGGATGCTTCCTCTGTAAGAGACGGGTATGTCCTTTTTGCAAGCGATTGCCCATACATTTGCGGGCTCCCACACATGCTCACGCACCCCTGCCAGACTGCACATCCCAGAGTAGTTACCTCCTGACCTGACTGCTAATACTACACCTAGGGCGCCTCTCCACGTGCTATCATGGAAGGTCAATGGTCTTCTTGACCGGCATAAACGCACGGCGGTCCTGTGCTACGCGCAACGCCTCGACATAGACATCCTCATGCTTCAAGAAACGCACCTCCTTGGAAATTATTGTCCATTCCTGGCGTGCTATGGATACGATAGAATATGGCACTCCGGTTTCTCCAGGGGCTCCCGCGGGGTGGCTATCCTCTTGAGGCGCACTCTGCCCTTTGTCCTTTCCCAGGTGACTCACGACCCTCAGGGGTCATTTATATCAGTTTGCAGCTCATTAGGTGGCTCCCCCATCAACCTATCTGTCTATGCCCCCCCTCGATGCTCTCGCCTACACTCACCCACACCGCTGCCCTGGTGAACACTATGCCTCTGGGCACCACGATTGTTGGAGGCGATTTTAATGCAGTTTTTTCCCCGGCCATTGACATAACAGGTCCTCCCTCCGCCTCTCGTACGACGCAAGCGAAGCAGCTGAAGAACTGGTCCGAGTCACTGGGCCTCTGTGATACATGGTGCACATGGCACCCCCGCACCACGCAATTTACACACACCTCAGCGGCCCACCATACACAGGCACGCATAGATGTGATCTTTGTCCCTGTGCCCGACTGCTTAGAGATTATAGATGTCCGCATCCTGCCTTGAGGTATTTCCGACCACTCTCCAGTGCTCCTTAGCATGGGGGCTCCTCCTCCGTCGGCCCGCCAAAAATGGAGAATGAACACATGGTTCCTCCAAGACCAGGAGTTCAAACAGGTGGTGGAGACGGAGCTCAAGCACTACTTCCTCACCAACGACGGCTCCGTAGCCTCACCGGGCACCCTATGGGAGGCAGGAAAGGCAACCATCTGGGGGGGTCGCAAAGGGACAGCGCAAGAGCCAGACGCAGGCACAATTGCTAGAAATCTCTTCGAGGGAAGCACAGGCGCTTCGCCTGGCACAACTACTATCTCTGTCTGACGATGCCGCCCAGGCCCGACAGCTTGCTCACCTTCTGGACGAAATTAGGCAACTATCTCTGGATGCTGCTAAGCTCCTATGGAGGTCGTCGGTAGCGAGAATTTATGGCTGGGAGGGACAAGAACGGTACGATCTTGCATAGGCTGGCCACGTATCCCAGGGTGAACTGCATTATCCCAGAGGTGGAAGACGAGGCCAGAATGGTACAACGTGCCACCATGGCAATGACCAACATCTTCGCCGCCTTTTGTCAACGTCTATACACAGCACGTGCCCCTGACCTATCGCTCGCTAAATTTCTTGAGCGGGGTAGGATGCGTCTCCCTCGGTTGGAGACGACCGCCCAGAAGGACTTGGACCGCCCCATTTCTCGGAAGGAAATCGAAGAAGCGATCTCCCTTAACTCCTCGGGCAAGACCCTGGGCCCAGACGGCCTTTCCCAGGAGTATTACGCGGCATACCGCGAAATTCTAGTGCCCCGTCTGACCAACCTGTTTTGTTCAGGAAGTGGTGCAACGAGGGTCCTTTCCGCCTGAAACTGACATCGCCACCATCGTGGTCCTCCCGAAATTCCAGCCTCCTTCGCGTTACTGTGCGGACTATCATCCCATCTCCCTCCTCCATACAGAAGTTAAGCTGTACGCCGCCATTCTGGCTCAGCCGTTGAAGCCCTATTTAACCTCCCTGGTCCACCCAGACCAATGTGGCTTCATGCCTCAGCGTGGGACCCGCCATTGCCTCCGGAGGCTGCAACTGGCTCTAGCCCACTGGCACCTGCTAACCCCGTATTTGGCTTTCCTGTCCATAGACTTAGAAAAAGCATTTGACTCGGTGGATTGGACATACTTACAGGATGTGCTGGCCGAGTTAGGGTTTGGGCCTCACGTTAGGGCCATGGTTCAGGTTCTTTATGCCCACCCGCGAGCGCGTGTACTGGTCAATGGTGTGCTGTCAGAAGCTTTCCCCATTAGCAGGGGCATTAGACAGGGTTGTCCCCTCTCACCATTGCTATTCACCCTGGCAATGGAGCCCTTAGCCTCCCTGGTGCAAGCTGAGGACCGAATTCGTGGCTGTGAGTGGCCCAATGCGGAAACGGACAATATCGCACTTTATGCGGACGATGTCCTGGTTTTTCTGGCTGACCCAGCCTCCTCCGGGCCTTATTGCCTCCAGATCTTGCACGCCTTCGGTCAGGCCTCTGGGCTTTGACTGAACCCCGGGAAGTCAGTTCTGGTTCCATTGCACCTCTCTAGGGACTGCTACGATTGGCAATACACTATTCCACTTTAGCGACAATCCTTTAAATAGTTAGGGATATGGATCACCCTTGTTCCTGAATTGGGCTGGTCCCTCTATGTCGCCCCACTAGTTAAAAAGGCCAAAGAGGATCTCCATAAGTGGATGACGCTACCCCTTAACCCCCTGGGAAGGGTCGCCCTTTTTAAAAATGATGATCCTCCCGAGATTTCTTTATGTCCTCCAGAGTACTCCCTTCTGCTTCCCCAGGTCCTGGTTCTGGGAATTGGACAGTCTAGCTACCAAGTTTCTCTGGACTGGGGGGAGGGCACGCCTGACTCGGTCTGCCTGCAGGATTCCATCCTTCGACGGGGGAATGGGGATGACACATTTATACCTTTACTTTCTGGCTGCGCGTCTTCTGGTGGTCCATGATTGTTTTAATGGGGGCTGGTCTGATCCGGCGTATTGGCTCGAGCTGAGTGAACTGGGACTACCTACAATCCAAGCAATACTGTACGGGGGGCCCATTCCATCTCAGCTACCTGACGTGACGTGCTCCGTGTTCTTGGCCTGGCGGGCCTCGTTGCGCCACACCGGGTGGACACGTAAGCTGACTCAATGTACACCCCTCTGGCATGGGGCTTGGCTCTGGGAAATTACTGGGCTGCATGGGTTTAAATCGTGGGACCTCATTGGCATTTCACACCTAGGGGATGTCTGGGCTAAAGGCCATATGCTTTCCTTCCAGGAGCTCCAAACTCGTTACTCCTTACACTCTTATCAATTCTATAAGTAGCTGCGGCATGCCCTCCAAACACTCATCGCGGATGACACAAGGCTCCCCGAATACAGCCCTATGGTGGCGCCGAAATGCTGGGAAACCTAGGCAAGGGTGGCATCTCCCACATATACCGCACCCTAGTCAACAACACCCCCACCTCCCTGGATAAGTTGAGGGACCAATGGGTGGAATGGATGGGCCCCCTCGACGAGGTGGATTGGCACTACGCCCTCATGGCACCCAGGACTGTCACCACCTCTGCCAAACTTAAACTGATCCAACTCTATTATTTACATGCGGCGTACCTCACTCCCCTGCGCCTACATCGAGAGGGCTTGAGCCCAGACGCGTCTTGTGCGAGATGTATCTTCCATGTGGTTTGGTTATGCCCCGGACTGGAGCGATTCTGGGGGGCCATTGAAGAGGAGCTTACGGAGGTCCTGGGTTGGGGGGTTCCTCATGTCCCGCGGCATTCACTATTGGGAATCACGGATGGGCTAGATGGGTCCAGGAGTGACAAGCTATTTTTTAATACAGCCATGATAGTGGCCAAACGTGACATAGCGGCGGCATTGAAATGTCCTGACCCGCCGGACATTGGGAGGTGGCGAAGGGGTGTGGACTGGTGTGCGACCCAGGAGAAGGCCCTCTATGTGGCGAGAGGGTGCCCCAAAAAATATCGACGGGTGTGGGGGAAGTGGTTGGGTATTGTGGAGGGTTCGGAATGATTTGTCTCATTATTTTTGCCTGTGTATGTCTTATGGGGTGCGGATCTGTGGGATGCTCTAACTGCAAGAATGTAATTTATTTATTGTCCTCCGTGCTTTTGCTGATTTGTTCTATGCGTTGTAAAATAATAAATATGATTATCAAAAAAATGTTTAGTTGGAATTGTTTTGTATCGAAACCAATATTTTATATTCGTGCTTTATGGTCTCTTTTATGGTATTTATATGTTTGAGTATAAAAATTGCGTCATTTGATATTTATGTTGACATACGCAATGTTTGATTTATGTGTCTGTTGGTAGTCTTTTATATAAATTGTATTTATATGTATTGCAGCCCTGAAGAAGCCCGCCATGGGTGAAACGCGTTGGCTGTATTGGCTTTGCTCATTTACATTTGAAATAAAGGATAAAAAAACTCTAAGACTTCCTCTCATCTTAAGTGCTTGCGTTTGGCATTTATGCTGTTCACACTTTGTTTGTTTATGTTGCCTCTTGGAGTTTTTGTTTAATATTCTCTATTGTGTTGCTAGCAAATCAGAGCATATCTGGACACCAACAGTCCAGATAACTCTACATTTTCACTAGCATTGCCCCTTCATACCCACGAGCCCTTATTTAAAAGCTAATTTCTTGAAGATGTCTGAATGGATTTAAATTAAATCACAAAAACCACACTTTTTTGTGTGTAAAGTTTCAACTTTTTACAAGATTTGTTGTAATTTATTTAAACTGCCTTTTCTGTATCATAGACCAAAGTTTTCCATGGGAAATCACTTTTGGGAACCCCACCACCCCTTTTTTATTGCTCCCATATGAGAGACCAGTGTAAAACTTTTCAGTTTTTGTTTTTGCTGCAAAACGGTGTCAGAGTTAATAAAGAAACTAAAAATTCCTTTGCTATGGAATCTCTTGCCTAACAATAGCTACACTGTGTAATAAATTAGATGTAAAAAACACCGCCATGCATAGTGATGTAATAAATTATGTTGTTTCAAATACTGATGTTATCAATTATGTCAGAGAACATGTCATCGGTGTTGTAGGCTTTCAGCCTTTGACCAACCCCGTAGCACGCGGGATTAAGGGCAGTGCCTGGTCTGTGGCGAGGTACTGCACTCAACCCCACCGCCACAGGCAGTCAACACCCCTATTACTGGCCAACCCCTCACAACAGCGCAACACCAACTGATACCCACCATGATTCCTAAAATGGCAACATTTCTCTTCACTTTGAAGCCACCCATTAGCAGCACTCGGTATCGTGGGATTTGTCCCAGTCCCACGGGACCAGCCAATCAGATTGCTTAATTTTATGTTTTTCTCCTCGAGAACACGAGTCCGGGATTTTATTTTTAGCACTTTTACCCCATGGGGAATACACCTGTAATACTTTGTTGTTTTATTTTACTATTCGTGACATGAGGACCGAAACCTAAAATGGTGGTCGCAACATTTCTCTTAATGTTGCAGCCAGCCATTCACATTGTTTGGTCTTGCAGGACTGCCAATCAGAATACTTCATTTGTCGTAGTTTCCCTCAGTACTTCCTCTGTAGTTCTTCACCGCTAGATAGCTATAATTTTGAAGTCAAATTTCTCTCAAACAGCTGAACGGATTTTCACCAAATCATACATTTCTGAATAAAGATCTAGTTTTCAGCCAGATTTGTTGTAATCCCATTCAGCCATATTGGCAATTGCCTTGTCTAATTTCCTATGGGAAATTTCCTGTGGAAAATACATTTTGGGACCCTTCCTTCTTCTCATCCCCTACTTGATGGATCACCCCAACATTTCCAAGACAAAGCTGATGTGGATGAAACTTTGGTTTAGAAAGTTTTGTGAATATTCATCAAACAGCACCAAAGTTAACAGCTAAACAAAAAATTCATTTGCTATGGAAAGTTGGTGCTAACTAAAACTACATGGTGGCAACTGACTTTGAATGTGGTACTTTGTAATAGATTCTTCTTCTTTACTATGGTGAAAAGATGTTTACCATTGCTGCTTCTTTTTTTTTTTTATAGCTATCTTCCCTCCACGTGTCTTTGTCACTCGACCGGGACAGAGAAGTCCAGTTATTGTTCTTGATCAAAGCACTAATGAAAAGGACAAGGAAGAAAGCATAAACTACACATCTGTTGACTGGAGAGAATTCATGTGTAACACTTGGCATCTTGAACCTACGTTACGGTAACTAGACAATTTGCTGAATTATTAAGATAGAAGCAGTGATTCAAAATTATAGTTAAGTGGTGTCACAAATATATATTGTAAATTGTAGGAAACTTTGCCAAACTCTGTAGTTAAAAATGAAGCTACACTCTCAATTCCTGCATTCACACACTTAATCTGCACAGATGTAGGTGGCTGCCTGCTTCATGCACAGGCAGAAACAAGGATATGCTCCTAATTCGCTTGGCTGTCTGCATGCAGAGTATCTGGTACGGAGGGCAGCAAGGGATGGCATGCTTTAGTTGTAATCTCGACTGTGCAGTCATACAGAAAAACAACTTAGTAAAGTCAGGGCGGTTTCTCAAAAATGTAAGTCCAAGAAACGGTTTACATAATTGGGCCAGGGAAGAGACACTTGTTAATGCGCAGTAAGTTCTTGATCAGTCAGTTGGTCGCACTAGACAAGCATGTACAAAGTGCAGTGATAGTTAATATCATTTCAGACTGGCTACACATCTGCTACTCTGATTAAAATGTGTGCAGTACAGGGTTTATGCTTATTAATGTACTTTGTGTTTAGCAAAAACATCCACGTGTTTAAAGCATAATGAAACAGATTTTTACCATTTGCATTCACCATCCATGCATGAACCCAATATCTGACCCGTCCTTGTCTGCTGTAGACCCAATTTTCTACTACTCTGAATGGGTGATGACACAGCAAACTCAAATTACAAATCCTGTGAACATACATATCCTGTATACAACGTACATAAACCCATCATTATTATATAATAAATTCAGGCAACAAATATCACTCACAGCCTTATATTCCATTCTGCTTCATTTCCAAATTCATTCAGTCATACATAATTCAGTCATTTAGAGCTGTGATGCTGGAAGCAGTCAGAAGAGCACATTACCCGAACAGACCATTCCAGTGATAGATATGTACTTTACAAATACCAGTAGCACAGAATAAGACAGAATACTGAATGGGAGTGAGATCACAAAATCTTTTTTTCTTAAACAAAGAATACTACCAGAATGATGTTGCATTAGAGGCTTGTTTATTGTGCAACCTTATTTTTAGCTGAATTATTAAGCTCCGCAGTAAGATGGGCGCCAGCTGCATTAGATAAAGTAGGTAAACCCTGACACCGAGTGGGCTGAATTACTGAGATTCCTGTGCTAACCAAACCACTGTTTCCCCAGGGATTAGAAATAAAAGTATCAAGTGCCATACAGTCCCCCCTCGCCTTTACACATTTTCCTTGGGTACATATTGATAGGTCAAATCTGCTGATATATATACTAGGGGAATATGTCTTGTAAATAATATAACACGCAGTTTTTGGTGCAGAAGGCATGTTATGTATGCCTCATTATGGAGTCCAGTTTGAGCTAATATCAGACACCCAGGTCTTCACAAAAGTGATGCCAGTGGTCATGCCATATCTTTGTATGTCAGTAACCTCTGCATTCCCATACTTCAACCACTGGCTGATGAAGGTAGGATCACCATAACTTGTGTTGGACTACTCTCACCAACGTCCTGTTGGGCACTTGGTCGAGGCCGGCCACGGGGCCCCTGTGGATAAGAATGTCGCCAGGCGCCACCGCCCGGCATCTGGTGACCCCGCGTTTCTGACCACTCATCCCACGCCTGAGAGTCTGGTCATCCAAGCCTCAATGTCGCAGAGTGCTTTTCCCACGGCTCCGCCGGATAAGGACTCTAAGAAACTGGAACAGTTCGGTAAGCGGTTGTTCTCTTCGGCTAGCTTGGGGCTTCGGTCGGTGAACACCGCCTGCTTATTGGGCCGCTATTCCCACGCGGTGTGGGATACCATTGCTCAGGTGTTACCTCAGTGTCCTGAGGAGGTCCATGCTGTACTTTCCCAGACGGTTGCTGAGGGTAAGGATGCGGCTAAATTCGCCATTCGGTGTGGTTTGGACACCGCTGACTCGTTGGGCAGGGTGATTTCTACAACTGTGGCGCTGCATCGCCACACCTGGTTGTGATCTACTGTTTTTTCGCCCGATGTCCAGAGCTCGCTCATGGATATGCACTTGCCTGTTTGGCGATAAGGCCGACAGTGCACTGGAGCGTTTTTAGGACTCACGGGCCACGACCAAGTCCTTGGGTCTTTCCACGAAGAGTTCAGCCACTCCTGGTTTTCGTTCCTTTCGTGGCCAAGGCAGGGGCACCCAAGCACGTTCCTTCAGCAAGCCTGAGCAGAACCAGCCTCAGCACGGCGGCGGACACGGCTTCCGCAGGGGTGGCTCTGGGAATCAGCGTGGGGGTAAGTCCACCTCCGCCCCGCTGCTTCTGCCTCCAAACCTTCCTAATCCAAGCTTTGTGGAGCACCCCACACCAGTGGGTGGCAGGATTAGCCATCACCTCCCCCACTGGCATGCTATTACATCGGACAAATGGGTGTTGCAGATTGTCCGCAAGGGTTAGTCCCTTCCCTTTCAGTCCGCCCCTGCAGCCATGCCACCTCGGTACCACCGCTTGTCGGGGGACCACTTGGCGACTCTCCAGCAGGAAGTTGCGGCCCTCTTGGCCGCCAAGGGGGCCATCGAGTGAGTTCCTTGGCCAGAAGTAGGGTGTGGTTGTTATTCCCACTCCTTTCTGGTCCCCAAGAAGGACAAAGGGGGTCTGCATCCCATCTTGGACCTCCGGAACGTCAATCTCTTCCTCCGAAAGGAGAAGGTCAAAATGCTGACTCTGGCTCAGGTCTTGGCTGTCCTCGACCCGGGGGACTGGATGGTAGCGTTGGACTTGCAGGACGCATATTTTCACATCCCCGTCCTGCCGGCCCACCGGCGTTACCTGCGGTTCACGGTAGGCCAGGAGCACTTTCAGTTTGCCGTGCATTACCAGCGCACCTCGGGTGTTCCCGAAAGTGATGGGCGGTGGTTGCAGCTCACCTGCGCAGGGGTGTCAGTCTTCCCTTACCTCGACGACTGGTTGCTGAAGGCGGGCTTGCCCCAGGCAGTCGTCAACCACCTTCAGACTACGGCCGACCTCCTGCATTTTCTGGGGTTGCTGGGGTTCTCCATCAGCGTGCCGAAGTTGCACCTGAGTCCCTCTCAGAAGCTCCTCTTCATCGGAGCGGTTCTGGATTCAACGCTGTTTCAGGTTTATCCTCCCGAGCAGCGAGTCCGGGATATTCAAGCTATGATTCTGATCTTTCTGCCTCTATCCCGGGTTTCAGTCAGGATGACCCTCCGGCTCCTGGGCCTGATGGCCTCCTGCATCCTGCTGGTGCCACATGCCATATGGCGTATGCGGGCTCTGCAGTGGGACTTTAAGTTCCAGTGGACGCAGCATCAGGGCAACTTGTCCGGATCTCGGAGTGCACTGCACGACAATTGCAGTGGTGGCTCACGAATCACGATTGGGTCAATGGCAGATCCCTATCCATTCCCCATCCAGAGCACACAGTGGTGACGGATGCGTTCCTCCTGGGAGGCCACCTGGGAGAGGCGGAGATCAGAGGCCTCTGGTCTCCGGCGGAGTCCCGGCTCCAGATCAATCTGTTGGAGCTTCGGGCGATCCGACTTGCACTGAAGGCATTCCTTCCCTCTGTCCGGGAAAGTGTGGTGCAGGTGTTCACAGACAACACCACCGTCATGTGGTATTGCAACAAACAGGGCGGGGTGGGGTCCTGGACCCTATGTCAGGAGGCTCTGTGCCTCTGGACATTGCAGGAACGTCAAGGCATTACCTTGGATGTTCAACACCTGGCAGGTTCTCTGAACACCAGGGCGGACGAACTCATCCACCGGTGCTTGATAGATCACGAATGGCGTCTGAACTCGAAAGTGGTGCAAGGTCTCTTTTAGCAGTGGGGAGAGCCTTGGTTAGATCTATTCGCCACCGAAGAGTACGCGCAATGTCATCAGTTCTGCACGTTGGAATTTCCTAGGCGGCACTCGCTCGGCGATGCTTTTCGTCGCGAGTGGAGTTGCAGTCTGTTGTACGCCTTTCCGCCTATACCACTTCTGCCCAGAGTGCTGAAGAAGATCAGGCGCGACCGGGCCCAATACATCCTTGTGGCTCCAGATTGGGCACGAAGATACTGGTATCCCGAGCTACTCAGCATGGTGATCGATCCCTCGATCCGTCTGCCTCTTCGGGAGTATCTTCTGTCGCAGCAGCAGGGGACGGTCCTCCACCCGAACTTGTCCAGCCTCCACCTCCATGCGTGGAGATTGAGCGGCGACAGTTGACAGCTTTTGCTCTTCCTCCAGAAGTCTGTGATGTCATTCTAGCAGCCAGGCGTCCCTCCACTAAAACGGTATACGCCTGCAGGTGGAACAAGTTTGTGGCATGGTGCACAGCGAAGGCTGTGGATCTCCTTTTTGCCCCTCTTTCTGAAGTCCTTCTGTTCCTTCTTTCTTTGGCCCAGCAGGGCTCTGCACAGGGCACTATCAAAGGTTATCTTTCGGCCATCTCCGCCTTTTTACGGCTTCCAGATGAGCCTTCACTTAAGAAGTCCCCGGTTGTTAACCGTTTATTGAAAGGCATTATGCACACGTTTCCTCCGGTGCCGTTCATTATGCCTCAATGGGACTTAAATCTTGTCTTGACGTATCTGATGTGCGCTCCCTTCGAGCCACTTCATAACTGTCCTTTGCGTCTTCTCACTCTCAAGACGGCTTTCCTGGTAGCTATCACCTCTGCCAGAAGAGTGAGTGAGCTCCAGGCCCTTTCTTCCAAGCCTCCTTTCCTTTCTGTTCATCCAGACAAGGTGGTTTTAAGGACCCGTCCTTCTTTATTGCCAAAGGTTGTCACACCCTTCCACATCGGGCAGACCATCACTTTGCCCACCTTCTTTCTGCCTTCGCATCCTTCAAGGGAGTAGGAGAGGCTCCACCATCTGGACCCGAAATGTGCGCTCGCATTCTACCTGAAGCGTACACAGCAGTTCCGGGTAGATGACCAGCTCTTTGTTGGCTACTTGGGCGCCAAGAAAGGTCGGGCTGTGCACAAATGGACTATCTCACGGTGGGTTGTTCTGTGCATCAAAGCATGTTATTCCTTGGCTAAGAAGGAGCCTCCTGTGGGGCTGTGTGCCCATTCTACCAGGGCAACTAAGCCACTACTGCCTTGGGACGCGGCGTTCCCTTGCAGGACATTTGACGGGCAGCTACGTGGGCCTCACTGCACACGTTACCAAGCATTATTGCCTTGACAGGTCCGGAGAGACGGCTTCTTTGGCCGTTCTGTTCTCTGATGTAATCTATTCGCAGACCCTCCACCGGGGTTGGTATTCCTGGGATATCCATTCTAAGTTAAGGAATCTATCACTAACGTGTCTTTCAGATGCACAAGTTACTACTTGTGTAACGATATATCTGTAAGAGACATTAGTTAGTGATAGATTCCTTACTGCCCCACCCATCCTCCCCGTTCT
The DNA here is from genome assembly GCF_964204655.1 of Triturus cristatus. NCBI lineage: Eukaryota > Metazoa > Chordata > Amphibia > Caudata > Salamandridae > Triturus > Triturus cristatus. The sequence goes on along the minus strand of NC_140582.1, from coordinate 461,515,177 downwards.
GCGAACTGATTCTAGGGTTAAGGTCATCCCCTTTTAGGGCCCTAGTTTCATGGCACCAGTGGTCAGTTTCTTGCATGGCTCTGCGTTCCTGGCGCAGAAAGTCGTGTACAGAACTGACGTCAGCATGCATGGGTGGCACCTAAGTAGTCTCCGTGACGTCAACTCAGCGCTTACGACGCCAGAGACTGACACGGAGCCGCAGGACGCCACCAACTGACGCGCAACGGTACTGCTAGCAAAACTTTCCAGATCCAGTCCATTTACTGATTTAAGAATAATAAATACCAATTAAAAGTATACAGAGGTACAAACTGTCACACATAAAAATTATAAATACGATCTGTAATATACATTTCTCTTTTGATATTAATAACAGACCATGTGCAGAATAATAAAAAGTGCATTGCATTTAAGTAGTCGAATGTCATCCTGAAAATCTAAATCTTGAATTAGAGTCCACCCACAGCCTACTTATTCCTCAGAACTTCTAAGAATCTACCTATAACATGGCATTAGCGGCCATCATTAGAATTCATAATGTAAACTAACAAATCATGTAAATGCCAGAAATTAATTTCTCTAAATCTTGGTAGTAAAAGTATATTTCTCTCACTCCAAATGAAGAACAGAAACCCAAAATGTGATTCAGAGTAAGGTAATTTTTAACACAAAAAGAACAAGTATTTCCCACTACATCATCACTTCTATTATCCCTGCTGGTCTTTAACCATTTTAAAAAAGTTGTCACTTGACCCAATAAGAGTTTCAACATAAAATCTCTAATATTCCTAAGTTAAATATTTTTTAAATACAGTTTCAGGTGACCTCTATAAACTATGATCTATCTGATGAGCCAGCTGTGATCAACCCTAGCAGTCATTTCAATCACTACCAGTAGATTTTTCTTAAAACCTTTTGAAAATATTTTTCCTACATACTACTGAAATGACCTTGAAGTTGACAAGCTTTTCACTGTCAAGACCATTTATTATTATATTGGCTGAATGAGTTGGGAAGGGCTCCTTTATGTGATGCTGCAGATGTGTTTTTAACCAGAACTTGTATTAACCTTTGTTTATCTTCCAACAAGCTGAAGTTGTTGAGCATATCCGGAGCACCCTCAATATGGGAGGCAAAGTAATGCTGATACTGCTTGACATTACAGCGGCATTTGACACTGTACCCCACCTCAAGCTCATGGAGCGCCTACACAAGATAGGGATCAGACACAGGGCCCTCAGTTGGTTAGCTTCATTCTTGGACAAACGGACTCAGGAGGTCTGGCTGCCGCCGCATACAGCTCAAGCCAGACCCCTGCTGGTGGGTATTCCGCAGGTTTCGGCTCTCAGTCCTACTCTGTTCAATGTATATCTGACACCCTTCGCTACCCTCGCAGAGTCTCCTGGCACCAAGGTCATCACTTACGCAAATGACACGCAGCTACTGTTTACCTGTGAGAAAAGCATGGACTTAGACAATAAACTGATTTCTTGCTGTCTTACAAAGGTTTTTCTTTTTTTTCTTTAGTTTTGTTTTAGTTTTTTTTCCCTTTGTTTCTTTATTTTACTTCAAACCTTCGTCACTAAACAAAACAGTAAACAAAGGATACTATCCTACTCTCTTGACATTACAATAACAGCAATTTTCTGGAGTCGTACATTCCAAGGCAATACAGCACAGTAGGCAATCAATACTCCATTTCTTATTGTGATCATTCTGCGTACTCCATCTAGATATGAGTTTAATATGCAATGTACCCCTTGCTTCAAGTTATCCCTAGGGCTTATGGTATCTAACATATCCCCACACTCCAACAATTCCCGCAATGTAGCTTCTGACCCCACCCGGGCCCGCTTCAATATTACAGTACTTCAGGGCTGGATACCCTTGTTTCTTGACACCCACCCTCTGTGGTCCCATTGCCCCCTTCTTTAGTATGCTCTATACAGTGCCCAAAAGTTCTTAGGCCTATTGCGGGGAGGGAGGAGGTCACTATAGTACTCCGTTTGGGTGCAGCAGTACAGCATTTCATTTGCCCACTGAGCTGGCGTAGGGAGCGGTCCTTTCGACCAACAAATCGCCACTCTGCGCTTGGTCACCAATAGCCCCATGTCCACTAATCTACGCACCCATGTAGTCAAAGGTTTAGAGTAGCCTAGCAGTGCTAGAGCCGGCTCCGGCTCCGGCTCCAGTGCCTGCCCTGTCATCGTGGCCATTTCAGTGAAAACACTTTCCCAAAACTTCGCGATCACCGGACAGAACCATGCTAGATGTATGAAATCAGCCACCTGCGTACTGCAACGCTCGCACCTCGATTCTTCCTGAACACCATACCTGCAAAGCCTGTCAGGCGTTTAGTAAACTCTATTGAGATATTTGAAGTGAATCAGCCGGTGTCTACCATTAAGGGAAACACGTTTCGTACTGGTGCAACAGTACGTCCACATTGCGTCGTCTACTTCCCTATTGAGATCCCTTTGCCATGCCAAGCGTGCCTTGGTAAAATCGTTCTCCCTATAGGACATAGTATGTTTGTAAATTTTAGATATCAGTCTCGTCGGTGCATCAGTTTTTATAACAAAAAAAAGGGCGGTCAGTTCCGGTGGTTCCGCCAGGTCACTCCCCAGGAGTTGATGTAACGCATGTCTGGTTCTATGAAATTGAAACTTGGTGAGAAGAGTGGGTGCGGCGTCCCCTACTGCCAGGTTTTCCCAGTTTTGAGCCGTGCCTCCCTCAAACAAATTACCCATAGTACTGATCTCTATGGAATTAAGCGCACAGACTACACCACCATCTCTACACGGGGGTAACCAGTGGCACCACTCCAAGGGAGCTAGAGGTGAGTACAGGATAGCCCCTGCCTGTAATTTTAAGAGGTGGTGCCATGCATGGGTAGCCACATTGATAGAGTCTAGTATTCCAGTCCTACGATCTGGGGGCAAAAAAAGCAGCAGGGGACGGGGGGAAGCCACCGCCCTCTCTATGCGTAGGTGGGGGTGTCTAGCGGGTCATGTATCCAAAGGTAAGCGTGTGCACTTTGTGCTGCCCTATAGTAAAGGTCTAAGTCAGGTGCCCCCTGTCCTCCCATGTGATAAGGTAATGTAAGAATTTGCCATCTGACCCTCGGTTGTTTGCCCGCCCATGCCAACTTAACCATCAGTGTCGTAAGCCTCTTAAAAAATACATTTGGGAGTACCATTGGTATGTTTGTAAATAGAAACAGAAAGCGAGGGAGTACCACCATTTTCATTATAGAGATTCTACCTAGGAGGGACAACGGCAATCGGATCCAGCTTTCCACCCCATCCTCCAATTTGCTAACCAGCACGCCATAATTTTCCCTAAAGACGACATCCGAGTCCGAATGCACCTGAACACCAAGATATCGCACCGAGTCTGTCATCCACTGTAGCGGATATTCTGGTTCAAACAGAGTCGTGGACGGGGTCAGAGGAAATATAATGGACTTCGACCAGTTAACACGCAACCCTGACACCACTCCAAAATGCAGTACAGATGAGAGATGCCGTTCGGGATCACGAATATATAGAAGCGTATCATCTGCGTACGTCGAAACTATAAGTTCGTAGCCTGGAACCCGGATACCTTTACATCTATGATATTCGCAAAGTGCACAAGCTAAGGGTTCAGCCACCAAAGCATAGAGTATCGGAGAAAGCGGGCAGCCTTGACGCGTAATCCTAGTGATACGTATCGGGTCTGTCACCAGGTCACCTATTTTTACTCTGGCCGTTGGTGAATAATACAGCACCACAAGCAACTGTAAGAAGACCTCCCCCAGCCCCATCCTCTACAAAACCTGTCTCATGAAGGGCCATTCAACTGAGTCAAAGGCCTTCTCCATGTCGAGAAACACTGCGACAGCTGGGATGTCCGGTTTGGTGTGCTGAAGTACACCAAACACTGTGCGTAAATTATAAGTAAGGTCCGACCTGGCACAAACCCAGCCTGTTCCGGAGCTACCATGTTGAGACCAAAGGAACCAGTCTATTCGCCAGGATCTTTGCAAAGATTTTGGTGTCAACATTAAGCAAAGAGAGAGGTCTGTATGACGAACATTCCTCAGGGGGTTTACCCGGCTTCAGGATAGCTACAATAATCGCTTCTCTCATTGAGGGCGGCAACGTACCCGACACACACGTCATTGAATAGAGTAGGTAAGTGCGGTAATAACAGGTCCTGGTACGCCTTATAGAAGGCCACAGTCAGTCCATCTGCCCCCGGGGCACTGCCTGGCTTCATATTGGCAAGAGCCAGGAGTATTTCATCTCTCTCCAACGGGCGCATCAGGAATTCATGATGTGTATTAGTCAGCCAGGGCAACTTAATATGTGTTAAATAGTCTAAAATGTCCTCCTCCGTACCTGAACTATATGTAGCATATAACTCTGAGTAGAATTGCCAAAATCTCTCTGCTTATGTCAGTGTCGTCAGTAAGTGTCTCACCCTCTGCTGACTTAAGTTCAGAAACAACTGTATGTCCTCGCCGTTTCTTTAATAACTGGGCTAATACCCTGCCCGGTCTTTCACCCTCCCCGTATGTATGGGCTGTGGCATATTTACCGAGATGCTTAATTTCAGAATCAACAGTATCCTGTAACTCCTCCAATTGGGCCTTGAATTCTCTCAATATCTCGTCATCAGCACCCATTTGGAGTTGCGCCTCAAGGCTGGTTAATGTTGCTTCCAAATCGGCGAGCCGCTTGCGCAGTGCCCTAAGAACCCCTGAGTGCTTGGACATGGTGACTCCACAAATATACACTTTGAATGCTTCCCACACCACCTGAAAGCTCTCCACTGCGCCCACGTTTTTATCAAAGTAAGTTTCCATCGCTTCAGCTAGCTCCTCCTTAAATACTGCATCTAGTGAAGAGTACGGGGGGAACCTCCATGTGAAGGGGGGGATGGTTTTCTGGGGGACGTCTAAAACTAATAAGACCGGGGCATGGTCTGAAAGTGTACTGGGAAGCACCTCACATGACCTCATGTGGGTATACAGCTGTCCAGTGGCTAACCAGTAGTCAATACATGTATGTAGATCATAGCTGAATAATGCGTATATCCACCATTTGTCAGGGAATCTCTGCCTCCAAACATCATGTAAGTCAGTTTGCTCCATGAGATCTGTGAGTGTTCTAGCCGCTGCTGTAACATGTCTAGCTGGTCCTCCCGAACGGTCCCGCTCGGAATTCAAAACCAAATTTAGGTCACCACCCCAGAGTTGCTGTTCCGTCTCAAGGCCGCGTACCCTATCGAACAGGGCGGTATAAAAGTCTGGATTGTCATAGTTGGGCCCATACACATTAATGAGAAGTATATCTATCCCTTTACCCCGGCACTTGTAATTTACATATCTTCCATCTACATCCGTAACCAAAGGTTCAAGAGTGAGGGAAGCCTTTGGGCGAACCCACGTAAGCACCCCTCAGGCATGCGTGGTGAAGCCCGTTGCGTGGACGAAACCCTGCACACCCCTACTTCAAAGCATGGGGCTATTAAGAGGAAGGTGTGTCTCTTGCAGTAATGCAATATCTATTTCAAGTCTCTTTAGGTATGCTAGACCCTTACGTAGTTTACTGTGGTCCTTAAGACCCCTCACGTTCCATGTGAGAGCACGTAGTTTACCCTGTGGGAAGAACTACCAACTGTACCATGATTTTGTGTCCAGCCTGTTAGTATCTGCCATGGGAACCCACAACTTGCACAGTAGCTATGCATAAGGAGATGTGTCCACAATCAATTGCATACCATACAAGGCCCCATGTCGTCCTCCTCCCCCCCCCCCCCCCCAACGCCAGGCATACCCCCAACTGTGCCTAGACGGAAAAGTAGTACACAGACCTCTTGAACCATCCTGAAGAAAAAAAAAACAACAAGTGTAAACAGCACAACAAGAAGAATAGAGGCCCTAACCCCCCCACCCCCAAGGCGTAATATCCCAAATGTGTGTAACACTCGCGGGCAGAGGTAGCACGCTCTCTTAATAAAAACTGAAAAGACCAAATCTGGCCTCTGCTCCGCACACCATCAACATGATATGGAACATCTGAAGAAAATATAGGGTCTCTAATCCCCAACCCGCCCACTTGTCAAACAGTATCAGAGGTCCCCAACCTGACTAAGCCTCTGCAGCTGATACCACCCCCAACCGAGGGCCAACAGTCGAGTCCCCCTGCAATGTAATCAGTAACTTTAAAAAATAACCAAATCACTACTGCGCACATTTCACCCTGGTAAATCCGATCAGACCTTCATCTGAAACCCCATGAATAACAATCTTATCTGTATGAACAGTAGTTCAGAAATCAGTCCTGTTCGTCCAATCTGCCACCTTTCGCTCCTTCCCAAGTGTCTCTCTCCGGACTGCGTCTTTTGTCTTTAGACCATTCCTTCATGGCTTTCTGCAAAACTTTCGAGTCCGTGAAGATTCGCAACTGGCCCTGGTGGTTAATCTGGAGTCTAGCAGGGTATAGCATGGCATAGTCTATGTTGTTCTCCCTAAGCTGTTTCTTCAGTGGTGCGAACTGCCTGCGAGCTTCTTGCACTCTTAATCGGAAATCTGGAAACAGTGATATTGTAGATCCCCCATATTGCAGTGGTTGCTTGTCTCTGGCAGCTTTCAGTGCTGAGTCCCTGTCGCGGTAGTTAAGCTGCTTCGCAATAATCTGTCTCGGGGAAGCGCCTGGCGCCGGGCGAGGGCCCAGTGAAAGATGCGCCCTTTCAACTACAAACATAGGTGAGAAAGTCTCATTGCCGAGGAGTGTTGCAAGCAATTTTTCCACAAATTGTTCCATGTTGCCGGTCGGGGTCGATTCCGGAAGACCCATGATTCTTAGGTTGCTGCACCATGACAGCGCTTCCAGGTCCTCTGCTTTGACCAGTAGAACCTGCATCACTTTCCCCATCTGTTTGTGGTCTGCATCCAGCGAAGTCTGTGCTTCTTCAACTTCCGTGATCCGGCGCTCCGTCATGTCTAACCGCTGTGCATGTTTGTCCAACCTCTCTGACATTCTGTCCATGCGGTAGGAGAGAGAGTCTATCTTGGAGCCCAGGGCAGAAAGGCTGCTATGTAGACCTTTTTCCATCGCAGCAAGCATAGTGCGAATGTCACCTTCTACATCTTCTCGAGGTGGGTCCTGTGCCTTTTCACCATCTTCCGCAGCAGCATCGCGCCCCTTAGACTTCCTTTGGTCAAACGTGAGTTTCGGTTGCGTTCTGTCGACTTTGCCCATCTTTAAAGTAGCACTCTTGCTGTGTCAGTCCAAGTACCAGTCCGATGTGTGTTCCGCTCAGCTAACACGTCAACCACCTCAGACAGTGACTGTTAGGGCAAAGTATTATTTACAGTCTAACATACCAGGACACCCACTATGTAGCCACCGCAGGTCCCCAGTGCACAGGCTCTCCAAGAGCGCAGGCCTCGCTGTATTCGTAAAGCGCACGGGGACGCACTGCCTTCAGACTTTGACTAATATCTCTCTGCACGGGAATTCAGGTGACTACCCACGCCACCGGCGACGCTGCCCTTGCGCTGGCGCCCGGGGTTCTACGCAATCCACTACGCGTAGCGACTTTCAGAGGACATTTGATGCAACCCAATATCAAGCACTTCGCTGTATTGTTGCAGGTCGGTCAGTAGTCACATATATCATGCAATTGCCCTCGAGGGGCCGTATGCTCAAATCCGCACATCAGGCAGGCCAAGCACTACAACCTTATCCACGACCAGGGCCGCCAATGTTCCTTATTAGCACCCACCTCGTTAAACGTCGCCCAGGCTTGGGTCCCCGCGCCAAGTGTCCTTCACTCAGGGGAGACAGAACTCCATTAGTCGGCTGTCGACCGTGCTCCCCCTCCAATAGGCATTATATGATTTGGGTGGGCTGGCACTTACTTGAACAAAATGGCGGGTCGCACCTTATCCACCACGCAGCAGCAATTGCTTCAAGAGATATCAAAGATTTGATCAGTAGTTATCGTACCATTTTTTTTTTATATTCTGAAAGTTATCAAATTTAGATCTCAGGAATTTTCGCATTTAGATCTCTGAGCAAAAGTATTGGATAAGTTCTTTCAAGGAGGATTGTCAAGTATCTCAACAACAATGTCTGTGATTTTGTGGGAGAAAAATCTACATTCATGATTGAGAAATTCAGTACCTTTAGTCCTCATATCAAGGGAAGTCAGTACAGCACTGACCAAAAAAAGCAATGGTTAAAAAAAATCTGATTTTGTTTTTTTAAATTTGGACACTCTTAGTTATGTACTTAGCAACCACTAGGTTAATAAGGCCATTTGCTGGTCTGCTATAGTGACCCTTAACCGCTTTTTGATAAAAAACAAATAGTCATTCAACACCACATCTGTAACCCAAGTTACTTATAAGGCAATGACAGTAATATCTTGTTCTTGCAGCACAGCTGTTAGATTTTTAAGATTCCTCTATAAGCCAGCTACGTTCCAGGAGAGGATGTGAAGAATTTTGTTGTCAGGATTGCCCATACTGGGGTTTACAAACCTTCTTTCTTGGTTGAATCATTTGACCATTTTAATGCAATATGCTCCAATACTACCCCATTATGTCTTACATCTTTCTGGGCCAGCATACTAGTTGGACTTATGACCTTACCCCCGATGTATCAGAGATTGGAACAACCTTGTGGCGCAGATTCACATTAGTTGGCATAGACATGATTTTATAAACAACATACCCGTGCGCCTGAGATTATCCACATGGTTAGTACTACGTCTGCAATGAGTCCAGATCTAAAGTGCACAAGAACATTAGGCCCATCTAAAGATTTGTTCCTATCCTTTGGAAACCACCAAGGAGATATCCCTCAAAGTAATGTTTGATAACTGTGGTATATTGGCAAATATTGCCAGAATTTTATATCTATTTAAGTGAGGGGCACAAAAATATCTATAAACCTCATCTGTTTTATTATGGTCCAAACTGATAGAATGTATATGATTAAAGTCATAATTCATTACGATCTCGTAATCCGCATCCCCATTCAGATCCTTGTCCTCTAATAAGAGGATGCTTTTAGGAGCCACACATGTATCTTTCACCTGAATTGCTTGAGCAGCCGTAGTATTACACTCTGAAATACTAGGAGTTTGGTTAATCTGAGTGCAAACTAACTCAAATGTATCATTTTGTGGGGCTTGAGCCTCACTCTGTGTTCAACAGCCATTTAAAAGCAATTCTTCACCAATGGGTTCAGCAGCCTTAGACTCATGTTTTGCAATACGAATGTAAACCATCACAATTGGATACCTGAACTCTTCTAGTATTTGCAAAGAGGTGATCCAGCCTTAGGCTTCCTCAACCTTTTCTTGTTATTTTCCTTATCTGTCTCCTTTGCATTTTTTCAGTGAGCCTCGATAGTACATTTTTTTTAAATATAGAAAACACTTTCTGGCTCATTGGTGAATCTTTTTCACTATGTAAAGAACTAGATTGTAAGTCGGTAGTTGAGGGTAATCTTACTGTTCTACATACAGAAGCTCTGCTAATGACTGTTACGGGGTTCAAAATGTTACTAGTCAGAGCATCAGCAGTTTTGTTCTCTCTCCCTGTAACTGCAGGCATTATTCTTCAAAAAACCTTCAAACTGTGTCTCTTTGTGGACTAATTCTGGTTAGTTAAAACTGTTCCCAGTTGAGAATTTTCTGCCTCTTTTGAGCACTTCAATGCAAGACACGCCACCTCTGTTTAGGTGGCTTTATTACTAAAAGGTAAGTCTTGCAACGATTGATCCTTATAAATGTCGGGTCCCATGGGTGGGGGGGTGGGGGTGGGGATGGTTTTATGTTCCTTTAAGTGGGGGGACTGCCTTTGTTCTGCATGTCTCTTCTGTATTTTTTATTAGTTATTTCATGAGAAAAATGTCAAAGAAGTGTGGTAAATTTAAATTACCTAGACTTAATTTATGCGGTAAAATTCAATAAGAATAACTCAGTAAAAATAAGAGGCAGAATCCGTGGTATTTGAGGTTATAAAAGGGAATTTATTCCTTACAAAGGAATTATGGTTCGAACCAGGCAATCGGGTTCCGTCACCACGAAGGTTCAGGAAGGGATCGGCAATACATTATTGACAGGTTATCATATTTATAGTAAATGCATTACAGTAAAGACATATGCAGAAGGCGTTACAGCTGAGAAGAGAGATAAGAATACACATACGTAATGAAAAAGGCGTTACAATAGGCGTGCATAAAGGCATATACTAGAAACGTCATTATGATGATGACACAAGTGGGTGGATCCATAAGAGAATCCTGCAATGTCAGCAGAAATACATGGCAGAGATGCGCGCGCAGCCGCATGACGTGTGATTGACGTGTAACTATAGGGTGAAGGGGACTTGACATTTAGCCCTACATGAGGAGACAGAAGTCTGGGATGTCAGGACAACCTAATTCCAAATCGTATCTAATATCTTGTGTTTAAGGAACTATATTATCTGGAAGGGAAGGTCTCTCAAGCAGAGGCTATTCTATACTGACTGCTAGTGCGTGTACAAGCGTCTAAGTGTCTACATGTGATGCGAGAGGGCATGGGCCTACCATGGTAACGAAAGTCATGAATTACTTGCTCGGAGACAGTAAGGCCGGGCCCTTTGCTCTGTAGCTGGAAGAATGTTTACCTAAACTACTAGACAGGAATGCATTTCTCGAGGAGCGGAGCAGATAACTTGAAGGCTGAATACAGTCTTGGCAGGCAACAGGCCGGGCCGGGCACCGTTTAGCCGCACAGGGAGTAGGACAAAGTTCGTGGATACAGATACAGGTCCAGGCTGGAGCATTCAGAGGCAGAAGCAGGAAAAGGCTCGATGGCAGAATTCAGGGCCTACCTTGCCAGAGCTGGAAAGCGTGAAAAGTACACCATATAAAGACGGTGGCAAGGCATACTTAGGAACGGAATATCTGACCCATTCATGGCAGATCTGAAAGAGGACATGTTGACGTTGGACGCATATGTATTTGCGTCTTCATAGCTTGAAGTGGAGGGAACATACATGTACTTGTAGCATGTACATGGAGCCGTTGGGGTCTAAGATAGGGGACACAATTGACCATAAAATTCATATTTCCTCATTCCCTCCTTGTCCCCTACGGACCCTTCATGAAATATCGATCCTCAGGAATCCATCAATCTGTTCATGTAACATCATTTGCTCTTCTTTCTTCTTCCGGGATTTTGAATGAGAACTTGAACGTGGAATACATGATGTGGCACACAGGCCGCAAATCGCTGGTCCACATTGTAGACACAGGCAACAACTGAATACTATGAGAAGGCCAATACCTAGGAAGGATAGGACTTTCCATCCCCAGGCTGACAACACGCTCCAGAACCAACCGGACCATGTCCAGGTGCCTGGATTCTGATGTATCTGGCTTGCAATCTTGTGAAGACGAGTTATTGCTTTATATACGGATGGCGCGTTTTCTGGAATGAAAACACAGCAACTTGATCTGATGACCCTACAGGCTCCGCCCCTATCGGCTAGGATGACGTCAAGGACAAGACGATTTTGGAGAACAACAATCCGCATCGCAGACTGCTCCTCTGTTAAGTTGCCTAGGGCAGAGGTAGTTTCATTCACTACTGCTTCAAGGGTTCTGGTTAATCTACGTATCAGTTTACTATTTGAGACAACACCTATGTAAGGAAAGAGACCTTTATTGAAGTCTGTATATTGTTCCCATGCTGTTTCAGTGTAGTCGACAATCGGGATATCTCTCTGGGGTCTATTGTGTACTAGATGGGTATTTCTATGATAATCAGGAGGGGCTAGGAAAACAGGTGGCAGAAGGAATGCAATGTAACAGGTACCATCCCAATCTAGAGGTAAGCGTATATATGCGGTATGACCACAAATGAAGTAGGAATGACGGGAAGCTCTAAATGTAGACTTGCCTTTATCACTGAATTCGATCACAGTAGTACATTTACTATGACCCAGGTGTACTGAACCATTCTTTCTTACACATAATTCACCTTTGACTGGTAATACGGACATAGCAGGCAAGACTAGTGCAGTTTCAGATTCAACATTCAGAATCATGAGGTTAAGTGTAAAATTACCTAATCCATATACTTCATTTTCTAGGTCAGTTCCTGTCTTTTTTTGAAGTCCCTCCTTGTTAGGGTAACAGGCTTTAAGCAAAACTAAGTTCAGGTTTCCCCATACCCAGTTGCTCTGGTAAACTACAGTGTTTGAATCTAAAGAATTAATCAAACTAAACCATGCGCCACAGGAACCATTATGTGTGAATGGATACGGAAAGAGAGGCAGAACTCCTTTGTATTTCTGATAGGGAGGGAGTCGGCCACATATCCAACAATTTGTAGCATTGCTGGTCTGATGGGAGTGATGTAACATACTAATGAATGTGTTGTTGCGCAGCGCAAGTCTATAGGGCAACTCATGTGAAGGTAATTCGCTAAAAGAATGTTCGGCAGTATCATTGTAAGCAGAATGAGCACGCTTGAATATAGGATAGTACATGTGCAACAGTATACTTGTAGCAATAATCAAAAAACTTAGAAAAAACATAATCAACAGTGTCACTATACAGTGACTATGAAGTGATTTACAATATGCACGTTTCTTGAGCTGTTTCTGTCTATCTCTCTCTCGATTTCGGTGTAGAGGATACATGTCAGAGACTAATTCAACCGAGTCACCTAGGAGAGGACTTAAACAATCGAATTGTCTGACTTGTTAGACCTTAGTTTCAGTTTGTATTTTTGTGATTCGGTTTTCTCAACCAGGGGGAGTTTTAAATCAGTCTGTGGAAGGGGGCAGGGCTGAGAGTTCAAATCAGACGGTAGTCCATGAAATTTCTTGATATGGCTCGAGTGTAACCAACCCTTGCGACCCTCGACCTTCACTGCTGTCCTCGTGGTTAGAAGTACCAGTTTTGGCGTTTGCCAGCGAGGCTCCAGCGGGCTCCTCCTGTCGAAATTTCTTATGAAAACAAAGTTTCCAGGAACCACTTCATGGGGCTTCACCTCGGTGTTGTCGGGAAAGGCTGCAGCTACCTGTGAACGGCAAGATTGTAGTGCAGACATCAAGGAAGCAAGGTAATCTGTCAGCATATTACAATCAACATCAGTGATTTTACGAGGTATAGGCGTCCCCCACATATTTGGTGGCCTACCGAAGACCACCTCGTACGGGGATAGCCCTGTGCGAGAGTGTGCTACCATTCTCATGTAAAATAGTGCAACTGGTAAGGCTACTATCCAGTCGACGCCTTTCTCTCTACAGATTTTAGAAAGTCGAATTTTCAGAGTCTGGTTGTGTCGCTCCACGAGACCTGCTGCCTCGGGATGTCGGACACAGTGGAATTTCCATTGATAGCCTAACAAGAGTGAAATGTGTTTCATTAGCTCGGATGAGAACGGCTGGCCGTTATCTGAGTACACGATACAGGGCAAACCATACCGTGGGAAGAATTCACGAACTAACTGTTTGGCAGTAGTCGGGGCAGTGTAATCTGAGACGGGATATGCCTCTGTCCAACGGGAAAGAGCACATACAACTACGAGGACATATTTGAATCCTCGACATCGTTCCATCTGGATATAATCCATCTGGAGGACTTCAAAAGGGTGATCAGGAGGTTGAAATCCACCTTGCTCTACAGGAATGCTTTTACCTGGGTTGAACTGACAACAAATCATACAAGTTCGGACTTTCTGTTTGGCTGCAGCTCGTAAGTGTTTATTAAACCAAATGTGTTGAATACTGTCTAACATAGCTTTTTCTCCTAGATGTGCTGGACTATGTATTGTGTTAATGATAACTTGAACCATTGAGTCGGGGAGAAACCATATAGATTTTCCCTTCGTCATCCATCCCTGATCTGTTTGGATCCCTCCTAATTCAGTCCATTTCTTGATTTCCTCTGGTGTAGCATGTGTCTGTATATCAATTACATCAAGGGCGGGATCCTTAACTGTCATGCAGTGTGTCGATGTCGGAACTATTGTCTTTGTCACGTCCGTTGCGTGATTCCGATTCTGAGCTGTCTGTTTAGCTGTTCGGTCTGCTAGATCGTTACCCTGGGAAATGATATCGGTGACTTTTGTATGGGCCTTGCACTTCATGATAGATATCGAAGTAGGTAGATGTATTGCATCTAATAGAGCTTGAATGAGGGGACCGTGTTGAATGTTGGCACCATGAGAAGTCAAATAACCTCTCTTTTGCCAAAGGACTCCGAAGTCATGGACAACTCCGAATGCATAACGTGAATCTGTATATATGTTAACTTTTTTATTTTTGGCTTGAATACAGGCTTGTGTCAGAGCAATGAGCTCTGCTGCTTGAGCTGACAAAGTGTTAATACAATTCGTTTCAATGACTTTGGTGTCTGTCGTGACTGCATAAGCGGCCACTAACTCTCCTGTACTTGTTCTCATACATGAACCATCCACATATAATGTCAGGTCTGGATCTGGTAATGGGACATCTGTCAAGTCTTGTCTGGGTTTTGTCGTAATAGTAATGACTTCGATGCAATCATGTGCCAGTGGGTCTGTTCCACTTAATGGCAAAAGTGTGGCAGGATTTAATGTACTACAACGTCTGATTTCTATGTGTGGCTGAAACAATATTAGTTCATAACCCGTCAGTCGTGCTATAGTCAAGTGTTGTGTTTGTGTCCGGTTCAAGAGAACCTCTACTGCGTGTGGTACTTGTACTGTCAATTGATGTCCTAATACTATGGAATCGCTTTGTCTGATCGCTAAAGCTGTCGCTGCGACTGATTTCAGGCACGCAGGAAGAGCCTGAGCTACGGGATCTAATGTGCTGGAAAAGTAAGCACACGGCTTGTGTGATCCTGCTTGTTCCTGAGTGAGTACTGACAAGGCAGTACCTTCACGTTCTGTAACAAAAAGTGTAAAAGGCTTACTGTAACATGGTGTCGCTAAAACAGGTGCTTGGCATAAGGCTTTCTTTAAGTCTTCAAAAGCTTGTGTATGTTCTGGAGTCCAAGGGAGGACAGTCGATGTCGCTGCCTCCTGGGTTGTCAACTGAATGAGTGGTTTTGCTAGAAATGCGTATTGGGGGATCCACTGCCTACAGTACGAAGTGAGGCCTATGAAGGCCCGTACCTCCTTTTGTGTCTTGGGCGGTGGCATGTTTACAATTAACTGGATACGATCAGGTGTGAGCTGTCTCCCCCCCTTGGACAGCAAGTGCCCAAGGTACACAACTTGCTGGGCACAGAATTGTAGCTTCGAAGGGGACACCTTGTGCCCCTTGTCGGACAGAAAATGTAAAACCGTCAGTGATGCTTTTTCACATTCGGGTTCGCTTCGGGCGGTGATCAGCAGATCATCGACATACTGAAGCAGTGCAGTGTTAACAGGCATGTGGATACTGTCAAGTTGTCTTTTCAGTGCTTGGCTGTAGATGCTAGGACTTTCTGTAAATCCTTGAGGTGCGCGTGCGAATTTAAAGCTTCGTCCAGTTAAACAGAATCCGAACAAATATTGGTTTTCCGGATCGATTGGGACGCTAAAAAAGGCGTTCTTGAGGTCAATTACAGTAAAGAACGTTGCTTCTGAATCAATAGCTGTCAGTAATGAAGAGATATCTGGGACCACGGGATATTGTGGTACAATGCATTTATTCAATTCGCGCAGATCAATAACTAATCGATATACTGGGGGTGCTTTTGGATCAGTTCGTTTAAGAATCGGAATGATCGGAGAATTACATATATTGGAGTCGGTTTCCACAACCACTCCTTGTGCAACGAGCTCGTCAATGATTTGCAGTAAAGCCACTACAGCATCTGGAGGTAACTTGTATTGTCGCATTCGTGGTAATACCACTCCTGCTTTGAGTGTGACTCGATATGGTGTAATGTGCATACAACCTACATCAGTGGGGCCTTGTGCCCATAAAAGTGCAGGTAGATTCTGTAACCGGTGATCCATGTCTCTTGACACGTAGTGACCTTTAAAGTCACGCAAAAACAGTCGTACTCCGTCCGGAGAACAACATATTATAGCTCCTAGAGCTTTCAATGTTTTTATACCTAACAAGTTTTCTGGACATGATTTAGTAAGCAATAAATCTGTAGTCCGTGTCAATGGACCAACTGTAAGAGGAAGCGGTTGCGATACTTCGTTAATAGTAGGCTTTCCTGAAAAACCAAGGGAAATATTTTGTGAGCCTGAGAGGGGTGCCCCTGGAACCTCGTCGTGACTTATAGTTGTTCTGCTTGCCCCTGTATCAAGTAGAAACTTTCTGTCTTTCCCTAATACTTGACTCTGTACATAAGGACCCTCCTGATCTACAGGAACCTCAATAAGGGGTAAGCCAACTTCCCTCTCTAGGCTATTTCATGTGTATTGCTGATAATCTGGATAGTCATTTTGTGCATACTGGTACATCTGTTGTGTCGTGTTTTGTGTTGCGGCAATAGGCTGTGACTGTGGTACCGCTACGGTCTGTTGTGCAGTTTGCATAGGCTGTACATTCTGAGGTGCTTGTTGTTGGATCTGATCCTGTCTAGGCGGACGTGGTCTCTCCTTGGTTTTACCCGTAGAGATATTATGTTTCAGAACTGCACAATCGTTTATATAATGACCTGGCTGTTTACAATAGTTGCATGTCCCTTTAACGGGAACCGCTGAATTACTGGACTGTGTCGCACCCTTTTTATGACCGTCAGCTGGAACTGACTGGGCAACGAGCATTTTCATTTTCGTGTCTTTCATACGTCTTTGTTCGTGGTCTTGTTCTTCTCTAATTCTATTCTGGTGATACTGTAACATTTGTAACATTTGTGAAGGAGTGTTAGCTTGCCAAGTGCTCTCAACTTTCAATACTCTGTTTTTAACCTGGGGCAGGGAATTCTCGACTAGTTTTGTTACAAAGAGATGTGGATATGAATCGCTACTTGCTTTCAGGCCGCTGTTAATACCAAAACATTTTTCAAATCGGGAATAAAAATCACTAGTGTCTTCATCGGGTTTCTGTTTGCAAGCTGAGATTGCTCCCCAGTCTTCCTTTTTCGTAGTTAATAAACGTGGCAGTACTTGTACTAATAATCCTGGTAATGCTTTAGTTTTGTCTCCAAGCCCTACGCCTGCAGTTCGGGCATTTTCTTCGTTTTCTAATGCTGTCCAATCAATCTTTTGGTCTCCCACTTCCCACTCTTTTTCTTTCAGTTTCTCGTAAATACCGGCAGGCAGTAATACTTTCAATATTTTCATAATGTCAGGATAGGTATAATCACCCATGAGTAACATGTCTTTTATTTCACGGTGAAAACCTGCTGGATCTTTGTCATGGCTGGGCACTAATTTTTTCATTTCCAATAGTTCTATTTTAGTTATAGGCGTGTACACAAACACGCGTCTAAAAGTATTATCATCATTCCTAACTGGGTGTACTTCGCGTAAGGGATTCTGTCTGTCTACGTAATACGTTTTTCTTTCCATGGAGGGAGCTGAATCATGTTCAGGACACAAAAAGGCACTATATCTGTGTCGGTATTCTAGAATTTCTTTAATTAGATCGGTACCCATACCTCTCCATTTATTTGTGAGTAATTCTATCAGTATATCAGGTAGGGGACCAGGATCGGAGTGTTGGCCTTTAAATAATATAAGGAGATGTTGTATCATGTATATACCAGCTAAATGCTGTTCGTCGGGTGCAAGATTCAGAAGCGTGTGTGCTAGCGCATCATCACTGTATTTTTTAGAACTGTCAGCCCATTGTACTGCTGACCTGGCTAATTCTTGTTCATCCATAGAATCGAGTACATGGTACCTCCTTCGTTCTCGAAGTAATTTATCAGTAGCCTGGAATAAGTGTTCAGGGGTCCTTGGATTTGAGATAGCTGTTTGAAAAATTCTGTTACATTCTGCACGTATCGGACGTATTGGATTATTGAAAAATCTTCCTTTTCCTACATAAGCTATCGTTTCTCTAGCTGGTAATTCTAATTGTCCTGCGTTCATTTCTGACTGTTCCTCCTCCTCTCCCTCTGATTCAGTTTTATCTGCCTCTAATCTTCTTTCATGTATTCGTTCTACTTCTTTTCTGATCTTTCGGTGCATAACTTCTATACTCTTCTGTTTATCATGTTTTCCGTCTGCTATATTCTGACCCCATCTGGTAAGTACTTGCATTTCCTCCGGATCTACCTCAGGCCTATCTCTGTTTCTGATCAAGCAGTTTATAAAGAAGCGTAACAATAATTTTTGCATGTCCACTTTCTGGTATTCCATGGCCTCGCCAATACTTTCAGGACCTTGCCCTGTTTGGATAAAGTGATATATTTTGTCTAGATGACCAATCATTCCTGGTGATGTCATTAGATAGGTCGAAACTCGTCGTAAACGTACTGATGATAGCAACATTCTGTCGTGTTTACCTGGCACTGGATCATATCTACAATCTGTAAGAGGCTCATTAAATATTTTGTCATTAGCTGTTTGGGGTGTACGTTGGTGTGCTAAATCCCTATAAGTCAATCTAGGTGCTGGCGGTGGCGTGGAAAAACCTCCTGTCGCACCTCCTGTCGCACCTCCTGAGGTGCCAAGTCCAAAAGGATTTGTTGGATGTAGGGTAGAGAGTGTAGATGCAGGAAGGACTGTAGAAACAGGTGGAACGTTTTGAACGTGAGGAGGAGTTTGTTGCTGCGGAGGTGGGGGCAGATGATCTTGGGGTTGAGCGTCGTCAACAAGTGGTGCGCGTGGCTGCGCACCATTAGCATATTCGGGGGCAGCATCATCCAAATAGGAAGAAAGGAAAATGTCATTTGCGGTCTTGGGATGTACTTTAATCGGGAGTAATGGAGGTGGCAGATCTTTTGGTACCTCCTGGGTGGCCTTAGGCAAACCCTCGGCCAGAAGAGGATACATACCATTCATAAGAGTGTTTCGTTGTCTGTCTACTTGTTCTGTTTTTACTCGGATACCTTCGTCAATTAATATGTTTTCTCGGGCTTTGTCTGAATTCTCTCTACCTTTCTCTTCTTTTCTGAACGCTTTGTCTGTGCGTCTATGCGATTCTTTACGCCATAGTTCAATGGCATCTTTCTGTGACTGTCTGGCTTTCTTTTTCCATAATACTTCTTCTACTCTCATGATGCAATCTGCATCCCATGTTCCAGCAGCGGGCCATCTCTGACTCTCTGCTAAATGCTTGGTGTAGTCCACCCATAAATCAAGATATAATACGGCATCTAGGCCATGTTTATGGTACATAAAGTACCCTGGAGTGTCCCTAGGTGGAATGGGAACGGCTTCCTCGAGTATCCCTTTTCTAGTTTTTATCTGTCTTAATTTCGAGAATAACGGCATCTTGAACCTTGCTACTTGATTCTTACTTGAATTTTAACACTTGGACTTGAACACAATTAATACAATAAATACAATAATGAAGATCGAACAATCACTCATACCACGACATTTAAAACATATCAAAACATTTTAGAACGAACAATAATAATTAGAATAAAACTAGTTAACTGTATAATACTAGATATACTGGATGTACTGCTAAACAGTACAGATACACTGCTGAGACAGTGCAGACCGGATCTGTGTACCCAAACCCGTCTTGACCGGCACAAACTAATGTGCACGTCTAGATGCGTCCCCAGCAACGGTACTCACCGGGAAGCACGGAACGGAAGGCCTCGGAAACTGGACTGGACTAGACCAAACTGGACTGGACTCGTGACTTAGATACTTCGGAACTTCGGAATCTGGTGGGCCTCTGTATACCTCGGATCTTGCTCTCTCAGCTAGGCTCTGGTCGGGATTCTCCGCACTCCTCACCGCCTCGTCTGGGTGTTGATCGCAGCCTCAGTCGCCCCCGTTGGCCTGAGGGAGATACAGGAAATCCTGCGGGTACGCGTAGTTGTCCGTCCGGCTGTGGCAGGAGACCGGGTCTGCAACGCACCTCCGGCGCGTGGGGTGTGAGAGGTGTCCCTGTTCGGGCGCCAATTATGTGGTAAATTTAAATTACCTAGACTTAATTTATGCGGTAAAATTCAATAAGAATAACTCAGTAAAAATAAGAGGCAGAATCCGTGGTATTTGAGGTTATAAAAGGGAATTTATTCCTTACAAAGGAATTATGGTTCGAACCAGGCAATCGGGTTCCGTCACCACGAAGGTTCAGGAAGGGATCGGCAATACATTATTGACAGGTTATCATATTTATAGTAAATGCATTACAGTAAAGACATATGCAGAAGGCGTTACAGCTGAGAAGAGAGATAAGAATACACATACGTAATGAAAAAGGCGTTACAATAGGCGTGCATAAAGGCATATACTAGAAACGTCATTATGATGATGACACAAGTGGGTGGATCCATAAGAGAATCCTGCAATGTCAGCAGAAATACATGGCAGAGATGCGCGCGCAGCCGCATGACGTGTGATTGACGTGTAACTATAGGGTGAAGGGGACTTGACATTTAGCCCTACATGAGGAGACAGAAGTCTGGGATGTCAGGACAACCTAATTCCAAATCGTATCTAATATCTTGTGTTTAAGGAACTATATTATCTGGAAGGGAAGGTCTCTCAAGCAGAGGCTATTCTATACTGACTGCTAGTGCGTGTACAAGCGTCTAAGTGTCTACATGTGATGCGAGAGGGCATGGGCCTACCATGGTAACGAAAGTCATGAATTACTTGCTCGGAGACAGTAAGGCCGGGCCCTTTGCTCTGTAGCTGGAAGAATGTTTACCTAAACTACTAGACAGGAATGCATTTCTCGAGGAGCGGAGCAGATAACTTGAAGGCTGAATACAGTCTTGGCAGGCAACAGGCCGGGCCGGGCACCGTTTAGCCGCACAGGGAGTAGGACAAAGTTCGTGGATACAGATACAGGTCCAGGCTGGAGCATTCAGAGGCAGAAGCAGGAAAAGGCTCGATGGCAGAATTCAGGGCCTACCTTGCCAGAGCTGGAAAACGTGAAAAGTACACCATATAAAGACGGTGGCAAGGCATACTTAGGAACGGAATATCTGACCCATTCATGGCAGATCTGAAAGAGGACATGTTGACGTTGGACGCATATGTATTTGTGTCTTCATAGCTTGAAGTGGAGGGAACATACATGTACTTGTAGCATGTACATGGAGCCGTTGGGGTCTAAGATAGGGGACACAATTGACCATAAAATTCATATTTCCTCAGAAGGTATGCGTAATTTTGCTGTTGCGGAAGTCTCTGGGTCATAGAGCTTCGCTAAATGTGTATTTGACGAATAAAATATGTTTACAAAAAAAAAAATGTCGGGTCCCTTCCCTAAATGGTTTCCGTTTTGCACATCATCATTTCCAACCCCTTCTTTTTGTTCCACTAAGATGTGTAACATTTGAAGATTGATGTCTGCATTATTTTCCACATCCTTTAATATAGCTAGAAGATGGTCAATGGAATCAAGAATCATATTCATTGGATTAAGCCAGGCCTGATAACTATTTAACTCTACTGAGTAATGAGGACATTTTTGAATAGGGAGGGTAAGATCTTTTGTATTAGGCATAACATTTTGCCTAATAATATAAATGCTCTTTTTGTGGGAACTCACGTCATTAGTCGAGATCAAATTGATCATATAGGGTAGAGAAAGTCTTCTTTGAATAGATGGAGTAGCCCGATCTGCTTCAGTTTGTTTTTATCATTCAAGATAGCAATGGGACTTGATGACTGTTTAATAGCCCAGACACATATTTTATCCGAGAGCATGGAGCAAAAAGGCATGTTGATCAGATCCCTGATTAGACTATCGCTTTAAACTACATCTAGAATCGACTTGTCATTTACAATATTACCCTTCACGGGACAGATTAAGGCGACCTCCGGTCCTCCACCATTACCTATTTCTTGTAAATGTTTATTGCTCTGTATTATCACTTTTTTATCCTGGCTTCCATTATGAACGGTGCTTTTAATAGAATTATTTTTATTTCTATCAATTAAATGTGGTACCACAGCCTCATAGGAAACCCGTTCCATCTCTTTTAAGAAACACCTGATAGTGACAGGTTCTTCATGGCCCTCATCAATCAAATCTTAAGCTTGCTTGTCCGATGCGGCATGAACCTGAGCCAAACATCAAAACGTTTCAGAAAAACGACTTCGTCTCCAGATAAAACACGTCAGAACAGAGTTACATGGCCGTTTTTTAGTGGAGCACTTAAAAGCCAGAACTATACCGTGGGGCCTCCAGGTAAAAAATGTACCAGTGATTTTCACTGAAGGCCCTCTATACAAAAAAGATTTCAGCTTCATCAGTACCAAGTGCTGTCGGGACCTTGTGGTACATACCATCGAGACAGCTCAAAGAATTTGTCAAAAAGAACTTGAGGAGATAGAACAACAGATCCAAGCCATACAAGACGCCCACACAACCACTGAGGTACAAAAGGGGGTGGTGATGGACGGAGCATCAGAACCAATCAAACACTCACACCCAGTCAACAGATCTGGGTTTGATCCATCACCGTTCTTTAGCCCACTCTGCCACCCCAGTTCAGACATGGCCATATGCAAATCAGTCTGATCCTGTGCCTCATGGGAACAGTCCAGCCCGAACTGCCAAGCCATGCCTTCCCTGGACCGGAAACAAGTTTCCTAGGACCGGTTATGGCGAACTTATGGCGGTGATGGATCAAACCCATCAAACTTTGCCACTGGATTCAAGCAAGCCTGGCTGAAGACGGCTGAAATGCCAGAAACCGGTCCTAGGAAGCTTGTACCACACAACCACTGAAGCAAAAGCCATTCTAGAAAAAATAGAGAAGGAAATCTCTGACTTCAAAGACAAAAGGATTACATTCAAAACCAACAAATTTGAGAAAGATAAGAAAAACTTCAATATCAAATCCGTGTACCCCTATTTAAAAGAAGATTTCTATACTCAAGCAAATTCTCGCAGATTCTTATCTGAATATCAAGGAAGATCAAGACGCAGATTTCTGACCTTTTCAGACACAACATCCTCTGAATCTACAGGCGACTCCGGGGAAGGACCGTCCAATTCCAATCAACAAGGGAAATCGTTTTTTTTAGGGGCAGGCCAACAGAAATAAGAGCGTTACAAACCACAGCCATGGGAAATGCGGATCCGTTGCCAATATTACAAAACGTGACCAAATCATCTATTATCAATTTGTCTAACAGGTTACTCACCAAAGACCAACTTGAGGTCCTTGGACTTGGTTTAACATTCGTCCCTTGGGCTAAAACGGATTTCACTTTGCTTCAAATGGAAGTGATGGAATTATTTAGAAAAACACGCCTCAGATCTTTCTTTGAAGACAGAGAAACAACTTTAAGCAATGAAGTCACAGGCTTGCGGAATAAATCCAACTTTTGTCCACCCACCTATAACATCCACAGAAACATCTTTGCATTTGAACAAGCTACACTGTCTTCCCTCTATGTATTGAAAAAGAAAGCAATTTTTGCAAGGAACAACATCTCTTGTGAACAAAGAATGGCCATCAAATCACTTCAAGAACAAAAAACAACGGTGATCAAACCCGCTGATAAAGGTGGAGCAATAGTCTTATGGTCAAAGGGGGCATATCTTCAAGAAGGCAAAAGTCATGTTGATAACCCCATGTGGTACAGTCGCATTCCAGCTGACCCGACAAAGGAAATCCTGAACGAAATTGATTAAATAGTTTGCGTCATTATGTTTACGATGGAATTAGTTCAAATTTGATGATGCCTTCTTTATACAATTCAAAGGAACAGCCATGGGCTGCCCCTTCGCGCCGGAGATGGCGGTACTGTATATGGCCAGATATGAACTTCATTTCATTTACAACAACAATCCCTACAAAGAAAGAATTGCTAAATGGCACCGGTATATTGATGACGTATGGTGCATCTGGAATGGCGACGAACAGCTGTTGATGGAATTTCACACATGGCTAAATATTCGCAACCCAGATATTCAATTCAGCCTTACAAACAGCAAAAAAACCTTGCCATTTCTAGATGTTGAAGTAAAGGTTTCACCCACTGGCCTCATAACAACTTTGCATACCAAACCAACAGACAAGAACAATACCCTACATTACACCAGCCATCATCCACAAAATCTAAAAGACAATTTACCATACGGACAATTTTTGCGCATCAGGCGCAATTGCACGAGAAAGGAGGATTTTGAACTCCACGCTGAAGCTTTGGCCTTCAAGTTACGAGAGAGAGGATACCCTAAAAACTTTTAAGGCACTCGATGAAACGAGCCTGGTATACCCACCGAGAACATCTACTAGTCAAGAAGCAGAAGCCACCATTGGATCGCTTAGTTTGCGTAATCACCTTCGGACCTTAACCTAACCCCTTGAAAAAGATCATCAAAAGTAATCGGCATCTGATTGAAGGCTCTATAAAAAACATAGGACAACCGTTATTTGCCCTCAAAAAGAACCGCAGTATTGGCCAACAAATTGTGCGGGCAATAGACTCAGGAAGCAAGCGCACAGACAACCTTTGCTCCATGCTGAAACTGAATCCTATACAAGGACACAACAAATGTGAGAATTGCTCCGTTTGCAATATGACAAGCGAAGGCAATACCTTCTCAGATAGCCACACAAATTGGCAACATAAAGAATTTACCAATTGCAAGACACGGAATGTAGTTTACGCAATACAATGCCCATGCCATAAGCTTTACATCGGCAAAACTACTCAAGAGGCAAAACAAAGAATTGTACAACACGGATCACTCATCAAAAATAAAACATTGACTGCGCCCATGGTGAGCCACTTCGTTGAATAAGCTCATACTGATAAAGATTTTAAATGGACCATACTCTGTTTGATTTCACCCAACCCTCGAGGAGGAGACACTGAAAGGTTATAACTACAAAAAGAAGTGTACCTTATTTTAAAATTTGACACAGTGCACTCAGGGCTCAATGAGATGTCTGAAGTTTCATGGCTGTAGCCAATATTAAAATTTTGATGCCCCTGACATACATTCCATTTACCAAACACACCTGATTCACAACTACATTTCCCAGAATCCACTTATTCAAAAAACGACTTGGGAAATCCACTTCAGGTCTTGCCTTTTGCTTGTGCACCAGTATCACTGCACCAGTGGCAGAGACAGGCTTGGTTCCTGCCAAACACGACCGCGTTAAGACATTCGAAAAAACAGTGAGTTTACAACTTCATGTCTCCTTAGAACTGCGCGTTAGTGAAGCATATGACCTTGTTTTCGAAAATAAATAAATATCTCTGTAAATGTTAACGCGCTCGTGCTCCAACAAGTCAGTCTCTAGAGCCCGCATAGGTCATCCTCGACACATTAAGTTCCATTTATAACGCGCGTCTGTTTACCAGCTTGCTGCCTCTTTAACATCCAGCGTATGAGAATTCTCCTTATTTTTTTTAAATGCATAACTTAGGCACAGAAATGTTCGTTGCAACCGGACCCCAAAGTGTAGTAATCACAGCACTTTTTAAAGCACCACAAGTGTTTTCTTCAATAAATTTTGCAAAGACTATCTGATAATGAGTTCTTTTAGTATCGCACTTCACCCACTGCGCGCCAGTTCAGGGGCATGGGTGTAAGGGACATTAAGCATCTGCATTTTCCCGAATAGGCGCTACAACTGAACTGACAAAGCCATCGGTGGCACGAATCCACACAAGTAAGAACCGCCATTGACGCAGGCAAGTCATTCTTTATCACAAAATAAATAGGGACGCCTCTTTTCATATTAAACTCATCACTCACATACGTTATTCTTCGACAGGCCTCACAGCCATATCCAGTGCCAGAAATTTCTGAAACACTAGGAACATCCCCTTTTCCATAACAAAAGGTATTTATGCGCTTAGCTCGACAATGGAGAATTAACACACCTCCATTCAAGTGATAGGTGTAGGTAACACATACCTTGTCTCTCTTTGATTTTTTCTTAATAGACCTTACCACGTCCAAGTCCTGATGAAAACCCCTGACTGCTGATGGGGTAGGAAACGCGTTGACAACAGCGTCTGGGAAAAGCTAACCCTGTTGGCTTAAGGAGAAGGCGCAATTAATTCCCTCCCTAAGCAACCTTTAACCTGATTAATGGGACCCCCCAGAGCTGTGCATATAGGCAGGAGAATGAATAGTGGTCTGCAAGTTTTGACTTGCTACTCCGCCTTATTGCTACCTTTTATTTATGGACTGGTGCTTTAATGACCTTTTTGTGTTTTTGTAATTGCACATAAATCACTGATGTATTATACACATTTGTAAAGATTGTTTGTATGTGTTAATTGTTCATGTAATTCATATGTTGAAATTTTGTCCAATTTGTGTTGCCCTTTATGTTTGACATGAATTGAATGTCATTGAATCTATGGAATAATCCCAAAAATTGTGAAATAAATCACATGAGCCTATGAATTGATTCCACTGGCTCTGCTTTTGAATACGTTCTAACAGTTGCTACTGAATACCTGAATAAAGACAGCAGCCTCTTCATGGGAGATAGGATCCTCTCTATACAAAGAGGAATAGAAATCCTGGTAAGCCCGCACTTCGTCCTTGTTTCTATCAAGAGTAGTGCCCCTATTTCCTGGAGATTGTCTGGTTCCTCAGTCTCCTTGCTAATAGAGAACCAGTTTTCTTAACCCGTTCATAGAACTATTACCGTAGACATAGTATTGGCTCCTCGGTTTTTTCAATAGGTAGTAGATCAATCTTACATTTTAGGAAGATGGCCTCTCGCAAGTCCTTTAAGAGACCAGTCTGAATGCGTGCATGTGACTTTTTGATGCTGGTTTGAGATCTGTTTTCAAGGAGGCCTGATAGACCTCGTTGAATTGTCAGTACTTTGCCTGCCCAACTATGCATTGCCCTTGAAAAAGCACCTTAAAGGCATCTCGATACCTCCCCTTAAACAGGCCTTTCCCTCTCCCCCTGGACCAGCCACTGAGGAGTCAGCTTCCTATGCCATGGTAATGTGTAGGGCTGCAGATGTTCTTGACCTCCAGCTCCCCACTTTGGAGGTGAAGACCAACGCCTTGACAGAAGTCCTTCAGCTAGGGAAATATCTTCTGAGCCCTCCCTGCCATTTAACAGTGCCTTAACAGATACCTTTTTGGGGGCATGAGCCAAACCTTGCTCTGGCCTACCAGTCAGCACCAAAATGGGCAATGCCATCACTCTGCCCCAAGAGTTCCCACTTTTTTTTTTATCTCAGCGCCCCTCTCTTGAATGTGTGATGGTTTGGTGTCCGCAAGTAAGACCAATCCCAACACATTCCCACCTACTCCTTCAGACAGATTCAAAATGTGTCGAAACCTTTGGCAAACGAGAATTTTCATCTACCAGTTTGTTGCTGAGATTCGTGAATCCCAGCTATTTGCTGGGGCACTGTTACCTCACCCTTGGGACTCAGTAGTGGAAGTCCATTGAAAAAATGCAAAGGAGACAGATAAGGAAAATAACAAGAAAAGGTTGAGGAAGCCTAAGGCTGGATCACCTCTTTACAAATACTAGAAGTGTTCAGGTATTCCTGAAGTTCTCTGATCTGTCCTTTTCCAAGTCATTCAGGACGGCCGTGATGCTGCCAAGTTCACGATTCATTGTGGCTTGGTCACTATCAATTCCATCAAAGGAGCCATCTGCACCAGTGTTATTCACTGCCATGTCTGGCTCCGGTCCACCAGTTTTTGAGGCTATGTTCAGTCATCCCTCATGGACATATTGTTCAATAGAACTCACCTGTTTCGGAACAAGGTAGACTCCGCCCTCGAGTTGTTCAAGGAGCACAGGGCTACGGCACACTCCTTGGGCTTATTTGCCCCACTTCGCCAGCTGCATCAATCCTACCGCTCCTTTTTGAAGTTGGCAGAGGTATCCCATACGGCCAGCCAATCCAACCACAACATGGCACCCAGCAGTTTCATGGCCGTAGTGCCCACAGTCTTCACAGCCAAGGTCAATGGGTCATCCAGTCCTATACCCCCCTCCCATGCATTCCTAAATACAAAACCCTTTTAGCATACAATTAGTGGAGCACAGCCACCTAGTGGGAAGCAGGGTCCAATGATTCTTGCTGGGTTAGCAGGCCATAACATCCGACAGGTGGGTTCTGCACATTTTTCGCAAGGGCTATGCCATCTCCTTCCTTTCTTCACCACCACACTTTCCACCAATGACTGACTTTCCATTTTACAGCAGGAAGCGCAAGCCCTTTTGACAAAAGGGGCTATCATGAGAGTACCTGCTCTGGAAGTAAGATGTGGTTGTTACACCCGCTACTTTCTGGTGCCCAAAATAGACAGAGGCCTTTTGAAAAATTCTAAATGCTCACAGTGGCCCAGGTCTTGTCTGCCCTGGACCGTAGAAAATGTATGCTAGCTTTGGACCTACAGGCAGCTTATTTCCATATACCCGTTCTGCCAGCCTACCTGTGTTGTGGCATGTGGTGTGACAGGCACATTTTCAATTTGCCGAGCTCCCTTTTGGTCTCCCTAGTACCCCTCAGGTGTTCACAAAAGTCATGGTGGTGATCGCAGCACATCTTCAGAAGTCTGGGGTACCTGTCTTCCCCCACCTTGACAACTGACTGCTGAACGCGCACTTGCCCTAGGCAGTCATGAACCTCCTCTGGATGATGGTGAACCACCTAATATCGTTTGGGTTCACTATCAATGTGCCAAAGTCACACTTGACTCCTTCTCAGGCGCTACCGTTCTTCTGAGGTATTCTGGATACGGTAGTGTTTTGTGCCTTTCCCCCTGAGGCAGAGAGTCCAGGACATTCAGCCTAGGAACCTGATGTTTCAGCCTCAGTCCTGGATCTCAGTGTGGATGACGAGAGGCTCATGAGATTGTTGGCCTCCTGCATCCTGCTGGCAAAACATACCAGGTAGCACATACACGGGCTCTGCGGTGAGATCTCAAATCCTGGTGGGCACATAATGAGGGGTATATTGTCAGATTATATCCAGATTTCGGAGGAGACTGCAAAAGACCACCACGCCATGGTAATGTGTAGGGCTGCAGAAATTCTTGACCTCCATCTCCCCAACTTGGAGGTGAAGACTAAGGTCTTGACAGAAGTTATTCAGCTGGGGAAATCTTTCAAGCTCCTCCTGCCATTTAACAAGGCTTTAACAGGCACCTTATTAGGTCCTGGGCTAGACTCTGCTCTGGCCCACCAGTCAACAATAAATCTGGGTTTTCTGCACAGCTATTGGGTCTGTGGTCAGCGTTCTTTACCCCCGACCGGAGCTAACAGTGTCATGGATACACCGCTGCTGGGTTTGGGGGGCCGTGTAGAAATGAAGATCAGAGGCCTCTGTTCTCCAGAAGGGACTCAACACTACAGCAGTTTGTTTAAGTTGGGTGTGGTTTGCTTGTTTCTGAATGCTGTCCTGCCCACTATAAGAGAAAGGCTGGTGCAGGTTCTCATGGACAACACCACCGCCATGTAATACTGCAACAAGCAGGGTGAGTTGGGTGGGTTCTTAGGTCCTGTGTCAAGAGGCTCTATGCCTCCTGAAGTGGCTGGACTGCCAAGGAATTTCTCTGGTGGTAAACTACAGGGGGATCTCTAAACACCAGGGCAGACAAACTCAGCGGATCACAAATGGCAATTGCACAGGTACAGGGGCAGGCGGTCTTCTAAAAATGGGGAGAACCCATGTTGAGAATGTGTATGGTCAGCAGTTTTGCGCATTGGTGTTTCCAAGGCAGCTGTCTCTCTCTGAGACACCTTCTATCTAAAGTGGACCTTGGGCCTACTGTATACCTTCCTGCCCCTACCTCTCTTGCTCCAAGTTGTGAAGAAGATCAGCAATGACCAGGCCAGAGTCATCCTAGCAATACCTAATGGTGCCAAGAGAGTGAGGTATCCAGAACTCCTTGGCATGAGCTTCTGTCCTCCCCATCAAGCTGCCGCCTCCTCGGAGATCTTTTTTCACAGCAGCAGGGCAGGGTGCTGCTCCCGGACCTGACAATCTGCATCTCTATGCTTGGAGATTAAGAGGTGTGCATGGTTGGTGCTTATATGTGATTTTTCTGGTCTCTTCTTGAACAAAATGACATCGGCACAGGCTGCACAAGGCCACCTTTTGGCGCACAAGAGTACTGCTTTAAAGTTTTTCCAGATCCAGTCTGATGCCTAGGGAATATTTACATGGTGAGGAATCTGCAGTTAGAGTAGCCACCAGAAAGAGTGTTACCGAAGGTAGGTATCTTGTTAATTTTGCCACTTACAGATGGTGCCACTTCATGTGTTATGATACTGTCTTTTCATTCTTCTCTTACATTCACCAACAATTTGATCATACCTCTTCGACTGGACAGGATGTGAATTTACTGAGCCAAACTTTTCACACTTTTTGGTGAGGGGCAAATTGACTCCTCACCATTTTCAAATCTCTTATACAGTAGAGTAATGTTGACGAACATGTAAACATATTCATGATTAACCTTGCGTGTTCTGTGCTTTTCACTGCTACATTTAAATTTGGAAGTATATGTTTACTATGAGCATTATTATTTTAATGCAGTCCCTGATGGATTACACCTGTTTAATCAAAATATTTTTTCTTTTAGGCTTATTTCTTGGACTGGAAGGAAAATTGACCCAGTCGGTGTAGATTACATACTTCAAAAGCTGGGTTTCCACCATGCAAGAACTACCATTCCAAAATGGCTTCAGCGAGGGGTTATGGATCCATTGGATAAAGTGCTATCTGTCCTCATTAAAAAACTAGGCTCTGCACTTCAGGATGAAAAAGAAAGGAAAGGAAAAGACAAGGAGGAGCACTAGAGACATTTTAATATTAGAACAATCCCGGTTTTATCCAAACCCACGGTCTATTACACTGAAATCTTTTATTGTATAATAAGAATGTATTTTAAAACTGATCCTGAAAGCTAACTCTTGTAACATTGTGCTGCCCTGTTGTCAATGTGAGTGTACCTGTTTACTGTGGTGTAAGCTGCCATTCTTTGATGGATAAGTATTGCATGATTATTACAAATGTATATATTGGGAAAGAGAATGGGTGAGGACATTTTTGAACACACTGTTGGGGTTATTGGGTCGATATGTGCAATATGATTCCAACATCTGTAAAATATGTGCAGATTATTAACTGTGAATTTTCATTATTTTTATTTGCAATAACAAAATAAATTCTTGTTGACAGTG
The DNA here is from genome assembly GCF_964204655.1 of Triturus cristatus. Classification (NCBI taxonomy): domain Eukaryota; kingdom Metazoa; phylum Chordata; class Amphibia; order Caudata; family Salamandridae; genus Triturus; species Triturus cristatus. The sequence continues at coordinate 461,483,940 of NC_140582.1, read as the reverse complement.
TGATGCATGTGTTGTTTACCAGAAGTCTTTTCCATATAAAATTGTTAGGAACGTTTCGAAATTTTCTTACTTTAATAATCAAGTGGATACTCCTCCTCTCACATTCCATATTCTGAACTTTTTTCAAGCTGCTGGGTGGATTCGAAATATTTCATCCATACCTCACCAGCACCATGTGGCCCTTTTGTGACACATGCTGCAAATCTCCCTGGTATGATGATGCAGGTATATAAAGCCACATTTGATGACAGTGCTGTGAGTTCATGTGTTTTCTGTGTGTTACAGATGTTATAAAGGACCAGTCTTGCCTTTCAAACTGTTGGCACTAAGTTACTTTACCTTGTAGATTAGAAACCAAATTGGTAAACTGTCAATCAGCTTCTGGAATATAATTCACGGGCCTTTGGTAGGGCGCAGAGTTCCTAGATTTGCCTTTGAGTGTTGCTAAAATTTAGCTAGATACACCTGTAAGAAAATACCTCTTTTTTTGGGGCGTGGTTGCGGCGTGCAGGGTATGGCTGCCTGGTGAAGGAGCTCCGCGGGCCAGGCTCCGTAATCCTGAAAATAACATTGTTTAGCCCTCACTTAAAGTGCTAAAAATTACTGTGCCGACGGCTGCATATGCGTGGAGCACACAGCGGTAGATGGAACGTCTGAAGTCGGCAGCTTCCTGACCTGACCGAAGATAGAAAGGCGCGACGGGGACTGAGGCGAAAAGGCCGCCGTTATGGGAGCTGCCTCTCGGTGATTCGTATTTGGCGCGTGAAATGACGGTCGCCGATGTCCTGATGGTGGCGAGAGTGGTGCCCTAAGAACTTTCTGCCGACTGCGGGGGGAAGCTCCGATCCCAGGTGCTGAGAGGTGCTGCGCAGTGGAGCGGCTTGCAGAGTTGCGCAGTGCTCTTTGGGCGGACCGCTGGAGGTTTTTGGAGCCCATCACCGAAGCCCTATATTGACTGCCTGCCGTGTGGTCGGATGTGGATGGCCCCGGGTGGTGACGAGGATGCAGTGGTGGCTATTGTTGATACTGCAGAGGATCGGAGCCGGGCGTGAGCGAGGTGAGTGCGGCGGGGCCTGACTACGGGGTGGGGGCTGTGCTGATCTGCGTGCGCCGCCTTGGCCCTCTACGGTAATTGTGCCTTGCGGGGCCAGGGTGCGGCGGAGGGTGCTGGCTCTTTCTCGGCCTTCGGGCCTCCCCTGCTCCCTTCACACAGGGGGATTCTTGCGGGGCTGTGCGGCGCGGGGGCGATCTAAGGTGGGCAGCGAGCAGCACCTGGCTTTCTCTTGGCACTCTGGGCCGGGAGCGGCATAGGCAGTGTGCGGTCCTACTGGGTCCCCCACCTTTCGCGTTGTGGCTCAACTGGGATCCCTAGATAATTAGCCATGGGCGAATTGGGTCTGCGCTGGATCCTCAGGCTGCGAGTTTACGCTGGACACTCTTTCGCTGACAGCAGGGGCAGACCTCAATAACAGACAACTGCAAAAGACGATACAACACTGCGAGACGCCTACAGTTACTGGTTGTTGCTGGCTGAATGATCTGGAGGCACAACGCGGCTGTCGACTCTGGGTCTGGTGGTCCATGCTCATTATCCCCTCGCCCCCATTACCTTGTGGGCCAGGGTGAGGGCGCGCTGGGGACGTCTCTACCGGTGCTGTTCTGCGTATGATGCCCACTGCATCCGCAGGGAGTGGACTTGGTGATCTTTGCTGGGCCTGCGCTGGTGTTTGGTGCTTTCGACTGGTGCGGTGGAACATAGTACACAAACAGGCACCATTAGATCTGACACAACTCTTTTATGAGCATGGGCAAAGCAGACCCCAAACTGCCCAAGATTCCGTTTTTGTTCATTGTTGTTAGGCACGGGGAGATTAAGTGATTTACCCAGAATCGCAGGATGTTCAGCGTCATTGCCGAGACTCAAACCCAGTTCCCAGGTCGGCCGCCCTAGCGGTTAGGCCAACTCCTCTCCCCTGTTTGAAAGTAAACGACAGACACGCACAATGGACTCCTCAACAGAGGTGGGCGCTGCCCAAAGTCCAGTTGACACTATGGATAACCCTGAGGAAGACATGCGATCCTTCCTATTGGAGGTATGCTCCAGTCTCAAATCCATCAAATGTAAGATTGACGCACTCACTTCTAGCCTTGATGCTGTCAAGTAAAAAGTAGATGTCTACGAGACCCGCCTTGATGTCCTGGAAAACCGGTTATCTGATTCTCGGGACTCGAGTCGAGAACGCAGATCTTGAGTATGGAAAAGGTGCTGGAGGTGATAAAGGCAAAAAATGAAGACTTAGAAGCTCGTTCCCGGCGGAACAGCTTAAGAATTCTTGGCCTTACGGAGTTGACAGCCATCTCGAGAATGGAGCCCTTTATTGAGACCCTCCTGCGTAAGCTATTTGGTACGGTGCTTTCTCCGGTCATGACCATGGAGAGGGCACACCGCTCGCTTGGTCCCCGTCCGGTGCTGGGTGTGCCGCCATGCCCGATCATCGCACGCCTCCTCAACTATGCGGATAGGGACGCTATCCTTAGAGACCCATCACGCATCTGGGTAATACCCTGTCCTTCTTTCCGGACTATACCCCAGCTGTGCAAGAAGCTCACAGGGACTTTGTACCAGTAAAAAGGCTTCTACAGTCTTGCTCCATCCCATACGCTATGCTCTACCCTGCTAAACTGAAAATTGCCCACGATGGGCAAGCTCATTTCTTTACAGATCACAAGTTGGCCTTGAAATTCACGAAGCACATCTGCCCTCGCAAAGCTCCTAAGGTCACTTCCAAAGGTTCCGCGAGCTCCCCAAATCTAAGTGACCATGACTAATGCTGATTTCACATGTTGTACTACACTGTCACTTATCCACATACACTATCACTGTTCACGAGCTGGATTGTTGTATTCATCATGAGGCCGCGGATTTGTTGCGCGTACGCGCCACGGGACTTATTGTGATGATTTGCTGAGACTATGTAACTGTTACGCTGTTGGCACACTTAATCTTTCTCTCTAGATGTGCTGGGAGGGGGTTTCTGCTATAATAGCCTGGCCGTCCTGCCGCTCGGTAGGTGTTTGCCGTTGTTCCTTCCCCCCCAACGGGAGATCCCCTATTTGTTCGAAATTCAAAATTGGGTACGGGGTAAGACTGGGGTGGGCAGGAGGTTCATATTCTCGACCTAGTTGGGAGGTCGCAGTGGGAGGGGGGTGGATGCTGGGGTTACTTGCACTTAAAGGCGATTTTTGTTTTGATGTTATAACAAAGCGGTTTGTTTATTGTGATTGTATTGACACTAGGTGTGGAAGGCGCATCTTCAGAGGGATGTATTATGACTATCAGTTGACTGTTCCATCTGTGAAATACAGCGTTAAAGGTGGTCATGGGTGATGGATACCGGTGCATGACATGGAACATTAGAGGGCTGAATTCTCCCCCAAAAATCCGCCAAACATTTGTATACCTGGATAGGCATGGCACACAGATTTTCTTTTTTTTGCAAGAAACCCACCTGGCTAAGTCTATAGAGGCGAAGGTTGCACACAAATGGGCTGGGTTTAAATTAGCCTCTTCATATTCCTCCTATGCTAGGGGAGTCCTCATTCTGGTCAAGAAGGGCCTCCCATTCACGCCGCATAGAACATACATAGATGATGGGGGCCTCTGCGCTATGTTTCAGGGCAAGCTTGGAGCCTCAATGATCACTGTTCTAAACATGTATGGTCCTATAGCAGATGAGCCAGACGTATTTCAGCGGATGTATAGCATACTGAGAGAATGGCCGGAGACCACTATTGTGTGGGGGGAGATCTCAATACCTATCTGGACCCTAACCTAGACAAATCTAGCCCCCTAGGCATTTGCATGCCTAAAGTGGCCCAAAGTGTTAATAATGCTATGCTGGAATTTGGACTGGTGGATGTCTGGAGGCTTCGTAATGGCGCAGCGCGGGAAGGAAAACGTGCTACACCTGCACAGAACAGCTGGTCTAGATTAGATTACTGGCTTCCGAGTGAGGATGCTGCTGGTTGGGTGACTGACATCACCACGTTTCCATGCACACTGTCCGATCATAACCTGGTGCAGCTGGTTCTTAACATTCCAACTGTGATTCGCTGACTATTTCCATGGCGATTGCAATCATCTGAACTGCTGGATCCCACTTACAATGACGCCATTCGCAAAGCAATAGTACACTATTTTGAGGTCAATAAAGGCATGGTGGACAGCGCAGCAACATTATGGGAGGCATTTAAAGTAACGATCCGAGGAATCTGCATTGGCACTATGGCCGGCATTCTAAAAGACCTTAGATCTCAACTCACTAAGATAGAGACTACCCTGCAGGGGTTAGAGAGGGCTTACACTGCTCGTCCATCCCCTGATACACTGGTGCAAATCCACAAGCTGATTCTTGAATATGACACGCTAGCAGAATCAGAAATTAAGTACATTTCATGGCGGCATGTCGCAAGAAAATATGGAGAGAGTGGGAGGCCGGGCCGCATTATAGCCGAGAAGATTAGGGCGCGCGCAGACCATCATCATACAGATAAAATAACAGATTCTAGGGGTGTGGAGTATTACAATCCCTCAGACATAATGGAACATTTCAGGGGATACTATGGTAAAATGTACCCCTCGCAGGGTAAGGGGCCAGAATCTACGGTAGGAGAATATTTGGAGGACATTGCCTGTGCGTGGTTAGCTGATGGCCATCGGGATTATCTGAGTCAACCGATAGCTGAGGAAGACATAAAAGCAGCAATAAGTGCCCTGCCCAACGCGAAGGCTCCTGGGCCAGATGGATTCACTATAGAATTTTACAAAGAATACGCGTACATTATCACACTATACCTCCTTGAGGTATATGCAGAGGCGCATGATACTGGGGTTCTCCCTCCGTCCCTTCGTCAGGCCTTAATTGTCACCCTTCTAAAAAAGGACAAACCTCCTGACGCATGCGAATCATATTGGCCTCTATCGCGATTAACATAGATGCTAAAATATTAGCGAAAATATTGGTCACTAAGCTTCAGCCGTTGATGCCCTGTTTGATCTTGCCAGACCAATCTGGCTTCATTCTGCAGCGTTCCACATCTCACAATCTGAGGACCATCTTTGCGATGTTACATTTCCTCAACCCACAACTGCATGCTGCGGCTGTGTTACTCGACGCAGCCAAAGCGTTCGATTCCATTGAATGGAGCTATATGTTCCACATCCTACAGCGCATGGGGTTTCCGCCACTTTTTGTGGGTTGGGTGAAAATACTGTATGAGCAACCTTCAGCATGGGTCCAGGTGGGAGGCTTAACGTCCGAACTCCTCTCCATGAAACGTGGCACTCGCCAAGGATGCCTGTTATCACCGTTGCTGTTCGCTATTGCACTCGAACCTCTAGCAGGTGTGATACGCCAACGACACAGGGAAACGGCTCTAAATTTTTATTATAGACTGGTCGGTATCTTCCTATATGCCGATGACATGGTGCTCTTCATTAGAGAACCTACTCGTTATTTGGCACAGGTGTTGAGAGAATACATCCGATTTGGATTAATATCAGATCTCACCATTAATTGGGAAAAGTCAGTGATTATACCTCTGACGGCGGACACCCCCTCTCCAACTATGGAATACCCGCTGGTTTGGACAACTGACCCGGGTAAATACTTGGGGGTTTGGGTACATCGTGACCCAGATGTCATCATACGAGAAAACTATGGGAGGGCGTGTGCCACACTAGACGAGCAAATTGATAAATGGATAGCATTGCCGCTGTCCTTTGGAGACCACATTGCACATTGTAAAAATGGTGGTGTTGCCACGTTTCTTATATTTATTCGCTAATGTCCCAATAACGCTAACACGCAATTGTTTTAATACGTTGTGGACTTCACCTGCTCAGACTGATCTGGGGAGGTAAACAAGTCCGTGTGGGATGGGCTACCCTTACACTTGATTATGACAAAGGGGGATTTAGTGGACCGGACCCATACATATATTACTTGAGTGCGCAAGCGCAGTATGCATATTTTTGGTTACATCCCCACGCCTACAGCCCGCATGTGGCAGTTGAAGAAAGCGATGCATACCCGATCCCTCTATGTATTCCAAAAACTGAAATTAACACGCTGAATACCACAATTGCAGCGTGGCAATCCATAGGCCAGCTCACTGATAAATTACCTATATATGCCCCAGCGCTGCCTCTGAGGCATCGTGCTGCTCTATTAGTGACGCAGGAAGCGGGCCCCATGCGATTACTTAAAGAGGCAGGCATAACTACAATGCAGGACCTGTATCCGAAAGGCACTTTTATAACTGCCGAGGATCTCCGGTATGTCACTAACCCTGCTTTACTTTTTCAGTTCACTATCCATAGGTTGAGACTGGCAATGCAGTCGCATTACACTACATATCCATCAGAGCCTCCGTGCTACAGTCATTGCAATTGCTATTAACTACACCCACAAGGAGAAAGTTAATCACAAAACTGTACAGGGTAATAAGAGCAGAGAAAATCACGGGGCCAGATAGGAGTCTTGCTAGATGGAACGATAGGTTGGCCAGCCCTGTGACAGTGGCGGAATGGGAACATGTCTGCAACCTTACCAGTAACCTCACACCGAATGGGAACCTCCGAATCATACCCTTCAAGTATTTACACCAGACATACCACACGCCCATTCGTTTACACATATATGGCTTGCAAGACTCTAGTAACTAAGCACTGTGGCCAATCGGAAGCTGATTTCATGCATCTTGCTTGGGAGTGTGAGAGGGTCGCGAGGTTCTGGAGGCAGGTGGTACAACAAATACAAGAAATGTCTGTGTCGGAATTGTAATGTACACCACTGGTACGCCTATTGTGTTATGTTCCTCATGTGAAAGGGGCTCTTGGAAAATTCATACAAATTGCGCTATTGATAGCCAAACGTCGAGTCGCTGTCAAGTGGGAGGGAACACAGGCACCAAGGGCCTATCACTGGCTTAAAGACTTGGTATAGTGCAAAGAAAATATGGAATTATATGCCGAAGAACTTCCGACGATGTCCAAGCCCAAAGATATATGGGAGTCCTTGCGTCAATTCCTGCAGCAACAAGCCATGGCTGATACACAATATGGAGCAGACTAATCCCATGCGTGGAACAATCCATCATTCCAAATGTAGACTGGAGTTTTTGATATGATATATAATGCTTTTTTCCCCCTGTGTTGATCAGTCACATATTGTTAGTTTTTGTTCGATTTTAAAAATGTGCTACCTTGCATGGTAGCGACGCTGCTTAACTTTGCTTGAAAATCCATAAAAAAATACCTCTTTTTTGCATAGTCACCCCCAAACTTTGGACAAATCCTGCTGGGTTTTCGACTCTGAGTTCGCTTAGGCCTGCTAACCAGAACTCTGACCCTTAAACATATATGTTTGATTGGCCTACTGTAGGAAAGTTCCCCTTTTTGTCATTGTCACCCCCACATTTTGCCACTGGTACTGATGATTTTTGTCTGATGTGCAGTGAGACCCTGCTAACCAGGCCCCAGTGCTCTTTCCCTAAATGCAAGGTAAAATGGTCTAATTGTGTTACATTTGGCACACACATCTGAAAGAAACACGTTAGTTAGATTCCTTACCTTAGAATATCCCCAGGCGTCAGGCTGGATCCGGAAAGATTTTCGTCAGCAATATCCTTACGCGTCGCTAGGCGTCGTCTGCGGCTCCACGTCCATCGTCGGCGTCGTGATTGCCGGGATGACGTCGTCAAAGTACGTAGACGCCGCCCTCGCACGCTGACGTCAGTTCTTCTTTTTTCCGCACCAGCAAGCGCAGATCCGGGAAGAGCATACCCTTTTAGTCACTTTTTGACTAAACTTTTTGAACTTTTTTGGTTCCCATTTCGAGTCGACCTCGACTCCTGGTGCCGGTAGGGATGCCTGGGTTCAAGCCGTGCGACGCCTGTCACCGCCTGATGTCGGTCACGGATCACCACCACCGGTGTGTCTACTGCCTTGGGGCGGACCATGATGCCGAGTCGTGCCTCGACTGCCGGGCCTTGACCTCGAAGGGGTGCCCCCACACGTCCGTCTAGCCACAGGCTGCAGAACCAGCCTCGTCACGGACGTGGATTCCGTCGAGGCGGAACAGGGGGACAGAGAGCCGGTCAGCCTACATCTGCCCCAGCAGCATGTGCCTCAAAGCCTTGCTAGTCCGAGCTTTCAGGCTCATTCCACGCCAGTGGGAGGTAGAGTTCGCCATCACCTGCTCCACTGGCATACCTTCACATCGGACAGGTGGGTGCTGCAAATCGTCCGAAGGGGCTACTCCTTCCCCTTCGAGGCGACCCCTCCAGCCATGCCACCGCAGTACCACCGCATGTCGGGGGATCACTTGCAACTTCTGCAGGAGGAAGTTACGGCCCTCTTGGCCAAGGGGGCCATCGAGCGCGTTCCTGGCCCAAAAGTAGGTCGGGTTGTTATTCCCACTACTTTCCGGTTCCCAAGAAGGGCAAAGGGGGCCTACGCCCTATCTTGGACCTCAGGAACGTCAACGCCTTCCTCCGGAAGGAGAAGTTCAAGCTGCTCACCTTAGCTCAGGTTCTGGCTGCCCTAGACCCTGGAGACTGGATGGTAGTGTTGGACTTGCAGGACGCATATTTCCACATCCCCGTCCTGCCGGCCCACCGGCGTTACCTGCGGTACACGGTAGGCCACGAGCACTTTCAGTTTACCGTGCTCCCCTTCGGCCTCACCAGTGCCCCTCGGGTGTTCACGAAAGTGATGGCGGTGGTCGCAGCTCATCTGCGCAGATTAGGGGTTCCAGTCTTCCCCTATCTCGACGACTGGCTGTTGAAGGCGGGCTCGCCCCAGGCAGTCGTTTCCCACCTCCTGCATTTGCTGGGGTTCTCCATCAATGTGCCAAAGTCGCATCTGAGTCCCTCCCAGAAGCTCCTTTTCATCGGAGCGGTTCTGGACTCGACGCAGTTCCGGGTCTATCCTCCGGAACAGCGGGTTCGGGATATTCAGGCTCTGATTCCGATCTTCCAGCCTTTATCCCGGATTTTGGTCAGGTTGGTGCTGCTGCTGCTGGGTCTGATGGCCTCCTGCATCCTGCTGGCACATCACGCCTGATGGCGGATGCGGGCTCTGCAGTGGGACCTGAAGTTCCAGTGGGCCCAGCATCGGGGCAACCTGTCCGACCGCGTCCTGATCTCAGAGGGCACTGAAAGACAGTTGCAGTAGTGGCTCACGGACCGCGATTGGGTCAGTGGCAGATCCCTCTCCCTACCCCAACCGGAGCACATATTGGTGACGGATGCGTCCCTCCTGGGATGGGGGGGCCACATGGGAGAGGCAGAGATCAGAGGCCTCTGGTCTCCGGCGGAGTCCCGGCTCCATATCAACCTATTGGAGCTGCGGGCGATCCGGCTTGCACTGAAGGCATTCCTTCCCTCTGTACAGGGAAGTGTGGTGCAGGTGTTCACGGACAACACCACCGCCATGTGGTATTGCAACAAACAAGGCGGGTGGGGTCGTGGACCCTATGTCAGGAGGCTCTGCGCCTCTGGTCATGGCTGGAACATCAGGGCATCACCCGATTCAACACCTGGCGGGTTCTCTGAACGCCAGGGCAGACGAACTCAGCCGCCGGTGCATGATGGATCACGAGTGGCATCTGAACTCGGACGTGGCGCAAGGTCTCTTTCGGCAGTAGGGAGAGCCTTGGTTAGATCTATTCACCACCGAAGAGAACGCGAAATGTCATTAGTTGTGCTCGTTGGAATTTCCAAGCCGGCACTCGCTCGGCGTCGCGAGTGGAGTTGCGGTCTGTTGTATGCCTTTCCGCCTATACCACTTCTACCCAGAGTGCTGAAGAAGATCAGGCACGACCGGGCCAAGTCATTCTTGTGGCTCCGGATTGGGCACGAAGATACTGGTATCCCGAGCTACTCAGTCTGTCAATCGATCCCCCGATTCAACTGCCTCTTCAGGAGAACCTTCTGTCACAGCAGCAGGGGACGGTCCTCCACCCGAACCTGTCCAGCCTCCACCTCCATGCGTGGAGATTGAGCGGCGACAGTTGATGCCATTTGACTTGCCTCCTGAAGTCTGTGATGTCATTCTGCAGCTAGGCGTCCCTCCACTAAAACGGTATACGTCTGCAGGTGGAACACATTTGTGGCATGGTGCACAGCAAAGGCTGTGGATCCTCTTTCCGCCCCTCTTTCTGAGGTTCTCCTCTTTCTTCTCTCCCTGGCCCAGCAGGGCTCTGCTCTGGGCACCCTCAAGGGATATCTTTCAGCTATTTCTGCTTTCTTACGGCTTCCTGATCAGCCTTCTCTTTTCAAGTCCCCTGTTGTTGCTCGATTCTTTAAAGGCATTACTCATATGTTTCCTCCTGTCCCCTTAGTAATGCCTCAGTGGGATTTGAACCTGGTGTTAACCTATCTGGTGTGCGCTCCTTTTGAGCCACTTCATAATTGTTCTCTTCGTCTTCTGACTCTTAAGACTGCTATCCTGGTTGCCATCACGGGTGAGACGGGTGAGTGAGCTCCAGGCTCTCTCTTCTAAGCCTCCTTTCCTCTCTGTCCATCCGGACAAGGTTGTTCTCAGGACTCGTCCTTCCTTTCTCCCTAAGGTGGTAACTGCCTTTCACATCGGCTAGTCTGTTACAGTGCCCACCTTCTTTTCGCCTCCGCATCCCTCCAAACAGGAAGAGAGGCTCCACCGTCTGGACCCAAAACGAGCACTGTCCTTCTATCTGGACTGTACGAAACAGTTCCGGGTGAACGACCAACTCTTCGTTGGTTACGTGGGTGCTAAGTAGGGGCGGGCGGTGCACAAGCGGACCATCTCTCGGTGGGTCGTTTTGTGCATTAAGGCCTGTTATTCCTTGGCTAAGAAGGAACCTCCTGTGGGGCTGCGGGCCCATTCCACTCGGGCCACAGCGGTTGCTACTGCCCTGGGTCGGGGAGTCCCTCTGCAGGGCATTTGTCAGGCAGCTACGTGGGCCTCGCTGCACATGTTTGCTAAGCATTACTGCCTGGACAGCCAAGTCCGGAGAGAAGGCTTCTTTGGCCGTTCCGTTCTCCAGGACCTCCTGGTGTGATCTTGGTTCGCTGACCCACCACCGGGGTTGGTATTGCTGGGGTATCTATTCTAAGGTAAGGAATCTAACTAACGTGTTTCTTTCAGATGAACAATTTACTTACCTTCGGTAACGATATATCTGTAAGAAACATTAGTTAGTTAGATTCCTTACCGTCCCACCCATCCTCCCCGTTCTGCGAACTGATATCTAGGGTTAAGGTCATTCCTTTCAGGGCCCTAGATTCATGGCACCAATGTCGGTCTCTTGCATGGCTCTGCGTTCCTGGCGCAGAAAGCTATGTACAAGAACTGACGTCCGCGTGCGAGGGCGGCGTCTAAGTACTCCGACGTCATCTAAGTACTCCGACATCATCCCGGCGATCACGGCGCCGACGACGGACAAGGAGCCGCAGACGATGCCTAGCAACGCGCAAATGTATTGCTGACGAAAATCTTTCCGGATCCAGCCTGACGCCTGGGGATATTCTAAGGTAAGGAATCTAACTAACTAATGTTTCTTACAGATATATCGTTACCGAAGGTAAGTAACTTGTTCTTTAGCACTCTTGTAAGTCCCTAGTAAATTGAACTCTAGTACATAGGGCATGGGTACTAAAGATGGTCCCTAAGGGATGCGGCATGTATTATGCCATCCTAAGGAATCCCCATACAAATTGTATGCAGACTGCCATAGCAGGCTGTGTGACATGGTGCAAACCATGTGTGAAAAAATGACATGGCACACTCGCTGTGTGCCATGCCAAAGTCACCACATAAAATGTATGTAAGTCACCTCTACAGCACGCCTTATAGACCTATGGCAGGGTGCATTATATTACATTTGAGGACATATCTGCATAAGAAGCTATGGCCCTGTGCTGTCTAGTTTGAGTACTAGATGGTACAAGTGAACAGGGAAGCCATCTTAAGTATATGTATTGGGCACTGGTCATTATGAGTTCCCCAGCTACACAATGGCTTTACTGAAACATATTGTGTTTGGTATCAAACACTTTGTCTTAATAAATCTGTGTTGTTGCCAGTACTAGATGTATTATGACATGCACCCAGAGGGCACCTTAGAGGTGCCCACTGAAAAACCTACCAGTATGTAGTGTGCCAACTGACTGGTATCGTCCAGCCTGCCACCACAGATAAGTTTATTGACCCCCTGCAGGTGAAAGCCAGAAACAATGCCTGCGCCGGATGAAGGTGGTCACACCCCCTCCAGCAGGATGGCTTATGATTTAGCATATCAAGGACAGGGGCTTAATAGCCCCTGCCACCTTTGATATGTGATCCCGGTTTCCCCCAGACCTGGGAGATGCCACCCCCTGCCCTGAGTCCCTTTTGGCACAAGGACAGGCGGGACATTAGCTATGCATTAGGCATGTTGCACCCACAGGCTAGCCTCACCTCTAAGGTGGGCTACCTGATGTTGTCCACGAAATAAGGGTTCCTCCATCTTGTTTTTGGTGAAATTAGGAACTCTTAAACGTGTAGGTGTTGTTTAATGATGGTGTAGTGACCCCAGGGGTAAGTAGCCCATTGGCTACTACCCTTCATTTCGCTTAACATCCCTGAATTTAGTATCTGAAAGAGACACTTTAGTGACAGATTCCTTACCTTAGAATATCCCCAGGTGTCAGACTGGATCCGGAAAGGTTTTGTAACAGTACCCCTGTGCATCAGTAGGTGGCGTCATGCGGCTCCGCGTCCGTCGCTAGCGTCGTAAGCGCCGAGATGATGTCACGGAGACTACTTAGGCACCTATACGAAGGAAAGTAACCTGCCAACAGCTATATGATAAAACAAGGCCCAGTGCAGGGTCCAAAAGGATAGATGCTCAAGACCAAAAGGCAAACCAGGACAAGAGGCAACTCAGAAAAAATGTGTCACAGAATTTATTAAATCATTTTTTATTTTTTTGTTTTTTTGAATTGATTTACTTGAAATTATACATGGATATACACACACATTTTTTTTTACTTTAGACGTGTTGATAAATTACACCCAACAAGGTTGAAAGTAAGGAACTTAACAAATTTCACATATAAAACAGATAATCATCCCACACACTCCCTCAAAACAACAGTCATACTACTACACATTCAACAGCAACGTCAAACCTCGAGTCAAATCAGTACACATAAAATAAAAACAATGGGTAATTTGAAGGGAAATTCTGTAATTCAATTAGGCACCACCTATGTGCGCTGACGTCAGTTCTTTCTTTTTCCGCGCCAGCAAGCGCAGATCCGGCTAGAGCACGTACCTTAGTCACTTTTTGACTACCTTTTTTTTTAGACTTTTGTCTCCTTTTTCTCCTTGGTGCACGTAGGGATGCCTGGATTTAAGTCTTGTGGGGCCTGCCGTCGCAATATGTCGGTGGCGGACCCCCACGATGTTTGCCTCTACTGCCTGGAGACCGACCACGACTCCCGGTCCTGCCGGGACTGTCGGGCCATGGCCCGAAGGCCTTGAGGGAGCGGCGCCGGAAGTTGCTGGAGGCCCGACACTCGTCCCAGCGCCGTTCCAGGTCCCGGGACCGTTCCCAAGAACGTTCGCGGGGCCGCAGTCATCGCTCCTTGGGCTCCAAGTCTTCGCCCTCGGATTCGGATAAACGACAACATAAAAAGAAGTTGAAGAAGCCAGTTCGCTCTCCGACGTCCCACCATTAGTCCTCGGATGCGGACGAGGGGGACAGGGGTTCTGCCCCTGTGGCTCCTTTGGAGCCTGGGAGTCCCACGGCCTACCCGCCTTACCCGGGTCTGTTGGCGACTCCCGAACTGGTGCAAGAATTTCTTGCTACCTTGGATTGCCTTTTTAGGTCTCGGGTTCCTGCCGGTGCACCTTCAGGCCCGTGGTCCCGTGTCCAGATCCTGTGGGGCCACCGGCAGATCCAGCTTTGGCGCCACAGGATCTTGCTCCGTTGGCTCCAGCCCCGGTGCCAAAAGGTCCAGCGCTGCCGGCTCCGGGCCCGGCGCCACCCTCGGCTCCTCCGGCGCCGCAGTGGGTTTCGTTTGTCCCGCCCTTGCCCCGGTTCCAGGACCATTTCGTTCCTACCTGGGATCCACATTGGGACACGGAGCGGGCGTCTCGTCCCCAGCCGGTGCCGTTCCTGGCACCGTATGCTCCTTCTCAGTTTCCAGCTCTGCCGCCGCGGCCAGTTCCCCATGCAACCGAGGTGGAGGACAACTGGGAGGGGTCCGAGGACCCTCTTGCCCATCAGTGTGACTCCGAGCAGGACTGGGTGGACGACTTGGAGGACACCGGCGACCTCGACGTCTCTTCTGACCCAGGGTTTGCCTCTCCCCTGCCTACCATGGAGGAGGGCGCCTCCTACATGATGGTGCTCCGTCGGGCAGCAGAGGACTTCAACCTCGATCTCCCTGCGGTGGCCCTCAAAACTAATCTCCTCACTGAGGTGCTCCAGACGGCGTCCACTTCGTCGGGAGCCCCTGCTCCCCTTTTACAACGCCCTCACTGACGTCTTGTTGGGCACTTGGTCGCGGCCAACCACGGGGGTCCCTGTGGATAAGAATGCTGCCAGGCATCACCGTCCGGCGCCTGGTGACCCTGCTTTTCTGACCACTCATCCTACACCTGAGAGCCTGGTCATCCAAGCCTCGACGTCACAGAGTGCTTTTCCTACGGCCCCGCCGGATAAGGACTCTAAGAAGCTGGAGCAGTTCGGTAAGAGGTTGTTCTCTTCGGCCAGCTTGGGGCTGAGATCAGTGAACACTGCTTGCTTACTAGGCTGCTATTCCCACGCGGTGTGGGATACAGTTGCGCAGGTGTTGTCTCCGGGTCCTGAGGAGATCCACGCTGTGCTGTCCCAAGCTGTTGCTGAGGGTAAAGATGCGGCTAAGTTCGCCATTTGGTGTGGTTTGGACACGGCGGACTCACTGGGAAGAGCGATTTCTACGACTGTGGCGCTGTGTCGCCACACCTGAATGCGATCTACCGGGTTCTCGCCCGATGTCCAGAGCTCGCTCATGGACATGCCCTTTGATGGCACTCACCTGTTTGGCGATAAGGCCGACAGTGCACTGGAGCGTTTTAAGGACTCGCGTGCTACGGCCAAGTCCTTGGGTCTTTCTGCAAATAGCCCGGCCACTCCTGGTTTTCGTTCCTTTCGTGGCCACGGCAGTGGCACCCAGGCACGTTCCTTCACCAAGCCTGTGCAGAACCAGCCTCAGCGCGGCTTCCGCAGGGGCGGGTCTGGGAATCAGAATGGGGGTCAGTCCACCTCCGCCCCGCTGCTTCTACCTCCAAACCTTCCTAATCCGAGCTTTGTGGAGCACCCCATACCGGTGGGTGGCAGGATCCGCCACCACCTGCCCCACTGGTGCGATATCACATCGGACAAGTGGGTGTTGCAGATCATCCGCAGGGTTTACTCCCTTCCCTTTCAGTCCTCCACTTCAGCCATGCCACCTCGGTGACACCGCATGTCGGGGGATCACTTGGTACTTCTCCAGCAGGAAGTCACGGCCCTCTTGGCCAAGGGGGCCATCAAGTGCGTTCCTGGGCCGGAAGTAGGTAGTGGTTGTTATTCCCACTACTTTCTGGTCCCAAGAAGGACAAAGGGGGCCTGCGCCCCATCTTGGACCTCCGGAACGTCAGTCGCTTCCTCTGAAAGGAGAAGTTCAAAATGCTGACTCTCGCTCAGCTCCTGGCTGCCCTCGACCCTGGAGAGTGGATGGAAGCATTGGACTTGCAGGACGCATATTTTCAGATCCCCGTCCTGCCGGCCCACCGGCGTTACCTGCGGTTCACGGTAGGCCAGAAGCATTTTCAGTTCGCCGTGCTTCCCTTCGACCTTACCAGCGCACCTCGGGTGTTCACAAAGGTGATGGCGGTGGTCGCAGCTCATCTGTGCAGGTCAGGGGTGTCAATCTTCCCCTACCTCGACGACTGGTTGTTGAAGGCAGGCTCGCCCCAGGCAGTCGTCAACCAGCTTCAGACTATGGCCGACCTCCTGCATTTGCTGAGGTTCTCCATCAACGTGCTGAAGTCGCACCTGAGTCCCTCTCAGAAGCTCCCCTTCATCGGAGCGGTTCTGGATTCAACGCTGTTTCGGGTTTATCCTCCCGAGCAGCGAGTCCGGGATATTCAGGCTATGATTTCGATCTTTCAGCCTCTGTCCCGGGTTTCAGTCAGGATGACCCTCCGGCTTCTGGGCCTGATGGCCTCCTGCATCCTTCTGGTGACACATGCCAGATGGCATATGTGGGCTCTGCAGTGGGACCTGAAGTTCCAGTGGGCGCAGCATCAGGGCAACCTGTCCGATCATGTCCAGATCTCGGAGGGCACTGCACAGCAATTGCAGTGGTGGCTCACGAAGCGCGATTGGGTCAATGGCAGATCCCTCTCCCTTCCCCAACCGAAGCACACAGTGGTGACGGATGAGTCCCTCCTGGGATGGGGAGGCCACTTGGGAGAGGCGGAGATCAGGGGCCTCTGGTCTCCGGCGGAGTCCCGGCTCCATATCAATCTGTTGGAGTTTCGGGCGATCTGACTTGCACTGAAGACATTCCTTCCCTCTGTCCGTGGAAGTGTGGTGCAGGTGTTCACGGACAACACCACCGCCATGTGGTATTGCAACAAACAGGGCGGGGTGGGGTCCTGGACCCTATGTCAGGAGGCTCTGTGCCTCTGGACATGGCTGGAACATCAAGGCATTACCTTGGTGGTTCAACACCTGGCAGGTTCTCTGAACGCCAGGGCGGACGAACTCAGCCGCCGGTGTTTGATGGATCACGAATGGCATCTTAACTCGGACGTGGCAAAAGGTCTCTTTCTGCAGTGGGGAGAGCCTTGGTTAGTTCTATTCACCACCGAAGAGAACACGCAATGTCATCAGTTCTGCGCGTTGGAATTTCCAAGGCGGCACTCGCTCGGCGACGCTTTTCGTCGCGAGTGGAGTTGCGGTCTGTTGTGCGCCTTTCCGCCTATATCACTTCTGCCCAGAGTGCTGAAGAAGATTCAGTGCAACCGGGCCCAAGTCATCCTTGTGGCTCCGGATTGGGCACGAAGATACTGGTATCCCGAGCTACTCAGCATGGCGATCGATCCCCCGACCTGTCTGCCTCTTCAGGAGGACCTTCTGTCGCAGTAGCACGGGACGGTCCTCCACCCGAACCTGTCCAGCCTTCACCTCCATGCGTGGAGATTGAGCGGCGACAGTTGACAGCTTTCGATGTTCCTCCCAAGGTCTGTGATGTCATTCTGGCAGCCAGGCGTCCCTCCACCAAGACGGTATACGCCTGCAGGTGGAACAAGTTTGTGGCATGGTGCACAGCTAAGGCTGTGGATCCCTTTTCTGCCCCTCTTTCTGAAGTCCTTCTGTTCCTTCTTTCTTTGGCTCAGCAGGGCTCTGCTCTGGGCACTATCAAAGGATATCTTTCGGCGGGGGGTGCTAGCGAGCCTGCAGCAAGATGGCTGCACACTAGTGCAGCTCTGCTGGTCAGGGCAGCAATCCGACAACTATCCTGTGTCTCTCGGTGGAATCTGGTATCGTAATGCAGCGTAATCGATTCCCCTAACTGTGAGCAGCAGATCGCGGTGTGGAAAACGTCTGACTGATCGCCCTACGAGCTGTTTCCTGGAGGGATCGTGCCCGGGTCTCTGGGCAGGAATGGCGGCGCGTGCCTTCTGATTGCCGCGGTAACACAGCGAGATGCGCTGCTGGACTACGGTCGGTGGAGTGGTGCCTTTCAGATCGGCGCTGTGAAAGACTTTGCTGAGCGTGAGGATTGGTGGTGCGCGGCAGGGGAGCACGAAGCAGTTAGCGGCGCTGGCATTGCAGACACGGCCTGCATTGCCCGGGTGAGTGCGTGGCGGCGTGGCTCTAGTGCCGGAGACCCCTGCTGCAGCTGCCGGCGCTGGGAGTAGCATTGCTGCGGGGCCCCGGCTGTGGTGTGGCGGTGACTTTCATCGGCGCTGATTGACGAAGGTGCTCCTGTGGTGCCCGCCATAGACCTCTCACCCTGTGCGTTGTGGGGAGGTGCGGACCTGTGCTGGGGAGCCAAGTAGGCCTCCCGCCTCTGATCAACGCTGCACTGTTGTGGGCCCGCCATTTTGAAGCACCGGACCGTGAGTGAGGCCTGCTGACTGGATTTCAGGCTATCATCCTGCAAGGCTGCTGTAAGGTGAGCGCTGTTCAGCAGTCTTGTTTGAGGGATGTGTGCTGTCTGCAGGTGGTGCTCTGCTTAAGGCCTGGTCTGGGTTATCGATGTACCGGCCGCCATCTTGATTCCAGGGGCATTTCTGTGCAAAGCGGGCACCTCACGCGGCGGACTACCAGTCTGGAGGTGGATTCAGGAGATATAGTGGATAGGGGCTCAGTCTTCCCTTGGTAGCTGGGGGTCACGACGCCTTGGATATCTGTATGGGAATTGGCCGTGCCTGCTCGGTTCCTGGTGCCGGGGGCACCTCCACACATGCCATCTCCTCCACGCTGGTCTGGGTAACAGGACAGAGGCTCTAATATAGCGCACTGACGCGGACACCACTCGTCGCCAACTACCTGAGCTGCATCCACTGGCACAATGGGCAAGCTGGATAAGCAGGTACAATCCAAGCTATCATTTGACTCAAAACGATTTTAAAAGTCAGCTGCACAGGCCACATTGGACACAGAGAGTGATGCTGAGGCCAGTGGCATCAGTAAACTCGAACAGATGATGTTTGCAATGCAGCAAAGTTTACATACCATTGATAGTAAAATAGATACGCTCAACCTTCTCATGGACAACATGGCGTCCAAACTGGATAAGCATGGCGCGCGCCTAACTGAAGCGGAACAGCGCATTTCAAACACCGAGGATAAGATTGAAGATATCACCAAGTCCTGTGCGCAGATGGAGAAGCTACGCTCGGTGATTAATGTGAAAAATGAGGACATGGAAGCCAGGTCCAGACGCAACAATCTAGTATTATTGGGATACCTGAGTCCACAAACATAGTGAAAATGGAGCTGTACATTGAGGACATGCTTAAGTCGCTGTTTGGTGCGGAGAGCTTCTCCAGGATGCTAGTGGTTGAGAGGGCGCACCGATCCCTGGCGCCACGCCTGATTCCTGGGGCTCCCCCACGTCCGATCATCGCTAAACTCCTCAATTATAGAGATCGCGATGTGGCACTCCGGATGGCAAGGGAAATGGGCACTACGAAATATCAAGGTACAGAGGTTCAGCTATTTCCAGACTTCACAACAGCGGTACAGCAAGCCAGGCTTGAGTTCCAGCTGATAAAAAAGAAACTGCAGGTGCTGAAAGTTCAGTATGCGATGCTTTACCCGGCCCGGCTCAAGATTCAGCATGGCAGCAAACATAGAATCTTTACGACTCCAAAGGACGCTATGCTCTTTGTCAATAAACTAGAACGCAGGGCCGCGGCAATGGCAGAAGGTGGTGACGCGGACAATGAGGATTGAAGAGGCTATGGATGGTTTGTGGACTGCCTCTGTTGATGTTGTCTACAGTATTCTGGAGTAAGAGTTGTAATACACACAATGTCATGATATGTGTTTTTTTGATGTATGGTTGAGGTTTGGGCCTGCACTATGTAGCGACCACTGTCCTCAGGATTTGTGGCATGTTTTTTCTTTTTTGAGACCATTATTGACCCAGCATTGCCGGCCGCTCGTGCACTAGCCCCGTTGGGGGCCCCTATGTATGCAAGGGGATGAACCTAAGGCTCGAGAGCAAGTACTTGCTGGAACTGTGTTGTGATATCAATTGTGCAGTCAGTAACTGGATGAGCGAACTTATAGTACCCTTACGTTGCTGCATCTGATATATGATTTGATGGTATTGTACGTGATATGGGCTGGGATGTGGGGTGTATTTCATCATGTTGCACATCTCTGCGAGACGAGGGTGGTCAACGCTGCATCTCTTGGGTGTTGCATTTAAGCTCCGAGCTCATGAGTTTTCTATGTACACTTGTTTTGATGCAACTTGTTATGATCTGCTATGCTGAGGGGGAAACACGGGTATGGGTCTGACCCCCCTCATGCTGAGGGGGTACCTGGGCTGCTAGTGACCTCCATAAGGTACACCCCAAGCGGTTCTACATTTGTTACAAGGGTATGAGCAGGCTCTCTGCTTGTGGTGGGTGGGGGGGTCGGCTTTTGGTGTATTGAGTTTCTTATAATGGGGCTGCTGGGCATGATTGGGATGCCTGAGTGGGTGGGGGGGTTGGTTGGGTGTTTGTTTTCTTGCACTACTATGCGACTTAGAATACATTGTAGTAGCCAGAGTGTGGAATGCAGCTTGCATACAGTGACACAGTGCGATGCACCAATTATGATTGTAGCAAATGGCGGCTGAGGTAGGCAAACTTTTTTTTTTTCTTTCAAAAACCTTTATTGACAAAAGGAAGAACAATCATACTGACACAGCTGTTCTCCGCCTACAACCCCAACGGGGCCGGCAGCAATGTACTTTAGTCAGAAAGCAGCACATTAGAGATATTAACACAGCATGCCGCCTACAACCCCACCAGGGCCGGCCGCGTGAACAATAAAACAGATAGGAGCAAGGACATCAGGCAACACGGAGTGCAGTCCGACACAATGAATGGCATCACAGCATAACACCCAAATGGAATATCGGAAGATACCAAAGGGAGGGGCACGGCCAGTGCAGCTATACTGAAGCATGTACTCCGCCAGCGCGCCCGCACCGAGGACTCCGCCAGGTAGGTAAGGTGTCGCAGCCACCCCTTCAGGACTCGGTGGCCACAGTGTCTAATTTTGTCAGAGGGGTCTGAAGCAGGTACCCCCTCAGAGGGTCCCAAATATCACGGGGTTTGGAGGCAGTCGGCAAAAGGTCCGTATACAATGTTAATTGTTCCTGCCATCGTATCAGCTCTTCAAGCCAGCTCTTAAACTTCGGGGCCCGCCCTCTCCCCCACCTGCAGGCCACACTGTGCTTGGCAAGGAGAAAACAAAAGGAGCCGAATTTCCTATGGGAAGCCGGTATGCTCTCTGTGCAACCCAAGATGCCCATCTGTGGGGTCGGAGGCAGGGGGCCAGCAATCCTCTTCCCCACCGCATCGAACACCAGAGCCCAAAACGAATAAACAGAGGGGCATTCCCAGGCCAGATGCAGCATGTCCGCTCCCTCGGCCCCGCACCTGTCGCATCTAGTGTCCTCCCGCAGCCCAAACCAATGTAGCTTCACTGGGGTGTAGTAGTAACGCTGAATGAATTTATAGTGTGTAACGCGAAGCCGACTGTTAGCATCAACCTGTTCCGTCTGCCTACAGCTGAACAACCAGTCACGGTCCGACAGCGGCTGTCCCAATTCCTCCTCCCATTTGCCACGCGCAGCGCACCGTGCATATTCCGTCTCCGAGTAAATTGAGCGGTATAGGGTCGACACCAAGTGAGAGGCAGTAGTAGCCCGCAGCATCGCATGTAACTGCGGCGACGGCGACGGCTCAGAGGGATAGTCAGGCATAACGGCCCGAACTCCAGCTCGGAGTCTGACGTACAAGAAGGTCTCCATGGCGCTAGGGGGAGGGTCCGAGCATAGCTGCTGCAGCGTGATGAATCTGCCATCCCTATATAGGTCCCCCCACGTGCGCAGCCCTCTGTGCTGCTTCAATTTATGGAAGACCCCCTCCTGCAACAAGGGCATACAGGGATGATATACGAGCGGGAGTAGCGGGGAATACAGCAAAGCCACGCCAGTACGCTTCATGATCCACCCCCAAGACCGGCCCGTGCACTCCACGGTATCAGGATAGCGGTCCCGTTGGGAGGTGCCACGCCACAATGCCCCATCCAACGGCACGGGGTCAGCCAGCCAGTGCTCTGTGGCCACGTGTGCCGTGTATCGCGGCCCCCCCGTCCAATAGTGCGCATAATGGGCCTGGGCGTATTGATAGTATAACTCAAAATTTGGCAGATCCAAGCCACCCGCTGCATGCGGGCGGGCCAGGACCTCCCACTTGATGCGGGCCTGCTTCCCTCCCCACACTAGCCGCAACAGTTCAAGTGCGCAGAGTAGCGAAGAACACCCGTCCCGGGTGGTAGGGAATGTTTGTGAAATAGTACAGCATTTTCGGAAGGACCACCATTTTAATAAGGGATATCCTGTCCGCCAGGGACAGAGGCAGGGCAATCCAGCGCGTCAATCGCCTGCCCATAGTTGTCTCTCATAAGTTCCTCCCGGTCCGCAGACACCTGCACTCCGAGGTACCGCACGGTGGAGTCGCACCACTCCAACGGAAAGTCAGTATGAAAACGCGTGACAGCCGCCGTAAGTGGAAAGATCTGGGATTTAGCCCAGTTAATGTGGATCCCCGAAAGCCCCCGAAAGCGCACCAACTCCCGCAGCAGCGGATTTAGGTTATTCTGTGGGTCCTTCACATAGAGAGTCACATCATCCGCGTAGAGCGAGATGAGGATGGGACGCAAAGGGCAGCTGAGCGCCTTGTCCCGATGATACTGCCGCACCCGCGCCGCCAAGGGTTCCATTGCTAACGCGAACAGCAGAGGCAACAGCGGGCATCCTTGTCTTGTGCCCCGGGAGAGCAATATAGCGCGTGAGGTGTGACCATTGACCATGACCTTAGCCACTGGCGCGGTATACAGAAGCCGTATCAAAGCCGAAAATCCTACCGGGAACCCCATGTTGCGCAGGACCGCATGAAGATAGTCCCATTCAAGCGAGTCGAACGCCATGGTGGCGTCCAAGAACACAGCGGCCAGAGGGAGGTGCGGAGCCACCTGATGCATAATCGAGAAGAGAGTGCGCAAATTATGGGACGTTGCTCTCCCAGGGATAAATCCTGCCTGATCAGGCAGCACCAGCTTATCCATGAGGAGATTCAATCGATTTGCCACCATTTTAGTTAAGATCTTGATATCCACGTTGATTAGCGATAGGGGCCGATAGGAATCACATTTGG
Organism: Triturus cristatus; assembly: GCF_964204655.1. Classification (NCBI taxonomy): domain Eukaryota; kingdom Metazoa; phylum Chordata; class Amphibia; order Caudata; family Salamandridae; genus Triturus; species Triturus cristatus. The sequence goes on along the minus strand of NC_140582.1, from coordinate 461,460,923 downwards.
CAGGGGGTTTACCGGGTTTCAACAAAGATATAATGAGGGCCTCCCTCATAGAAGCAGGCAACACCTGCGCCTCCAGCGCCTCAGAATAGACCTCTAGCAGCACAGGCGCGAGATGATCCATATATAATTTATAGAAGTCAGCCGGCAGGCCGTCGGATCCCGGCGCCTTCCCCGCCGGCAACTGGGCAATAGCCTCTCGGATCTCCTCCATCATAAATGGGGTAGCTAAAAACTCCCTCTGCCTCCCGCTAAGATACCCAAAGGTTATGTCCCCGAAGAATGCCGCAAAGTCCTGTGTATTCACCCCTTTAGACGAGTAAAGGGATTCGTAAAAGGTAGTGAAGGTATTCAGAATCTCCAAGCCATCCCTGTGCCTATCCCCCTGCGCATCCTCTATCTCCAGCACGTAATTGGTGTAACGCAGGCGCCTGATGTCCCGCGCCAGAGCACGCCCCGGCCTGCCACCTTCGCCATACCTCCTGGCAGTGGCATATTTCCCCCTAAACCGTGCCTCCCGCTCAGCGGTGGAGGAGTAGTCGGTAATAGTGTCCTGCATTTTAGCCCTCCCCTCTCCCGAGCCTTCCCTCCAAAGGTCCCGTTCCAGTGAGGTAGGCAAACTTACATGGATGACATGGAACGTCAGGGGCCTTAATAATCTGAGAAAAACGAGGCAGGTGCTGGCCTACCTGAATAGACACAATGTGCAGGTGGCGTTCCTCCAAGAAACACACTTGACTAAGCAGGCGGCTGATAAAGTGGCCAAAAAATGGGCGGAGGCAAAATGGGCATCATCCTACTCCTCCTATGCGAGCGGTGTAATGATTTCAATACGAAAAGGCTATCCCTTCTCATCGACGCATGTTAACATAGATGATAATGGTAGATACATTGTCCAAAGGAGGCTATGTGGCATGATGTTGACTCTTCTTAATTTATACGGTCCTAATGTCGATGACCCTGGGTTCTTTGATGAGGTCTGGAACAAAATCTATCAGTTGCAACCAGCCCCTATTATTTGTGGGGGGGGGGGGATCTGAATGTGGTTTTAGACCTGAAACTAGACCGTCACTCTAGGGTGGAGCCTGTAGTCAAGAAGGCCGCACAGGCCGTAAAAAGTGGCATGCAGGAGCTCTCCCTAATAGATGTTTGGAGGCTGAGAGACCCAGGGCAGAGGGAGGGCACATGTCATTCTTACACGCATCACTCCTGGTCGCGTCTCGACTATTGGTTGGTTACTGATGAGGTGAACTCGCTGATCACTACTGTACATCATTTACCCAGAACACTCTCCGATCACTCCCCGTCCTTGTTTCAAATGATTATTCCCACATACACGCCGCCTCAATTCCAATGGAGGCTGCAGGCCACAGCCCTGCAGGATCAGGTGTTCCGTGAGAGGGTAAGGGACGCCATTGTAAATTACTTTGATGAAAACACTGGCTCGGTTGACAAATTGAGTACGCTATGGGAAGCGTTTAAAGTTACAATCCGGGGTGTGTGTATAGGATTGCAAGCGGGGGTACTTAAATTGCTGCGGGGATCTATGAAGCGCCTAGAACAAGACCTGATAGAACTAGAAAGTCAAGATGAAGCGACAGTTGACAACCTGCTCTTGGCGTCCATTCGGTCTAAAGTAACTGAATATAATGACTTAGCGGACTCGGAGGTCAAACATTTGTCACGTCGCTGGGAGGCCAGATACAATGGTGAGGGCGGGAGGCCGGGTAGGGCTCTAGCAAGCAAACTCAAAGGGTTATGGGCAAAAAGCAGCATGGTACATGCTATTGAGGATGGGGATGCTAGGCATTGCGACAGTGCGAGCATCCTTACAACCTTTGTACAGTATTACACTGATATGTATAAAAATAGACAGACTGCGGAAGAAGACGAAATAGCACAATATCTGGAAGATATTGCCCTGGTGTGGTTGTCAAAACGGCACCAAGACTTTTTAATGCACCCTATAACGCCTGGCGAACTCCGTGATGCGATCCTTGCTTTACCCAATGGCAAAGCTACAGGCACGGATGAGCTCCCGGCGGAGTTTTATAAGGAATATATTGATCTCCTGGTGCCGCAATTGCATGCTATGTTTGAGGATGCCTATGAGCAGCAGACTCCATCAGACACACTGCGCGAGGCACTGATTGTAACCTTATTGAAACCTGGGAAGGAATCTGACAGGTGTGAGTCCTATCGACCGCTGTCATTAATGAATAAGGACGTAAAAATACTCGCAAAGGTTCTAGCCACGAGGTTGCAGCTATTATTACCCGTCATGGTGCTGCCGGACCAATCGGCTTTTGTCTCAGCGCGATCCACAGCCCATAACTAGCGAATACTCTTTGCAGTCTTACATCTTCTGGAACCCACATTGCCTGCTGCGGCGGTCCTATTGGACGCCGCAAAGGCATTTGATTCCATCTCATGGCGGTTATTGTATGACAACCCTGTGGCCCAAGTGCGAGTGAATGGTAGAACATCCGAACAGTTTCCAATTCGGCGTGGAACGAGGTAGGGCTGTCCACTGTCGCCTATACTTTTTGCGATAGTGCTGGAGCCCTTGGCTCGTATACTGCGGCAGCGTCACGCCAAGGCGGCGTTGCGCTTTCATCAAAGGCCATTGCCAGTTTCCATGTACACCGCTGACATGGTTTTATATGTGCGAGAACCAGCAGTATACCTGGAACAACTCATTAGGGAATATATAAGGTTTGAATGGCACTCCGGTTTGGGGATAAATTGGAATAAATCAGTGGTGTTCTCTCTGACGACATCCACAAAGCGATTTGAGCTAGGATTCCCTTTGACGTGGAGTGAGGACCCTGTTAAATATTTGGGAGTGTGGGTTCACAGAGACCTGCAATGCGTTCTTAGCGAAAACTATGGCATGGCAATTACCCGGCTTGAGGAACAGGTCACTCGATGGATATGTCTACCATTGACGTTCGCGGACCGCGTGGCCCTAATTAAAATGAGTTCTACCTACATTTTTATACCCATTCACCACCATACCCATAACTTTGAAGTCGCATTTTTTTGCCACACTCCGCGTCTTATTGACTACGCTGGTCTGGGGAGGGAAAAAACGTGTGTTAGATGGGAGGTTCTGACAAGGCTTTATGAAATGGGAGGCTTCAGAGTGCCTGATATGCATTTATATTACCTATGTGCCCAAGCGCAGTATGCCTTTTACTGGCAGGCTGCACCGCCATACACACCGCATGTAGCGGTTGAGGCTGGAGCAGTGCGACCAGTACCGCTGAAGGCGATGATCGTGAACAGCACTACGGTGTTCGAAAAAGGCTAAATAGATACAGTACAGTGTACAACGCATGCTTGAAGGGAACTTGGGAAACGTGCCGCGAGACTGCCATTGTATGCACCGTCCATGCCACTTTTGCACCATGAGGGGATATTAGTGTCTAGTGGGCCAAGCAAATTTATTGACCTTCAGACATTTGTGGGGGAAGAATCTAGGCCTGCTATGGTGACGTTTGTATACAGTCGCTTGAGAGCTGCGGTTCGGGCATTGTACCCTGGGTTTCCTGATGAGCCCCCTACTCTGGCAGCGTTACAGATCCTTTACACCTCGAAACTTCGAACTAAATTAATTACCAGGTTGTACAACGCTTCGCAGGCTGATGAGAAGACTGTTGCTATGGGGCCAATGGGACGATGGAATGATGTAATAACACAGCCACTGACAGAAGAGGAATGGGAGTCATGTTGTAGGCTAACGGGTCAAAATGCATCCAATGGAACCTTGCGGTCAATCCATTATAGGTATCTCCATCAAATGTATTATACGCCGGTGCAGCTCCATAAATATGGGCTCAGGGACTCGTCCTGCTGTCTGCGTTGTGGGGCGGATAATGCTGACTTCTGTCACCTTGCCTGGAGCTGTCCGAAGGTGTCGGACTTCTGGGATAAGGTTACGAGGGCTCTGGGGGAAATGATTGGTGAGCATGTGGCCTGTGATATGACATTATGCCTCCTGGGAAATGTACTTAAGATTAAATCCTGTAATCGTAAGCTGGCTGCAATGGGGCTGCTGTTGGCGAAACGCAGGGTTTCAATTCACTGGGATGGTAGGCCTGCACCGTAGATGACACAATGGCTTAAAGATGTTGCATATTGTCGTGATCAATTGGTGTGCTATGGGGAGGAGTTGCCACAAGCCTCCAGACTTCGTGACATTTGGGGTCCTTTCACTGCTTATGTATTAACGCACCCACCTGCTAAATAATGTGTCTAAATGCCCTCCTGACATTGATGTATGATTTGCTATTTCACTGTGAGTTGCTGGACTATACTTGAATTTCCTAATGTTGTCATGCTATGCTGCTATATATTCTATACTATGTATCAAAGGATGGATATGTGTTCTTGCAGTTCGCACTTGAAAATTTCAATAAAAAAACCAAAAAAAAACCTTCTCTTTCGGCTATCTCTGCCTTTTTACGGCTCTCAGATCAGCCTTCTCTTTTTAAGTCCCCGGTTGTTAACCGTTTCCTAAAAGGCATTATGCCCACGTTTCCTCCTGTGTCGTTCATAATGCCTGAATGGGAATTAAAACTTGTCTTGAATATCTGATGTGCGCTCCCTTCGAGCCTCTTCATACCTGCCCTTTGCGTCTTCTTACACTCAAGACGGCTTTCCTGGTAGCTATCACCTCTGCCAGAAGAGTGAGTGAGCTTCAGGCTCTTTCTTCCAAACCTCCTTTCCTTTCTGTTCATCCGGACAAGGTGGTTTTGAGGACCCGTCCTTCTTTTTTTGCCAAAGGTTGTCACGCCCTTCCACATCGGGCAGACCATCACTTTGCCCATCTTCTTTCCGCATCCACCGTCTGGACCCAAAACGTGCGCTGTCGTTCTACCTGCAGCGCACACAACAGTTCGGGGTGGATGACCAGCTCTTTGTTGGCTATGTGGGCGCCAAAAGAGGTCGGGCTGTGCACAAACGGACCATCTCTCGGTGGGTCGTTCTCTGCATTAAGGACTGTTACTCGTTGGCTAAGAAGGAGCCTCCTGTGGGGCTGCGTGCCCATTCTACCAGGGCAATGGCAGCTACTACTGCCTTGGGATGCGGCGTCCCCTTGCAGGACATTTGTCAGGCAGCTACGTGGGCCTCCCGGCACACGTTTACCAAGCATTACTGCCTTGACAGTCAGGTCCGGAGAGACGGCTTCTTTGGTCGTTCTGTTCTCCGTGACTTCCTGGTGTAATCTTCTTCGCAGATCCACCACCGGGGTTGGTATTGCTGGTGTATCTATTCTAAGGTAAGGAATCTATCACTAACGTGTCTCTTTCAGATGCACAAGTTATTACTTGTGTAACGCTATATCTGTGAGAGACATTACCCATCCTCCCCGTTCTGCGAACTGATTCTAGGGTTAAGGTCATCCCCTTCGGGGCCCTAGTTTCTTGGCACCAGTGGTCAGTTTCTTGCATGGCTCTGCGTTCCTGGCGCAGAAAGTCGTGTACAGAACTGATGTCAGTGCGCAAGTGTGGCGCCTAAGTAGTCTCCGTGACGTCATCTTGGCGCTCACGACGCCAGCGATGGACGCAGTTCCGCACGATGCCACCTACTGACGCGCAGGGGTACTGCTACAAAAACGTTCCGGTTCCAGTCTGACGCCTGGGGATATTCTAAGGTAAGGAATCAATCACTAACTAATGTATCTTACAGATATATCATTACACAAGTAGTAACTTGTGCATTTAGGTGCCCCTCTGACACCAGGAACTCAGATTTGTCTGCCTGAAAGATGGACAAAGAAGAGATAAAGACATGAAAACTATGCACCAGCTCTATCTTGACACAAATCCCTGCCTGGCTGCTGCTCTCCCATTCACCAACTCGTCCAGGATCAGAACAGCCTCCCCAAACCCTTGGAGGGCTGCCCAGCACTTTCTCAACCCAGCAATATCTCCCTTTGAATGGAGGAGCCACTTCCCTGCACCAGCAGGCACCGACTGCAATTGCCCGGTACAGCGTTCTGTCGACCCCCGGTCCCCCCGAGCAGCACCCCAGCAAGGTGTCTTCATGCTCCAGGAGGTCAGATCTGTCTCCCCACCAAGTTTGGAGACGCCAGGACCACAAGGAGACGCCCTGCATCAACACCTGTGGTACATGAGCCAGTTGCAAGCACTAAGACTTGTTTGTCATCAGTCGGAACACCACTACTACCCAAACCGACCTTCACATTTAAGGCCTTAACCAGAGGCCAGCTCCTCACAAGAGGTCATCTTGCTGTGTTTCTTCTCCCGCTTCTGCAGGTCCACTGAGAACTGTGAGAGCCTCAAACGTGACAACCCACCAGAAAAAAATCCTCTGCACTTGCTCCCCAGCCGAAGCTTAGTACACCAACGGTGTCTCTGTGGTCCTGAGACCCTCAACAGCTGAGACATCCCTTGTGTTCTGCCAGGACTGGGTCCCCAGTCTCCCCTTCCAGCCTTCTCTTACAGGTTTTTTTCCCTATTGACTTTAGCATGTAGCGTTCGAGGCTCCTACCACATAAAGCTCCTCTGCACACAGACACCCAAGGGCAGGTACACTTGAACTGTTGATGCTTATTTTTTTTAATTGGTCTGAAGTTTCTTCTTGAGTGTGTGTCTCATTTATTGACTCTGTGTGTACAACAGATACTTAACACTGCCCTCTGATAAGTCTAAACTGCTTGCCCACGCTACCACCAAGAGAGCATTTGGGATTATTAGTTTAAGCCCTGTAAACCAATAAGGGTCATCTGGACTTTCTACATAGTGCACCTCATTTTAGTACACTACATAAGGCTGTTTCTTACACCTACACCCATACCCAATTAGCATAAGCTTGCTTAACGAGTCCCGAGCATGTGGTATTAGGGGTACCCAGGGCCTGTAATTAGTGTGTCCCCTCACAGACTGCAGCACTTGTTGTGCCACTGCAAGGGGGACAAGGTAAACATGACTCCCAGCCTGCCACTGCAGACTAGTAAAGCAGTTTAAAACTGTTAACTCAACTTAGCCATTTTAAGCAACGGCAAAGCCCAAACTCCCTTTTTAATTAGTGTAAGTCACCCCTAAAGCAGGCCTATCGAGTCCTAAGGCAGGGTACAGCATTTTAGAAAGTGGATCATGTGTTTAACTTGTTCTATCAGTAAAAACATGCGGTTGTCGTTATTAGTGTGGGAGAGATTGGTAGCCCTATTGGCAATGACAGAGTTACACGCTGATAACACAGCTGTGCTATCTTCTGAATGGGACTACCAAAGATGGTACTTTAAGGTATCAAACAACTCATTACATTAAGCCCGACTTCATGCCCAATTCTTAATAAAGTAACTTGTTGCCACATTGTTGCCCAAGTTTTCCGCTGGCCATTTTCTGATGCTGGCCACAAGTCAGCCTTCTGCCTGCCTGAGGAGACATATCAACGGCTCCCAGGACAGGTAACAATAGAGGCCTGCCACTGGAGGAGGTGTTGCGTCCTTCAGGAAGTAAGCCACTAAGGGTGTTGGCCCATAAGTCGACCTTCAAAAGGAAAGCCACTTTTGAAGGGCAATTGATAACAACACTTAAGAGGGGCTGCTCTTTTGTCTAAATATGCTGGTTGACATCGGGGACAGAGCGGGGGAAAGACAGCCCAAACCGTTGTTTACTTGGACATGTCCTCAGATAGCCACACCTTCAGGGCAGGCTACCGAGCTCTACACACCAAAAGAAGGGTTTTGCCATCATGGGAGTGGGCAAAATGGAGCACTCTAGGATATCTAAATGCCACACTTCAGAGGAAGTTGTCATCAGGCGGGAGGGAACCTAGTAGCTCATTGGCTAGTGACTGCGACCTCCCCTGACGGTACTTTCTGGGAACTGAAAACTCGCTTGGGATTGAGAGGAGGACCGATGGACTGCCATGGTGATCCAGGAAGCGGCAAAGAAAAGGCTGCACCGAAGTTGGTTCACTTGCTGCTCCTTGGACTAGCAAAGGAAATGACTGTACCTGGTGTGTCCTGCTCTTGCAGAAGTCATCCCCCAATACCCAGCCAGAAGAAGACATTTCAAGATTCAGTTGGCTGGCTTTTTGTTGGCAGCACTGGGCGAGTTGGTAGCTCAGATCATCAGATCATTGCTCCTCGTCACAATGCAGCCCGGTAGACTGAAATCCAATGCTCAAAAGTTGCACCCGAGTCTGCAGGACCGGGTAGAGTCGTTGGAGTGAAGTTTAGTAGCTCAGCAGGAACGTTCTCGCCAAAAGAAGGGAACTGCTGGTTTCGTTGTGACCAGTGGTCCAGTAGCAACTGGACTTATGCTAAACCAAAGAGGACTTTAAGGGACGTCGACCCCTGTGGCTAAAGTCGCCCCACCAGGACTGTGGGTCAAGGAGTAGCCCCAGCATCCTTGAGTATCTTCAGCATCCTATATCCCTGGCATCAGGACCTCTCCATAGAAGTCAACTGCAAGGGACCACCGACACTGGAACTGAAGGCTGCTTTTCTTGACGAGATAACTGTTTCTTTGCACCTTGCTGGTCCTCTTTGCACCTGCTGGAGTTGGTCACCCAAAGTATCTCAAAGTAACTGCATTCTACTTTGACCAAGGTTTTCTTGAAAAAGTTTTTAAGTGTCAAATTTGTTGAATGTGCCAATGCTTGTTCATGGATAAGTGAAAAGTACTAATTTGTTTCTTGTAAAATCTATACCCCCAGAAACCTCCAGTGGATCTTTTTCATTTTGGTGACCATAAATTCATTAAAATATTAGCTATTTTTATAAATTGGTGTCTGATTTCTAGAGAGTCGTCTTTCTTCTTCGGTTGTTTTGGTGCTGTTTAAATGCTTTACACTTGTTCCTTTGTTGAAGCCTGACTGCTCAAAGCCACAGCTAACCATGGTTGAGCTAAGGTTTGACAAACAAATAAATAACTAGTACAAACCACCTCATTGCAGTGTTTCCTCACACCGCAAACTTGCCTCATGGGCTATACAAGCAGGCCTAAGGGGCACAAGATAGCATACAAATACCTCCAGCTCACGCTGGTCCTTGCCTGCCCCAGGGTTGCCATAACATAGAACTGTCAGTGTGCACCAGAGACTGAGAGCTGGTGCAGGGAGTTTGAGCAATGGACACTGGCAGAAGAGATTCACATGAAACTAAGTAGGAGGGATGAGAAACTGGAGGATGATGTGCAACTCTGGAGGGCCCTGGGAAATAGATTTCTGGCTAGTAGGGACGCTTCATAGAGTAATGTATCTACTGACTTGGAACATTAAAGCCCAGAGTGGTCTTGAGATGGTTGGTAACATAACACACAATTAGGGTTAGGTGGCACTATACTGTATAGATCGATATACTGCCTCTTTGTGGACAGCTGTTGCATATACTGCTGTGCCTTTGTTCTCTTCTTGACCCGCTTTCCGCTGTGGCTAATGTCCTTTGCTGCAAAGTTTAATTGTACTTATAAACAAAGGCTTGGAAAAAGGGATGACAAACGATACCTGACTGGTCCTAGAAATGTTGGTAGTGTGTTACACAGTGAGCTCACCCTACTAAACTATATAATACACCTCATTTCCCCACAACACCAGTCTTGTTGCTCAATATTGGAACCCCTCCTGCCTTTCAACAAAACATTTTTTTGAACTACTTATTTTGGGGGTTTTATGGAGAAGTTAGGGTGATTACATCATTAGAAAAGGGATGATAGGGTTGGTGTCTTGACAACATATACATATTACAGCTTCTCGTGATATGAGCATGAAATATCACAAAGCATAAAGGTCAGTGTACTACATGAGCATATTATCAAGTACAGTTCACAAGGATTTGCCAACACCATCTTCTAACACGCTCTCTGAGGACAAGACTCCTCACATTCGAGTTCACTATAGTATGTCCGGTATCGTGGTAACTAGAACTGGTCAGGTCCTGTTCCATTTGGTATAAGTTTTAAAGGGTAACCAAATCCTCTCTAACTTGAACATCCTATCATTGATTAGACCTGCAAGCGTTTTGTGGCATATATATATGCCACACTTTAATCCACCCATAGCTGGGAGGAAGGCAATTCTTCCAGTTAAACGAGCCGCCAAGAGGAAGAAGATAAATAGTGGCCCCAGGGGGTGGTGTGGGATAGACAAAGTTTTCTCTGGAACCACCCAACAAGAGCACCAGTGGATCCAGCGCTAGGGCCACTGAGCAGAGTTGATGGATCTGTACGGAGCACGTCGCTCCAAAACCGCTAGGCCTGCGGACATTGAATGGATAATTGATAAGGATTTATATAGCGCACAGCTACTCCTAAAGTGTCCCAGCGCTTTTAGCATCCAAAGATGAACAGAGGTGAACCCTGACCAATAGCCCTCATGCCCTAACTGTTAAATAGATAAGTATTTAATGATTTCTGAAAAGATTGTGACGATCTGACGAGTCACAGCAACTGAAAGAAAACTGGTGTTTAAAGCATTGATTGGTGGCAGAATCTCTAGGTAGGACAGTGAATCTGATTGGGTAGAGTGGTGGGCTGTGGATCTGATTGGAGTTGTAAGTCCCATTTAAAAACAAGGGTACTTGTCTGCTTGGTCCATTTAGATAGGCAGATTTCATAGGCTTCTAATTTCCCCTTAGACCAATCTAACTAGTCCCTAAACCTTCATATATGCTGCTGACCAGTCAACCTTAAAAATTGAACTTTCCTTTATGCTTGAAAACTGTCACTGGTCCCAGAAATATAGACTGTTTCAGATACCGGTTTGGACTCGAGTTCTGTTTACATGAGTAGAACTTAGAGTTCTTTTTGCACATGTGGCGGAGCAATGTCTGCATAGCTCTTTTTCCTTTTCACTTTGTACTTTAGAAGCTTGGCATACTTTTTCAGCAGTGATTCCCAATAGCAGGAAATATCCTCCATGCGCAAGTGGTCAGAGATGAACTGGCGCCCCCTTTCTGAAATTTGTTGTGCAACTTTGTGTTCTCTACAAACTGCAGTAGTTCTCTGAGGTTAAAAAAGTCCTGTCGCACCGGAATGTAATGCACCCAGGGCTTGAAAAATTAAATGAGGTATTTATAGAGCCCTACATATACCCGGAGGGGTCTAGGCGCTACCTTCAGAATGATCGGATTGTATAGAGTTAGTTTGGACTCACCCTCTAAAAAGCCAAGTCTCTGGACCCTTTCTGAATTTTAACAACTTAGTTTCTTTTTTCAGTATTGTTGGCATGCAGTTCCAGAGTCTGGTCATTATATGAGTGAAGCTTTTGCCCCCCCGTTTGACTTTTCGCAACCTGGGGGTGACGAGGTTCCCGCAATCCGCTGACCTAAGTGGTCTAGCTGGGGTGTATGGCTTCGAATGTCGTGACATCTGCTCCGGCCCTAGTCCATGCAATGATTTAAATGCTATGCATAAGGCTTTAAACTGGATACTCTTAGCAACTGAAAGCCTGTGCAGTTTAGTCAGGGCCTTAGAGGCGGAGTCAAATCTCGTAATCCCCAGAAGTAACCAAGCTGCTGCGCTCTGTGCCATCTGGAGCTTGTGGATACTTTGTTTATTTGCACTAGTGAAAAATGCATTACAGTAGTCTAGCCTAGATGAAATTAATTCAGTGACCACTGTTTATTTTTCAAATCAAAAGGAATAAGGGGTAGTATTTTTCTCAAAACTTTGAGAATAAAGAAGCAAGCAGAAGTAGTGTGGTTAATTTGAGCTTTAAATTACAAATTGGTTTCAAATACTACACCAAGATTGTTACTTTATTTGACGGGGTTGGCAAAGGGCCCATTTGCAAGGGCCACCAACTGTCTGTCAGATTGATGAGCTGTTAGCGAAAAAAAGCACTTTGATTTTGGATGAATTACGTTTTAGACAGTTGTCTAACATCCAATTGCCTATATGACATGCAGTCATGGAATCTAACCGTCGTTGAGTTTGATGAGCTATTAATTGAGACAATTATCTGTGTGTCATCTGCATACGACTCCAATATGAAGCTGTAGCTTTTGATTAATTTAGCCAGAGGGATGAGGTGCAGATTAAATAATGTCGGACTCAGGGAGGATCCCTGAGGTACTCCGCAGGGTAGTGAGAAGGATGTGGAGAAATAGTCTCCAAGAGTCACCGCTTGGGAGCGATCTGATAAGAAGGAGCTCAGCAGGGAGAGCACTTTATCCATGATCCCGAGTGAGGATAGACGGTCAACCAGCAGATCATGGTTGACCATGTCAAAAGCATAAAAGTGTCAGACAGATTTAACCTTATGCTGAAATGAAATAGCTAGTGAGTTGTAAAATTGCTGGCTAGCTCTAAGATCATATGGGTCTGAAAGTTTCGAGAGACTTTTGACTGTGGCAAATAATACTTGTGAGCAGCCATTCACCGCTTCAATTTTCTTTGTTAAGTAGGAATCCTTTTCCTTCAGTATTAGGTTCTTATGGATTTGAATGGACATTATGATTTTGTGCGAGGATTATCATCTAATCTCCATTTCCTTTCTAATCTTCGGTGTAGGATGGTAGGATCTGACTGCATAGTTACCCCCACTTTTTGCATGGTGTTTTGCTGTTTTTTGACTAGTCTGACTGGGATCCTGCTAATCAGGACCCCAGTCTGTCTGCTTTCTCCCTGAAATGTTATGTCATGTACTTAGGTACACACCCAGGGCATAGGTACTCCAAAGGCCTCCCATGGGCTGAAGCATGTATTATGCCACCCATGAGAGGCCATGCAAAATGGATCTACAGGCCTGCCATTGCAGCCTGTGTAAGTTGGTGCATGCACCACTTACTTAAGAAACAGGTTAGCTATATCTAAGGGTCACTCACTTAAAACCTATGTCACCCCTATAGCAGGCCTTACCAATCCTGAAGGCAGTGTGCTTAGTTCTAAGTGAGAGGGTGCCACTGCATGTGTGGAACACCCCTGCAGCCTATGGAGTCCATTTTCCCCCGTTGTCAGTGTATCAGCCATTTACAACATCTAGAGTGGCATTATGCGACCGCGTAATGACCAACTCTAAAATGACTGAAAGTAACCCTATCGTGTTTGGTGTCAAACATTGTGGAATTATACCCCCACACCGGTAACCAGTGTGGGAGGTATGATTCCAGCCCACAGAAGTAAGCTTTGTTGGGTCCCTGTTGTTCCTGGTACCAGCCTTCTAGCCCCGGGCAGTACAAAATGGTTGCTGCCGACCAGAGACACATTTCTGCCCTCCTGGTGCTGAGCCAAGCTCGAGCAGGGGAAGGTGGAACAATAGGCATCCTGTCACAGTTTGGTGTGACCACCTCCCAGACTGGATTTCGTGTATTAGGCCTGGGTGGGTGCTCTTGCCAGCGACCAAATGTCTGCCTGAGGGACACATTTGGTGTCCCTGCGCATAGTCCAGTTCAAACCAGTCCTGGGAGCCATTGGCTCCTGCTCTGGCGCAAAAATGGACCAAGGACATGGGAGTAACCTCCCCACTGTCCAGACCCTCCCCTCGGAGGGTCCCCCTGATTCTGCCCAACCCTCTCCCGTGGGTACAAAAGGCCTTACCTGGCTGTAGGACCCTAGCTTTGACATGGACAAGATTCTCAACCAGAAACCACTGAACTTCGACCGCCTGGACACTGAACTTCACTGAACTTCGTTTGGGCCCGACTTCATCCCCCTACTCCGTCCAAAGCATAGTCTGTGCCCATGCACCATACAGGGTCTATGCAAGACCTGTGGAGCATCAAGGGCAACCGAAGACATCTCCCTTGGAGTGAAGGAGTCACTCCCCTGCAACTGCAGGCACCACATCACGACGTACCGGTCTGCTGCTCCTGAGCTCCTACAGACTCTGAAGGCTCCAGCAACACAGGAGGTGTGTTTCCAAGTCCCTCGAGGTCTGAGCTGGCCTCTCACCAAATTTGAGGACAGAATCCCTCATGGGGGCTGCAAAACCCGTACCCCTGTGCACCGCGTACTTTTGCAAGTGCATATGCTTGTTGGCGTTCCCAAAACAAGTGCACTGGGCTCCGAGTAGCCCCAACCTCTGGCACCCTTTCCACCAAAGAACTTCGGCCTCCTCGCACTGAGTGCTCCGTGGGCTGTTGCTTTGTAATTCTGCTTGAGGTCCCCTCACGACTCCTGTGCCTTCGGCCTGTGGGTCCTCCTGAGGGTCAACACTGCTTTTCTTGGGCTCCCCTGGTTGCTCCAGGCTGGCCCGACTCCCCTGTGTTTGGTGAGTCTCCTGGACCTTGCTGGTCCAAAGCGTAAACTTTCTTCACCATTTTCGTGGGTTGCCGCTGCCAAGGCTTGTTGGTGCTCAAGCCGGACACCGGCCCCTCAGCACTCGACATCCTTCATTGGACAGCTCGTATCTGGCTCCTGGTTGTCCTTGATGTCTCCTGGTCCCGGTGGCTGCAGAGTCAAGAACCCCCTCAACACACCTGAAGCTCCCAACATCAGTAGGCATTCGTCTACCAAGCTCCTGGTCACTCCTGAGTGACCCAGACTCTGTCCCCTCTACTTTCAGGTACTTTTCATCCCGAATCCACCTTTGGATTCCAACGGACACTTTTCTTCTTCCCAGCAGTGGCTCTTCCTTGAAGTCCTCCATTGCGATTGACGGCGGTTTCCGACATCATGTCCGCCCTATGCCACCGGCTTCCCTATGATAGGTAACTATGGTACTACAGTATCCACGGGTAGGGTGGCTCTTCAACCTCCTATGATCCAAAGGGCTTCCTCGTAATCCACTGGGAAGGGTCCTTCAACTTTAAAACTGCCACCATGACTCTCCTATACAATTGTACGGCGCCCGCTGTCGTGGTCCCACACTGCACCTGTCCCCCGTGGGGTCCCTGCCTACGCACCCTGGGAGGTTCCTTGGGGTCCCAGCGTATCTACATACTGTAGACACTGTCTTGACTCGAGTTGTGGTTCTTATACCTCTATTTCAGTATATGGTTTGGTCTCCCCCTGGACCCCACTGTGTATTAGTGCTACTTACGATTGTTTCTGTGCTACAGTATTGCATGTTTTGTGTTTATCTGTGTGTAGCTGATACTGTGAAGTATTTAGAGTGTGTTATAATAATAAATACATATTTTTATAACTACTGTGTGGTTCTCTTTTCATTTAACCAATACAATAAGGTTACATTCTGGTAAAACAAGCTGAGTGTGTTATAATAATAAATACATATTTTTATAACTACTGTGTGGTTCTCTTTTCATTTAACCAATACAATAAGGTTACATTCTGGTAAAACAAGCTGCTTAACATTCCTTCAAGACTAAGCCGGAAGGCTGCTCTCCACAGCTACCACTTGGATAGCTTTCTGAGGTTATCTTTGACCTATTAAATCACCAAAAGGGTTGTTTGGACTGGTTCCAGGTGTCCACTTTAATTAGTGGACAGCATATACCAGGCCAACTTTTCACATTGGTGTGCAGCGGTTGGGATTCAAGCCTACATTGTTTTACCAGATAAATCTTTGTATTGATTAACTGAAAGCCACTAAGTACTAGGTACATATAATACTTGCTTAGAATAAGTAAGTTCTACTGAACTTAGGGTTGGGTAAGTCAAAGGTCTAGCACACCCTTTCTCCAACCTCAGATAGTTTAGTTCTCACTAGGTTAGGTAGGTGCAACACCTCACCACACTTAGTATGTCTACTAAAGGAGGTGCCAGGGGCTCTCTGCCCTCTAGATACAGTGAGCATTCATTACAAGAATTGAAAGCCCTGTGTGCCTCTAGAAAGCTGAAGACAGGGAGAAGTGCCAACATTCAACGTCTAATTGAGATGTTACTGTTAGATGATCTTAGGAAGACCCCTGGGTCAGATAAACAGGGTAGAATGGGTGGGACAGGGAACGAAGACAGGTCAGGAGGTGACACCTTTTATGACCTAGACTCTAACCCTGGCCGGAGGACCAAGATAGGTCCCACCTGGATAGCTCAGATCTCCCAGGAGTCAGTGGAGAAGGCCAAGATGGCCCACTCTTCACCCCTCCTGGAAGAGTGCAGAGGTTACCAAGGAGATACAGATCTCCCTCTGCAGAGTCCGATCACTCAGGACAGTCTGTAGGGACCTCTGTATCTAGCAAGAGGGACCACTCTTTTGTAGGGAATACCAATTTCTTGAACTTGAGAAAGGTAGGCTTAAGCTCAGGCAAAAGCAATTGGCCCTTGATAAAGAGTCTCTAGAAGTCCAGAGAGCTAGAAAACAAAGTTGGGACTAAAGTCCCTTGGTGGCAGAAACAGTGTCCCTAGAATTAAGGAACATTCCTTTGATAATGGGAACCTGAGCAAGATTGTCCCTCCCTACCATGTTGGGGATGACATCCATAAATGGATAACTGCTTTGGAGAGGGCCTGTAAAGTTCAGATGGTCTCTCAAGAGCAGTGGGCATCTATCTTGTGGCTCTCCTTTGCTAACAAAGGTAGAGATAAGCTCCTCACTGTTAGAGAAGAGGATGCCGACAACTATTCAATCACGAAGAGTGCTCTCATTGATGCGTTTGGCTTAACCACTGAACAGTACAGGATTACGTTCAGAGACACCCAGAAGACACAGAACCAAGACTGGGAAGACTTTGTAAATTGTGCTACAAAGTCACTGGAAGGTTGGATACATGGCAGCAAAGTGCATGACTATTTAGGATTGTACAATTTGATTATGAGGGAGCAGATCCTTAATAATTGTCAAAAACAGCTTTTGCACTAGTACCTGGAGGACTCAGATCTGATGTCTCCCCAAGAATTGGGAAAGAGCAGATAAATGGGTCAGAACCAGGGTGAAACAAAAGAATCAGGGTGGTGGTGACCAGAAGAAAGATTCCTCCAAAGCCCAAGAGAAAGGTGGGGATACATTTAAAGACAAGTACTCTGAAGGGCCCCAAAAGTCATCTTCTGGGGGTGGGTCCCAAACGCCTTCCTCCCCTGACAAGATGCCTTATTGCTTTGGCTGTAAGAAGCCGGGCCACAGGAAGAATGATGCCATTTGTCCAAAGGTCAGCAATAAGGAAAACATTCCTCCAAACACTACTTCCACACCTCCTGGTACTACAAGTAGTAATCCCCCAGGTGGTGCTAGTGCACCAAATAATTTAGTTGGGTTTTCATGGGAAACTGAGGTGGATCCTGGCCTAGCCAGGTCCCCCACACAGGCCACCTTAGTCTATGATGGTGGTATGGGATTTGCCACTTTTACTGTCAGTCCCAATTCATTGGGCAAGTACAGACAAGAGCCTCTGATCAATGGTCAGAAAGCTGTAGGCTATAGGGACACTGGGACTAGTGTCACCATGGTAACAGGAACCCTAGTGCCCCACTTCAGCTTTTACCTGAATTCAAGTACCAGGTGACCAACACTGATGGTGTGAGGACAGATCATCCCATGGCTATAGTCAATCTCAGCTGAGGAGGGGTCACTTGTCCAAAAAGAGTACCCGTGTCCCCAAACTTGCCTGTAGATTGCCTCTTGGCCAATGATTTAGCAACTTCAGTCTGGGCTGAAGTATAACTCAAGGCCCATTTAGAGAGGTTAGGCCTCCCTGAGAGAGTTAGTGGGACCCCTAGGGCCTCAGTCCAACCCCAGGAAAATGTTGTAGTAGTGGAGCCTGAAACAGTGGCCCACTCTGCTCCACCAGAGAGCACAGGGAATGAAGAAAAGTATTCCCCCCCCCCACCTCCCCCAGACAATAGGCGAGGGTCAGCTTCAACGGGGAACCAATCCTACCCCTTCTGAAGGAACTGCCCCAGAGGTGGTCAGGTCTGTCCTGGCAGGGGACACTTCCAAGGAGGTGCCCACTCTGGAGCAGGTATCCTGCCCCTCTCTACCCGGCCTTAGTCAGTCTAGGGCTACTGAGATCATGGATGTCAGTGGACCCCTCAGGGCCCACTCTCCAGAAGAACCCCCTCATCATCAGATTAGGGACACCCAGTCTAGTAACACTAGCCAGGTGGAAATTCCTCAACACTCTGAGGGATCCTTAGGTAGTGACATCCCCCAGATGGACTCTGTTGAGCAAAGGAAAACCTGGTGCAGGGCTGTCCCAAACCTTCCCTGGCCCTCCATTGTTCCAACCAGAGGGACTCAACCCCCAGCTGTAGGCAGCCAGAGATTGACCCCTAGGGCCAGATATAATTCTGTCATGGAAAGAAAGCCCTCCATGGTGATCAGTGCTCTGAGGAAGCTGAGACCAACCTTGTTAGTGCCTCACTTCTCTACCCAGGCAACCACCTCTTTATTTTCCAAAACACACTGTAGTCCTTCCAGACTTTGGAGAGAATCCAAGACCCTTCAGGGTAGGGACTCCTTAGTGGTCCATAAGACAGGGGGTATCCATGCTAGTGCAGGACCTTCCTTATATGGCCACTTAGGAAATAAAGTCTCAACTGGGCGAAGTTAGTCTCATCTCCTTTCATTTGAGGGGGGTTATGTAGGAAGGTAGGATCCGACTGCATTGTTACCCCCACTTTTTGCCTGGTGTTTTGCTGATTTTTGACTAGTCTGACTGGGATCCTGCTATTGAGGACCCCAATCTATCTGCTTTTCTCCCCGAAATGTTATGTCATGTACTCAGGAACACTCCAGATTGGATACTGGGGTACACTTGTCAGTTCCCCGTATATGGTACCAATGTACCCAGGGCATAGGTACTCCAGAGGCCTCCCATGGGCTGAAGCATGTATTATGCCACCCATGAGAGGCCATGCAAAATGGATCTACAGGCCTGCCATTGCAGCCTGTGTAAGTTGGTGCATGCACCACTTACTTAAGATATAGGTTTACTATATCTAAGGGTCACTGCACGTAAAACCTATGTCACCCCTATAGCAGGCCTTACCAATCCTGAAGGCAGGGTGCTTGGTTATAAGTGAGAGGGTGCCATTGCATGAGCAGAACTCCCCTGCAGCCTACGGAGTCCATTCTCCCGGGTTGTAAGTGTATCAGCCATTTACGACATGTAGAGTGGCATCATGCGACCACGTAATGACCAACTCTAAAACGGCTGAAAGTAGCCTTATCATGTTTGGTGTTAAACATTGTGGAATCATACCTCCCACACCAGTAAACGGTGTGGGAGGTATGATTCCAGCCCTCGGAAGCGAGCTTCGATGGGTCCCTGGTGTTCCTGATACCCGCTTTCTAGTCCCGGACAGTACAAAATGGTTGCTGCCGACCAGAGACACATTTCTGCCCTCCTGCTGCTGAGCCAAGCTCAAGCAGAGGAAGGTGCAACAATAGCTATCCTTTCACAGGGAGGTGTGACCACCTCCCAGACAGGATTTAGCGTATTAGGCTTGGGTGGGTACGCTTGCCAGCGACTGAAAGTTTGCCTGAGGGGCACATTTGGAGTCCCTGTCCATATTCCAGTTCAAACCAGTCCTGGGAGCGGTTTGCTCCTGCACTGGCGCGAAACTGGACAAAGGATATGGGAGTAACCTCCCCACTGTCCAGCCCACCCCTGGGAGGGTCCCCTGATTCTGTCCGACCCTCTCCCGTGGGTACAAAAGGGCTTACCTGGCTGTAGAACCCTAGATTCGACGTGGAGAAGATTCTGAACCAGAAACCACTGAACTTTGACCGTCTGGACACTCTGAACTTCGCTGGACTTCGTTTGGGCCCGACTTCATCCCCCAACCCGTCCAAAGCTTCGTCTGTGCCCATTCACCATACAGGCTTCCGTGAAGGACCTGTGGAGCATCAAGGACAACCGTAGACATCTCCCTTGGAGTGAAGGAGTCATTCCCCTGCAACTGCAGGCACCACATCACGACGTACCGGACTGCTGCTCCTGAGCTCCTAAGGACTCCAAAGGCTCCAGCAACACAGGCGGTGGGTTTCCAAGTCGCTCGAGGTCTGAGCTGCCCTCTCATCACAGAATGACAGAATCCCTCGTGGGGGTTGCAATACCCGTACCCCTGTGCACCGCGTACTTTTGCAAGTGCATATGCTTGTTGGTGTTCCCAAAATAAGTGCACTGGGCTCCGATTAGCCCAAACCTCTGACACCATTTCCATCAAAGAACTTCGGCCTCCTCGCACTCAGTGCTCCGTAGGATGTTACTTTGTAGTTCTGCTCGAGGTCCCCTCGTGACTCTTGTGCCTACGGCCTGTGGGTCCTCTTCAGTGTCAACACTGCTTTTCTTGGGCTCCCCTGGTTGCTCCAGGCTGGCCCCGACTCCCCTGTGTTTGGTGAGTCTCCTGGACCTTGCTGGTCCGAATCATAATCTTTCTTGACCCTCTTCGTGGTTTGCCGCTGCCAAGGCTTGTTGGTGCTCCAGCCGGACACCGACCCCTCGACATCCTTTGTGGGACAGCTCGTATCTGGCTCCTGGTCGTCCTCGACGTCTCCTGGCCCTAGTGGCTGCAGAGTCAAGAACCCCCTCAACGCACTTGAAGTACCCAACATCGGTGAGCATTCGTCTACCGAGCCCCTGGTTACTCCTGAGTGACCCAGACTCTGTTCCCTCTGCTTTCAGGTACTCTTCATCCCGAATCCACCTTTGGATTCCAACGGACACTTTTCTTCTTCCCAGCAGTGGCTTTTCCTTGAAGTCCTCCTTTGAGATCGACTGTGGTTTCCAATACCATTTCAGCCCTAGGCACCCGGCTTCCCTGGGATAGGTTACTCTGGTACCATGGTATCCACGGGTGGGGTGTCTCTTTAACCTCCTATGATCCAAAGGGCTTCACCGTAATCCACTGGGAAGGGTCCTTAAACTTTAAAACAGCAACCACCACTCTCCTATAATATTGTACTGCGCCCGCAGTCATGTTCCAACACTGCACCTGTCCTCCATGGGGTCCCTACCTACTCACCTTGGGTGGTTCCTTGGGGTCCCAGCGATTCTACATCGTCTAGACACTGTTTTGACTCGAGTCGTGGTTCGTATACCACTATTTTAGTATATGGTTTAGTCTCCCCATGGAGCCCACTGTGTATTAGTGCTACTTACGATTGTTTCTGTGCTACAGTATTGTGTGCTTTGTGTTTATCTGCGTGTAGCAGATACTGTGAAGTATTTAGGGTGTGTTATAACAATAGATACATATGTTTATACCTACGGTGTGGTTCTCCTTTCATTTAACCAATACAATAAGGTTACATTCTGGTGAAACAAGCTGCTTAACATTTCTTCAAGACTAAGCCTGAAGGCTGTTCTGCACAGCTACCAGTTGGTTACCTTTCTAAGGTTATATTTGACCTCTTAAATTACCATAAGGGTTGTTTGGACTGGTGCAAGGTGCCCACTTTAATTATTGGATAGCATATACCAGGCCAACTTCTCACATTCGGCATAATTATTTTTGAACTGTGAGTCGTTAAGCCAGGGTTTCGAAGGTAAAAGCCTGAGACGCCGATGGCTAACCGAAGGAGCTAGTTGACAAGTTACGGAGTCGATCCAAGAGTGATAATTCGCTATCGTCAAGTCTAGCTCGGGGGGGTGTCTCCAGCAAGGATAGAGTGAGCAGGGTTTTTAGTTGTTCAGCTTCTATCTTATTCCAAGGCTGCCTGGTGATCATCTTTTCGGGGTATTTAACAAACACTTTTTGTGGGAGTGAGATTTCAAACAAAATTGCCTTGTGGTCAGACCATATTAGAGGAAGCGAGCTGGTCCATTCAAGGTTGAGATTGTCTGAAAAAATCCCATCCAGACAATGCCATGCAATGTGTGTTGTGCCCTTTATAGTTTGATTTAGTCCTGCACTGGCCATTTGATAAAGGAGTGCTTCTGTTTCACAGTCAACGACATTTTCAATGTTGAAGTTAAAATCTCTTAAAATGGAGAAGTTGGAAGAATTGGCCTTGACTTCTAGAAGTTGACCAATACTGTCAATTAAAGAGGATTTGGCACTGGGTGAGGTGCAAAGTAGTATGCCGTTAACAGAATTCTGTCTGATTTTGAAAGCCAGAGCCTGCCAATCTAGCTTGTCATTGAGAGGTTTGACCCAGGACTTTAGGCTGGTTCTAAGGATTAGGGCTATTCCTCCCCCTTTTTTCCCTGATCTATCTACTATGGATCTTGCCTCGCATCAGGTCCCAGGGTAGATGGGCCAGACGGCTGGGCCTCCCTCCCAGAATGGATACATGATATCCTGGTTTTGCCACCACATGTGGAAATATGTTCCTCACTCCCCACTACCCCTTCAAAAGAGCTCAAGTGCCCCCATCATGACGTAGTGCTGCACTGGGGTAAAATATCATCTGGTGAGGATTTTTATAGGAGCTAGCTTTGTGTTGTAGGCAAATAGATATCCCGTCTGCCCGCAAGCACAAGTATTTCAAGGCTTCTTCTGGTACTTGAATGCCTTGGTCATGTTCCCAATATGACTGGTAGGAATGATCTTGTCATTGTGCCAGGCCACTATGTACAGTGTATAGAAATGTGATGCCTTTCTTTAGGTAACTCTGGGAAAACAGTTGTTCAAGGGTGTTTTAACCCTGAAACCTTTATTCTTTACTATTTGTATGTTCGCCCAGTCGACGAGCCGATTGAGACACAAACCGTCTGTCGCGGACAACTGGAAAAGTTGTTTGCATGCATGCCTATCCAGTGTGATCCGTCTCTATATATGTCCCCCAGCAGTGGGAGTGCTTCTCCCCTCCAGTCCTTGAAACGTGTATCCACATGCCCAGTGGCAATCCCGGGTTTTGCACAATAGGGAAAAGTGGGGAGGGGTACGTAGTGCCTATCTGGTGGTGGTTAATTTTGTCCCAATGTTTTAAAAGGGTAGCAGTTGCATATAGGGGTGTTAGTGTGGCCGGGAAACGGTCTCGGGGTCTCAGCCATATAATATAGTTTGAAGGAGTTGTGGAACAACCCTGTTCAAGGAGCACCCATGGTTTAGTGTAGGGAAGATGGTGCCAATCCGAGGCCAATTGAAGTTGGGAAGCATGAACGTAATATAACCCCAGTACCCATCTGCCGTTCGCCTCTTCAACATTGCTCTGGGCACTCTGGGAGTGGAGTTTCAACATACAAATTGTGGTAACTGTTTTTGAGTGTGGAAAAGAGTCTCTTTAGAAATACATAAGGGCAAAGTGTGACTTACTGTAGGAGAGTAGGATCTGCACTTATGTTGCCCCCACTTTTTTCTGATGTTAACACTAGTTTCTGGCTATAGTCTGGCTGGGTCCCTGCTAATCAGGGCCCCAGTCTCTCTGTTCTCTCTAAACAACTTTGAGTGCATACTAGATGCACTAGTGATTGGATACTGGGGTACCTTAGGTACCAAGGGCATAGGTACTTCACAGGCCTACCAGGGGCTGAAGCATGTATTATGCCACCCCTGGGAAGCAGACTAAATCTGACACCACAGGCCTGCTACTGCAGCCTGGGTGAGGTAGTGTTAGCACTCCTCACTGAGGTATAGGTTCCTATATCTCACCATACACACACACATAAACCTATCAGTCACCTCTAAGGCAGGCCCTATCAATCCTGAGGGCAGGGTGCTTGGTTTACAATGTGAGGGGGTGCCTCTGTATGAGCAGGACCCCCTGCAGCTGGCAGAGTCTAAATTCTAACTTTGGAATGACTGCATCAAAACATGTCGTGTTTGGTGTCAAACAACTTGGAATCATACCCCCACACCAGTAACTGGTGTGGGAGTATGATCCCACCCTTCTAGAGGGGACGACATGTACCCACTGTGGAAACACGGTAGAAATCTGAAAGAGCCCTGGCATCATAAAATGGATGCCACCAGCACCGACACTGGGCTGCCCTCCTGCTGCTGACTGAAACTCGCAGTGGAGGAGGCCCAACAATAGGCATCCTGTCACAGGGAGGTGTCACCACCTTCCAGACAGGATTTAGTGTATTGGGGTTGGGTGGGTGCACTCCTAGAATGCTTTGAAGTCCTGCACTGGGGGAGCAGTAGGCTCCTCTGTGCATATGCCAGCTCATACCGGTTCAGGGGCTATCTGTCCCTGCTCTGGCGCGAAACTGGACAAAGGGAAGTGGGTGTAACCACCCCCTACCCCGACCCTCCCAGAGGAGTGGTCATAAAGCTAGTCCCTCCCTTTCTTTTAGTATAAGATAGGGAACCCTTGCCATTGCAAACTAGATATCCCTGGACGAGGCTTTACAAGAAGAATCCTGGTCCTTCGACGTTCCACTACCTTTGGAAGACGGAAGAATCTCCCTTGGAGTCAAGGAGTGACTCCCCTACTTGGCAGGCACCAAAACTTTGAATCAACGGTCGCAAACTTTCCCGCTCCTGCCGGAGTCCGAAGTCCCTGCAGCCCCGGAAGTGGATTTTCTGACTTCGACGGCCATTGTGAGTCCCCAGCAGAGCTGAGGCGAGTGGACCCCACGAGTGCCGAGGAAAAGCAATACCCGGGTACCGTGCACTATTGTCGAGTGCAACCCCTTCACGACGTTCTACGAACTTGTGCATTGGACCATTTGTGGCCCAAGCCTCCAGCAGGTTGTGCACTGAAAATCAGAGGCCAACCCCGTCCCGAGTGACCGTGGGCTCCTGTAAAGCATTTCCTCACGAGGCGTCTTCGCGATCCCTTGCCCGTTGGCTTGTGGGTCCCCTGAAGACTTTCTGATCGAACCAAAGGGCTCCCCTGGTTGCTCCAGGCCTGCCCTCACTTACCATCACTGGGTGAGTCCCTCAGACCTTGCTGGTCTGCACCATTGACTTTATTCACTTTCCACGAGACTTGCTGTTGCCAAGGCTCGTTGGCTCCAATCCGGTTGCCGACACCTCAGTAAGCTGCAGAGGTCGTGGGACACTCCGAATCCAGCTGCTGGTCATCGTCGATGCCTCCTGGTCCTCGTGAGCGAAGAGTCAAAACACCCTTAATCACCTGAAATCACCCGACTTCCGTGGGCATCCATCTT
Source organism: Triturus cristatus (assembly GCF_964204655.1). Lineage (NCBI taxonomy): Eukaryota > Metazoa > Chordata > Amphibia > Caudata > Salamandridae > Triturus > Triturus cristatus. The sequence continues at coordinate 461,436,106 of NC_140582.1, read as the reverse complement.
CCTGGCCCCGGGTCACTGGCAAGTGACTGTGAACACTGTCCCTTCTGCTTTCAGGTCATCTTCATCTTGAATCAGGCCTTGGATTCCAACGGACACTTCTTCAGTCTTCACAAGCAGCAAATCTTCTTTGGCTTCCATAGAAAACAGACGCGACCCGACACCAAAAGACACCTATGCACCCGGCTTCCCTGGGTGAGGTAACTCGTGCACTCCGGTGCCCTAGTGTGTGTTGGCCCTCGAATTACTTACCGTGTAAGTGGCTTGCTTGTAGACTTCCTCGAAGTACCCTAAATCTTTCAAAATCAAACCGCAACTTGCTCCATTGAAATCAATAGGGAACCCGCGGCTGTGTTCTCACACTGCACGCATCTCCCGTGGGTCTTTTACTTACCTGCCTTGGGTGGATTAGTGAAGCCCCAGCGATTCTACAGGCCCTAGGCCTTGTCCCTCTGCAAGTCGACATTCCTAAACCTCTTTTTTAATATATGGTCTGGTACGCCCCTAGGGCCCCAGCCATATTTGTGCTTAACTTATTGTGAAACGTTGATATTTGAATGTGTTCCTGACTTTTAATCTCATAAAGAGATTAGTAGAGTGTGTCTAGTAGTAAATACATATATATTTGATATATATACCTGTGTGGTGTCCTTCCATTTGGTAATTCAAGAGATTATAAGGTAAAACAAGCTGCTTTACATTCCTCAGAGACTTAGCCTGAAGGCTGCCCTCCACAGCTACCACTAGGATAGCTTTCTTTAAAAGGTTGTCTTAAACCCATCTACCATAAGAGTCAAATTGGACTGGTGCAAGGTGGCCACTATAACTAGTGACCAGCATATGCCAGGCCAACTTCTCACACTTACGTACATAGTAGGGCGGTAGTTCATTTTGATGCTATTGTTGCGGCGGAGACATGAAGTCTCAAGCTTTCCCCATTGATAAAGATCTTTGTGTATGTCCTCTAGTACTGTTTGAATGTTGCTGGCATATAGTGAGCAGATAAAATTTGTGAGAGCAATGCCCAGGTAGCGCAGAGGGGAGGCATCTCATGACAAGCTCATGTCGGTAAGCAAACATCGAGATATATTGGTGGGGTGAGCCACTCCTAATTCTGTAGACTTTGAAGCTTTCTCTAGTTTCTGCATTAATTACACAAACTGTTTCAGCTCATTTAGCAGAAGTGGGAGAGATGTGGTGGGGCATGTTAGGAAGCACAAGATTTCATCCATGAAGAGAACCAGTTTATAATGCTCACTATCTTCTTCTATTCCTTTGATCGCATGGTTATATTCTAGACAGTGGACAAGGGGTTCCATAGTGAGTGCGAATACAAGTGGGGGTAGAGGGCACCCTTGTCTGGTGCCCCTATTTAGGGATATCAGGGCAGATAGATCACTGTTGATCTTAAGTCGAGACTTCGGGCTGTGTAGTTAGCCAATATGCAAGTCATCATATGAGAGCCCAGCCCGCTTTTTAAGAGGACCGCCTGCAGAAACTACCAGTCGACCCGATCAAAGGCATTCTTCGCGTGTAGTGAGAGATGGATGATTGTGGTTTGAGTGCGTTCTGCTATATTTTTTTTAACAACAAACTTTATTGTTTTGTACAGTGCAAGGGTCAATCAAGAAAGGCGACGTCGTAATAGTGTGAACACATAAGCCCCTTCACTGCAATGTCCTCCCACTTCCCTGGTCTGCAAACATCAGACCCCTAACCACTCCCCCCTCCCTTCCCAACTCATGCCCACACCCTCTCCTTCCTCATTGCACAACATGACAATTACCACAATACTGTAGGGTTTAGACACCTCCTTGACACAGCAAGCGAGTCGTGCTACGTGGTTCTCAGCAATCTTTCTATGGGGTCTCCCATATCGGGCTGTTCCAACAACGCCAGGTCTATACCTCTATATGTAGCCCATCTGGACCATTTTTTCCCATGTTTCGCTGGGCACCCCCGGGCCTGAAAGACCGCGATTTCCGCAATCATACAGCGGTCCAACGCCTTCTTCCAAGGAGACAGTCTAGGGGGAGAATCATCCTTCCAGTGCTGGGCCGCGTTCTGCTATATTAGTGACATTTACTGCCTGTTGTAAATTGTCCTTGGCTTGCCTATTTTGTATGAACCCCGACTGGCAGCTCGCCAGCAGTAGTGGCCAAATCGACTGTAGGTGGGAAACTATAAATAAAAATTATTAACTCAGTCATGTCCATTTGGGTTAGGCCAGCTTCTGCACAGGCAATCATCCATTGTGAAGTAGCTTGTCATGATCAAACAGCCAGAAATTACCCAGCATTTCTGTCCTCTCATCTGTCAACCAAGGGGCTAGGGCTGCACGCTCCTCTTGTTACAGGTGTTGATGCTTGACCCTTTCCTTCTTTTCCGTCTGAAAGAGAATGTCAGCGGATTAAGTTGATGGGGAAGAAATTGTGATCTTCGGTGAGCTTTGCTCTTCAGTCTGGAGCACAACATGCCTCTTGACATGTTGCTCCCATGCTCTGTGGGCAATAGCACAGGTGATAGTTACCCTTTTGGCAAAGCTTTATGGGGCTGTGGCCCTACAAGCATCAGCAAAACCACCAGCCTTTTCACCTGCTATACATGCCTATATGAGATTAAAAGGTGTACAGTGCCAATGAGAGGTGCCAAGACCAGTAACCGTTTTCTTCTTTCTCCTCCCCGTCTTCTCTTGTAAGGCTATTGTGATGTCCTCTTAGTAGTGGAAATGGAGGTTACCTTTTCTGACATTCCATCTGTAGGGGTTTCTGGAGTCTTTGATCTGCATGAGGGTATTTGGCGCCGATTTCAGGGTTCATTTTTCAAATTGCTTTCCCACCGTCCATCTCTCAGTGCATGAAATTGCAATGTAAGGGACTGTGACCAAGGGTGGCTACTTTGGAATGAGCCATTTTCAGTTATAGGACAGTCTCGCGAAGTACCTTGCAGAGGGGTTGTCCCTCTGGCATAGAATGGTATTTGTGTAATGGTTAACGTTTATGTCCTCTATTTAGTTGTACGTTTTGACAGTGCTTTTGTAGTTAACGGAGGCCCCTTGTCTACAGCCTTGATTTCAGTAGTATATCAGCTGGGCCTTATTGTTTCATTGGTCATGGCAGTCTTTACCAGTAGCGGCCGGCATGGCTCGCGGGTGTGGGGGTCGTGCAGGGAGGGGGAGGAGGGCTCAATAGTAAAAAATATATATATATTAAAGCCTACCTTTCCGCTGGCCTAGGTCCCGCGTCTTCACTGCTCCTGCTCTCCTACCTCCGACAGGAACAGGAAGCAGGCAGCCTCTCTCCCCTCCCCTAAGCCAATCACGACGCTCCAGTGGAGCGTTGTGATTGGTTGGGACGCCGCCCAGCCAGGGTCTGTAGGGGATGGCATGCTCTCGATGTAGGCTACAATGCAGCCTGCATGGAGAAGTGCAGAGCGCGCATGACTGGTTTTTGCGGCCCGAGAGGGCTGACTTAACAGTCTTTACGCATTCAGGAGTAGGCAAACCACTCCTGCCTTGCCCGGGCAGCTCCGCCCACAATGCGCAAAGAAACATAAAATGGTAATAACCAAAAGTTATTACCATGTTATGTTTTGGTTTTCTCGCACTGCGAAAAAACAGTGGGGCATCGTTCCCCCGCCCTGGTGGAGGAGCCGTCCCTGGCCTTCACTAGGAATTGGGTTTGTTAGTATGCTTGTACCAATATGTCTACAGCTATCTATTCTTTCGTCCTCAGCACTAATCGATTCTCTTTATGAGCCGCCAAATGAAATGTTCTGTCATAGATTTTTTCAACTTTTTAAAGTGTTTTTTAAACATGTACTAAGGCTCATTAGGTATGTAGGGAGTAGCTGCTAATACCTGCTTTTATCCTGTGTTATTTACCTCCTACACTTTTGCACTAAGGGCATGAAGGATATTTGTAATCATTGTGTACAGTATATTATATTGCTATGTTTTAATCTAAAGATTTTTTATAACATTGGATTATGCTTAGGAGTCGCTGATGCCTTGTCGGGAAGGAACATTTTCTGTGTTAATTTTATTATCAAAATAGAATCCTTACCTTTGTGTTGTTGGTTTCTCAGTTTATGTGGACCTCCATGAAGTTTCGTATTCATAAAAATTAAAATGGAAGAATTTAATTAGTATGCTTGTCAGAATCTTTCCTTCATCTTGCGCTGCATACTTCTTGCCTTGAGACGGTGTGGGTGTAAAAAAGTGCGCCTTTTTGACATGGTCACCCACACTTTTTGCCTGGTATTTGATGCACTATTGGTGAAAATGCACTGGGTTGCTGCTAACCAAGTCCCCAGTGCCAAATATGTTACCCTACACTGGAATTGTTTCCCCAATTGGCAATACCTTTAGCACTCCCTGTAAGTCCATAGTAAATTGTAACCCTTGTACCTAGGGAAGGTGGCTAAAGAGGGCAGTATATACTGTGCCACCCTAAGGAACCCCTCACCAAACTCATGCAGACTGCCACTGCAGGCTGCGTGTCTTGGTGCAGACAAAAGTGAGAACAGACATGGCACACAGCCCTGTGTGCCATTTCTAAAGACACTGCATGCAGGATACGTAAGTCACCGCTACAGCAGGCTTTACAGCCCTAAGGCAGGGTGCACTATGTTACATGTGTGGACATAACTGCATGAGCAGATTTTCCCCTGTGCTGGTCAGTCCAATTACTGCCAGTATAAGTGATCAGGGAAGCAATTTTAAAGTACATCTGCTGGGTACTGGTCAAAAAAAAAATCCACAGTTACATGAAGGCTTTACTGAAACTAAAGATGTTTGGTATCAAACATTTTGTATTAATAAAACCACACTGATTCCAGTGATGGATTTATCAATACATGTACCTGTGTAGACCAGCCTGCCACCACAGACAGGTTTCTTGATCCCCAGGCGTGAGAGCCTATGCTCTTGGGATGTCGGGAACAAAGCCTGCTCTGGAGAGAGTGTTTTACAACCCCTCCAACAGGATGACCTGTAGACTAGCATTCCAAGGCAGGGAGCTTTGAAGAGCCCACCGCCTTTGGCATGCAAATCTGGCTTCCCTCAGAGGTGAGGGAATGCCAACCCCCCTGACCAGTACCCATTTGGAGACTGGACAGGTGGAAAAATTAGTAGTCAGAGAGACGTGTCCACCCTCAGGCTAGTTCTACCCCTTAGGTGGGCTACCTGAAGTGGATGTGAAATTTAAAAGTCTGCTATCTTGGGGATGGCGAATTAGGAACTCTGGGACAAGGTTATGCCAACTTGCCACAGGAAGTAATCATATAGGGGTGCACTGACCCCAGGGGTAAGTAGCCCATAGGCTATTACCCTACATTCCCCTAGCACCCCTAAATCTAGTATTTAGGGGAATCCTTGGCACCAGGCAATCAGACCCTGCTGACCTGAAAGAAAGAAAACAGATACTGAAGAACTGCAAAAACAGAGGAGCAGCTACTGACTTGTGGGGTCAACCCTTCCTGCCTGCCCGCTGTCCTCGATCATTGTCCAAAGTCGACTCGTCCTGAAGCTGCTGTACTTCCAAAAGCCTTGGAGGACTGCCAGCCTTTCTCCAAAGACCCAGGAACTCCCGTTGAGTAGTGGAGCTGCTTCCCTGCAAGCACCCCAAGAAACCTGTGAGGACTCTGGACTGTCAAAACCGGACACCGGAAAGCACCACTGTTTGATTTGAGAAATTCCACAGACCCACCATGTGGTAAGCTGCTGCTTTGGTATCTATATACAAGGTGAAGACTCTATGGTTAGAAGTATACATAAAAAGAACATGTTACTTACTTACTTTCTGATACACTCTTCCTGGTGTATACTTTAACTGAAGATTCCTCAACACCCTCCTCCTTTCCAATTCTGTGGAATGGGATTTTTTCCATCTAAAAAGGTCCCAGTTTAGTGATGTGCATGTGGTCATACCAATTTGCTGATGGGCTTTGCTTCTGAGGGCGCGGACAAACCTACTGACATCAGACTGCATGAGTGGCACATGTGTGGCTGTTTGTCAATCCCAGAGTGGAACATCACGCAACAGCATGAGGTCACATACCAGCACGCAGGAGTACTTATTTTAAGTTTTCCAGATCCAGTCTGACACCTGGGGAAAATTCACAATGTAAGCAATCTCAGAGAATAGAGAAAGAGTATTACTGAAGGTAAACAACTTGTTCTTTTAGCTCAAAAGAGCAATTTATTTAAAAAAAAATGTTTTTTAAAGGACTGCAGGCATGGAGGTATAACAAATGGAGGAGCAGGAGGGGAAAACACTGCACAAGGAAGACAGTAACACAGGGAGTAGGAGAGAAGCACACATGGAGAACAGAGTGCGGGGAAAAGAACATGGACAGTGGATGGCGAGAATCACACAGTGAAGAACATATAAAAGCAACAGCAACATAGAAGAGGGGAGAAGCACACAAAGGCGAGAACAGCAGGCAGTGCAAGGGGGTTGGAAATAAGTGCATGGGAGAGAGACGAGAAACGCGACGAGGAGCATTTGCGGGGAGCACATGGCAGAGAGAAGAAAGCTGAAAAATACACACTCTCTGGAGTGCTTACCAAAAAGGAGAAACCATATTTATCAATCCACCTGATTCAGGCAGGAGACTACCAATTTCAAGGCTAGCCTTCATCTCCTGATTTCTGCATGCAGAAACCCGATTGGGAGTTTTGTAAAACAGCTAAAAATAAAGTGTTCAGGCCTGTCAAACATGCGGCAATTTCTTCCTCCAATAATCACCTCCGACATTAAAGGTTAACTCCTTGTCCTTAATTCTTGGAGGAGGAAAATTAAAGCCTGTGACAAGACTATACATTTTATGTTTGGTAGGTTTACATAGCGCAAACAGAGAGTTTAGAACTCCTATTTTGTTGCACTATGTACGTGGTCTACAAACATTTTCATGCTGCCCCATTGAGAAAAAAAACAAAACACATCATCAGGGCCCACTTAGAATTTTCTTTACAATTTTTCTTTTTTTTAAATAGACAATGTTTAAATACATATAGACTTATTTAAACATTGCAATTAAGTTCTGTTACCTTTTTTTTAAATGCAATCAAATACATGATTGCCAAACATACTATTCTGGTCAGGCAGGCCTCACTAATGTGTAAAAGTATCCACAGTGTGATTATTAGAAATAGGGGTTTTGAAGAATATTCTGAGTCATTTTTCTTTTGACACATACTCCCAGCTAGGATATATAAATGACAAAGATGTTAGTGATGGCCCATTACAGAGCAGCTTTTTGCCACTTATTTTTTTCCGCTTAAAACAAAGCACTGTTTTCAACATAAAACTTATTTTGGCCAGAGCCTGGCACTCCCCCTAAGATCACTTGAGGCCCCTGAGTTTAGAGACCTCTGTGCAATGGTATTAAACTGTCAAAAATTCAATGCTCATTGTCTGTCACCATACATACCAATTGACCCCTATTCAGGCAGAATGCCTGTGCTTCCATGAAAGTTAGTGGGGAAATACATTCTCCCAACTATAGTATGCGCACAACGTGACATTCCCTCCTCCCCAAATTCCTCCACCTTACCCCCGCTACGCCCAATAACTCTCAGAATCAGGGTCGGTTGTCCACAGCGCAGGCCTTTTTTATTCACATTACTCTAGGCAATTTACCACAGATCATTACCAAAGAAAGGTATTCTTCTTGGATATATAAGAATTATTCACAGCATCACACTTCAGCTGCATCACATGTCAAAGGCAGTAAGGAAATTAGGTACAAGATTACATTTTACATTTAAGGGGACAAAGAGAATGAACCTCCCCAGGGCACAGCCTTAAATACTTGTTAAGTTTCGTTTCTCCATGCCTCACGTCACGAAGTCATCACCAACAACCCCCTTCTTTTTGTCCTGGGGCCCGGAGGAGGCTCAGCCCAGTGGCGCAACCAAGGGCGCCCCTTCCCTAGGCGGGGCGGGGGGTGGGAGGGGGCTGTCCATTCTTTTAAAGTCTCCCACTTGCAGATCCAAAATGTTGGTATGTATGAACAAGCATTTGCAATGCAATAGGTCTCGCATATATAAGAGTTTGAGCTATTGGCATTGTAAAATTACAATGCCTTTTATTTGTTTTGGTTTTAAAACACATAAAAGGCATTGTCATTTACAATGTCAGTAGCATAAACTCGCATAAAAGCAGTGTGTGGAGTGCAGCAGTGTGCGGCGTGCAGCAGTGTGAGGCGTGCAGCAGTGTGCGGCGTGCAGCAGTGTGTGGCGTGCAGCAGTGTTTCGTGTAGCAGTGTGAGGCATGCAGCACTGTGTGGCGTGTAGCGGCGTGCAGCAGTGTGCGGCGTGCAGTAGTGTGCTGCGTGCAGCAGTGTCATGCAGCAGTGAGTAATGCAGCAGTGTGCAGCAGTGTGTGGCGTGCAGCAGTGCGCGGCGTGCAGCAGTGTGTGGTGTGCAGCAGTGTTTCATGTAGCAGTGTGTGGCATGCAGCAGTGTGTGGCGTGCAGCAGTGTGTGGCGTGCAGCAGTGTTTCGTGTAGCAGTGTGCGGCATGCAGCAGTGTGTGGCGTGCAGCAGTGTAGCAGTGTGCGGCATGCAGCAGTGTTTCGTGTAGCAGTGTGAGGCATGCAGCACTGTGGCGTGCAGCGGCGTGCAGCAGTGTTGTGCAGCATGCAGCAGTGAGTAATGCAGCAGCGTGCAGCAGTGTTTCGTGTAGCATTGTGTGGCGTGCAGCAGTGTTATGTGCAGCAGTGTGCTGCGTGCAGCAGTGTGTGGCGTGCAGCAATGTGGCGTGCAGCGGCATGCAGCAGTGTGCGGCGTGCAGCAGTGTGCGGCGTGCAGCAGTGTGCGGCGTGTAGCAGTGTGCGGCGTTCAGCAGTGTGGCGTGCAGCAGTGTGAGGCGTGCAACAGTGTTTCGTGTAGCAGTGTGAGGCGTGCAGCAGTGTGCGGCGTGCAGCAGTGTGTAATGCAGCAGTGTGCAGCGTGCGGTAGTGTGCGGCGTGCAGCAGTGTGTGGCGTGGTTTGTAAACAAGAAAAGCAGACATCAAAGGAAGGGTGGGAGGGAACGAGCATATGGGGTGTGAGTTATAACGAAAGTTAATTGTTGTAAGAGGGGATGCAGGAAGTGAGGACGAGCGCGCGCTGGCGAAAGCAGTCTGCTGCTTTCAAGTCCGATGCCAGCTTCGCGCTTGAATGCCTCACATGCACTGGCCATAAACCGCATTCCTAAGGTCTTGTGCCCCTTACTAAATCTCTCTGAATGCGTGGTTGTGCGCGTAACCGCCACCCGATCCGCCTGGGAAGCCTTTGGGAGCATTTTCTGAAGCCCCTACATAAGTCTCGCTAAGCGATCGCTTACGCGATAGCCAGGTGAGACCTAAAAAAGTTCCCTACTAGTGAACAGTGGAAAGAAAGAAGCTAGCCAGCCACAGAGCAGGTAAAGAGAATATGCTCTGGGGAGTGTAATCAAAGAAATAACCGAAGCACACAAATAATTCCACAATCATGTAGTGCAGTCAACTAAGAAGACTAACAATGGACAGCCGTTAGGGCCCTTTGAGTTGTTTATACCCCCACAATAAGAGTTTTACATCTGAACCGCGCTGTCAGGTAGATTCAACCTAAGACAGAGCATGCATTTTATGACCGAGACTACGATAGTGGCGATGTCCGACACACACTCGCAGGCAGAGTCGGCCCAACCTTCCATTTTTTGCTTCTGTTCTTACGTGCTTTTATTTTCTGCGTGGGCCCCGCCCACAAGTGCAACATTTAGGGAATAAACGCGGCATCGGTCGCTTTGCGCTCTTCGTACGTGCGTGCTTCATTGCGCGGCCCCGCCCACTGCGCAACGTTCTGAGTTTAGACGTCACAGGGAAGAGCATCGTCCGGTAGTGCTTGTAGTTGCCTAGTAGGGCCCCAGCTGCAGAATATAAAAGTAAATCACGTAATACACAGGGGCTGCGAGGATCTATTTGATACCTGTGGCGGAAGAGTGTAAAATCTTGCATCGAGACCGCATATTTCTTGCAGGCGGCCGTAACCAAGTGGACGAGTTGAAATAATCGTAAGAAACGCTTCATTCTTCTAATTGTATATGTTTTAATTTCATATTTCCATCATTATTGGGGTGGGGTCTTTGGATTGCTGTCCCTGTTGAGCAGCCGAATCCTTCGTGCATACGTTGCTTCTCTTCACTCCGTTTTAGAGTGTAGGGCAGAAGGGATGCAGCAGTCACATGGCCGACCTACACTTCGAGACCCTAGAAAGGGACAGTCATAGAATATTACTTTATTATGCCACTGGACGAATTATCTTGCGGTAGTTTACCTCTAATTTAAGGGATCCTTAAGATTGTGTTTTTTTCGGGTTGTGCCCACACTCTCCCTAAAGCGCTTGGCGAGCTCGTTGAGCGATATTTTACTTTAATTTGATTAGATGTTCTTCCTCACTGTTAAGGATTGTGTTGTTATTTAGCATTCATGTCTGTGTTACAATATAGTTTTATGTCAAGGGTCCAGAGGTTATGGAATTGCAGTGCTGATGGATTTAGGCTTAAATAATCGCTTTTATCTGAAGAATGATTTTGAGATGCGAGACTCCTTGTGCGGAGCTAGGTCACCGATGCTGATTAAAAGAGGGCTACCATAAGGATTGAGACTGATTCTAATTAGTAAGATTTTATGAAGAGCTACTATGCCAGCGTGTTCTCAATGAAATCCTGTTTTGAACCTTGATTGGCTCCTTTCATACAGGGGTGCTGCCAATTTTTAGTGAAAAGGTATAATTTAATTTCAGTATTTAAAATGAACAGTAGTGTTCTGGAAGTTGTAACCATGTCGTGAAGTGTTGGTACGGTGTACTTATTTGTTGACGCTCCAGTGAGGTTTTATTTGACTGTTCCTAGGGCAGTCTCATACATTTCTCTCGGATCCACATGTTTGGGTAGGATGCATACTCATTCCAATATTTTTGTTGTTGCGTTTTTCAGTTAATTTTTTCACCCCAAAAATGTCATTCCTTCCAATTCAAGTTAATGATTGTTAAGGTGAGTTGTGGTGCCAGTGCAACTTTAACAGACATTGATAATGCATCGGTTTTGCCTATATAATGAATAAAGAGCTATTTTCATCAATCATCGTCTGGGAGAAGGAAAGAGCTCCCCGGCAGATAACATGGGAGTGGAGAGGATGTGGAGCGGCGACCAAAGCTGCTGACTCCAGAGCTGGCGATCCCGGTTTGAGTCTCTGGTGCCGCACAACGTCCTGTTATTCTTTGCAAATCACTTAATCTCGAGTGCTAAATTGTTATATAAATCTGCTGCAAGAGTAAAAGGCAAAACTTTATGAAAATATATAGTTATACCAAAGCGGATGTTAACAGTATTTCGGCAACGGGAAACTGATAACCAAAGCAGATGAAGAACAAGCATTGGTAAATGTAGGAAAATATGCTACAGCCAATAGAAATGGAGGAAAGGTAAGTGGTACGCACAGGAACCAATGAGAATCCATGAAAGCGAGGAGGCGGGATGTAAGTTCATTTTAAGTTTATATTAAAAACAATAGACTGCGCAAACGCTGTTCAGACGAAACCTAAAAAGGGGGTGTTTGAGTTTCCGGACATGGTGATACAGATAGTTGCTTGTTCTTTTGGGATAGGTTGTATGTGTTGATATTTATAATCATGTCGATATGTTTTATTTTTTTTTAAATTTAATTTTGTACAGTTATTTAATTCATTTCCCACTTAAGGCGTAGAGTGTTAAGTACGTAGTATTTGTCCATTGACAAACTACCTGTGTGGCATTTACTTGCATTTTGCAGTGAGAATCCTTGAGGCGGACTGCTGAGGAATGTGTGAAATTAAAAGAAGTGTTATATAAACTCTCCTTAACTGTATAGAAGTCACAGGGCACATCCTAAGAAATGTCTGAGGAGGGACCGATTAGCATAATCAAAGACAACATGTGGTTTGACGGCACAGCCCTTTTGTAAAGGAAGTGTGCCTACTTTACATTCTGCTGCAGGGTACGTTCAAGCTCTTTACAATGTAGACTACATGAATGTAAGCATATGCATACAATGTATGTATATCTAACCTGAACATGTACACCTACTGGTCAACTGTGATTACAAAGTAATGATTGTCCTAGACAGTAAGTGAATCTGCATTTTTAAAGCATAATTGCACAGTTGTATAATTTAATCATTTGCATAACTTGGTGGACAAATGTGTATACTGATGTGCAGATAAATATAATTAAAGAAAGAGGATATAGTAAGTAAGTAAAGATTGTGTACAGCACGCAACTGCAGAGGCATCTTGACGCTAGCGTCTGAATGAGTAGGCAGAGGCATCTACTTGGTATAGATGGAAAAAAGCCATGTTTTTAGCATCTTCCTGAAAAGCACCCTGTTTACTTGGAGTCTCAAGGAAAGCGGCATTGTATTCCAGAGCGTACATGCTAGGAAGGAGAAACTTCCCCCCCCCCCCCATGTGGATTTCCTTATTTTTCAAATTGCCAATTATTTGGAATTGCCTGATCTAACATTGCCATTGGGAGACTGCCAGAAAAAAACTTCTGGAAATAGGTTGGACCCACACTGTGTAAGTCCTTATAGACCATACACAAAGCCTTAATTTGACTCACTCGCCAACAGGTAGCCAATGAAAATCACAAATATGTTTTGAGAGAGAATTGAATTTGGGTCTTTTCAAGAGCAGACAGGCTGCCACATTTTGAAGAGACTGCAGTTTTAAGTGGAAGCGTTTGTGGATTCCTGGATATAGCTCATTGCAGTAATCTATCTTGGATATTGCAAGAGTCGCAATGACAATTTTCTGCACATTTAAAGGATTGAATGGGAACACTTTCTTTAAAACCTTGAGAAGGTGAAAGCATAATTAGGTAACATGATTGATTGATTAGAAAAACAAAGCTGTTTGTCCAATATGACTCCCAGATTTTGTACTTTCTGGACAGAACCAGGAAGAGGGCCAACATTTTAACGCCACCAAGAAGAATTCCAGAAAGTTACATTATTTCCAAAAAGTCTTTACCTTCATATTTCCAGTGCTCAATTTAGTGCAGTTTTCCTGCGTCCAGATTGCAATATCCACCAGACGATTCTTACATCTACTAGCAACCTCTTCAACATTAGATTAAATAGACACCGCTATTTGTGTGCCGCCATGAGATCCAATAAGATCTGCCAAGAGGGTTACATAAATATTGAACATTGTGGGGGATAAAGAAGGGCCCTGAGACACAATCTCCAATGGCAACAGTCTATTCTCTGTTAGAGAGCAAGGTGCTAAGCATGGTAAGGGCTGTGCCTCAGATTCTGAGACTCTCTAGCCAGTTGATAAGGAGAGACACACGGTATCAAACCCAGCCGAGATCTCAAGAAGAATCAGCGCAGCCCTACCTCATGCATCTACCTGCATTCAAATTTCCCCAGTAGCCACTACTAAGGTTGATTCCTTACAATGTTGTGGTCTAAAACAATGCTGCGAGGAATCCAAGATGTCATTAGCATCAAGAAATGCCATATGATGTTCATTTAAGTCCTTTTCCGATATTTTTGCAGATAGCAATAATTTAGATAATTAATAATTGTTTGCGTTCTCTGGTCTAGGGAGGGTTTTTTTCAGTGAAGGGCGCAACGACTCGTTTTCCAAACTACCGGAGACTGACCTGATACCAGAACCTTATTAAGTATTATTGTTAGCTGCTTGTGAACCATTTGAAGCACATAAGGTGGGCAGGGGTCTGTGGGAGAACCGGTCCTGGTGGCTTCCAAAAGCCTAGTTACTCTTGTCTTCGGTTAAGGGAGTGAAACTGTCTATCATTTTTCATACCTATCCATCATTATCTTGCGGTCCCCAAAAAGATACAGCAGAACATAAGTGGGTGCCAGAACAGTTGACATTTCTATTGGAGGACAATTCCTCATACATTCTATTTACCTTTTCTTGGAAGAACTCCGGCAACCTATTACAGAAGAAGGCTTGATCTGGTGTGAAGTATGATTGTTATTGCAGTTTGAAAGAGAAGTAACCGTTTTGCAGAGTTTTTTTTGTTGAGTCTGGCTGGATTGATCTTTTCTGTAAAATAGTAATTTTTTTCTAAATGAATTCACGTTTTACATTCTTCAGTGACTAGTTTGTATTTCTCTTTCACTTCAGAGCAGTAATCTCTTAATCTCCGTTTTTGCTCTCTGTATTTTTGTTGAAGTTTTTTCAATTCTGGAGAATACCAAGAGTCGGAGCGATTTTTATCTATGATTTTGTAATGTTTTTATTCAGGTGCTAGCTTTGCGACCGTGGTATCTACCCGGTTGATAAAGTTTGTTGTAGCAATTTCGAAACGGTTATCCATATCTGGAACGTGATTTTTCAACATGCTGTCGAACACAAGACTATCTTCCGCTAGGGGCGAACCTTTATACCTTTAGCAGGATTAGAATAGCAAGATTTCTTATCTAGTATGGCAAGTTTAAAGAAAACTGCTCTGTGATCGGTCCCGATTAATTGTATGGCTTTAACAAAGCTCAATGCAGGGTTATTTGTAAAAATCCATTCTAACATATGGTTGGCCTTGTGAGTCGGTACCTTCACTATCTAAGATCAAAATGTGCGTGTCTGTATTTTCATAGAGCTCCAAATGAAAATTAAAGTCTTTCAATAGGGTGAAGTTTGGTAACTCGATGCAAGACGACATAAATGTCCACACAGATGACACAAAGTTATCTTTTGGGGCGGGTGGGTGATACACCAGGGAACCTTTAAAGACGGTGCTATTATTGATTTTAGAAGGAAACATCAAGGCTTCACCAGCCACACTCTGACCGTTGAGCCCTACAATATGCAATATCCTTCACCCAAGCCTTCATAGTTGGGGGAGATGCTGTTCTCCAGTTCATGGCCACCTGTCTCTTGGTCAGAAGTAGCAGTAATGCTGTGCGTTTTTTTGCAGCCTCCGGTGTGCTCTGTATGTATCCCAATAAAGCTACCAGTGGGGTCCTCAACAGGGTTTGCTCAGTTATTTTCTGTGTGTGTTAGTATCTCTGACCAAAAGGTGGTTATGACTCTGCACTCCCAGGCCAAATGTAAAAAAGTTGCCTGGTGGAGCACGCATCGCCAGCAGCTCGTATCAGGGCATAATCCCATTCGGTGTAGTTGTATCGGGTTGCGGTAGATGCAGTGTAAATATTTGAAATGGATGAGCATAAGATGGTAGTTGGGAGAGAGTTGCTCTAATGGATTACAACAGAAGGCCCATTGTTTATCTGTAATTTCTTCTCCGATGTCTACCTCCCAGGCAGTGCGTGACTGGGGGACAATGAGTGGGGATTCTCTTTGTGCAATGGTGTATAATCTAGTTACTAACTTGTGTGCTGAGGAGACTGTGAGAATGTGTTCCAGCTCAGGCAACGGTGAGGGGGCCGCGGGGAATGCACTATACCTTGCCTGGCATGCAACTCGCAACTGGTAATACAATAATGTGCCGAGTGTTGTGGTGAGCTACACATTTGTTGGAGTGTAAGGAACTTCCCTTCGGGGTACAGATCACTTCCGACAAGAATTTTGTTTCTGTGCTCTGATTTTTACAGCACTTTCCATTAACGGTGGTATCAGTGGGTTGCTTGCTACTGGCATTGATGGTGCATATAGTACGCTTTGCTTCGCCCGTTTACAAAGACCTTTCCAGGCCCATTGCAGGGTTTCTGTAGTGTCAATCTCTTGTTTAGGGCATTTGTAGTTTTGATAGTGCCATGGTAAGAGTGCCACCCTGTCTAGCTCAATAGCCACATGTGGTTGGAATGGCGTTGGGTGATGCCAGAAGTGTTAAAATTGAGCCTGTACGCTGTATGCATATAATTCAAAATCCAGAGCACCTAACCCTCCCTGGGCTAATGTCAACGTGAGACTGCCCCAAGATATCCTGGGCTGTTTCCCTGCCCATACAAGTTCAGTCATGCTGGACCTAAGACGTTTGAAGAATTGCACGGCTATTGGCAGGGGAATATTTACAAATAGATGCAGTTGGAAGAATAATCATTTTAGTGATGGCGATGCGACTCGCAAGGGGCAGGGGTAAAGTTTTCCATCTTTGAATTCTGTCTTCTTTCCAGCCCATTGCCCTGCCATAGTTGGCCGACCAAATGTCTTGAAAATCACTACTGATCCAGATACCCAAGTATCTTGTCGGGCTGTCTGCCCATTTTATCGTATACTCCGTTTCAAAGGCAAGTGTGCCTGTCGTTAGTGGGATTATAGTTGATTTTCCCCAGTTGATTTGAATCCCCGATAGGGCTCAGTAAAGCACAAGTTCTCGAGTGATGGGCACAAAATTCTCCGCTGGGTCTATGATGTACAGGGTAATATCTGCGTACATCGACACAATCCAATCTCTGGTGGTGAAACCTATCCCACGATTTGCGTTGTGTTGCCTGAGTCTGGCTGCTAATGGCTCTGTGGCGAAGGCAAGTAACAGGGGTGATAATGGGCACCCCTGACGAGTTCCCCACGTTATTTTTATGGGGTCTGATATTAGGCCATTTACTCGAACTCTGGCAGTGGGTAAGGTGTTAAGCAATTTGATTTGGTTAATAAAAATGGGACTCAGGCCCAGCCGGGTTAGAGTGTAAACAGGGATTTTCACTCCAGGGAATCTAAGGCTTTTGTGGCATCTAACAGTGCGGCAACTGCAGATACGTGAGGAGCAAGGTAGTGAAGAAGTGCAAATATTGTGCGCAGATTATGTGAGGTAGAGCAGCCCGGAACAAACCCGGATTGATGCAGATGCGCAATTAGCGGAATTAATGGTTCTAATCTGTTGGCTAATAGTTTGGCGAATATTTTTGTGTCCAAATTTATTAGGGAGAGTGGTCGATTTTTAAGCCGCATTTTAAGGGTTTTTTGGCTTCAGTAGTGTTGTAATCGCTTCTCGCATGGACTGCAGTAGTATTCCATTTTGTAGAGCCTCTTTATACACCTCCAGTAGGCGTGGAGCCAGCAGCTCTACATACTCTTTGTAAAATTTGGCTGTGAAACTGTCAGCCCCAGGGGCCTTATCTGCCGGTAGGTTTTGGATCACTTGCCTGATGTCTGCCGAGAATGGTACATCTAGATATTTGCGGTGCGCCCTACCTAGGCATAAGAGTTCCAGCGAGTCGAGTCCAGGAGACCTTGCACGCTGTATGGAACATTGCTAGTATGTGTTCTGCAATTTTATCCACCATACCCATAAATAATTCAATTGGTAGACCGTTCGCCCCCACCGTCTTCCCTAATTGGAGGTCTCGTATTGCCACTGTCTCAGTTGCCGCCACATTGTCTTCTAGAATCCCGAGCCTCATATGAGAGTGTCTGAGATCTTTATCATTACAGTCTGCATCAGACATGGTAGTCGTGGATGTGTATATGCCTTTATAATATGTGTTGAAAGTTTCAGCTATTGCAGCACTAGTCTTCTGGGGCACTTCATCGCTGTCAAGGACTCCTAATACCTAGTTGCGTTCTTTGTCCCTCCTGTACAGGCATGCCAGTAGTTTGTTGGTCTTGTCCCCCACGTTATGCAACTGACATTGTCACCAGGGCATACCTATGGGCCCTGTCCTCTACCAGCTCACACAAGTTGTGCTTCTTGAGTTGGTAGTTGGTGGCGAAGGTCAGCAGTCCCATCCTCTAGAACCTTGGCCTCTGAGGACTTAATGTCCCACTCAATTGCTTCATATGCGAGTTTCTTCTCTCTCCCTATCGGGGCCTGAGCATGTCTGCATTTGACCCCTTTAAATGCATTAAATGGTTCCCAAGGGACCCATGCAGAGTCTACGGTCTCTTTATTTTGCAATCTGCCCCTTTCCTGAGTTTCTCTTTAATGTATCCATCTTGCTAGGGCCACGAGTCAAACCTGGGAGCTAGTGTGACGTCTTGGGCTGGTCCACTCAGCACTACCCCTACTGACCGGTGATCTGAAATCCCCCATGCCTTATGTGTTTCGTCTCGAAATTTGTCTTCTGCATGTATTTGTTGGGTAAATATATGATAAATACGGTAGAAACTACCATGGGCTGCCAAAAATATGTGCACTGTCTTTGTTGTGGATTATAAACTCGCCACAAATCTATCCGTCCCGCAGCGGTCCCGGACTTCTGACTGGGGGGCAGCGCTGCTCACTCTTTTTAACCCCAGGGTTGGCTACAGGATTCATGTTTCTCCCCAGTATAAGAATCCAAGGTGGCATTTCTAAAATGAAGGCACTGATGTCAGGGAATGTTGTTGCTTGAAGTCTTTGTGGTATGTACAGAGCAGACATTGTGTAAAGCACTCTTAATTACCTGACAGAGCAACATTGCGACCAAGGGGGTGTGTTGGGGCGGGGGTCTGAGCATATGTGGGTAAGGATAAGTCACTGATTTCCTCATTAGAATGCCCGCTCCCCTGGAGTCAGCCGTAGGTAGGTAAAGTACCATGACTTTCCCTCTGCCACAACAATGCAGTCTGGCCGTATGGAACATCAAGTATTTGAGTTCTTTGGCTCCGCGCACTTCTTTAACCTTATTGAAGTTCTGTCTCTGTCGTTGGACTTGCAGTTCTCCTGTCCTTTGGGCTAGTCCTGTCATGTATACCCCTTTTTCCATCAACACGACGATAACGGTTCGTAAACAGGTGACCTTTTACTTAGTAGCTTAGGACTCTCAAAATCCACTCGCAAGGTCGAGAAATTTTAGCAGGTCGAAATATTTTTAGCATTTCCTCAACTGTGCGTGAGAGTTAATTTAAACTGGAAGGAAGAGGTATTTTGTTCGTTCAGAAAGTGAATGAGCAATAAAGACGCCTTTAAAACTTTTTTTGTCTTGCCACATTTGCTTTCTTTTTCAAGGACAGAGGTCAAATGTCAGTTTGTCTTTTTACTAATTGGTGCTGATCTGTTAATGGAAAATGTGATTTTTTTTTTTTTTTTTTTTTTTTTTTACACTTTTCTTTCTCCTATAGTTAGTGCTTTCTGTCAAGTGAGTTATCTGACAATAATTGTGAAACAAAGCTGTAAAGTGTCAATTTTTGTTTCTTATACAACATTTAAACAGCTTGTAAATGAATAGTACAATTATTTCAAAATATATCCGGAATTATGAAAGATCTTTTTTTGTAATTCAGAAGTGTGATGCAAACAAAGTTTACATACGAGCAAAACACTTTACTTAGTGATGTGCAAATGACCAGTATGTTGCAGAAACTTGATTTCCAGTCATTGTGCTCTACTTAGTTTTAAAACCACGTCAGTGGGAACTTCTGGGGGCTTTTCAATATAAAACCTGCTGATTGCAAATGACAGTGTGCTGCTACTTTATGCTTTAGTTATGTATTTATTAAAAGCGACAGTTTTTAAGCATGAGTTCGGAAACATTCCTGCCCCTGCACTGGTGACGATGCGGTTAATAAACTGAGGCAAGTTAGCGTTCATGTGTATCCTAAATGTATCTAGATTTGCATTATATATGAAGCAAAAGTTTAGTCTAATAAACTAAACGAGTTTTCTGTACAGCAGACATTCTGAACTTTGGTATTTGATGGTGCTCTCATATGTGATAAAGAAGAAAAAGGCGTCTCAGTGAATTAAAATACTTGCCTGGGATCACACAATTTGAAACCAGTTTAATAGTCAAAAGAATTATAATTAGGTCAAATAGATTATTCTTTTCACTAGACCTGCAGGGCTAGTAACATTTTTAGGATTTTTCGAGGCCTGTAGATTGCTCCTGTCTCTTTGACACTAGGCTCTTAGTACTCTATCATAATCCCTGTACCTGACGTACACAAACATGCCTATGGCAATGCATAATTATTCTGTATAGGTGTCACCACTTTTTTCATCCTTGGCCAACAGCCAGCTGTGCATGATCGCATTTGTTAGGAGAAACATCCATTCTAGAAGAAACCCTGGAGTGACCATTCCAGTATATAAGACCCTTATTCCCCCCTGCAAATTAGAGGAGAATTCCTTCCAAGCTGACACTGGGTCCTGCATGCTGAATCTTCGGCACGCAGTGGTCTGACATCCCTTCGACTGGGTCCTTCATTCTTTACCATCAGGTGAAGGGGGTGGTTCTTCCTTGGAGGTCTTGGCTACATACACGCATATACATGCTACACATACAGATTCAGGCTAGGTACATTTAGGCAAATTACTTTGGGCGCTTTTTTGGAATATGCAAATGCTACTATTTTATTTGAACTGTATATGTTCATCTTTTTAGCACTATGGTAAAAATGGCTGCGCCCGTCCGTGCCAGGAACGCGCCAGGAGCCATGCCCCCTGCCGCTATGCTCCCCCTATGCTATACACGGGCGATGTTAATGGATCTACAGGTGGTGAACTCTACTCAATGCATCCCCGTCTCCTGGCAAGACGATATACACCGGTATCGGTGCCCGGGTTGTTGATACTCTGTTGTCAGGGAGGCCAGTAATAAAGGGGCAGGGATGGGTACCTCATCCTGCAGGATTAGGGATAGCGAGAGGGCTGGGGTCGGACCTCAGGTTGGTCCCTATGATATACATAGTCGCACCTTAATCCCGGCATCACCGGCAAACCTAGGGAATCACCTGGTAGGGCTCCTCCTTAACTCGCGTTCCGTGACTAAACACAAAGTAGAACTTGAACTGCTTCTAACTGCTCATTCCCCTGATTTGGCCTTCATCACGGAAACGTGGACCAATGCGGCCTCCTGCCCAGATTGGAATACTGCCCTGCCCCCAGGTTACGCGCTACACTGTCTCGACAGAAAGGATGGCAGAGGGGGGGGGGGGGGGGGCTTAGCTATCATTTACCGGGACCACTTGAAGGTACAGATCATGGCCGTTGACCTGCACGCAGAAGCAGTGCAATTTAGTATATACCTAAAAGATACAATTGTTTCTCATGGTCTACTGGTTTATAGACCACCTGGACCGAGGGCCGCGTTTTTGGAGGCGCTTCAAATCCATCTAGAGTCTTGCACTAAGTTTGAGGCCTATATCATCCTTGGGGATTTTAACTTCCATCTGGAGGCCAAGAACAATTCGGACACCGCCAGATTGTTAGATAGCCTGGCGGGATATGGACTACATCAATTGGTTTCAGACTCGACTCATACTGGGGGCCATACTCTAGATGGTCTGTTCTCCAGCCACCCAGACCTACTATATCTTAGGGCTGAAGTCCTCCCATGGACTGACCATCGGGCTGTGTTTTTTAGGGCAGGGGTAAAGACAAGGGCCATAGGTGGTCCTCAAAGACCTACCAGGATTATGTTCAGGAGATGGAGTAAGGTCACACACTCATCCCTTACCGAGGTGCTAGGCAACCCCCCCCCCCCTACCCTTGATACCAATAATGAGACGGCCTTCTCCCAGTTTACTGATTGGATTACTAATGCAGTCAGTCAGGTTGCCCCGCTCCAGCTAGCTACCTGGAACAGAAGTCCACCTGGTGCCCCTTGGTATGGTCCGGAGCTTAAACTTCTCAAGGTTGAATGCAGACGGCGGGAACGGCTCTGGAGAGTGGACTATGACAGGGTCTGCAAGCAAGCTTATAACCAGGCGTTATATAATTATAAGCAGGCCATCCAGAATTTCAAGAGGGATTATTTTTCTCTGAAAATCTTGGAGGCAGGGAATTCCACTAAAGAACTTTTCAAAACTGTGTCCTTTCTGGTGAATCACCAGCAGACTAACCGGTTCAGCCCGGATCAGTTATTTTGTGATCAGCTGGCTGTCTTCTTTCAGAACAAGGTCACCACTATTTATGACAAACTGTTAAACTCAGTGGCACCTACAACTTCCCCACAGGAGATACCTATCTGCAGTCTGTCAACTATTGACCCTTTATCTAGAGATCAGGTCATGACATTATTAGGCTCCATAAAGTCTGGCGCCGCCTCAGATCCTTGCCCTCCTCATACATTGCACCAGGTGGCTGATAAGATTATACCTAGTCTCACGGCTCTGATCAATCAGGTACTAGCAGCTGGACCTTATCCAGCTACCTGGAAAACGGCGAGTGTTCAACCCCTTCTGAAGAAGGCCTCGCTGGATCCCTCTGAATTTAATAGCTATCGTCCCATCTCCGGCCTTCCTCTGGTGGCTAAAGTCACAGAGAAGGCTATAAACCAGAGCCTGATGGAGTATCTTGATAAGAATGCCTTGCTGGATAGGTCTCAGCATGGCTTCCGACCTAGACACTCCACAGAATCGGATCTTATAACCGCAGCCGAGGGTATTCGAGCTACAGTGGATGGAGGGGGCAGAGCAGTTTTCGTCCTTCTGGACCTGTCCGCTGCGTTCGATACCGTCAACCATGAGGTGCTGTTGCAGCGTCTGAGGGAGGTTGGGATTGTGGACCGGGCTCTGGCCCTTCTTTCGTCCTTTCTGGACAATCGTAGACAAAGTCTACAATGGGCCGGCCTACACTCGGCCAATTTCTCTCTACCTTGCGGTGTTCCACAAGGGTCGGCCCTGTCTCCGACCCTTTTCAACATCTATGTCAAGACCGCTGGCCAGTCTGGTCAGGAGACATGGTGTTATGCTGGTGTCCTTTACGGATGATTCACAGTTAGTGATATCAGTTGTGGACCACCCTGACCAAATAGCGGCCAAATTCCACGCCTGTCTTGTTGACGTGATGAATTGGATGCGCTTGAGTTTTTTTAAAAATCAACACCGAAAAGACGGAAGTGATGGAGTTCGGGAAAGGTCCCTCAATCTGGAACACCCTCTGGTGGCCTTCGGAGGCTGGACAATGCCCCCTCCCGGTCACTAAGGTGAGGAACCTGGGTGTGATCTTCGACGAGAAACTGGACATGTCTGCCCAACTCAACAGCCTAACTACATCATGTTTCTTTCTGTTAAAAACTCTGCGAAAAATTCTCCCATACATCCCTTTGGCGCTTCAGAAGACTGTGATGGCCGCCTTATTCATGTCCAGACTGGATTATTGTAACGCCATGTTTTTGGGGATGGACAAGTTTCAGGTTGGCAGAATCCAGTCCTTGCAGAACGCCGCAGTTCGGGTCATTCTGAACCTGCCCAGGGGTTGCCCCACCTCTGCGGGTAGGAAATCTCTTCACTGGCTTCCGGTCCAACAGAGAATCGAGTTCAAGGCACTCTGTTTGGTTCACTGGGCCCGTTTTGTGGGTGGCGCTAATGATGGAAGTGACAAGATTCAGACCCTACATCCCGTCCCGTGCCTTTCGGTCGGCTAACCTTGGCCTTATCTGTACTTCCAGATTTAAATTAGCGAGATGGGGCGGTCGCTCTTTTGGCACGTGTGCAGCAAGATTATGGAATCACCTGCCTGTGGAGATGCGACTTCAAACTAGTTATACCCTTTTCAGAAAAATGCTGAATCATTGCTTATTCCAGGCCCAATAATAACTCGCTTCCTGCTGACCATGCACACTACAGCGCCAAGACACCTTCTGGTATTCAAGCACTTAATAAGCTTCTTTGATAATTATACTTATACTTATACTATATTAGTACTTGAGATTTCTTTCGTATGCTTTTGTCTCCTGATTATCGCAGCAAATATGTTTTACACAAAACTTGCGCTCGACCAACAAATACGTATCAAAACGTCCGAATGTTTCACTATAGAGCTAGCCGGTCTAACAGCTGACATCCTTTAGGGGTGTCCAGAATAAATTTGGACACCAAGCCCTCAGTTTAGGTCATCCAAAACGCGGAGGTCCAGGAGATCCTTGGGAACTACACAACACAATGTAAAGTCTAGAAAAAAGCGGACGGTGGCGTTCTCATATTGTAGGTCTTCATAGGAGCGTGCCACTGGGAGCATTGCATCTCGATCTCAGTATTTGAACTCCCTGGCAATGATTGTCCGTGGTGGGGTGCTAGGTCTTTGTGGGGACATCCGTGCCCTTTCTATTGAGAAGGAATTGGATAGTCTCTTGAGGCGAAGAGTGTTTATTATGAGGTCCTCCAAGCAGAGATCAGCCCTCCGCTCCCTCAGGGACTCCTTCCACTCGAATGTTATTGCGCCTTGCTCTTCCTTCCTGGTCTTTCAGTTTTTGTCGCAATGACTGCATTCTGTTTAGTTAGGCTCAGTACTTAATTCTCCAGTCTTTTGGTTGCTGACTGCAGCCTACTGATTTGTTACTCCGCCACTGTGACCTTTTCCATAATCTTCCTCAAGTCTGCTTGCAGAAGATTTGCGTCTAAGCTTCCAATTTAGGCTCAATGGAGCCCCTGAGGTCCTGTATGGCACCCATAATTTCACACAATGATGTTCATTTACGGGTTAGGTGTCCATTCTGTCGTCGGTAGCGTCTCCTCCTGCCGCACTTCCAGGGACCTCCATTATCACAGCATATTTGTCCAGGTTATTACCCTGCGTAGGTTTAGAGCCAAGATTTCTCACCGTTGCCATAGGCCCGCTCATGTTTGCCACTTCCCTGCACCATTCAACAGGGCTTTGCCACTGTCTGCCTTCTGTCTGAGCAGCACTGTCAGACAGTGACTACTGGGTGGCGTCTGTATGTTTTTGGCCTATGTCTCAGGAACTTGGGTACTCTGTGCACCCCATCGCACTGGGATTAGCCTCTGGGCACTTCACTAGAGCCCAGTCATGATCCACGGCCCGGGCCGTCCGGCAGCGAGTCCAGTCGCTCACAGGCTTATGGGGTGGGTCTCCAACTTGATTGCTCCTTCCTCAGGTGGCCCATGAACCTTACTCTCCGCTTGCACCCTCGCAACGTGGAGCTCTTCGTGAGGGTGTCGTTTTTTGAGGGGAATCGCACTGTGCTCTTCTGCGCAAATTAGGATGGGGTCACCCTCCATCC
Source organism: Triturus cristatus (assembly GCF_964204655.1). NCBI lineage: Eukaryota > Metazoa > Chordata > Amphibia > Caudata > Salamandridae > Triturus > Triturus cristatus. The sequence continues at coordinate 461,411,288 of NC_140582.1, read as the reverse complement.
AAATTCAAGCATAACCGCATTTGCGCTCTACCACTACTGTGCACTGAGGCTCACCTCGACCCTCCCACTCACCACAAAGTTGTGGGTGGGAGGATGAGGGGGGCCCCCCAAGAAATGAGCCCCATCAGCCTTCGATGGATTCTCCCAGCAATCGCCGCGTCAGCCCTACAACCGTGTCTTCATTCCATTTACCATGTCTGTTAAGGGGAGGGTGGGAAATGGGGACTCCAGTCTCGGCCACTCAGATGAGTGCCGCAAATTTCCTAAACCTCCAGCCAAATTGGGGGGGTGGGGGGCAGGTTGAAGACTTATCCAGAGCCTCTGAACACCAGGAACACGCTTCTCTTGCCAAGTTGCGCTAGGGGGGGGGGGGGGGAGAGAGTATACCACTTGGACCGCAGATGCAGGCTGCAGCAGGCCTACAGTTTAATCAAAGGTTTGCAGTCCATATCGCTTCCCCGAGGCTGCTGTCATTGCAGTTCACTTTGCGGCCCGTCCCTGTGCCTGTCTGGACTGAGGCTGCCGCACCGGGATAGGGCGAAGTGTCTCCATGTGGACCGTCACACCAGTGCTTCAGAGGAGGCTTTGTGTAAGTTGCTAACACTGTTTAACGTTTTGTCTTCCCCCACCATGGACATCGGGAACTGACGCTATCCTTTTGTACCCAGTGTAGAGCGGCACCTATGACCACCTCTGGACATGATCCAGCTTCATCTTAAACATGTCTGAATATGAGAGTTGGTTATCGCAGCTTGCTGTCCGAACCCTCCTTGCCCTATATTTACCTATCTTCTGTCGATGAATCACTTACTGGGATTTTCTATGCATGTGAGTCGCTCCATGCTCCTGTCGTCCATACACTTCAGGAGTTTGCACCAGTAACCTTTTTCTTTTTTGCTTGAGCCGGTTGTGGCAATTGGGGCGCTCGATCAGCCGCATAAGTTACCAAGCCCACTCTAGAGGCAACAGCCATTGACCAGGCCACTGGCAGAACCCCGCCAGGTTTGGCAACTTCTATGCCACCAGAACGTATGCTTGAAGGAGAGGCACAAAAGGCAACGGCTCCTATGGTCTCACCCAAGGTGGGTGTCCAGGATTCTACGGGGATCCAGCTTGGGGGACTCCCACAATTGGTTGGCTATCACCTTGGACGTATGGGTTCTTCAGACCATTAGAAGGTTCCAGATAGTTTTGCAGGTTCTCCATGCGAGTTAGTGCGTCCAATTCCCCTAGTTTTCTCCCCAGAACTCTTGGCTCTCATGGAAACCAAAGTTCAGCAGTTACTTATGAAAGTGGCAATTGCCAAAACAAGACTGCACCACCAGGACTTCCTCAGCTACCTGTAAGTAGAGAAGAGGGACGGAGGTCACTGTCCGTGATCAATTTGAAAGAATTCAACGAGTGGCTGGTTTACTGCCTCTTCAAGGTGGAGGGCATCCATCTTGTCAGGGACATTCTGCAACCCAGCGCAGCGATTGGATGGTCCTTCTGGATCTCGGAGACTCCGATCTTATGGTCCCCATATCTGGCCATCACAGGCGATTCCTCTGGAACCCTCAAGTGTACGTATTCACTTCCCTTACTACCGGGCTATCCTCAGCTCCGTGGTGCTTCACTAAGGTCATGAAACCGTTGATGGAGCATCTATGAGCTCGAGGGATCAGAATGATCTTTACCTTAACGATATTCTAATCCTGGACTAATGCCCCACACGCCTTGCCCACCACTTACAGACAGCAATTACCTTGTTAAGGTCCCTGGGCTTTGTCATCAACACAGAAAAGTCCTCCTTAATTCTGGCTCAGTCTACCCAGTTTCTGGGATTCATGGTGAACTCGGTGGCAGCTACCCTCAGTCTTTCTTTCCGCAATCTGTCCAAGATCAAACATGAGTTGAGGAAAATAGTAACAACATCTTGTATCTCCCTCCAACACCTTGCTCCGATTGTTTGCATTCGGTCAGGTGATATTCCCGGGACCCTTACACTACAGGGCTCTCCAACAACTGAATAACGCCAACCTTCTCCAGGGCCTCACGTACTCTGTCTGTCCCTCTAACGGCGGAGGCACAGGAGGAATTGCAATGGATAATAACTCATATGGAGGCGTGGAACAGATGCATCATCTTCGGCTCCCAGCCCGACTTGGTAATAGAATTGAATGCCAGTGGCTCAGGCTGGGAAGCTCGCTGTGGGGAATTCGCCACTGGCGGACAATGGTCTACCGAAGCACAAAACCTTCACATCACCTGCCTGGCGGGATCCTTCGCAGTGGAAAAAAGTTTTACTGTAAAATTATTAAACAAAAACCTCTAGGATACAGCAAAGTCCAGGGTATCTTATTATATGCAAATCTCAAATATTGGAAAAAATGTTGCAAGCGTCACGAATGGCCACATCACCGCAACGGCTGGTGAAACCGCGGGTGGAAAAAAATTAGGAACTCATTTGAAACTAAAATCTTTAAGATACACAATTTTATAGGGGAAACTACAAACCCCAAGTGATCATTACTGTGTGAAATTGCTCAACGTCCTGAATTTTGTAAAAAAAATAAATAAAAAAATAGAAAAAACTAGTTGTACAAAAGAAATGAGGGTCATTTTACAAGTTTTTGTAATCTGAAATAAATGAAAAATATTTGGACGCATGCACATTTGCTCTCCAAGATCATGCCACAGGCAGACCCTGCTGTCAATCTGCTCAGAATAAAGAGACATTTTTTTTTTGTAAAGTAATCAAATGTTATAATGAACAATACACGTAAAAAGACATTTCAAACAAACCAAGTGGAAAAAAAGTTACATGGACGTTAAAGTTCGGAGATATAAGTTTATAAACCTTAGAAATTCACTGAAAAAAAACAAAGGGTACAGTGACGTTCTAATTAGGCTCAGGGAATTTTATATATATATATATTTCTTTTAAGCTTTGTGGTATCCCAACAAAGGGCAGGGCACGTCCAGCATAGTTTTAAAAAATATATATTTTGGGTGCTGCAAGGTGTATAGCAGTCCGCAACATTAAAAAGAAAAGGGCTAAACATTAAAAGGCAGGGATGTAGGTTTTATTTAAAAAAGAAAAAAAATGTTCGCATTTTTCAGCCCACAAAATGCAATATAAAAACTATATTAAACTCGTAGGCATATTTCTTTTTTTTAAACTTTAATGGGTGAATTACGAAATATGTTAAATTGAAAATATTGCGATTTTTGAAGAAAGATGATGGCTCTACTTTGTATATATTGATAACTTCACCTCTTGAGAGAGACAATGGGCTCACCACTTATATTATGTAGTTGTGACTCTTTGACGAAGACAAAGTCCGTCTGAGTGTGGCCAGGACTTGCGAGGTCAACCACTCAATGCGCATGACATAACGCTGTACTTGTCGCAGGGATGACTGCTCACAAGGAGTTGAATGCGGGGCCTGGGCGACCACACACGAAGCAGCACCTCTTTCCTGCCAATGCCATGTGTGGTGGACATGTGGTGTCCGCCGGAGTGGTGGAGACGGGTGCAAACCAGGCTCCGCGTCAACCCCACGCAGCATATGGCTGCTTGCCTGTGAAAGCCATTTGCGGTAGTGGGTTGGCTTTGTGCGGTAACAAAATATTACTTTACTTTAAAATAAAGCTTAGAAACTCACTGAAGAAAAACAAAGGTTCAAGGAGCATTCTAGTTATATTCAACTTTTTATACCTTTTTTTGAAAATGTTTTTTTTATTTTTTTTATTTCAGAAGATTTTTATTGATTGTTTCCAAAGCAAAGACTTACTTACAGTACAATACATGGGGGTTCTAACAGAATAGACATAGACATATCAAAATAAACAATAGGAATAGAGCAATAATTACACGACCAATCATTGTCACAAGTACACAGAATGATATGCTGTATCTTACAGAATAGCACATGTAGTATCCCTGTAATAAGGCTATAACACTCTTGTTCGGCTGAATCTGTCGTCGCTCACACGGGTAAAATCGAAGGGACATCGGAGAGAGTTAGTAGAGAGCCCTGGCATAAGAGGTCTTGTAGGGGGATATAGCTATAAGTGGGGAGATTCATGGAGGCTTGTGAGAGGTAAAGTAGTGGTCAAGGGTGTCCCACATGTGTCTGGAGGAAGGCCTCCATGGAGAGTTCTGGAGAGTTATATTGTCCGCTCCCCTTAGGTTAGTGATCCAGTTTAGCCAACACTTAAAGGAGGCTTTGCGGGTGTCTTTCCAGTTGTTAAGGATAGTCTTAGCGGCAGCTATAAGTACTAAGTCAAGAAGTGCCAAATCATTACCGTTGAGTGACCCCGCTTTGAGAAAACCAAACACTAGCGTCGGGAGATCTCTACTAGGGGAATATGAAAAAAGATCATATATGAATTTGAAAATCTTGTTCCAGAATGGCGTCACACAATCGCAATGAATTAGTAAGTGTTCGAGGTCCCCTGTTTTGTCTTTGCAATTCCAGCAGATGGGGTCCTCCCTGAGTTTATGGGAGTGGAGTCTGGCTGGAGTCCAGAAGGCCCTATGCAACAGCCAGAATTTTGTCTGTGACAATACTGGGCTGATCTTATATCTCATGGTTGATTTCCAAGTTTCGGACCAATCTTGTTCCGAGATCGCAAAGGGGGCAAGTGTCTCCCAGAAGGAAATGAGTTCCTTATTGAGGGAAGAATGTTGTGGGCGTATTAATTTATAGATCCAGGATACTTGGTGACCTAGTTTGTGTAGTTTTAATAAGTAACCCGGGAGGGAAGGAGGTAATGTTGAGAGTTTTGCTTTGGATATTGCTGACTTTATTTTTTAAAAGTAATAGAATTCTATCGGTTGTAGATTGTATTTGGCCTGTAACTCATTAAAGGAGAGGGGGTAGGTCTCATTGGAAAGTTGGCAAGGATAATAGATCCCCTTACTGATCCATGATTCATTATATAAGGTTTTCCCTTTATAGTGTATTTTATGATTATTCCAAAGAGACTCAAAGTTAGAATACTTAAGGCTAATCTCTAAGTGTTTGTCAATGCTCAGTAGGGCGGACTTAGTGTTCTTGAATATTGACTTTGAGCAGGTGACAGAATTCAGGTGTGTGGTCAGGAGGGCTGCAGGCGCGAGATTCTTAAGGATTGATTTCTCAATGTCTAGCCAAACGGGAGTATATTCGGACGGTGGCAACAGCCAGTAAGAGCCTTGTTTCGCCAAGAATGCCATTTGATAGAGCTTGAAGTCAGCTAAATTGACCCCCCCTAGTGTTTTGTCAAGTCTGAGTTTTTTCATACTGATTCTTGCTCTTTTTTCCCTTTCCATAAAAATTTCGAGAGTAGGAAGTCGATTTTGTGGTGGAATTCCTCAGTTAGTTTTAGGGGTAACATAGTGATTAGGTAGTTCACTAGTGGAGAGATCATCATCTTGATGGCCTCAACCCTTCCCCACCATGTTATAAATCTAGGTGACCATGTATCTAGAAGAGATTTAATTTTCTCTAGTGTAAGTGCTTCGTTGCGCTGGAGTGTCTCTAATGTTGTGCCACCAAACTCAATCCCCAAGTATTTAATGAATTCTGGTTGCCAGATGAGACCTGAGTCACCGAGCATGTCCCGAGAGCTTAGAATATTTAGCGGTTTAACTTCAGACTTGTCCCGGTTTAACTTATAGCCGGAGTATATCGAGTATCTTTCTATGATAGACATAAGAGCCTTGATGGATTCACCAGGTTCTTCCGTTATCACGAGGATATCGTCTGCGTATGCAGCTAGCTTCACGCAACTTTTCCCGAAATGTATTCCCTTAATTGCAGCGTTATCTTTGATATCTGTGATTAGGGGTTCTATGGCTAAGAGGAAAAGTGCAGGGGAGAGGGGGCACCCTTGTCTAGTGCCCTGTTCTAAGTGGAAGGAGTCCGACAGTGTACAATTAATGGCAATCCGGGCGGTAGGGTTGGAGTAAAGTGCCATCACCATGTTTATGTAAGATTCACCAAGATTAAAAGAAAACATGCATTGTTTAAGAAATGTCCATGATACCCTGTCAAACGCTTTTTCTGCGTCCAGGGTAATGGCAATGGAGGGGGTGTCAGTAAGCTTGGCTTTTTCCAGGACGTGACAGAGTAATCTAGTGTTATCATTAGACATGCGGTATTTGAGGAATCCCACCTGTGAATTACTGATCAGTTTTGGGAGGAAAGCGTTCAGTCTATTGGCTAAGATCTTTGCATAGATCTTGCAATATAGGTTGATGAGTGAGATCGGTCTGTAATTCTTTGTTAAGAGGGGATCTTTACCTTCTTTCGGAAGGACGATAATATTGGCTTCACCCATTGATTTGGAGACACTGCCCTCCCTTGCGATGGTGTTAAATAGTTTTAGCAGAGTGGGACTTAAGGAATCGGCAAACTCCTTATAGAAGATAGCCGAGAAGCCGTCCGGGCCCGGGGCTTTATTGTTTTTGAGGGATTTGATAGCAGTTGAAAGTTCCTTTCCAGTGAAGGGAGACCCTAGCGCACAGCTATCTGAGTCTGACAGCTTTGGCAAGTTCAGTGATTGTAGATATTTGGAACACTCCTCCAGGTTCATTGTTTGTTTATTTTTATATAAATCTTCGTAGAAGCTATGGAATGTACGTAGTATCTTATTTTGTTTGGTTTGGATATCACCCTTGGGTTCCTTAATCGATGAGATAGAGAATTGTTTTTGTTTGTGTTTGAGATATGACGCAAGTAGTTTCCCTGCCCTATTACCCTCACATAGCTTGAGTGCCTTGAATTTATTTATCCACACTCCAGCCCGTTTGCTCACTATTTTATTATATTCATACTTCTTCTTGATTAGTTGGTCCAAGATGGTTTTGTGGCTTATATTCGTCGAGTGCAAGATTTCGAATGATTTAATTTCTTTTTCCAGTGATTCAAGTTCTACATTAAGCTTTTTGTTGATCTGCGCTTTGATACTGATAGCGACACCTCTGATGGTAGCTTTAAGCGCATCCCAAAGTGTTAGTGTGTTCGTGTCGGGGAGATCATTTAATGTGAAGTATTCCTTAATTGCGTTATCAATTTTTAGTTTATAAGCTTGGTCGGATAGTATATCCTCATTAAAGCGCCATCTTTTTGGTGGTAGGGTGGCGCGGGTACCTGCGATCCTGGCGCTAATACCGGAATGGTCAGATACAAGTTTAGGGGCAATATCAGTAATATCTATGAGATGTGTAAATGGGCTTGAGATTAAGATATAGTCAATCCTGGAGTAGGAGTTATGCGGTGCCGAGTAAAATGTGTAGTCTCTCGTGTCGGGGTGTTGGAGACGCCAAGAGTCCTTTAGGTTGAATTTGGAGCATAATTTTTTCAGGACCTCATGTGAGCGGGAGGGGTGGTATTTGCAATTAGATTGTCGATCCAAATGAGGGTCCATTGGCAGGTTAAAGTCGCCGCCCATTATTATAAGATTTTCCTGAGGGAGGCTCTCAAGAGCATTGGAGACCTTTTCCCAAAAAACTGGTTCGTCGGCATTAGGCCCATAGACATTGACTACATGGATATGGTTGTCCTCTCTCTGTAGGTGCGCGACTAAAAGTCTACCATTGTCATCATGGGTTCCCTTACGCCACCATGGATAATAACCAAGGTCTCTCCTTTGATGAGGATTGCGTCTCAGAAATTCTGAGTGGACCCTCGTTACTGGATCCAGATGGAGGAGCATCTACCAGTAGCTCTGCCGGCGATTGGACAACTATCACAAACATGAAAAGGCAACTCATGAAAATTATCATGCATGGAGACATCATGACGAAATACTTGCGTGCCAATATAGCACCCAATGGATTGATCGTCACCAACACCCCTAGGATCTTCCTAGAGGATAAACAATTTAAGGAAGAATGGTCCCTGGTGGCATGGAAATGTACCAGGGATCTTTTGGTACTTATTATCAAGACTGCAAAAAGGCTGGCAGATGAACTTCTACAGAAAATTACCATAGCAGAAGGTAACATCAAGGCTAATATTGCTAACGCCGCCTTCAAGGCCAAGCTGGCCGAGATCACTAAAGAGATCAATGACAATAAAGACTATCTGATGAGACAAAAAGTTACGAAACTTCAAAAGGACATCACGCGGTTCAGCAAAGAAAAGGTATACCCTTATCTAAAAGATGATTTTGTACCTTCTGGAGATGATTACCTATCCGACGACAGTACTAACTCTCGCCGGCGCACAAACTCCTCAGGAAGTAACTCCAGTTCCGAGGCGCAAGGTCCTTACTATCATAACCAACAACCCAGAAGACAGACCAATACCATGTACGGATATGGTCAACAATCTTACCAAGGACCTGGGCCCTTCCAAGGACCTTATCAGGGACCTGTTCCATTCACCACCGATGTGGCAATACCCACAAGGACCACCACCCCTGTTTCCTCCCTACCAACCACAACCTTTTTTAGGCAGAGGCTGGGGCAAGGGGCGAGGCAGAAGAAGAAGAGGTGGACAGAACCAACAAAAACAAGTACAATGGCAGGATCAGGCACAGCAACCACCAACACACATGGAATTGCGGAGCCACCAGGAGAAGAGAAACTAATCGTCAATTTGTCAGACCATTCTCTTACTAACACAGAAACAAACGTCCTGAAAAGGGGCCTAGGATTTGTACCAACCCCCAAAGTGGATTTCTTTCGCACTAACCTTGAAGTTCAAAATCTCTTCAGGAAAATCTGCCTTAAGGCCTACTTTGGCAACCAACCTAACCTACCTCCAACTGATACCGGTCTACGAAAACCTTCGACCTTTACCCCTACCTCGAGTATGGTACCTCCAGAAGTCTTGACCTTTGAAAAAGCAGTACTCAAAGAAATTTCTGAAAAACGTCAAACTCCGAAGTTTTCCTACGTTACTCAGGCTGAGACATTAGCCATCAAAACTTTAGCTAATGACGCCTCCATAACTATCAAGGAAGCAGACAAAGGTGGTGCTATAGTTATTATGGCCAGCACAGACTACCGGACGGAATGTCTACGCCAACTACAAAATACTAACTACTATACACCACTCACTACAGATCCCACGCCACGCCTCTCCACCAAAATAAACTCCATGGTCACAGCGGCACTCCACCAAGGATGGATTTCAAAAAACGAAGCAGACTTTTTAGTGAACACCAACCCAAGATTACCCTATTTTTATACACTGCCAAAAATTCACAAAGGGGTCTCCCCACCTCCCGGGAGACCCATTGTGTCTGGCATAGGGTCCCTCTTGGAACTTCTATCCAAATTTTGCGATCATTTTTTCCGCCCATTAGTTCAAACCACCCCAACATTTCTCCAAGACACCAGAGATGTTCTAAAACTGATTGAACTTACCAACCTGGAGGGCCCACATCCAGATGTACTTCTTACTCTGGATGTGGAGGCCCTTTACACCAATATCCCTCAGCTTAATACTCTTGAGGTGGTGGAGACGATCCTGCTCAATACTAACTGGGACTCACCAACCCCCGTGAGCTTTATTATGGAATGTGCCAATATTGCTCTTACTGAGAATTTCTTTCAATTGAGGATCAACTGTTCCATCAGACCCAAGGAACTTCGATGGGCAGCACCTTCGCCCCGAGCCTGGCATGCCTCTATATGTCAGACTTTGAGGGCAAGCATGTGCTCACGGACACCAATCCGTTCTTGAGTAACGTTCTCCTTTGGAGACGTTACATTGATGACATTTTAATTTTTTGGAAAGGCAGCATGGATATTATCCCGAACTTTCTGTCATGGATTAATGATCTCAACCCTTTCCTAAAATTCACTGCAACCTGTTCTGAACAGGAACTACCATTCCTTGATCTGACGATCATTAAAAATATGGGCACCTTGGAGACGATAACTTCCAAAAAACCTACTGACAGCCATTGTCCTTTACTATACAATAGTTTTCACCCCAAGGCACTAAAAGACAATCTCCCCTATGGGCAGTTCTTACGCATCCGTAGGAACTGTAGTAAGATAGAGGACTACAAAAAGCAAGCATCTGAACTTAGTAGTAATCTAGCTCTGAGACAATATCCTGCTCGCATCATCAATAATGCACAAAAACGAGCACGCAATACTAACAGGTCAACTCTTCTCGAATCACAGACAAAACCAGAATCGGACCTTATTACATGTGTGACCACTTTCACCTCAGTCAAATATGTTAAAAAGGGTCATTAACAAACACTGGCGAATACTAGACTCGGGTGATCTGTCTCTAAGAAAACCGAGATTTGCATTCAAACGCACAGCCAACATCAAGGATCTCCTAATTAACACCAGACCAAAACTACCGGCCCCTACAGTCTCTACCTTATGGAACTTGCCTCCGGTCAGCGGGCATTACCCCTGTGGCCAATGTGTGGTTTGCCCACTGACCCGAGCTAGCAAAACAGTCCAACTAACTACCAACTGGATTTGGACCCAGAAAAAACACACAAATTGCAACACACGCAATTGTATTTACCTTATCACATGCCCCTGTTCGCTGCAATACATTGGGATGACCACACGCCCAGTAAAGACAAGACTAACCGAACACAGAAGCAATGTACGTTGTAAAAAAACTAATACCAAAATGTGTTCTCACTAAGCAGTACACAATCATACGCCAAATGAGCTAAATTGGACTATTTTAGAGGCCTTCCCAGTCATCACAAAAGAAGCCCTTTTTAGGAAGGAACAATGCTGGGTGTTTAAGCTGGCGTCACACATTAGGGGTCTGAACGATGGCATACCTTGGGCTGAATTGAATCATTAAATCAAGCCCCCCCCCAATGTCATCCTGAAGGCTCGTCCTCATTATCCCCTGCCTGACTCTCCAATAATCATTATCCCCTGCCTGACTCTCCAATAATCATCTTGAGTTGCTCCCTAGGGGCTTCTATCATCTACATCTGAAATACCCCCAGGGACCACATAAACAGAATAGAAAATATTTCTATAATTTCCAACAGAGGTATCATAAAAAACTACACGTGTCTATGTACACGGTAATTAGATTACACCGCTCTCACCCTTCGACCATTCCCGCGCCCCCCCTTCTTTTTGAAAACAATCTTCGTAGTTCCAATCCCATTCTTTCATTTGTCCCGTTCTAATATGGCCGCCACGAACTACCGACCTCCCGGATGTCACATGACAGTAGCGCTAGGACAGCCCTATCCAATATGGCCACCACGTTCAGGGACGTCTTTCAAAAACGCTACATAAGAATCACCCGGGAAGTGTTCTTCACGGGGCCCAGAGCGAGGGTAGGACACCAGCAAGTTGCCAGTCTACCTACGTGAGTACCTCTATCGTAAGACCGGATCTCGACGGTAAGCCCTTTCGCCATATAGGTTTGGTGATCGTGTGAATGTAACTTTGACAACCTTTTTTCCCCCCGTTTTCCTCCCCTTTGTTGTTTTTCCCTCTCGATTGCATCCCCATAGAAACCGGAGCAACTATTGTGCTCTGTTCTCATCCCCGTCTGTCCGGAACTAGGTCGTGAGGAGTGAGTCTTAATTTAATTTTGCCACGTGTCCCGCGAATTACTTCCTTTACATTAGCGCGTTTGTTGCATGTTTTCACACAAGTGTGTAAATTAGTTCACCATCAACCTCCGACTTCCTTGACCAAAAAACTGGCTTAAAATCCTTTTAATAAATGTCATTTTTCCGTATCACGGTTTCGTCACGTTACCGTTTTTTATTATTCCAAAATACCCTCTTCTGTCTTTGGATACTGCATTGATGGACACACATGTGCACAGCACAGGATTACTTTATAGTACTGCACTATAGACCACGACTGTTTAGAAGATACAAATTGTCATTCTACTTAGTCACTTGAGATCGACTGTAGTCCGTCCACGCTGCACGGTATTGTCGGAAAAGTCACTACCCCTGACACTCTGTCATTATAAGTATCACGACGGATTTACTCCGTCCCCCCACCACTCACTGGCCGAATATTAAGAGTACACTATGAGTACACCTGTATACCTTTTTACTTCACTTAGGCGCACCACTCTCCAGTGCATGCACTGTATGGCGATGGCTGGTTTAATCGCTGGTTTTGCTTCCCTTTTTTCCCCTCCCTTTCTGTTGTTTCTCCCCTCTCCCACAGGTCTATCCTCATCCCAGTACCAGTTCCTATATTAATCACCCCCTAACGTTTCTAGCAACTAGTGCTAAACGGTAGTGCACTCACCCTACACGTTCTATTTTGGTCCTGACGAAGTGCCATTGACCCCTTTTGGGGCAGCTGGGGCACGAAACATGTTGACCACACCCACACTTGACTAGCCCTCACGGAACATTACTCCTAAATAGGGCTTTTACATAATTTTATTAAGGCTGGAGCTACCTCGTTAATAAATTACTTAAATCAAGTAGGACGGCCCTATACCTTTTTTAAATATTTCACTCCTTGTGCACTACCCTGCCCTCACACCCACATGCACCCATACGGCTTCTTCAAAAGATCCCCGACAAAGAGCCCCGGTTTCGGGAGCCCGTCAGGCATTGCAGCGCCGGCCTGACGAGGGGCAAATGCCCAAATGATGAAGCATGACATCCCTTGGGGTGTGTGAGGGCATTACGAAGAAAGACCTGTTCTTCCCCACTTCCTCCCCCTCCCCAATCAGCAACCCATAGGAACTGCTCTTCCTCTTCTCAATGTGTGAGGTAATAGTAATGTTGGATTTTTTAGAAATAAGGGTGATCACACCTCTTTTTTCTTATGGATTGCCGGGGAGCATAAGGTATGAGAAATCCAGTTGTGATTTATGAATCTTACGTCTTCTTCTGAGAGCTTCGTTTCTTGGAGTAGGATTATATCGCCTTTGGTTTTTGCTAAGTACTCTAAGGTTTTCCTCCGTTTCACAGGGTGATTGAGGCCCTTAACATTCAGAGATACAATGGTGAGATTATCTGTTAGCGTTTTATGTTGTGCCATCTAAGCGTCTGATGTCGCTTGTAGAAATAGTGATCCCTAGGGACGTAATATTAGTAAGAGTGTCAACACTGACTGGACTGTCGTAGGTGAAACATGTGTGACAGGTTACGGAGCGAGGTATTAGCGGGCTGTTACACGTGCCGGAGAGAGTAAGGTAGCTGTTCCTGAAGATACGTATGGGATAGACATCAGCTGATATAACAGCAGGGTTTGATTTAACAAGCATACAAAAGTGGGATAAAAACACAAAGGAAACAATCAAATTTACATATACCCCCCTCCCCGCCCCCCTCTTCCTCCCAACACCCTCCCTCCCCCCCTCCCACCCCTCCCTTCCCCCCTCCCACCCCTCCCTCCCCCCCTCCCACCCCTCCCTCTCTTCCCTGAAGAAATCGAACTCAGGAGCTGCGACGGTAGGACTGTCTAAGGCAACACGGAGTGATACGAATAAACATTGTCTCATCAGGAGAAACAATTGTGAATTGACTATTAACTATGAGCGTAACTGATAGGTATATACGGAGAGTAATAGGGGTAGCTAGCAACATCTTTATATATGTCAAGCCCCCAGCGCTAATAACAAAACGCTGAGTAAAAGAATTGTGTGACAATATATGAGCAGTACGTAACCATGCATATCATAAACATTTCGTAAACACTGCATAAAGAATAATAAAGTTTCCAATGGAACATCAACACTCAGTCAAGCATTTCAAAAGGATAACCGATTCTCAGGTTTTCCGCTTATTGGAACATCAACACACAGTCAAGCAGTTCAAAAGGATATCCAGTTATCAGGTTTTCAGCTTATTGGACGAACATACAGATATGTCCATCTTCTGAGAGGGACCCCCCTCCATGAGACGCACGAGGTCTTGAGGATTTGTGAAGATGAATTGTGAAGATGTGATGATGAGTGGATCGCCAGTTTAAGAATCTTTACGTAAACAATGTACATCATAAACATTTCGTAAACACTGCATAAAGAATTATAAAGTTTAATTTATTTTTTAATATTATAATATACACAAAATAAAATAGCAGTCAATGATATGCATGGGGAATGACAATACATGCATGCCGCAATATGACATTGCGGCAGGCAAGGCCATGGACCAAATAAGTGCATTCCCCAGCCCAGGAAAATCAGGCATGGCTTGCTAGTGCCCCGCTCACATAAGTGCAGATGCAAATAGATCAATCCATGCTCTCCACACATCCCCATGCATCGCCGCACTCATTGGGTTGTGCCATCAGTGTCTCCGGACACAATGTAAGAGTTTGGGTCCCGTAAGGTAGTACACATATCTATTCACTCAGATTGTCTACCACCCTCCCGTCGCGTCTACTGAGCTGCATGTAAGTCTCCTCCGTCAAGCCAAATTCCCGTCTGGCAAAGCTTAACATCAATTGTAGGAACTTGTACGGTATCTTTCTGCCCTTCGGGCGCTTAACGTTGCCCAACAGACAAAACTGTTGTGCATGTCTTGTTTAGATGTGTAACCCTGTTGATGTAAGTGACTACCTTAGTCCAGAAGTCCTGTACCAGCCTGCACTGCCAGGCTAAATGCTGGAAATAGGCATCACCCACCCGCAGCGGGAACAACTATTGGGTCGGGTTAGGGATATGCAATGCAAGTCCCTGGGTGTAAGATGAACTTTAGTTTTCTTGATCGGGCGTATCAGTTGAAAGCGGGCATTACATGAAACCGAATGTGTGAGTTCTTTGATGTGTCCAGTTCCCAAGAGGGTATCAAGATCTATGTCCCGAGTCATGCAGGCCTGCGGAGTTGTCCCCTCTGCATCAGCACACATAGTTAAGAAAATGTCAAGGATTTGTGTAGGTCCAGGTGTTGCTGGATAGCCTGGCCAGGATGCTCTAGCAATTTCAGCCAGTCAGGCGTGGTGCAAAAAAAAAAAAACGACCAGGCCAGAGAGAATTCTTGGCAAGCCTCCTCAAAGGAGAGACACTTCTCCCCAGGGTATGACCCCCGCCCCCCCCCCCCTTCCCCCCCCAAAAAAATAGGTACACCCTCCGTCCTTCCTTGCCCTGATGAACTTGCCGTTTATCATCTGCTAGACCTGTTTCAATGCCCAAACTAATTCCTCATGGATTGGAGCTCGCCGTAGAACTGCCTGGGCAAATTGTTGCCAAATTAATGCTCTCTACCTTATTTTTTTTTTTAGCATTTATAAAGCGTCTGGTTACACCACTGATGTGTCCCCGTGCTACAGCGGCTCTCATCAGACAACTACACAAGAATAAAGTGGGGCAGCCGGAACAGGGGGTCACGAAAAAAGCAGATAGTTCAAAGTTGAAAGAGCCAAGTTTTTAATTTTTTTCGGAAGTGGCTCTCTGACGGTTCCGCACGGAGGAACAGAGGTAGGGCATTCCAATTTTTCGCTGCCAGGTAGCCAAAGGAACGTGCGCCCATTTGTGATTTTTAATTTTTTTTTATCCTGGGAATTTTGACCAGGTACGTTCTGGTGGATCTGAGGTGCTGTTCTGGGTTTTAAGGAATGAGAAAGTCCAGAAGATAAGATGGTCCTTTGTCCCGCAAGAAGCGGTGACAGAAGCATAGCGTCTTGAAGAGAAGCCTTTCTGTCAAGGCAGCCAGTGCAAGGAATCAAGGGTTTGCTGAGAGGAAGCTCTTCTGGGTATACTCCGGACCAGGCGAGCTGCCTCATTCTGGATACACTATGTATGGGAATTCCGCAGGGA
Source organism: Triturus cristatus (assembly GCF_964204655.1). Taxonomy (NCBI): domain Eukaryota; kingdom Metazoa; phylum Chordata; class Amphibia; order Caudata; family Salamandridae; genus Triturus; species Triturus cristatus. The sequence continues at coordinate 461,395,617 of NC_140582.1, read as the reverse complement.
GCCCTGCGCCCTCCATCAGCAATTCATACAAGTGTTACACTGCAGTGCTACCAAACAATAGACTTATTTCCCCAATTATCAGCCAGCGGGCTGCATACTGAAGATGTGTGTCGTAGTGATACAAATTAAGTTGCAGGACTTCCACCATTTGGTCATTGTTGCCAAGGCCACTTTACGCAGCGGCCAACCCACAGCAGCAAGATAAAAATGGAGTCTAACTCCTTGAAGACATGTTTTGGGAAAGGGCAAAAGAAGTTCTGCAGCACATGCAGACAACTGGGCGGGAGAATCACCGTAGCTAAAATTGTTCTCCTGATCAGGGGGATCAGCAGTGTAGGGCATATATGAATTGTATTTAACAGTACGTTAAAAAGCCTTCTAATAATCCACATTTGTAAAGCCTGAACAATCACCCGTAAGGGTGTCTAGTCGCTGGGGGCCGTTGGGAAGATTAAGCAAGCTATTGCCCAGAGTCACATGGTGCTGGGCTAATCTGCCGCCAGCGCCGGGGATCGAACCAGGATCCCCAGATTCCGAGGTCAGTCGCCCTGGCTGCGGCGCCACACCTCTTCCCTTTTACGTTAAAAGCTTTGGTAAATCACTTTTAACCCTTTCAGGAGGCCTTAGCCATGCTTTAAATATCAGTAAGTCACCCCTCAGGTAGGTCGTATTGCTCCTAGGGTAGGGTGTATTATATTTAAAAGTAGGACCTGTAGGAGTTTAATATTCCACATGTCCTTACAGTGCAAAAACATATAAGCTATTTTCACTGAAGCAAGGCTGTCTGCATCCACAGGGAAACACTGGATTACATTATAACACCTTATAATGCTAATTTCAGATTGGAAACTTCTATTGAAATATTTCATGGGCTCTTTCGATTGTTAAAAAAATCCAATCAAATGGTAAAATCGGGCTTTATTTAACTATTACAAAAAAGGTACTTTAAAATAGTTACCTTTTGTCTGCCTAATGCCTCTGGATGTCTTTCTGTACATATTCAACTACTATCCGATATCTTGAAGGCTCCACTCGCCTGTAGTGAGATGTGAAATGTTCTTAGGATGGGGACAATGGGCCTGTGGTGTGACAAAGTGTTATCCTCCCCATACTGATTACCCTGGGGACTGCGCCAGACTCTTGGTGCACTTCAAATGGGCCTTCCCTGTCAGACAGATGTAGCTCACACCTGGATCGGCTTTTTCTTTGTACTTTTAGTCAACCAGACCCCAATCCGAGTGGGAGGTAGAGATGCCCCAGAACTAGCTTAAAGTGCCTTTTGTGCCAGGAAGATATGTGGCATCACCAGACAACCACTTCAGAACACTTCTGGACCTGTGGAAGATCAGAGGAGGGTTGAATCTGCAGTCTGATACCTGAGAAGAGCCTAGAAGACTGGACCTGCTCTCCCTCATATCCGAATAGAAAAGTGGACTCCCAAGAGTCATAAGGCTGACCTCCTGCTCAAGCTACAGGGATACAAGTTACAGGAGGCCTTTCCTGCAACTGCCCAACTGATTGATGACCACTAGACTTGGACTGAACTTTGCCAGCCAACCTTTGAGCGTCATAAGTGCCCCGCTGGGGACTGGGGGACGGGTTGCTTTAGAAGTGTACTCCTCTGGAGGATTTGGGACTTGAAGGACTAAATATTAAGAAGGTGAAGTCTTTCGCAAAAGGAACCTTGTTGGTGTCCCTGACCCATGCTTCATCATGGTCAGTCAAATGGAGCTTAGAACCTGTTCTTCCATGACCATTCGCTATCATCGGCGCTTTATGCTTCTTGTTGCTATTTCTTCTTAAAATGTAAAGATATCAAACATCCAGTTCCCTGATTGGATTTTTGTCATTTTGGTGTCATTTTGTTTATTACATTTTACTATATTATTTTGATTAATTTTATTTTTTATTGTCTTGCATTTTGAATTTTTTACTGTTTTGGTTCTTTACATATGGCCTCTAAGTTAAACCTGCCTGCTCTGTGCCATAGCTGAGCTTGGGTGTATTTAGTCACTGTAGTGTTTCACCCTGACCAGGATTGTGGTTCAGTGGTGTGGAATTTAATAAAATATCTACTTGTCCATTGGACAGGTTGTTTCATAAATCTACTTGTCCTGTAATAAAATCAACCTGTCCCTATTATGGCTGCAATCTCCTTATATAAGAGCTCTGATATAGTCTCTCTGGTTATGCCAGTGTTCATACCATAGTAGAGATTAAATACTATCACTTCCCTTATGTTGCCACGTTTTTGCAGATCTACATACTGTGGCTGAAGTTAAAGGGAAGCAATAGTTCTACGGTTGGAGTGTCCTTTTGAGTCTGTGCAAACCTACCAGCTTGCATGTTTTAAGGGTTTTTACCAACTCTTCTCTAATCTTTTCCCATACTGAGAAAGGTTAGAAATGTACTCCTGACAATGGTAGACGTAAAAAAAGTGGTCGGAGGGAAAGCGAACTTGCCAACATTTTGGCATGAGCAATTCTACACACGCATATTTGCTCATGCTAAAATGCAGTTCACATTACTATTTCTTGGCCTACTTCTGTAAATTCTTGTGAAGTCCTATATCTGCCTTTAATGCAGGATATATACTATGGTGCACTTTTGAGTTTCTTTTTTTTAATTGCGCCCCTAATTAGGTTTGTGGCAATGTGCGCTTTTTGAGACCAAAAACAATTTTTGCTATTGCCAATGTTTTTATAATCTTGAGGGACAGGCTGCTCCCACACCAATAAGGTTTTACAAAAACCATGCCAAAACAAGTCGCGCATTGACAAAACCAAAAGGCTGACCACCAATTTCCGACCTACTGGCTTTGCCAATGCTTGTTTTTTTTGTTTCCCATATCTTATTGAAACTGGTTACACTGATTTTTTTCCATTATGAATATTTTGGGTAACTACGCATACATCAACACATTTTACTAAATGGTACTGCAAAGAATTGGTACTTAGAATTTTACAGTAGTTTAGCTAAATGTTTTTTCCTACTTGCATTTTGTTTGTGAACATTTTATTTTGAAAGCAAAAAACGATCAATCTTGCTTTGAAGCTTCTGCAGATATTTGCATCTTATCAGAGCATTCTGGGAGCATTATATCTAGCCTCATATTGCTAAACTTTGAAAACGTCTGTGCACATTTTTATACTGGAACAACTGTAGTGCAGTCCTATCTTACAGCATTTATTAGAGCGAGAGTGCTCACCCTAATAATAAAGGCTTTGCATTAATGAACCATAAATACAAGCTTGAACATCATTAACACATGGGCACACATATTACCTTCATTGCAGACATTGCCCTTCCCTGATCTATGATGTAGTACTGTAAAACCTCAGCCAAAGGGTTTGTGCTGTATGGGGTTGAGCCTACTTGTCCCAAGGACAAAACATACATGAAAACTTGTTGCCCTTGACCCCAAACAATATGTCGAGGTATAGGAATTCCACATCCCTGGTGCTAATTACTTGAAGTAGGTACCTTAACCCCCTCAACTAATTACTCAATTTCTTTCAGTCCACTAAAGCCGTCCGCTTCTCCTTTTCCTGGGACAGCTGTGTGTGTAGTATTGTTCTCTCTGCCCTCCCCGCCGCAATCCCCTCAAGTGTGTTTAGTTGGTGTTCTTTTTTCAGAATGTCCATGTGTACTTGGATCCACACCCCTACCCTTCTGGGTTTGCAGTGTCCTCTCATCACTAGCATAATGGCTTCCTGTTACACCATGATAGAGTATGTTAGGGCCGGCGTCCCCCTCAAAGTACTTAATCTCCTTTCCCAGGGAGGCTATAAAATCAGTGTCTTGTAGCAAGTCTGTGTTGACCTTCCATATTGGAATTGTCGTCGTGAGCTCTGTCGCAAGCAGGGTCTGTGGTCGGACTAAATCTTAGCCAAGTACTCTGTGCGTTTGACCTTTATGTGCATTTGTGGACAACAAAGAAGTTTGTCCAGTCCTGACATGCACATTGTGCAGGCTTGAAAAGAAAGGATGCTTATCCCCAGGGTTATGCATTCTTCAGCTATCTTACAGGGGGAGGGTGTGATCGATCCTTTGTCCCATCATCCACTCAATTAAAGTCTCTCCTCCTCCAGCAATCTGGAGGGGGGGTGGCGGTTATTCAGGGTGGTTGACAAGAGGGGTGGTAAGTCTTTCAAAAATAGCATTTGGTGTGTTCGGTGCATGAATATTTAGTTGAGCAATATATGTCCCTGCCAGTTTACCTGCACTACCACATATCTTCTCAACGAATCCATAATCTTGGACAAAAGCTGGAAGGATATCTGCTGTGTAACCCAAATTAGGGTTCCCCAAGCAAATGCGGAGTACTTTGTACAACGCGTCCTGTCCAAATCTACTGGTAACTTTATCATTTTCCGCACCTTCAAGGTAGCCCGGTCAAGCCTCACTAGTGAGTGCTTTAAGGTGAAGGAAATAGAAGGAAAGATAGCTGGAAGAAAAAATATACAAAACTGCTGAGGGCAGTAGGTTCCGAGAACCCAGTATTTACACTACAAATCACATCAACTGATATTGGCCAATTCTATCCCCACTGTCAAACTTGGATCCAAGAGTCTTGGTGGTGCGCACATGGGGCAATCTTATGTAAGTTTGTCTGCTGTGTCCTGCTGAGATCAGAATCTCCAGAACTCTGTTCTAGCTTCTACCCACATACTGCCCTTCCACCAATGATTCCTGCAAGCCGCACATTGTCGCTGCCCTTCTTGTTCTAATCCACCTTTGCATGTCGTGGGGTCTGTTCCCTTTTGTCGTACAGAAAGTTGTCCTCTGTGAATGCATGACTTACCGGAGGACTCTGAAGGCCTGTTCGTTCCGCAGGTACCATAGTTATCAATCGAAACCAGAGGAGCTAGACCTCTGGCCTCCTGGTCAGGGACCCGCTCTCTCTCCCCCCTGCAGCTCCACTGGTAAGTTCCGCTGCCCTTGCTGTACTCTGTACAGGTAGTGGTTCAAGGCCATCTTCCATGCTCAGGCTTCTCCCTGCGCCTCAACCCTAGTGGTCCAGTGGGAGAGCCTTGCTTTTCTGCTGGTTCCACTGCTGTCTGTGTTGTATTGTGTTGGACTGTGCCTGTGTTTTTTTTCTATCGTTTTATGTCTGTCTTTGTTTTCTGAATTGTAACTGTGCCTGTTTCTGTATTTTTTGGTCCTTGCCCCTGTATTTTTGTTATTGGTTATCTGTTTTTTCCTGTTATTCTCTGCCTGTTTCCCTTCCCGCTGCTGCTGCCCCCGTGGCCCCTCCCCCCCCCCCCCCCCCCCCCTTTCCCTATGTAATGGCGGCCGCACGCAACGGGCAAGCCAGTCTGCGCCCAGGACCCTGCATCTCCGACCTTCCACCGCTACAGTCCAGCTTCCCTCCTCACACTCCACCCCGTAAGGAACAACAACTGCCAGCTGTTGACGCCGAACACCAACCACGGCCAGTTCTCCTGCCGACATTCCTTCATCATCCACAGCACCCCCACGACCTCCGCAACTACACTGGATGCCCGCACCAAAGCAGCCCTGAAATGAAATGAAAAACATTTGTATAGCGCATGGCTACCCGGGAGCATCCCAGCGCTAGGCCTAACAACGAGAGGGGAGGTGGATCTTGAGAGAACAAGTGTTTTTAGTTGTGTTCGAAAGACAAGGTGACTGGGTTCCCTGCGAAGATACAGCGGCAGGGAGTTCCAGAGTTTGGCAGTAATAAAAAAAAATGAGCCATCCACCGCTTCTAGCCTTCTTAATCCTGGGGACTTCAGCCAAATACAGCTCGTCCGAGCGAAGTTTCCTATTGGCCTTATAAGGACGGATCATGGCTGAATTTATAGGCGGCCCGTTCCCTTGCATGGATTTATGGGCGCCGAGTGACGATTGGAAACTCCCATCAAAGTCTGGCAGCACGGTTTTGTACGGTCTGGAGTTTCGTAACTACTGCACTTGGGGTGCCCAAATACAAGACGTTACCGTAGTCTATTCTGGAAAGTATGAGTGATTGGACTAATTTTTAGGTCTCGCCTAGGCAGCGCGCATGCGCTGCTCTAGGAGGGCCTTTAGCCATCGGTCTGCTCATTTTTCTTTTTTTGAATTTTTTTTATTGAACATTTGGCACAGAGCCTACAGTAAACAATACAATAATGGATAAGCTTTGGTATATACCTGTGATAGTCCAGGAGAATACAACTATGCCATAGTATTCTGTATAAGAAACTCCACTACCTCAACCCCTCTGTCTCTTGGGTGTAGCAGAGTGTGGTTGATCTTATCTTAGTGTGGTATGCAAGTCAGTCACTATCATCAGATTCTTGCTCATGCGGGGGAGGTTCGCATATGTCACCTCGGTAGTGATTCCACTTGCCCCAGATTCGCGTCCATTTCTTTGGGCAGCCTCTGTGTATGTAGACCGATTTCTCCGTTACCATTGTGTGGTCCATGTCTCGACACCACTGCTGCGGCGTCTGGGACTGATCCGAACACCATTGCTGCACTATGTTTCGTTTGGCTAGTGTTATCCCCAGTGTTACTCAGGCTTGGCCTGCGCAATTTAAATCCGTGGGTTCCCAGATGTTGAGTAGGCAGCATTTCGGCTCAGGTGGAATAACCACGCCATAGACCCGGGACATGGTGCGTAAAACTGAAGTCCAAAAGGAAGCAATCCTCGGACATTCCCAGAGTGTGTGCTAAAAAGTCCCCTCGGTCCCACAATTACGTAAACAGTAGGGAGTGTCAGCCTTACCTATTCTGTATAGCAATGGTCGTGTGTAATACATTCGGTGTAGGATTTTTAGATGGAGTAACCTGAGGGTAGAGGGTATTGCGACATCCCATAGGGACATCAGGGCCATCTGCCAGTCTTCCTCATCTAAGTCTCCCAACTCTGCTTCCCATCGTTGCTTTAGGACTGGTAGATTATTCGTTATTTTCCGGTAAGTCAATAAAATGGCTTTTTTTTAAAGATGGTCCGTTAGTAATCTGTCCTCTAACGGCGAGGACTCTGGCAATTGTGTATTTATTGGGATTGCCGCTTGTAGGGCGTGGCGGATTTGGGCATACCTGTACATTTTAGTATGTGCCAGTCCGTAAGTATCTTTCAACTGAGCAAAGGGCACCACTCCCCCTCTCCCCCCTCTGCCACAAATCTCCCACCCTGGAGATCCCTATGAGATCACACTCTCGGAATCCCTTGGTGTTTTTGAGTCGTCCGGGTGTCCCAGAGCGGCGTTGCCTGCGTAAGCGTCCACCTCCAGTATTGTAGAGAGCGCAGAGTATCCCTTCAGCCTCAATGAGATGGCGATCCATGCGGAATGCGTGGTCATCGCGTGAAGCCATTGGTTTATAGCAGTGAGCTGCGATGCCCAGTAATAGGTCCGGATGTGTGGAAGAGCGATTTCCCCCATCCTACCATCCCTTAACAAGCTTCTTTGTGGCTATACAGACTGTCCCACCATCCCAAAGGAGTTTGGTCACTTAGGCATTTAAAAGGGTAAAGAAGTAGGGCGGGGGGAGACGTAGAATGGGGCGTTCTGTAAGGCATACAAAAATCTGGGCAGTCCTATCATTTTGAAGAACGCCGCCCTTCTCAGCATCGTGAGAGGGAGACCGCGCCAGTGCAGTACGTCTCTGCGGAAGTGGGCCAGCGGTTTCATAAGGTTTTCAGCAAGGAAGCGTTCGACCAGTGGGGTGATATAAATACAGAGTTATACAAAACCGTGCTGCGCCCGCTGGATATCGCAGTTCCGCGGCAACCTGGGGGGGGCCGTGGAGAACGTAGAGCAACGACTTCGCCCAGTTTATAGTATAGCCGGATGCTCTGCCATATGCCGCGCAGATGTCAAGGAGGCAATTTAGTGATCGGGAGGGAGACGCCATATAAAGTAGGATATCGTCTGCATATAGCGAAATGCGGTCCTCCCATCCCGTCGCCCATCCCGTCTCCCATCTGAGCCCTCTTATGACCGGGTCCTGGCGGATCCACGCTGCCAGAGGCTCCAGCACTATTGCGAACAGCAGCGGGGAGAGCGGACATCCCTGTCTCGTACCCTTGCCTAGAGGGAAGTCACTGGAAGTACGACCATTCGCCACAACATGCGCCATGGGTTTATTGTAGAGAAGGCGCACCCAGGCACAATCTGGGGCCGAATCCCATGTGGCGGAGGACCGCGAAAAGAAAGGGCCACTCTACCATATCCAATGCCATGCGAGCATCTAAGGAGAGGATGGCCGCGTCCTCGGCAATGGTGGAACTGCGGGCTGTGACCCCATTAAGCCTGCGAAGATTTAGGGCCGTGTTGCGGTGAGGCATAAAGCCCGATTGATCGGAATGAATTAAAGTAGCGAGATGGGGCTGAAGGCGCAAGGCCAGTGCCTTGGCCAATATCTTTGCCTCCGCATTGATTAACGATATCCGCCTCATCTGATAAGGAGGGCATACAAATGTCCTTTAGGAAAGCCAGGTTGTCTTCTAGAGTGTTGTTGGCTATTGATTCGTAGATCCCCTGATAATGGGCGGCGAGAGAGTCCACGATTTGCTGTGGATCGCCGGTAATTTCGCCCTTTGCCATGCGGAGTTGGGCTATCCACCTGCTGGCCCGGTCCTTTTTGGCGAGCCAGGCCAGAAGTCTGCCTGCTTTATCACCTGCTTCATAGATGGTGTGTTTCAAGGCCTGGAGCTGCGCCCTCGCCCCCTCCCACGCAAACGCCCTATATGCCTGCTGTGCCAGAGTGCGTGGAGTCATCTGTTGATGCCAGGGCATGGTCCGTCTCGGCGACTGCCACCCTCTGTTCTAAATCCTCCTTCTGTTTCTGCATTTTCTTGTGCCCGGCAATCGGGGAGATCGCCTAACCACGGAGTAACGTTTTGTAGACCTCCCAGAGCGTTACCGGGGAGGTAACGGATTGGTCGTTTTCAGAGAAATATTATTTTGTGGCAGTGCGGAGACCCTTTCTTATTGTGGAGTGTTGTAGGTATCCGGGGTGTATGGGGAAAAACCCTCCTTCGTATCTGCGTGAGATGAGAGCATCAAGTATAGGGGCGAATTATCTGATATTCCACGGGGCAGGTGTTGAATCTCCGTTAGGCGATTTAGTCCTGTTGCTAACATGAACATGTAGTCCATTCTAGAGAGGCTATTGTGTACTCCCGAGTGCTGTGTATTGCCAGTCGTGTGGGAGGGTGGCCCGCCAAACCTCTATTCAGCCTATGGCGTTGGTGAAATCCAATAATTTGACCTGGGCACTACGTGGTTCCCTGGGAGGATGCTCATCCAGGGTAACGTCTAGCACGGCGTTAAAATCTCCGCCCTCTATAGTGTCACCTGCGGGCAACGATAACAAAAATGTACTAAGGGCTGGAAGCGCCGTTTGATTTAGTGCCGGAGGGATGTATACTGAGACCACATTATAGGACCGTCCCTCCCAGCAGAGTGGGAAGCGTTTATTGAGGAGAATCCCCACCCCCCGGGAGCCTGAGATGAACTCAGAGTGTACCGCCATTTTGTATCCCCATCTGTCCAGAGCCCTAGTGGCTGAGCCCACAAGGTTCATCTCTTGTATGAGGACTATCGCCAGAACTTTACGTCTAACATATTGAAGGACTAGTCCCTGTTTAATCTTGTCCCCTAGTCCCTTCGCTTTCCAGGATAGGACCGTAAGGGGGGGGGGGGTGGGACCTACAGGCGCTCAAAAAGGGCTGTCCGGGGTTTCTGTCATCGTAGCAGTGTGTGCCATCTACTGAAATATAGGGGTTGGGATCCAAACTCTCGTGTAGTGCCTGCCGAGGTATGCTGATGTAAGTGCCATTGCAAAACAAAAAAAAATAAAATGAGCAACCTGAAAAGGAAGAACAATCCCTCTACCCGCCTCCCTATCCGGCAGACCCCAAACTGCCTGCCACACCAACTGAGCAGAGTGCTTAAGTCCCATTGCTAATACTTGCGTGGGGGGGTAAAAGTCTGTCCGAGAGTATCTGAAGCCCCCGTGTGTGTCGATGAGGCAGCGGCATGGTCTTTTTCTTGAGGTACAATTCTTGGCCAACAGTTTGTGGTCGTCCCTCAAAACATGCCTCCGGAGTATACCGCATTCAGACTAAATGAAAAGTTCGTCCGAGGCGGTCAGACAGTTCTTGATTGATGTTCAAAGTCTCTCATTCTTCCTTGTCCTCAATCTGCTGATTCCGATCTCTGCGACTCCGGGCATCGGTGCTGCTGCTGGGACCTAAGTTTTGCGGGTTTCTTCGCACGCCGCCATCTGTCTAGCCAGTCTCGGGCTTCCTCTGGTGTCAGAAAGAACCACGCTCTACCCTCGGCTTCCACCCTCCGCTTCGCCGGGAAGAGCATGGAATATTTTATGTCCCTGGCCCTTACATCTAGGAAGCCTCATCGCTGTTTCGTCACCCCAGCTGTATAGTCCGGGTACATCGTGATCACCTGGTTGTCCAGACGAATTGGCGGCCTGCAGGATAGCGTCTCGATCGCAGAAATTAAAAATACATGCCAGGATCGGTCTCGGAGGAGCCCCCGGCTAAGGCCTCCCGCCGGGCACCCGAGGGGCTCACTCCACTGAGGAAAAAAAACTCGATAGACCACCTGGTTGTAACGGAGTCTTCACGAGGTCCTCTACGAAAAGATCAAGGGCTGGCCCACCTGCATTTTCCGTCACGCCAACAATGCGTATGTGGCCTTCCTGGTCGTCCAGCCTGGCTAGGATTTGCTTATTGTCCAGTTCTAATTGGCGCACCTGGCAGCGTGGTTGTGTCCGTCACCAGCACCTTCGTCGTGGATTCAACTTCTGTCAGTCTCCCAGAGAGTTACGAAAAGTCTGCGCGGATTAGTGAAATGTCTGTGGAGATCGTTCCTATCGATGATTGGACTTGTTGCAAAGTGGCCATGATGTCTGTGAGCGGCACGACGTCTGGGCCTTGTTGTATGGGACTCGCTGTGTGGGCTGGCGGCGGCTGCTGCTTGTCACCCTGATCCGTGGCATAGGCAAATGTCTCGAGTTTTCCAGCCGGTCCCCCGCGGGGGCCCTGTCCTGCCATTGTGGCACACCGTCCGGCCAGGTATCGAGTCGGAGAGGAGAGAGGATGGTGGGGCGGTAGTCACCGCTGCCTGCCGCTTTGTCTCACCCCCCTGCAGCTCCAGATCGTGTGAAAGAGCTATACGCGGCTTGTGCCGTGGGGCTGGATGTCGTTGGGCCCCCAGTCAGCCCGTTAGATTTGTGGGTCCACTAGATGAGGCCGGTGGTGCGAAATGGAGGGCAATATTGGCCGTGGACAGAGGATACTCAGTGGTGTGGAGAGTGGCCATGTTGCTTCCACCGTGGCCTGGGATGTCAATAGGGCTGTATCCTCATCCGGGGTCTGGAAATTGGGCCCCAGGCCCCTGTCGCTAGGGCCGGCACCATCGTTCGGCAAACTCACTTTTCGGCTCCACCAGGAGTCACTCCGGTGGAGCCCGGATCACTCCGGTTGGCTTCTAGGGCTGTCTGTGTCGCCGCTATACTGTCCCAGTGGGACCAGCGAACTGCCCCCGGTGGTTCCCAGCGCTGATGCGTCACACACCGGAGTTCCTTCGGAGCGTCACCGTTTCATACGACGCTCCCTCCTGTGTCCACAGCAAGGTCTTGGCAGTGCTCAGGGGGACCGGGCCATGCAGGTGTCAGGACTGGTCAGACAGGTGCTAAGATACAATCTCCTGCCCCCACCTTCAAGATTAAGGGAGGCTACACCATTCTACATTCCCCCATGGGTTGGTCTCAAAGGGTGGCCAAGTATTTACATTGCCATTTCATTGCAAAAGATTTCCATCGGGAAGAACGCACCAATTTGAGTTAGCGTTCTAGTCTTTTTGCCTCTCCAGACCGTTCCGCTATTTTGTGTGCGAGCGATTAGAATGCTGCGCACTTCAACCGTCGTGTTTACGAAATCAGCAGCGTTTCCAGTTAGCTCCTCAGAGACTCTCAAAATACCTCGCCGCTCGCTCGCATTCTGGGTCTAGTTTTTGCGAGGTAGAACTCCGTTTGGCCTGTTGGGTCAGGTACTGTTTTTTCTTAGCATTCCTACCTGCATCCCTCTCGTATTCCTTGGCAATCAGGTACTCCGGCTCTGGGTAAGCTCAATTTCTTTTTTCCTCATTTTTTCCTGGGCTTGCCGTGTATGTGGAGTTTGTTGAACTTCCCCTTGAGATAAATAACCAGCCGGTTGTATCAGTAGTGGACAAAACCTTTTGGGCTCTGTCAAGTGGAGCCTTCACATTTCAGAGGCAAGTCAAGCCCATATCAGGCAGTGTGTCAGAAGTTTTTTCCCTATTGTATTTTTTTCTGCCTTTTCGAAGACTACAGTTCACCTCAGACTATGAAACTTAGCTTGTTCTGTAATCTCATCTTTCGACGCAGCACCTAGTTGGATTACCATCTCATCGGCACAGTTTTGGCAAGATAAAACTATAAGAGACTTCCTGTTTCCATGTAGATATAAATTTGTACTTACCATCTACAGAGGCGGCCACTCTCCAGACCACGAGTGGAACTTCAACAGAAGAGAGTAAAGAATACATTGGACAATTTAAGATTACTAGTTTCCCTCCTAAGTTCTTACACATAGGAGTAGCTAGTCGACACACAGTGCCATTTAAGAGAGGCTAAATCCCGCACACCTTCAGGTAACACATAGTCAGGAATGGGAGGCGGGGGGAGCCTTTATAAATCAGGGAAGGTAGAAAGGAACTAATCTCTGCTCTTTGTTACAGGTGATTCCCACTCATCCCAGACGAATAGATGTAAGGACACCAGTGTGGCAGTCTCTCTTGTTTGTTATCCCAATTCCCCTTTCCCCCTCATCTGAGTCCAGCTTAGACTTGGGTTAGAGGTATAGGGGAGCTGGGAAATTATCTTCGAGATCCCACCTCAGCTGTACGGCTCCTACGGAACCAGGAATTCCAGGTACTGCTTCATGACAGCAGGTTCCTCCGGACGCTCCCACTGCCTCCGGCGACGCAGCTTTACTCCGTCGGCCATCCCACACACACTTCCGCCCGGGAAGCCAGCCAACTTCATGCCCGTCACCGCTGTGTGCTGTAGGCAGTCAAGCCCCCGCAGCAGTTTTTTAGCTCCATACCTCACCGGTCGCCGCGGGACCCCTCAACCGGCAGCGCCAGACTTCCGCTTCACTGCCTCTGTCGATTTGCCGTCTGCTGTCAGGATAAGCTGCATGATTAATAACGGAGGCTTTTATCACTCACGGAGCTCCGTTAGGCTGCGGCCATCTTGCTTGGCTGCTAGCCACGCCCCCTCGATCTGCTCATTTTCAAGAACACACACGTGCTTGTGGCGGCATCCACCTTGCAGGAGCGAGCAGCGGCGCGCCACAAGCATGAGTGCTGTGCTTAAAAATGAGCAGACTGCTCTCCTAAGCGCGCGCGCACCACTCGCGGGCTTACCTCCTGCTCCCCCCATTTCTCTCTCTCACGCGCGCACCACTCCCAGGCTGTGTATTTTCAGCAAGCGCTTCCCAGGACAGTATTTGTGAAACCAGCAAAAGAAAAAAAAACAACGGCACACAGAATGAAGGTTTTTTTTATGATGGACATTAGTTTGTAAAGGGTCAGCCAACCTTGCGGGCTGTAAATACCCAACTGCAGTGATGTTTGTACAGTGTTTCCTTGAAATGGCACTTTTTATTTTTATTCCATAGCTGTGTTTTCATAGTTAACAGAATGATTGACATGTCTCCGTGGTACCCTGCAGTCGCTTCCATCTTTAGAAACCAGACCTTCGCCCGGTATGCCAGCATGGCTAGCAAATTAGGAACTTTTCCCACCCTCTCAAATCGAATAAAATGAGGAGGCGAAAGTGGCTGTGTTTTGCGAGAGTTGGAACTGCCTATCAACTCGCTTTACATTTTATGTGCGGCGCTGGACTTATCGAGCACTACTTTTTATGCCTTTCTCACATTTTTCTGTAGATTGCCAACCTCTCCAGAGCTTAGCATTTCATTTGACAGATCCCTATAAACTGCAACACTTTTTTTTTCGTTTTTCTAATCCCCTTTCCTCACTTTTTTCCTACTGAAGGTGATGGTTGGATGGACCCTCCGTAGGCATACAATTGTTCCTTTCTTTCATACCTTTTTAAGTGATTTCCTGTTCACCTCCTTCAATATGTTTTTCACATTTCTAAATCTTGTTTTCACTACGTTATGGATAGGTCAAATTTTTTGTTTGTGAACTGTCCCATTCTCAGGCATGAAATTCAAAGTGACAGTTCTGTCGTTTTGAGATTCTACCTAAACAAATAAATGCTTATTTCCTTTAAGACCATAGTGTATCTTTGGAGTTCCCCCGTATTTGAAATCTCCCTCCATTCCTGTTTTCATATCCTCTCCTGTTCTTTCAGCTGCCCCACTTTTGCCTGCCTCCTTAGATTCAGCTTTTAGTCTCCAGATCCATATTCTACAGATGAATCACAGGGAGTTCTCTGGATTTCAGTTCCACCAAGCTCTTCTTGCTAACTACGCACTTTGTGCTGAGCTGGTAATTGGATTATCCACGATTCAAGGGAGATGTGTCCCAAGAAAAATTGAGTTTTTCAGATTGTGAAACATATGCTGGTTTTCACTCTATTTTAGAAGGTAAAAATGGGGAATAAATTCCATACAGTACAGTAAATTAGCCTAAAATGACTTGTTTGTAGAATGACCATTTTTATACGTGGTAGTGTCTCACTTGTGGTAGTAGCTGCAGGTGTCCCTCAAAGGCAGCAGGATCTGGAGGTTCTATAAATAAGGTTTTCTTTCTGTACACGCTTGCATTGCTAGTAATCGAGCAAAGGTTTAATAAGCCACTCAAACATGCCTTCTCTGGCCACTCCTCAGCCTTGTCTACACTGTATGTGCCCCCTGTGACATATGTCCTTCATTTTGCAATAGGCCTGGGTCTGCTAGGATTGACCACTTATTTCTGTACTATGCTGACACTTGTTTTCTTGTGCTAGAGAAAATATTGGTTACAAGACCTCATCCTTCAGATGCTTTATGCACACCTAATGTATACAAAACTTCACCAATAATGCTCAAATCAAGAGTTTGCCAAAATAAGGTAGAGGAGAATGTTGAAGGCATTCTGTGCCAAAGGCTGATGAAGTCATCACCAAGCGCCTAAGTACAACATTTCATGTATACGTGTATCCAAATACCATGACAGCTGGACGTAGCTGCAAGAAGCCAAGGAGATTCGTAAGCTGGTTAGCTCATAACACAATACAGAATTAAGTCACACATCTGTTCATGCCATGCCTCACACAGATTTTACTTATCGGGGTTGATTTGTAATGGTTACAGTACAAAAAGAGGATGCCTAAATTGGACAAACCCTAATTTTACCAGCATCTCTAAAGAGTATGCATTTGCCAGCCACTCCATCTATCCTGGTATTACTTCTACCATCTCTTTCTCTCCGTTTTACCCCCCTTTGTCTTTGTTGCTGTCTCAGTCTTTGCTCCACTGCCCTCCTCTGCTCCACTGTCTTTCACAATCTCTTGGTTCCCACTCGGTTCAGTAGACTTCAGGTCAGTTCAGTTCTCTGCAAAATGGGTGCTTCATTGCCATTAGCTCTCAGCCTGCTGTGTTGAAGTTAATACAATGCTGCAGAATATACCCTTCACATATTTCCACGCGTCTTATGTCACCTCTCTTCCTCGGTTTCTTTATCCTCCTCTCCTGATTCAAGGCTTTACTCCTCGTTTCTGGGTTCCAGCTGTGTTTGCTTATTGCCAGATTGAGTTGTTTTAACATTGTTGCTTGGAAAATAAGCATACATTATATGGATGTGCCATGCATATCCGAATGCATCCCTAATGTTCTGGGAAGTGTGGGAGATGCCCTTAACAGACTCCAGAATCGAGATTCATTGGGCCTATAGTGGAGTTCAGATATGCTTTTTCCCGCAGTCTTGGTTACCGTGAGACTTCTTCATCAGTTTTTCTGAGCAGTAATATGCAGGAAAGGCCCGTCTTGGCTTATATGCAGCTTGTCTGTGATGTTACAGAAGAGCACAACTTTATAAAAAGTCATTCATCCTTGTGCAAAAGGATCCTTCTGTCCCGAACCACTAGTCCTTGCCCCCTCTCCACGAGACTATTGAGCCCTGAAACACGTGTGTTTACTAAAGGCACCAGAAAAAGAGCATTGCCATGCTTGAGGTTCAGTTCATGTTTTAAAGTGTATGCACGGTTTCAAATAGATCCTATCAATTGACTTCAGTGCATCGCCATTTGGGACATCTTGCGCTTTAAGTCGCTGCATCAACACCATATTGAAACGAGCATTGGCATAGCCAATAGGTCTCGCCTTTGGGACCTTATAAGTGTTTAGCCATGCAACATTTGATGTTGTTGCACCAAGGATATTGTGCTGCATAACTAAATACTTATAAGGCCCCAAAGGTGAGACCTACTGGCTATGCCAATGCTTGTTTTGGCTTGGAAGGGGAGGAGAGGGAGCACTTTATGGGCCATTCTGAGCAGTCCATAGCAGATAGCTGCCGTCTTCCTGGCCTGCACCCTTAAGGTCTGGTCCTGATCTAGCCAAATGCCTAAGCTCTTGATCTCGGTCTTAGGGACCGGTATGGGACCTATACTGGCTGGCCACATAGTGCTGTATTTAAAGCTCGGGGGATTGCCTAATATCATGAGCTCCGTCGTTCCCCCATTAAGCTTAAGATGAGATGTGTCCATCCAGTTGGATATTTCCTCGAGGCTAGAGTAGAGGCCCTTCACCCTCTGATCCGCTTGGTTAAGCGCTACCACCAATTGAGTATCATTGGCGTAGGTCACCATGCAGATACCGCAGGGGGCTACGACAGCCGCCAACGGGGCCATATACACATTAAAAAGAGTTGGGTTAAGCGACGAGTCCTGAGGGACTCCACACCGTAATGAGAAGGGTTTTGAGGCATAGTCATCCTCAAATACCTGAAAAAATCATCCTTCCAAGAAGGAACTCAGCCATTGCAGCCCATTCCCGTTACTCCTAGTCTCCTGAGACGGTGAACCAGGATGCCATGGTTCACTGTGTCAAACGCTGCACTCAGGTCGAGGAGTGTGATGGCTGAGGACCCTCCTGAATCCAGGATCTTTCTGCTTTCTTCCTGCACAGCTAACAGAGCAGAGGAAATGCATCCTCCTCAACGTGTGCTCTCTGCAGAGACACGCCGTAGAGATTTGGGACCTCCTCGACACCCTCTCACCAGACGTCTCCTTCCTCACGGAAACCTGGACAAACGCGGCCTCTGCCCCGACATTGCCACCACCATTCCCGATGGCTACAAGATCCAGAGGAAGGACCGCCAGCACCGCCCAGGAAGACTTCATCGCGCACACGAGCTTCCTCCGACTCCACCTCGAGCACTAACGATTCCCTCTGCAACACTGAACACCTCCACTTCCACATCTAGACCAGCCCCAGAACCACGCTGCTCGGCGCCCTTGCCTACAGACCCCCTGGGCCTCGCGCTCCTTTCACCACTGCCATTGACGACCTCATCACACCCCATGCCATTGCCTCCGTGGGCTACATACTCATCAAAGACCTGAATTTCCACCTCGACAACCGCAGCGACCCCCGACCACCGCTCTCCTGGACAACCTCGCCAATCTCTGACTGAAGCAGCGTGTACCCACCCCCACCCACAAGGCCGGACACATCCTCTATCCCATTTTTCTAGACAAACATCCACTTCAGCCACACCTCTCAGCCTCTCTGGACAGACTACCACTTCGTACACTTCTCTTTCAGCACCACCACCGCACACAATCCCACCCCGTGCCCGCCACGAAGGAATTGGAGCAAGGTCACGGAGGAGCTCTCAACTCTACCCTCATCCACGCCCCCCCCCCCCCCCCCCCCCAACGATCGACGCCCCGCCTCGATCGACGCCAGCTCTGTAGCCACTGAACTACACTGCTGGATCACAAGCTGTGCATACAAGCTCGCTCTCCTCCGCTGCCCCGACAAACAACGTCCCCTGAAGGCTGCCTGGTTCACCACCGACCTCCAAGAATCGTGACAAGCCTGCAGATGTCTAGAGAAACAATGGAGAAACAGCAAAACCACAGAAGACCAGACCACCTACAAGCATGCTATGACAGAATACCACCAACTCGTAAGCGGCACCAAGAGAACCTTCATCCAGAACGAAATCCTCGCCAACGCCAGCAACTCAAAGGAACTCTGTGACATCATCCAGCAGTTCACCAAACCCCCCAGCGAAGCCATGGACATCACACTGTCCCAGGATCTTTGCAACGAGTTCTGGACCTGTGCCCGCCTCGCATCTTCCACGGAGCCGCCGCCATTGCGCTCGAACTATGCCGCACCATCAACGCCCCCTTCCCCAACGACGAAGTGGGCTGAGGTCAAGCCCCTCCTCAAAAAACCCTCTGCTGACCCGAAAAACTACCGGCACATATCTCTCCTTCCCTTTGCAGCCAAAGTCACTGAAAAATTTGTCAACGTCCAGCTAACCACCTTCATCGAAAAGAATGCCATCCTTGACTCCTCCCAGTCCGTATTCCGCAGCAACCACAGCACCAAGACCACCCTCCTCGCCGCCCCCAGCGACATCCGCGTGCTACTCGACCAGGGCCACACCGTGGCCCTCATCCTGCTAGACCTCTCCACAGCCTTCGACACTGTCTCCCACTGCACTCTTGCAGCCAGACTCCACAACGCTGGCATACGGGAAACTGCCATCGAATGGATCTGCTCCTTCCTCGCTGGCAGAACCCAAAGGATCAGACTCCCACCCTTCTTCTCCGAACCCACAGAGATCAACTGCAGACAACTGCGAAGTACCCCAAGCATCATTGCTCAGTCCCACACTTTTCAAAATCTAAATCACCGCCATCATCAGACAGCATGGGCTCAGCATAGTATCCTACGCCGACGTCCAGCTGCCTAAGCTCAACTTGGAGAAGACAGAGGTCCTTATCCTTGGACCCTCCTCCACCGCTTGGGACAATGCCTGGTGGCCCTCTGCCCTTGGAAACCCACCCTAACTGACGGACCTCAGCCAGAACCTCGGCATCATTCTAGACTCCTCCTTCACCACGACGTGCCAGATCAACGCCGTTGCCTTCACCTGTTTCAACTCTCTCTGCAAGACCTTCAAGTGGATCTCTCCCACCCCCCAAGCCCCAGAAAGACAGTCACCCCCGCACTCATAACTAGCAGACTGGACTACGTCCTTCTACGCCGGAATCAACAAATCCCTGCTACACAAACTCCAGACTATTCAGAACACCGCAGCCAGACTAGTCATTGGCACCCCACGACATGAGCACATAACCCAATACCTGCGAGACCTCCACTGGCTCCCTGTTAAGAAGATAGTAACTTTCAAGCTACTCACCACGCCTACAAATCCCTCCACAATATCGGACCCAAATACCTCAATGAAAGAATCTTTCCACGCACCCAAAAGAAACCTCCGCTCTGCTGACTCCGCCCTAGCAGTGACCCTGCTTATCCGCAGAGCCAGAACAGGAGGGAGAGCCTTCTCCTAAGTCGCGGCCAAAGCCTGGAACAAGCTCCCAGTCAACATCAGATGCTCCCCTACCCTGCACACCTTCAGGAAGAGCCTCAAAACCTGGCTTTTTGGCTGACCCGGAGCTGCGACACCCCCGCGCCTTGAGACCCTCACGGGTGAGTAGCACGCTTTAAAAGCCCCTGATTCATTGATTGTTTCGAATGGGTCAATCAATAAATACCTACCTTTCCCTCCATCCAGATCTACCGCTTGTATATTAGCCCAAGTTTGCGGAGACTCCTCTTCAGAGAGACCTGATGTTTGCTGGGACTGAACCATGAGCCTGAAATTTGGATAGAAGACAACTTTGTGTTTTGCACTGCATGGGGCCATCAGATCGAGCCTGTTTCAGGATATAGTCTGTCTCTGAAGTGCAGCAGTTTGACCACCATGCATCATCCGGGTCTAGGGGGCCAAGCCTTCTCTTCATTGTGAAGTACTTGGAAAGACCCTTGGGGGCAACCACCTCCTGTATCCAGTCTTCCAAGAAAGCCCCCATTGAGTCCCTTTCTATTTTATTTCGGGGTCCCGACTCCTCTTATGATGTTGCATGCACAGCCCTCCTTTTCATCTATCCTACTTTCCAGCGCCTGCGTCTTCTCCTTCATGTCTTCCAATTGCTGTTTGAGATTCTCAATTGTAGTGGTAAGCTTCAGCACAGTCATCTTTACCTTAGTGACCCGCTTTGCCATATTCCTGTTATTGTCAGCAGTCCTCTCTCTAGTACTGCAGAGTCTATTTTATTTTTTAACTGATCTCTGGTGAAGCCCATTGCCCCAAGGATTGTCATGTTGTCCACTGCCGTCTGTCCATCAGTACCCCTTGCACAGTCGGCACAGTCTTATTTCTTTCCTCAGAGCTTGTGCCAGCGCCATCCTCTTTGGTCTTCTGAGTTCTTCCCATCGTTGCAGTATTCCAAGCCAGCGCAATCTTTACCATGTGCAGCTGGCCCACCAGATACAACTATGTTGATTTATTAGGCTGGCACCCGACAGCGTAGTTCAGGTGGGAGGATTTAGCGTTTTTGCTGTGATGGTGGGTCGGTGCCTGTGATGCAGTCACTCGTCAGATCAATTAGTCGTCTGTTTGCAGGGCTAAATTCCCAGCACCTCAGTCCCTGTGCAATTTCCCTTCAGAGTGGCTACAGAATACCACCAACGATGCACCCACTACACCGGTGAGGGAAGCCTTTGGTTGCATGTTGTAGATTGCAAGCACCCATCCCAAAGTCAAATCTTATTTTGAGGCCAAAGGTTCATCTAATATTTTTTTATTTTTTTTATTTTTTTATTAGCATTTCAAGTTAATACAACCAAATACAAACATAACATACAGGTCACAGTACAACAGCATCCATCGTCCAAGTTTAGTATCCCAGTATGAATCGGAGGGTTCCCTCACGCACCCCGCCATGTGTCACAGGCGACATCAGTACTCCACTCGTTTACTGCGATTGCAAGTATTGTGTCAGGTACGCCCAGTAGTCTTTTGGCTTTGACCTGGCAGGAAGCTCTTCTTCGTATATTTTCAGTGTGTCTCTGCAGTGCGTTAAGTCCACAAGCCAGTCTTTAAGCTTCGGGACCTTTCTGCCATTCCAGCAGAGTGAGACCCTCCTCTTGGCCATTAGCAGCGCTATAACACAGAATCTACGCTTTAAGGCTCTAAGGTCTGGAAGTAGACCCAACAAGCAGGTTTTTGCTTCATAACGCACCTCATCGCCCACCATAGTTCCCAGAAGTTTCGTCACTTGCATCCAGTATTCTCCTACCGCTCCGCATGCCCATGCCAGGTGAATGAAATCCGCTCCCTCCGCCCCACAGCGCCCGCATCTAGAATCTTCGCGCAGCCCGTATCTGTGTAGCCTGGCAGGCGTGTAGTACGTCTGGTGTAAGTATTTAAAGTGTAGGATGCGGAGATTGCCATTAGGCGTCAACACGCCAGTCAGTGCACAAGCAGTACCCCATTCCTCCTCCGTTAGCGGAGTGTCCAGGCAGCTATTCCATTGGTCCATGGATGCACTTGTGTCCGCTGCTATATCTGTTTGTATTTTCGTGTACAGTGTTGACACCAGATGTCTGGCTGTAGGTGTGGTGATCAACCACTGCAAGGCTGTCAGCTCCGGTGGCTCCACCGGGTATGTTGGGTACAGTTGTTTCACCGCTATTTGGAGCCGGTGATAGTTAAAGCGGAACAGCGCGGACATATTACTAATGAACGTCAGCTGATCTAGTGTTTTGAAAGTCCCTGCTTCGTACAGATCCCCCAGGGTGTCAATGCCCACTTGTCGCAGAAGCTCCAACCCCTTCTCCTCCTGTGTGACTGAGATGCCCGGGTGCCACTGAAGCCGGAGCGCCGGGGCATACAGCGGCAGTTTGTTAGCCTTCCGCCCCATAGTGTGCCATGCTTTATTTGTAGCGTCTATTGTATTAATGTCGTTCTTGTGTAGGGGAGGCCTACGGTGAGTTATAATTGCTTCCAGGGGGATCGGCGAAGCGTCCCCCTCTTCAATTGCCGTGTGGGTGAGGAATGGAATTTTGTGGTACCAGAAGTGCGCAAATTGCGCTTGTGCACAGAGGTAGTAAAGGGAAAAATCGGGTACTCCGAATCCCCCCCGGCTGTATGGCAACGTGAGCGTGCTCAGCTTGATCCGTGCTGCTTTCCCCGCCCAGATAAGCCGGAGGTCCAGCGATGTGATGCGTCTGAACACCTCTGCAGGAGGATGGATAGGGATGTTATTGAACAGGTATAGGAGTTTGGGCAGCACTACCATCTTAGTGATGGCGATGCGATCCGCCAGAGACAGCGGCAACTGGATCCACCTCCCCACCTTCTCCTCCAGTGCGTCAATGGTCCTCCCATAATTAGTTCGGATCACAATGTCTGGGTCCCTGTGATACCATACACCCAAGTATTTGATCGGGTCAGTTCTCCACTCCAACGGGTAGTCCATTGTGTGTGGCCTCGTACTGTCCGTCAGAGGAATAATCATGGACTTGGTCCAGTTTATACTGATACCAGAGTGGCGCGCGAATTTGATGTATTCCCGCAGCAGCGGGTTGAGGTTGTCCTCCGGATCCCTCACATATAGCAACATATCGTCGGCGTATAGTGATATATGCAGCGGCCTTTGTGGAAACTGCAGAGCCGAGTGATGGTGACCCTGTCGGATTTTGCACGCCAGGGGCTCTAGCGCCAGTGCGAATAGGAGGGGGGACAGAGGGCATCCCTGCCTTGTTCCCCTCTGAATAGCAATGAGGTCGGAGAGATATTTGTTTACCCGGACCCGCGCCACCGGAGCGTCGTACAGTAATTGTATCCACTGGAGGAACCTGAGCGGGAATCCCATCCTTCGCAGCACCGCATTCAGGTATGTCCATTCCAGTGAATCGAAGGCCTTGGCCGCGTCCAGGAATACCGCCGCCGCCTTCGTCTCGGGTGTTAGGTAGTGCGAGAGCGCGAACAAGGTTCGAGTGTTGTGCGTAGTGGAACGCGATGGTATGAACCCAGATTGGTCGGGTAGTACGAGCTTGGGCATCAAGGGGTTAAGCCTGGCAGCAAGTAGTTTGGCTAGGATCTTGTTATCCACATTTATTAGGGATAGTGGTCTGTATGAATCACAGAGCTCTGGATCCTTTTGTGGTTTAAGCAGCGCCAGTAGTATGGCTTCACGTAGAGTCGGCGGTAAGTGTTGTTGTTCGTGAGCGTTGCCGTACATCGCCACCAGGCGAGGGGCCAACTGGTCCACAAAGGCCTTGTAGAATTCACACGTGAACCCATCCGGGCCCGGGGCCTTACCATTCGGTAGTGAGCGAATCACCTCTGAGACCTCTTCCACCGTTATGGGCAGCGACAGGTATTCCCTGTGTGTGTCTGACAACCACGCTATCGCCACATCGTCCAGATATTCTACAATTTCGGCTGTGACGGCCGTCGGCCGTGAGGCGTACATTGCTCCATAGCTGTCTACAAATTCCCCCAGTATGTCTCGTTCCCCACATTTCCTCTGTCCCTGCTGATTTCGGATCATCTGTATGTTTTGCGGGGCGCGTGCCGCACAGATGTTAGCTGCCAGGTGCCTTCCCGGCCTGCCGCCCTCCCCGTACGCCCTCGCTACCTGTCTTTTCGCGGTATACTTTAGTTCATCGTCCGCCAGTCTCTGGAATTCAGAAAGTGTTTTTCTAATGTCCCCTAGGGTGTGAGCGTGCTGTGTGTCAATGTAATCCTGTTCCAGCTGCCGTAGCCGCTCCTCCTTTGCCTGTATTTGCTGCCGTATGTCCTTAAGGATCCCAGCATTCGTGCTTATGCAAACGCCGCGTATGGTGGCCTTAAAGGCCTCCCATAGTATGCCTGGGTCGTCAGTAGTAGGCTCATTGTCAGTGAAATACTCCTGTATCGCCTGCCCAATGGTATCAGCGTATATGGGATCCAGTAACGCCTTCGCGTTAAATCTCCAGCTAAAGGGAGGTGGTGTATAGTTCGGGAGTGCCAAGACAAGGAGCACTGGGCTGTGATCCGATAGCGTGCGGGGCAAATGTCGGACCTCACGCGTCCACAAGGCGATATCCACAGTCACCAGCCAGTAGTCTATGCAGGACCAGCTACCATGCGCCGCAGCTACGTGTGTGGCTTCGCGATCCTCTGGGTGTCTGCTTCTCCAAATGTCAGTAAGTCCCCTATCTACCATTGCGTCCCGCATGACGCGCAGCGCGCGTTTATGCGGTTCCGTTGTCGCTCCGGACCTATCCATGTCGTCACTGAGTGCTATGTTGTGGTCCCCTCCCCATATCACGTGGGGGATCTGGAGTTCACGCAGTTTACCCCATAGTGATTGATAGAATTGTGGGTCGTCCACATTAGGACCATATGTATTGACAATAGCCAGTCGTTGTCCTCGTAAGAGGCCTGTTAATATTACAAAGCGCCCCATGTCGTCAGCCTCAACCTTGTCTATCGCGTAATTCAGTCCCTTGCGAACCAGTACCAGTACCCCCCGCGCATATGAGGAGTATGAGGAGTGGTGTATCGATTCAGCCCACCTACGCCCCACAGTGATGGGGCGCGTCGGCGCGCAGTGTGTCTCCTGCAGGAGTGCAATATCTACGCGCAGCCTGTCTAGGTATGCCAGTGTTTGCCTAATTTTCTTGGGATTACCCAGCCCCCTCACATTCCATGTAAGCAGTCGGATACATTCAGCTACTAAGCGTTGCTCAGTCATGGGCCATGTGTGGTGGCAATGCATTCTGCAGCCCGCCGTTGGTGGGTGCGCCCCCGCGACCAGCTAAACACAGGGGAACTTTAATAGTCCCGTCTAATAGCACTTGAATTTCAGCGATGCGTCTTATGCACAGTGACCAACCTGTTAACTTCCCAACCCCGACCCCCTTCCCCCCACCCACTTCAGCATCCCAACCATGCCAAAGACATTCCCCACAATTTACAACAAACATTAACTCAACTGAATTCGGGGATCACCCACTTTGGGGGACCACCTAGAGCACACCTCTCCATCCAACTCAATGGATGTGGACGGGGGATATTTTCGTGTGAGGTCCATTGGCCTCATGTCTAGACATACGTTCACACGGTCCGCCACCCATTCCCGACAGCCATCTCAGTAAGTGCCCGCCATGTAGTGGACCCCGCCCATCAGAGTACCAGCCCGCACCCAGCCCTTTCGCAACTGACTCAGTGGCTCAGTTCCCAGCCATTTCCCCCAGGCTCCATTGTCCCAGCCAGGACGTACTCCAGCATTGTCCCCATCCCCTGAGCTGTGGGCAGTAACAGTGCACATTGGCATTAATTGTCCCCAGGCAGGCCCCGGTTAGTTAGCACAGTACCTTCTCCGTAGTCCCGAACCAAAAGCCATCGTGGGCACGCCAGGGCGAGTACATCATAAGGGCTATCAGGTACTGCCTTGGCCCGAGCCCGGGCCGTCTCAATCATGACATCAGTCTATGCAACCCACATCAGGGTAGGGGGGCCGCTTGTAGCAGCACACAGCTGTATCCCACGCCGTGACCATGATATCAGCTCGTGTTGGGCAGTGCTAAGGTCGCCTCTCAAACGTTTCTCCTTGGCCATCCTCTAGTCGGTGTCCGTCGCCTGCTCCTGCCTCTGTCGTTCTTTGTGCCTGGCTCCGATTTTTTTAACTAGTTCGTGTGCCGCCTGCGGCGTGTGACACAGCGTCACCCGGCCCCCATGTGTGACCCGAAGCCGGGCCGGGTATAGCATGGCATAGTCCACACCGAGATCACGGAGTTTCTTCTTAACCGGATTGAACTCCTTACGGGCCATCTGGACTGCCATCGTAAAGTCCGGGTAGAATTCTAACGTGTTGCCCTGGTATGCGACTTTTTTCTTCTCTCTCGCTGTTCGGAGGATGGCATCACGATCTCTGTAGTTCAAGACTCTAGCGACTATGGGTCGCGGGGGCGCTCCAGGTTTCGGTCTCGGGGCTAGCGATCTGTGCGCTCTTTCAATCAGGAACATCGGAGATAGCTGATCCGCCCCGATGACGCTGCGTACCATCTCCTCAACGTAGGTTTCCATCCTGCCGGTGTTGGTGGACTCCGGAACCCCCGTTATGCGCACATTATTGCGCCGCGATCGCGCCTCCAAGTCCTCCGTCTTGTTCCGCAGCGCCTCCAGCAACTTCTCAGCCTCCGCATTGCTTGGCCGCGCTTAGCGAGGCATCCTCCATCGCCCCGATTCGTGTCTCCGCCTCCGTCAGCCGCTCACCGTGCCCATCCAGCTTGGCCGCCATGTTGTCCACGCGTAGCGTGATGGTGTCCAGTTTCCCATGAATGTCGTGCAGGCTTTGCTGGATGGCCCTCAGAGCCCCCTCCATGCCCAGGGGTGTCGCCTCCCCGGCTTCAGTGGCAGAGTCCGACGACACAGTGGCACCTTTGGCCTGTTTCTTGGCTTCGAATTGGAGCTTAGCTTGAGTCTTGTCTGGCTTCCCCATCTTGTGGCGTTATTACTCCTTGTCTACCAATGAATCCGCCCGCAGGGTCACCCAGCCGCGGCGACCCTCGCACAGCGGCAATGCAGCTCAGGGGAGCGGGGCAACAGCGTCAGGGCCTCACGGCCCGATTCAAGTAGGCTCGCCTACGCCACCACTTCACACACCATATGCGCCACCACGCCTGCAGCAAGCATCAGCGACCAAGTGCCAGTGCAGGCCGCAGTTCCTGTGCCCCAGGTGCGTGGCACTCCCGCAGCTCCTGGTTCAGGTGGTATGCCACGTCGCGCCGGGAAAGGCAGTCGCTCTCACGCCCTCACCACGTTAGCCTGGGGCTGTCTAGCTTCCCCACTCCCCATCGAGCAAGCAGGCCATCAGCGTCCTCGCGGTCTCGCCAGTTCGTCGTCCTGCCATCAGGGATAGTGCTATACGCCACCACCGACCTCCGTTGTACTCACGCTGCTCTCACGCCAGCGGGGCGCTCAACTCGGCGCCTCGGGTCAGCCCTATCTCAGCGGCAGTCTCCGGCCTCGGCCCCCACTCCGCACCATATCGCCTCTCGTGTCGCATACCGCTCTGGAGCCCTCCGGCCGTCAGCTTCACTCCCGCCCGCGAGGGCATCACTCGGTGTCTCCGAGTTCGCAGGTACAGCCCGCCGCAGTTTCCACCAGGCTCAGCTCGCTGTCGTCTCCCTGGGCGCCGCCATTTTGATAGCCGTTAGGCGCGCCTGCATCGGAGCGGTCAGCGCCGTGTATCAAGGGGAACCGGCCAGCTTACGCAATTTCCAGCCACTCCACAGGTAGCGGCCACCTTCCGACGCCCGTGGTGCTGTTTATGGGCAGTGGCGGCGCGTGCATCGCGCCCGTCGCATCGCTTTCTTCCCCCGTCCGGCGGAGCTGTCTCAGAAGGCAGCCATTCCGCTGTGCGCCCTCTAGCGCCCCCCAAGGTTCATCTAATATAAAACGTGTAAGGGTAAGACCTCCCTAATGTAGCAGATGATTTGCTCATGCTCGCTCTTTGAACATGCTGCGGAAACACCATCCACTACTAGGCCAGGACCATCTGAATGTATTTCTTTTGCGACACTTCCCAACAAGTCCATTCGCCTTTGGGCATGATGATGCCGCTGGCTTGAAGGGTGGTTTCCCATGAACACCCTGGAATCTGTGACTGCCTCCTCAAGTATGTACTCGAGTCGGACATGGAGGAAGATTAGGGCACACTTACCCCACCTGGTTCCAGTGCTGTTGTTCACGTAGCCCCTATCAGATCTGGAGCCACTCCATCTGCAACCTCTGTCCTCTGCGCTACTTCCCCCTTCATGCACATGCCTTGTCCGTTCCTAGGCCCTCATGCTCCTAGCAGAGCAAGGCTCTCAGATGTACGAGGGTGGGGTTTGCAGATTACCACCCTCCTCTGTCTGTGCTGTTCTGTTCCTCCTCCACATTGTCATGTATGTTGTATTATTGAGCTTGACCATTTATGTTACCCAGAAACTGCAGCATGCTTCCTTTACGACGCTGAGCTCCTCCACCACTTGTGCCTTCCCAGGACTCTGTAGGGACCAGGACCAGTAGGATAGGCACAAACTGACCTGGACAGTCGGCGAACCAAGAGCATGACCTCATTGTGTTGCAGCTGGCTTTCTCAGTATATTGCTTAATTTCACGAGGAAGAACTAGAAGCAGCCCTCCTTAGCCAGTTATTTGAAGATGTATTTTTGTGAGGAAGAGAGGATCTCTGCCTCAGGACGGAAAGCAGTGGCTAATGAAATCTATATGAGTGATTATTTTCCATGAGCAATATAAGCAGCTACTGTGATGCTGTATCTTCCCAAAGGGATTTGGCTACGGCTTATCTAAATATAAAATAATTTATTTTTCAGCAAAACATGGCTAGCAATGGTGATTGGCCTCAGATTTCACGAGTGCCGAGTTTTGCGCAAATGCTGAAGAAGAACTTGCCAGCCCAGACTTCTCAGACGACTGCCACTTTTACCACAGCAACTCCATTTACGTCTGCTTCTGCAGTGTCAAACGACGGAGCATCTAAACTAACACAAGTCACAGGTATTTGATATTTGTGCTATAATTTTCTAGTTGGTGTAAACCTGGCATGTCCCACCTCAAGCGTTCTTGTTATGAGTGATATTCTGTGTAGTCTTCATATTCTTTGTAAAGCGCTTTCATATCTGCTGATGCTGTGTAAAATTAAATGACAATTCTTTGTGCTCTCATGCATTCATCTGAATACTGATTTAATCCAACAAAGCAAGTTTGTATAGCTGTAAAGCAAATTACTGCTACACGTGGGGTGCAGTGTCACCTGAAGCGGAGTAAGGCTGCTACACTTGAGAGCTGGCTGAGACCTAACCTGGATATGTGATTTCCTTTTCTCTGCCTGCTAAATTGTACTGATTGTCCTTTCCTAGCTGGCAGTGGTGCTCCACTCTAAATCGGAGTTGGCTGTGCCTCTGGTGACTTGTGATAGGGTGTGCCTGATCCTGACATTCAAGAGACTGTCTCCCTATAGAGAGCAGGTCATTATCTGGTGGAGGAAAGGACAAGTAGAAGCCACTGGGGTGCTGATGTCGGGGAAAGTGTCTGTCAGCTTGTTAACTCGGGTCACTGTGATAGTTGGGTTTTTTTGTGTGCAAAATCCCTTTCAGCAAGAAGGCCAAGAATATGGCTATTAAAAGTTGAGAGAGATATTTGCCTACTTCTTTACTTATTTGTCTAATTATAAAGCTCTGTGTTCAGCCAAGGTCATCTTAGCATATGGAGGGGAAAGGAGAAGCGGGAAAAACAAATTGCAATCCGCAAAATGGAAATGTTTGGGGGATTTTATTTTTTTAATTGCCAGTAACTTTAGGTGGCTCTTGACGACTGAGGGAGATCAGTCTAGGCTTCAGGACCATGATTAGATACCAAGTTGTGCATAGTTTATCACAAAGGCAGGGGTGTTCTGTTTTGTAAAAGACTCTGAATAGGCTTTGAACTAGAGACTCTGGACCATGGTAACTAGTAGGGATGTGTGCGGGCCTTTGAAACGTGATCTAATTTTCTCAGGTGGCCTATCTTCAGACTGCAAGATTTTCTATACTCAGTTTCTTCAGACTAGGTCTGAAGCCTTGGTAATAAGATCTTAGTCATGAGAGTGCAAATGCCAAGATCTGTTCGGGGTGAAGTCTGAGGAACAAAAAGGAGGAATTCCCGGGGTATTTCAATAAGCCAAAGCAAGGTAAGGTAACGCATGATTTGCTTCTTGAAGGACGTACTTGTCTATAATAAGATTTAACAAGAGGAGACAGAGGAGAGGTTCTCACAGTTGTTTGGACCAGAAGAAATTGCCACCACTGCATTTTTATTTGCAGATCATCACCCGTTCAGTTTTACTGCTGTTGAGTTTGTATAGTTGTATGCCATTCGTTTACTGTAGATTTTCAACTTTCCCTGGTGAAGGGCTTGCTATTGTAAGAATCTGGTGGTCAATGTTGATAATAAGCTGTGTGTCATCCACATAAGCAATAGCTTTTCCTGGTCTAATAAGTTTCGTAAGTGGTCTCCTATAAATGTTAAATAGCCTAGTGGTCAGGCTTAACCCTGTGGGACCACACAACTAAATAAAGCTTTGAGGTGTATACAGAGGCAGGCTTAAGAGTACAAGAGAACCCCAAAAACACAATCCTGCTAGACTGGTGCCTACTTAGACACTGGCGTGTTATACTGGAGGTGACTGAGGTCTAAAAAGACCTGCCTAGCAGCTTGACCCTTGTTAAAAACAGTTCTGAGCTTGTCCACCCTTCATCACCAGTGCCATCTTCATAACCCTCCCAGGCCAGAAACACAGCTGCCAAGCATCAAGAAGTTCCCCCAGTGGTCTTGTCTATAATTTTAGACACTACTGTTTGTTGTTGGTAGAAGGGTAATAGGGTAGTAGTTATCTGGGTCGGTTTGGTCCTAGCTTTTCTTTGACCATAGTTCTATCCTTCCAATCCACTGGGACCATACTAGTAGACCATCAAAGATTGAGTCGGTCTACTGTTCTTGGCCCAATTACAGGCAGAATCTCTTTTAGGATGACGACTGAACTGGAACCATCTGGTGAGCCTGACTTTGCATGTCATTGTACTCCCTGAACATCTAAAGGGAAGTGGCCATAACCTGCCAGTTTGCAAAAAGGTGCAGGTAATAATAACCTACTAACAAAGATGGCTTGCAGGTCTTTGATCTCATCACAAATGCCTTGTATTATGGGCTGCAAAAAGTGGACAGATCGTCTCAAAGAGCCTCTAAGACTGGCTTATTTACCACTGAACAACCATGGAAAATGGTCTTAAACTACCTTTATTAGTTGCTGTAGAATACTGTTTGCTTGCTGAACCTAAGAGCAGAAGTATTAATATTTTCTTTTAAATTATGCCTTTGGTGGCATTTACAGAAGTCTTGGTCCTCCAGCCGGTAAAGCCGGTGCCATTTCTGTTGTGTTTCGTGTACTTGAAGCTAAATGTTTTGTAAAGATTCTTTGAACAATGGGGGTTGGAGCTTGTGGAAGGCTCTCTAAACCATACTTTATGGATCAATCCTAGCAATTGGTTAAAGTTTCCTCCAATTTTCCTCCAATTTCCCCATGGTCCATTGATTACCTTAAGTGTTTGTTGAGGGTCGGTAGAACCATTGGCCACTTAATTTTACTCCATGCTCTGTCTTGGTGGCAGAGCATGGCCCAGACTACACTTTGAGTCACTTCAACTATAAATTGTTCGGCCACCGATCGCGATCGCATGCCATATAGCACTTCGTGAAGCATTGCATAGCATTTGGCACACATGGTGGTTGTCACAGTATTACGTATTTGGTAACACCGATGCGTTGAAGCACGATCTCCCCCGGATTTTTGTGGGAGCACCCATTAAACGGGCTATCACAATAGACGCACGGTTTCCCACGGGAGCCATACAGCACCCAATTTAAATGCTGGAATGTTTTATGTGTCTGTGTTGTCCTTCTCTTTCTCTTTTCTTTTAGGTACCGCAACAGCGGGTCCACTCCTCTTAGGGACCCAATGGATTTGCTTGGTGATGTACTTATAATTTTTCAATCACCTATTATGTAGTAGAGTTTATATTTTGGAGCACATTCTCACCCGGTCCTGATGAATTGCCACCGACCCGTATGGGCA
This sequence comes from Triturus cristatus, assembly GCF_964204655.1. Lineage (NCBI taxonomy): Eukaryota > Metazoa > Chordata > Amphibia > Caudata > Salamandridae > Triturus > Triturus cristatus. The sequence continues at coordinate 461,363,901 of NC_140582.1, read as the reverse complement.
TAGAGCAAGAAACATGTTGACCTTTCCACTTCCCTAGGGAGCATTATAATCCCTTGGGGGCCACCGATTTTACTTAGGCTGGTATACCACCAGAATAAAATGGTTCATCGATTGGCAATACCATACCTATTTTAACTCCCCTCACTATCACTCACTACACTTGTTGCACCTACCCCCACACACCTATACGGCTGTCTCTAAAAAGATCTCCGATAAAGAGCCCCTTCGCGGGAGCCCGTCGGGCATTGCAGCGCCGGCCCGACGAGGAGCACAGCCCTATGATGAAGCATGACACCTTGCTAGGTGTGTGAGGGCATTCTATAGAGACTAATCGCTCTCCCCCCTCTCTCACCCTCCCCTCTCCCAGAGGAACTGCACTCCTGGTTTTTTCTCGATACCTTGGAGCACTGTGCAGGACCTCATTAAAAAGCTCTTGGTTCCCCCCTTTTTGAAGCATTTACGTACGGCGGCTCAGCCGTGGAACCTCAGCCCGTGTTGGCTAGCGGATACTTACCGCTCTTTTCTCTCCCCTTTCCCTCCCCTGGACACCCACGACCATGGAACAATACCAGGGACTATCCTTTGATGATGACCTGGTGTCTGAAATCCTAAGAACACTGTCCCTACTAGATGCAGATGGAGCTATGGCCACCACTAGCCTGGGCAGCGACTGGAACAGCATCACCAACATGAAACGCCAATTGATGAAGATCATCATGCACGGGGCAATCATGACTGAATATCTACGTGCCAATATAGCCCCCAATGGGCTTATTGTCTCGAATATGCCAAGGATTTTTCTTGAGGATAAGCAATTCAAGGAGGAATGGTCCCTAGTTGCCTGGAAGTGCACTAGGGACTGGTTGATATTGATTATCAAGACAGCAAAACGCCTGGCTGACGATTTAATCATTCAGATTACCGTTGCCGAAGGAGCACTGAAAGCCACTATAACCATCGCGGTCTTCAAGGCCAAGCTATCAGAAATCAACAGTGAAATCGCGGAAAATAAGGATTACCTAATGCGACAAAAAATTAACAAACTTCAGAAAGACATTGGGCGCTTCAATAAAGAAAAAATCTACCCATATTTAAAAGACGACTTCCAACAAGCACAAAGTGACTATTCGTCAGATGACAGCTCCAGTTCCCGTCGAAGAACTACCTCCAACAGTAGCAATTCCAGCACCGACAGTTGGAGAGGCCAACAACATTACCAACAACACGGCCCGCCTAACCCACATTACACCTACACTATGCCCCCGTTTCCAGGTCCACACATGTGGCAACCACCTGGTTTCCAACAGGGACCATTACCCTTCAACCCCTATATACCACAACCTTTTTTAGGCAGAGGCTGGGGCAGGGGCAGAGGAAGAAGAAGAGGCGGATACAATCAGCAAAAACAGGTCCACTGGCAGGACCAAACAGACCAAGGCCCGATGGAACTCAGGAGTCACAGAGGGAAGAAAAATTGATAGTGAATCTATCAGACCGGCAATTAAACCAGACAGAAGAAAAGGTCCTTACTAAGGGGCTTGGATTCGTGCCCACACCACGACACGATGAATTCAGGACTCACTGCGAAATACATGATCTTTTTGGGAAAATCCGGCTGAGAAATTTCTTCACAGGACAAAATTTCTCCTCCCAATCGGATTCAGGCCTGCGTAAACCCTCCACTTTTACGCCCTCATCTGCAATGGTGCCACCGGAAATTTTGGCTTTTGAAAAAGCAGTCATCAAGGACATCAGTGCCATGACAGAGAAAAAAACCTTCCACAATAATTCCCGCCTGGAAAACATGGCGATAACTAATCTCAGCAAAGACACGACGATTACCATCAAAGAGGCAGATAAGGGGGGAGCTATAGTGATCATGTCCACCCCTGACTACAGAACGGAATGCCTAAGACAATTGAGTGACACACGGTATTATGTCCAAATCAAAGAGGATCCCACCAAAAAACTGATCATTACAATAAGAACACTAGTGTTCTACCTCCACCTGGGAGACCCATTGTGTCAGGTATCAATTCGGCTCTGGAACCTCTTTCGCGGTTCTGTGACCATTTTTTACGCCCCCTGGTACAAAAGACCCCAACTTTTCTACTCGACACAAGGGATGTCCTCAACATCCTCAAACAAGCCAATGAGATTGGTAGCAGTGTGGATGCACTTATCACCTTAGATGTAGAGGCCCTCTACACAAACATTCCTCAGAGGGCCACCCTGGATGTTGTGGAAGAAGCACTTCGAGCACAAACATGGGACTCGCCCACACCAATCTCTTTCATCATGGAGTGTGCAGAGATTGCCCTAACAAAAAACTACTTCCAATTTGAAGACCGTATGTACCATCAAGTCCAAGGCACTTCGATGGGGAGCACATTTGCTCCCAGCCTGGCATGCCTCTACATGGCACACTTTGAAGCCAATAACATCTTAACTGAGACTAACATCTATAAGGAGAAAGTCACCCTTTGGCGACGGTATATCGATGACATTCTCATTTTCTGGAAAGAGGATCTGAACTCCATCCCCCCTTTTGTAGCTTGGGTCAACAGCCTGAACCCCTATTTACGGTTCACGGCCAATTCATCAGTCCATGAGCTTCCTTTTTTGGATTTGCTCATTATCAAAACCCCTTTAGGGTTGAACACAAAAACCTATAAAAAAACCCACTGACAGCCATAGCCCACTACTTTTTAGTAGTTTCCATCCCAAGGCTTTACGTAACAACCTACCATATGGACAATATCTTAGACTCCGACGCAACTGCAGTACACTGGAGGACTTCAAAACACAAGCTCATGACCTCACAGGCCATTTGGCTCGAAGAGAATATCCGAGGACAATCACGCAAACGGCCTACAAAAGAGCACGCAATTCTAACAGGGAAGCCTTGCTTACCTCCACAGAAAAAATCAAAACCGATCTAATTACGTGTGTAAGCACTTTCACTCCTGAATCAAACGCCATCCAAAAAATAATCAAAAAACATTGGAATCTGCTATCGGTGGGAGACTGGGAAGTCCCCAAGCCCCGATTTGCGTTCAAAAGGACCGACAATTTGAAAAGTTTGCTTATTAGCACCAGACCCAAACTATCCACACCATCCAACCAACGACTGTGGGGCCTTCCACCCGTGACAGGCCATCATCCATGCGGACAATGTACCGCTTGTGCCCTAACAAAAACAAGCAAATTTATCACTTTTTCAGAAACTCTAATTTGGCAACAAAAATCCCATACCAATTGCAATACCCGCAATTGTATCTATCTAATTCAGTGCCCATGTGACCTTATGTACGTCAGCATGACGACACGTTCAGCAAAGATCAGAATCTCCGAACACCGAAGTAACATTAGGTGCAAAAAGATTAATACCAAAATGTGCACTCATTTTGTGGAGAAGAACCATACTGCCAATGACCTAACGTGGACAATTCTGCAGGCTTTCCCAGTGATCAGTAAGGAGGCCCTTTTCCGCAAGGAACAGCAGTGGATCTTTAGAATTTCTAGCCATACTGACGGCCTCAACGATGATATACCATGGGCCACCCTTAACAACACATGATCCACCTCACATACATGAGACGGCCTGAATGAGCCACTATCGTAATCTGAACAGCTTACATTAAGGTGATTTCCTCATGACACCATAAATAACACCAATAGCCTTGCAACCTTTTAGATCTCATCAGGAAAGATCCACCTGCTTTAATTACTGACCTTGCCTTTCATAACTCGGATATTCCTTTACAATACATAATTCACCTTACATACATAAGATGTCCTGATGAAGTCAATTACGTGGTCTTGCCAGCTTGAATGTCTGACACCATAAACAATAACAGTCTTGTATTTTTTCCATCTCATTAAGCAAGACCCACTGTTTAAAATTACCGACCTTTTGCCCCTTTTTTAGACTCTGAGGCTGCTTTACATCACCCTCGCGTCACCGCGTCAGTTACTTGCATAAATTTTAATAATTTTTATTTTTTATTGTAATGTATAACCCGCTGAGTCACTTCCCAGCGCGTTTCTCCTTGACGTTTGTTTTGCATGCCCAAGTTCCCATGTCGTGGGACATTATCTATCCTTGTCCCTTTCACGCACTGTTCGCGCAATAAAGTTTGCTGTCAGTTCCAATATGGCCGTACAAGTTCGCGGTCTAGTTGTTTGCTCCCGTGCGTTTGAGCACTTCCTTTATCTTGCACACACCCCTGTCGGCTTGTTACGGAAGCCTGAGCCTCGATAGGATCTCGGTTGTGCGCTCGCCCCAACTCTGTAAGTACAATGCGTTTCCGGGGTGATATCAGTGTACGGCAGCCTGTAGGGTACTTACTGCTCTTCTTCAATTTTTCCAGGGCAATCCCTCTACGGCCTCCAGGCGAACCCGTACAGTATTTTCTGTTCCCCAGGGGGTGAGTCTCCCCCACACGGGCTCCGTAGCCATCGGCACTTGCATTTACGTCAATTTCACCCGCTACTCTAAATTCTAGGACAGCGTTTTTACACGTATTTTGGCCTTCCCCCTCGTTTACTATGTTCACAAATGTTCCCATAGAGCTGGGGACGACAGTGCACTTCAACTATAAATTGTTCGGCCACCGATCGCGATCCCATGCCATATAGCACTTCGTGAAGCATTGCATAGCATTTGGCACACATGGTGGTTGTCACAGTATTACGTATTTGGTAACACCGATGCGTTGAAGCACGATCTCCCCCGGATTTTTGTGGGAGCACCCATTAAACTGGCTATCACAATAGACGCACGGTTTCCCACGGGAGCCATACAGCACCCAATTTAAATGCTGGAATGTTTTATGTGTCTGTGTTGTCCTTCTCTTTCTCTTTTCTTTTAGGTACCGCAACAGCGGGTCCACTCCTCTTAGGGACCCAATGGATTTGCTTGGTGATGTACTTATAATTTTTCAATCACCTATTATGTAGTAGAGTTTATATTTTGGAGCACATTCTCACCCGGTCCTGATGAATAGCCACCGACCCGTATGGGCATAGAGCAAGAAACATGTTGACCTTTCCACTTCCCTAGGGAGCATTATAATCCCTTGGGGGCCACCGATTTTACTTGGGCTGGTATACCACCAGAATAAAATGGTTCATCGATTGGCAATACCATACCTATTTTAACTCACCTCACTATCACTCACTACACTTGTTGCACCTACCCCCACGCACCTATACGGCTGTCTCTAAAAAGATCTCTGATAAAGAGCCCCTTCGCGGGAGCCCGTCAGGCATTGCAGCGCCGGCCCGACGAGGAGCACAGCCCTATGATGAAGCATGACACCTTGCTAGGGGGGAGACTAATCGCTCTCCCCCCTCTCTCACCCTCCCCTCTCCCAGAGGAACTGCACTCCTGGTTTTGGTCTTCTTTGGTAGCCACAGCACGTGCCACATCGGGCACCCCACCTGTGTTCTTTCTACACAAACCCAGTATTTTTCTAGTTCTCGAAGCGACAAAAGTGAACCTCAGTTAAGAAGCTTTGTGAAGGGACCCGTAATTCGAAGGCCAAGACCTCCTCTTGTTTTGTTACGTCACATGAAAGTCTTGCGAAGGTGGATGCTGGCTAGGGAGAACCACGCCTCCTAGTAGCCACAGGTAAGTCTGCCCTGCCCCCAGCAATGGAGAAACGGAGTTTGGCATTCTCGAGGGAATGGGCGATGCAAGCGCTGTGAGCTTGGGGGAAATACAGGAAAAAGTGCGGAAAGCACAGAGCTCCCGCTGGACGCTTCTGTTTTGGTTTCCTCTTAGGAGTACAGGGGGGCCGTTGTATGGCGTGCGGATTTCACCGTAGGGGTCTTGGGTGTCTTTTCGTGCACATTGGATATGCCGGCATCGACCATCACGAGGCGCTGGTGTCGGAAGTAGGCGCCAGGGATTAACTCTCATGGGGAAGACGCCAGGCTCCAGATCACCAGGAGAGCCAGGAATACTAGTGGAGGTTCCAAGGAGGCTGCAGGCTGGGGAGGCTGAAGAGGCACAGAGGTTCAGAGCTGGGAGTAGGTGGAAGGAGGTGGGAGGAAACTCTCTCCGGTGTGTACAATTGCTGAAAGTTGCCCTAACATACGGGGTTTTGTTGAAACCTGGGAGCAGCTTTGTGCAGTTTGGGGGTATCTGGACAGATTTGAGGTGAAAAATAGAAGGTGGCTAAAATAAGAAAGCATCTGAAACACTCAAGCGCGGTAGCCAAGGTTGATTCACCAGCCGGGCTGAAAGCCAAAACTGGTTTAGCCCAGGCAGAGGCAACTGCACTGGTAGCACAGCACCAATCCTTGTGGCTCAGATGTTCGTTTCGAAAGCTCAGAAGAGCTGCCCCCCCTCTCTGTCTCCGGAACAGGTAGAGATATCGGGTGCACAGAATTTGACGGAGGTTCCGTCATTTTCGGCTAAGGAGCAACCAGATGCTCTAATAACTGGAGGGCATAAAAATTAACTAAAGGGTGCCAAGGACTTTCCTCTGTTTCTGAAAAAAGCTTCTTTACCAGCTCAGCCCAAAATTATTACAAAAGTACCAGACGTGCCAGGTGATTCACTAAAGGGCTCTTTACAAGGCCTGATATCATTACAACGTGCCCAGATGCCTGGACAGGCTCCATCTCCTTCTCCTTCCCTGATAAAGGGTCCAGCAGTACAAGACCAGGATGGTTCGACAGAATTGCCAGCTCTGGCAGCAGGAAAGCCATACAGTCAGACCCAGTTTGTGATGTCTTCGCTCGAAGTGAATAAGACTCCACCAAGAGAGGTGCAAAATCTACCACAGCTACAGAATCCAGTCCAGCCTCCGTCTCCGCCTTTGGCACAGGGGGAATTGCTCGGTGAAACCGGCCTGGAAAATGAGAATTCGCCCGTTGGGTACTTGCAGCCGGATAGGATGGCACCACAAGTCAGCCGCGGTATTAAGGCAGAAGGACCTTTTGCGCAGCAGAGGGACATAAGAGATATGTTGAACCTTATTTTGGAGGAGATCAGGGAAATGAAAAAATCACTCGATCTGGAGATTGCCTCCCTCCATCAGCGGTTGGGCAAAATTAAAGAGGCAGTGGCATGTTTCCCAATCTAACTGCAGGAAGCCGAACCAAGAATTACGCTTCTAAAAGATCAGATGAGCGATATCCTGGGAAAGGTGGACGAAGCATCAAAAAATAAAAATTCTCTGGAGAACAAACTAGAGGAACTTGAGAATCATTCCCGAAGATCGAATCTTTGAATAGTGGGGGTCCCCGAAGGGATCCAAGGAACTCAAACTCTCCAATGGGTCGACATGTTTATTAAACAAAAGGTTCTTCCAGAATTTGACGTATATTTAACCATCACCAGGGCACATCGAGTTCCCGCTCCTCCTTTCCCGAACTCAGATACCATGAACAATTTTGTTGAATTTTGCTGACTTCCGTGTTAAGGATCGACTCTTGGTAAAGGCGATAAAGCAAAGACAGTTTTCTATAAAGGAAACTTCTAAATGCCGAATATTTTCTGACATGACCACTATGGCAGCGCTCAGGCGATAGGAGTTTGTAAAGTTGCTATATGTGTTTAAAGCTCTGGGTGCCCAAGCCTCAATAGCGCAACAATCAAAGCGCCGTGTGTTGGTGAAGGGGAAGTTCCATCTCTTCTCAAATGTAGTTGATGCCCAGAGCTTATTGAAATAAATCTCTTCTGGGAGCTGAAAATGATTTTGTATAAAAAAGTTCAAGCTTCTGTTTTTTTGCTGGAGGTAGCCGGGTCACCTAGGGTGTTGTTCCATGACACCCATTAGGTCTGTAGGGAGGGTTGAAATGTGGCTAGTGGGGTTTTTCAAATTTGTGTGGGGGGTTCTTTTTTCAGGGAGGGTGGTGGGGTCTGTTGGGGGGACTATTTGCAGTATAAAAAGAGCAGTAGCAAAAGGAACAAAGAGTGGAGAAAACCGGAGTTGGTACCTGGGTAAACAACAAGCTTATTTAAGAAATCGCTAACCAATGTAGTATTATGTCAGTCAATGTTAATGGCATGCTTAACAAACAAATATGGTGGGCTTATTAGGTGGCTTGCCTCTTTAAATCCTCATGTCTTATTTTTCCAAGAATCTCATTTAAAGTCGAATTCACCTAAGCTGTATTTACCGAGGTATTTTCTGATGTTTTTTTCATATCAGCAGGGTTAGCTACAAGAGGGGTCGCTATCTATTTCTCTAGAAATTTGCCGTGGAAATTTGAAAAAGTTTGTAGGGATCCTCAGGGGAGATGGCTATGGGTGGTGGCAAAATTGAATTGGAGGATTTTTAAATTTTGCAAACTATTATGGCCCGGTTACTGATGACGACTCGGGGTTGGTTAAGATCAATGAGCTGTTAAGGGGTGTTCCTTGGCCGATTATCGGGGGAGATTTTAATTGTATACAGGATCTAAAGAAGGATACCTAAATTAAAAATAAATAAATAATTGAAACCAAATACTAAAAGAATCTTTGAAATGATCAGGCATGACTACCAATTAATAGATCCTTGGCGGAAAGCCAACGCTGACAAAAATAGCTACACATGTCATTCTCGTAGATACCAGACAGCATCCCGAATCTTTTTTTTTTTTTTTTTTTTTTTTTTTTTTTTTTTCAAACATCGAGATCCCTTCATATCCTAAAGGCAGATATCGGGACCAACCCCTTCTCCGATCATTCATATATTGGGCTTGAACTCTAGATCTGTGAAGGGCGTGATCAAGGTGTCAGATGGATCGCCTCCTTCTCCAAGATCAAAATTGGGTTGAGGGTTTTAGAATATGGATCTCGGATTACTTTAAGATCAATGAGGAGACGGCGGAACCCTTTGCGGTTTGGGGGGTTTAAGGCCGCGGCTCGTGAACAGATTTCCTTTTCGGAAGCCCAGTCAAGAGTTCATCGGGCTAAAATTGCTGAACTGCGCAAGGGGCTGTGGAAAGGGCACAGGCTCAGATGTTTGTCACGCCCACATCAGCTGGAAAGTGCCAGAAAGGCCCTGCGAGATTTCTTTATTTTAAGAGATTAGTAGCTCCCGATCCTACCAACAAAAGGTTTACAAGGATAGTCAGATGGTTGGTAAAATGCTAGCCAGCTCTACAAAAACTAGACCAGATACGGCTATAGTTACGAAGGTGATCGACCCCAAGACCAGAGTAGAAGTAATAAATAGTGATGAGATTCCACAGATTTTTTTGGAACGTTTTCAGCAGCTCTACACCACGGAATACCTTCAATAATGTAAATCTTCCTAGATTATCTGATTCTTTGATAGACCAGTTAAAATCAGATCTAGGAAGTTCGGAGATTTTGGTGGCTATAAAATCTACAGCTGGAGCCAAAGCATGTGGGGAGGACGGGTTTCCTATATAATTTTATAAGGCTTTCTCAGATGAATTGATTCCACCTCTGGGAAAACATTTTAATTATATTAAAGAATGGCGACCAGGTCCCTTTTTGTTTTTTAAAGAGGCAATTGTCTGCTTCGTAAAAGAAGATAAGAACCCAAAGGATGTTAATTCCTATAGGACCATTAGCCTCCTCAAAGCAGATTATGAGATTTTATTGAAGGTTTGTGCACAGCCTTTAACTGCTGCACAGGAAGTAATTCACAAAGATCAGGCTGGCTTTATAGTAGGAAGATCTATGGCAGCAAGTACTGAATTTTTAATACAAGCGCTTCGAAATATTTATCAGGGGGCACCGGCTCAGGTGGTGGTAAATGCAAAACGGGCTGTTACAGTAAAAATAAATCAGGGGACAAGACGAGGATGTCCGCTTTCCCCTTTGCTCTTTACCTTTTTTTATAGAACCATTAACCATTAGAATGCGAGACAATGTAGATATTAATGCTCCAATTTTGGGTATGGCCAAATTAAAGCTATTCGCTGACGACATCATTTTATATCTGAAGCCTAATAGTCAGAATTTGGAATTTGCTATGAGGGAATTTAGCAAATTAAAGTTAATTGGGGGCTACAAAATAAATCAAAATAAAACAGAAGTTATTGTTTTTAATACAGATAAACTTTCTCCCAGCTAACCTTAAGTTGTAAGCCGCAAAGCCTGACCCTATAAGATATTTGGGGATTTATATTAGTTACCAATATCAACAGTTATATAATCTGAATTATGTAACAATGCAAGGTAAAATCAAGAAATTGTTAGAGCAGTGGCTTTTACTCCCTCTGACTCTGGTGGGACGAGTATCTCTTATTAAGATGTCCATACTTCCGCTACTCACTTTTCTTTTTATTAACATACCCATTAAAATTAATATGGACTTTTTTAAAGAGTAGGAAACTATGATCCGACAGTTTGTTTGGGGGGAAAATGTACCAAGGGTCAAGCTTTCATTACTACAATTAACTATTGAACAGGGAGGGCTGGCTTTACCGCATATATGAACTTACTACGACGCAGCTTTTTTAGACTTATTAGCTTGTTTATTGGTTTCCAATGGGTTAACAGATTATTTCTGTGGATAAAATGGTGCAGGAAGCTGGTTCTCAGATCCCGATATTTTTAAAAAGCTCCAAATTTCCGAAAAAACCAAGATATAAGACGTTGAAGGACTACTCCACTAGACTTCAATCCTTTTTTAAGGGGTTGAGCTCCTCTGGGCTTCATTACTTAAAATTGAGAGAATGTAAGAAACTTTTCTTTTTTAAACTTTATTTTTGTGCAGGCATGAAAAAAATTACAGATGTGACACGTCCCGATCCCCATGACAAACTTGCATCTTGTTATGAGATCATAGCCGTTATGCGCCCCACCCTACGGCCGGGCCGCAGCACTGAGGTATGTCCAGTAGAATACACGTGTATCTCACGGTACGCTTCTCACTTGCAATCCCACGATCCTGCTTTTGTATTATTTTTCTCCCACAACATCCCTCCCCCCCGCCCCCCCTCCCTCCCCACAAAACCCATAGCACGTCTCCCTCCAGGGTGGACCGACCGCTCCCACGTCCCTCCAACTATGTGTCACCAGTCCATCGGTGTCACGCTTGTAGAATGTATTAATGTTTGACCCCCTCTCTCCACCTAGTATAGGACCTCGCCTGTACGGCCCCTCCAGAGGACCACTGTCACGGTCTTGTCCCGGCCCTCCTCGTTAGCAATTGGTCCCTCCCGCCCGTCCCCGCCATTTACCCCTCTATGTGTGTCCTCCTATGTGTCCCACTTCTAGGCCATGGTACTGCCTCCATTTGCTCCATATCTTTCGAAATTTCTTGGGACAGCCTCTCGCTTTGTATGTCACTCTTTCTGCTGCCATATAGAGGTCCAGCCCTCTCCTCCATTCCTCTATCTCCGGCCTCTCCGCCACTCCCCAGTATTTCGCAATGTCCCTTTTCGCTACCACCAGAGCCAGTCCCAGGAAAATAATATGTGGGCGCGGTAGATCTACTTCGGTCACCACTCCCAGTAATGCCAGTTTCGGGTCTAGTGTTAGCTCCACTCCCAGCACCTCCCCCAATTCTGTGAAGATGTGAGACCAATACGTCTGAATTTTCTCACAGGACCATAGAGTATGGTAGAAATCTCCCAGCTCCGTTTTGCAGCGAAGACACGTGGCGTCTGTTATTCTACCCATCTTGTGGAGACGCTTCCGGTCAAAGTATGTCCTGTGTAGTATATTGAATTGGATCAGCCTCAGCCTTGATTTAATGGCGACTTCTCGTGGGTGCATCAATATCAGCTCCCAGTCTAGGTCCTCCAGCTGTCCTACGTCCGCCTCCCATTTATCCCTGAGTTTCGTCAGATTTCCCAGCATGTTGTTTGTGAGGGTTTTATATGTAAGCGAGACTGCCTGGTGGACCATCTGCTCCTGTAGGAGTCTCCCTTCCAACGGTGAGTATTCCGGTATGCCCTGTAGTGATATCTGCTGTGACTTCCAAGCGTGAACTAGCTGCATGTGCTTGTATCGTTGTGTGTGGTGTAATCCGAACTCTGCCTGCAGCACCGTGAACGTCTTCAGCTCACCTCTACTAATCACGTCCCCAATGGTGGAGATCCCTATGTCATCCCACCTTTGGAAGCCTCTCAGTTTATGTATTTCCTTCAACCATTTACAATGCCACAGTGGCGTCTGACGCGTTGGCGTCCCTTCCCATCCCGTGGCTCTAGTCGCTCGGGCCCATGCTCTAAGCGTAGTCAAAGTCGCTGGCAAGAGCGTTCTCTCCGCCTTTCCCCCATACAGATAATGAAGTATGTTGTGTGCGGATAATTTATACCTCTCTAAGGCATAGGTTGGGTGATCTGCCGGTGCGTGCAGCCAGTCATTAATGGGGGTCAGGTGTTCCGCCCAGTAGTATGCCTCCAGGTTCGGTATTGAAATCCCTCCACTGTATTGATGTCGCTGGAGAGTCTGGAGCGCAATGCGTGGTTGTTTGCCCAACCATATGAATGACCGCAGGTCAGCGTGTATTCTAGGAATAGTATTAGTAGGGAGCGGATAGTACTTATTTTGAAGTGCGTAGAGAAATTTGGGTAGGGTAATCATCTTGTACATCGCCGCCCTCCCCAGTAGGGTGAGTGGCAACTGTCTCCATCTCGTCATATCAACCACTGCCTCCTTCAGTATTCGTTCCACATTTCTCTGGAACGAGAGCCTTTTGTCCAGGGTGACATATACCCCCAAGTACTGGAACCCCTCAGCGGTGGTGAGGAGACGTTCCGGTAGCGTTACCCCCTGTACTGCTCCCCGTGGTGTGTACAGGACTGATTTGTGCCAGTTGATGGCGTGGCCTGCCATTCCCCCAAAATCTTCCAACTCTCTGAATAACTGCCCTACGGATATCTCGGGTTTCGTAATATACAACAGTACGTCGTCTGCATATAACGAAATCTTTTCCTGAGTATCCCCCGACTCGGTGCACCTGAAGCCATGGATCTCCGGGTTCTGCCGAATGTTGGCCGCCAGTATTTCTATGGTGAGAGTGAAAAGGAGAGGTGACAGCGGGCACCCTTGTCTGGTGTCCCGCTCCACCCGGAATTCGCGCGATAGGTACCCATTCACTCGTACCCTCGCCTTCGGCGCCTCGTATAGCAGCTCTATCCATTTTAGGAAACTGGGGCCAAAGCCGAACCGTCGCAAGACCGCCGTGAGAAAGGGCCAATGTACCGCATCGAACGCTTTTTCCGCGTCCAAGGACAGGAACCAGTGCGGCTCCGTTCTACCGTGTATTTCTTGGAGCCAGTTGTGGGTCCGTCTGAGGTTGAGTTTTGTTGCCCTATCCGGCAAGAATCCGGATTGGTCTGCGTGTATAAGGCCCGGGATCACCGTTCGTAGACGCGCCGCTAGAATTGTTGCCAGTATTTTTACTTCCATATTCAGGAGGGAAATGGGGCGGTACGAGGCACATTCCTCCCTCGGCTTTCCCTGTTTGTATATCGGCACTATGGTTGCCAATGCTAGGTCCCGTGGGAGTCTCCCTAGTCCGTATGCGTCTACATAGAGCGCCAACAGGTGGGGCGTCAATAGGTCCGCCGTCCTTTTAAAGAATTCCGCCCGGAACCCGTTTGGCCCCGGTGTCTTCCCCGTTTTTAGTTTATTGATGGCTACGGAGATCTCCTCCCGTGTGATTCTCGCCTCCAGAGGGGCACTGAGTTCCTCATCCAAAACTGGGAGATCTAGATTTCCCATATAAAGTAGGGCCTCTTCCACCGACCCGAGGTCCCGGCCCCTATAGAAGGTCTCATAGTGCCGCGCGAAGGCTGCTGCTATGCCCCCGTCGGTAGTTTCCAGGCCTCCCCCTTCGTCCCTGATTCGCTCCACCCACCTCGCGGCTTGCTCTTTCCTGCTAAGCCAGGCCAGGAGCTTGCCTGACTTGTCGCCCACATCATATAGGCGGTGTAACGTGGCTAGGGCCTGTGTTTTTGCCTCATTGGAGACCAGCTCCCTATACTCCTTCTGTTTGTCCTGTAGTTGCCGCAGTATTCCCTCCTCTCGGTTGGCCAGGTAGTGCCTTTCTAGGGTCAGGATTTCGCTTTCTACCGCTGCTGCCACCCTGTGCTGTTTGTTGCGCTCGTCCCGTAGTCTCCCCCTGAGTCTATCTCGCACCACAGGTTTCATGGCTTCCCAGAAGACAATGTTGGAGTCCACTGAGCCCTTGTTCTCCGCAACATACACTTTTATGTCCGCCCTCAGACCCCGCACTATGTCAGGGGATTGAAGATCCCAGGCCGCCAACCGCCATTCCGTCTCACGCCTTTCGGTGGTCTTTCCTAAGAGCGCATAGAGGGGGGAGTGATCTGAAATTCCCCTTGCCTTGTATGCGATCTCGTCCCCTCCCGACAGATACTGTCGTGCCACAAAGATATAGTCCAGCCTGGAGAAGGTTTTGTGTGCCCCTGAGTAAAAGGAGAATGCCTCTTGCGTCGGGTGTCGCCACCGCCATGCATCGGGGAGTCCCATGTCCGCCACGTATTTCGCAAGAGTTGTTTGTGTCCCCCCTCGGTGGTGCTCCCCCGAGCGGTCTAGTTCTTCCGACATGACCTCATTAAAGTCTCCCCCCACTATTTGCATCGTATCCGCCGTTTCCAGTAGGATGGCCGCTACTTCCCTGAGTGTGCGTGTTTGGAGTTTCGGAGGGGCATAGACTGAGATGATTGTCACACGTTGTCTGTTCCACTCCCCCTGTACTCCCACATATGTACCCTGTGTATCGCTCCACGTACGCGCCACGGCGAAGGGGTGTGTTTTGTTAATAAGTATTGCGACTCCCCTGGCCCCTGACGTGTAGCCCGCATGATTCAGGACTGTGTATCTCCCCCTAGCTATAAATGTACATTTTCCCGCCCTAAGGTGGGTTTCTTGCAGGAGGATGAGATCCGGGGCGGTCTTCTTTATGTAGGCATTCACTAATCCCCTTTTTATTTTGGAGCCCAGACCATTAACATTCCAGGTCAGAATGGATAACCCCTTGCGTCTGCCCTCCGTGTTGGTTAGTGTATCTGCCATATTGTGTGCGTCTTCCGGAGGCCACTAGTTGCCCCTAACGGCTGCGTGTGACAGTGTGGACACCCATTCCTCAGATCGTGCCTCTTTGTGCTATCCATTTTCCAACTCCCTCCCCTGCTACCCCAACTTGTTGAAACTCCCCTGTGCCCCCTCCCGCCCCCCACCCCACCCCTCTCCCCTTCCAGACTCGTCCCCATCGCGGTCCAAGCTGTTAGTAGAAGTCGGTCTGTCACCCCCCCCCCCCCTCCCTCCCTCTACACAACTGTTATTGTTAACAAATAAACCGTGCCTGAGAACACCAAGAACAAGTTAATGGAAGGGAACAAAAAAAGGGAAAAAGAAAAACAACAACTGAAAGGGTGCTGGCCACTTGCGTGTCATGACCGTGTCCCGGCCGACAATCTAACCCTCCACATTTCCCAGGGTCACGACTGTGAGTCTTGCGTTGTCGGTACTGTGCTGCAATGTTTATCTGTTACGTCCTGTTCCAACTGCCGGATCTCTGCTTCCAGTGGGTGCAAGGAGCGCTGTTCAGTGCCTGACACCTCGCCCTCTCCCTCCGAATCCCTGAGGTGTGCTCCTTCTCCTTCCGATCCTGTCGGGTCCCGAGACCCTTCCTGAGATCTGTGTGCCGTCCTCGACGTCCCGGGTGATTCTGATCTCCCCCTCCTGGCTCCTGCCAACGTGCGCGAATGATATGGGGTGCCTGTGTGTCGCGAGTAGAGTCTCCTGGATCTCCTCCTCTGCTGTTTTGGCGTGTCCCACCGGGCCTTATCCTGTGCCGCCCTCACCAGCTCCTCTCTCCCTGCCGTTTCCCTACTATTTAGAATCGGTCTCTCCTCCAGCCAGTGCCATGCGTCCTCTGGCTGGCTGAAGAAGTGCGCCTTCTCCCTGTAGATGACTTTGAGTTTCGCCGGGAAGAGCAGCATATACGTAATGTTCAGTGCTCGCAGTTTGACCTTCACCGAGTCAAAGGAGCGCCGCTGCTTCTGGACCTCCTGACTATAGTCCGGAAAAATCATTACGTTAGTGTTCTCCACTCGGATTTCGCCCATTTTCCTCGCTTCCGGCAATATTAAGTCTCTGTCCGCGAAGTTGAGGAAACGTGCGATTACTGGCCGGGGTCTAGTGCCCTCTGGCGATTTCGCCAGGAGCGCCCTGTGCGCTCTTTCGACCACGAAGCAGGTAGAGAAACGGGCTCCAGGGAAGGTGTCCGTGAGCCACTTGTGCAGGAAGGCTGCCATGTTGTTCCCCTCGATTCCCTCTCTAAATCCCACGAATCGGAGATTGTTCCGTCTCGCCCTATTTTCGGCGTCATCCACCTTCCATAGCAGCTGTCTGTGCGACGCCTGGAGCTCCGCCATTTCTCTTCTAAGGGTGTTTATGGAGTCCTCAGCTTCTCCAATGCGTGTTTCAGTCTCGGACACCCTGGCGGAGAGGTTCCTAAAGTCTTGTCGCAGTAGTGTGACCTCAGCGCCCACTTCCCCAATTTTCCCCTCCAACGCGGATCGGGATTCCTGAATGTCCGATCTCGACGCCTGGATTGCCGCCAGTAACCTGTCCGTGTCGGAGGCCCCTTCCGCCGTCGTGCCTGTGCCGTCTTTGGAGGACCTTGGTGCTGCGAAGAGGTCCAGAGTGCCTTGTTTGGGGGGCTTGGGTGGGGGGTCCCTCTTCCCCATCGTACCTGATTCCGTGATGGGCCCAGCTGCCAGCGCCCTGGGCCGAGTGGTTATAACAGGTTCCCCGTTGTGTGTCCCACCGGGATCCAAAGTGTCACGATGCCGCCCGTCGCGCGTCCCGCTTCCAGTCCTGTCGCGTATCTCCAGGTGGCCCCTCCGCGCTGCCCGTCCCACCAATCCTTAATGCTGCACAGTGCAGTGCGCGGCGGGGCCCCTCCAAGTCAGCTGTAGTTGGCCCAGCGGATGCAGCGGCACGTTCAGCAAGCTTCCATCAGACCCCCGTCTCCCCCGCCGCTGGTTGGAGTCTCCTCTCTCCCCACCTCCGTGGGGCGGCGGTGAGGGCGTGAGGAGTGTGTGGGGTGGGGGGGGGAAGGGCCGCCGGCTCCCGCTCCGCTCACTCACCGAGTGCATCTGTAGTCGCGGCCGCCATCTTGGTGAAGGTGGACTCACGGCGTCCGCTGCTCCCTCGCTCTAGCCGTATCCTGCGAACCACCTCCGTGCCTTGGCTGTAACCGGTATGGGCAGGGAGGTCCCTTCTCCCGCCGGAGAGACCGCAGGACCTGTCGCTGGCCGTCAGACCGGTGGAGTGGCCGCCATGTTGGGTAGGTGCGCCTTCCTTCTCAGCGCCCCCCGCCGCCCTGGGCCACTCAGCGCGGGGCCCGGCTTCCCTCTCTGGCCCCTTCGGGGCCGCCTCACCGCATATCACCCTGGGCTCCGGTCCCTCCGCCGTCCGCTCTAGTGCCGTCGTCCGTCACCGGAGTGCCTTCGCTGCGTCCTGGCTATTCGCCCTGCGGGCGACTCAGCAGTCCCCCGGGCTTGTACGACACTCCGGTCGCTGCTGGCGCCAGTGTCCGAAGGTGACTCGGCGCTGGCAGGTAGGCTCCTGTTTCTGTCGGGCTGCGGGACTCCTCCTCGGGCCGTTCACCTCGCCGCCATCTTGGCCAGCCGTTAGCCCTTCACCACGGGCGCCGTGTCTGGATCGGCCAAAACTTCTTCTGTAGGCTTCGGTTTCGGGTTTTTTTACTCTCGTCCCACTCCATGCATCCACCGACTGCCAGTGTGTGAGTTTAGGCTGGTGGAGATAAGTAGTTCGTCGGATCTATAGACGTCGGCCGGGAGCTCCCGGGAGACACGTCTAGCCCTGCATGCTGCTGGCCACGCCCCCCGAGAATGTAAGAAACTTGACCTTCAAATTCAATCATGCCATTTGAAAAATTGGGAGGGCTGTGGGCCAGGAGAGCTCAGATATTTTTTAATCCAGAATAGGGTTGTTATGTGGCAGGAGGTGTAAAGGAGTGGAGATCAGAGGAAGACAGACTTCTTTGAGTATTTACAAATTGTCCATTTTCTAAAAAAACAGAATTTTTCTTTTGATACGCCGAATAAACTTGAGAGCCCTATTTGGGGCTAACTTAAGTGGAGTAGGGAATTGTTATTGTTTGCTACGCAATCAGGGCAAACTCCTATTGATCGAAAACCACTTGGAAAGGGTGACCCGTGAAACGCAATGTACCTTTTCTAATAATGAATGGGAAGCTATATGTTGGCGAGGGAGTAAGCCTCTGAGAGCAGCCAATTTCAAAAGAATGGCCTTCTTATCCCGATGGCTGGCATACTTTACTCAGACAGCTCTCAATAAAAGGTACCCGGAAGTTGAAAATAGATGCTTTCGATGCCAGGTGGATGGGGAGGGGCGCTGGCTACATATTTTTTTACATGTCCTAGGTTGTGGCCTTTTTGGGGGGAGATCTTCTCTGCTTTAAATAGGGAGTTCAAAAAGAGTATATTGCCCGAGACTGAGGTGGCCCTGTTTGGAATTTGTGAAGACAGGACGAATTGGAGGAAAGCTGAAGAAATTTTTCTGTCTATTGCCTCCTCAGTAGCCCGCTCCCTAATTCTTCAGAATTGGAGGTCTAGGGAACCTCCCACTTATGACAAATGTTTTAATAAAAATGAAACTGACGCGGGCTTTTAAAGAAGAATAAGGAATATCTATTAATAGTTTGGAGGAAATAGTCTGGATCATTCTAGCACCTTATCCTAGCAGTTTTGCACTCTAGCACTTGTACTTTAGTCCTGTGGCACTTTATAATTTTTTTCATTACTTAGCTGCACTTTTTCTCCCCAGCTTCCAAAACAGCTGGGTACCTAGGTAGCTATATATGATAGCTTTGTTTAAAGCGGTTCTCTGCCTTTATTAATTATTTGTTGTAGTTTGGAAAGATGAATGAATTGATTTTAGTAAATTTTTAACCCATTTTCTCCTGTTAATGTTTCTTCATATTTATTTCAATGTTCTTGATGCTCTGCTAAAAAAAAAAAAAAAGTCTAACTCAAATCGATGGCTTTTTTTTGTTTTGTTTTGTTTGATCATTATGTCACAGCTCTTTATCTACAGAAATACGGAGTACTTGAGGTGTATAAAGGAGTCTTCTTGGAAAACTGTTTATTCTCATTGTAGCGATCTTTCCCAGCCAGGAAAAGAACAGTGGTTTTATTTTTTTAGATTTCTCTTTATGTCCAGCCCCATGGATGGATAGATGGCTTTATACAGTCCCTGAATAGTTGGTGGTGTTAATGCCTAGGTATTTGTTCTTCTCTTTTACACAGTAAAAAGGGTGAATGGCATCTACTGTCTCTCATTGTATGTGGGAGTACCATCCCCATGATTACAGACTTTTCCAAATTAACCTGGAGGCTTGATATAGCTCCGTAACTTTCAAGGATTCTTGTTACTGCCAAGATAACTATTTATCGGTTGGTCTAGAATAGCAGAATATCTGCAAAGAGATGTAGGTTATAGATTACTCCACCATTTTGGCCAGTGGTTCAGGGTTCTGTGTACACTTGAAGAATATAGTCTCATCAATATGCATTTATCTGCAAAGATTTAATCAGGTAGTGCTGCTGTTAATGTTTTGGCATTCCTCCACTTCTTTGTTTGTTTGGTGCCCATGAGTTTACTATTATGATTTCTTTGATTTAGATTGTACAATTTACACATGCTCTCTGTTTTACCGTCTTTGTCCTTGATCACCTTTATGATTGTAAAAGGGAGGTCTCTACGTATCTT
Source organism: Triturus cristatus (assembly GCF_964204655.1). Taxonomy (NCBI): domain Eukaryota; kingdom Metazoa; phylum Chordata; class Amphibia; order Caudata; family Salamandridae; genus Triturus; species Triturus cristatus. The sequence goes on along the minus strand of NC_140582.1, from coordinate 461,344,178 downwards.
TATCATTGCACAACCTATTTTTTGTTTGGTTATGGCATAACACTGTGTGAGATGAGTTTGTTTCAGAAATGGAGTATCTTTTTGAATGAGATACAGCTCATGGAGACATCACTCATTTAGCGCAATAGCCCACCAAATGTCATGGTGTTTGACAGGGACTGAAGACCTTTGACCACTCCATATCATGAAATTAACTATATGTTCAATTGGTGGCACTCCTTTAATAGTGAGACTAATACCTTATGTGTTTATCAGAAAACATTTTAATCATCTCTATGTACATCCGATGTGAGTGCTGTTTTCATTTTTTTTGTCTACTTTTTTTTTTTTATATCCCCCTTAATAAATTTGTTCACTCAGAGCTATTAAACTCTGTCCAACGTGGGTGAAACCGCGTTTACCACGCATGTGCCTTTAGTATTAAAATTAAAGTATATTGCAGGTAAGTAAAACTGCTATCTATCTATAGGGCAGATGCAGGAAAAAAGAAATTTGGGAGTTCTTATTAGCGATGTTTACCGAATCGCTAATAAGAATTCGCAAACCGTGATGTAGATAAAAAATCGCTAAAAGTTTGCGATTCCTTAACGCGCAAACCCCTGATTTGGAATCTGCGAAATCGCAAATTAAAAAAATTGCAAATTAGCGAATCTGCCATTCAGGTGCACCCTGATGACATCACACACAGGAAGTAGCCACACCCATGCTGTTTCTCCGTGCCTGAGGCTGTGGGAGAGGCAGAGAGCAGGAGCAAACATCCAGGAGCTGCACAGGAGTGTTCAGGCAAACACCAAATTACAGGATGTACACACAGGACTAGGGAAAGGAGCCTGCTGTAAGGAAAAGGAAGCACAAGTTTAGTGTTTAAGTTCAAATTTACTTTATTCGGTATCCAACAATACCATAAAAGAGCAGAACCGTTATTTAAAAACACAATCGATAAAACACTCTACATTTGTTTAAATAATTAATAAAATTATGTACGGATATCAGTGCAAGACATCGTAAGAATACTACTAGGTCAGACTAACAATTATTTTAAATGAAGCTCCACGTCACAGTAAAAATCAAGAATATGGGTTTCTGGACCGAAACAACAATAAGTCCAACCTGAGAAGGGGGGCTTTACCCCCGATCACAACAAAAAGAATTCATCTGTATTAATAAAAAAATAAATAAAATAAACTATATAAAACGGCATACAGAACCACCCAAATACCGGAAGAGGAATTTCATAACCCAATTCAGCAGCCAGAATCTATTGTATTTCTTAATCTCGCGGCCATCCTTAAAAAATTCACAGTGCAGTAAAGTGTAAGAGCCTCCTTGGACAGTTTTAAAAATAACGCCACCCTTGCGTGTTTGAACCTCAAGGACTTTAAAATACTCTTTAAAAACAGCCTCCTGGGGGCAGCATAAAAAGGGCACAATAAAACAAAATGAAGCGTGTCCTGCGGAGACTTATAGTCGCAGCCGCATGGACCCCGCAATTCGATTGACGTAAAAAACCCTGATGGGCTCCCCAGTGTTTGGTGGAGTAGGTTCATCCTAAATCTAGTCATCAGGAATCTGTCATGGGTGCTATAAACGTACCCCAGATATGGTTCCAAGCCTGGGCTAGATTTTGTGAGTAAGTGGGCTCTCACAGTAGGTTTAACCATCTCAGTGTCTTCTCTGGCAGATGCTCTCTGGTTTAAAAATGCCAACTTGATGATCGTCTTATTCCTTGCTGCCAACAGTTCCGGTTTATTATAATAGTTGGCAAGACCCAAACCAGAAAGGGTTTCCTTTACATATTTCAGCCAATGAATATTCTGCCCATGCTCCCTATTGATGCAATCTGTTAAAATCTGCCTACCCAAGGTGGCTTCTGGGTTAATCCATATTTTTAACCAACACAATAGAGGTTTTAATTGTATCTCATCTCTAATGTAAGAGAGACCTAGCTCTTCGTGAATTGAATAGGATGGAGTGCTCTGTGGGACTCTAAGTAACCTTCGCATAAATTTGTTTTCTTCAACTTGTATCCTTGATGGGTCTGCGAATCCCCATACCTCGCTACCGTATAGCATTTTTGCCTTACAGATAGCCCTATACAAATTCACGATTTGTTCAGGGGACTATCGTCCCAACCTATGTGCGAATTTCATAATTGCCCCCGAAGCGCTAGTGAGTGATGTACATTTCTCTTCTATCAATTTGTTAAATCTGATGCTGGTATCAAACAGTTCCCAAGTACGAAAATGCCTGCACTTTTTCTATGGGGTGGGAGCCAATCCTAAAGGTGACTTTCCTGCCTGGTCTTTTTCCCATCTCCATGAAAATAACGAAACCATCAATTAGTAGCTGGAGGCCCTGCGCGGTGCGTGACAGAAGCACCGCGTCATCCGCATACAGTAAGACCGGTATTTCTCTATTGCCTGTCCTCGGGCTATCCGCCCCCAATACCCCCAGTGACCGCTCTAGGCCATTTATATATAGTGTGAATAGAAAGGGTGCCAATATACAGCCCTGTCTAACCCCCCTGGAGCAGGGAAAGGAGTCCGACATGTCACCCTCATCATTATATCGGACTCTGGGTGAGGTGTGCTGGTGTAACGTACATAAAATACTAACCAATCCTGGGTCCACGCCCATGGCCCCCAATAACTCCCACAATTTTGTACGATAAACCCGGTCAAAAGCTGCTGTCAAGTCCATGAAAGCCAGGAACATTGTCTCTTTGCTAGCGACAGTGTACTTGGCAACAAAGAGATAACGATTCAGGCATTGGTCAGATGTTGAACGACCCGGCCTGAAACCATATTGGATGTCCGAGATGATGTCATGCTCATCCGCCCAATCCATGAGGTGGTTAAGAATTGCTCTCCCCATGACTTTCACTGAGATGTCAATGAGGGAAATTGGCCTATAACATTGTGGGTTGTCTTTATTACCCTTTTTAAAGATTGGGACAATTATCGCAGTGGACCGTGAAGGGGGCATACCTTCCTCCACTGCTGTGTTGATTACTCTTACGAGGATAGGCGCCCATTAGTCTACTTGATAAAGCAGAAGGTCGGGGGGGGATCCCATCCGGGCCTCGGGCCTTGTTACGGGTCAAGCCCTCCATTCCTGCTTTTATTTCACTTAAAGAGAAAGGGGTTTTCAAAACTATTCGATTTCCTCCCCCTTCGAGTGGAGGTGCTATACTTAAGCATTCATGATTGTAAAGTCCTTTGAAATGCTCCACCCAGGCCTCTGGTAAAACATGACAGGCAATTTTAGATTCGTTCTTATCTTGGAAGAATGGATCATGGACAGTTTTCCAGAAGGCAGTCCGGTTCCTCGCTTCGGCTGCATCCCTCAGATTTTCCCATGCCTCATTTTGCAGTGAGGTTTTTCGTTGTTTGAGAGCCTGTTTATACCTCCCCCTGCACATGGACACCCTGGTATTATCTTTGGGGACGATCTTTAATACTGCTTTTAGGTCTCTCAAGGCGCTGGAACATTGCTGGTCGAACCACCTGCGGGTGTCATCTGCTTCTTTTCTGCTTCTACTTCTAAGCTGTCCATCTATACAATGTGCAACCCCCTCAAAAGCAGTGATTAAGCCCGCCCCCACGATAGCGAGGTCTAGGCACTTCCATATCTGTTGATGTTCCTCTGTTATTAATGCCTTTAAAGATTATCAGAATTAATATTTGCCCAACTTAATCTCCTTCCCTGGTCCGTTGCTTTGATGGAGCTTCTAATCTGTTTACAGGGGGGATGCCTAACTTGGTCAGAATCCTGTAAAATCAGGACTAGCTGATTGTGATCACTACAGATGCTTGGTTCAACATTAAAACTCAATATCCAACGAGTTAAGGTGGTGGGTACAAAAATAAAATCAATGATAGAGCCCCTTCCATTTCCTTTGAACGTTGGGGCAATGCCCGGGTCCCCAACTACTCTTATCAGATCCAGTGTGTGTGTTAGGGCGTGGGTGCTCAGCACCTTACTTAGCTCCAATCCCTCCCTAGTATGTTCCATATGTAATCCTGCTTCCCTTGGACATGAGGCCCATTCCCCCTTGCAGTTAAGTAAACATTTGCACAGTTGGCAGTTGAAGTCACCCATCACCACCAACTGTGCGCTACTTGCCCCATTTAATTCTAATCCTGTCCGCGTATGGTCCAATTCTGCCAAACTGGCCAGTGTCTGTCAACCATTAATGGCATTATAGAAGTTAATAAAAATCCGTTTCCGTCCCCTGGTTATGAGTTGTATACCCTGGGAGCAAGGAGAGTCCCAGGCGAGGTCCTCCCATTTTCCCCTTATCCTCAGGTCCACATAAGTGATGAGACCTCCTTTTGCTCGTCCTGCCGGGGATCTCCGTGCAGGCACGAAGTACATTTTGTACCCTTCTATTGCAAGGTTTGAGGGATCTACCTCCCATGTCACCTGCAGGCAGATGATGTTAAATCTTCTTATGTATTCTAGCCAGTCCTTTTTTATTAGTTTACTCGACAGACCCGCTATGTTTCAGCAGATTAAATTAAAAATTCCCGGTCCTCCTAATGTTGAGAAGTTAACACTTCGGTCAACATGCTCCTTATAAGGTACTGACCCTCTAGGGGGACTGGATTCATTGTTCATCTCGCTGTGGGCTAACTGTGATGGGGACTGTCATAGCGTGTTAGTTGATCCCCCACCTGGTCCTTCAGTGTCATTAACATAATGCACATCCTCCAGAGTACCTCGTTGGACTACAAGAGGCTCCTTGGGTAGTCAATCTAGATCACTTAGGGCGGAAACACTTTGAAGGGGCGCATATCGATTAAAAAGCGGGACTGAATCTCTCATCCCCCCCCCCCCCCCCCCCTCTATCTCCTTTGCTCTCAATTGCCTCGGGTCTTCCCTATTATGGGCTGGCAATAAATCTCTATAAAAAAAAGCCCAGTGGGCGCAATCTTACCCTGGAATCACTTTCTTCCTGTTGGATACCTTTCTTTTGGTAATAAAGCAGGTTTCTTACCAGCTCCGGGTATCTAAAATTTAAAATTACACAATCTCCCAGGGACCCCTTCCTGCTTTTCTCAATCCATGATACTCTTCTGGCCATTAGAATATGTCCATGATTGCTAATGCTAAAACCTGCATTAATGGTCAACCAATGAGCTGCTTTGTTAATCAATGCACCTGTGGTTTCTTCCCTGCCTGCTGTGTGTGCATTAATCCCTGTCAGAACCACCGTGTACGGACTTGCGGCTGGGGGTAAATCTAATACTGGCAATTCCTGGGTGTTGATTGCCAGATCCACTGCTGATGGTACTAAATCAGTGAGCCTAACAATTCTACCCCTCTGCCGTTGTGATGCGGTATCACCAGTTTGTCGAGCCTCTGGCCTCTCCCCCCTTTGCTGGCCAGTATCTTCCCTTATACTTGAGTGGCCTTGGGCCATACTGCTAGTACATCCCGGTCTTTTTTTCCCACTTTGCACCTCTTGTCTGTGTCTGGCCGGGACCATTACATTTTTAGACACCCCCCTGTCACCATCATTAAGTACTCCTGACTCAAGATGTGTAATTATCACAGCATCTCCCCTTCCATCTGGCGTGGCCCATTTTCTGATGTGTCCTCTATCCCAGCTTTTGTAATTAGTTGCGCAATGTGCCCTTTTCTAATATTAAGCCTCTCTTGCAGGGGCCCCAGGTGAACTGTCAGTAGGGATTCCAGCTTCGTAATTAGATCTTTGTTGCGTCCCTCTGTGACTACTGCCTCACTACAGTTCGGACACCTCATGTGGATCGTCGGTGCCCCATCGTCCATCACCCCCTTCCCTCTTACTCCTCCTCCCTGTCCTACCTTTTTCGTGGCATGCGGTCCCCCTTTCCCCGTACCCTTAACTGCGGCTGTGGTCTCTCTTGAATTATTAGTGTTCGTAAAGAGACCCTTTGCCTGTTGTGCTTTTTTTGAGCGAGTAACCACCTCCCCTCTAAGCTCTGGGGTGACTTTTTTTTAACTGTCTCCTGGCTTGCCGTTGCGTCCTCCTCTACCCTTCGCCCTGAGCCGTCAGGTGTCAAGGATATAGAATCCAATGTCTCCCCCTCCTCATGTAAGGAAGTAATTAAATAATCTTGGTTATTGTCGACTCTCTCAGTATTAATTGGTAATGAGGCCTCCACTACTGTTGGGAGGGGCGAGTGTATTATAGCCTCGATGGTGACCCCATTCCCCCCTAGTACTTTTTCCTGGGACTAGCCCTGGGAGAGGGGATAGGCATGTGGCAATGGGGCCCATGGACAATCTTCTTTGTTCAATCAGCTTATCCAGAGAGAGCCTTTTTTCGGTTAATTGAATTTCATGATTTAAAAAAGACTCTGCCCTTACTATAAATGCATCTAAGGTCCCTCTTACACCCCCCCACCTTTCTGTTTGTCTCTTTCCGGGTATTCATGTCACATTAAATTACAACAATTTACAAAGGTGTGACGGTCAAATGTTCACTAGTGTTTCTTTTTCTGCGAGGGAACAAAATTCAGTACTTTAAAATGGGGGGGCGATACGCCAGAGTTCCTCGCGCCTTCCACTATACAGCCTCTTGATCGTTTGAGGCTAGGTTCGTTTCCATACAGCCCCAACTGGTTCCAGGCCTCCTAGCTACCTTAAGTTGTTCGAATTTGTGCGAAGCTCACCCACTCGCTAAAAAGTCAAAGGGGGTGGCCCAGCCTGGCCTAGCCCGGCCCAGCCTCCTTCGGCCCCTGACGGCCCGCCCTTTACCCGGGCTCCCCCACAGGTGCAGTCGATTCCCCGCCGGGCCTCCTGGGACCTGTAGTCCTCCTGGCTCTGTAGTGGCAGTCTGATCAGTTTGTTTTCACTACGAAGCGACTCAGGATGTTCTATTCTCTGTAGTTTTCCAAGATTGTCTGTCGATGTTTTGTTTATGTTATAAACAACAAAAGTCCAGCAACCAGCGCAGACCTCGGCTTCCTCACCTCTGGTCACCACCAACACAGCCGGGTCCACAGGCGTTTTCTGTTCTCCTCCCCGCTCTCACTCGCAGCAGTGCAGCCCAATACAGGAGCCCCTGCTCGGCGTTGGGCCGGAGGGCAATTACCGGCCGTAATTTACACCGGTCGCGGGTTAAAACTGCAGCCCGGTCTGGTCCGAACTGACTCCCCGCTACTCTGTCGTTGTCTGCTGAGTTCTCGCGAGACTCAAGTCCATTCTGTGAGGTCTGGGGGGGACAGTTGGTTTCCAATTCAGGATCCCCTCACTCCCACCACCGGCCCCTTCTCACAACTTCTCACCGTTAGTCACTGCCTCTGCTACCGGTCACCAACAGCTGGCGTGTGGGCTGGCGTGTGTGCTGCTGCTTCTTCCCTGCTACTTCTCCCCTGCTACAGCTTCTGCTTCTCCCTGTGGATGGGGGGGCTCTTATCTCCTTGCTGGGCACTTTCCTGGACTGTCGGCTGTCACACACAGCTCGCACTCTGCTCGCCACCTCCTCTTCCCTCTTCTTCGTCCTCTGGTGCCTGGGACCTACTCCACTCCACTCTCCCCCGTTGCCCTGGGCCCTGGAAGCTGCCCTCTGTGCACTGTGCACCATCCACACCTCAGCTGGAACAGGCTCGGTGCTCAGGTGCACGGGGAGGAACAGGAGGAGTAGTGGAGCAGCGATGCTGGCAGCTCCTTGCAGGCAGGCAGGCAAGCTGCTAGGAGTGCGTGAGGGAGACCGTGGGGGTCGCGGATGCTGGCTGTGATAATAGGTCCCCTTGCCAGTCGCTAGTTTGCTTATTGCCGATCCTCAGGGTCGTGGTTATTGTCCTCAGTTGCTGGCCTCGAGGAACCGCGGGAGCGGCGGCGGCAGCGGCAGCCTCTCCCCTTCTGCCTCTTCCTCTGCAGGATTCTGCGCGCGACGGCGGGTTAGCGAAAAATCTGCAAGTTTAGTGAAAAGGAGTTGGAGGTCCTAATTGAAGAGGTGGTGAAGGACACATGACCAGTTATTTGGAAAGGAATCCCTGCATGTCCCAGAAGAGAAAGATCTTTTCTGGAAATACAAGGCAAGATTAATGCCATTGGTGTCACCCAGCGCTCCATCGACGACCTGAAGAAGCGCTGGTATGACTTGCGCAAAAGGGCGAAGGAGAAGGTAGCAGACAGGCTGAAACAAGCAAAGAAGACAGGTGGCGGACCATCCACACCCCTGGATGATTTGGTGGAGTCCACCCTCCTGCCTGAGACCATTAGTGGCATAGGAGACGTGGACCGCTCAGCTCGAGACCATACCAGACAAAGTAAGGTGCATGCATAGCATGGGCTGAACCCCACCCCGATCCCCGATGAGCCAGTCAGAATTCCACTCCAGTCCATATTTTGCAAACTAGCAATGCATCATGGGAGATGTAGTCCCAAAATCCATATAGCATATCAGTGACAATTGTGAACACAATTGCAGGGTCCCCACATGAGTAAATTACCAAGCGGAGGACTGTTAGTGTGAATAGCAACTCAAGTAATTTAAAACACAAATGCTGCAAGGCAAGTCAATAAATGGACATTCTGTATCCACAGGTTAACCTTCTCCCCAGACAGAAGAGAGAGAGAGAGAGAGACACATGAGGCACCTGGGCAACACCATATTCAGGAGGAAGAGTCCCAGACACCCACAGATGTCACACTGCCACCCAGACCTAGGAGGTACACAGTGGGAAGCCTAAAGGAGATGGAGGGGGCAGAGGAGGAGAGCACGGGAGCTCCACAGACCATGCCCGAAGAGCCAGCACAGTCTCCTGAAACACTGTCACCCATGCGGCGTAGCCACACCAGTGGTCTCTGACGCAAACCAAGGGCACACATTCTGAGCAGGGTGGTGAATCCAGTGTCTTCGCAGGTCTTGAGGGCACCATGGTGAAGGTGCAGCGGCTGCAAGGGAAGACAATGCGATTAATGCTACGTCAGATGGTGTCCATGAACAGGAACATGAGGGACATTACGGAGGGTATCAATGGACTGAACAACACAGTGGCTGAGGACATGCGGGACATGACTGAGGCAGTAAGGCAGTTGTGCAGCCAATTGGACAGTGAATGTGGCGCAGGGAAAAACAGCGCATTGAGGGATACATAAAAGCGGTCAACCGCCTATGCAATGCCACATCTGTGCTGAGCAGACGCACAATGGTCATGCAGTTGGAAATGGCCCGCTGCAGCCAGGATGTAGCTAGGGGTTTGGTGCAGGTCAGCACTGCGGTTGAACTGCTCCAGACAGCCAACATAGCTGCCTCAGGGACTGGGGATTGTGGAGACAGTGAGGTCATCAGCCACAGCAGCATAACTCCACCCGTTGCTGAGCCCAGACGGCGTAGTGCAAGGCAAGGGCCAGCAGCAGAACAGTCCTCAAGCGAGGGAAGTGTGCACAGTGAGCGAAGCACTGCTGTGCGTGGCCGCAGGAAATGATTACATACTGCTGCTGACAGTCGCTGATGGGTGAGGTAACCCATGTGACCCAGTGAGAGTGGATGACAGTGTGGTAATGCCACGCTGTGCTACACAAGGCACATAAAGTCCAATATAGTGAGGTGGTGTGCATTCATATTGCCTGATGTACGGACAATAAAACACCATTAAACAATTGTCATTAACCGCTTTGTGTCCTTACTTACTTAGAAATAGTTGCATGTGATCTCAGTACGTCTGTGTCTCCCATCAGCCGCTCCTACAACACCTGCTGCGCTGTGTATAGTGGCATTGGCCATTCCTCATCCTCGAAGTCTGAATTGGTGATTTCAACTGGGGTTCCCTTCTTTGTGGCCAGGTTGTGTTGCATGGCACAGGCAGCAATGATTTTGCAGCATATCTCAGGGCGGTACTGCCGTGGACCTCCACTTTTTGTGGAGGCAGCGGAACCTGCTCTTCAGGACTCCAAATGTCCGCTCCACCACATTCCGCGTAGACTTATGGGCAGTATTGAATCTCCTCTCACTTGGGGTAGATGGGTTGAGGAATGGGGTGAGTATGAATGCACGCACCGCATATGCGCTGTCACATAAGTGGGAAAGGATGAAACATCAATCACATGCAACAACCGATACATCCAAGGTGTATATATCGGGGTGTGTCACATGCATTTACCTAGCAGGTATCCTTCTCCAAATTCGCCCCCAGCCAGACGTGTATAGTTTCCACTGTGCCTGAAGATGTAGGAGTCATGCTTGCTCCCTGGGAATTTCGCTACTATATCAGTTATGATGTGAGACGCATCACAAATGACCTGAACGTTGATTGAATGATATGATTTCCTGTTCTGATATATGTACTCAGTAGCAGAGGGGTGGCAGATTGCAATATGTGCCCCATCAATGCACCCTATGACATGTGGAAACTGGGCCATCTGATAGAAATCCATCTTGGTCTTATGCAGTTCCATTTGCGTTGCGGGAAACCGGATATAATGGTGCATTCTTTGAAGCATGGCATCCAGGAAGGTGTTGAAAAAGCGTGCCTGGCAACTTTGTGAGACACCTCCAGCCACAGCTATCACCCCCTGGTAAATACCTGATGCAAGTAGGTGCAGGGAACAAAGGACCTGCACTTGTGGTGGAATTGCGTGCGCCCTGCTTGTCTGTTGCTCCAGGATTGGGTGCAGGTCACGTATCTGGTCCAGGATGGTAGTGGGGTGAAGCCTGTACCTCTCATGAATTTCTTCTTCTGTTAGTTGGAAAAGGGTGATGCGCACTCTGTATATGCGTTCCTGTCGCCGCCTCATCCTCTGTGCTGCTGCTTGCATCCGCCTTGCAATGACAGAGGTATGCCATTGTGTTGAAACTGATGCATTCTGGGGCTGTTCATATGCAGTGCACTTGGTTACCACCTGCTTTGAGGTGGTGGTAATTTGCGACTCGCAAATAGCAATTTTCCAAGAAATCGCTATTTGCAACTTTTCTTACATTGGTTTGCACTGTTATTTTTGTGATTTCACAATTTGCGAGGCGCTATTTGGGAATCAGTGGGTCAAATTCGCAAAATAAGGATTCGCTAACTGACATTTCTTTTCTCTTTTTTTTGCGATTCCTTATTTTGCGCTTGGGTTTTTCACGCTCTACATTTCATAGGGCTCTTTTGCGATTGCAAATGTAGAAATTCTTCGAATTTCTGCGTTTGCGATCGGTATTTCGTTTCCTACATCTGGTCCTATATCTAATATAAAACCTAGGTAGTTATAGTTAGGACCTAGTTCCCATAGAAAAAACATGTTTTGACTTGCTTATAACTTTGGCAGCGTTTAACCAATCTTCATGACATTTTCCAAAAAAGTGTCAAGGTAGGTTCTGGTTGCCATTGTAAGTATGGGGGTGATCCATGCAGTGAGGAACGAGAATTTGGGGCTAGAAATAAGGTTGCGTTTGTAATGTTAATTCCCATAGGAACCTTAGCCACGGCTACTGCTGAACTGACTTGCACCAAATTTGGTAGGGAGGTAGATGTTGGTCAAGGAAGTGCCTTTTGCTTATTTGGTGTAAATCCGTTCAGTAGTAGTTGAGAAATGCAAGTTTCATATTATAGTGCTATCTCTTGCCGCGGATATTTCGCGGTGGTTTTGTGATTAATCTCTAATGCATGTGCCAACGGGAATGCTCTGATTGGCTGGACGGAACCTGAACAAAAAGTTAAGGCTGCCATTTTATTGCTCAGGAACTGTACCCAGGGCTGAAAATTTCAGAAAAAGTTAACATATGGGTCAGAATAGAGGTATTCTGACCCCATGTTTGAGAAATGGGGGTGTTAGTGAAACAAGTTATGTGTCCAACACAGATTTTTTTTCAATTGTGCGCGATATTCCCATTGACGCCATGACAGGCAGCATGGCCCCTGTGTTCCAGCGTGGGACATCACAACTATCAACATTGGCACGAATATCTGGAAGTATAAAAAATATATTGGTGAATCATTTGTTGCTCTTTTATAGAGATATTGAGATTTTGATAAATGTTTTTAGTTATTTATATAGTGAGTGATCTACTGTGATGGTTAGAATTAATTATATAGTTATAAATTTTAATGTGATGGTGGCTATTGAATTCCTGCTTTTGCTTTCCACTTTCGTGGTGTAACTGCAGGGTAATCGCGATCTCCAGCCTCACTGTGAAAACAGAAAATAGGTGTACTAGAGATGGTTTTTATAGAAACTCTAGAAAACATTACAGTTTTTACAGACTAGGGGTTTATTACAGCATTCTCTAAAGTCATGTGTGGATATGTTTGTTTTTGACTTTATGGAAAAGGCTTGATCGCCGATGTTAACTTCATCATCGCGGTGTCCTGAATAACCGTGAAAATATAAAATAGGTCTGATAGAAGCTATTTAAAGAAGCTTAAAAAAAATGAGTTTAAACATGCTTTCAAGGACAAAGAAGTATGTATACCATATAACAGAAAAATGTAAAGAAAAACACGCTTATTAATCCACTGAAGAAAATACAAGCTTATAAAAATACACCTTATAGACTCATTTCAGATAGAGAATTCAATTTAAAAACCTTAGAAATTCACTGAAAGTTACAGGGACATTATTATTAGGAAATAGAATTTAAAAACCTTATCAATTCAGTGAAGAAAAAAAACCACAGGTTACAGGGATGTTATAGTTGGTTTGTTTTGAGAGTTTTATACAGCGCGAACTAGACCCTTTCGGGTATCCGAGCGCTTTACAAGGTAGAGTCTTAGTTACATAAAAACACGGTAAATAGCATAAGGTTCGCTGAAAGACAATGGTAGTGTAATCAACCAATCATTGATACACAGTATAAGATACATAACAAAGCGTTCACTATCTCAAGCATAATATAGATACAATATCTAGGATACCTGGCTGGGCAGTGAACATTATAAAGTTTCACCTGGAAGATACATGGGTTGCCAAGTGATACTAGCCCCTGCTCAATTGAATTTGGCCATGAGGAGCGATTTCACTTTTTTAAAAAATGCAATAGATGGATTAAGTCTGGTTTCTGGGGGTAGAGCATTCAAAATTCTGGGCGCCATCCCTGAATATGTTCGGTTATAAGATTTTTTTCTTGTTGAATCTTTGTGGTTTCAGTAGAAGGTTGTTAGCACTTCAGGATCTAACACCACACAAGGGCACCAGTTTCTGTACCAGATAGATGGGAGTATTGTGATGAATGGCTTTATGAGTCATACATGCTATTTTCAAATGAATTCTGGCTTCAAAAGGTAGCCAATTAAGGGATTTTAGGTCGGGGGATATGTGGGAACTTCTTTTGGAGCCAGTGATAAGCCTCGCTGCAGCGTTGATTGAAGCTCTTAGAGGGGCCGTTGCCGCTCTGGGCAGGCCGCAGAGAGAGACACTATCGTAATCCACTCTTGGGATGACTAGAGCTTGTACTGCCAGTTTGAAGTCCTTATCTGGCAGGAAAGGTTTCAGTTTTCTCAAAGTGTTTATATGAAAGTGTGCTCCTTTTGTTGCGTTGCTTATGTGTTTTTGCATATTGAGTTTTCTGTCCAGAGATATTCCCAGCGATTTTTCTGAATGAACGAGGAGGGGTTGGCAATTGAATGCAGTAAGGTGTTTGATCCAGTCTTGCATTATGGGTACTTGGGCAGTTAAGCTGACATTTCACTCGAACAAAACCAGAAAAATGCAGCAGTTCTAGTTAGCTGACTGAGATGTCCTCAGTGATGTCACTGACCTGTCATGAGTGATGTAATATGTGAGGTCATAAGCAGTGCATTGTGGGGCACGAGTTCTATATCCCGCTGAATTTCTTTGGTTTTGTAAGTGTGAAATGTCAGCCTAACTATAAAGTCCCTGTAACCTTTGGTTTTACACACAAACACACACCAAACATCCCCCCCCCCCCACCCCTGGGTAATTTCCAGGTTTAGATGTTGAGCAGCTCCTGTGTAGAGCACCCTACAACAACAGCGATACTCTGGATTTGCTCACCTTAAATGTCTACTTTCCTATCAGACAACCTGGAATGAATAAGAGTTCTCTGCTTCTTTTTTGCATAATTTATGCGGCACTCTATGCCTGAAAGGGTATTGTTTTGACTTGTATTGGGTGCTCATTTGTGTCTCGACAATGCTAAACCTCTGAGGAGCTATAATGATAGCGATGCATGTGTCATGGATTTCTTTTATTCATTCCAGATTGGCTTGGATGGTAATTTACCAATCCAAAGCTGTAATACTGTGCCTGGAGTGGTGAAAGGCTTTTGTCATTGTACAGCTAGGCGTGGATGATACTGTGCTAATTCTATGCTGGAAGACTTTGCTGTAGAAAGGGCAAAATACTTTGTCCCTTTCTATCTCAGTGTGGATGGCACTGTACTAATCCTATGCTTGAAAACTGCATTTCTATCACAGTCTTCAAGCATAGGATTAGCACAGTGCCATCCACGCCGAGATAGAAAGGGACAAAGTCTTTTGCGATTTCAGGCACAGTATTAGGGGATTAGGAACAGTCTTCCGCATCACTGAGACATTGCTTCATATTCGATATCCTTGTATCCATCGTAGACTACCGTTCATTCAGCCTTTGAAGAGTAGCTGTAGTTTCAATAACAAATGGCTGCAATGACTTTAACTCCTCCATCAAGTCATCTAGTGTTGGAGCCGATGGAGATTTATGAGGAAAGTCAACGTCCTTTTTTTTTAATTTTTTTTTTTTATCTTTCAACTGAGCCTGAACCAGTAGTCTTTTTAGCAGTGATCATTTATTAAAGGATACTCCGTGCCCTTTATCAGGACTGCTTTAGACTTCACGAGAGCTTAAAAATATAAGACCTTGTATATGTGGCTGAAGACTTTATTTCTGCACATAAAACGACGTTGATAAAACAATTGAGAGCTCTTACAAATGGAATGATGTGAAAACGCTGCAAGAACAAGAAATATCTCCATATTAAAGCCTATTATCCATGAATTAAAGTGAGGTGAGGCCAAGCATTATTCATACCGAGCAGTAAGATATTTGAATGAAATATAGTGTTGTGTGCAAATTCTCACGACCAGTGGAAACCACTTAGCAGGATGAGGCGAAAACAGGCAGCTCACTTTCTTCAAAGCAATACAAAAATGTGGTCTCAACTACTCAAGTCCATAACCATGTATTTTAATTTTAATTCCCTTTTATATTGAACAAGAAGGTAATTTCATGAAAAGCAGCTTTGCAGGCAACATAGCTCAACCAGAGAGAACAAAATCTCGATTTGCTGAGGCGAAAGCAAACTACTCATTCTCTTCAAGGTAATACAAAATGGCAGCGTACCAAATTAAGATCATAACGCTGTTATTGATATGGAATTGCTTATTTAGTTTCTAACAGAATACTTAGACTGAGAGGCACATTAGATTTTTATGAGTGCTCTGACGGCGACAAAGAATTTATGAGCTTCCTGTCATGTGGAGAAACAAAATGGCGGACAGAGCAAGCACATGGCTGGTGAATGCTGAAATTAGCTGTGACCTTGTAGGAATGAGGTATAAGTACATATAATGCCAATCGCTAGGTTGATATCCTGTATAATCACCCATACAAGTTAATTGTCAATTTTTGCCTGTGATTTTTACCCTCGTGTCATACGACACAGAGCTTCAGCGAGATGTAGCCATCTTCGGTGCTTAGACCACGCTTCACTACAATGCATTTCATTGGGGTGCTATGATATATATTGGTCCCACAAAGGCCGCCATGACTCCCTGTTTGATGTACTGATATCCAAAAAGATCTTGCCATGAGATCTTTGCCCAGGCTCCACCCAGATATGCAAATTTGGTTTTCCTTTAATATTTCCAAAGCTACTGAACAGATTTACACCAAATACAACAAGCATTGGCATAGCCAATAGGTTTTGCTTTTGGGACCTTTATAAGTATTTAGTTATGCAGCAAAATATCCTTGGTGCAACAACTTTAACTGTTGCATGGTTAAACACTTATAAGGCCCCAAAGGCGAGACCTATTGGCTATGCCAATGCGCTTTTTTTTTTAAAAGGACAAGCAGTGCACTCAGGCTCCGGCTGCCACTTAGAGTTAGAGAGAGGTGTGTAGAGAGAGAGAAAGAGGTGTGTAGAGAGAGGGGTAGAGAGAATCTGAACGCCATAAGAACAAGACAAAGAATCTGCATGATTGTGTCTAAAGTAGCAGTACACCTACTTGTTTTGATTGTTTGCGGATAGGTGCTAGATTAAGATCATTGGCCTTCTGCACATAAAAACAGACATTAATAATATTCGTCTTGTTCCAGGCATAAAAAGGCACACTGTCCACTTGTCTAATCCTGGGCACTTTGAATTGTTTCTCAGAGTTCATCAGCCTTATGTCCCTGGTGACTGCTGTTCCTAGTGCTAAAATCTTACATAAAGGAAGGCAATGGAGGCCATTGCATAACAGAAAATGCTCTCGGAGGAATAGGCCAAAGAAACCGGGAAATAATAGTATTGTTATTATTATTTTTTTGTAGAGAATATGGGATCTAATGGAAAAAAAATATTCTTGATAAACTAGAATGGCACATCAAATCTTTAAATAGTTTTAATCTTCAACAAGATTTTATTTCTTCTTAGTTAGTAAATATTGACATAATCTCACGATGCACCTTCTGTTTAAACTTCAAGCACTCTTGCAGCATAAAAGAAACTTATTCACTTTAATGCATCCTTCTCGTGCTTGGCTGGAAGCTGACTTGTGCTTGTTTGAAAAGCTAATTTGTCTCCCTTGAGTGACTGGGTGGATTATCTTTCTTATATTCAATGTAATGATATGTCAACTCTCAGCTTAGAACTCGTTCTGTCTCCTAGAAAGAAAAAAAAAATGTTCCCGAGCACTTAATGTTGTTAAATGATGATGTATCCTTTGCAAATGTGTTATTAGTGTCAAGCTGATCTGTCTCTTGCGATTTGCAAAATGCCCAGTGATTAAAGCGCTATCGTACATAAATAAAAAAAAAAGGGCCTTTTTTTCCCTGAAAGTCTGCAGTATGTGTTTCAGTGTATTTCACAAGTCCCAAAAACATAATTATTCATGGCCCTTTGCCAGATTTGCAATTGGCCAAAAACAATATTTGTTCCGGTCTCTTCTCTGGATAGTGCTGCTTGGAATTTGCGAGTGTGCCAATTATGCAGTGATTTATATATCGATTTCTCTGAGTGACTTTGCATTTGTATATCATCCTGTAAAGGTGCCAAGTAAGTAGCTTTGCTAAAATAATATTTGGAGTCTTCTTTCACTGGTAGCATTTTACTTTAATTAATTTAGTAGTTATCTCCTTACTTTTCACTATTTCATGTGGTTGCTGTTCTATGGAAGTATGAGCTGCTTTTGTTCTTGTGAAGGATTTCAAATACTTGCTTTTGCCGATAACAAGTTATCGAGCAGCATTTAAAATATTTGTACTCGTGTATGTAGCAATAATGATGAAAATCACTGTGTGTAGTATTGTAAAATTTATAAACAACAATTTTCCTCCCAACCATTGCTAATGTGATTTTGCATGAACGTCGGGATTACCTCTTCAGCTGTGGCATTGGCAGGTGTTACTTTTTGTAGGTCGGTGTTTTCCCTACAAGAACGGGTTGTTTCACAGCTGCTGTGAACATGCAGATTGTCTGCTTTCCCTCGGGTAGATGGGCTGGGAGAGTGAAAAAAAGCAGCTTCCAGGGCGGGCACTGGCAGCGAGGACCGAGGAGCATTATTTGGAGGCTCAGCCCACTACTTCACTTTATTAACTTTTTTATATAGCGCGAACTCGACCCAAAGGTATTGGAGCGCTTTACATAGCACCGTATTTACATTACACATTCAGGCACGGGGAGATTAAGTGATTTGCCCAGAATCACAGGATGTAGACGCGACCTCAGGGCTCGAACCCTGGTTTCCTGCACCAGAGGCGGCAACGCAGCTTGTTCCAGAGACTGAAGCAGGGCGGGCCGGGGAGGAGCTTGACGTGGACGAGCCCCAGAGGCATTACGTGGGAAGCTCCTTGTTCTTTCGTTAGGTCTGTTCTGGGGAGTAGAAAGGGGGGCCAGGCCAGTGGTAAGGGTAGAAATGCAGGGAGCTTATTGCGTGTGAAAGCAGTTGCACTCGGCACGTAACAAAACAATGACGTTATAATGACAACAGGACATCGATCTGGTAAAAAAAAAAAGAATCGAGCTGGAGACCTGTTACTGTGTCGGAAGGGAGGGGGAGGGAGAGCAGGGAGAGTGGGATGGAGGAGCAGGGGAAAAGACACAAGAATGAAAGACAAGCGCGCGCTGGTAATAATGTCAGACTTAGAACCACCAAGTCAGCTCTCTTTGTCCCGAAGTAGTCGCCAATTGTGGTCATTAGAATGAATGGAATAATACGCTTGTGCGTTGTGCTACAGTATCCCAGATACGGGGCAACCTGTGTTGGAAAACGGCGAAGATCGGGGTGTAAGTGGGCCGGCTCGCAGACCCTGCAATAATTAACAAGATTTGCGGAAATGTAAAACAGGAAATGTAACTGGCAGATGCGCCAAAGGCGCCTTTCAGCCTGGCTGTTTGTAATTGTAATGGAAGCTTTTACGGGGAGGGGTAAAGGCGAACTCGAGCAAGCTTGTTTTAGCGGGTAATTGAGAACACACAATAGATGGTGTGATAGATTAGGAAAAGGAATGTTTCTCGCAGACAGTAAACAGTGCTGCAGGGCATGAGTCAGTGGGCTGAAGCGCATCCCCAAACGGACTGCATGGCGGCACGATGCACGTGATTGTGCGCGTGCTTGCCATGCAATGCACTTTTGGGAGCACTTTGAAATGCCCCTGTACTAGAGTCTCGCATAGCGATTGCGTAAACGTAATAGCTAGGCGAGACCTAAAAAGGGCTCTTTCTGGACCAAGAGCCAACTTTCTAATACAGTTGGTGTAATTCTGCCCAGCGGTTCAGGCTGTAGTCGTATTCAAAATCCTTATGCATGTGGGTAAAAGCGTTTTTGGGCCCCCCTTTATCTCTACTCCCCCTTGACAAATCCTCCCGAAGCTTTCAACAGAGAAGCTGAACTGAGCTTAGTACCAATTTTGACATTTTCGTGAAGATTTGTCAAACGGTGCCAAAGTTATTTGCAAAAACCCTTTTGCTATGTAAACTAGGTCCTAACTAGAACTACCTACTGGCAACCACCAGTAGGATTAGGATATATATGTATGTTTGTATGTATGTATGCGGTCGCCAGTAGGTAGTTAGTTACAACCATGTTTCAATAGGAAAAGCGTTTTTTGACTTGCCTATTTCTTTGTGGCTGGTTGCCAAATCTTTGACATTTTCTCCCAAAAAGTGCACCGGTGATTCTTGTTGTGCATGGAAGGTCTTAGGGTGAGTCATGATGCGGGGGCCGAGAAAAAAGGAGGGCAGGTCAACAAACGTGTTTCCCATAAGACATTTAGACATGACTACAACCCAAACCGCTGAACGGAATTACACCTAATTTGTCATAAAGGTAGATATTGGTCCAGAGAAGTGTCTTTTTCTGATTTGGCATAAATTCGTTTAGTAGTTTCAGAAATATTCAGGAAGATCCAAATTTGTATATACAAGGACGTCGATCCTCCAAAGATGTGACTGTCCCCGTGGTCAAATCTGATTGTATGTCAACACTACAATCAGAAGTGTTTTCAGCTTTTTCAGGTCCCCCCCCCCCCCCCCCAACGTTTTTAAAAAGGATGGGGCAAAAAAGGTTTTGGAAAAAAAAAAAAATTTGGCGGGAGCTACGCTTCTCTATTATATAGACACTGGGTGGACTAGGTCCCAAGGGCATGCAGGCATAAATGAAATATAGGTGCGCCCCTCTTGAGGGTGTGCCTCGCAGACCCTGTGCCTTGGGGACCACAACCTCCCTGGGGTAATTTTATTTGTAATGGGGCCTCACACAGTCCTGCAATCCACCACCTCCCCAGGCCCAAATTGTATTCTTAAAATGGGAGCGGCCCTGTAGACCGCCACCTCCCTGGGGCAGGCCATACTAAATGAAACGTAGGGCTCCTCCTGGAGCCATAGATGGCCCTGGGGACCGCCCCTCCCCCAGGGCTGGCTCTTGCTATGTTCTGGGGAGCCCACCCCCAGGGCATTGCTGTTTGCTGTGGCTTGACGGGAGGTTTAACTGCTCCTGCCAAGCCACAGTAAACACTCTGCTTCTAGCAAGCACGAGCAGTGAAAATGCTCTCACTTGCTGAAAGCAGAGCATTCGTCTATTTCCATGCCCACTGTCAAGCGAGCAGGGAAACAGACTAATTGCTTTAAGACAGAGGGTGCTGATTGTTTATTAGGTCTTTATGTCTGAAAGCAATGCCAGCTCCCGCAGGAGGCTGGGAGCCGGCAGGGACTGCGGGAGCTGTGAGGTCCCCCATCCCCCCCACCCCTGCGGTCTCAATGCAGACTGGGTGCCGTGGGGGCACCCAGGGCAAATTGCCAGGCTTCGGAGGATGGGGTCCCTGGGGCTAAAATCGGCCTGGGCAGGGTGCCACGTAGCCCCCCTTTCCAAAAGGTCCGGCCCTGGGGAATGGGGTCTCCGGGGCCGAAATCAGCCTGCGGGCCACGCAGCCCTTCTCTCCAATTAAAAGGCCAAGCCCTGGGGCCGAAATTGGCCTGGGGAGAGAGGCCGCGGGAAGGAGTAGGGGCTCATTTTGCCCATAGTTTCCAACAGGACTTCCTGGTACATTCCACTCCTGAGACTCACCTTGTTGGGGTGGGTGGGGCAGGGGCGACTGTTTTTGTTAGGGATTCAAAGTAGGAAGAATCTGTGGCTAGAAGTATCCATCAGCAGAATAAGTTACGTACCGTTCATTAAGCGCACCTCCACATTCTATTTATTGGGATATGAGAATAAGTTTTACTCATTGGTTGTGTCACTATAATTGATATCGGTCTCCTCTTTAAGGATGTAGAAAAAGGATGGGTAGTGACCTCCACACACTGGGGTTGCCAAAATATGACCCATCATGTCTGGAGGTGGGGTGGAGGCATGGCTGATGTCTGTAGCGCCAACTTACCTGCACATGTAGCTGCGGGATTTTTCTAGAGCCAGTCTGCAACTGGCTAGAGTTCAAAAAGTGAGTCCTCTGCAGAGAGAGCACCCATCAGTAACAGTGTTACTGAAGGTCTATGACCTATATCCTTCTAAGATCTAAATTGCATTTTAAAATGTAAATATGTTTTTGTAATTCATCAAAATGAATGTTAGTAATTTCAGAATGTACTGCAGTAAGCCTGGGGCAGTGTAAGTCACATGTTTGGTGCCTGTTGTGTAATTCATTCCAGCCTAGATGACCATTTAAAGTTGATTTTGACAGGTAATTCAGTGCACAAAACTACTGATCAGTAGTTGACCTTTATCTTTGGTTTTCTGAGGAATTGTTTGGCAGATCCAAAAATCTTAAGGTTCAGGAGGTGGCAGCAAGAACGAATATGTGGAATTTGTCTGCTCCATCTTTTTTTTGTTCTTCAGAGCCACAAGACATTCTGAATGCACACAGACTTTAGGACCTTCCCCCTCCCTGGACAAATGTAAGAAAGCAGCCCTAAAACTCCAGGATCTTTCATCAGCTTTTGAACGTGCACCGCACTACAGCATATTGCTGTCAACGTTGAAAGTGTGGATATCAGAAAGACTAGAGTGCCGAGAGATTTCTGGAATGACTGGTAATAAAAAAGACATCTTGTGTTTTAAAAATTGCGGTGCCATGAAGAAGAGGGAGGTGGAACAGTGGGGCAGGCCAGGGGGTGGGGTTGGTTGGAAGGGGCGATTTTCTTTTTTCTTGTTATCCTTTAACTGAGTTGGGTATGCCCGCCTTACCCTTTTCTATGACCTAAAACTTCAATAAAAACGATTAAAACATAAGGTTGGGTGGGACTATATGCATCTGCTTTGGAATGCATCTGGTGCTTTGCCCTCAAACGAGCAAAAATAAATTGTATCAGTGAAATCAACATGTAGTTTGTCACAAAGGGTGCAGAAGTCTCTTGAACATCTTTTTTCGATGTCTTTCTCCTCAGGCACAGGTATCACTAAGGTATTGAATGTATTTGAACATGTACATTAATGATAGACAAATTCATTTCAGAGTGAAATTGAGCCATCAAAAAAGGCAAGCCTCCCTGCCGTGCCTGGGCAAAATATTTAAGTGTATGAAAAAGAGCTTCATCAGAATTATGTCAGTGCCACAATCCCTGATTTTGGAGGAGCAGAGTACAGCTCTTTCGCTTCCAGGGATGTTAAAATAGCCAGCTACATCATTGAAATATAACAAACCTCGAAATTCTTTACAATATGCTGAAATGTTGTACTCTAGATCAACATCCACTTGTGTCCATCTCTGCTCCACAAAATACTTCTGCTTGCAAACCAATTATTTGAGGGAGCAGGTGTGGACCCTTAGTAATGGCACAGTGGAAATAGAGCAAATTTATTTATACCAGACTCTCAAAGAAACTCTGTGATGGTTTGCAGGTGTTAACAAGGCACTCTATCTGTTTGAGCCTATGAAAACATGACCGCATGTAATTGGTTCTAAAAGCTCATCACTAGCTTCGGGTAGATGCATGGGTTTAGTTCAGTGTACTGTACACAACACACAAGGCGTATTGCAATGACAATCTGTGGTACTTGTATAAACTGGAACCTCTCTGTGCATGAGTCAGGAACTTCAGCTTGGCGACTAAAACCATAGTCCGCAAGCTAAAACTGCTTACACATGACTGAGGGCAGAACCTATCTGCATGCAATTCAGGAACTGCCTGATATCTGAAAGGTTTGGGGTGGATTTCAGTTGAATACCAGAAATCTCCTCAGCATGATTAAGGACTATCTTATGGAGGGTTTCTCATCACATTCAACTTTTTTCCTCCTCTCTTCTTTGCATTTAATTTGCTGTTGTATCTTTATTTGAGATTAACAAAATATGAGCTGACTTGTATAAAATTTCCAAATGCATACAACTTAGTATTCCAAGTTAGTGTGGTCTAGCAGTATTTACTTACAATAGGACTGTGTAGTCTCTGCTTCCCTTGGTGGCAGACACTATGAACACCTATACCTAGAAATCACCTTCCTTCAAATAAATCTCAGGTGCGCTCATGTAAGGGACTGTAGTTGAGCTTTGTACTGGCAGCACCTCAAAATGACCTTTCTAGCCAAACTGCCTTACAAGTCCGTATGTTAACCCAAAACTAAGCTATGTCGTGGTCCATCCTGTTGCAAAACTCTATTACTGCACCGGGTGTCGTATCATTCTCCTGCACCAGAAGTTATTTAAGCATCATCTAATGACCATTTTACCTAACTGGCTCTCTAACGCAAACTGAGGCCACTTCTGGTGCACCCTAATCTTCCATGATAATCACTGCTCATGGCAATGAAGACAAATGACAGCCTAAAAAATTACAATATTTGAACTCCTCAACATCTGATTAAAATGTTTATATCCGGAAGAAACTGTTACTAATGCACCAAAGAACCACAGACTCACCAGTCCTACAGTATCCTCACCTCTGACAACATATGTGAGAAAAATAAGCACTAATACTACAAGTGCACCGCCTGTCTCGTGCACAACCTGTTGAAATGAAATGAAAAAGGCTCTTATATAGCGCATGGCTACCCGTAAGCATCCCAGCGCTTAGGACCAACGGTGAGTTGAAGCGGAGAGCATAAGGCCTCTGCGTGGCAGATAAGTCCGAGGAAACAGCCAGGTCTTTAATCTTTTGCGAAATGCGAGGAGATTGGGTTCCTGGCGAAGGGGCGGGGGCAAAGAGTTCCAGAGTCTGGAGGCGTTATAGGAGAAGAAGCGACCGCCCGAACGAGACCTGCTGATTCTGGGAACTTCTGCCAGATTGAGGTCGTTGGAACCCAGGTTTCTGGGTGCTTTATATGGTCTAATCAGTTTGGCAAGGATAGGGGGGCCTCTGCCATGGAGGTTTTTGTGAACCATGCAGAGGGCCTTAAAATGTATCCGTTCCTTTATCGGAAGCCAGTGCAGAAGTTCAAGCGCGGGTTTTGCTGAGGAGCGATGGCTAGTGCTCGTCGGCAATCTGGCTGCAGAGTTCTGCACAACCTGAAGTCGGCGGATTACCGAGGTCGGGGCACCAAGGTAGATGGAGTTTCCATAATCGAGCCTGGATAGGATTAGGGCCTGAACTAAATTTTTTGGGCTTTTTCCGGCAGCTGAGGGAGAATTTTACGGATGGATTTTAATAGGCCGAAGCAAGTGGCCGCAGTTTTCCTCGCTTGAATTTTAAACGAGAGGTCCACATCTAGCCAAATGCCCAGGCTCTAGATCTCACTTTTAGGGATGGGGCCAGGGCCCATACAAGGGGGCCATAGCGTGAGGGTGTCAAATGAGGCCTGCCTGCCTAGAAGCATAAGCTCCGTCTTTTCTCCGTTTAATTTAAGGTGAGACTGGTCCATCCAATTGGCTACTGACTCTAAGCAGCTACACAGGTTCGAGGGAAGTGATTCTGCTTGATTCAGAGAGACCACCAACTGGGTGTCATCAGCGTAGCTGACTAATTCAATCCCAAAGGGGGCCACTATCTCCGCTAAGGGCGACATATACACATTAAACAGTGTGGGGTTGATGGAAGAGCCCTGCGGCACCCCACACTGTAACGGTACCGGGGAGGAACACCGATCACCTTCAAATACCTTGACGAACCTATCCTGGGGGAAAGATTCGAGCCACATAAGGGCCTTCCCCGTGACTCCGAGTTTGTTAAGGCGGGCTAGGAGGATCCGGTGATTCACCGTGTCAAAGGCGGCACTGAGGTCCAGGAGGATAATGGCCACCCTACCACCTGCGTCCAAAATCCTCCTGGACTCCTCGACCACCTTCAAGAGGGCCGTTTCTGTCCCTTGCCCGGGGCGAAATCCAGTTTGAGAAGGGTGAAGCAGGTTGAATGTTTCTAAAAATGAGGCGAGTTGTCTGTTTACAAATTTTTCAGTTAGTTTGCTGATGCCGGGGAGAAGGGAAATGGGACGATAATTAGAAAGGTCACCAGGATCGAGATTGGGTTTCTTTAACAATGGCTTGACCATGGCCATTTTCCAATCTCGTGGAACTATCCCGGATTCAATCGAAGAATTAACCAGATTGATGATGGGCGTATTGATGTAGGGCATGGCTGTTTTTATAATATTCATAGGGGCTGGATCAAGCGGGGAACCGCTTTTTATGGCATTGAGGAGGGGGGGGGGTAACAATTCCTCTGTAAGCGGAGAAAAGGAGGAGAGCTGGGGGAGCGCCTCTTGAACAGGTGTGTTAATGGGAAGGCATGAATCTATGAAAGATGTAGGGGGAAGGGTAAGAAGGATCTTTTGGATTTTGGTGTAGAAGAAATTTGACAATTGTTCACAGCGGGCACCTGTTTCATCTGGGATAGGGGCAGGTTCGTGGACTATTAACAAAGTTTTAGCAATTCTAAAGATCTCTTTTGGGGCGTTAACGGAGGCCTCAATCTTTTCTGTAAAGAAGGTAGATTTTGCAGTTTTTATCGCAAATTTGTAAGCCTTGATAGAGGCTCTATATTTGCTTTTCTTCTCAGGAGTGAAATCTTTCCGCCACTGTCTCTCCTCACGTTTGCACTCTTGTTTGAGGGTCCTGACTGTTGCTGGCTTGCCTGGTATTTTTTCACTACATATCGGAAGAAATTCATCCCTGATAATCCATGAATATCCCTACTCTCCTTTGCCTCTGAACGGACATTCCAGTGTGTTCCTCTTTAAGACCCCTCCCTCATCTCTCCCCTTCAAATAAATATGCCACTAAGTCCTTTTAGAGAAACTCATTATAATCAAAGTCAACAGTCTGAAACAACTGATGTTACAAACCCTAATGTTAATTAATGCAAGATTGTCTCAAGGGGGCACTTGTGAAATAGCGAACCTCCTTACCACCCCTCAGTTTAGATCTACTATTCATTTCAGAAACCTAATTCTCCCCTCCTCATCAATGTTTCTCAGCATCTTGGTAATTAAAGGCATACACCATTCTCCACAGGGACAGAACATATCAAAATGGAAGTATAGCAGTTGTCCTCAAGAATTGTTGTAAACGTTACCCCACCAGCTTTCCATCTTATACTTCATATGTACTGCTCTCTTACACCTTGTAACTTAAAAACAGCAAGTCCACTTCTTATATTGGCTGCTTGGTCACAGATTTTCCTTTCACTTACCAGTGGAAGAATTATTCACGTTGATGAAGACCTTTCACTCGTGCAGCTTATTTTTTAATTGACCTGTAATATCCCTTGGAATATATATACATAAAAATCAACTCTTCGAAATACTGACATGCTCACAAATCATCACAGCCACTCACAAGAAGGGTAACGCCCTCGATGTAATTCTCTCCCCACCAATCCTCTTTCTAAACAACCCTCTTGTCATTGACTGGACCAACCATTTCTTGGTTCTTCCAACATTTCAAAAATAGAAAGTTTGTAATCGAGCCAATCCAAACCATTGAAAATTTGGAGTCAATCGCCAAAAGAAGTACCTGTGTAGATATCATCAGAAGAGCTCTGACCATTAGGTAAGTCTCCAAAGGTCTCAACCTTTACAAAGGACGCTAAAAACCTCTTTAACGACGCAACTCTGAACATAGGCTGTCCCCACAACTAGTTAAATTCTTCAAGGATAAACCACTCGCACTGTGGTGGTCAAAAACACTAAATATACAAACATACTACATGGAAACTTGAAAAGATCTGAAGAACAAAATCCTCCGATTCATTCAGCCCTCAACGAACCAAAAGGAAAGACAGAAACCTCACAATGTAAATAATTCACAAATCTGCTTAAAGAAGCTGTAATAGATCATAGAATTCTTTTTCACACCATAAAACACTGTGCAAACCCCAACACGGACTTGAAAATCCCAATCTCCCAATCCATCATGAACAATCTTGTTAAATTCTTTGCTAAGAGGATTGATTTAATCCACTCAGAGCTATCAGAAAATACCTACAGGCTGCCTAAAACATGAAACCCTCACAGACACTACCAAATGGTCTACTTTCGAGACCTCTCAGATTCTCTCTAGCCCAAACCCATTTTCATATTCCATCTTTCCTACTAAATAAAAAAATTAGCACAATATTACATCACTTATAATCCAAACTGACATTTCCTCTCTGAAAGAGTGTATTTTTTGGTTTTCATGAAATCTTGGCAGATTATAATGTATCTAAAGAGACAGAACCACTTCTCCAGAAACATAACTTAACCTGGCTGACTTTGAGACTTAGACCAGTATCTAAACTTTGATCCCTGGGCAAAATAATTAAGAGCACAATAGCATCACAACTAATAAAACCTATTGCAAACGGCCTACTAAACCCATCCAAGTCTGGCTTTGGATCCATATTCAGTACTGAAACCACCAGCCTCGGGCACACGCCTTATTAAACCTGGATGATGATAACACATGCCCAACAGTTTTTTTTTTTTTTTTTTCTTCAGATCTCTGTGCAGCATTTGATATGTTAGACTATCAATCGCTCTCCGAATCTTGAATTCAGGAATGGTAATAGAAAGAACGGTGCTTAGCTGGCTTAAGTTATTCTCCTCCTCGAGATCTTGATTTGTGAAGCTAGACTCATTCAGATCAGTCCCACATCCTGTGAAATGCAGAGATCCAATGGGTTTCATCTTTCCGCTTCACCTCTTCAACTTGTACATGGAACCAGCAGGTGCTATTCTTCATGAAAACCTTCTCCATTCATCATTTTACTGATGACACTCCACTCTACCTCAGAGTACCGGACCCTTGAACATAATGACCTTCATATCGTTTCTGGATAAACTAGTAACCTGTATGCACTCGCTCTCCCTCATACTAAACTCAGTAAAGGCAGAATTTCTACTCTTATTCTCTACAGTCTCCACACCTTCAGTATAAAAATGGCTAACCACACTGCTAGGCATTTGCCCTTTGTTTTCTTCCCACTCCATCTACTCTGAAAAGTACGGCTAGCCCCCACTCAAAAAAAACAATTATTTTTCTGATCCGTAATCTGGACACTGGTTCTCCCCTATCAGGATGGTGGAACTTCTATCGTTGCTGTACTCCCACAGTCCTCCACTGTGCCTCCCTGTGCGATACTACATGCAACTGCTCCTCTGTGGCTGGAGTGAAGAAGTAAATCGTATTTCCTCATCCTGAATCATCTTCATTACCTGCCACTTAAAGTGAGAATGGAGTTCCAGAATGCTAGCATCACAAATGAAACATTTACCCTGCCCTTCCCTCGGCCGAGTTAACTTCAATAGACAAGAAATCAATAGCATTTTCTTACTATCACCAAGATAATAGATTTATCTTCTGTCCATATCATGCAAAATCAAGACCTTCTTGCTTTCCAGAAAGACTTTAAAAAATAGTGTTTTCTACATCACTTCCCTAACTTCTCACTCACTCACTCACTCACTCACTCACTCACTTACTTTGTATTACCTACGTTGCTTGTAAACTGCTCCACTGCCATATGGCTAGGTCCGCGCTATGTAAGTACAAATAAATGTTGCTTTTAAAAGATGACATTGTGCAGGGTCTGCTTAATGCCGGTTGCGCAACTCTAGAGCTCTCGATAAATTTTTTAAACCAGTTGAGATTGTAAGCTTTGTATAAAGATAGGCTACCGTAGGTTGGGTTAATTCTGTGGTATCTTATGACTTTGTCCAGCGAAGGTCAAACTAGCCTAACTTTCCAATAAATCAGATTTTAAATAAAATCTCTTGCCATTTTTCACATCGAAACCTCAATGAACAAAACATCTGCTAATAATAACAGTAGTGTCAGCACAGATGACAGTAGAAATTACCATAGGAACAAAATCAACAAGTACTAGCCCTAAATTGTATGGCAATAGGGCGAGATTTGTGGTGCACATGTAGACCAGAGTTAGTGGTCAAGCGTTAGCCCCCAACACAGGGAAGTGGGTGGGCTAATCCAGTCCCCAAATTAACGCCAAAAAAGCATGCCTTTTTTGCAGCAATGATCAAAATCAAATACATTCTAACATTATTGAACAGTCTGGGAACTGAGAAATTGGGAAACTTGGTGCGCCCAAGGAAGCCCAATGGTGCAACCTATATAAGAGCAAAAAGTAAAGATATACAGGAGGAAGTGTCTGGGACCAATAAATCACAGATAATGGTTACTTTCAGGCCCTTGGCTCTCCAAACATTAACTGACCTGAAAAGTCTACAGTTCATTGAGGGTGACAAGTGTGTGACAAATGAGGAAACTTTTGGTTCGAGGCATATGAGCTGCAGATTGTACACTGTGCATATATCGCCATCTGGTGTTGGGCTTGGAAGCTTGTAATTTGTTGTTGTCTTGGAAGAGTCTTTTGTAGTCACGAGATAGGTGACTCCTCCCTTGACCAATATTGCCCATGGGCATCGACTCCATCCTCAGTCTTTTTCTGCCATCTGGTTTGGATATAACTTATGCCATCTGGTTCGGTACCATATTCTCCAAACCTTTTCGACGCGCAAACTATCTTAAACTCAACTGTTTTGTTTTCGATCTCGTGATCTTTGACGTGCACCTCATCTACTCGATTCCGGTCGTCAACGCGGGCTGCTGGACCTATCGCCGCCGTTCGGGCCTACAGCTCATGGAAAGGACTCCATTTTAAAAATGCCCCCACTGTGGAGCTAAATTCCCACACAATGACCACCACAAGGTCTGTAACCTGTGCCTCTCGCCTGAGCACAACGAGAACAATTGCCAGGCCTGCGCCTCTTTTAGATCCAAAAAGACCATCCGTGATCACCGGGCCCGACGACACATCATGGCATAGCAAGCAGCTCCGGGACCGGTGGACATCTTCGATGAAGGCCCCGATGTCCCAGAGGAGGATTCTGAAGACCTGGAAATCGTGTCCGAAGCAGACGACTCGGACTCAGATGACCACATCACTCCTGGTCAACGAGTGAGTACAATTGCCCCTACCCCAACCCCACCTGAAAAAAAGAAGGCCCCGGTCAAGACTTCGCCTGCTGGCCCCAGTTGCGACCG
This sequence comes from Triturus cristatus, assembly GCF_964204655.1. Taxonomy (NCBI): domain Eukaryota; kingdom Metazoa; phylum Chordata; class Amphibia; order Caudata; family Salamandridae; genus Triturus; species Triturus cristatus. Next base: position 461,314,151 of record NC_140582.1, on the reverse strand, counting down.
AAAACAAGCTTTAGAAGCCCCGCCCCCGGGCCCGGCCCTGAAGATAAGGGACAAGCCTTCCGGTTGCTCGGGACCGAGCAAACCGCATCTCAGTGATCCGCAAGCACCATCGGCACTGAAGCCGGGCGTGCAGCCTACTCCCAAAAAGACATCGGCACCGACCACCTCGACTCCGAAAGAAAGGGTATCTGATCCGAAACCAAAACATTCGGAACCAAAAAGGATTTCCGCCTCCACATCCAATCCAAAGGACCCCAAACCACCTCCCAAGGCCCCGCAGCAGAAAACCAAACCTCGCTCGGACCCAAAGAAGTCGGTGCCAAAAGCGGTTACCGAAGAATGTTTTCGACCGGATCATATTGATCGGAAACAAAAAAAAACTCTCCACATAGACCCCAAAACAGAACATGTGGCTACTGTTCCACACAAGAAGAGGAAACAGGACACACCAGGCGTTCCTGTAGTGCCTGTCAAGAGAAAAGACTGTGCCACTTCACCCATACCCCTCTTCTCCTGTTCTTCCTCCTCGGCGTGTCTCTCCTCCACATTCTCCTATACTTCTACTAAACGCACCACTACCACACGTTGAGGATGATTTAGGGGATAGGTGAGGCAACATCGACCCTTTCACTGACCCTGATGACGACACAGACGTACCACAGGACTATTTGGACGATTATGATGACCCAGTATATCCTCCAGACTCCCTGATCCCCATGCATATCCAACCACGCCATCTCCCCCAGATGACAATATTGGCTTTGGTCAGCTTGTAAATAGAGTTGCTCTGTACCATGGCGTTCAGATGCATTCTGACCCCGCAGACGAGGACTTTCTACTAGACACCTTTGAACACAAAAGACTGTACAAACCCTGCCAATGTTAAAGGGTGTCATTAAACAGGCCAATTGTATCAGGCATAGATTCTGTCCTAGAACCTCTGTCCCAATTTTGTGACTATTTCCTTCAACCACTTGTTAAAAAGACCACATCTTACATTCAAGATACCTCAGATTTGCTCAGACTCCTGATTGAACTGCCCCCCACGGGTGAGATCACATTCTTAGTGACTTTAGCTGTACAGGCTCTGTACACGAATATACCACAGAGGGCAACTCTGAATGTGGTAGAAAATGTCCTAAATCATGAAGTCTGGGAACACAATACCCCCATCAGCTTTGTCATGGAATGTGCTACTTTAACCCTAACAGAGAATTTCTTTGAATTTAAAGGCCAAATTTATCAACAAACGCAAGGAACTTGTATGGGGAGTACAGTTGCGCCCAGTCTGGCATGTCTGTATATGTCCGATTTTGAGACTCGACATATTTTCCATGACTCCAATCCATTCAATGCAGACATATACCTTTGGAAGAGGTTTATTGACGACATCCTAATTTTATGGAAGGGGGATATGTCAACCTGCATTGAGTTTTGCAATTGGATCAAAACTCTTGACCCACACCTTAAGTTCTCACATACAGTGTCTGAGAACAATATTCCTTTTCTAGATCTAAACATCAATTTACACAGAGGTACATTATCAACTACCCTGTACAAAAAACCAACAGACCATAACAGTCTGTTACTATACACAAGCCATCACCCCCGTAGCCTGAAGGATAACTTACCCATAGGACAGTTCCTTAGGATAAGACGTAATTGTAGCAACTTACTAGACTATAGGGTAGAAGCTAAGAAATTGGCCAGCAACCTTAGGGCACGGGATTATCCCGCCAAACAGATAGCCCTAGCCAATAAGAGGGCCAGCAACAATCATCGAGAAGCTTTGTTGGAACCTAAAATACTAGCTCCAACAGAGACCCTTACTTGTGTCACATCTTTTACCCCAGTGTCAAACCAAATCACCAAGATAATAAAGAAACATTGCAATATCTTAAACACAGGCACTATGAAACTTGAAGTCCCTAGATTTTCATTTAGACGGACGAGGAATTTGAAGGACACTTTGATCCACACCCGTCCACGCCCACAGGGACAGCTAATCCAAAGACAACTATGGAATTTGCCACCCGTGACCGGGCATTACCCCTGTGGCTCCTGCACGGCATGCCCCCTGACTGCAGTACACAAATCGGTCCTATTTAACAATAACTTTAAATGGGAGCTACGCCGCCACACGAACTGTAATACAGCTAACTGTATATATTTGATTACATGCCCTTGCAAATTACAATACATTGGCATGACTACTCGTCCAGTTAAAATACGCATGACTGAACATCGCAGCAACTTCCGCTGCAGGAAAATCAACACCAGAATGTGTACACATTTTCTAGAAAAGGGACATCCCCCAGAATCATTTAGCTGGCTAATTTTGGAATCCTTTTTTAACATCACCAAAGAAGCCTTGCTCGCTAAAAAACAAAGGTGGGTGTTCAGACTGGGCACTCATGTCACAGGATTGAATGACGCTATTCCCTGGGCCTCCATTCAACCCCCCTGAGCTAGACCACCTTTGTGACAAGCAATGTCTCGACTAAGAACACTTCGCCATGTCGTTGTACATTGGTGAGTGGTATAACTCGGATAACATGAGAGAGTGAATTACACTGACCCACTACATACACTTTTCTCTTCTGTTACTTATATATACACTTCTAAGTAAGTAATATAGAGAAGGAAAACCCCCCCCACCCGGCCCCCAATACCCATCCCTGTGGTAATTATATCTCACACCATCTTTAAGCACTTTATCACACACCTTAGTGCTTAGATGGGACACTAGGGGTCTGGATGAACAACAACAAGCCTGCCCTGACGATATATATCCAGTGGCTCGCACTGTTGTTATGGATAAACATATAGACAATCAACCCCTTAGATGGGGGATAAGGGGACACAACTCTTCAACAACAACAAGTCTGCCCTGAATAATAACATATACTCGGCGGCTTATTTTTCAATAAGGTTAAACATACGGACGACCACATCGGCGTACTAATTATTAACTTATACACTTGAAACATGACGTGATGGGATTCGATCCCTCACTCAAGATGGCGATTGAATCTACCCGCCAGTTGCGCTATCAACATACAAACTCTAGGACCACTTCCGTTTCCGGATACGAATCCAACAGCCGCCGCCTTCATAACCCCACACGAGACTCGGAACAACGCCACCCAGTCCTGGTAGAACGGGGTAGGTGTATTGGAGACACGGACTCGGCGTGTCAGTAAGTACATAGTATTTTACTTGACGGCTCACTGGTTTTCCCGAACTGAAAATACATCGGCAGTTATGCTTAGTTTTCCTGGACGTTCATGTTCTAACTATGTGTCCGTCCCAGACATCCACACGGAGGGTGTGTTTTCATAGAATAGCTTGTTGTTTTTCTTAACTGGGGACATATTTGTAAACTATACCGAGGTGTCCTGCACGTTCATGTTTTTCTACGCGTACCTCCATGCTGAGAGTGCAGCTTGTTGCTTTTCTTAACTGGGGACAGCCTTAGAATTATCCCGAGGTTTCCTGCACGTTCACGTTTTTTTCCCCACGTGTTCGTCCCATACCTCTATACTGAGGGTGTAGTTTCACTTAATATAAGAAGAGCATAGAATTCACTATTATTGATAAACCTCCATCTAATTCCACTCAATTTTAACAGATTGAAAGATGATAGTGGTGCTGTTCTTTCGGGAATCTGACAAACGAACCACAGAACTTACGTGCTGCTTTGACATTAGCTAATTGTATTGCTATTTTTTAACTTGCATTTGCTGAACATCACTTATGTTGCTAGAAAGAGACTAGGGGCTACACCATTTCTAGGTCTGAGAATGCTGTATTTGACCCTCACTGACCTAAGCTCTCTCATTATAAACCACCTGACGGCACTATTGTTTAATTTCAGAAACAAGAGAAGGGGTTATTATAACCATGGAGTATGCTGTTTTTAACCTTCTTTAATCCTCCATATTACAACCTGAGGGCACCATTAGTTAAACTTTTACAACCCTGGAGTATGTGATTTTAACCATCGCCGATCTTCTAGCCCTTTCCCTATATAATTACAGAACGCGAGGAACTCCTTACGTTAGCTACCAGGAACTGCAGTGGGCTAGCCTTTGGATTACTTAGGGTAAGTCCACTTATAAATTCCACTTTTATCACTTGTAGTATTGGTCACTTCACAGGGCTCATATTCACCTTGTTTTTATCTTTTTCCACGTTTAGAGTGCACCCTCACTACAATTGCACTCAGTTGTTCACGAGATATACAGTATAAACATACAGTGATTGTTTTATGCATTCTATAACCCCCGTGGCTTTCCTCTCCCTCTACAGGTAGACCGAGCTGCAGGTAACACTATAACTGTGACTAAGAATGCTCACTGTCAATTAAGATATTAAGATAGATTCTAGATGTAGATAGAAATCATCTTTTGGTCCTGAGGAATCGCCAGAGCAATTCTCTAACAGAGCGAGAAACATGTCGACCCGATTGAGGCAGTGTACATAACCTAGTCTATAACCCTAAGTTACTAACACTCAACCTCATAGTTTTTTAATTAGGGGAGGAGGCTTCCTAATAAACTGGTTGAGAAAGCACTCCGACCCCTATTTTTAACAATTAATATTCTTCATCTACATCACTCTAGAGCCCCACACATCCATTCACCAATCGGCTTCTTTGGATAAAAAGATCTCCACAAGAGTGCTCCTTAAACAAGAGCCCGTCGGGTATTGCACCAGCCGACTCGATGCAGGAGCAGCCCGATGATGACGCGATACATCCTAAGGGGTACGTGATTCACGACACCCTACAGGTTGTGTGAGGGCCTCAATATCCAATACCTCAACTGTCCGTGAACACCACATTGTCCTTTTTCACCCACTTCCAGGAACAGCTTTGTCATTTTTCTTGTCATTAAACACGCCCAACATATTCAAGGACCCTGTTAGAGCTAGAATTCTCAATCCCAGGATTGACAAAAAATATAAACCCGCTCCCAATGATCCCACCTACATCAAGGGTCCACTACCTTTAGATTCACTAGTGGTAATTAATACTAGGAAACGTGCCAACTCTCAGACCTCCGGTGATGCGCCACCTCCGGATAAAGAGTCTAAGTTGTTAGATGCTTCTGGCAAGAGAGTTACTGCCCAAGCAGCTAATCACTGGTGGATAGCTAACACACTGGCATTACTTGCTAGGTATGATAGGGCTCACTATGACCAACTGGAAACCCTATTGCAACATTTACCTGATCAGTAGAAGACCAAGGCCAATGATTTAATTCGGGAGGGCAAATTAATAATTAATGCATCAATCAAGTGTGCTCTTGATGCAGCTGACACCGCCTGTAGGTCCCCGAACACTAGCGTGATACTCGGACAACATGCCTGGTTACGCATCTCTGGCTTCAAACAGGAAGTACAAACAACTATCCTCAATCAGCCATTCAATCAAGAACAACTTTTTGGACAGGCTGTAGACACCACTGTAGAAACGAGCATTTGCAATGCAATAGGTCTCGCATTATAAAAGTTTGAGCTGTTGGCACTGTTAATAATAATGCAACACTAGCAGCTCAAAGATTCAGTAATGTGAGATCTATTGCATTGCAATTGTTTTTTTTTATATATAGCACGAACTTGAGTGCAAGGTGTGTATTTATGTTGCATTGAGTACAGTGTAATTATGTGTTGTGTTATTATGTGGCACAGTGGTATTGTGTGGAGTGTATTTATCTTGCATTAAGTAGAGGGTAATTATGTGACGTTCAATTATGTAGTACAGAGTGGTATGTGGAGTGTATTTATGTTGTATTGAATATAGTGTGATTATGTGATATGTAATTATGTGGTACTGAGTGGTATTATGTTGTGTAGTTATGTACTCTACTCAATGCAACATAATACACCCCTCATACCACTCAGAACCATACAATTACAAACCACATGTTTACACACTAATCAATGCAACATAAATGCTCTCCACATCATAACACTCAATACCACATAATTACACAACAAATATTTACAACACATATTTACACTCTACTCAATACAACATAACTACACTCAACATAATACTACTCAGTACCATATATGCTTGTTTCAAGGGTTGTGGTCGGTTTCAGATATGTACTGCAGTTAGTTTCACGTACTGTGATCAGTTTCAGGTATTATGGCTGATTTGAAGAACTGTGGTCTGTTTTATGTTGGGTATTTAGTTTGATGCAGTCAGGTGCTAGTGTTGCATTATTATTAGCAATGCCAACTGAGACAGACGAAAATAACGAAAAGGCAGAAATAGGCACTAGAAAGATGTTGTTAGAGGGGGCATCGAGAGGCGGTTAAGTATTAAAGGATAATAAGGAAAGCAAAAGGGGGTAGGGGTACAATCACTTTTGAGTAAAGAAACTGAGAGAATAAGCAAACCATCTGGCTGTAGAAGAGCTAAGAGAAACATGGGGCGAGCGAGAGAGCACGAGAAACCGGCGGGTGGAATATCCCCTTTAAAGAGTATAGGAAATAAGAAAGTAAATGACACATCGGGATGAGTAAGAGAAACAGCAGGGATAAGATCACCTTTGAGTAGGGAAATTGAAAGAACAAGTCCAACATCTGGGTAGGGAGGAGAAACGGCAGTGTGAGTAAGAGAAGCAGCAGAGGGCGAAATTCACAGGTTCGGAAGGGGGCATTAATTGGGAGAACCTGGGTAGACACTGAAGACAGGCACCGGGGAGGCTGAATAAACAGGTCAACAGGGAGCAATATAATTGAAAGAAGGGTATAAAGCGATACAGAACGATGTACAGAGAGGGACCCCCAGTAGAAGGGAGGCAAAGGAAAGGTACGGAGTCAGAAAAAGAATGGTAGAGATGCAAGGAGCAGAGTGAAGAAAGGCAATCAAGTGTAGAGGCAGACAGAAAGAGAGAGACAGGAGACAGAAACCAGGAGGGTCAAGGGTGAGTGGCAGCGAGGTGAGGAGTGAATGCCAGGAGGGACAAGGGTGACTGTCAGGCCATGGGGGTGAAGGGTGAGTGCCAGAGAGGTGAGGAGTGAGTGCCAGTGAGTTGAGATGTAAGAGTCAGGAGGGTCAAGGGTGAGTGCCAGGGAGGGGAAGGGTGAGTGCCGAGAAGGGGGAAGTATGAGTGCCAGGGGTGAGGGGTAGCTGCCAGGCCAGGGGGGGTGAAGGGCTAGTGCCAGGGAGATGAAGGTTGAGTGCCATTGAGTTGAGATGTAAGAGTCAGGAGGGTCAAAGGTGAGTGCCAGGGAGGTGAAGGGTGAGTGCAAGGGGTGAAGAATAGCTGCCAGGCCAGGGGGATGAAGGGCTAGTGCCTTGGGGATGAAGGGTGAGTGCCAAGGGGGCGAGTAATGAATGCCAGGAGGAACATAGGCGAGTGTCAGGGAGGTGAAGGATATGTGCCAGGGAGGGAAAGTATGAGTACCAGGAGGGTGAGTGTCAGGGAGTTGACAGTTGAGTGTCACGCAGAGTCAATGGTGAGTGTCAGAGAGGGAGAAGGGTGAGTGCCAGGCGCGAGGACTGACTGCCAGGCCTGAGGGGTGAAGGGTGAGTGCCAGGGAGGTGAGGGGTGAGTGACAGACTGCAAACAGTAGTGAGCTGGGGTCTAGAAGGAGGTGCGGGGATCATCACCCGGTGTGTGCGCCAGGCTGGGATGCACCAGTGCCAGGCCAGACTTGGGTGGATGCAAGAACCTCTGAAAGGCGGGTGCCAAGTCATTCGTAACCTTAGTACAGGAGTGGGGAGCGCAGGAGAGAATAACATCTTCAAACTAGAAGCTATTAAAAATCCTTAAAACTCCACTTTATGGTCTTGCAACCTTATGTGGAAAATAATTAGCAAATGAATGGGCTTACGTAGTGGACTTGCAGTTTGTTACAGCAACTTATTGAGATAAAATTTGCATTGCAAATAAGCCAAAGGTAACACAATTTGAATTTGTAACGGTAAGATTCGCAATGAACTAGCAACCAGTTGAAAAAGCACCCCAGAATTGAACCGAGGAAACAGAATAATAAGAATGGGGGCAAAATTGGTCTCCCTTTCACAGCTGACAGCCCAAAAAACAGGGTGTTGTGGAGGAGTCTGATTCTGGTGGAATCAGAATTTGTAAAAGTAAATTTTTCATAAAACTTATTTTTTTTATACAACTCTTTTGAACACACTAGCGTATAGTGCCATGCGAGTGCCACTGCCCTTCTCCTAAGACACAACCTCTGTGAAACAAACAGATTAGAATAACTGTTTGCTGTTTAAAACTAAGTGGGGCACGAATGCAGTTTAGTATTCTGGTTATTGCTTGAAGGAAGGATAAGAAACCTGGTTACCTTTGTCTGTACCACTGATATCTATGTGGCTCGGGGAAAATGCATGAAGTGGTATGGTTGACAGGAGATGTGCAGGCTGCTTAAATATTGTAGAGATTGGATTGTCAAGCACTAGGAAACAAGAGTGAATGCTGAATAAAACTAGAAACGTGAACACTTTTACGGCGAACGCAGCCGTGAAAGTGAAACTGATCGCGATCGCGCTACCTGGCTGAGAGGAGGCTGATAGGCAGTGAGTAGCCGGGGGGCGGGTTGTGGTTGTGTGGTTGTGTGCGGGTGGGTGTGTGGGTTTGTGTGTGGGTGGGTGTGTGGTTGTGGGGTTGTGTGTGTGTGTGTGTGGTTGTGGGGTTGTGTGTGGTTGTGGTTGTAGTTGTGTGTGTGTGTGACAGTAATACTAAAAGCATCTCAAAATCAAGGAACACAAACATCGGGTTTGGAGAAAGAGAAAGCACGCAAGTCAAACGGGCGCAGCGAAGCATTGACACAACAACAAAAACAAAACAAGATCACTTCGCGAAGACTGAGTGCTGATAATGGATACACACAGGCCATCTTCTTAAGAGTTTGATTGCAACCTTGTGAGTTGCACCCCATTTTTCATGAGTTATAACTGCTGCACCCACCATAGCGCTTTGAGATCTAAAGCGCAACATAGGTCTAATCGACTAAGCAGTCGCCAACATGCTGTGCTTTTAAAGAGAATGTGCCAAAAGTTTCCAGCTTCCTCATCATGTCCCCATGAAAGCGCCAAGAAGGACTCCCTGAATGGTGCAACGGACATGAAGCAGCCGCTGCGATCAGAAATAAACACTGTGAGCGTTGTCCAGTTTCACGGTAACATTTCCTTAATGTTCCTTTAATCACAAAACAGTAATACTAAAAGCATCTCAAAATAAAGGAACACAAACATCGAGTTTGTGGAAAGAGAAAGCACGTTGAGGCAGCTATGGAAGATACATTTAAGGTGGGCGTGATATTGCCTGACGGAGATGGACCCACTGGGAGAATACCGAACGCTTGTAAGAGCGAAGGGAGGGGCGGAGGCAGGGAGCAAGCAAGAGGAACGACAGATGGCGCTGAAGGCTGGCGGTTAGCGTGTGCACGCTCGCGTAAACGCAAGCTTGTCGCCAGCCAGCAGCACTTTGAAAACTCACCTACTAAAGTCTCTCCGATCCGCGCATGCGCGCTGACTCAGCGAGACCTAAAAACGACACAAGACCTCAGATTTCGGTCATAAACAAGAACCAAAAACATTTTATGGAACACGTTTCTAAACAAATACTTATTGCACGATACATCTGAAAAATCAGTATTCTTTTAAGGGAACTTCCAATTGTAGGAGGGAATTTCCAATTGCAGGAGGGGCTTCTTGAGGTTAAACAGCCCAAATGCAACATTTTCCAACCTTATAGCTAACATTTTAAATTTTAAACACCCTAGAAAAGAAAAGAAATCGCAAGGTTCTGCACTAAGGGCAATCTTTTACCAGCATTGGGTCTGTGGAACTAGGCTGGTGCACTTGCTCACCAGCTTGATTTAATGTGGGATAGGATTCAGTAGTGGTTTTTTTGGGGTGGATTACTATTTAAATATCAGTCAGGTGTTTTAACCCATTCAATTTAAATGAATGCCATCTTCATATGTTTGAATACTATTTTGAAGCTCGACAGAGATCTGTTAGATCATTACACTATTGAGCACTTTTCCCACTTAAACAGATAAAGTTGTTTTTGGCCATAGATTGGCCGTTTATAAGTTCCATAGCATGAGATGAAACACAGTGGAAAGAAAAAAAAGGTTTAAATCAATAAGTGTTCAACCAAGTAATTTTAAATCAAGGTCAACTTTGCAGGACAACGTTTTTTTGTAGCCAAGTTTCATCAGACGTAAGGAGGGCACTCACCAAAAACATATATTTCCTTAAATAGCAGATTAGGATCAACTTCATGCTACGTTATGAAACTAATTTGCTTTTCAAGATTAGATATAGAAGTGTGAAGAGTACGGGGGGTTATTGCTATAGTTGCAATTTTATAATTGCTTACTATATTGTATTCTATACATACGTTAAGGGGCTTCGAGACAACCTCCATGAGTCATAAACCGTGGGATCTTCAGCCAATAGATTGCAAAAGTGTCTGTCACATACAGGTTCAGCCTACAGGAGTGTTTAGGCACCACTGTTTATTTCTATTGGCTGTTGTGTTTTTGCTTACACTGGATCAAGGGGGGCTATTTTGCAGTGTGCTAGCGTCCCAGTAGCACAGGAGAGTGATCGTTGACAAAAGCAGTAAACAACTGATGCTACACACAAAGGGTTGCTTTATTTTCTGTAGCATTTATTTTTCTGATGTTTTGTCAGCATTTCCCTCCCTAAGCTGCTAGGCTGCTTGACTATATGACAAACATGGCAGCCATCTTTGAAAGTTATTCTTTGTACTCTACTGTTTGAAGAGGGTCGTCATGTTTGCACTCCCTCTATATAACCCTTTTTTCCCTATACCATTCATTTTTCAGGTACCTTTGTTTAAGCTCGCTCTCCAGTACATAAAGAACAACTTTCAAAGTCAACAGCATACAAGCCAAATGCCAACCTTATTGGCGTCTCCAATTATTGCTTTTTTAAGTTTCAAAGCCTCCAACGACCTATCTCCCATCCTAAAAGAATGTAGTTGAAATACAAGCAGATCCGTGTGCCTCAAATCAAGAACTAAGGTAACACATGTATCTTGGTTAGCACAATTGATGTATATTTTATCACTTAGTGGTCCACTCCCAGAAATAAAAGTGTGCTATAGGCACCAAGATACCACTACCACAGGATAGTTATTGAAGCACAGACTTAAAGAACGGGCTGGTGCACACTTTTAGGGAATGAGAATGCCTCAGTGGCACATACAGCCAGCAGTAAGAACAAGACCGTTAAAGGAAGTTTCCTGCTCTTACAGCAACATATCGCACAGTGGCTGGAAGTGATCACTCTGCCCCCTGTAATATAGAGCACCACATGTCACAAGGAGATTCAGGGCTGAGGGGAGTGCCTTGCCCTGAAAGCACTGTTGTAACATATAGTAAAGGGAAGCTTTCTGACAAGCAGACCATACAATAACACATGCTGCATAAGGATTGGGTGGGATCTTATTACCCTGAAAATATTACATTAACACATCATATAACAAGTGGGTGAAAAGTCGTTCTCTGCTTTACCTTACAAGCCATTCAGGGTCTCAGAGAGCTCTCTCTACTTAACTAACAAGACCTTAAGGTACCACTAGTTATACAAGATCTAAGAGAGAAAGGGAGATAGCTGCAAGTACATGAGATGTTACTTTGACACGTGTCATGCTATACGTGTTTTAATATAGAGCAGCACTCCTCAATTCATGGGCCTCTTTGTTCTGCTGGAAAGCTGTCATCTCGTGGGATTTTCACAAGCAGAATCCGAATGAGTGTTGCGCGCGCCACAGCAAGCGATCTGTTTTCAGGTGCGTGCGGGTAACAGACACCAATAGGCCATGGGTGGAGCAACATGACCGCCTTTGGACTATTGCGTGCTGTCTTTCTAAAAAAGACGACTGCAAATGCCAATACCGTTGCCCAAAAGGAATCTCCCACGCACGAGCGTGTGCGATTCCAGGGTCCGTTTTGAACCCTCCACAAAAGGGCTCTCCCCTGCGTGAGCAGTGCTGCCCACAGCAACGCTGCTAGGCGTGAGCCCTAAAAATGAAAAAGGACAAGGAGACTGCTAAATCCATGGGGGCATTACAGTCTCCATCCACATGTAGTTCCTTCCGTCGCTCCTTCTATAGAGGAGCATCCAAAAACATGGGAACAGACTCTGCCTCTTCTTCCTACAAGAACACCACACAAACATCCCCCAACAGGGGATATTCTAGAGGCAGATACAGGGGAAATAACAACAAAGGGAGAGGCCGAGGTAACAACAACACTCGCATCTCTCCCACTAATAAGCAGTGACTTCCCTCCAGACCATTCCACCCCGGTCGGAGGGAGACTGTTCCTACCTGTCTGGGCTTCCATCACCACAGACAAGTGGGTAGGACAAATTATCCAGTGTGGTTACTGCCTGGAACTTACAACAACCCCACCCACCATACCACCCAAACAGCGTCCAATGTCCACGGAACATTTTACGCTCTTTAAACAAGGTTCTCTCACTGCTTTAAAAGCAAGCAATAGAACTAGTTCCCTTACAGCATCAAGGAACAGGGGTTTACTCGCTGTACTTCCTAATCCCCAAAAAGGATGGCACCCTAAGGCCAATCCTCAACCTCAGACCTCTCAATCTCTACATACAGTCAGATCATTTTCATATGATCACTCTTCAGCAGGTCCTCCCACTACTTCAACAAGGCGACTTCCTTGCCACACTAGATCTCACGAACGCTTACTTACACATTCCCATACGCCCTGCTCACAGGAAATACCTAAGATTCATAGTAGACGGACAAAACTATCAGTACAAAGTCCTTCCATTCGGGGTGACCACCGCACCCAGGGTGTTCACAAAGTGCCTTGCAGTTGTAGCAGCACACTTAAGAAGAAGACAAATCTGTTTTTACATACCTTGATGACTGGCTGATAAAAGCAAAGTCACTCAACTAGTGTGTTCATCATACTCATCAAACCATTCAGCTACTACACAACTTGGGATTCACAGTAAACTAGGCCAAGTCACATCTGCAGCCCTCCCACATACATCTGTATCTAGGGGCCGTATTAGACACCTCCAGAGCTCTTGCATATCCCAATCCAGCCAGAATAGCCAGTATACAAACTCTAATCACCAAATTAAAGCCACAGCATTCCCTCCCAGCAAGGGTATTCATGCAACTCTTAGGAATGATGGATTCCTGCATTTTCATCATACCTCACGCAAGACTTCAGATGCGCCCCTTACAAGAATGCCTAGCACGTCAGTGGAACCAGGCTCAAGGACAACTTATAGATGTGGTGTTGGTGGACAGCTGCGCACATCGCTCTCTGCAGTGGTGGAACACACGAAACCTTTCCAAAGGGCGGCCGTTCCTAGAGCCAGTTTCACACATAGTGCTATCAGCAGACGCATCACTCACCGGCTGGGGAGCCCATCTCCTAAACCACACAATTTAAGGCAAGTGGACCACTCAACAAAGAGTGCTCCACATCAATCACCTGGAAGTACTGGCAATATTTCTAGCATTAAAATCCTTCCAAGTACATCTACACCACAAGACTGTCCTATTGCGGACGGACAATATGACAGCTATGTATTGCATACAAAAACAAGGAGGCACACATTCTTTGCAGCTCTCACAACTGGCGCAAAGCATATTTATTTTTTATTTTTTTTATTTTTATTTAGAAAGTTTTATAGAGCGCGAACAAGATCATAAACGGATATCAGAGCGCTTTACAATCAGTAAGGTTACAATACAACAAATAGAAGTTACACATAGCGCATAAACAGAGCATCTTGTGTAGGCAAAGCAGTAATCAACCTGAGGAAAAACAAAAAGTCTAGTTGCTTAGATGGTCTATTATCTTGCTAGGGACACGGATGAGTTTGGAACCCAGGTGTCTATAATCCATAGTTAAGAGAATTTGGCCATGAGTATCGATTTTACCTCCATTTTGAAAGAAGCAGAAGAGGGGTTAAGTCTGGTTTCAGGAGGTAAGGCATTCCAGATTGTGGGAGCCATCCCGGAGAAGGATCTGTTATGTTTTCTTCTTGTGGAACCTTTTTGGTTTCAGTAGTAGGTTATCCGCACTTCTTGAGGATCTGATCCCGCCAGAGATCGTCAGTTTCTGTGCCAGATAAGAGGGTGCATTGTGGTGAAGGGCTTTGTGTGTCATACATGCTATTTTCAGATGAATTCTGGCTTCAAGGGGTAGCCAGTTCAAGGATTGTAGATCCGGGGTGATGTGGGAATTTCTTTTGGAGCCGGTGATGAGTCTGGCTGCCGAATTGATGGAGGCTCTTAATGGTGCAGTTGAAACTTTGGGTAGGCCACAAAGAGAGATGATACCGTATTCCAGTCTTGGTATGACTAGTGCTTGTACTGCCTGTTTGAAGTTATTGGGTTGTAGGAAAGGTTTAAGTTTCCTTAGTGTATTTATCTGGAAGTTTGCTCCCTTTGTAACACTGCTGATGTGTTTTTGCATATTGAGGTTACTGTCAAGAATAATTCCGAGTGATTTCGCTGAGTCCACGATGGTAGGTTGAACTTTGAATGCTGTAAGATGTTTAATCCACTCTCGCATTTTGGGGACTTGGGCGGGTGGAGCTATAAGGAGGAATTCTGTTTTTAGGGCATTCAGTTTGAGATGGTTTTCTGCTTGCCAAGTTTGTGTATTCCTAAGCGATAGGTTAAGTGATTTGATGTCATCTAAGGAGTGGATCTTGAGGTATAGTTGTGTGTCGTCGGCGTACATGTGATATTGTACGTTAGATGCTTGTAGAACTTCGGTGAGTGGTTCCATGAAGATATTAAACAGCGTTGGGGAGAGTGAGGACCCTTGTGGGACACCTAGAGTAACTGGTACTGGTTTGGAGAGGGAGTTATTGACCTTGAATTGTTGTGTCCGATTATGGAGAAATGAGGTAAACCAGTTTAGCACGGCACCTGAGAATCCCATTCTGTGTTCCAGGAGGTCTAATAGTTTCTCGTATTTTATCGTATCAAAAGCTGAGGATAGGTCTAGTAGAATGAGTAAGCAGGCTCCATTTTGATCCAGGATTTGTAGCGCATCATCAATTATGTGTTGCATGGCTGATTCAGTGCTATGACCTGCTCGGAAGCCTGATTGATGCTTGTTAAGGAGGTCAAAGTGATCAATATGCCTCGTCAGTTGGAGGTGAACACATTTTTCCAATAATTTGGCCAAGGTAGGGATGTTGGTGATAGGGCGGTGATAGGGCGGTAGTTGTTGGTCCATAGGGTCGGCCATGGGCTTCTTTAGGATGGGTGATACCTGGCCAGCTTTAAGGGTGTCTGGGATGCAGCCTTGTTGAAGTGAGCTGTTTATGATCTTGGTCCAGATCGGCAGAAGCAAAGGAGTAAGGTCTTTGACGGCATTAGCAGGGAGGGGATCGGCGAAGTGGTTGGCAGGGTTCAGGGTACTGAGTATTTTGCCTATGTTTTCTTCAGAATAGGTGGTAAAGGAAGACCAGGATGCGTCATATTTCAGGTCAGGCTTTGAAGGGCTAAGGTATGAAGCAGTTGGTAATGCTGGGTTATTTGTGTGTGGTCTCGCGTGTAGGGTTAGGTCACTTAGGAGGTCCTTTTTGATGGTGTCAGTCTTCTGGGTGAAGAAGACGGCAAAACCTTCACAGTTTGGTTGCGGGCGTGATAAGTCTTGTGGACGTTGTGGTGCCTCCTTGGATTGGGTTTTGATTAATTCAAAAAGTTGATTAATTCAAAAAGTTTTTTGGGGTGGTTTCTTGCTTGGTCTAGTTGGAAGCTGAAGAAGTCCGCTTTGGTGCGCTTGATTTTTCGGTAATATGCATTTCTCTTTGTCATAAGGATCTTGAGGTGGTTTGCGGATGGAACAGATCTCCAGGTTCGCTCAGATGTCCGGAGTGACCGTCTGGCTTCATTAAGTGTTCCATTGTACCAGGGCTTTGAGTCTTTTATGGATACTCTCTTTAGTTGAAGAGGTGCGACCTCATCTATTATTGAGGTCATGGCGTAGAGGTAGTGATTTGTGAGATCATGGACTTCGGAGGCTCCTGCGGGGGGCCGAAGTAGGTTGTAGGTGGTGGGTGGCAAAGTGTTAGGCTTGATCTTTTTCAGGTCTCTTTTCCATATTTTAGTTTGTGTGGGTTGCGCCGAGTTAAATTTCACCATTTCCTTGATGTAGAAAGTAATAATATGATGATCTGACCAGTCGCAGGGTTTGATCGACTGGATCTGAATGGAATCGGTTTTAGAGATTAAGTCCAGAATAGATCCTTTGTTGTGTGTAGGGCTGTTACATATTTGGGTCAGGTTTAGGTCTTCTAGGAAGATTTTGAGACTATTCACCACAGTGTCATTGTGATCGTTCCAATGTAGATTGAAGTCTCCATGGAATATTTGGGTGTTTAGTCGCCCCATATTTGTTGTTACCATATCCATGAAATGTTCAGTGAAGGCTAGGTCGTCACCCGGTGGATGATAGATGATGTGTATGGAACATAATGGTTTACCATAGTTGGTGATGTCAAGGCATTAGTATTCGCAAGAGGTGAATACAGGGGATATGGCTCTATTCACAGAGATATTACTACGATGTATGCACGCGATACCTCCCCCTGTTTTATCAGTTCTGTCTAATCTAATGATATCGTAGTTTGGGGGTACTAATATGTCCATGATTGGTGTGGAGAAATCTTTTAGCCAGGTTTCCGTTAGCAGTAACAGGTCCAGTTCCTGTGTGAGAATGAGGTCAGCAGCAGATCTACAGTTTAGGAGTATACATTTTAGCCGGGGCGTGATAGTGGATGAGGAAGGTTCCTGAGTGAGGGGGATTCTTCTTAGGTTGTTGCTGGTAATGCCTCTAGTGATGGGTTTAGTAGATCTGTGAGGGTTGGAAGGGATAGTAGGGATCATCATTGAGGCGGTGGTGAGCTTGTTCACGGGAGTGGATGCATATGAGTTTAGCAGGGTGAGTAGGTCAATCTCTGATAGCGGATTAATGGTTCTGAGTGGACGGGTTGAATTGTTACAGGAGGGGACTGAAATCCATCTGGGCGGAATGAGATTTGACGAACCTGTTGAATGGTTCTGATGCCCGCTGAGTTTGCACTGTCTTGAGGGTCTGGTGAACCACGGGTTTCTCGATATCCGATCGTTGAGTTCTTGTAGTTCAGTTTTGATTAGAGTTAGTGAGATCATGATATTATCAAGTCTAAAGTTAGGTACGGATACGAGTTGGGTCAAAGGTTGTGTGGAGGGTGAGTCAGCCTGTAATGTAGTTTGGTCGGGTTTATGGTCTGGGACTGGTGTGGGTGGCGTTGGGAGGGGCATTGCGGGTGTGGGTGGGCGTGTTGTAGATATGGATGACCGGGCTGTGGTGGTGGATGGTTGGGTAGTGGGTGTGGGAAGAATACTAGATGAGGGTGAGTGGGCTTTGGGGGTAGAAGGATGGGCTGTGGATGTATGTAGTGTGAATGTGTGCAGAGTGTTAATGGAGGGTAGCCTGTCTTCTGTGTGGTAGTGGGGTGTCCTAGCCCTTGAGGTGTGGGCGGTGTTCTGGAGAGTTGGATGTGCATTTTAGTGGAGTCGGTGTTCAACAAGGATGAGGTGCCGTGAGTGTTAATGTGGGGAGGGGTGGTATCTTCCGCGGGGGCATCTGTGAATATGGTTAAGGCGTGTGCGTTACCTGTTGGATCTGTGTAGGTGATTGCTGTTATGTCGGGTAGAAGGGGTATGTGAGTGTCAGGTGTCCTGGAGGTAGTATGTGTGTCCAGCGCAGATAGTGGGCTGTGTGGTGAAGGAGTAGAGTTGGTGTGGGGATTTTGTAGTGTGAGTTGCCGTGAGATGGAGTAGGGGGAGGTCCGGGCGGGAATAACGTTTGAGTCGGATGCAGGTGACGTTCGTGCAGGTATTGGGGAGTGGTTGTCCGAGGGAATAGGCAATGGTGTGTATTCTATACTTAAGGAAGGAATGTCCAGAGTGGAAGTTCGGGATTTATACAGATGGGCTTTGATGACTGGGAAGATATCATCCAGGAGGTTTAGATTGCGGTCCGTGGATTGCATGAGAATGGTTCCATTATTGTGGATGGTGATGGTTGCGGTCGCTCTAAAAAGCTGAGAGGGGGAAATGTAAATAACTATACCATGAGCAGTTTTCCTAGTGGAGGAGATAGTGAATAATGTAAGGAATGTGTTTCTCCATTGAGCTCTTAGTTTAGTGTGGAAGATGATATCATTGGTTATCTGTCCGGTAAGTGTTGAGGAGTAGGAGTCGGCGATGGGTATTTCAGGGTGAAGTTTTAAAAAATTGTGTTTGAAACGTTTTGCGTCATTTCTTGAGAGGTTCGGGGGGTAGATGATGGTGTATGTGTGAGTGCCTGTGAGTTCCATAGTGTGCACCGTTTAAATGGTGGGAATGTTAAGGGGCTTGGAATGTAACTGTGGCTCGAGTAGAGATCCGTGCGATATGATGTGTCCGCTGAAGAGGCGGGGGGGGGGGGGTTATAGTATGAGTAGGGAGGAAGGGTTAGGTCTAGAGTCCGAGTGATTGCGTTATTGGTGTCTCGTGCGTGTAGGATCTGGAAAAAGTTAGGTAGAAGGATATGTAAGAGGAAAATTCTGACCTGTACTGGATGGGTAGGATGAGCGGTGGATGTAGAATAGGTGTCTTATCCTTGTGGTGGGGCCGTTCCAATATGGCCGCCTCCTTTAGATAGAGCCTCTTAGTCAGCTGTGCAGTCCTATTTCGATGCCAATGACCCTAGGTGTCCTGGTGTAGTCTTGTTTCACTTTCAATTATATTTCTCTTCCTCCATTTGTGTTAGTCCTATTTCCATTGTTATGTGTTATGTTGGTCAAGCATGCTCCAACAGTAAAGGGGAGGGTCTCTTGTCCTGGTTGTTATTATAATGGTTAGCCAAGAATGCTAATCCATGGCCCAGATAATGTCAGCCATTTTAGTGCGATGTTGGTTTAAAAAGTGAAAATGGGGCATCACAGATGTTGTTGTTGCCCTCAATATAAATCCAATGTAGCTGAATCACGATAGAATCACCTTTAGAATGTCCCGGGCTCTGCCGTCATGCTACATAGGAGTCCAGCTTGTCTGATCAGAAGTGGTGATTAAATAGATGTTTTTGGTGAGCTATCGTCGCATTCATGCAACCCATCGGAAGAAGGGGGCGGGGCCTAGCTGCAATCTCCTCCGCTAAACCCGGAAGAGTGCTGCCCGGTCTGGTACCGATCACTTGTGTGCAAAGTTTCTCTGCCTGTCTCTTTAAGGAGCGCGATGTCTCCCGTACCTCGCGGCAGATCCGTCCTTACAAGGGCTCCCAGCCGCTCCGAGCATGGGAAGAGATCTCCGTGCTTTGAGCCACAGAGCTGCCCCTCCGGCTAGTAGCAGCCCTGATCGCTGGACGTTGCGGTCTGCTTCAACTTGCAGGAAGCAGCCCACAGTCTGGCTAACCGAGGATCGAAGGTAACCTGGTCCGCGGAAGTCCGCTCCCTGTCCGAAACGGTGCGATGGCGGTCCGACGTCCTTTCAAAGTAGCTGCGGTAAGGTAGGCGACGTATCCAGGTGTAGTGTCACGTCTGCCCCATTCCACAAACATATACCTTTTAGCAGAACACCTTCCAGGAGTTCACAATGAGATTGCGGATCTGCTAAGTCGACAGACACAGCAGATACACAAATGGGAACTTCATCCGCAAGTTCTTCAAACATTTTTCCAAATGTGGGGTCAACCAGACATGGATCTGTTCGCCACACACGCAAATGCCCAACCTTCGCCGCCAGGTTTCCACACCCATTGTCCAAGGGCAATGCGATATGGATGAACTGGTAAGGCAGATTTGCGTACGCTTTTCTGCCACTCCCACTGATACCCCTAGTAGTACGCAAGCTCAGACAACATTCTCTCAAGATGATCCTAGTAGCCCCCACATGGGCACGACAACTGTGGTTCACAACACTACTGGAACTTTCAGTAGTTCCACACCAAAAACTGTGTCTCTTCAACGTTGCTAACGCAGAACCACGGAGAGATAAGGCACCCCGATCCAGGGCAACTGAATCTAGCCATCTGGCTGCTGAAGTCCTAGAGTTCGGTTACCTTAACCTTCCACCGGACTGTATGAACATCATTAAAGAAGCCAGACGCCCTACTAGTAGAGCTTGCTAAGCAGCAAAGTGGAAAAGATTTGTTATCCACTGCAATAACAATATAATCGATCCGCTGGATGCTTCAATCCAGAACATCATTTGGTATCTGCTACTCTTACAAAGGTGTAATCTAGCATATTCATCCATAAGATTATATCTAGCAGCACTTGCTGCTTATTTACAAAACAGGCAACACTTGTCACTATTTAGAGTACCTCCAATTAAAGCCTTTATAGAGGGCCTTAAAAGGATAATTTCCCCCAGACTGCCATCCTCTCCAGTGTGGAATTTAAACATTGTTCTCACAAGGCTCGTGGGTCCTCCATTTGAACCTCTACACAAATGTGAACTGCAGTTCCTCATATGGAAAGTAGCTTTCCTTGTCGCAATTACCCCTCTCAGGAGAGTAAGTGAGATCCAGGCTTTAACCATACAAGTACCTTTCTTACAAATACATCGTAACAAGGTGGTTATTAGAACAAATCCAGAATTCCTTCCCAAAGTAATCTCTGCTTTTCACCTTAACCAATCAGTGGAGTTACCAGTGTTTTTTCAAAACCTGTACTCTGTAGCAGAGAGAGCTCTTCACACACTGGACGTCGAAAGAGCCCTACTTTATTACATTGACAGGACTAAGCCCTTCAGAAAGACAAAACAACTGTTTGTAGCCTTTTCACCACCTATTAAAGGTAACCCCATCTCCAAAGCTGGGATCGCTAGGTGGATAGTCAAAAGCATTCAAATATGCTACCAAAAGGCTAAATGCACATTAACAATTCCCCCTAGAGCGCACTCAACACGCAAACTAGGGGCTTCCATGGCATTCCTAGGGAACATTCCCTTAGATAACATCTGTAAAGCAGCAACATGGTCTACACCACACACCTTCCCCAAACACTATTGTGTTGACGTGCAGGCTAAGCAACAGGCTTCTGTAGGCCAAGCTGTTCTTAAAACACTTTTTCAAACCACTGCAACATACAGGTGACCACTGTAGGAGAGTAGGGTCTGCTTTCTATGTTCACCCCCACTTTTTGCTTCACTGGTTTTCGACTTGGATGTGACTGTGGGCCTGCCAATCAGACCCACAGCCCTGCTGTTCTCTCTCTAAATTGATACTATGTACTTTAGGTGCATAACCCAATTGGTTAGGGTCACCTTATTGGCCCCTGTACAGTGTACCTTAGGTACCCAGGGCATAGGTGTACCCTAGGCCTACCAGGGGCTGCAGCATGTATTATGCCACCCCTGGCCTGGCCTTCCATTATGACACAACTGGCTGATCACTCAGCTGGGGCAAGGTCGTGTAATCACTCCTTGCTTAGGTGTAGTATTCCTATACCTACCTTAGATATAGACACATGTGTACCTATCAGCCACTCCTATGGCAGGCCTTAACAATCCTGGAGGCAGAGTGCTTGGTAACATGTGAGATGGTGCTCTAGCATGAGCTGAGCCTGTCTGCAGCTTTCGGAACCATGTCCTTATAGCTGTTCTATGATATAGCCTACCATATACTCTTAAAGTGCCTTATAATCTTAAACGGTTATGGTAACTATGGTTTGGCTTTATCGCAACATGTCGTGTAAGGTGTCTAACACTTTGGAATAATACCCCCATACCATTTCTGGCCATGAGGATATTATTCCTCCCTTCTAGAGGGAGAAGACATGTTATAACCTACTTACCCGGTTAAAGTTAACCAGAGCCCCAGCATCACAAAATGGATGCTGCTGCCACAGACACAAGTCTGACCTCCTGCTGCTGGAAGTCCTTCGAGCGAGGGAGGCTTGGACAATAGGTTTCCTGCCTTGGGAGGTGCGAGCACCACCCTAGACAGGATTTAGTGTATTGGGGCAGGGAGGGTTGAATGAAACTAGACACTGCCTGGGGCACACAAGGTGTCCCATGCATAGTCCAGTTCAAACCGGCGCTGGGGCACTCCAGCCCCAGCTCTGGTGCGAAACTGGACAAAGGAAAGGGGGTGTAACCACTCCCCTTCCTGGTCCCACCCATAGGAGGGACCTTGCAGGTAGCCCAGCCCACTAGCCCAGTATATCAGTAGTGCTAAATTAGATTAACCTGAATCTGCAACTTGTACAGAAACTCTGGACCTTCGACATTCGACCTCAGGACGAAGACTGAAGAAATCTCCCTTGTGGCCAAGGAGTGACCACCCTGGGCAGCCAGGCACCATCCAGCGACCGCTGGTTTGCTTTGCTTTGCGACAGATCCTACGAGGGACGACTGCAGAGACTGACCAGCGCTGAGGCTTCCAGACACCTCTGACCCAGATCCACATCTCCAGCGAAGCTGAGACCCGTGGAGGCGACGAGGGACGTGGGACCGGCGACTTGGGAAAAGTGGCTAGTACCTGACTAGAGCGACTTCTGAGGCTCCCTCGAGGCTGTGCTTGGGGAATTGAGAAGCCCCCATCCCGAGCACCATCTGCAAAGAAGACCTGCTCCCCACACTTCACGTGTTCTGCGTGGGGCCCTTCTGTTGCTCGACGTGTTGTCCGGTTGCTGGCCCGTTGGCTAGTGACTTCTGCGACGACGAACCCTTGTTTTCACCTTGCTGGTCCGGCTCCTCCAGACTGGCACCCGCTCCTCTGTGAAAGAGAAGCACCCCAGACCTTCCTGGTCTGCACCAGAAGCAAGTCCTCCATCCTGCGTGGGTTCCGCTTGCCAAGGTTTGTTGGGTCCTGACTCGACTTCGCCGCCGCCGACAGCAAGAGCCTTCGTGGGACAGCTCACCTCCTGGTCCTGGTCGTCCTCGACGCCTCCTGGTACCCGTGACTGCTGCGACAAGCTTCACCCCTTCACCTGCATCTTCACGACATCGCCTGGTTCCTTCCTGGTTCCTTCCCGGCTCCTGGCTGGTGACCTAGACTCTGTCCCTTCTGCTTGCAGGTTCCTTCCTTCTTGATCCCCACCTTGGGATCCACCGGACACTCTTGACTGATTGCAAAACAAACGAAAGGAACTGGGGGTCTAACAAAATCCTGCAGTGTGAGCAGAAGTGTAGATAGAAGGCTAATTAGTCCCACATAGCAAAAGAGGGAGTAAGAAAAGAAAAAAGAGACATCCAAATGCAATCTCAAAGGACCTCAGAGCGAAGCTTGGATACCCATCAATTGTCTGAGTGATCAATCCTATCATCTGGTCATCCAATCCAGGATAAGATGCTTCTCCTGATCATAGAGAGTATCTAAATTGGAGTGATTTCACTCAAAAAAGGCCCAAGATCGTCAAAGGATTGGAGCGAGTAGACCAGCAATTGCAAAGTGATAGAACAATTGAGAGGAGTGCAGTGCTGAAAAAAGAAGATTAAAGTGGTGTATTAAAATAGAATTGTGAGAAAACGCTACTAGTTTAATATGTATCTCACAATCTAAATAAAACAGTGCAAAAAGCAGTGTTCAACAAATAACTGCTATGTAAGAAGGTCGACATGTTTCAGCCCAGTAGGAACCATTTCTCCCTGCGGCTTTCTTCAGGACCCTTGTTAACTTTTAGCTACTGCAATAGTGTATAAACACAATGTATGGTGAAAAAAAGGAAAAGGTGCTTGTCTCACTATCATCTGAAGGTAGCACTTTATACAACCTTCAGTAGATCCTACACTTCAAAAGGATGCAGTGAGCGTCCTTTCTCCTGACTCGGTAGCCACAACGGGGCAACGACGGACAGAGCGGGGCCTCCTAGTCCTGAGCCAGGTTCCAGGCGAGGTGAGGTCCGTTCCTCGATCATTACGGATGCTCACTGCATCCTTTTGAAGCAGAGGATCTACTGAAGGTTGTATAAAGTGCTACCTTCAGATGATAGTGAGACAAGCCCCTTTTCCTTTTTTTCACCATACATTGTGTTTATACACTATTGCAGAAGCTAAAAGTTAACAACAAGGGTCCTGAAGAAAGCCGCAGGGAGAAATGGTTCCTACTGGGCTGAAACATGTCGACCTTCTTACATAGCAGTTATTTGTTGAACACTGCTTTTTGCACCGTTTTATTTAGATTGTGAGATACATATTAAACTAGTAGCGTTTTCTCACAATTCTATTTTAATATACCACTTTAATCTTCTTTTTTCAGCACTGCACTCCTCTCAATTGTTCTATCACTTTGCAATTGCTGGTCTCCTCGCTCCAATCCTTTGACGATCTTGGGCCTTTTTTGAGTGAAATTACTCCAATTTAGATGCTCTCTATGATCAAGAGAAGCATCTTATCCTGGATTGGATGACCAGATGATAGGATTGATCACTCAGACAATTGATGGGTATCCAAGCTTCGCTCTGAGGTCCTTTTAGATTGCATTTGGATGTCTCTTTTTTTCTTTTCTTACTCCCTCTTTTGCTATGTGGGACTAATTAGCCTTCTATCTACACTTCTGCTCACACTGCAGGATTTTGTTAGACCCCCAGTTCCTTTCGTTTGTTTTGCAACTATAGGATTAGGGGATTAGAACTGAGGCAGGTCATTAAACTTTCCCTTAGACCCCATCATACTTTTTGTGTACTCTTCACTGACTGCCTGTCAGCAACTTTCCTTCAGGCATCCATAGGAGTCAACGACGAAACACGACGCAAGTTCACACCTATGCACCCGCAGCCTGTGGGCTAGGTAACTTGAGCATTTCGGTGCTCACTAGGGTATTGACTATCCAAGGGTCTAGTTTCCGAGTCTCGACTTCTAGCTATACCAGAAGTGTCCTAAAACTGCTAATTTCTAATAACTTGCATTTCTATCGAATTTTACGCATTACGCGTGAGTGTTTCCACTCTGCACCTGAATCCCGTGGGCCTCCCACTTCCTAACCTTTGGTAGTATAGTGTAGCCCCAGCGATTCCCTAGGCCTAGGCATATCCTGTGTTTGTGACAGTGGTCCTTGAACCACTTACTTAGTATATGGTTTGCGTGGCCCCTAGGGCCTAACTGTATTACTTACCTGTGTGACTTCATGTATGCTTAAATAAGACTGTGTTGTACTTACCTCGAATCTCATAAAGAGTGCTGAGGGTTTGACTAGAATAAATACATTCTATTTGTATATATATCTGTTGTGGTGTCCTTTCATTTGGTATTCAAGGGATTACATATGGTATAACAGCTGGCTTCACATGCCATTCAGAGTTTAGCCTAAGACTGTTCTTGTCCATGCTACCACTAGGATAGCTGGTCTATAAGGTTGACTTTACAACCAATCACCATAAGGGTTGTTTGGACTGATGCAAGGTGTACACTAGAATTAGTGACATCATATATCAGGCCAACTTCTCACAACCACCGCTAGGGGAGACACTGCTGTACAGTCTATGCACAGTGTACAATCTGCAGCTCATATGCCTCGAACGGAAATGCTGCTTACCAGTATGCATCTGTTCTTGGCATGTAGAGCTGCAGAGTTGTACACGCTCACCCGCCTCCCCGGAACCTGTATCTTGTTCCAGTATTATCTTAATTGGATACATTCACATGGACATCTCTTTATTTCCTTCTAACTCCATCATTTCCCATCATGGCGAAAAACAATCCGAGGATGGAGTCGATGCCCATGCGCACTATCGTCCAAGGGAGGAGTCGCCTATCTCGTGACTACAAAAGACTCTTCCAAGACAACAACAAAGTGCAAGCATCCGAGCCCAACACCAGTTGGCGATCCATGCACAGTGTACAACTCTGCAGCTCTACATGCCAAGAACAGATGCATACTGGTAAGTTAATGTTCGAGGCATATGAGCTGCAGATTGTACACTTAGCATAGATCGCCATCTGGTGTTGGGCCCGGATGTTTGCAGTTTGTTTTTGTTCTTTGGACAGTCTTTGGAAGTCACTAGTTCGGTGACTCCTCCTTCGGTCCGTACTGCGCATGGGCTTCGGCTCCATCCTCAGATTGTTTTTTTCCGCCATCGGGCTCGGATGTGATACTTCGTGCTCCGGCTTCGAACTTCTACGGTTCCAGCCTCGACGGAAAATCCTCATTTTCTTCGAGTTTCTTCTTCATCTCTCGAAGCGGCACTTTTCTCCATCCCGTACATCGGCACCGGCCTTCGGGCCCTCCTCGACTCCGGTCCCGGCCGATGGAAAGGACTCCGTTCAAAAAGTGCCCAAAATGTGGGTCTAAATTTCCCCACACCGACCTCCATCAGGTGTGTAACCTTTGCCTCTCTCCAGAACACGAGGCCAGAGACTGCCCCGCCTGTAAGTCTTTTCGATCAAAGAAGACCATCCGGGATCGAAGAGCTCGACGCACCATGGCGCACTCATCGTCCGCAGCTCCACCGGACATCTTCGGAGACGGCGCCGAAGCTTCGGGGCAACTACACACCGAGCAGGAGGAAGACGTCGTCAGCGCTTCCGAGGCCGACGACTCCGACGTGGAGGACATCACACCGGCGCAGCGGGTCGTGAGTACTGTACCCCCTCCCACCCCCGCGCCCAAAACCAAAGAGACTCAGGTTACACCCTCGCCTGCTGGCCTGGGTAAAACCAAGACCAAAGCTTCTATCACCCCACCTTCGGGCCCGCTGTCGAAGCCTCCAAAGTCTCACGGCAGCTCGGGCTCGAGCCAGTCGACGCCTGGTGCCGAAAAACAGCATCCGGCACCGAAGAAAGTAATACCCAGCTCGACCCCGAAGCCACCGGTGCCGAAGCCTGGACTCTCGGTGCCGACCAAACACAAACACACATCCGTCGGCACCGACGCTCCGGCGCCGAAAACTCTTTCGACGCCAAAAAAACCGGAGGCCCCAAAAAAGCATGGCGCACAGAAACCATCGAAGCCCTCGGTTCCGAAATCATCGGTGCCAGCGGACGATTCGGCGCCACTGGCTCTGTTCACACCAGACCCTTTACAAAAGACTCTGTCTAAAGATCCAAAGACTGGGCTATTGACTTTAATTATCAAGAAAAGACGCCTTGATACTCCGGTTCCTCCTCCACCACCCAAACGGAAGGACTCTGCTACTTCTCCCCTCAGAGTGCCCTCCCCACTACTTCCTCCTCTGCCTCCTCCACCGCCTCCACCCCCTCCCCCTCCCAGGTCTCCGCCACCTTTACCTCATTACTCTCCGACCCCGTCTCCAGATCCGGACGACGGGGACCCGGACTATGACCCGGCGGACGCCCCAATGGACCCCACTCCACCGGGGACCCCAGACCCATGGGAAGACTACCACAACCCTGATATACCTGATATGCCTGATATGCCGCAGGACGACCTATACCCATCCAGGCCGTCTCCTCCAGAGGACTCCTTAGGGTTTCATCATTTAGTGCAGAGAGCAGCACACTACCATGGGGTGGACATGCACAGCGAACCAGTGGAAGACGACTTCCTACTGGACACATTTGACATACAGGACAAATCCACATCTATTTTGCCCATGCTTAAGGGTGTCACCAAGCATGCCGCAGAGGTGTTCAAAGACCCTGTCAGGGCCAGGGTACTGAACCCTAGAATAGAGAAAAAGTACAAGGCGGCACCCACAGACCCTGCATACATTAAGGGCCCTGCTCCCTTAGATTCCCTAGTTGTCTCCACAGCTAGAAAGCGGGCTAACTCCCAGTCCTCAGGAGAAGCCCCACCGCCAGACAAGGAATCGAAACTTCTAGACGCGTCTGGCAAACGCACCGCCTCTCAAGCTGCAAACATGTGGCGCATTGCAAATACACAAGCGCTACTTGCGCGCTATGACAGAGCACACTACGACGAACTTGAGGCTCTTATGCAACACCTTCCCGAAAAACACAAGCGCAGGGCTCATGAACTGATACAGGAGGGTAAACTAATTACAAACACCTCCATTAAGTGTGCCCTCGATTCAGCCGACACTGCTTCTAGAGCCATAAATACCAGTGTCCTGCTTCGTCGCCATGCCTGGCTCAGGATCTCAGGGTTCAAGCCTGAAGTCCAGGCGTCCATACTCAATCACCCTTTTGACCAACAAACTCTCTTTGGGCCAAAGGTAGACGAAGCATTGGAAAAGATGAAAAAGGACACAGACACAGCAAAGTCTATGGGGGCACTCCAAACACAAGCCTCTAAACGTTCCTTTCGACGCTCATCCTTTCGTGGCACAGGCAGAGGCTTCTCCACCGATAGCGCCTCTACCTCCTACAAGTCCCCTCCTCAAAATACCTTTTCAAAGGGCAACCAAAGGGGTGGTTACAGAGGCAACAACAAGGGCAGGGGCAAAACTAACACCACCCGTTCTGCCACCCCGCCCGCACAATGACTTCCCTCCGCTCCCCCCAGACCATTCCACTCCGGTCGGGGGCAGACTACAAAACTTTATCCACGCATGGGAATCCATAACATCGGACAAATGGGTGACCCAAATTATTCGGTCAGGGTACTGTCTCGAGCTAACATCTACCCCACCCAATATCCCACCAAGGCACCGTCCAATGTCTCAAGAACATTCCACACTGCTCAAACAGGAGGTGCTCTCCCTCCTCCAAAAACACGCTATAGAGCAGGTACCCGTCAATCAGCAAAATCTAGGGGTCTACTCTCTGTATTTCCTAATACCAAAGAAAGACGGGACCCTGAGGCCCATTCTGGACCTCCGGCCTCTAAATGCATACATACATTCAGACCATTTCCACATGGTCACCCTACAACAAGTCCTCCCGCTCCTCTGTCAGGGAGACTTTCTCACTACCTTGGATCTGAAAGACGCATACTTTCACATTCCATTACACCCTTCTCACAGGAAGTACCTCAGGTTCGTGGTGGACGGTCAGCATTACCAATTCACGGTTCTCCCCTTCGGGGTCACCACCGCACCACGGGTGTTTACCAAATGCCTAGCGGTAGTAGCAGCACACCTCAGGCGTCAACATGTTCACGTCTTCCCTTACTTAGACGACTGGCTGATAAAAGCCATGTCCTACCACCAATGTGTGCAACATACAAACAGCACCATCCAACTGCTCCACCAGCTAGGCTTCACGGTGAACTACCAAAAGTCCCACCTCATACCATCCCACACAAAGCAATATCTCGGGGCCACTATAGACACCTCCAAGGGTATTGCTTATCCAAACTCAGCCAGAATCACAAGCGTTCAAGCCTTACGCAAAACATTCCTTCCTCAACACTCTCTTCCAGCAAGAGTGTTTATGAAGCTCATAGGAATGATGGCGTCTTGCATTTTCATAGTGCCCCATGCAAGACTCCACATGCGTCCACTTCAAGAGTGCCTAGCACAGCAGTGGAACCAGGCCCAGGGTCAGCTGACGGATCTGGTGTTGGTGGACGGCCGCACACATCACTCTCTGCAGTGGTGGAACACCACAAACCTTTCCAAAGGGCGGCCGTTCCTGGACCGGGTTCCTCAGGTGATTCTAACAGCGGACGCATCGCTCTCCGGCTGGGGAGCGCACCTCCTACAACTCACAATGCAAGGTCTATGGACGCCACAGCAAAAATCGCTCCACATCAACCATCTGGAGCTCTTAGCGATCTTTCTAGCCCTAAAATCATTCCAAAAACAGATTTCGGGCAAAGCAGTCCTCATTCGCACAGACAACATGACTGCAATGTATTATAGCCAAAAACAGGGGGGGACACACTCTCCCCAGCTCTCCCGCTTAGCCCAGAGCATATGGAGATGGGCAATTCCCCAAAACATCTTTCTCCTGGCACAGCACGTTCCAGGCGTACAAAACACCATG
The DNA here is from genome assembly GCF_964204655.1 of Triturus cristatus. Taxonomy (NCBI): domain Eukaryota; kingdom Metazoa; phylum Chordata; class Amphibia; order Caudata; family Salamandridae; genus Triturus; species Triturus cristatus. The sequence goes on along the minus strand of NC_140582.1, from coordinate 461,284,302 downwards.
GCAGATCTGCTCAGCAGACAAACGCAACAACTACACGAATGGGAACTGCATCCACAAGTTCTTCACCCATTCTTCCAACAGTGGGGGCATCCTCAGATAGACCTCTTCGCCACCCACGAAAACAAAAAATGCCCAAGCTTCGCCGCCAGATACCCACACCCATTGTCCAAGGGCAATGCGATATGGATGAACTGGTCAGGCAGATTTGCATACGCCTTTCCACCTCTCCCACTAATTCCATTAGTGGTAAGGAAGCTACAACAACACTCCCTCACACTCATTCTAGTAGCTCCAACGTGGGCCAGGGAGCCGTGGTACACCACACTACTACAACTATCAGTGGTACCACATCAAAAACTGCACCTATCCCCATGCCTCCTAACCCAGAACCATGGAGAAATCAGGCACCCGGACCCAGCTCAGCTCAACCTTGCGATCTGGCTCCTGAAATCTTAGAATTTGGATACCTTAACCTTCCCCCTGATTGCATGAACATCATCATGGAAGCCAGACGTCCTACCACTAGAGCATGCTATGCCGCAAAGTGGAAAAGATTTGTAATTTACTGCCGTAACAATACAATCAACCCTTTAGATGCATCCATACAGCACATTATATGCTATCTGCTCCATCTTCACAGGTGTAACCTGGCATATTCATCCATACGCCTACACCTAGCAGCGATCGCTGCTTATCTACAAAACAGACAGCATTTATCACTGTTCAGAGTGCCCGCTATTAAAGCCTTTATGGAAGGCCTTAAACGAGTAATTCCTCCCAGGGCACCACCTTCCCCTGTATGGAATCTAAATGTAGTTCTTACACGGCTAATGGGTCCGCCCTTCGAACCAATGCATAAATGTGAGCTACAGTTTCTCACCTGGAAAACAGCTTTTCTCGTAGCTATCACTTCCCTTAGAAGGGTTGGTGAAATACAAGCGTTCACTATACAGGAACCCTTCCTACAAATACATCACAGCAAGGTCATACTTCGTACAAATCCGAAGTTTCTGCCCAAGGTCATTTCCCCCTTCCATCTCAATCAATCGGTGGAATTACCTGTCTTCTTCTCGCAACCTCAATCTGTTGCAGAAAGGGCTTTACACACACTTGATGTTAAGAGGGCTTTGCTGTACTACATACAGAGAACGCAACCTTTCAGGAAGACTAAACAATTGTTCGTCTCCTTCTCTCCACCACATAAAGGCAACCCCATCTCTAAATCAGGGATAGCTAGGTGGATTGTAAAGTGCATACAAATTTGCGATCAAAAGGGAAAAAGAACATTATCTGTTCCACCTAAAGCCCACTCTACTAGAAAGTTAGGGGCTTCTATGGCTTTTCTAGGGAACATACCCTTAGATGACATCTGCAAAGCAGCCACATGGTCAACACCGCACACCTTCACAAAACATTACTGTGTAGATGTGCATTCCAAGCAGCAAGCTAGTGTGGGCCAGGCTGTACTAAAGACACTTTTTCAAACCACTGCAACGGATACCGGTGGCCGCAGCTAAGGTTGGGTACTGCTATATAATCTATGCTAAGTGTACAATCTGCAGCTCATATGCCTCGAACGGAATATGCTACTTACCAGTATGCATCTGTTCTTGGCATGTAGAGCTGCAGAGTTGCACACGCCCACCCGCCTCCCCGGCTACCTGTATCCGTTCCAGTCCATCTTATTTAGATACAACACACATGGGTTTCTCACCGTTATTACTACGCTCCATCATTTCCCTGTTGGCGAAAAACAATCTGAGGATGGAGCCGAAGCCCATGCGCAGTACGGACCGAAGGAGGAGTCACCGAACTCGTGACTTCCAAAGACTGTCCAAAGAACAAAAACAAACTGCAAACATCCGGGCCCAACACCAGATGGCGATCTATGATAAGTGTACAACTCTGCAGCTCTACATGCCAAGAACAGATGCATACTGGTAAGTAGCATATTCCTTTCCTTTAGTTTGATATTTCACATCACATGCTGGATAACCATTCAGCTTCAAGGCGACAAGCAGCAAATACAAAACCTAATCAATAAATAAAACTATAATACTACAAAACCCACAAACATTAGACACCAGCATAAACTTACAAAAGGGACACAGACAGGGCTCTGTCATTAACTTAATAAATTACTGCCTACCGTACAGAAGACAATGTCAGAAGATGTTGTTTCAATTTGGTTTTAAATCCTAGTAAGATTGTTCATCTGTCCCTGGGCATGTGATACCCTTGACACCTGGGTTATCCCGAAAAATAGCCAGTGGCTTGCCGGAACCATTATTGCAGAACCCTGCCCCCCTCCCTTTAAAAAAAGCCCACTAAGCACTGGCAAAGCCAATAGGTCTAGAGTCTTCTGCAAGCCATTTGGCAATTCTTGTCTTATGTCATGGCTTTTGCTGAACTTTGACAGTCGCTTGGCAGCTTCCCAAAAAATCAACAACAAAAAATGACCATTGCAAAAATGTTTTGGGTCTCAGAAAAGCACTCCTTACCATAGTATTCCCTAGCATTGAAAGGAACTATTTTGCGTGTGGATGTGCTCCTTGGGAAAGGGCAGCATGACATAACTCCTAGTGAAGTCAGCCCATAACTGAAGTGGGCGTGACGCTTTTCCCCTTGATGTGTGCTCAAATGAGTGGTAGAAAAATCTGATTGACACAAACGCAGACAAATGGATGAATTGTGGCTGAAAATCCCTTTAAGTAACTGGAATACATATAATTTTTTAGTAAAATCAAAAGATCCTGGCTAACACAGACCTAAACAAGCCAATTGTTGTGCCATTGGCTGCCAGCCTCGTGCCTTTGAGAAAGAAAGAGAAGGAATGAAAAAGAAAACATACAAAATGCGAAGGAAAGAAAGACAGCAAGAATAAAGGAATGAAAGCAAGAAGGAATTAAATGAGGAAAGGGAAAGAAAAAAGGAAATGCAGAGAAGAAGGCAAAGGAGGAATGAAGACAAGAAAGAGGAGAGAAAGAAAGAAGGTAAAAGAAAGAAAGCAAGGATGAAGGAATGAAGGTAAAAAGTAAAGCAAGAATCAATCAAAGCAGAAGTCCTCATGAAGAGAGGTTCAAGAATCTCCGTCTCAAAGCAATGTGGACAAAGATGTGGGGAATAAGATGTATACGAATGTTCTGACCTACTCTAGGAACGCTCACTATTATTGACGGACAAAAATATTGTTTCAAACTTCATGTAGCTTCTTCTTTCTTCTGTCGACCATTCTGCTTCTGATGCGCTCATGGGAACACAACATTTTGCAGACCGCAACTTCTACGACTGCAACTGTCTTATCGTCTCTAAACTTTCATAATGTATTCTCCCATTCAAACCTACATTCCTAAATGTAAAACTTCATCCCTAACGTTCGAGATAACGATTTTTTTCTTTTGCATACAATGGTCTTATTACAAGTTGAAACATCTGTATAAATGAGAATAAAACATTTTGCACAACAACTAATCATTGGAAAATGTTAGTTGAAAAGGTCAAGACTAAATTAAACGCTGAATTTTCAGTTACTCAGCTCAGTTAACTTTAATATGGCAATTTCTCAGCATATTAGGCCTAGCACGGTTAAGTATGATTGCCTAGTGCAATTTTCACTTAAATATTCATTTTAAGTCTCATTAGCTCTCACGATAATTAACATGATTTCTCAACATTTTTAAATGCTCTTCCAGTAATATTCCAAGATGGTTTTCTTTCAGAAATTTTCTAGACTGAATTGACCTCGGTCCTTCAGAATAAAGTTGTTGTGAAGTTTTGTGGCAGTGGAAATAAGTCCACAATTCCTTTCAAGTATTCCATTTGATAAGCGTTCGAACAATTAGCTGCGGTCTTCATCTGGCACAGAACATATTCCCTTCATGTAACTTTAGAAACAATTTTCCCTTCGGTTGTAACGGCCTACGGCTGATTAGTGCTTCAGGTTTCCAGAGACTTTCTATTACCTAACAGGTGGTCCGCAGCTTCCTTCTGTACAGGATCCTTTCAATAGTGTTAAGGCTTTCGGGTGGCTGGTTTCCCTCCCTGTGGGCAAAACGTTGTTATAACATACCCATAGCCCTCTGTCATTGGAGGCCAATTGGGAAATAGCTGTCCACAGATCAGTGAAATAGAATTTCAAGCCTAAGGTTGAAGGACTTACTTTTCCTATGGCATGTTAAGCACAATTTCTTCTCGGCACGGCAGGGAGAAAATTCAGTCTCCATTTTAAGTTTGCAGGAAGACATGGCACTGATCATTAATGGGAATACTGCTGAACCATTAGTGGTGTCTTTAGGCAAATCGTAAAATGGGTTTCCACTGTATTGTGAAATTGTGATTCTCGATTTCTGACAGTCTTTCAGACATTTGGATGAGAACATCATTCTTGAAGGCTTCTCCCACCTCTCTTCAAGGTTTGTCTTTCCCTTGACACCCCAAATAGCCCATTGTAAGATCAAATGTTCTCTTCAGCCTTTGTCAAAGGGGGAGGTCGGATCCGCCACCAAGGTGAAGGAAATAACCTGCTTGCGGCTACTGGAGTAAGAACAGTGACCAGTTCTGTGTGCAAAGGTAGGCAAATCCTTCACTTCTTCACCACTCATTTCCTGACTTTGTGCAAGTATTACTTTAAACTATGTCAATGGTACATAAACAGGATATCTAGCACAAGATAATGCGCTTTCTCGTCAACACAGATGAGAAAATCCTTGTTATTTCAGTCGAGCTGAAATATTTATGATATTTTGTGTTTCTTATTACAAAAATTTAACTAGGTTTTCATACGGTCTGCAAAGTATTGGTGTGTCAGGCAAAAACCGCATAATTGCTTACAGTACCTTGATAGTCCTGGGGGAAAGGGACACTGCACAGATTACATTAAGAGTTTAAAGGTGCTCAAATATAATACTCAATTTGGAAGAAGTCGTGGACCTAATACAAACACTTGGCCAATATAATGAAATCGATCTTTACTTGTATTCTGTGAAATGGAGTACGCCTAACTTGTGCTTCACAAATAGGTTTGTAATATTTGCTGTTCTAAGATGCACTTGATAGGGCAAGTTGGTATACGGAGAGGGTGCAGAACGTCAGTCTGACTTTTATATTTGATCTATATTTTAGTTTTGCAATTCTCATTCCAAAACTGCTTATGAATCACTGGTTTTAGAATCGAGTTTTTGAAGGTTATTGTGCTGGTGTTGATAGTGGCGCTCCTTTTAACGGCAGGTCATGTACTATTAGATATTTTTAAGGGCCAACCAGCTTTTCAGAAAATGCAATCACTGAAATCTGCCAGCAGGTTCTGGTGACTTTTAATCTTGGGCACTATTGTTGCATTTACTAGTGGACTGTGTTTTGCACCAACTTTTTATATATATATATATATATATATATATATATATATATATATATATATATATATATATATATATTCACTGAAAAAAAACATAGGTTTCAGAGACGTTATAGTTAGAAATTAGCATTTAAAAAACCTTAGAAATTCACAGAAAAAAACATAGGTTTCAGGGGTGTTCTAGTTAGTTGCCCATTCCACTCGTACAAAACCATAGAAATTCCTCCGTTATAGTTAGTTCTGCTAACTATAACTCACGCGCCCGCAATGCACTGCTGATGATGTCACATATTGCATCATTCATGACATGGTCAGTGACATCACTGATGACATCTCAAATGACATCACTGGTGACATCACTGATGACATCATCCACTGAATGTGGTTTAGTTTGAAATTTAAATATGTATTATATATATACCAATCTGTATTGAAGATTGAGTGGATATAGAACTGTCTGGATAGAGGATTTAGTAGCTGTCTGACTGTCTTTTTAAGTGAGTAATTAAAAGTGTCTCACTTAATACATGGATTAGTAACTAAACTGTGAATGTGTGCAGCACTGTCTCTGTTGCTGTATAACATGCTGCCTCAGTTGGTCACTAACTACATGAGTGTGTATATTAGTTATTGATTAGTTGGGTGAGTATTTGTATGGGACACTGAGTTTGTGTGTGGTTGGATGGGGTGTGTGTAACTCTATGCATAGATGTGTGAATGGTTGATTGACTAGGTGTATGGGTTTAAGAGTGCATGTGGAAACAGTTGTTTGGATGACTGAGTGTATTTATTTGTGTGTTGGTGAGCGAATATATATGTTTTAGTTGTACATCTTCAACAAAGTAAAAAAATAAAAGGCATTGCATGTGAGTTGGTGTATATAAACAAGTATGTGTAAGAGTCCGTGATTGTGAGAGTAACTATATGAATGAGTGTATAATTGTAATGGTGCTTTTTTAACATATTAACGATGAGTTACTATGTGTTTGAATAAATGAGGTGTCGTTGGATAATTGTGTAAGTGAGTAAATGTAAGTGCGATACATTTTTTTCATGAGTGAGTAGGATGACTGCATAACCGACTAAGATGACTGCTGATGTGTCAATGTCTTTATATGTGTATAAGTGCATTTGATTGTGTTCTATTAATTAATGACTGCATGTATAGATGATTCTGTTGTTGAATGGGTAGTTGTGTGTGTAGACTTAGGAATCAGTGAGTGGGTATGTAGTAACTGGTATTGGTGTGTCAATGGTTTCAAATATGGTACTCTGTATTTTACAGTGAGTGATGAAAGGTTATACTAGTGTATGATGTGGTGTATCGGATTGTCAAGTGGATGATGTCATCAGTGATGTCATTTGAGATGTCACTGACCAGGTCATGAATGATGCAATATGTGACATCATCAGCAGTGCATTGCGGGCGCGTGAGTTATAGTTAGCAGAACTAACTATAACGGAGGAATTTCTATATTTTTGTACGAGTGAAATGGGCAGCTAACTATAACGTCTCTGAAACCTATGTTTTTTTTCAGTGAATTTCAAAGGTTTTTTAAATGTTAACTTTTAAGTGTGATAGTAGTTCTATTTTTTTGTACTGATTTTCTACAGTTTTTAACTGTTTATTTATAAATATTTTATTAATTAAATAACATTATATATTTTTCTGAAAATTGCAAAAAAACATGTTTTAATTAAAACTGAAATATTGATTAATTTTCTTGTTTGCATTTTGTATTTTAATATATTTATATCATTTTCTTTAAAAAAAAAAAAACACATTTTTTCGCAGCCGCGCACTCAAAGTGTACACATCACGGTGGGTGCGCGCATTCTAGCCACCATTTTAGAAAAGTCATGAAGGATCCGTGTATGGTGTGCGACGGCTGCGTGTTTTTCAGTTACATCATATACATTTAATATCACGTGATATGCGCGATTGGTATGCGACCAGTCTGCGACTCCTGCTCCCGCGCATTAGCGACACATGCGCATTATGGTACGAGATGTTTGCACGCTTGCGGGTCCCGCGTGACATCATATACGTGCTGGGGCGCGCTGGGTGCTCGACTCCCGCAAAAAAAAAAGTATGTTCCAAAATGATATGTATGTGTCTTTAATGTACATATTAACCCCTTCCCCGCTCATGACGGAACCGCTCCGTCATGAGCCACGGTTGCCGTGTGCTCATGACGGAGCAGTTCCGTCATGCCGCGACCGTTGGCGGCCGCTCCGCCCACGCGGCGCTGTTTCCCCGCCTGTGCGGGGGGACAATGCAACTGGGCGGAGTCATGACGGAACCGCTCCGTCATGAGCACAGCTCAACCGTGGCTCATGACGGAATGGCTCCGTCATGAGCACAGCGCCACCGCGCTGCCCCCCCACACCCCCCAGCGCTGCGGCGGAATTCCCGCCGCAGCGAAGGGGTTAAGGCAAGAGATTATGTAAGATATTCATCAAAATATATTTGTACTTATAAGAAACTTACATTATTTTTAAATATATTTTCGCGAAGTCTGGTGCGTGCGTCGTGAGTGCAGAAAACCAGGCCAGCAGAGCTGCTGTAGAGCCAGAGAACCAGGCCAGCAGAGCTGCTGTAGAGCCAGATAACCAGGCCAGCAGAGCTGCTTTAGAGCCAGAGATCCAGGTTAGCAGAGCTTCTTTAGAGCCAGAGAACCAGGTCAGCAGAGCTACTCTAGAGCCAGAGAACCAAATCAGCAGAGCTGCTTTAGAGCCAGAGAACCAGGTCAGTAGAGCTGGTCTAGAGCCTAAGAACCAGGTCAACAGAGCTGCTGCAGAGCCAGAGAACCAGGTCAGCAGAGCTGCTGCAGAGCCAGAGAAACCAGATCAGTAGAGCTGCTTTAGAGGGAGAGAACCAGGTCAGCAGAGCTTCTATAGAGCCAGTGAACCATGTCAGCAGAACTGCCTCAGAGCCATAGAACTGGGTCAACGGAGCTGCTTTAGAGCCAGAGAACCAGGTCTGCAGAGCTGTTGTAGAGCCAGAGAACTAGATCAGCAGAGCTGCTCTGTAGCATAAGAACTAGGTCAGCAGAGCTGCTCTAGAGCCAGAGAACCAGGTCAGCAGACCTGCTGTAGAGCCAGAGAAACCAGGTCAGCAGAGCTGCTTTAGAGCCAGAGAACCAGGTCAGCAGAGCTGCTCTAGCTGACACTGACTGACTGACACTGACTGACTGACACTGACTGACTACTCTCTACTACTCTACTACTGACTCTCTACTACTCTACTACTCTCTCTCTTCTACTCACTCTACTACTCACTCTACTACTCATGCTCTACTACTCTCTACTACTCACTCTCTACTACTCACTCTCTACTACTCACTCTCTACTACTCACTCTCTACTACTCACTCTCTACTACTCACTCTCTACTACTCACTCTCTACTACTCAGTCGCTACTACTCGCTACTACTCACTCGCTACTACTCGCTACTACTCAGTCGCTACTACTCACTCGCTACTACTCGCTACTACTCACTCGCTACTACTCTCTACTACTCACTCTCTACTACTCTCTACTACTCACTCTCTACTACTCACTCTACTACTTTCTACTACTCTACTACTCACTCTCTACTACTCTCTACTACTCACTCTCTACTACTCACTCTCTACTACTCACTCTCTACTACTCACTCTCTACTACTCTCTCTACTACCCACTCTCTACTACTCTCTACTACCCACTCTACTACTCTCTACTACCCACTCTACTACTCTGTACTACTCACTCTGTACTACTCACTCTGTACTACTCACTCTGTACTACTCACTCTGTACTACTCACTCTGTACTACTCACTCTGTGCTACTCACTCTGTGCTACTCACTCTTCTAATACTCACTCTTCTAATACTCAATCTTCTAATACTCACTCTTCTAATACTCACTCTTCACTACTCACTCTTCACTACTCACTCTTCACTACTCACTCTTCACTACTCACTCTTCACTACTCACTCTTCACTACTCACTCTTCACTACTCACTCTTCACTACTCACTCTTCACTACTCACTCTTCACTACTCACTCTTCACTACTCACTCTTCACTACTCACTCTTCACTACTCACTCTTCACTACTCACTCTTCACTACTCACTCTTCACTACTCACTCTTCACTACTCACTCTTCACTACTCACTCTTCACTACTCACTCTTCACTACTCACTCTTCACTACTCACTCTTCACTACTCACTCTTCACTACTCACTCTCTACTACTCACTCTCTACTACTCACTCTACTACTCACTCTCTACTACTCACTCTCTACTACTCTACCTCTCTACCTCTCTCTACTACACCTCTACACCTCTACCTCTACACCTCTACCTATACACCTCTACCTCTCTGTACATGCACACATGCACATATATATATGCATATGCATTTATATATATGTATGCGTGTGTGTGTGTATATATATATTACCTACTGGCGGTCGCCAGTAGGTAGTTATAGTTAGGACCCCTTTTCCATAGGAAATCCGCAACATTCTATTTTGAATAACTTTGGCGCCGGTCGACGAATCCTCGCGAATTTCTCAAAATAGGTGGGGCGCTACGCTCCGCTCCTACCCTGAAAGTCTCGGGGGGATTCGTCAAGCGGGGGCTGAGATAAAAGGGGGGTCCCAAAACGCGTTTTTCCCATGCATTTTTCCATAGGACCTTTAGACAGGGCTACAGCCCGAACGGCTGAACAGAATTACTAGAAATTTGGCAGAGAGGTAGTCCTCAGGTCAAGGAAGTGCCTTTTGTAGGTTTGGTGTAAATCTGTTCAGTAGATTCTGAGAAAATAGACTTTAAATCAATATATATATCTGAGCCAGCTTACGGTACGCTTACCGTAAGCTTACCGTACGCGTACGGTGGCGTGCGCGAGCGCGATTCTGATTGGCTGTTACATCTAAGTAAACATTCGAATCGGTCGAAACCAGGAAGCGGCGGCCGCCATTTTCTCTCTCGCACTCTGAGGGGGGGCTGTAAATAAAGGCAAAAAACATATAAAGGGGCTGTTTAGACAGCGCCCATGCACATAGCCATGTTAGTTGAGTCCTCAAAGGCCAAAAACGGTAAATTTTTATTTTTTGAAAATTTCGCCGATTACGCTTACCGTACGCGTACGGTGCGCTTACGCTAAAAATTTTAATAAAAAAAAAAAAACTCTGTGCATGGCATATTATTGTCATCACTTACAAATTAAATTTAACAGATTACCTATCGCAAGGAAGCGCATAATATGTCCTCCATGTGCGCACGGTGCGTAACGTGGGCACGCGGTGCGCATAGCGCACTGCGTGCCCACCTTGCGTGTACGGCACTAACTGCGTAAAGTGCGAAGCGCACCGCGTGCTCACCGTGCGCGCACGGAACGAACTGCGTTAAGTGGGCGTGCACGCCACGAATGGCGTAAAGTAACTTAGCATTTAAAAAACCGTACAAATTCACTGAAAAAACCATAGGTTTCACACACGTTATAGTTAGGAATTAGCATTTAAAAAACCTTGCAAATTCACTGAAAAAACCATAGGTTTCAGACATGTTATAGTTAGCGGAAATTTTACTGAAAAAAAACCAATGAAATTCCCCCGTTATAGTTAGTGCAGGCAACTATAACTCACGCGACCGCAATCTTCTGCTGATGACATATGTGTCTTTATGAAAAAAAAATATTTCTAATATATGTATAGCTAAAAATTTATGGAAGAAGACATGGGCAAATAAGTGTCTAAATACAGTATTAGCATCAGCAGAGGATTGCGGTCGCGTGAGTTATAGTTGCCTGCACTAACTATAACGGGGGAATTTCATTGGTTTTTTATCAGTAAAATTTCCGCTAACTATAACATGTCTGAAACCTATGGTTTTTTCAGTGATATATATATATATATATATATATATATATATATATATATATATATATATATATATATATATATATTAATTCATGCAAACATATACATATATGCATACATATGCATGGTATGTATATGAAAGTTTGAAAAACTCTAATACAAGCAAAGCTAAAAAGCCACCTAATTACAAACAGAATTGCTTTAACTTAAACGAGGGCAAGACCTATTGCATTTTCAATGCTTGTTTACTTTGATTCCATCAAGAAGGCATTCAGATGTCACACATTTTCCATATATTGTGAATGGTAGCACTCTAGTTCCTCATTAGATCACTGTAGTAAAGCTACTGCTCACCAGGGAAGTCTGCTGCTGGTATTGAAAGTGCATGTTTCAGTCTGCATGGCAGAATTTTTTAATGAAATAGAAGAGGATTTGAGAAGTCACTCAAAATGTGCCCTAATTTTTCTTTTTTCCTCACTAATCATAATTTCTATGGCAAAATGAACCTCCTCATTGTGTTCCTTTTAAATTAAACTACTCACTCTCTACTACTCACTCGCTACTACTTTCTACTACTCACTCTCTACTACTCACTTTCTACTACTCTCTAGTACTCTACTACTCTCTACTACTCACTCGCTACTACTCACTCGCTACTACTCACTCGCTACTACTCACTCGCTACTACTCACTCGCTACTACTCACTCTCTACTACTCTCTACTACTCTCTACTACTCTCTACTACTCACTCTCTACTACTCTCTAGCTACTACTCCCTACTACTCCCTCTACTACTCCCTCTCTACTACTCACTCTACTACTCCCTCTCTACTACTCTCTACTACTCCCTCTCTACTACTCTCTACTACTCACTCTATACTACTCTCTACTACTCACTCTCTACTACTCTACACGACTCACTCTACTACTCTCTACCACTCACTCTCTGCTACTCTCTCTCTCTACTACTCACTCTACTACTCTCTCTGCTACTCACTCTCTGCTACTCACTCTCTGCTACTCACTCTCTGCTACTCACTCTCTGCTGCTCACTCTCTGCTGCTCACTCTACTGCTCACTCTACTGCTCACTCTACTGCTCACTCTACTGCTCACTCTACTGCTCCCTCTCTACTGCTCCCTCTCTACTGCTCCCTCTCTACTGCTCCCTCTCTACTGCTCCCTCTCTACTGCTCCCTCTCTACTGCTCCCTCTCTACTGCTCCCTCTCTACTGCTCCCTCTCTACTGCTCCCTCTCTACTGCTCCCTCTCTACTGCTCCCTCTCTACTGCTCCCTCTCTACTGCTCCCTCTCTACTGCTCCCTCTCTACTGCTCCCTCTCTACTGCTCCCTCTCTACTGCTCCCTCTCTACTGCTCCCTCTCTACTGCTCCCTCTCTACTGCTCCCTCTCTACTGCTCCCTCTCTACTGCTCCCTCTCTACTGCTCCCTCTCTACTGCTCCCTCTCTACTGCTCCCTCTCTACTACTCTCTCTCTACTACTCTATACTACTCACTCTCTACTACTCTCTATTACTCACTCTCTACCACTCTCCCTACTCACTCTCTACCACTCTCCCTACTCACTCTCTACCACTCTCCCTACTCACTCTCTACCACTCTCCCTACTCACTCTCTACCACTCTCCCTACTCACTCTCTACCACTCTCCCTACTCACTCTCTACCACTCTCCCTACTCACTCTCTACCACTCTCCCTACTCACTCTCTACCACTCTCCCTACTCACTCTACTACTCATTCTCTACTACACATTCTCTCTACTACTCTCTCTGCTACTCAATCTCCACTACTCACTCTCTACTACTCAATCTCCACTACTCACTCTCTACTACTCCCTCTACTACTCCCTCTACTACTCCCTCTACTACTCCCTCTACTACTCTCTCTACTACTCCCTCTCCTTCTCTCTGCTACTCTCTCCTACTCTCTCCTACTCTCTGCTACTCTCTCCTACTCTCTGCTACTCTCTGCTACTCTCTGCTACTCTCTGCTACTCTCTGCTACTCTCTGCTACTCTCTGCTACTCTCTGCTACTCTCTGCTACTCTCTGCTACTCTCTGCTACTCTCTATTACTCATCCTATACTCTCTACCTCTCTACCTTTCTCTACCTCTCTCTACTACTCTCTACCTCTCTACCTCTCTACCTCTACGTCTCTACCTCTACACCTCTACCTCTCTCTACCTCTCTACACGCACACATATGCACATATATGCATATGCATTTATATATATGTGTGTGTGTGTGTGTGTGTGTGTGTGTGTGTGTATATATATATATGAAAAAGCCAGTCCCGATAAAGACGAAGGCTGTCTGTTAGGGCGGTCCGTGTGGGGGTAATCGGCAACCCCAAATATGAAACTCCTCACACTTCTTCTCCAGGAAGTATACACGGACACCAGGGAGATTTGCAGTTTTCAAAATCGGTTTAATGGACTGCACAAACAACGCGTTTCAGCTTTCGCCTTGTTCACGTTACATCAACGTTTTTTTTTGTGTAAAGTTCAATACAATTCATGAACACAAAATAAACAACAGACTCTTCGCAACGGCCATCTTAGCCTAGTGCAAAAATTCACTCAAAGGGTATAAATTACCCAGTAGCATATCTAAGAATACACTACATACATAGTGATCGATACAGAATTACATCAATTGTCAAAATAACTATATCCAATACAATATTAGATTAGGGGTGCAACCTAAATCGCGCTGTCATATTGTCATTCCTCAATACAGCATAACATAAAGTGATGTATAGACATTAAGCCCCAGTGGGCAAACCTCCATTGATGTTTCTGCTAATGTTATTAGTATACACCCCAATCAAATTGATAACCTTGTCAAGGATATGCCACAGTATCGCCCCAGTGGGCATAATGAAAAAATAAATTGATGTTTGAAATATAAATCGAAGTTCTGCAGTGCCACAGCATGATTCAATACCACTCTCTGAAAAAACGAAATAAAATATGATTTAGAATATTACAAACAGAACCACAGTAAACACATAATGGCAATTCCACATTCACTTATGTAAGTGTACAGATAATTCTTCACTAGAATTCAGCCCTTTAGGGAACATTGTATCGAAGTCCACGATGTATCTAGACTCCAATTGTCTGAGATGGAGCAATCTATTACCCCCACGTACAGTGTCAATGACAGCATCAATCAAAAACAAATCAATTCATGTTTGAACATAGTTAAAATTGGAAGTAGGACAGAAGGACAAACCTACTTTTTTGCCCCTTGTCATCATTCCCATTGGGCTTCCTGCTTCTTTTCTTCCTCCTCTGTTTGGCCTGTTTGTTCCTCTGATTTTTCCTCTGCCGCCTCGCCCTCTGCCTCTCTGACCAGTTTGGTCTTGGTATTGCTCTGTCCGTCCCTGGTTTAACATTTGGAACTGGGCTAAAAAATTCGATTTTTTTGGAAGATCTAGGTTTGTCCTTCTGTCCTACTTCCAATTTTAACTATGTTCAAACACTAATTGATTTTTTATTTTTCACGCAAGTTAAAATTGAAGAAATGGTTTGAAACTAAACACAACAAAACTGTTATAACACCTATGAGCATGCCTCTGAGTAACCTCAATGTTGATGATATTGAGGTTTTATATGCAATATCTAATATGGAAAATTATGATGTTGATCATTGTTTGAATTCGGATGAATTTGCAATTGATATGAATGTCAATCCAGGCAGTCATTTTAAACCCAAATCTGTGTTTTTGCCGAATATTGAGTGTGATGCCATCAAAGTGTTCGAGAGGGGTGTTTTAAATGAACTTAAGAAAATGAGATATGGCAAGATTCCAGCTTGTGAGAAAAATCTAAACTGGCATCAAATTCAAGCATTGCAAAATTTAAAAACTGACAATGACATCGTTATCCGTCAATCGGATAAAGGTGGCAATGTTGTGATTTTGGACAAATCAGCCTACTTGCGTGAGGGTGTGAGACAACTGAGTGACCAGACATGTTATGCAGTGTCAGACAGAAGGACCATTGCAGCATCTAATGTGAAATACGGGGAACTTCTAGTAGAATGGAGAGAGAAGGGGTTACTAGAGTGGGAGGAATACAACTATCTTAGATGCCCTCACCCTCGGATACCTGTGCTATACTTACTTCCCAAATCGCACAAGGACCCAATGAATCCCCTGGTAGACCCATAGTGTCTTCAATTGGGTCTCTATTGGAAAACACTTCCCGTTACATCGATCACTATCTACGGCCCTATGTTGTTGCTTTACCGGCTTATTTGCGCGACACTACCCATTTTTTAACGATCATTGATGGGATTCATCGGGAACCTGACTACACCTTGGTTACCCTGGATGTTGGCAGCCTGTATACTAGCATACAACATCAGCTAGGTCTGCAGGCTGTACAACATTTCCTTAAGACCCGTTCCATTTCTTACTTGCGTCACTCAGAAATGATCATGGCTATGATCGAATACTGCCTGACAATTCTTTTCTGTTTGATGATGTCGTCTTTCGGCAGTCACAGGGCACAGCGATGGGCACCTGCTTTGCCCCCAGCTATGCCAATCTTGTCATGGGCTGGTGGGAGGAGCAGGTGGCCACATAGCTGGATGATTTCTCCAACTGTGTCCTGTGGCTCCGGTATATTGACGACATCTTTTTAATTTGGAATGGTGATTTAAACTCTGCTACAGCATTTGTGAACACATTGAATGACAATCCATACAATTTGGTGTTCATGGAACACGTCAGTAGGACTTCTGTTGAATTCCTCGACGTTACTGTGGAGATCAAAGACCAATCTATGCACACACATCTGTACCGAAAAAAGACCGCTGGGAATAGTATTTTGAGTGCTTCCAGCTCCCACCCTCGCAAGCTAGTATACAGCATTCCATATGGGGAATTACTGCGTGCTAAGCGCAACTGCAGTACGGAGAGCAGTTATGAAAGTGAAAAAAACAATATGATACAACGCTTCAAAGATAGGGGTTACAATCCACGTACGATCAAAGAAGCGTGTATTAAAGTAGATGATGTTGCACGTAATGATTTACTGCATCCTGTGCCACGAACACCGGAAACAGAGTCTACGTTTTATCACTACATACTCCGGACAAGCGCATGATGTGCGCCGTGTTCTAGCCAAACATTGGCATGTCTTATTAACTGACAACAATCTCAAAAAATACTTGACTAGCCACCCACAAGTTACATTCAAGAGAAGTAACTCTTTGAGAGATGAGCTGAGTCCCAATGTAATAACTAGCTTAACACCTCTAAAGATTGCTGGTCGACCAGGATTCCGCTGTTGTAAAAACTGCAAGGCTTGTAGAAACAGTGTGGATTGCATGGAGGTACAATTTTCCAGTATGAATAGCAAGTTTATCATCAAGAAAGCTTTAACTTGTAATGCCATGTACTGTGTTTATGCGTTAACCTGTCCATGCAATAAGGCATACATTGGCTGCACAATCCATCGCGCAAAAAAGTGTTAGAACATATAAGGGCTTTACGCCATAATAACAAAAAATATCCTGTTGCCCGACACTTCTTTGAACAACATGCACAGAATGAAGGATTGTTGAAAATGGTGGTGATTGATGCTGTCATTGAAACTGTACGTGGGGGTAATAGATTGCTCCATCTCAGACAATTGGAGTCAAGATACATCGTGGACTTCGATACAATGTTCCCTAAAGGGCTGAATTCTAGTGAAGAATTATCTGTACACTTGCATAAGTAGAATGTGGAATTGCCATTATGTGTTTACTGTGGTTCTGTTTGTAATATACTAAATCTTATTTTATTTCGTTTTTTCAGAGAGTGGTATTGAATCATGCTGTGGCACTGCAGAACTTCGATTTATATTTCAAACATCAATTTATTTTTTCATTATGCCCACTGGGGCGATACTGTGGCATATCCTTGACTAGGTTATCAATTTGATTGGGGTGTATACTAATAACATTAGCAGAAACATCAATGGAGGTTTGCCCACTGGGGCTTAATGTCTATACATCACTTTGTTATGCTGTATTGAGGAATGACAATATGACAGCGCGATTTAGGCTGCACCCCTAATCTAATATTGTATTGGATATAGTTATTTTGACAATTGATGTAATTCTGTATCGATCACTATGTATGTAGTGTATTCTTAGATATGCTACTGGGTAATTTATACCCTTTGAGTGAATTTTTGCACTAGGCTAAGATGGCCGCCACTTTTACCAATTCTTTACATTACACATTCTTTGTTGCGAAGAGTCTGTTTATTTTGTGTTCATGAATTGTATTTAACTTTACACAAAAAAAACATTGATGTAACGTGAACAAGGCGAAAGCTGAGACGCGTTGTTTGTGCAGTCCATTAAACCGATTTTGAAAACTGCAAATCTCCCTGGTGTCCGTGTATACTTCCTGGAGAAGAAGTGTGAGGAGTTTTATATTTATATATATATATATATATATATATATATATATCTCATGAAAAACACTAATAAAAGCAAAGCTAAAAAGCCACCTAATTACAAACAGAATTGCTTTAACTTAAACGAGGGCAAGACCCATTGCATTTTCAATGCTGGTTTACTTTGATTCCATCAAGAAGGCATTCAGATGTGTCACACATTTTCCATAAATTCTGAATGGTAGCACTCTAGTTGATCATTAGATCACTGTAGTAAAGCTACTGCTCACCAGGGAAGTCTGCTGCTGGTATTGAAAGTGCATGTTTCAGTCTGCATGGCAGAATTTTTTAATGAAATAGAAGAGGATTTGAGAAGTCACTCAAAATGTGCCCTAATTTTTCTTTTTAACTCACTAATCATAATTTATATGGCAAAATGAACCTCCTCATTGTGTTCCTTTTAAATTAAACTACTCACTCTCTACTACTCACTCGCTACTACTTTCTACTACTCACTCTCTACTACTTACTTTCTACTACTCTCTAGTACTCTACTACTCTCTACTACTCACTCTCTACTACTCTCTACTACTCTCTACCACTCACTCTCTACTACTCTACTACGGACTCTCTACTACGGACTCTCTACTACGGACTCTCTACTACGGACTCTCTACTACGGACTCTCTACTACGGACTCTCTACTACGGACTCTCTACTACGGACTCTCTACTACGGACTCTCTACTACGGACTCTCTACTACGGACTCTCTACTACGGACTCTCTACTACGGACTCTCTACTACTCGCTCTCTACTACTCGCTCTCTACTACTCGCTCTCTACTACTCGCTCTCTACCACTCACTCTCTACTACTCTCTACTACTCTCTACTACTCTCTACTACTCACTCTCAACTACTCACTCTACTACTCCCTCTACTACTCACTCTCTACTACTCTGTGTTTGCCAGTGGCCCGGTGGCAGTGGGCTGACCGGTGAACGCTAGGAGAGCTTTGCCACCACTTCCCTGCATCTCGCCCCGCTGAATACGAGCGGAGGCGCTACTACGTTGCGCACTGTATTTTTGAACTGTCACTAACCTTTTTAAAGTTTGTGCAGGTTCTGACTTGATTTCTGTTTCCAGGGGTGGGCTGCCGGCTGGGGCTGGTCGTGTTTGCGGGTTCCCAGCGGCAGCGGGCGCCATCTTCGGTTGGGCTGACTTCCTATCCCAGCCCTGCCACTCCCCCACCGCTCCGCCCCTATTTAAACGGGCAGTATGTGTCAGCGCAGCGGACGAGCGCAGCGGGCGCGACGAAGGCGCGCCGGAGTTGCGCCTGAGTTAAGCCCGTCTGCGCCCGTCCGCGGCTGGCCGGGGCTAGGGGCACGAAATGCTGCCTGTCCAACTATGTATTCGCCATCTCAACTTTGCTCATATTGGCCCCCAGGTGCCATCGACCCCTCAGTAACTACTCGCTTGGTTTGTTCACCCCCCCCCTCCTTACCCCCCCCCCCCCGGTATCGCATCACATCTAGCTTCGCTACCTACTACGCCTCTCTTCACTCCCCCACCACCATCTGTCCCTCTGGTTCCGGTATTTAACACTTCGGCCACACTCATAAACACTAGGTCTGCGGTCAACCATCAGTTCGAGCTATTCGACTACATCGATACCCATGAACCAGATCTATTATTCCTAACAGAGACCTAGTTCAAGGCTGACTCCCTGCCCAATGTGTTAGCCGCATTGCCCCCTTCATATTCCGCCATTCGAGCGGACCGCTTAGAGGGCAAGCGGGGCGGTGGAGTGGCCTTAATAGCTCGGACTGATTTCAGTTTTCAGATTCTCCCCTCCCCTTCTATTCCTGACGTAGACTACCTTGTAGCCCGTTCGACCTTCCATCAGGTACCCCTCACTTTTGTTCTAATTTACCGCCCTCCCCAACCAACTCCCTCTTTTCTCTCAAGCATTCAGGCCCTCTTGGCTACTCTGGTGATCAACAATTCATCAGTACTAGTCCTAGGGGACCTTAATTTTTGGCCTAATGACCCTGCTGAGAGTCCTCAATCTAAAGAGTTCACCGACCTCATGATCAGTTTGAATTTCTCATCGCCCATCCACAGTTCCACTCACATACACGGCCACACGCTCAATCAAATCTGGGCATTGAATGTCCCGTCCACATCCCCTACAATATCCCCGTGTTCCTGGTCAGATCATTCCATTATCACCTTTTCCCTTGCTTTGGCCCCGATGGCCAAACCCCAGCTCCCCAAGAACACCTGGGTCAGGAAATGGGGCAAAACTGACATGCCTTCTCTCTGCTCGACCTTGGCCAAAACTAGTCCTGATCTTTCAGGCCTTGCAGCTACTTCCCAGCTGGCCGCTATTAACAACTGGCTGACCGTGGCGAGTGAATTCGCCCCCCTGAGGCGGCTCACAGTCAAGCGGGCCCATGCAGCCAATCGGTGGTTTACCCCAGATCTAAAAGAAAAGAAATTAGCCGCAAGGAGAGCCGAGCGAGCTTGGAGAAGAACCTATAGCCCCGCGCAAAAGACAATTTATTTGTCTGTTTTACAAATTTATAAAAAGGGCATTCTTGAGGCCAAAACAGAGTTCTATACGAGCAGGATAATGGCAGCAGAGTCCTGCTCGAAGGAAATCTTCTCTACTGTCCATGAACTGGCATCATCCAGTAGAGCTACGGCCACTATCCCCCCTTCCCAGTCCCTCTGCAACTCGCTCAACGAGTTCTTCATTGACAAAGTTGCCAAAATTAAACTCAACATCCCCCCGCCCTCCCCCACATTTGTCAATCCCTCCCCACCCCCTACGGCCCTTAAATTGAACACTATTCCGCTGTTAACCAATGACACACTTCCCCCCGCTGCTTCATCGGGTTAAATCGGGTTCCCACCTGGATTTTGCCCCAGCCCATATCCTCAGGGAAATCTATCTAGCTTGCCCCACCCCACCCCTGACTCTTCTTAATGACTCGCTTAGAAATGGCATTGTCCCCAGTCCACACAAATCGGCGGTTGTCATTCCTATCATAAAAAAACCTGACCCCGACTCATCCTCCCCCTCCAACTACCGCCCGATCTCCCTTCTGCCCTACCTAGCAAAAGTTCTTGAAACCCATGTCACGACCACCCTGAGTACCTATGTAGAGGCTAACCATTGCCTCTCCCCTTGTCAAGCTGGCTTTCGCCCCCTGCACTCTACGGAGAAGGTGGTGATCTCAGTAATGGACGAGCTGCGTGAAGGTATTGACATCAACCTTCCGCAAGCCCTGATCCTCCTGGACCTGTCCGCCGCTTTTGACACGGTGGACCACTCCATCCTCCTCAGCCGTGTCAGGGCGGCGGGCATAGAGGGCTTGGCCTTCTCATGGCTTGAGTCCTTCCTAGCCGGGAGAGCTCAAGCGGTCCATCTGGCTGGCTTCACCGCGGCCTCCCGTAAGGTGGAGTGCGGGGTCCCTCAGGGCTCATCACTCTCCCCTCTCCTATTTAATTTATACATTTACCCCCTTATTTTTATGTTACAACAGCTGGAGGTCACGGTGTTTAATTACGCCGATGACCTCCAGCTAATCTTCAACCTCTCCCACTCATCTTCATCCTCCCAAAATGTCCAGACAGTCATGATGTTCATTCAGGATTGGATGAACTGCAACCACCTCAAACTCAACCCGGACAAGACCGAGTTGGTCTTGACCGGAGGTGGTTGCAGTCCGTGGTCCCCCTCCTTCTGGCCCCCGTCACTTGGTGTCCCTCCACTCCCCGTACCCAAAGTTAAAACTCTTGGGATCTTTCTGAACTCACAACTCTCTGTTCATTCTCAGGTTGGTTCAGTGGTCTCTTCCTGTTTTTTTCCCTTAGAATAATTAGGAAAGTCTCCCGCTTCTTTTCTCCCTCTGCTTTAAAAATTATCGTGCTGGCCATGGTATTATCGCGCATCGATTATGGCAACATAATCTATAATGGGGCTCCTGCCTATGCGATCCACCGCCT
Source organism: Triturus cristatus (assembly GCF_964204655.1). Lineage (NCBI taxonomy): Eukaryota > Metazoa > Chordata > Amphibia > Caudata > Salamandridae > Triturus > Triturus cristatus. Next base: position 461,262,637 of record NC_140582.1, on the reverse strand, counting down.
GCAGTTGGTACAGAACCAGGCTGCCCGCCTGATTCATGGCCTACCTAAATACCATCGGGCCACTCCACTGCTCAAAGCACTACATTGGCTTCCGGTGAGAGAGCGCGCCCTTTTCAAACTTGGCTGCCTCACTTTCCAGGCTAGGTCGGGTACTGCCCCCGAGTTCATATGCTCAGCTATTAAGCCCTACCTTCCGGGCAGAGAACTTCGCTCCACTCATATGGCTCTTTTAGCTATCCCCCGTTTTAAAAAACAGAAGTCTGGTGGAGCGAAGTTCGCTGTTCTTGCTCCAGTCTTCTGGAATTCCCTTCCTGCTGCCCTCCGCACATCGCCTTCTTATCTACAGTTCCGGAAGGATCTCAAAACCTTCCTATTTGTGCGAGCTTACACTGCCTAGCCCTTCCAGCTGCTGCCGTCCACTGCATCACACATAGCGCCATGAAACCGCCTGGTAAAAGAGCGCTGAATAAAAGTTTTTAAATTCAAATTCATACTCTCCACTACTCATACTCTCTACCACTCACACTCTACTACTCTCTCTACTACTCACTCTCAACTACTCACTCTCAACTACTCACTCTCAACTACTCTACTACTCTCTACTACTCTACTGCTCACTCTCTACTGCTCACTCTCTACTGCTCACTCTCTACTGCTCACTCTCTACTGCTCACTCTCTACTACTTGCTCTCTACTACTTGCTCTCTACTACTTGCTCTCTACTACTTGCTCTCTACTACTTGCTCTCTACTACTTGCTCTCTACTACTTGCTCTCTACTACTTGCTCTCTACTACTTGCTCTCTACTACTTGCTCTCTACTACTTGCTCTCTACTACTTGCTCTCTACTACTCACTCTACTACTCACTCTACTACTCACTCTACTACTCACTCTACTACTCACTCTACTACTCACTCTACTACTCACTCTACTACTCACTCTACTACTCACTCTACTACTCACTCTACTACTCACTCTACTACTCACTCTACTACTCACTCTCTACTACTCACTCTCTACTACTCACTCTCTACTGCTCTCTCTGTACTACTCTCTCTGTACTACTCTCTCTGTACTACTCTCTCTGTACTACTCTCTCTGTACTACTCTCTCTGTACTACTCTCTCTGTACTACTCTCTCTGTACTACTCTCTCTGTGGTAAATATTTCGTTACCGGTACTATTTTTTATGCGGTAAAGTCTTTTAAGAATAACTCAGTAAATATAAGAGGCAGAATCCGTGGTATTAGAGGTTTTAAAAGGGCTTTATTCCAATACAAAGGAAGACAATTCGAATTGTGGGCCTTCTATTCCATCACCACGAAAGTTCAGGAAGGAAGGAGCATATATTATTGACAGGTAATCATTTTTATAGAAAAGGCATTACAGTGAAACAGATGCAGTAGGCGTAACAACTGATAAGGCAAAATAAAATATGCATGCGTAACTAGAACAGGCGTAACTAGAAAACGTCATTTATACATGATGTCACAAGTGGGTGGATCCATAAAAGAATCCTGCAATGTCAGCAGAAATGTCTGGCAAAGATGCGCGCGCAGCCGCATGACGTGTGATTGACGTGCAACTAGAGAGTGAAGGGGACTTGACATTTAGCTCTACATGTGGAGACAGAAGTCTGGGGTTATGTCAACCTAATCCCAAATCATATCTAATATCCTATGTTTAAAGAACTGTGTTATCCAAAAGGAGAGGTCTCTTAGGATAGAATCTTATTCTATACTGACTATACTGACTGTTAGTGCGTGTACAAGCGTCTAAGTGTCTACACTAGATGCGAGGGGGTAGGAATATTCCATGGTAACGGGGCTATGAATTACTTTCATGAGGACAGCGAGGCCTGGCCCCTTTGCACGGTAGCTGGAGGAATGTTTACCTAAACTACTAGACAGGAATGCATCGGATGAGGAACGAAGGAGATAATCTCGAAGGTGAAATACAGTTTTTGGCAGACGATAGGCTGGATCAGGCACCGTTAGCCGCGCAAGGAGTAAGACAAAGTTCATGGTCACAGATGCAGGCTCAGACTGGAGCTTTCAGAGGCAGAAGGCAGGAAAAGGCTTGATGACAGGATTCGGGCCTACTCGCCTGAATCTGTGAAATGTGGAAAGTGAACCATATAAAGTCGGTGGCCTTTCATACTTAGGAATGGAATATCTGACCCATTCATGGCGGTTCTGAAAGAGGACATGTTGACGGTGGACGCACATATATTTGCGTCTTCAAAACTGGAGCAGGAGGGAACATACATGTACTTATAGCATGCACATGGAGCCGTTCACATGGAGCCGTTGGGGTCTACGATAGGGGACATAACTGATCACAAAATTCATATTTCCTCAACTCTCTACTACTCACTCTCTATTACTCACTCTCTATTACTCCTTCTCTACTACTCTCCCTACTACTCTACTACTCACTCTACTACTCACTCTCTACTACTCTCTACTACTCCCTCTCTACTACTCTCTACTTCTCACTCTCTACTACTCTCTCCTACTCACTCTCTACTACTCCCTCTCTGCTACTACTCTCTACTACTCTCTATTACTCTCTATTACTCATCCTATACTCTCTACCTCTCTTCCTTTCTCTACCTCTCTCTCTACTACTCTCTACCTCTCTACCTCTACCTCTCTACCTCTACGTCTGTACCTCTACACCTCTACCTCTCTCTACCTCTCTACATGCACACATATGCACATATATGCATATGCATTTATATATATATATATATATATATATATATATATATATATATATACATACATATATATATATAATCTGCATATCTATATAAATGCATGCATACATATACATATATGCATGTTATGTACATGAAATTTTGAAAAACACTAATAAAAGCAAAGCTAAAAAGCCACCTAATTGCAAACAGAATTGCTTTAACTTAAACAAGGGTGAGACCTATTGCATTTTCAATGCTTGTTTACTTTGGTTCCATCAAGAAGGCATTCAGATGTGACACATTTGCCATAAATTCTGAATGGTAACACTCTAGTTGCTCATTAGATCACTGTAGCAAAGCTACTGCTCACCAGGGAAGTCTGCTGCTGGTATTGAAAGTGCATGTTTCAGTCTGCATGTCAGAACTTTTTAATGAAATAGAAGAGGATTTGAGAAGTCAAAATGTGCCCTAAGTTTTCTTTCTGCAGCACTAATCATAATTTCTATGGCAAAATGAACCCCCTCATTTTGTTCCTTTGCAAATTAAATGTTTTAAATGTTACCACTTTATTCCAATCAAGATGGCTTCAGGTGTGCCATACCTTTGTCATAAGTAAGACTGTTAGCGCTCTAGTTGTTCTTTAAAACACTCTGGGATTTCTGTCATTGGGCTATACTTGGGCTACATCTCGGTGATATTTGTGCTATATTTGGGCTCTTTTGTCTCTGGTGGCCATCTTGGGAGACTTGTTATGAAGTTTCCTAATTTCCTCATTTACTGCAGTCTCCTCAGTAGGCATACTGTCAGTTTTTTACTTTGATTCAATGAAGGCATTCAGATGTCACACATTTGCCATAAATTTAGAATGTTAGCACTCTAGTTGCTCATTAGATCACTGTAGTAAAGCTACTGCTCACCAGGGAAGTCTGCTGCTGGTATTGAAAGTGCATGTTTCTGTCTGCATGTCAGAATTCTTTAATGAAATAGAAGAGGATTTGAGAAGTCACTCAAAATGTGCCCTAATTTTTCTTTCTGCAGTACTAATCATACATTCTATGGCAAAATGAACCCTCTCATTTTGTTCCTTTTTAAATTAAATGTTTTAAATGTTACCACTTTATTCCAATCAAGAGGGCTTCAGGTGTGCCATACCTTTGTCATAAGTAAGACTGTTAGCGCTCTAGCTGTTCTTTGGAACACTCTGGGAAGCTGCAGTAGAACACAAACGAATCAACTGACAGTCTCTGCCCTTGTTGGATGTAGATGTTTTACTGAGAATGTCAGACTTCATTCTCACATGACTGAGAAAGATAATGTGAATTTACAGAAAATATGCTCTCAGTTTAGCTTATAGATCACCTTCCAAACCTCTGTGGGAAAAGCATGTGAAAATAGTTTTCTCTCAAACATGATTCATGATATCCCAGCAGAAGGCTTTTTCACATGGTAAAATCACCTTAGAACATACAACAATTCCTAAAATGAGTATGGTACCATCAACAAATGATTTATAATGTAAGTAAAGTCTTAAAACCTTCTATTAACTGCAATGCTTTTTAATGAGGTGCTATCATGTATATTGGTCCCAAGATGGCTGCCAACACTTCTTGGATGAAGTGCTGACAGCCAATCAGATCTCACAATGAGATGTGTGGTTAGGCTCCGCCCAGATATGTATATGATTTTACTTTTGATTTTCTCAGGAACTACTGAACGGATTTACACCATATATGCAAAAGGCACATCCCTGACCTGAGGACTACCTCTTTGCCAAATTTCAAGTAATTCTGTTCAGCCGTTCGGGCTGTACCTTCGACTACAGGTCCTATGGGAAAATGCATGGGGAAAACGCATTTTGGGACCCCCCTTTTTTCTCAGCCCCCGCTTGACGAATCATCCCGAGACTTTCAGGGTAGGAGCTGAGCGGAGCGCCCCATTAGTTTTGAAAATTTCACGAACAGAAGTCAACCGGCGCCAAAGTTATTCAAAATAGAATTTTCAGATTTCCTATGGGAACTCGGTCCTAACTATAACTATCTACTGGCGACCGCCAGTAGATAATTTATGTGCTCCTGATATCCCAGACGGGGATGACTCCTGTGTTTTTTTTATTTATTTATTTATTTATTTTTTTTGTTCTGGATGTATCTTGCTATCCCCGATTTGTTCGCCTCCTGTATTGTATTGTTATTTCTGTCTGCACTCCTGTTCTAGTTACCTTTTCCCTCTGGTATCTTAAAAAATGCACCAACAAGACCCGTCAGTGTCCTGTGCATCTTCACAGCTGTAGTTCCTGACCCTTGCCAGAGATAACTTTGATTACAAAGATGGCAGTGAAATCAGTTGGTGTTCCTTGCCTGTACAGCTGAACAGATTTCTGCATCTGTGTATATTCATTCATGTTTTCTAATGCCATGTAGGAGAGCCTATTACATTCATGCTTTCTGTACTCTTAAATTGCCCACCTTCTTGTAGCGTTTACTGGCAATGCTGCCTTTTCATGAACAGACACCTTGGGTTTCTTGTGCTTACAGCAAAGCCTTGCATTCAATAAACTGGATGAGCAGTGGGGGGAAACAAAACGTGTATGGGGGAGGTTCGGGGGCAGTCATGACTGATATGTTGCCACTGACCACATGAAGAGCTAGCCTCAGCACTTTTTCTGCCACAATTATGACATAAAACCAGTTTCTGAGCCTTGGGAAAAGACCCCTCGCTTTCCTACTCTAACAAGGCAGAGAAAATATTTCTGCATGGCGGCAACGGTAGCAGCGAAGGGAAAAGTAAGCAGCCTCTTTAGGGGTGGCCTTGCCTACATGGCAGCTGTCTCACTAGATAATGCGCTGTCGGGTTTTGCAAGTGTTGTCAAAAGATTTCTGATCACAATCCGCCCTCACCCCAGAGAGCAGTCACACCAGAGAGGTAGGGGAATGGATGCCAGAGAGAGAGACGAGCAGCACGACCAACACTAATTCAATATGAGACTCGCTGATAAGTCTCTGGTCACAGCCCAGGTATTAAGGGACTATCAGGAGCTAGAGCGACCCTCTAGTTAACAAGAGAAAATGCACGTAGCTCTTTAGTGTTAATCAAAAATACATGATGGTCCAAACAAACCTATAATAACCATGTGTGCTCGCCGAAGCGTGAAGGGTGCGTCAGATGGAACCTAAGCCAGGAGGAAGTAAAGTTGGTGCACCCCAAACTCGGACAAATAATCAATACATCTGAGCAGGGAAAGTGAATGGCAGAAACAGCCAGACAAAGTCACAACAGAGTCCAGAGAGCAAGGGGCAGCAAACGGGCGATTGTGTCCTAGTTGTAAAGGTAAATCCACAGAAAACGCCAGAGCCAAAATAGAATCTGAAGAGCAAGGTCAGTGTAAACAAAGGGAAAAGACACAGCAGGTCTTCAAATAAAGAGATCAATGTCTGTATACAGGCAAGGAGGTTAAGGAACAGAGGAACCCTACAGGGAGAAAATAATGAAGGTGAGGCACGGCACCAGTGGATGAATTAGCAACAGTGAAGACGCTGTACAACGTGAAGTTGCCAGACAGCTTCCCAGTGTCCTGAAGTTTAAATGCTGCCTGTCGTGAGTCAAAAGCCCCTCCCTGACCAAGGCCGATTGGCTATTCACAGTGCCCCTTCTGCCATTGACGGGTACACCACAGTATTAATGGGACGCGCCTCCGCGGTTTTATCGTACTCCTCCTAAAACCTCAGCGCCTTGCTGATTCCTGAGAGGTGGGTTCTTCCTTGTGGAATAAGAAGAAATGGTTGTGAGGATATAATATTGAAGGATGTAGGTGTAATTGATATTATTGTAACTTTGTGATAGCTAATCTCGTTGAAAAAGCAAGTAAAAAAAAAAATTTGATGCCATATAGCAAATCCGATCATTTGCACTGTTTGAGGTTTTGCACTCACTAAAATGTTGTGTAATCAAATGAATCATCAATTTACTGCAGCTTTGGTTTTCATTTTATCATTTTATTTTTTAGGATTTTGTCCAGAACCCTTTTTATCTCAAGTTGTAGTGCCTCCTTCAGCTGCATCTCTTCCTCCCAAAAAAATACCGAAAGAATTGATAATGAAGTACAGACGTGGAGAAATTAACCCTGTATCAGCTTTACATCAAGTTGCACAGATGCAGCGCTTGGAGTTACAATTGAAGGAAACCGTTACTACTGGTATGCTGATGGTCTTCATATGCTCACATCTTTCGTCCACACCACCAGGGCCAAATTATTTCCGTCAATGGGTTCATACTCCATTGTATTGCGTTCACTTTTTTGTATTGAAAAACAATTAGCTAGGCCTGCCACAGTTCTGGATGCTAGTCACTGTAAGTACATGTTACCATTAAATGTCCATAAGTGCTACTTTAAATGCCATGAACCCCCGTCTTGTGGACTAAAAGGCCAACTTAGGCATGACTTATTCATATTTAGAAGGGAGGTTTGCAGTTTTTAGACTGCTACAGCGTAGGCCTGGGTTTGGAGTATCTTTGTAGTTGATGGCACAATAGGTGCTGCAGTCAGCTCATCGTGTTTAACTTCCAGACCCTGGGTACTCCTTGCACCAAACATTAGGACCTTATAGGTAAGTTAAATATGCCAATTAGAAGTATTCCAATTCAAACATGTTTAAAGGTGAGCACAGGCCGTTTACCACTGGTTAGCAAGGTAAAGTGAGCGGAGTTCTAACATCAGCTTAAAAAAAAATAGTCCTGCAAAAGGTGCGAAATAGGGAGTGACAGTGCAGAAAACGCAAATTTAGTACACAGTTCCTATCACTCATTTATAGAAACTTCAGTAAAATTAATTTGTTCCAGGGTCCTGGTAGTTAGACACATTCTGCACTGCAGTTTTAGTTAGCACGTTTTTGTTGGCTTTCTTCTGATACCACATGTTAGTTTATTTTTAAAATAAAGTAGTAATACCATACACCTGTCAATGCATCCAGGTTTTCCTTGCTTTTTAAGTCTCTCCTACTAAACCATGAATGCACTGTCTGTAGTGAAACACATTGTGTGCTTACTAAGCATATAGTGCTTGGAGCCGCCCCCAATTGCTTACCATTTATTGGCTTTCCTGTCATTCTCATTTGCCTGCTTATTATTTGTGTTTCAGCTTGTTAATCTAGTTTGTTCCTCCCGTGGAGGATGGCCTCTTTAGCATCATATTTGATTGGCTGGCATATGTGCTTCAGCTGCTTTCTTTTCAACTAATTGGTTTCTTTCAAGTTAAGCATGGTACATTTTTTTTTTCAGCTGTCTCCATTGTGTATTTCTCTCTCCTTGCACTCAATGTTGCTGTGTGCTTTGCCCCCATGTGCTCCCCATTGCTCTCTCTCCAATGTGCTTCCCTGTTTGGTCAACGTTGTTATGGCCAGTTGCTTCTCCTACCCATGCCCCTGTATTGCTTCCGTCCTTGTGTTTGAACCCTCAATGTTGCTTCCGACCCCAACGCCCTCTTTAAAACCAATTTCAGTGATCAGTGGCGCTGGTGTTCAATGCATTGTTGTCTACAGAGTCTTCTGGCACCCCTAGCTTTGTCGCGCTGAACGCCATGTTTTTCTTTTTCCGTGCCTCCAACAGTCGTGTGGTGCACAGTCTTTGAATAGTTTCAGTGTATATTAGGCCATTTCTGTGGATTTTCAGCAATTATGTTGTCTTTTTAGACTTTGTCTCCTCCCAAGTCTTCATACTTAAATTTTTTGGAAAACCGGAACAAGGTAAATTGTGTTCCTCACCGATCTTCACCCGTCATCTCTTTGGTGTTTGGGTATAGGTTACGATCCCTCCTCTTATGATGTTTTTCTGAGCATTCACCCAGAGGTGCTTGGGGAAAGGCAGCCAAATTGATTCCCTGGGCACAAATATATTTGCCTTTGGCAGTTTGGCTCAGCATTCCGTAAATGTGACTCACCTACATGCACAGTACTTATGTGGTCTGTGACAGTTGTCACCTTTGGCTGTCAAATAGAATTTTCTGAAAGTTACTTAAGGAGCTGCTGGAGGACAGAGTGGCGGATTCCAGGAAGATCATGTAGCCTGGCCTGTCCACTGAATGTGATTGAACTGTCCATAGAATCCTTTGTAGCGTTAAGAAATCATACATGGATGTGTTGTACTAATTCTTCTGATGTCTAGGCTTAGTTAATCAACATGCCTTTTGATGGGCAATGACTGGGACGAAAATGTATGATACATAAACACTGGGGTTTACCCAAATCACCCTCCTATACCTGGGTAAGGAAACTGCATATTATGCAGAAAGAATGGCATGGAGGAATCAATATCTCTTCATTTACTTAGTCATAGGGGAAATCAAATTACCCTATCAGTAGTACAAAGTCCTATTTCAATTTAGGAAGAGCTCATTAAAACGGTACACATACCACGGAGACATACTTTGAAAGAATCGATAATTGTTTTAGTTTTTAACTGTAGAACATACAAATACATATATACATAGACATTTACATCACAAACATACATAAACCAAATCTTAGTTGCCTGTACCCACTTATTTCTATAATAATCCGTGTTCACACACCTAATCTGGTTAACACACTGCGAGGTAGTCCTCTATGCACACAAGGTTGCAACACCTCTACAGACATCTATCGTGTGCTTGAAAAAAATCTAAAATAATTCTTGTATTCAAGCAGACTCCTACCATCAAAACTGTCGACGCGGACGCGTTTCGGCCCCCAATTTCTTCTGGGCCTCCTCAGGACGAGGGTAAGGAAACCAACCTAAATTAATCCAAAAATATACATTTGTACAAAAACTTAAACAACTGTCCTCTCAGTCACACAGGGCATGCTGGGTCCAACTCATGCAGGGAAAGACAGAATCTCATCAAAAATAGTTATCAAAAGGTGTAGAAGAAATCGTTGAGATGCTACGCTATGTGAGGTGACACCACACCGTGATGGCTTAGTGTCCTACCCGGGCTAGAACGAAATACATTTCGTGTACCACTATCAAGAGACACACATGCACCCGTAACAAATATTAAATCAAGGTGCCAGGGAAAGTGCAAGAACCAATAAAGAAAAATGTGTATATAACTACACCTCACGTTCAATGCTCTCACATGAAACAAACAGAAATGGATTGTGGTCGTACTTGAGGCCATCAGTGCACTTCGTTGTGAAGATTAAAGTGAACCAAACACGAGGTTCAATCGCCTGTAAATAGATGTTCATGCTGTCAGGGCATATTTTGTGTGGACTCCGCTTATTGTCACAATTTACTAATATTTAAAACGAGGTCAAAAAAACAAGACAAATGTTGCGCCCTTACATACCTCTCAAAATCGCAGTATATTGTCTATTTTGCAATGCACTCCTGGCGTCTGCTCGCTTCTCTCATGCGGGTAAATCCTCGCTGCAAAACGGAATAACTAAGCCTCAGTAACTCTGCTTGTCTAATATATAACCGTCATTGCAACTTTCATATGTCCAAACACCAGGTGCTTCTTACCTCTAACTACCGCCACGGGTCGTGTAGCCAAACACTGCAAGTTACTCCGTGGGTCCACGGTTATGGACGCTTGCACTAGGTCTCAAGATATTTAAAACAAACAGGAAGTTTATGCTGCCCTTGAAGGGGTTGAGCAGAGTCGGTCCAGTTCTAGGGTGTCTGATCTCAACTCTCCTGCTAAAGTTTCAAAGGCAGTATTGGCTATTTAGAGGCTGTTTCTCAGGCAGCAATAACAACAGAAGCCTCAAGCTCTGCAGCAGTTTTTCTGACCTCAAATGTGTGGGATCTGGGAGAGGCTGCAGGCAGTGACTATCTTAATCCTTCACCAACCCCCAGAAGCTAAACCCCTTTGATTGCTAAAGTAAGAATATAAATGGGATATCAGATGTCTGTTGGTCCAATGGCTGTGTTCTGCCAGCGATGAATCAGATCCTACAGACCAGTGGGAGCTGCAAATAGTGGAGCATGGATAATCTGATATTTTGAAAACCTCCTCTCACACATCTTAATGATAGCGATTTCTCAGAGAAACAAAGGTATGTTAGAGGCATATGAGCTGTAGATCATATGCTATGCATAGATCGCCATCTAGTGTTGGGTCCGGATGTTTACGCTTTGTTTTTCTTCGAAGAAGTCTTTCCAGTCACAAGGTAGGTGACTCCTCCTTTCGGTGATAGTGCACATGGGCATCGACTCCATTGTTAGATTGTTTTTTTCCGCCATAGGGTTTCGGATGTTACTCGCTGCGCTCCGGTTCGACACAGTTCCTTCGGTTTCCTTCTGTGCGCAAGACACTCAACCACGACGGTATTGTTTCCGATCGCGTATACTATTCTTCACGTGTGGGATTTTCGGGTTAAAACTTTCGATTCGGAAAGTTAGTGGTGGGCCGTCAGGCTTATCAGAGTCGGTTTGAATAGCGGTCGATGGAACGCACTCCCTTTAAATTCTGCCCTCGGTGCCACGCAAAATACCAGCGCACCGACTCACACGGGAGTGCGATACCTGTGCTTGTCCCCTGAGCACAGAGAAAAGGACTGCGACGTGTGCAAAGCGTTACGCTCCAAGAAGACTTTCCGCGATCGTTGGGCTCGACGTCGCAACATGCAAAGTCAACGCACAGCCTCCATTCCGGACCTCTTCAGACCTCATTCAGATGAAGTAGCCGAAGACGCGATTGGGCCAAAGAAGAGCAACAACTGATATCCGTTTCAGAGTACTGCTCCGACCAGGATGATGACATCCCACAGGGACAACGTACTGTGAGTAAAGAAACTCCCTTGCCCCGACATCCACCTCAACCCAAAAAAAAGGCTCAGGACTAACCTGCGCCTTTAGGCCCCGAGATCACCCTTCCTTCGGGCTGGACACTGAAGCCTACCAAAAAGCCTTTTGGCTCCGAAAAGCCCCAATCCAAAACCAGAACAGAGCTGAAATCTTTGGGATCGGAATCTAAGTCTGGCTCCGACTCTCACCCATCGGCACCGAAACACACTTCAGATCCAAAAACACCAGCCCCATAACCATCTGCACCAAAATCATCGGCGCCAAAACAACCGCAGGCACCGAAGTCACCAAAAATACTGTTTCGACGATCTGCTCGATAAACCGGACCCGAAACAGAAAGTGTTGTAAATTCATCCAAAAACTGGGCATATCACCACCACAGTGACTCTAAAGAGAAGGACTGATGCTGAAAGGAATATCACATTCCTTTGAAGAAGAGAACTGTCGGAACTAACTCTTCCCCTCCTCCTCTTCCTATGTCCTCTCCTCCTTTTCCAGTCTATACCTGTGCCTACTTCACCTCAACATTCACCACATACACCTGACAACCACAATGATGGGGATGATAATGGGGATGACTATGGTCAGCCAAAACCTGCAGAACCATGGGACGACTACAACATTAACTTGCCCACAGGCAATGATCCTGACCTATACCCTACCATCCCTCTCCACCAGACGACTGTGTAGGTTACATTGAATTGCTGGGTAGGGCTGCCAATTACCATGGGGTGCAGCTCCACACAGATTCCCTCGAAGAGGATTTCCTTTTTGAGACCCTTAGCATTACTCAAGTCATAACACACTTTACCAATGCTCAAGGGTATGATCAGACATGTGGATGAAATCTTTAGTGATCCTGTCAGGGCACGTATCATTACCCATAGGGTAGGCAAATAAGTCCACACATCTGACCCAGCGTACATTAGTGGACAATTACTGTTGGGCTCGCTAGTAGTGTCCAACACACGCAAGAGGGCTAACTCCCAAACCACAGGCGATGCTCCACCCCCAGATAAGGAATCTAAGCTTCTTGATGCTTCGGGAGAGAGAATCTCATCCCGCGCAGCAAACTTCTGGTGCATATCCAACACACAAGCATTGCTAGCTAAATACGACCGTGCGCATTGGGACAAGATGGAACAATTGCTCCAATATCTACCCCAAGAACAAAATCTAAAGCTGAAGTACTGATAAGGGAGGGACAACTTATTTCCAACAATCAAATCAGGTGCTCCCTCGATGTTGCAGACACAGCTGCCAGAGCAGTCAATACCAGTGTCCTTTAAAGAAGGTACGCCTGGCTACATATCTCTGGTTTCAAACCCGAGGTTCAAACCTCTATTAAACACACCTTTTGATAAGGAACACCATTTTGGCCCAGTGGTGGACTCTACACTGGAAAAGATGAAGAAAGACACTGAAGTGACCAAATCCATGGGGGCGCTTCAGTCACCACAAGGCCGTGGTTCCTTCGGCGCCTTTTTTTTTTTTTTGCAAAAACAATTTTTATTGCATTACTCAATTACAATTGCCAGCCGCAATATCCACCATATCAGTGGTCGTCTCCCGCAGATAGAAACCATTGCATAATACAGTGTAGACCACTTCCAATTACCAATGCACTATCCCCCAACACCCCCCCTAAGCAAATGCACCCTCCCCCCACCCTCATGTCAGTGTGCCATAACATCAGGTGCCGGGATAAGTCTTTCTTGCAAGTAGCCGTGTTAGTGGCCTTCGGCGCTCTTTCTATCGAGTGGGGTCTTAGAATTCTTCCTCAGAAAATACCTCTACCTACAAGGGTAATAACCAACCCGCAAGCTCCACGAACTATTTCCGAGGGTGTTACAGAGGAAATAACGGTAAGGGAAGAGGTAGAAGTTCAGACACACGCACCTCCCCCTCCAATACAAAACAGTGACTCGCCTCTTCTTCCCCTCAACCACCTAACACCTGCCGGGGGAAGACTGTCAAACTTCTTAACAGCTTGGCAGTCAATAACAGACAAGTGGGTTCTGCAAATTATCCGATCTGGTTACTGCCTGGAGTTCATCACATTCCTCTAAACATTCCCCCAAAGTCACTCAAACTCTCCCCGGATCATCTACACCTCCTCAAACAAGAAGTACAATCTCCTCTTTTTAAGAGGAGTTATAGGGCCTGTACCGCTAAAACACCAAGGGTCGGGTGTGTACTCCTTTTTTTTTTTTTTCCTAATAACAAAAAGAATGGGTCTCTCAGACCAATCCTAGATCTCAGAGAATTTAATTTTTACATACAATCAGACCATTTTCACATGGTAAGAATTCAACAGGTACTACCTCTTATGCAAAAAGGGTTACTTTCTGTCTACTCTAGAGTTAAAGTACACCTAGTTTCATATTCCAATCCACCCTGCTCATCACAAAGTTGTCAGGTTTGTGTTAGCGGGCCAACACTACCAGTTCAAGGTACTCCCATTCGGAGTCACCACTGCCCCCAGAGTCTTCACAAAATGTATGGCGGTGGTAGCCGCTCATTTCAGGAGACAAAGCATCCATGACTTCCCATACTTAGACGACTGGCTCATCAAAGCCAGCATGTACCAACAGTGTCTCAAATACACTTCCATAACCATCAAGTTAGTGCATCGACTAGGGTTCACAGTCAATGTGCCAAAGTCATATCTTCAGCCAGCCAATATTCAGAACTACCTAGGAGCCAAAAGGCTCTGGCGTTTCCCAAATCAGCCAGAATTCGCAACATTTAGGCTTTGGTTCTCCAGCTTCAACCCAATCAATCTCTTCCAGCTCGGGCTTACAGGCAACTGCTGGGGATGATGGCATCTCGCATTATGATCGTCCTGTATGCCAGGCTCCACATCAGTCTGCTTCAGGAATGCTTAGCCAGTCAGTGGAACCAGTCCCACAGTCTAACCGATCTAGTGTTGGTAAGCAGTTGTACTCCTCTCTCTCTGCAGTGGTGGAACACACAACATCTGTCAAGAGGACAGCCCTTCATAGACCCGGTTCCCCAGACAGTACTAACAGTGGACGAGTCTCTTACTGGCTGGGGTGCTCATCTACAGCAACACACAATACAAGGCCTGTGGAGTCCCCAACAAAAGTTGCTCCCCAACAACCATTAAGAGCTCCTGGTCATATTTCTAGCCCTCAAAACCTTTCAAACCCATCTGGCTGGCAAAGCTGTCCTGGTCCGTACCGACAACATGACAGCTATGTATTACATACAAAAACAGGGAGGAACACACTCCCTCCAACTGTCCCACCTAGCCCAGGACATCTGGAGGTGGGCTATTCATCACAAAATCTATCTCCTAGCAGAACACCTCCCAGGGGTAGACAATCAGATGACAGATCTGCTAAGTCGTCAGACACAGCAAGTCCACGAATGGGAACTACACCCTCAAGTTCTCCTCCCATTCTTTCAAATGTGGGGCTTTCCAGACATAGACCTGTTCGCCACGCACCTAAATGCAAAATGCCCAAACTTCGCGTCCAGGTATCCACACCCACTGTCCAAAGGCAATGCACTATGGATCAACTGGTCAGGGATATTTGCTAATGCTTTTCCGCCTCTCCCACTCATTCCATTAGTGGTTCGGAAACTCAAACAAGTGTCCCTGACACTATTCCTGGTTGCTCCCACATGGGCACGTCCACCATGATTCACAACGCTATTGGAACTCTCGGTAGTTCCTCATCAAAAACTACATCTTACACCCGTCTCCTCACCCAGAGCCATGGAGACATAAGACACCCAGATCCCAGTCAACTCCATCTGGCACCTGAAGTCCTAGAGTTTGGGTAACTTAATCTACCGCCAGACTGTATGAATATTATCAAGGAAGCTAGACATCCTACCACAAGAGCCTGCTATGCAGCAAAGCAGAAGCGGTTTGTGATTTACTGTAATAACAACCACACCAACCCGCTTGATGCTTCTGTCCAAAACATTATATGCTATTTGTTACATCCTCAATGTTCCAATCTAGCATACACGTCCATATGTTTAAGTTCTAGCTGCATACCTGCAAAATAGAAAATATCTAGCTCTCTTTAGAGTACCTGTCATGGAAGGACTCGAAAGGGTTATTCCATGAGACTTCCACATGCTCCAATTTATTTTTTTTCAAAACAAATTTTTGATTCTCCAAACATCCAAAAAGAAAGACCAGAAAATGGAAAAAGGGGGTTTCTGTTACATACATCAGATATTTAGGAAAGTCACATTATAAATGGGGTTATTTAAGGCACAGTTATGGCCCCCTAAGATGTCCATGCCAACTGTTCAGGCAAAGCTTATGATCATTGCAATAGGTATGTTTCAACCATTGAAAATTCCTATCCCCAACTAACCGTCCACCCTTCCTCCCCACCCCCCCAGGCGTGACACTTAAGTGCTGGCTGCAAGAGGTCAGTAGAACTGTTATCTCAGTGGGCCAACTTACTTGAATGGGGGGTTGCTGCAGCGGAGTGTTATCAGGCTTGTGTGTCTAGCGCCACTGCTAACGGTGAGGCTATAGCGTGAGGTGGGCGCAGAGCTATCTAAATGTTAGACCATGACTGCTACAGGGGCACCTGCGGATGCGTCCTCCGCATCTTCTTCGGGAGATGAGTGCTACGATGAGTGTTTCCCAATCTCTTGCCCTTTCCAGTGCCTTTTACCTCCCTGTGCAATTCGCTATTTGTAACTTAATCACGACCTCACATTCAGCCCATTTTAGATATTCTGCTTTCCACTTAGTGATGCTATGGCCCTGTTTCGCCTTCCAGTGTGTGGTGATGTTTCTCTTGGCCAGGAGCAGACCCAGATCTAAAAATGTACTAATAATTTTGTTCTTTGACGTATGGGGAAACCAGTGTAAGATACAGTGAGCGATGGGTGGTTCTAGCTCCCTATCAGTGATGTCTGTCAGTGATGTTGATCTATCCTCCCAATAACTGTCAAGGAACGAGCAGTCACATAACATGTGTTTAAAATCTGCACTTTCTGCATTATATCTCTGGCAGGACGCTGGCTGGACCGGGAAATATGCGTGTAGTTTTGCTGGGGTAAGATAGGCTCTGTGTAAAATATGGAAGTGTACTAATTGAAACCTCGCATTCCTTGTGCCCTTCCAGGCTCTCTCCACGAGTTCTCCTCACGCCTTGTCTGGGATGACCGCCCCTATATCAGTTTCCCATTCGAGCTTTAGGGCAGACAGGGGGGAGTAAGGATTCCCGTGTCATACGTCTATAGAGACACGTCCACCTGCTCTAATATGGAATCTCAACATTGTCCTCACCAGACTAATGGGTCCACCCTTTGAGCAATTGCACAAATGTGAACTGCAATTTCTCACATGGAAAACTGTTTTCCTGGTGGCTATCACATCACTCAGAAGAGTGGGTGGACTTCAGGCATTAACTATAGAAGAACCTTTTTTTTACAAATGCACCAAAATAAAGTGGTTCTTAGGACTAATCCTAAATTCCTTCCTAAAGTCATTTCTGCTTTTCACATCATTCAATCTGTTGAGTTACCTGTGTTCTTCCCTCAAACAGATTCAATAGCAGAACGTGCCCTACACACATTAGATGTAAAGAGAGCATTGCTGTATTACATAGAAAGGACAAAACCTTCCCGTAACACAAATCAATTTTTGACGCTTTTGCTCCACCACACAAAGGCAATCCCATATCAAAATCAGGAATTGCAAGGTGGATAGTCAAGTGCGTTCAAATCTGCTACGCAAAAGCAAAACAAACATTGACAGTTCCCCCTAGCGCACACTCCACGCAAACTGGGGGCTTCTATGGCATTCTTAGGAAATATACCCATAGATGACATATGCAAAGCTGCAACATGGTCTACACCTCACACAGTCACAAAACACTATTGTGTAGATGTGTTGGCAAGACAACAAGCTAGAGTAGGCCAGGCAGTTTTACGTACACTATTTCAGAGTAGGCCAGGCAGTTTTACGTACACTATTTCAGACCACTGCAACAGAGATACAGGTAAGCCACCGCTTTGGGAGAGAACTGCTGTATAGTCTATGCATAGCATATGATCTACAGCTCATATGCCTCGAATGGAAAATTCTACTTACCCAGTATGCATCTGTTCTTGGCATATAGAGCTGTAGAGTCGTATGCGCCCACCCACCTCCCTGGGTACCTATACCTGCTGCAGTAACCTCTTAGTTAGATACATGCATTCATGGACAGCTCCTTTTACTACTCATACTATCTCAATCCTCACCCTCTGAGGGAAAACAATCTAACAATGGAGTCGATGTCCATGCGCACCATCATCGAAAGGAGGAGTCACCTACCTTGTGACTGGAAAGACTTCTTCGAAGAAAAACAAAGTGCAAACATCCGGACCCATCACTAGGTGGCAATCTATGCATAGCATATGACTCTACTGCTCTATATGCCAAGAACAGATGCATACTGGGTAAGTAGCATTTTCCTTACTCTGGTTACTGTTTAATGGGCGTCTACTTCCTTGTTCCCATTATCAATTTACACCAGAAATAACTGAAGTTTGGAGTGGGAGATCTTCAACGCCTCGTCGTGGGTAGTAAGCATAGTATATAAATAAAATTTTCATTTCAGATTGTTTGCTTTTGGTCTCTCCTTAGCATCATTCTTTTTCCAAGGCCATGAAGGTAATGGCAGCTCAACTCATTAAGAAGGGCATCCGTTTCCATATACATTTATGTAGACTAGTGATTAATCAAGACCAGTTCTCCTACTTTAGTATCGAAGGGTCTGTCCCTTACAACCACCCTTTTGCCAGAGTTATGATTATCAAATAATTTATTAGAAGGTGGTCTTAATTCCACCTCAAGTGTTTCCGTACATTTGGGCGATCTTGCATACCTGACTCAAGAGAGGATTTGGTCTAATCAAGCAATAGTTCTGCTCTCAAGATTGTAAAGATCAACAGGCTAGTTCTATTATGTCTTTTCTGGGTTGATGAAAGAACAAAAGCAGACGCCAATGCTGCATGTAACTTACCTAGACTTTGAATAGTGAACTGAGTGAAACAGTGACACTAACAACCACTTGTTCCGTTGGATTTAATCTTGGAATTATTTTTCAGTTTACATTTGAATGCATTTTCGATTGACAAAACATATTCATTACAAAAACATAAATACAATTACCACAACAATATCGACATTTGTGCTGAAATTTGTACAATTGGACACCACTATAATCGATATAACACTCACCCATGAGCACAACAATCATACTACTCATGCATCCTCACTCAACAACATACAAAATGAAACATTGATGCTCAATAAATAAATCGCTATACGAAGGCCATCAACAAACAAAACTGTGCATAGTTGTGAATCTCTGTACTATATTTTACACAAGATTGGCCAAAGGTGAAAAAGGTCTACGCATTTCGAATCCCTTTGTAGACAGGGATTCTCATCAGGACCAACACTTGGCTGTAAACAAAGCAAAGAGAAAATGATTTACTAAGCTGACCCACTAGGTTTGCGTATAGCTGCTATGTACAAGGAGTTCTTACCTTAATCTGAGGAGGGGGGAACTCAACCCGAATCCTAAAAAGAGTGAAACCGACAACTTGTCACCTCTTCAATTTAAATAACAAACCGGGAACACCTCATGTAAGCGCTGTATACAACAAAAACTGGCTTTTCTTACTTGTGAGGCTGTTAGATGTGCAAAAGGGTGTCGAATCAACATAGGAAACTTCTTTCTGGGGCTTTTATAAGTCCACGAACACTAGGTGAGTACCAAATGTTGCAGGTGCTCTAAACAATCTGTAAACACGGAAGGGCAGCCTGTCAGAATGTGCTTCGATATTGCATGGTTTCGCATGGGCTGTTAAAAAGGTGTGTAAGCGCTTACCTCAGAGGACAAGGACCGGAGGAGTAAATCTGCTCACATACTCGTGCGTTCTCCAGAACGGGGACAATCTAACTGGGAACGAAGCCGGCCGTCGGGAAGTGAATCTCTCCGCAAGTAATAGATCTGAGGAATGCGAGGTGAGGCGTTGGTAAATGAGCGCCATAAAATTAAGCAATGTTGATGAAATCCGTTGCAGGGCAAAAGTTCTTACCTCGGGGAAGAACAGTGTCCGTATTTCTTTGCTTCAGTGGTTCGCCTCCATCTTAGTGCAAGCTGTAGGGGATCCAATTGGAGCCACTATTTAGGCATGCGCGGGACTCTCGGCTGAGGGGCTCATGGGAATGGTAGTTTCGCATGAATTTAAAATGTCTATTCTTTGTGTGAAGCCCCGAAAGTGGAGGAAACATGCACAAGACTTCAATAACAATTAAACAAGCGGACAAGGGAGGATCAATCGTCATATGGGCAACCGAACGGTACACTACTGAAGTGAATAGACAACTTTCCAACCAACTCTGTTACAGGAAGATAACAAAAGATCCCACATGTGAATTACAAAACAAACTTTTTCACACGCTCCAAAAAGGTTTCGACCAAGGATTTCTGGGTAAAAAAGAATTTGAGTATTTGAAAAACAGCCATCCCCGCACCCCATTTTCTATGTACTTCCTAAAGTACATAAAGATCAACATCATCTACCAGGGAGACCAATAGTCTCCGGCTGCGAGTCACTAACAGAACCCATCTCAAAATTTGTGGACTTTTTCTTAAAACCATTTGACAGAAGTAAAATCTTATTTAAAGGATACCACCGACTTTATAAATAAACTGGAGACAATGGACTTTGATGAAAACACACAGGTTTTGGTGACGCTAGACGTAACATCACTTTACACGGAGATACCGCAGGATGAAGGGCTAGCGGTGATTAAAACATTCTTGGATAGTAGACCTAAACCCGAAAAAATTCCCACTAAATTCATTATGGAATGAGCTACGTTTGCCTTAAAAAACAACAATTTTTGCTTCAAAGAGGACGTTTTTACCAAGTCAAAGGTGTGGCTATGGGCTGTCCCTTTGCCCCTGAGTTAGCTGTACTCTACATGTCAACATATGAGGATAGATTTGTCCATAATAACAATCCGTTTTCAGACTGTATCAGTAGTTGGGTTCGATACATCGACGACGTCTTTATGATTTGGACTGGTGATGAAGAAAAGTTACAATCCTTCTACAATTGGCTCAACAATAGAACATCTGACATAAAATTCAGTATGAATTATTCCAAATCTAAAATGCCATTTTTGGACGTTGAGGTGTACCCCACAGATGGACGCCTAATGACCACCCTATTTAAAAAGGAAACTGACCGAAACCGAGCGCTGCACTACTCAAGCAACCACCCACGCAGCCTAAGAGAAAATTTGCCCTACGGGCAGTTTCTGCGAATACGCAGAAACTGTGCATGTAGGGATGAATATTTTCTCCATGCGGAGCAATTTAAGGCGAATCTATTAGCTAGAGGATACCCAAAGAAACTTTTGAAAAGAGCCATTAAACGAGCGTGGTGGACACCACGAGAAACTTTACTGGAAAGACGTGAAAAATCAAAAACGGAGAGAATTGTTTGTGTCTCTACATTCAGTCCAACATCTAATTGGCTTAAGAAGATCATTAAACAAAATTGGCATCTGATTAGGAACCTGGACAAAACACTAAACGAGATCCCCCTATTTGCATTCAGGAAAGATAAAAACATCGCAAACCAGATAGTGCGAGCAGCACTACCCAAAACAAAAGGCGCTGATATAAGAAATTTGTTGAGCTTACCGCCTATACAGGGACACCATAGATGTGGCACATGTGTATGCTGTGATTCCACCATGGAAGGAAATTTGTTTTCCCACAATGGTACTCACTGGAAACATGAGACCTTTTCAAATTGCAAGTCAAAGTTTGTAGTATATGGCATTTGCTGTCCGTGCAACAAACTATATTGGCAAGACCAACCAGGAGGTAAGATATCGAATTCAGCAACATAAATCACGGATTCGAAAAAATGTACAAAATGCCCCATTGGTGAACCATTGGCTGCTGAAAAAACATACAGAAAAGGATTTTAAATGGTCAGTGATCTCCAGAGTGGAACAAGACCAGAGGGGTAGCGACCTGGACACTAAACTACTCCAAAGAGAAGCTATGCTTATCATCAAATTTAATACGTCGGTAGATGGACTAAATGAACTTTCTGAGATCTACAATCTATGATCTTGTCTATACAGTGATCGATAAAGTTATTTCGCCATCCCGTACATTTCCGGCACAAACTACAATTCCCATGTTTATTGTAGTCAAGCAGCGAGCGCACGCCTAGTACTAAAATTAACGATTTGGGTCCTCCAAGTTTGCCACTCCATCTAGATCCATTCCCTTGCACTGTTCTTCAGTCTTGTGCATGTTTCCTCCACTTTCGGGGCTTCACACAAAGAATAGACATTTTAAATTCATGCGAAACTACCATTCCCATGAGCCCCTCAGCCGAGAGTCCCGCGCATGCCTAAATAGTGGCTCCAATTGGATCCCCTACAGCTCGCACTAAGATGGAGGCGAACCACTGAAGCAAAGAAATACGGACACTGTTGTTCCCCGAGGTAAGAACTTTTGCCCTGCAACGGATTTCATCAACATTGCTTAATTTTATGGCGCTCATTTACCGACGCCTCACCTCGCATTCCTCAGATCTATTACTTGCGGAGAGATTCACTTCCCGACGGCCGGCTTCGTTCCCAGTTAGATTGTCCCCGTTCTGGAGAACGCACGAGTATGTGAGCAGATTTACTCCTCCGGTCCTTGTCCTCGGAGGTAAGCGCTTACACAGCTTTTTAACAGCCCATGCGAAACCATGTAATATCGAAGCACATTCTGACAGGCTGCCCTTCCGTGTTTACAGATTGTTTAGAGCACCTGCAACATTTGGTACTCACCTAGTGTTCTTGGACTTACAAAAGCCCCAGAAAAAAGTTTCCTATGTTGATTCGACACCCTTTTGCACATCTAACAGCCTCACAAGTAAGAAAAGCCAGTTTTTGTTGTATACAGCGCTTACATGTGGTGTTCCCGGTTTGTTATTTAAATTGAAGAGGTGACAAGTTGTCGGTTTCACTCTTTTTAGGATTCGGGTTGAGTTCCCCCCTCCTCAGATTAAGGTAAGAACTCCTTGTACATAGCAGCTATACGCAAACCTAGTGGGTCAGCTTAGTAAATCATTTTCTCTTTGCTTTGTTTACAGCCAAGTGTTGGTCCTGATGAGAATCCCTGTCTACAAAGGGATTCGAAACGCGTAGACCTTTTTCACCTTTGGCCAATCTTGTGTAAAATATAGTACAGAGATTCACAACTATGCACAGTTTTGTTTGTTGATGGCCTTCGTATAGCGATTTATTTATTGAGCATCAATGTTTCATTTTGTATGTTGTTGAGTGAGGATGCATCAGTAGTATGATTGTTGTGCTCATGGGTGAGTGTTATATCGATTATAGTGGTGTCCAATTGTACAAATTTCAGCACAAATGTCGATATTGTTGTGGTAATTGTATTTATGTTTTTGTAATGAATATGTTTTGTCAATCGAAAATGCATTCAAATGTAAACTGAAAAATAATTCCAAGATTAAATCCAACGGAACAAGTGGTTGTTAGTGTCACTGTTTCACTCAGTTCACTATTCAAAGTCTAGGTAAGTTACATGCAGCATTGGCGTCTGCTTTTGTTCTTTCATTATAATTGGTTTGGCCTTGCTGCCATTCGAGCCAGAACCCTTTACAGGTTTTCTGGGTTGATGGCATTGCACTAGTTCCTAATCCCACAAGTTAGTTTGAGAATGAGTCTTCTTTAGTGGAACCAGAGCCCCTTGTTATAATCAGTTCTGTGGCGACTGCCCCTTGTTATAATCAGTTCTGTGGCGACTTGAAAGACGAGTTCTGACTCAGTCCTTAGGTGGTGAGAGAGTTGCAGCAATAAAAGTGTGCAGGACAACTCTAACATCCCACTGTCCTCTACTTTGTCTGCGCACCTCCTTTGCGCTGCTTACTCCCGGCTCAGCAGACATAATCTCAACACATAACAGCCCTACCACTAGTCTTGGCTCACTCAGAACGCCGACACCAAACATACTGACAACCTCCAACATACTGGAGTGCTTACAAGAAGAACACCCCTGAAATAGGCCAACACTGTTGGCTTTACCAATGCTTATTAGACCTGTCCAAGTGTAGCAAAAGCTTCTAAAATATCAGAAGGCGGCCTATTGGCTAGTAACTATTCCTTCTTCTCCTGCAGATCCTAGATTAAATTAACTTCCATTTTAGTTGTTTCTTTCTTGTTGTTTTGTGTAATTAAGCCTTGTTTTTGGTACTTTCTGAATTTCAGCCCTGATTAAAATAAACATGTTAATATACTTTATGATGCAATTTCCAGATGCTGATTTGTTTAAAGAAAATACCATTTGTTTTTTCCAGGAAATGTTTTCGGAACATATTTTGCTTTTTGTGCAGTGATAGATGGTACCCAGTATAAAACAGGCTTGGGTCAAAATAAGAAAGATGCAAAAGCAAATGCTGCAAAGCTTGCATTAGACGAACTTCTTCAATATGAGGAGGCTGAGCAAAGCCTGGCCACTTCAGGTAATTTCTTTGTTTCTTTCAGTGTATGATGAACCATGTTTTTTATTTAAAAAATGTATGAAAGTAAAGAAATATTCAGTGGTATTTTGAACTTTCTCTATGTTCATTAATCTCAAGTAATTTAATAGGTCTCAACTCTGTTCCCTTTAATTTAATTTTCATATTGCTGTTGCTTCAAAGCTCTAAGTGCTGAATTTACAGAGAACAGGAGAAGTAATCTCATCTGTTAATGACTGTTATGGAGGCTTGGCTGTAAGGTTGTAAAGTAGTGGTCATGTTAAAGCATGTCAACTGAAGTAAAAGGTTTCAGCTCTTTCCAGCGTTTTGCACAGTTACAATGCAGACTTGAGAAGCAGTATTGTTGCATGGTTTTTGTATTGTACAAAATTCTCCAGTTGCTCAGCATCTTATATTGTTGGGCATCTCATCTTGTTGGTCCAGACTAACTGTTCCATAGGGGACACACTTGCTTTAGGATCTTTTGTCTTAAAGCTTCCACCTAGACTTACTAAGTTTTAGTGGTGGAGGAAGTACTATTGGTGACTATTTTTGATATCCATCTTTCCCACAGTGATGCCTTCTCATGACAGTACTCCACCTTTCAGATTGGTATCACAACATCCACTGCCTCACCATAGTCCACAATGTATCATTTACAGTGCATCTAACATGGCAGTGTTTCATGAAATTATCTGAACATCATAAAAAGATATTTCGTGGAGAGGGCGCTCCAATACACAAAAGCTTGCAGATGGTGGCAGTTAGTGAAAGTACCAGTAGATACTGAGCCTGGAGGATCCACCACATGCCTTAGGGAAAGCTCCACAGTCTCATTGGAAAAAAACAAATCAGTTTTACCTGGTTATTTCAACCACAGAAAAAGTGATTTGCCTTTGATTTGAAAACTAAACTGTATAGACCTTTCAAAGGTACCCTATGTTAATAAATTTTTTTTCTCAGGACTGCTTTGTGACTGGTGTCTAGTAGTAGATTGGCGAACTAATTTGGAACATCCCTGAGTACAAGACACATGGTCCTACAAAGAGAGTTTTTGCCATGAAGGATTAGCCAGGAAAATCACAAGAAGTTCATAAATGACAAAGTGCTACAAAGTCCCTTGATTCCGATGCATGCGCACCACGGATGTATATTGACGTTGGTCACTGGTTTAGTCCCAGTGACTCTATTGACTCATTCATCCTTAAGAGGTTGATTAAAATGATTACCGTTGAGTAACAAACATTCCCCTGAATAATAACCATTCAGGCTTATTACGGAGCAGAGCGGTCCTTCAGAGTGCTGCAATGACCATACCGATGTAGGGTGATCGGCTTTTCCCCACTTTGGAACAACCACACATCTGTGCAGACCAGATGTCCTCCACAAGTTCAGGGGCCAGATCCTACAAACCAACTTACTGTATTTAAATCTGGCTGCTTGGCTCCCGAAATCATTCACTGTGGACATCTGAATCTTTCACAGAAATGTATGGACATCCTAAAGGAAGCCAAATGCCTATCTGCTAGGGCTTCCCGTGCATTCAAATGGAAGAGATTCTGCATATGTATAAGAACATTGAGCCAACAAAAATCCTCTGACCGCGCACAAGTCTCATTCCAAGAGTGCTTCATGGTCCGTTCCACGCTGCCAGTGGGAACTGTGGTGTAACTCAACCTGTGAGCTATGGATTTTTCGGTCACAAGGCAGCCCATCCTCTGGAATAGGAAATTATACCTGGGTCCTCCCACCTCCTTCATCAACACCAGAGGTGCAAATTTAGGGAAAAGTATTGGCCTCCCCAGCCCTATATCCAGGATCTCCTCCACTCTTTCCTCAGTAGCACCTAATCACTTGGCAATCCCAAACCAAATAAAAGAACAAGCCCCG
Organism: Triturus cristatus; assembly: GCF_964204655.1. Taxonomy (NCBI): domain Eukaryota; kingdom Metazoa; phylum Chordata; class Amphibia; order Caudata; family Salamandridae; genus Triturus; species Triturus cristatus. The sequence goes on along the minus strand of NC_140582.1, from coordinate 461,236,694 downwards.
AACTCCAGATCGTTTATGGCAGTTTCCGGTCCGGTTTCTGGCCTATTAAGTCTCACAAGTGTATAATGTACTCTATGAAGGTAATTCAGGAGGATCAGGCGGATGAAGGGCAGATATTCTGCGTTTTGTGTATGAGACTGAGACTTCTAACAGCAGATTTGTTACTTTAGAATAATCCCAGGCATCAGGCTGGATCCACAAAATGTTGAGCAGTTCCTCTGCATGCCGGTAGGTGGTGTCAACTGCTCCGCTTCGACAGTCTGTGTCAGATGTGATGTGCGCAGTGCCTATAGAGCTGCCTCCTGGAGTTTCCAGGTGCCTGAGCAAATCCGGCTCAACTTAAGGAATTTCATGAGGTGATGGCCTGCATCTTTGGGCAACCAACTCCATCTGGTATGCCTTCTGGTCCCAAGGCGCCCTCGCTTGATGCAACTTCTGTCCCGAGCCCCATTCCGGCTCCCAGACATTCACTGATGTTCGGTTCCTTGTCGCAGTTTCTGGTATCTCTGTTGCCACACAAAGAGTCTATTGCTCTGTTTGACTCGGAGACGGTGCTCCTGTCTTTTGGTGCTGAGTTTGAGGACACAGCAGAGTATGGACCACTTGTCCCTACTGATGACATTGCTCAGTCTTTCCCTGAGAAGAATTGTTACAAGGATTTGGGGACGCAAGTGGGCATGACACCTCCTAAGACTCAGATTTGGTCACTCTTGGTCTTGAGGAGAGGGTTTCATTCGCATTTTTCATGAGGAGGGAAGCTGAAACCCTTTATCACTAAATTCCATCATTGGAAGCGAAGATTGTTGTCTTAACGGAGGTGCTCCATCCATGGCAAACAAAGTCCTCATGAATGTCCACCTGGGGGCCTAATCCAAACCCTGCTCCGTGGATCCCCGTCAACCATCCTGTTGCTTGCCGTCATCACCCTGCACATGGTGGCCTGGAATTCCTCATCCTGCACCCCACCTCAGGAGTTTGGTGGTCCAGGCTTTAACAGCCACAGCCAACGCAGTACTTTTCCCATTGCACCCTAGATAGGGAGTCCAAAAGATTAAACATATTTGGCAAGAAGATTTTCTCTTATGCCAGCCCGACCTTGCAATGAGTTAATACTGCTTGCCTTTTGGGCCTCTACACCCATTCTCTGTTGCACCTTTGATTTGCACAGGTGCTACCCATGGTCCCTGAGGAAGCCCGAGTGTTCCTCACTTGTGCCTTTTTGATGGCCCGGGCCAAAATTTGAGTTAAGTTGAGGATTGGAACCCCTGACTCCATTGGCAGAGCCATGGGCTCCACAGATGCTCTTATGCATCACGCTTGGTTGCGGTCCATGGGCTTTTCTGGTGAGGTTCAAGCAAGCCTCATGACCCATGACCAGCCTGTTTGGTAGAAAGAGGTGGATAGAGTACTTTAAGGACAGCAGGGTCATAGCTCTGTCCTTGGGGGGGGGGGGGGGGTGGGGGGGGGGGGTTGGTTGCTGAATCTGCCTATTTTTACTGGAGTGGCAGACTATCACCTGAGACAAGTGGGTCTTACAGATGGTTAGGCGGAGATAAACCTTTCAATTTCTCGAATTCCTGCCTTCCATGCCACGGACTGTACAACGGCTGTCAGTGTGCTACCTGTCCTTGTTACTTCCGAAATTGCAGGCACTTTTGGCCAAGGGAGCCATCGAGGGGTTCTGACACCAGAAGGTCGTAAATACTACTTCTGTTAACTCTTTGATGCAGAAAAAGGACCTAGGTTTCTGCCCTATTCATCTAGACCTCCACCCTCTCAACACTTTCCTAAGAAAAGACAGGTTCACGATGATCGCCCTTGTCCAGGTCCTGTCTGCCCTAGATCCTGGAGACTGAATGGTAGCTTTGGACCTTCTTATTTTTATGCTCCCATCTTGCAGGCCCACAGATGCCGTTACCTGCGGTTGACGGTGGGCCATGAGCTTTTCCAGCTCACTGTGTTCCCCTTTGGCCTCCCCATTGCCCCTCAGGCATGCGCGAAAGTGATAGTGGTGGTTGCTGTTCTTCTTTGGAGTTTGGGGGTCCCAGTCTTCCCCCAACCTCGACGACTTGCTGAAAGTGGGCTCACCCCAAGCATTAGTAATCCCCATCCCAACTACGGCGAACCTTCATCGATTGGTGTACACTATCGACCTGCCAAAGTTAGACCTGGCTCCTTTGCAAACACTCATTCTAGACATGATGCAGTTTCACACCTTCTCTTTGCGTGGAGAATCTAGGACATTAGTGCTATGATTCAGCCCCCCCCCCCTTATGTTTCAGCCTCTGTCCTGAATTCCGGTCAGATACACTCTGAAGCTGCTGGGTCTGATGATCTTGTGCATCCTGCTGGTGACGCATGCCGGATGGTACATGCAGCTCTGCAGTGGGTTCTGAAGTCCCAGTAGGTATAGCACCAGGGAAATCTTTCTGACTGTGTCCAGATATTTTGGCGGACCATGCCCCTCACCCTTCCCCCTCTTAGAGTGGACAGTGGTGATCAATGTCTTTCTTCTAGGATGGGGTGGTGTAATGAATGTGCTTTCACTAATAGGACACACCCAAACCTTGCATTCCCACCTGGGAGGCAAATTTACCACTGCACCTTTAAATAATACAGGTTTGTGCAGCACTCCCACTCTGGAGGCAACAATACAAATTCAGGTGCTTTTTATAATAACACACACAAGTTTATTAATGCAATGATTCCCAAGTATCAATTAACTACAATGAACAATTAGAATAAAATGCAGTATGTACAGGTAGCAAAGAGTAGAAAATATATACAAAATGGTTAGGAACACCTTACCGATTGAATTTGCTTCATCCTTGCCAACTCAAGCTTGGGAAGCCCGTCAAAAGCTCAGGAAGGAGTTTCAATCATGACTCAAGTTCCGTCACCTCCACAGCAATAAATCTATTCTGTGGTGTGAACTTCCACCTCTCCCCCACAGGTTCCCAGTTTTAAAACTATTACTCAACATGAGGCGAAGCTTCTAGAAAACCTCGCCCTCCTCTCATTAGAAAAAACCGAGCTGGCTGTACCAGTCTGTGTCAAGGCCAAGATGGAGGCTGGCCAAGCTCCCGTATTTTGACTTTGAGGCAGAGTTGCACATTCTACAGATAATATCCAGTTCACTCTGGTCAGTGAAGAGCGAAAAACAAGTGAGGAGCAGAAAGACCTTGAATATGAATCGGAAGCACTGCAGTGCACGCAGAAGTAAGACAAAGTCAGAAAGCAAGATGACATGAGGCCATGTCAAAGCCAGTAGTAAGAACTCCTAATTCTCATAACCCAAACAACTTGCAAGCACTGCTGTGCATGCATAAGCAAGGTAAAGTCAGAAAACAAGATGACATGATGCCATGTCAAAGCCAATAGTAAGCACTTATAATATAAATGTACTGTTCTACTCCGTGACAGCTCTCACTAAAATACAACAAGATTACAAGAGGAGAGAAGGAGGCATATGCAGGACCGTCTCTTAAATCCAAGCTAGGGTAAAATAACACACTAAAGTCAGTTAAAATGGTGGTAGTCGAAGGTCATCATAGGGTGCCCAACCACAAGAGCGCCTCTTTCACTACAGGTGGCCACCTGGTGGAGATGGAGATAAGCGGACCTGGCTCCACATCAACCTGTTGGTGTTGCAGGCCATCCATTTGGCATAGAAAGCTTTTCTGCCATCCATCAAACAGAGGCTGTTGCAGATGTTCATTGACAACACCACTGCGATGTGGTACTGCAACAAGCAGGGCTGGGCCCTCTGTGCCGAGATGCCCTGCGCCTCTGGACATGATGGAATGTCAGGACATCCTCCTGGTCGTACAACACCCGGAGTGATATCTAAACACCAGGGCATACCAACTCAGCTGTGGATACCTTGCAGACCACGAATTGCATCTGCACCCAGAGGTAGCGTAAGGTCTCATTCTGCAAGTGAGGAGAATTTTGGCTCAATGTAGTCGCCACAGCTGAGAACGAGCAAAGTGACTTTCTGCGTGTTGGAGTCCCAATGCGGCTCTCTGAGATGCGTTTCGCTTGAAGTGGAATTCTGTGTTCTTGTATGCCGTTCTGCTGATGCCACTCTTGCTCAGTCCTCAAAAAGATTAGGACAGATCGGTCTCTAATCATGCTAGTGGCCATGCAGAGTATTGTATTCAGAACTCAAGAAGCTCTGTCCTCTGATTTAGGTTGCTTTGGCAGGGTCTCTTGTTGCAGCAGGGCAGGGTCCTGAATCCCAACCTGCACACGCTTCATCTTCATGCTTGATGATTGAGCGGGAACAGCCAAGGCTTTTCGAGCTTCCTCCAAAGGCTGTTGATGATGTTCTGGCAGTCTGGCATCCCTTGACAAAATGTGTATATGCCTGCCATTGGGACAAGTTTATGGCTTAGTGTTCAGACAAGCACGTTGACACATTTCGTGGCAAACTGAAGTGTTAATTTTGTGTCTAGCATTGGCCTAGCAAGACCTTGCTCTGGGCATTGTTAACCCCTTTGGTGACTTTGACGTAATGGTTACTTCCTCGACTCTGATGCTTCTGTGCTGAGGACGTAACCGTTACATCCTGTGGCCATCCCATCTACAGGTCCCCACTGGGGATTTTCAGTGGAAGTGATTCTGCTGTCACCCTTGGCCCCCCAACCCCTGCGGCGATCTGATGATTGCTTGCTTACGGTTTCCTGTTGTCATGAGAGCAGGTCAGGGACGACCTGAAAGCCGTTGCTTCCTGCACGTAGGAGAAAAAGGTGAGTTTTCCTCCTGGGTGGGATCGGGGATGGCAAAGAGGCACTGGGGGAAAGATGGAGTTTTTCTTTGCCCCAGGTGTCTCTTTGCAGTGCAATCCTGCTGTGCGATTGTGGCTGGGGCCACAATCGCGCAGCAGGAATGCACTCACAAGGCCACCAGGAAATCTGCTGCCATATATTTTTGTAGGGGTGTGGCCGCTCTGGCAAGGATAGTGCCCTAATAATTTGGGCACTGTTTTGGCAGTCTTCTGCGTCCCATGGGGGCAGATCGGTCTTAAATCTGTAAGAAACACGTTAGATTCCTTACCTTAGAATATCCCCAGGCGTCAGGCTGGATCCGGCAAGATTTTTCGTCAGCAGTACCCTTGCGCGTCGGTAGGCGTCGTCTGCGACTCCGCGTTCGGCGTCGTGATCGCCGGGATGACGTCGTCGGAGTACTTAGACGCCGCCCTCGCGTGCTGACATCCGTTCAACTTTTTTCCGCGCCAGTAAGCGCAGATCCGGAAAGAGCGTACCCTTAGTCATTTTTTGACTAACTTTTTGGACATTTTTGTCCATCTTTTTCGAGTCAACTTAGACTCCTGTTGCCGGTAGGGATGCCTGGGTTCAAGCCGTATGACGTCTGTCACCGACTGATGTCGGTTACCGAACCCCACCATCGGTGTGTCTACTGTCTTGGGGCCGACCACAATGACAAGTTGTGCCCCGACTGCCGGGCCTTGACCTCCAAGGCTAGGCTGGAGCAGCCCCGTAAGCTCCTCGAGATCCAGCAGTCGGCTCTGCGCTGCTCGAGGTCCCGGTCGAAGAGGAAGTAGAGGGACCGGTCGCGGAGCCGCAGTCATCGCCGCTCGTTGGAATCCAAGCCCTTGCACTCGGGTAAGTCGAGGCATGGTGAAAAGAAGTCGAAGCAACATCACTCTTCTGACTCCCCTCGCCGGTCGCGCGGCTCGGCCGAGGGTTCGGGTGGCACCACCCGCATGGCTCTGCTGGAGCTGCAGGAGTCACATCCGGCCCCACACCCTCCGGTCCCTGGGCCTCGTGCGACTCCGGGCGAGATTCGAGACTTCCTCATGGCCATGAGGAGTCTCTTTCTGACTGGGGGTCCTAGCGAGCCGGGCACTTCGGCACCGTCGTCGTCTTAGGCCCCGATGCCGCAGGTCTCCGTGAGATCGAGGCCTGGATCCCGGTCGATGCCAGTTGACCTCACGACTACTCCGCTGGCGCTGACCCCCATGGTGTCGCTCCCGACGCCGGCCCCTGTTTCAGCCCTGCTCCGGGTCCGGCGTCGGAGCGGCGCCACTCGGCGCAGTCTCTGGCATCGATGGGTGAGCATTTCATCTATGACCCGGCTCCGTCCTTTCTGCCTGTTTACCAGGAGATGAATGAAGGTGAGGACTGGAAGGGGTCTGAGGACCGTCTGGCGCAGCAGTGCCAGTTAAGACAGGACAGACGAGCTGGGGGATGCCAGTGGTTTAGACACTTCGCCTGACACTGGTTTCATCTCTCCTCCTTCTGTGGCTATGGAGGAGGGTGCGACTTATGCTGTGGTGCTACGCAGGGCGGCCCAGGCCTTGCACCTGGAGCTCTGTGCAGCGGCTGTGAGGACTAACCTCCTCCCTGAGGTGCTTCAACTGCCAGTAAGCTCTTCAGAGCCACTGCTGCTGTTTAATGAGGCCCTCACCGACGTTCTGATGGGCACTTGATCCAAGCCCTCCCACAGTCTCTCCTGTGGATCAGAAAGAGGCCCGGCGCCACCGCCCAGCTCCAGGTGACCCCAGCTTTCTGTCTGTACACCCCACCCCAGAGAATCTGGTTATCCAGGCCTCCATGTCCCAAACCGCCTTCCCGTCCGCACCTCAGGATCGAGAATCCAAAAGGTTGGAGCAGTTTGGCAAGAAACTGTTTTCCTCCCTCAGTCTGGGGTTGCGGTCCATTAATACTGCGTGCCTTTTGGACCGTTACCCCACTCTTTGTTGTATACAGTGGCGGACGTGCTGCCCCAGGACACTGCTCGCCCATACTCTTGCTGAGGGGCGTGATGCAGCACTGTATTCCATCCGATGTGGAATTGACACCACGGACTCGCTGGGTAGAGCGATTGCAACGACGGTGGTGATTCGCCGTCACGCCTGGCTGAGGTCCACGAACGTTTCATGCGATGTCCAGAGCACCCTTATGGACATGCCCATCGATGGCCGTCGCCTTTTTGGCGCCAAAGCGGATAGCGTGCTGGTGCGCTTTAAGGACTCCAGGGCTACGGCCAAGTCCTTGGGCCTCTCGGCCCAGCACCAGCAAACTACTGCTTTTCGCCCCTTTCGTGGCCAAGGAAGGGGCACCCCCGCATGTTCGTCCAGCCACAAGCCGCAGAACAAGCCTCAACGCGGACGTGGATTCCGCCGTGGCGGAGCATGGGGACAGAGAGCCGGTCAGTCCACATCTGCTCCTGCAGCATCTGCCTTAGCCTTCCTAGTCCGAGCTTTCAGGTCCATTCCACGCCAGTGGGAGGCAGAGTTCGCCATCACCTGCTCCACTGGCGTACCATCATGTCGGACAGGTGGGTGCTGCAAGTCGTCCGAAGGGGCTACTCCCTCCCCTTCGAGGCGACCCCTTCAGCCATGCCACAGCAGTACCACCGCATGTCGGGGGATCACTTGCAACTTCTGCAGGAGGAAGTTACGCCCCTCTTGTCCAAGGGGGCCATCGAGCGCGTTCCTGGCCCAGAAGTAGGACGGGGTTGTTACTCCCACTACTTTCTGGTTCCCAAGAAGGGCAAAGGCGGTCTACGCCCTATCTTGGACCTCAGTAGCGTCAACGCCTACCTCCGGAAGGAGAAGTTCAAGTTGCTCACCTTAGCTCAGGTTCTGGCTGCCCTAGACCCTGGATGGTAGCATTGGACTTCCAGGACGCTTATTTCCACATCCCCGTCCTGCCGGCCCACCGGCGTTGCCTACGGTTCACGGTAGGCCACAAGCACTTTCAGTTTACCGTGCTCCCCTTCGGCCTCACAAGTGCCCCTCGGGTGTTCACGAAAGTGATGGCGGTGGTTGCAGCTCATCTGCGCAGATTAGGGGTTCCAGCCTTCCCCTATCTCGACGACTGGTTGTTGAAGGCGGGCTCGCCCCAGCAAGTAGTCTCCCACCTCCAGACTACGGCTGACCTACTGGATTCGCTGGGGTTCTCAGTCAACGTGCCGAAGTCACATCTGAGTCCCTCCCAGAAGCTCTTCTTCATCGGAGCGGTTCTGGACTCCGCGCAGTTGCCGGTTCGGGATATTCAGGCTCTGATTCCGATCTTTCAGCCTTTATCCCGAGTTTCGGTCAGGATGGCCCTATGGCTGCTAGGTCTGATGGCCCCCTGCATCCTGCTGGTACATCATGCCAGGTGGCGGATGCGGGCTCTGCAATGGGACCTGAAGTTCCAGTGGGTTCAACACCAGGGCAACCTGTCCGACCACGTCCTGATCTCGGAGGGCACTGCAAGACAGCTGCAGTGGTGGCTCACGGACCGCGATTGGGCCAGTGACAGATCCCTCTCCCTACCCCAACAGGAGCACATGGTGGTGACGGATGCGTCCCTCCACATCCTGGATCCTGGATGCGGAGATCAGACGCCTCTTGTCTCTGGCCGAGTCCCGGCTCCATATCAACCTATTGGAGCTGCGGGCGATCCGGCTTGCACCGAAGGCATTCCTTCCCTCTGTCTGGGGAAGTGTAGTGCAGGTGTTCACGGACAACACCACCGCCATGTGGTATTGCAACAAACAGGGCGGGATGGGGTCGTGGACCCTTTGTCAGGAGGCTCTGCGCCTCTGGACATGGCTGGAACATCAGGGCATCACCCTGGTGGTTCAACACCTGGCGGGCTCTCTGAACGCCAGGGCGGACGAACTCAGCCGCCTGTGCATGATGGATCACAAATGGCGTCTAAACTCTGACGTGGCGCAAGGCCTCTTTCGGCAGTGGGGAGAGCCTTGGTTTGATCTATTCGCCACCGAAGAGAACGCGCAATGTCATGAGTTCTGCGCGTTGAAATTTCCAAGGCGGCACTCGCTCGGAGACGCTTTTCGTTGCGAGTGGCGTTGCGGTCTGTTGTACGCCTTTCCGCCTATACCACTTCTGCCCAGAGTGCTGAAGTAGATCAAGCGCGACCGGGACCAAGTCTTCGTTGTGGCTCGGGATTGGGCACGAAGATACTGGTATCCCGAGCTACTCAGTCTGTCAGTCGAGCCCCCAATTCGACTGCCTCTTCAGGAGGAGCTTCTGTTGCAGCAGCAGGGGACGGTCCTCCACCCGAACCTGTCCAGCCTCCACCTCCATGCGTGGAGATTGAGCGGCGGCAGTTGATGCCATTTGACTTGCCTCCTGAAGTCTGTGATATCATTCTGGCAGCCAGGCGTCCCTCCACTAAAACGGTATACACCTGCAGGTGGAACACATTTGTGGCATGGTGCACAGCAAAGGCTGTGGATCCCCTTTCAGCCCCTCTTTCTGAGGCTCTCCTCTTTCTTCTTTCCCTGGCCCAGCAGGGCTCTGCTCTGGGCACCATCAAGGGATATCTTTCAGCTGTTTCAGCCTTCTTAAAGCTTCTTGATCAGCCTTCTCTTTTCAAGTCCCCTGTTGTAAATAGATTCTTAAAAGGCATTGCTCACATGTTTCCTCCTGTCCCCTTTGTAATGCCTCAGTGGGACTTGAATCTGGTGTTAACCGATCTGATGTGTGCTCCCTTTGAGCCACTTCATAACTGTCCTCTTTGTCTTCTGACTCTCAAGACTGCTTTCCTGGTTGCCATCACCTCTGCCAGAAGAGTGAGTGAGCTCCAGGCTCTTTCTTCTAAGCCTCCTTTTCTCTGTCCATCAGGACAAGTTGGTTTTGAGGACTCGCCCTTCTTTGATTCCTAAGGTGGTTACTGCCTTTCACATCCGGCAGTCCGTTACCTTACCCGCCTTCTTTCCGCCTCCGCATCCCTCGAAAGAGGAAGAGAGGCTCCACCGTCTGGACCCAAAACGTGCGCTCTCCTATCTGGATCGCACAAAACAGTTCCGGGTGGACGACCAACTCTTCGTTGGCTACGTGGGCGCTAAGAAGGGGCGGGCAGTGCACAAGCGAACCATCTCTCGGTGGGTCGTTTTGTGAATGAAGGTCTGTTATTCCTTGTCTAAGAAGGATCCTCCTGTGGGGCTGGGGGCCCATTCCACTCGGGCCACAGCGGCTACTACTGCCTTGGGACAGAGAGTCCCTTTGCAGGACATTTGTCAGGCAGCAACGTGGGCCTCGCTGCACACGTTTGCCAGGCATTACTGCCTGGACAGCCAAGTCCGGAGAGACTGCTTCTTTGGCCGTTCTGTTCTCCAGGACTTCCTGGTGTGATCTTGGTTCGCAGACCCACCACCGGGGTTGGTATTGCTGGGGTATCTATTCTAAGGTAAGGAATCTAACTAACGTGTTTCTTTCAGATGCACAAGTTACTTACCTTCGGTAACGATATATCTGTAAGAAACATTAGTTAGTTAGATTCCTTACCGCCCCACCCATCCTCCCCGTTCTGCGAACCGATATCTAGGGTTAAAGTCGTCCCCTTCAGGGCCCTAGTTTCATGGCACCAGTGTCGGTTTCTTGCATGGCCCTGCGTTCCTGTCGCGGAAAGCTATGTACAGAACTGACGTCAGCGCGGGAGGGCGGCGTCTAAGTACTCCGTCATTCCGGTGATCACGACGACAGACGCAGAGTCGCAGACGACGCCTACCAACGCGCAAGGGTACTGCTGATGAAAAATCTTGCCGGATTCAGTCTGACGCCTGTGGATATTCTAAGGTAAGGAATCTAACTAACTAATGTTTCTTACAGATATATCGTTACCGAAGGTAAGTAACTTGTGCTTTTAGAGCAAAAATGCCAGTAGACACCAGGGATTATATTTATTGGTATGTTGGGGAGCGACACCTCTGGCAATGGTCGCTCCCCATTGAGGGGGCAATATTTTGATATTTTGCCCCCTCGCCAAGGGAGGCAGAAAGCCCCTAGACACCAGGGTTTTTCTTTGTACGTCGGGTCAACCCCTTATAGATGCAATATTGTGGTTATAGTCTGCACACCCCCAAACACTCCCCCCAGCAGGTGTCTAATTTTCTGAAATGTTGAGGGTTTCCCTACATGGCTGCCGAGCCCAAGATGAAAAACTCAGGTGATCCCCTCGCAAAACCAGGTCATTTTGTCATAGCTAATTTTGAGGTCTCCACAATACATTTTGAGCTGTTCGCTGTCGCGGACACTAGGCCTACCCACACAAGTGAGGTACCATTTGTATCGGGAGCCATGGGAAGGCTGAGTGGGTGGAAGCTTGTGGCTTCCTGCAGATTCCAGATCTTTCCAACACAGAAATGTGAGGAAAATGTTTTGGTTTTTTGGACACATTTTGAGGTTTGCTATGGAGTCTGGGTAACAGAACCTGGTGAGAGCCACACAAGTCACTCCATCCTGGGTACCCCTGGGTATCTAGTTTTCAAAACTGTACAGGGTTGCTAGGTGCCGGCTGATCTAGGTCCCAAAATCCACAGCTAGGCACATTTAAAAAAAAAAAAGGGTCTGTTTTCAGTGGAAAAATGTTTCCACGTTGCGTTTTGGGCCGTTACCTGTCGCGGGCAGTAGGCCTAACCACACAAGTGAGGTACCATTTTTATCGGTAGACTTTGGGAAATACAGAATAGTAGAACAAGTGGTATTACCAATTATCTTTATATGCATTTCTGCCTTCCAAATGTAAGACTGTGTTTGAAAAAGTCATGAAAAATGCCCTCTAATTTACATGTTAGTATGGGTACCCACAAATTCAGAAATGTAAAAATAGCCACTGCTTCTGAACTCCATATCTTGTTCCCATTTCGGGAATACATAGGTTTCAACCTATTTTTCACTCTTTTCACTCTTTTTATTTTTTTACCAAATGAATTGCTGTATACCTGGTACACAATTGAAAAACCATTGCAGCGTGCTGGTCAGTTATTGGCTTTGGGTACCTCTGTTTCATGGTGAACCTACAAGCCCTATATATCCCGCAACCAGAGTGGTCCAGCTGACATACCAGTATATTGCTTTCAAAAATCTGCCATAGTTAGAAGTTAGAGGTGAAAATGTAAGCACAAATGGTGTTTAAAGGGTATTTGTTAGTTATATCCACATTTCTGCTATTGCCATATCGGCCTTCTCTATTTAAGTCGCCTGTTGTGGCTCGTTTTTCTTCTAACGTTTGCAGCACATATTTCCACCTTCTCCCTTCATTAGGCCCCAGTGGTACTAGAATTTGGTATTGACATACCTGATATGTCTTCCCTTTAAACCCATGCATAATTGTCCTCCCAGGCTTTTGACTTTTAAGACTGTCTTTTTGGTGGCAATTACATCGTCCCGGAGGGTGAGCGAGCTTTAGGCTTTCTCGGTTCCCAAAACGCGTGCCTCTTTCTACCCAAGGTGGTGACCCCATTTCACGTCTCAGACGATCACCCTTTCGACTTACTTTGCTCCCCCTCAGAAAAGATCCATTGTTTGGATCTAAAGAGGGACGTTACTGTTTATATCAATCGAAGCAAGGACCACTGACTCGATCAGCTTTTCATTGTGTTCATGGGAGCAAAGAATGGTAGGGCTGTGCAGGGGAGAACCATTTTGGTGGGTTGTACTTTGCATTAAAATCTGCGGTGCATTGGCAAAGAAGTAGCCTCCACAAGGCCTAAAGGCTGACTCCATTAGAGCGAAGGCTGCAAATACTGTATTACCATACTTGGTGCCTGTCCTCTACATTTGTCGGGCAGCAACGTGAGTGTTGGACTTTGCCCTTTTTGCAGGGTCATCCAAGAACTTTTTGCCTTAGTCCTGTATTATTTCTGACCTGTTGGTGGTGGTTTTAGGAATCTGGGCACTTAATCACTTTTGATCAGTGCTAAAGTGCAACTGCTCTCTATTGTAGACTTGGTAAGATTGGTCTACACCTATTTGGCATATTTAATTTACCTGTCCCTTGGTGTCGCATATACCCAGGGCCAGTGAATTAAATGCTACTGGTGGGCTTGCAGCGCTGCTTGCGCCACCCACGAAGTAGCCATTCAAACGTGTCTCAGGCCTCTCACTGCAGGGCCTCCGCGTGCAGTTTACTGCTGCTGTAACGTGGCACATAAAGTGGATGCCATGTCTCTGACTCTCCTTTTACTGCATATCAGTCACCCCTAAGGTAGGCCCTAGCTAGCCCTATGGGCAGAGTGCGGTGTAGGTAAAAGGTAGGACGTGCCTTAACTGTGTGGAATGTCCTGGTAGTGACAAACAGCCTATTTAGTTTCTCACTGCTGTGAGGCTGCCCTCTCATAGGAATACATTGGGGATTCCCTGATATGTACTTCAGTGGTAATTCCGGACATGAGAGGGGCAGCGTGATCACGTTTGGTATGTTTTGAATAGTGGTGATAAATGTCGCTTATTGGTGTTAGGGGATTTATTATTACTATTTTAGAAATGACACTTTTAGAATTAGGCATTTCTGTGTGCTATGTGTCTTTGTGCCTGCCTGTTGTGTATTGACTGTCTGGCTTTGGAGTGACAGGGGCTGGGGAGATGCAGTGGCTCCAGAGAGTCTTGAGTCCGTGCTAGGCTGAATAGACCTGGTCTGCATTTGGAGTGGTGAGAGTAGTAGCACCTGCACCTGAATAGGGCTGTGCCTGCCTTCCACAGTGATGGCTCTGCCCTCCTGTGGTGTCTGGGGCCAGGGCTTACACTTACAATGGGGAGTGTTGTGCACTTGAAAAGTGCCACCCCACAACTGGTTTGGACTGGGCTCAGAGCCTGTGCCAGGTGGAGAACAAAGACTGTAGTACTATAAGTACTGGGGCTGTGACCCCATGTCTGTTAAACATTTTGAGCTTATTTGGGGAACTGAGGAAAGCACACTGCATGGACTGCAGTGTGCCAGGAGGAACCGCCACTGGGGACTGACCTGATGCCCGCTGAGCAGCTGAAGGGACTGCTGCTCTGCTGAGGAGGAAACCTGGTGTTCTGGCCTCCTGAGCCCGGTCTCGGGGATTTACCAGGGCTGTGTGGCTAGCCTTGGAAGGGATTGAAGTAGCGCTGAGTGAGCGCTGTGCTTCCACCCGCCCCTCTCCTTGTGAGGAGGTGCTCATTAGCCCGGCACTGGGTGCGCCTCCTCGGTGCATAATGAAAAGGTGCAGCAGAAGTTTGTTGCTGGCGCTTCACAGGCTGTTTTCTGAGCCTGGGAAGTAGGCTCTTACAGTGAACGATGAAAGCAGCTGCACCGTGAAGTGGAAGCCAGGCAGGGGATCCCTGGTTGTGGGCGGGGCTCCCGAGAGGAAGGGGAGAGCCCCTTGTGTTTGCCAAGCCTGGTTGTGGGTGTGGCCACATGGCAGAAGGCTGGGCGGAGGAGACCAAGCTGACGGAGAGTTTGCTCCGTGTCCCACTGCTGCCGTGCCAAGAGCCAGTGCACCCCGAGGTTGGTGGGGTGAGTGACTGCCGTACTTGGTTTCCCATCCGTAGGAGGCAGTGTGGGACTACTCATCGCTCCATTTGTTAGGCACCAACCCCACCTGGTTGTAGGCAGCTGCCCTGGGCGATGCTTCTTTTTGCCTAATGGTCCTGATAGAAGGGAGGCCTCCACGGAGGTCCAGATCCGGCTGAACAGATTGGAAGCAGCAGGCAGATTGGTGCTGGGGCATATGATCTGGTGGTTATTGCAGCTTATACCCTGATTTTGGGGGGTCGGGGGGGGGGAGGGGGGGCTGGACAGTGCTGATACCACGTGGGTGAATCCAGTGTTATGTGCGACATCTGTGGGGGGCAGCCTGTGCTCCCAGGTTGGGACATTGTTGTTGTCTAACAGTATCAAGCTGCTAATTGTAGTGCCAGGAGGTGGCATCTATGTACTTGTTACTCCTGTGTAATACTGTGCAGTTTACGCCCAAGAGGGGCAAGATGTACTTATGGTATTCCATGATGTGTGCACAGCTGCAAGTGTGTACTAAGGTGCACTGATGATTATATGCATGTGGTGCTATGTCAAGTGCTGGTATTATGTTTATGCCTAATGTGGTGTGCTAAGTGCACTCTTACCAGTAGTTACTGGTTGTCCCCACTAACTGTGATATATGTGATGTTTCTGGCAGTGGCCCGATTGGCCTAAATGATATATGTAATCTCTGTGAGGAGGACGAGTGCCAGTGGCACTGTATAATATGTGATTGTGTTCTAATGTGTTTTTATGGATAATACAAAGGCTATTTTTATATATCCTTGTGTGGAGTTTCTTTTGTGGTGTGCCTCGTGTTTAGCTGCTGTGCAAACGCTTTACACATTGCTTCTGGGATAAGCCTGACTGCTATACCATGCTACCAAGTGAGTGGGTGAGCAGGGGATAATATTCAGCGTGTAACTATCTTGCCCTGACTAGAGTGGTGGTTTCTGCTTAACTTAGGCGCATGCCCTAGCCAACCAGAAATCCCATTTTTAACAGTGAGTTACTCCATATGTTTACGAAGCACTATAGTCTGGACAGTCCGGGTCATCAAGTGGGGACTTTTGCTAAGTTGGCACTGCAGGGCTTTCTGGTTTGTAAGTTTGCAGTCTTTTCTTCGCAGAGGTTATTTCTGTGGTATCTGTTATAAGGTAAGGGATCTGCAGTTAAGTCTCTTCCAGAAGAACAAGTTACTTACCTTTTTGATGACTTCTTTCCTGGAGGAGACTGTATATAACCACAGATTCCTTTCAGACCTTCCCTTCCTCCCCGCTCTACGAATGACAGTCCTTCCTCTGGAAGGTCCTCCTTAGTTTCAGCACACTGGTCATAACCTTTGTGACATGGCTCTATGTCTGTGGGAGCGAAATGCGTCACGAAAAAAACGGAAGGGTTGGTGCTTATATAGGCACCTTGCACATCCCAGCTCTGGGCTCTAGCTACCCAGTCTCCCATCCATAGCAGCGGCATCTGCGTATCTTGTTTCAGGACATTGAACAAATGAATGTGTTGCAAGGCAAGTTTCCACATCTTCATCGTCTATTTATTGACCTTGGGAGGGAAGGCCGTATCTTTGAGCTATAAATATAATGTATGGCTCCTTTTATAACCAAATCCTTCAAGCTCAAGGCAGTAAGTTGACGCCCTCTTCCCCCAAACAGCCAGTCAAGTCAAACTTTATTCGATTGCTTTTTTAGACGATCATAAAAGTACATCAAAATGTATATATATGTGTGTGTGTGTGTGTGTGTATATATATATATATATATATATAATGTATGTATGTGTGTGTATATATATATATATATATATATATAATATATATTTTGCAATTAGTTATTATAAAAACATTCAATTAAATCAATATCCCTAAACTCATGGTAGGCTAGATGGTTATATTGCAATGCATTTCCTATACCAGAGGGCTTTCTTTAAGAACATTGCTCCCCTCCAGGCTATTTGTTCATTTTCCAGGAATTGTAATGCTATGAACGCAGGTCGACATTGTTTAATCTCCATACATTTAAAAATTTGAACAATCCACATTTTCCTTAATACAGTATAAAATCTACAAAACAGAACATGAATGGTGGATTGTTCTGAATGGTTATCACAGGGACACAATTGCATCTCTTGTGACCAATCGTTCATTTTTGGGAAGCTAATAAGTTAATGGAAGCCACCTGGCACTATTATTAAATAATGTTGAGTGCAGAAAGTAGTTCAAATCATTTGATTATAGCGCACAGTGGGCTTGGTAATCTCTGCTGAAACTGATTGTATCTAATAACAGTAGGCCCTCTCTTTTTTAATTCTTAACTCGTGATGGTCAGCATAGTGCTGGGGTCGGTAAAATATTCTGCGTGGGCTAGGTTGTGCAAAAAGTCTCGGACATAGCTTAACCAGGGGATGGTTAAAGCGCCTTCCAGCTTTAAACTATCCTGATTAAGCGTAGTGTATACCAATGTCCAAATCCTATGCCATAAGAGGATAGGCTTCATTCTTATGAGGTCAGCAATATATGGTACGCCCATCTGAGTAGCAGACATACGATTATGTACTGCTCGGTTCTGCCAGGATATAGCATAAAAACGCATTTTCCACTATTTGTAGGGCGTGTACATCAGCAAAACCCCATACCCCTGCCCCGTACATGGCCAGAGAGATGCATTTAGCCATATAAATCTTGTTGGGCTCAACCGGCGGCCCCCTTCCCAACTTTCTTGAAAAGTTAGCAAGGGTGGCTGTAGTTTTTAAAAACGCCAAATGTTTTGCTAACACTACTTGTGCCCAACGGTCATTCTGATCAAAGAGTATACTGAGATATGAGAATCTATTAGTGTGAGAAAGTGGGTTTCTGTTGCAGTAAACCCCCCCCCCCCCCTTTTTGTTTGTTGCCAGACTACTGATGCTCGAAGAGGAAAGGGCTGGTAGCCCACCCCCAATAATCCCTAGGGAGGAAAGGGTCTCCATACCCTTAACCCCAAGAATCAACCCCTGGGAACCTAGAGGCCACACAGGTGGTACAGGTCCCAGTGAGGACATTCAGGGCAGCCTCAATGAGGAGGACAGCCTTTTAGCAAGGCTGGCCAAAAGATTGGATCTAGAGTCCAGACTCCTGGCTCTAAAAAAAGAAAGAAAGGAGATGGGTTTAGCACCCATCAATGGTATCGATGGTGGCAGCAATACAAATAATAAGGACACAGAGCAATCTTATGGTTCTAAAATCCCCAAAGGGATTGTCCCCAAATATGAGGAGGGTGATGATCTCAACAAGTGGTTTGGGAAAAAGGGGGTGGTGATGGACAGAGTTTCTGAATGATGCAGAATACTCTTACCAAGTCAAGAGATCATGGTTTTAATCCATCACCGTTTTTTAGCTCACTGCACCATCCCAGCTCAGAACCTGGCTACATGCAAATTAGTCTGTACCTGTCCCAGTGCATGATGGGAACAGGGCAAACCAAACTACTGGTTTCTGGCATCACAGCCTTCGTCGGCCCGGCTTGCCTGAATCCCGATGGTGCAATGAGCAAGGGACTCACGTCTGAGCATACCCTCCCACACTGAGTGTGGATAAAATCGATTTGGGAAAAAGGGGGTGGTGATGGACAGAGTTTCTGAATGATGCAGAATACTCTTACCAAGTCAAGCCGGGCTGACGAAGGCTGTGATGCCAGAAACCGGTCCCCGGAAGCTTGTTTCTTTCCCAGTATAAGAATTGGCTTGGTAGTTTGGTTTGCCCTGTTCCCATCATGCACTGGGACAGGTACAGGCTAATTTGCATGTAGCCAGGTTCTGAGCTGGGATGGTGCAGTGAGCTAAAAAACGGTGATGGATTAAAACCATGATCTCTTGACTTGGTAAGAGTATTCTGCATCATTCCGAAACTCTGTCCATCACCACCCCCTTTTTCCCAAATCGATTTTATCCACACTCAGTGTGGGAGGGTATGCTCAGACGTGAGTCCCTTACTCATTGCACCATCGGGATTCAGGCAAGCCGGGCCGACGAAGGCTGTGATGCCAGAAACCGGTCCCCGGAAGCTTGTTTCCTTCCCAGTATAAGAATTGGCTTGGTAGTTTGGTTTGCCCTGTTCCCATCATGCACTGGGACAGGTACAGACTAATTTGCATGTAGCCAGGTTCTGAGCTGGGATGGTGCAGTGAGCTAAAAAACGGTGATGGATTAAAACCATGATCTCTTGACTTGGTAAGAGTATTCTGCATCATTCAGAAACTCTGTCCATCACCACCCCCTTTTTCCCAAATCGATTTTATCCACACTCAGTGTGGGAGGGTATGCTCAGACGTGAGTCCCTTGCTCATTGCACCATCGGGATTCAGGCAAGCCGGGCCGACGAAGGCTGTGATGCCAGAAACCGGTCCCCGGAAGCTTGTTTCCTTCCCAGTATAAGAATTGGCTTGGTAGTTTGGTTTGCCCTGTTCCCATCATGCACTGGGACAGGTACAGACTAATTTGCATGTAGCCAGGTTCTGAGCTGGGATGGTGCAGTGAGCTAAAAAACGATGATGGATTAAAACCATGATCTCTTGACTTGGTAAGAGTATTCTGCATCATTCAGAAACTCTGTCCATCACCACCCCCTTTTTCCCAGATCTCACCAAGTGGTTTACAGCCTTTGAGAGGGCTTGTGAAACCAGGAGGGTGAAGAAAACTTTCTGGGTGGCACTCCTTTGGGAACTATTCTCTGGTAACTGCAGAAACAGACTACTGACCCTCTCTGGGCCAGATGCTGGGTCTTATGACCTCATGAAGAGAAATCTGATTGAGGGATTTGGACTCTCCACTGAGGAGTATAGAATTAGATTCAGGGGGGCTTACAAAACCCAGAACCAGTCCTGGATTGATTTTATAGGCTACTCAGTAAAGTCACTGGGTCGCTGGCTAACTGGAAACAATGTGCATGACTTTAATGAAATTTACAACCTGTTTATGAAGTAACACAAAAGTGTTTTGTTGCCACACTACTGATGCTCTTTGACTTGATGTGCTCTGGGGCCCTGCCAATCAGGACCCCAGGGCCTGGGTTCTTTCCCCAAAACAAAACCAAATCGGCAACTCTGGACACAGGTAGGTCCCTGGTAACTGGTACCCCATGTACCCAGGGCACTGTGACCAGAGAAGGCTCCTAAGGGCTGCAGCACCAATTGTGCCACCCTTAGGGTCCCTGTACCTTTTTCACAAACCCACTGCCTTGCAGGCTGCGTGTCTTGGTGCAGATCCAAAGTGAAGAGTCAACATGTCACACATCCCTGTGTGCCTTGCCTACCAACCACTGCCCTGGCCTAGGTCAGTCACCCCTCTAGCTGGGTGCACTATGCCAGTGGTGAGGGCACAGAGGCATGAGCACTGTGCCCCTACAGTTTCCGAGTCCATTCTCAGACATTGTCAGTGCAGTGTACCATTAAAGAGTATATGGTGCTGGGAGGTTGTCATTACGAACTCCACAGTACCATGATGGATACACTGAAGTCTTGGAAGTTTGGTATCAAACTTCTCAGCACATTGTACCCACACTGATGCCGGTGTGGGCTTCAATGTAAAATGCACGACAGAGGGCATTTTAGAAATGCCCCCTGAACTCGACCCAGAACCAGTGTCCCTACTGAGTGGTTTCTTAAGCTGCCACCCACCACACATGTTGCTGGACCCCTGGGTCGAGAGCCATCCGCTCTCGAGGGCCTGCAACAATGCACATCCTGGGACGAGGTGCTAGGTCCCCTCCCCCAGGATGGGCAGGGGAAGCTTCAGAGGCCTGCCGCCTTTGTGAGCTTCTCCAGACTACTTGCTGTACTCAGCAACTTGTCCCCACTGTTTCTACCCCCCCACTTTGGGCGGGATAACCGGCGGGAAAAACAAGTGAGGAAGAGAGGTGTGCCCACCTCTGCCAACTCCACCCCTAAGGTGGGGGAGGCGAGGTGAAGCACAACCTAGAGTCCCTGCCATCTTGAGGATGGGGGACCCAGCCAACCAGGGACAGGCTCCTGCCCCCATCCCACTGGAGAGTGGTAGAATAGTGGTGTACCCACCCCAGGGCAGGGACCCATTGGTCCCTGCCCTTTACCTACCTGCAACGCCCCTAAATTTAGTATTTAGGGGCACCCTGAACCTTCCTTGATGGAATATTTGAGTATGTCTGGGTACGTGTTTCTGTTTGGTTGAAAGACTGTATGTGCGATTCAGGATGCCTGTAGAGTTTCTTGACATTTATTGTTTCCATGTCTTTTTTATTGTGCTCTTCCATACTAGTGACTTGTAGCACTCTATTAAAGAATATATAGGAAGAGTTGTTTCTTTTGATCATACAGGTGGACTTACCCCAATTCCCAGCCCACCGTTTACCAAAAGATTAGGTTCTCTACCAGAATGTGGGCAAATATTTGTAACCAGCCCCTCCAGTTTGGTGAGTCTCTCCTCAATTTGTGATAATTTCTGTGAACGTGGATCAATTACAACAGATACCATAGTCTCAAGCCTCTTCCAAAAGTTCTCCTCGTTTGATCTTGGGGGTAGTCTGGGGGCTGGTTTGTCTTCAAAGTTAAACAGACCCCCTGTTCGCTGATTCCATCACCAGTTATAGTTTCGCTTCTTGTTACTTTTTGTGATTTTTGTTTCTGAGGCCCCCGACTTTCTTTTTTTGGAAGGCGGCTCACTATTACTGTCACACCTTGTTTTGGACTTCTACCGCCTAGTCGTTATATTTGTCCTGTTTGCTACCTCGGGGGTGTAGACATTTCAACATCTGACCTTGTATGATGTAATTATCTTGCTTGAAGTGCAGGATCTTGTAAACTATTTTGTGTGGAGCGCCCAACGAGTGCGGATGATTTCTGAATTGTCTGAGGTTCTAGCGAGAGCTGACGCTTGTACGCCTCTTTCTGCACCCCTCTTGCCTCTTTCTGCACTTCTGTTGCTTTTTTCGGCATCTCTTGCTTCTTTCTGTTACCTTCTTGCCTCTTTCTGCAGCTCTTTCTGCACCTCTCACCTGTGTCTACAACTCTCTTGCCTCTTGCTGCACCTCTTGCCTCTTTCTGCACCACTTGCCTCCTTCTGCACCTCTCTTCCTTCTTTCAGCACTTCTCTTGCCTCCTTCTGCACCTCTCTTGCCTCCTTCTGCACCTCTCTTGCCTCCTTCTGCACCTCTCTTGCCTCCTTCTGCACCTCTCTTGCCTCCTTCTGCACCTCTCTTGCCTCCTTCTGCACCTCTCTTGCCTCCTTCTGCACCTCTTGCCTCCTTCTGCACCTCTTGCCTCCTTCTGCACCTCTTGCCTCCTTCTGCACCTCTTGCCTCCTTCTGCACCTCTTGCCTCCTTCTGCACCTCTTGCCTCCTTCTGCACCTCTTGCCTCCTTCTGCACCTCTTGCCTCTTTCTGCACCTCTTGCCTCTTTCTGCACCTCTTGCCTCTTTCTGCACCTCTCTTGCCTCTTTCTGCACCTCTCTTGCCTCTTTCTGCACCTCTCTTGCCTCTTTCTGCACCTCTCTTGCCTCTTTCTGCACTTCATTTGTCTCTCTGCACCTCTCTTGCCTCTGTGCACCTCTCTTGCCTCTTTGTGCACCTCTCTTGCCTCTTTGTGCACCGGTTGCTTCTTTCTGCACCTCTGTTGCTGCTTTCTACACCCTTCTTGCCTCTTTTAACGCCTTTCTTCCTCTTTCTGCACGTCCTACCTATGTAGGCATAGTTAGAAATTAGCATTTTAAAAATCTTAGAAATTCACACAAAAAAACCCACAGGTTTCAGGGATGTTGTAGTTAGGCTGACATTTCACTTGTACAAAACCAGAGAAATTCGGCCGTTCTAGTTAGCTGAGCTAACTATAACTTGTGCCCCGCAATGCACTTTTGATGATGTCACATATTAAATCACTCATGACCTGGCCGGTGACACCACTGATGACATCACTGATGACATCATCCACTTAATATCTGATGTACCTCTTCACACCCTAATATAACCTTTGATATACCCACTCTAAAATAGACTACCATTCTCTAAACCATAGACACACCAGTACCAGTTAGTACATACCCACTCACTGATTCATGGATGGACACATATCCACTCACTCACCCATAAAGTCACTCATTCACGCAGTCATCTCTACAGCCACTGATGTATGCAATCCTATACCCATACAGACTCTCACACTGCCACTCGCCCATAAAGTTAATCACACCTAGTCAGTCAAACAAAGAATCAAACACATTGCCATTTACTCACCTATACAGTTATACACACACCACCTCACTTAATCATACAGATACTACCACATACTTACTCTTATTCAATCACTGACACAAGCACACAATCATGTAGTCACTCTCCCAATCCTCACTCTCGTATATAGTCACTTGTATACTCCAACATATACTGCCTTTCACATATGTAGTTACACACATTTACCACTGAGCTATCTCCTCACTCATGGACACGGCCATACGCACACTCACCCACCCATACAGGCCCTTGCACTCGTGAACCCATACAACCACTGAATCACCCACTCGTACATCCATGCAGTGAGTCACACCCCCACACAGACACTCGGGCACCGATACAGGTACTCAGACAACCAATCTTGAACCCATATGGATACTCATGTAGCTACTCACCAACCCATGCAGCCACTTGCACACCAACTGACAGACTGATACAGACCTTCACATAGATTAGTCATTCACCCATGCATTCATTAAGACCCGTTTAGTCACTCTATACAGTCAGTCACGCACCAAATCATCCACTCAGGCACTCATACACCCACTCATTCTTCAATACACCTTGCGATACATATATATATTTATTCTTAAATTTTAAAAACTCTCAGTGATGCCACTGACCATGTCATGAGTGATGTAATATGTGACATCAGCAGTGCATTGCGGGGTCGCGAGTTATGGTTAGCTCAGCTAATATATATATATATTATGCACCAAATGGAGACGCTGCACTCCCAGAGGTTTTGGCACACTTCTTTATTCAATTTACACTCCTTCAGACCCCACAACGCGTTTCAACAACAGTCTTCCTCAAGTCTCATCTAATATGACCAGTATTGTTGATTGGTACTTTCTTTTTACTTTCTCTTTTTAAAATGATTTCTAATGAATAAATGTCAATTAAAAAAATGTTGCAGTGTTTCATACGTTTGCATAGATACTCAACATTTATGAATGTAGATTATGACCCATAATGGAGAGTAGGATTAAAAGTACCTTTTTGTCTTGTAAATTATACAGTTGTAAATGATGCTTTTTAAATATGGCAAATTTGCTATCTTTAGGCTCTTCGTTTCTTCCTGTGGATCCAGTCTCTGTGAACCCTCTCTCTATGGATACTTGTAACTTTACTCATTCAGTTGAGCCTAGTTATGTGCCAAAGGTTAATTATGGTAAGCAACTTTGTTTGATTTTCCTACATTTTTCACTTCATATAATTGGTGTTATGTTTTTAAAATGCATTTTATTAACATTTTACATAAGGCATCCGGCCCCCTGATATACATCCTTAACAAATTTGTTGTCCTGAGATTTTCATTTTTAATTTGTTTTTGGATCATTCGAGAAGTATTTAGCTTGGGTAGAAATTGCTGATCTGAGCCGAATTTTCCTAGACTACATTTAAAAAAAAATGCAGATGTGTTGAAATGATGTAAACTGTCAGGAACCATGAGACCTATATACTTCATTTTGGTGTCAAAACATAGGTTTTGGAGGTCAAGTATTGTTATAGATATAGACAATAACTCCTCGGAGCAACCCTTCCACCATTTTCCAAAACGGCGGCTGTAATAGAGGAAGAAGAGACCACCTCTATAGAAGTGCTGGAAGAGATACAAAGACACTAATAACTATCTCCTCACAGACTGAAGTACTGTAAATTCACTGAGCAATGGATGTGAATACTACAAAAACAAACAAATTCCCTTGGGGTGAAGGTGAACAAATTACCCTCAACAGCATTACTAACCAAATAAAGTACTGTCACAAAAACTAGCGTTGGTAATCTTAAATACCTTGTGCGTGTGGGGAAAACGAGTTCTGACTGTCACATATTTGACGATCTTCGGTACAGTGAGATCAAGAGATCAGTCCCGCTAAGTGACCCTCCATGGATTTAGATCAGTTCCCCAAAGATGAGGGCATCATTCTTGTATATGACAGAAAATTATAATCTGTGTAATGTCCTACGTAGAAGTAAATAGGATTTCAGGTACTACACTTTTCATAGCAAAAAGAACTGCCATTATTCTAGACTGGACTACTTTTTCATGGATAGAAAGAAAATGGAGAAAGTAGTGGGGATAGAGCATCTTCCTATTCATTTGTCAGATCACGCAGCTATGCTTTTAAAAATTGTGCTGAAGGGCTTTTACCGTGTTATGACGTGAACAATTAATAGAAGGATATTGCTGCAGGCAGAGATAGCGGCAAAGCTATCGTGAGGTGCAGATGAGTTTTTTTCCTGGAATATGACCTCTGCACCCATGCATGTAAATTGGGATGTGTATAAGGCCTGGCTAAGGGGGGAGACTCTCAGAAGGTTATCATTACATTGGGAGGGAAGAAAAAGCACAACTTTTGCTATTAAAGGAGATGACGAAAGTAGAGGAGGTGCTAAAAGCGGACTTATTGAGCAAGGAGTAAAGGAAGGGAATGTCGGTAGTATAGGAGGAACTGCAATTAAAGTTTAGAGTTAAGGTAGAGGAAAAGGTGTTACAGTAATGGGAAGCTAGTAGAGCTAGGGATATTGTACAGGCGGGAATGTTGTGGAAAAATGCTAGCTTGGAAATCAAGGCTTCAAAGGAATCGGAATTTCATTAGGAAGGTCGAGGAGGATACAGGGATGACGACCGAAGAGAGTATTCAGATTAGAGCTGCTTTTAATACATTTTTTCAGGGACTATATGCAGAAAATCGTGTAATAAATAAAGAAGAATTGGAACTTTTGGCTTTAAGGAAAACGTCTCCCTAAATTGTCAAACCATCAACAATACCTCTGTCAAATTATTGGCAGCAAAATCTTGGCAGGGCCAGATGGCATCCCCAGTTGTTTACCTCTGTATTGCTAGATTGCATGTCAATCCCGGGGTCATGGAAGAAAGCCGTAATCATGGTTATCCCGAAGCCCGGTAAGAATCCCTTACAGTGCAAATCCTTCCACCCAATCTTCTTACTTAATTGTGACGTTAAAGTTTTTACCAGTATCGTAGCAGTCCCTTTAAATAAAGTGGTGGGGCACCTGATACACCAGTATCAAAAGGGCTTTCAGCCAGTTAGAGACATGAGAGAACTTAATCATACCAATAGATTTAGCTGCAATTGTAGAGGCCCCATTCATGGTTGTGACCTTGCATGCCACCAAGGCATTTGAACACGTTAATTGGTGATATCTCATGGCTGATTTAGACCACTTTGGTATGTGTAAAACTTTGATAGATAAACTGTTCAAGATCTATGGTGCTCCAGTTGCACGGATCCTGATGAATGGTAGTCTATCGTTGCCAGTGAGAATAGAAAGGGGGACGAGGCAAGGTTGTACTTTCTCCTATTCTTTTTGATCTTTACTTTGAACCTTTAGCTCAGAGTATAAGATTGAATGAAGAGATAAAACCATATGAGATTAATGAAAAAAAGAGCAAAAATACGGACTTGGAACCAGAGCGGTTGGATACTAAGTGTTGCTGAAATGAGATACTTGGGGATAAAAATAACCCAAGCTATTGGGAAAATTACAGCAGTCAATCTTGAAAAGGCAGGCGATGAGATGGGAAAGTTGCTAAAAAGATGGTAGAACCTCCCACTCTCTATTTATGGGTAAATTAATGTAGTGAAAATGCCTATTTTACCCAATGTCACCTTCTTGTTCGATATTCTGCTAAATTTCGATAAAAAGGCTCTCCTGTACTTGCCAGGGTAAATCGGATCATTTATTTGTGCTAGCAAGGGAATGTCTTTCCTGGAAGAAACTGAGAAGGAACTCAAGGGCTGGAGGGCTAGGGCTCCCAGACATATAACTTTACTGCTGGGCCTTTCAGCTTAAAAAGTAATAGAATGCTTCTACTCTGTCCAGATGAGACCTTGTTAGCGGCAATGTATAGATCAATGCTTCAGGGCTTGCCAGAAAAAAGGCCTCTCCTATCTCATGGTCTCTTGAGGTTTCGGTTCTCCATGTGGATTCAGGATCAGGATAAATGCTGTAACACCTGCCGAGATGGCCCACAATTGCGGACCTCCAATCTCCCCTGCATCCTAAGGAGGACTCGAGCCCCATTATAAAGTCCTAGGCAAAGATTGCACCTATGACCACGTCAGCATAGAGCCACTGCTCTATACTAGGTTCTTTCACAGCTTATTGACCTTTAATTCAGTCATGTTCATGATTGATTTTAATAAAACCTTTTCAAAGTGGAATCTGATGACCAGTGAGCTGCATTGAGGATATGTTCCAATCTAGCTCCCAATGAAAGTTTCCACGCCATTGCTTCTCTGGCAGTGTGTGCCCGCCCCAGATTGTTGGGAATCTATACAGGTTTATTGCATGGCACAGCATACCCACCTTGCAGTGGTAGGAGAGGAACAGCATTGTGTGTCTTCCTGATGGTCATTAGTAATTGCCTTTCACCTTGCGGTGAAACTCCTCTTTCCAATACTGTATGCCTTAATACACCTTACCACACGCAGCTTTGGGTTATCATTAAATGCTGGGTAAGAGATTGACTTTGTCCTTCTGGAAATATTCAGTGACCCCCCATGTCTGAATCCCGGCTGCAGGAGATCAAATATGAGAACATAGCCAACTTACCTGAAAGTTCTGTCCTGGGCAAGTATATTATTTTGACATGTTTCAGGACCTTATTTACAGCCCAGAGAACAGAACACCTAGATTTTGGAGGACCCACCCCTTTAATTTCCTGGCTAAGAGATGGTGTTTTCCAACTGGGAATCTATCAGTAAGAAGGAAGAGAGGTTTGGCGCAGCGGCAAGAGCGGCGGACTCCAGAGCGTGGGGATCAAGGTTCGATCGCTGGTGGCAGCTCAGCATCATGTGACTCTAGGCAATAGCTCGTTTAATCTCCCCAACGGCCCCAGAGCCTTTCAACCTTAAGGGGTGATATGTTTGCCCTTTATAAATATGGATTACTATTATTATTATAATATGTTCCACAGATATAGTGGAGCAGAAAGTGTATACTGACTTATAAGCCATCCTGTTTGAAGGCAAACACGATAAAACAATTTAGCACATGGACTTACGACATTTACCCATGCCTTCTGACCAAGCTTTGCTGAGGAGACTTTCAGCGAACGAAGTGGGATTTTCTCAGCATTCCCTGAAATTCTCCTTTCTATAAAGTGTAAAGTGCCCTCCTCTAGTATTCCGTGTTGATTCTCTGACTGATCCAGTAGAATTTCCTGAAACTGGGGAAGACTGATTGAATAATCTCAGGAACGGTCCGTCCGAGCTGGATACTAGACTTGTGATCTCCACATCTGAGTCACCAGGGCAATGTCTGTTTGTTGTCTCCTTACTTATACTAACGGGGGGATGGCATATTTGTATTCCTGATTCCAGTTTTGGAAATCTGTCTTGCCAAGGCAAATGGGTCTGGTTTCCAGTTGAAATATCTCTGCAGTTGATGGTAGAGTTGATGCAAATTGAGCCCCCACTTAAATATTTTGCCTGAAAACCTCTGTATTCAGCTTTCATAGACTCACATCTTCAAAATTCGGGAAATGGCAGTCTAGCACTTAGTAGAATACCTTCCAGGTTTATTGAACAGTCACTGAAAGCTTATTGTCCAGGCAGGAAGGCCAGATGTGTTGGCCATTTCTACCCGCGCATTGGATCTTGTTACCCACAGGGGTTGCTATATTGTACCGCTTACACATTGTCCATTTTCAGCAGGACACCGCATACTACTCCCTCATTTCCAGGCACTTGATGTGAAATTTTTTTAACTTGAGCTCTGAACATTTTTCTCCTGTGAATGAATTCCTTCAGCAGGTGCCAAAGCAGTTTCTACTAGTGTCTGATTCTACAACTATCCGGTTTGAACCTGAAGATCACTTTCTCACTCCTCTCCTCTGTGGGGTGGAGTCGCCATTGTATGTCCTCCTTGGCATCTTATGAGAGAGGAACCATCTCTGAGCATGTTAGCCTCTCTCATGGGTAATATGCCTTCAGTCTCCTCCTCCTCATCCTCTTCCTCATCCTCTTCCTGATAATCATCCTCCTCCTCCTCCTCATAATCATCCAGTCTGGCTCAAGCCGGCAAAGTGCTCTGGTTATTCAGAAAGTGAATGAGCAATAAAAATGCCTTTAAATCTTGTTTTTATTATGCCACATTTGTTGTGCTTTAAATACAGAGGTCAATTGTCAGTTTGTCTTCTTGCAAACTGCTGATTATTTTATCCTGGAGATTGAGGTTTACAAAATCCTCAAACTTTATTTTTGGGGAAAGAAATGTAAAGTGAACTGTCTGACAATCGTTCTGGGCACTCAACATTTAAATAGCTTGGAAATGAATTGTACAAATACTTCATAATATATATATATCCGTAGTTAGAAAAGCAAATGTTTTGTAATTTTGAAGTGGTATGGCAATAGAGATTTTAATGGGATGAAAACAAACCAGAGTACTTTACTTGGTGATGGCAAATGATAAAAATTTGTTGAAACCCAATTTACACACATTGTTTGCACGCTATATAGTTTTATAGCTAAAACTGCATGTCAGTAGGAAAGTTTATGGCCATTTCAGTGGAAAATGTCTGTTGTAAATGACAGTGCACTACCATATTATGCTTTAATGATATATTAAATGAAGTTTTTTAAATATGGACTGCAAAATGTTCCTGCCCTCACCCAGATGATAAACCTATTAGTGAACTAAGAGGCAAGTTAAAGGTCATGTGTACCCTTTATGTGGACTAGATTTGTATTGTACATGGAGCAAACGTTTAATCTATTAAACAGGTTTTTTGTACAATAGACATGATACATTCACATATTTGAAGGTGCACTTGTATGTGATTAAGTTAAAGGTGACTTGGTGAAATAAAACAATGACACTTTGAGACAAATTTATAGTTCAAGTGCATTGCAGTTAGGTAGAATATAATACCTGAAAGACATCTATCCGCAGATTCCTTAACTTAAAATATCCCCAGGCACCCGACTGGATCCGGAATTTTTTTCACAGCAGTACCTCTGCGCGGTGGGGCACGGCGCCACATGGCTCCGCCCTGGGGTCGTCCATGGAGCCATATAAGTCCCTCCCGGAGCGCTGGCGTCAGTTTCCTTCTTTTCCGCGTCCCAACGCGGATCCAGGAGTAGCAGTTCCTCTGGCATGTTTTGTTTCAGTTTTTGAACACAAAAACAGAAACTGGGGGTCTAGTAACAAAACAGCACGAAAGTGATGAACGGGAAGGAGCCCAGGTGCACTAAGCCAAAACTAACCATGAGCAGAGCATGGATAACCATCAATAGTACTCAGCAAGTCGAGCAAATAGTGAGAGAAAGGTGGCTCTCATGATCATTAATATCATTTGGTGATCCAACTATTGGCAGAGATATAGCCCTTGATCATGGGGATTGTCTCGCAAGATTGAAGCTCTGTTGCTCAAGCTGGCTAGTAAATTTTGACCAGCAACACACCAGGTGTGAAGGATACGTAAAGAGGAAAATATCCTATGAAGTGCAGTGCAGGAAAAAGAATTAGTGAAAGCTTAAAAAGGTTATGTAGAAGGGATAGTTCTCAATATTCCAAGCGATCTACACACCTTGATTAAAAGGGTGTAACAAGGTTATAGCAGTACTGACAAGTAACTGCTATGTTAAGGTCAACATGTTTCAGCCAGCAGGGTTTTCCTACCTACGGCTTTCGTCAGGACCTATGTTGCACAAACACAAGCTACTGCAAAAAGGCACATTAATAAGTGTGAAATAGAACATATGTAAGGTTGAAAAAAGAGGCAAATACAACCTTCAGTAATCTAAATCCTCAAGATCATAGGGTGTAGTCATCACCTAGAAAATAAAACAATTAATGCACCATGTGCAACCATCCAAATCAATCAAAAACGTGCTGTAGATAAGGCAAGAGTCCTACTTTGCATTCATGATAAAGCATGTGAACATTGCTTACCCCACGTAATCTGGGATTGTACCTCACCTACCCGGGCACCATGCTCGTGTGTAGGAGGCCCCGCTCTATATCAAGGGTGACAAAAATCACAACGAAAACAACATTTTTACTAAGTTTTGCATTTTTTTACTGTTTGTTATGATTTTAAATATTTTGTAATTTTTTTTGTTATTTTAAAAGAAATTATTTGAAATACTTTCAAGTATTTTTAGTTCGAGAGAGGTCTTCTCGTATTACGTGATGTGGTGCTGGCTAAACATCCAGAGTAAAGTTACATCACTGTTCTCTGTCAATCGGGACTCCTCCCCCTGCAACCACTTCGAATCGCCCGGTTATCCTCAATCATTGTTTCAAAAACTAGGTCTCAAAGATGACGGCCACGCTTAGATGTCAGTCACCAAACTTTGACTGTAATACTTAAACAGACTCATGGGGCCCGTTATTAAAAGCTCCACGCTCGACCAGACACGTGTCAGCATTCCCCAAAAAACAACGTGTATTTCAAAGTTAATATCGGCCAAATCAGGAGCGCTTACCTGTCCGTCGTTACCCCGAGGCTGAACGAGCTGGATGGGAGGCAGCGACGGACGTGGTACGGGCGCTTAAAAAGTATCGTCCAACTCCGCTGAAGCCCATCAACACTCTAGGACACGCCCCTAAAGGTGACTCGCCGTTACGTTGACGTAGCGTCTGACAACAACTACAAAATGACGGCATCCTCTCTGGGAACTGTAGTTTATCGATATCGGCTTGTGTAGAATGTGTGGGGAGTATATATATGTGTATGTGTATGTGTATGTGTATATGTATATGTATATGTATATGTATATGTATATGTATATATATGTATATGTATATATATATGTGTATATATATGTGTATATATGTGTATATATATATATATATATATATGTATATATATATGTAAAACGCTACATACAAAACAAGACGGTATCTAATGGGTAAATACTAGATCCTAGCTGTAATGCGCTGTACCCATTGGCCAACCAAAAAACCTTCGATTCACTCAGGGCACCCATCACGTCGTTGTCTACTGAAAACTACAAAATGATGTCGACAGACTTGGGAAATGTAGTTCCATCGATGTCTAAGTGTGCAGAAAGAAATGAATCGAGCAAAAGAGATGATAGCTCCCAACGTACCCTGTCCACATTTGTCTGTTTGGAACTGTGTGGAAAGTATAGTTCCATAGGCGTCACAGTATGTCTAATA
Organism: Triturus cristatus; assembly: GCF_964204655.1. Classification (NCBI taxonomy): domain Eukaryota; kingdom Metazoa; phylum Chordata; class Amphibia; order Caudata; family Salamandridae; genus Triturus; species Triturus cristatus. The sequence continues at coordinate 461,205,034 of NC_140582.1, read as the reverse complement.
TAACGATGTTTATCGTTTCAAAGTAAATCGTGATTTGATGGTTAGAGTCACATATCACAATTGCAGTAAGCTGACTAGTTCAGCTGCGCATGCGTCTAATGTATCTTGAGCATCTGAGAACAAGATACTGTTAGATATTAGTGTAGAAGGGACAGGATAAGTCTCTGTGGGGGTGCATCTACCCATGAACTAATATTGATGTCATAATAGTCCATTTCTACTGTAAACAGGTCATTGTGCCAGTAAAAGAGTCACCTCCAGAGGTGGTAACAAAACCAAGACCCCTGGTAGTCAATCTAAGTAAACGGACTTTAACCCAGGCGGAACAGTCCGTTCTCAACAGGGGTCTTGGTTTTGTTACCACCTCTGGAGGCGACTCTTTTCGCATTCAATGCGAACTAGCACAATTCTTCAGGAAACTAAGGCTCCATCATTTCTTCAGGGATAAATCCCTTATGGACACTCCTGATTATGAGCAGAATACGGGTCTTAGACCTAAATCTACTTTTAATCCTCCTCTGCACCTGGTTCCACCCCAGGTCTTGACCTTTGAGAAAGCGGTGGTCTGTGAGGTCACTGCCATGTTCAAACAGAAGCAACCTAGGTTCAACAACCTACCACGCTCTGAGCAGCAGGCACTTACCACCTTGGCTAAAGACAATGAGATTACCATCAAACCTGCTGATAAGGGCGGCTCCATTGTTATTTTGGATACCACCGACTACAGGGCAGAATGCCTTCGACAGCTTAGTGACCAGAACTCCTATACTGTGCTGACTCAGGATCCCACTGAACGATTGCAAGGTATCATTGGACAACACATCGATGAGGCTCTGATGGAAGGTTGGATAACTAATCGAGAAGCTCAGTTCTTACAAACCAAGTTTCCTGTTATCCCGTACTTCTACGTCCTACCCAAAGTGCACAAGCCCACTCGACCACCCCCAGGGAGACCAATTATCTCAGGCCAAGGTTCCCTCTTGGAACCTTTATCCACTTTTGTGGATTTCTTTCTAAGACCAATCGTCCAAAAGATGCCAACGTACCTGCAGGACACCAAAGATGTCCTGAGACTGCTGCCACAAATTGAGTTCGATGCTGAGACAGATTTTTTAGTCTCCTTTGACGTCGAGTCTCTGTATACATCTATCCCCCAAAATGAGACATTGGATACAGTACGCTCTATCTTGGAAACTACAGAGTTACAATCCATCACACCTGTACATTTTATCATGTCTTTGGCTCAAATAGCGATGAAAGAAAACTTTTTTAAGTTTGAGAGTACCATCTACTTGCAGATCTCGGGGACCAGCATGGGCAGCGTCTTCGCGCCCAGCTTAGCGAATCTTTATGTCCATTCCTTTGAGCAAGAACATGTATTGGCCCCCACCAACCCCTTCCTTGCATCTATTCGCTTATGGAAGCGTTATATTGACGATGTTCTGGTGGTGTGGCGGGGAGATCAAGATTCCATTGGCTTATTTCACCAATGGTTAAATACACGCAACGACTATTTGAAATTCACAGTAGAGAGTGATAAGATGCGCCTGTCCTTTTTGGATTTATCCATCTTTGTGACATCACAGGGCCTTGCGAGCGAACTATACCGGAAACCCATGGCTCGCAACTCACTCTTACGATATGATAGCCAGCATCCGAAAGCTCTCAGGGATAATCTGCCCTATGGTTAGTTTCTGAGTTTTCGAAGGAACTGCTCCACCACAGAGGGGTTTGTCAAACACTCTAACTACTTGACAGAACAATTAAAAGAGACTTTATCCACACAAATTGGTCAGACGTTCTTACAAGAGAGCTTCTAATAACAACCGGGAAGCCTTGTTAGACCCACCTGTGCCCAAACCACCACTCGAACGGTTGACGTTTGTCAACACATTCAGTACTCTATCTAATAAAATCAAGAAGAGTATCAAAAAACACTGGCGGATCCTTAATAGTTGTGAGGATAAAATTGCCCTGCCGCTGTTAGCCTTTAAAAGATCAGGCAACCTGAGAGACAGACTGGTACACACACGCCCTCAGGCGGGCCTTGCAAGGCCAGTGGGGAGACTTTGGGATTTACCGCCAGTTACTGGACATCATCCTTGCGGGGCGTGCTCCGTTTGTCCACAAACTATTCACACTACGACTATTGACATAGGTTCCAATAGGCCTTTGATTCAAACGCAGTTCACCAATTGCAATAGTAGTAACCTCATCTATCTTCTCACATGCCCATGCCAAACCCGATACGTAGGGATGACGACTCGTAAAGTGAGGGCACGCATGCTTGAACACAAGAGCACGTTCAGGTGCAAAAAACTCACAACGAGACTCACTAGACATTTTGCAGAGGCCAATCATGCTGCAGAAGACTTTTATTGGACAGTACTAGAGAAACCTACTATACCTCTACATACGAGTGACATCTCCAGATACTTGTTCATTAAAGAACAGAAATGGGTACACAAGCTCCAAAGTGATAGTCATGGTCTATATGATGACATACCCTGGACTAATTTGTAGACATTCGGCTCACAATAAGAACAAGGAGATTTATGAGCATCACCATGAAGGGTTTCTCCACTGACTGAACCAGGAGTTGTCTGGAGATATAATATGCTTTCCCAGACATTTGATTGTACACTTCAGTGTCGCGATAAAATACAATGAAAACGATTTATAGACAACTCTAGTGATATATTACTAATTAAGTCTCTTACTACTGGCACAATGACCTGTTTACAGTAGAAATGGACTATTATGACATCAATATTAGTTCATGGGTAGATGCACCCCCACAGAGACTTATCCTGTCCCTTCTACACTAATATCTAACAGTATCTTGTTCTCAGATGCTCAAGATACATTAGACGCATGCGCAGCTGAACTAGTCAGCTTACTGCAATTGTGATATGTGACTCTAACCATCAAATCACGATTTACTTTGAAACGATAAACATCGTTATATTAGACATACTGTGACGCCTATGGAACTATACTTTCCACACAGTTCCAAACAGACAAATGTGGACAGGGTACGTTGGGAGCTATCATCTCTTTTGCTCGATTCATTTCTTTCTGCACACTTAGACATCGATGGAACTACATTTCCCAAGTCTGTCGACATCATTTTGTAGTTTTCAGTAGACAACGACGTGATGGGTGCCCTGAGTGAATCGAAGGTTTTTTGGTTGGCCAATGGGTACAGCGCATTACAGCTAGGATCTAGTATTTACCCATTAGATACCGTCTTGTTTTGTATGTAGCGTTTTACATGTGTATATATATATATACTCCCCACACATTCTACACAAGCCGATATCGATAAACTACAGTTCCCAGAGAGGATGCCGTCATTTTGTAGTTGTTGTCAGACGCTACGTCAACGTAACGGCGAGTCACCTTTAGGGGCGTGTCCTAGAGTGTTGATGGGCTTCAGCGGAGTTGGACGATACTTTTTAAGCGCCCGTACCACGTCCGTCGCTGCCTCCCATCCAGCTCGTTCAGCCTCGGGGTAACGACGGACAGGTAAGCGCTCCTGATTTGGCCGATATTAACTTTGAAATACACGTTGTTTTTTGGGGAATGCTGACACGTGTCTGGTCGAGCGTGGAGCTTTTAATAACGGGCCCCATGAGTCCGTGTAAGTATTACAGTCAAAGTTTGGTGACTGACATCTAAGCGTGGCCGTCATCTTTGAGACCTAGTTTTTGAAACAATGATTGAGGATAACCGGGCGATTCGAAGTGGTTGCAGGGGGAGGAGTCCCGATTGACAGAGAACAGTGATGTAACTTTACTCTGGATGTTTAGCCAGCACCACATCACGTAATACGAGAAGACCTCTCTCGAACTAAAAATACTTGAAAGTATTTCAAATAATTTCTTTTAAAATAACAAATTACAAAATATTTAAAATCATAACAAACAGTAAAAAAGTGCAAAACTTAGTAAAAATGTTGTTTTCGTTGTGATTTTTGTCACCCTTGATATAGAGCGGGGCCTCCTACACACGAGCATGGTGCCCGGGTAGGTGAGGTACAATCCCAGATTACGTGGGGTAAGCAATGTTCACATGCTTTATCATGAATGCAAAGTATGACTCTTGCCTTATCTACAGCACGTTTTTGATTGATTTGGATGGTTGCACATGGTGCATTAATTGTTTTATTTTCTAGGTGATGACTACACCCTATGATCTTGAGGATTTAGATTACTGAAGGTTGTATTTACCTCTTTTTTTCAACCTTACATATGTTAGTCATATTTCACACTTATTAATGTGCCTTTTTGCAGTAGCTTGTGTTTGTGCAACATAGGTCCTGACGAAAGCCGTAGGTAGGAAAACCCTGCTGGCTGAAACATGTTGACCTTAACATAGCAGTTACTTGTCAGTACTGCTATAACCTTGTTACACCCTTTTAATCAAGGTGTGTAGATCGCTTGGAATATTGAGAACTATCCCTTCTACATAACCTTTTTAAGCTTTCACTAATTCTTTTTCCTGCACTGCACTTCATAGGATATTTTCCTCTTTACGTATCCTTCACACCTGGTGTGTTGCTGGTCAAAATTTACTAGCCAGCTTGAGCAACAGAGCTTCAATCTTGCGAGACAATCCCCATGATCAAGGGATATATCTCTGCCAATAGTGGGATCACCAAATGATATTAATGATCTTGAGAGCCACCTTTCTCTCACTATTTGCTCGACTTGCTGAGTACTATTGATGGTTATCCATGCTCTGCTCATGGTTAGTTTTGGCTTAGTGCACCTGGGCTCCTTCCCGTTCATCACTTTCGTGCTGTTTTGTTACTAGACCCCCAGTTTCTGTTTTTGAGTTCAGTTTAGTATTAGGGGATTGGAACTTGGGCAGGTCTATAAATATTGATTTCCCTTAGACCCACTGTTCACCAGATTTATTGATGCTCTTGTTTCAGTTCTTCCCGACGCCTTCATCCGGAAACAGTGTGCGATGCCTTTGGGCTTCAAGTTGTGTGCAACCTGTACGCGGCAGATGTCAGCGACGGTTCTGCACGCGATCTGTATTTGGTGCCTGGGAGACCACTCCGGCTCAAAGGAGTGCGACGCCTGCCGGCAGCTGAAGCCGAAGTTTCTGTGGGAGCGCGGATGAAGTTGTTGACCACCCGGATGTCCCATTTGGAGTCTTTGTGTTGCCAGTCTCCATCTTGAGCTGGGGCTCCTGTTCGTGTCCATTCACGGAGTCGTTCCCGCGGACGTCGTTCACCTGACGCAGGTAAGCACATACACAAGTCACAGCAGTTGTTGGCCTCGCATAAACGTGACGGCGGGGCCCGCTACTCCCGGTCTTTACTGGACACGGGCACCCAGGAGTCAGCCCCCCTAACCACCATTTCCTGGTGTTGGGGTGACTCGAGCCCAGATGGAGGCCTATTCTCTAGTACTGCAGTCCATCTTTGGGTCACCCCCCCCCCCTCTCCATGGCTCGCCTTCGGGCCCCACAGAGGGGGTAGGGACTCCGGTCGGGTCTTCACCGGCGGGTTCGCCCTTGGCGCTGATCGAGTGCTCTGGTTCCGGAGTCGCTGCGACGTCGGGACACGGCCCGGAGGGGCATGGGAGTCTGACGTCAAGCCCTCCTGTGACTTCTCTGCATAGCCCTGTGAGGCTCCCTGCGCCGACGCCGTATGCGGCTGCAGCACGGTGCTGGACTCCGAGTCGAGACCGTTCTTCTCCGCAGTTCCCCATCTCGGTGGAGGTAGAGTCGATGCCAGTCTGACGAGTTGCCTTCTCTGGTCGTCGATATGACGCCGTCTCGCCGTTGGTCGACGCCGGTGCCAGCCCCTACTGTTCATCTGTTAGGAGAGGATGAGGCCCCTGTGAGTTCCCCGCACCCAGGGTTGTTGCGGTGCTCTTCGGAGCAGGTGTCCATAGTACAATGGTACTTTGATCGACCTCAGACTACTGCGCCTCTGTCTGGTGGACGGTTTAGCCTCCAACCGTCCCCTACAGATGGTTTATTGTTGCCACCTAGGATGGCCTCGGAGGCTAGTGCGGGGTTTGCGAGGGCTGTTCACAGGGCTGCAAATATTTTACACACACAGCCTCCCTCCGTTTCCTTGCCTTCTGATCCTTTATTGGATCTACTCCACCAGGATGTTGTTGAGGTGGAGCCCTTGCTCCCTTTTGATGTGTCGTTATTTGACACCCTTCTTGGGACGTGGGCACGGCCCTCCTGCAGAGACCCGGTGGGTTGAGCTATAGCACATAGTCATTGCCCAGCTCCAGATGACACTGTTTGTTGCTCCATCCTAGGACTCAAGGACTGGTAGACCAGGCGGCTTCAGCCTCGCTACCTTCCTCTCCTCCCCCGCTGCTTCCTTCCACTAGGGAGTCTCGCTGGATGGAGTCGTGTGGTTGTCATATCTTTGCATCCACTAGCTCAGGCCTCCGTGCTCTAAACACGTCTTGCGTGTTTGTACGGGCTACTTTTGCCCTTTGGGACTCAGTCGAGCGGCTTCTTCCATCTCTTCCAGAGGGTTCCCCTGTTGACCTGGATCGTCTGTTGCATGATGGCCAGGAAATGGCACAGTTTTCCATTCGATCAGCCATAGACACCAGTGACTCTGTGGGTCGGGCGATGGCCAGGTCAGTTGCTATGCGTTGCCATGCTTGGCTGCGCGATGGCAGTTTCCCTGAAAATGTGCAGGAATGTCTTGGGGATCTGCTCTTGATGGGGTTTTCCTTTTTGACAAGTCATGCTGGCTCATGTCGGGGATTCCATGACTTTTAATTTTCTAGTCTTTCTGCTGACTTTTTTTTTATATGCTGTTTGTTCTCGTATCCATCATGGGGTCATGACGTTAGTTCCCAGACGGTTTGTATGGCTATTCAGCCGTTTTTGTCCTTATTTAGTGCAGCTGGTCAGCTGGTTCTGTTTTTCCTTTGGCGTCCTCTGCCTATGTGTTCGTCTCAAGAGGTACCCCCCCTTTTGCTCATGGGGATGAGGCTTACCCTATGTGGGGTATCCGTTGGTTGTTGTATAGCTGTCCTTCCTTCCCCGGGAAGCTTTGTAGGCTTCTATGGAGTCTTCTTAAGAGGGGTTGTCCTATGGCTCAGACTGTGGTCTCTTCCTACTATTGTGCCCCCCCTCCCTCCACCTGGTGTGACCCACAGGTTGGCATCGCTCTCTTCTAGTGCTTATGATTTGTGGTCTGTGGGTGGTCCGTGGCACTCCTGTGCATCTGTGGCAAGACGCTGTAGCTTCATGGTAAGTCTTGTGCCTCTGGTGGCACGGGCTCACAAAGGACAAGGGTTCGAATCCTGCTACTGCTGACTTCGAGGTGGTGTTGGGTTTCTGCCACTACTGGCTCACCCCGGCGTGTTCTTTCAGCTTCGCTGTGCTCTTTTTGCCTAGGTTGACTGTCATTGCCGTCAGCAAGTTCCTCTTGGGGGCATGTTGTCCTGTTCAGTTCTTCCGTGTTCTCTGGGGGCACGTCATGTGGGTACTCCCTTGTATGTTTGTTGTCACTGGACGCCTGTGAAATCCCTTGCACCTCTAAATTGGCTGCTTTCTACTCTCCACTCCCTGGAGTGGGGAAGTACTTTTGTCTTTTCTCGTGGCTCAGACCCTGTCTGGTCTTTGTCTATGGGCGATGGAGTCACCGCCACACACAGTTCAGTGCTGTACGTTGCCATGTGCCCTACTTTCCTATGCACTTCCCAGGCAGGGGTTCAAGTTCCTCTGCTCAGTTCCACACAGCAGTTCAGATCCTTCTGCTCCGGGCTTTTGCTACTGTTGTCAATGGAAGTCTTCCCTTCAGGATACCCACTGTCATTGTGCAGTCTTTGTATATGGATCTCTATGCAATTTACTGTTCCTCTATGTACGTATAATGCTGACTCATTCCTCGTTTGTGTGGTTGCCAGTCTCCCCGTCTGTCACGCGGGGACCGGGGTTCCTCCCCGGCAGGTGACTGATATTGCCTTGCGGTCTGGACGTTGTTCTGTCCTGATATGCTTCTCACCGGTACTGTTGGTACCTATGATGCGCCCTTGTATTCTCTAGGACATGCTCTTGGAACCCTTTTCAACTTTTTCATAGATGTGTACATTCTATATGTATATCTGTCTTACGATTTACATACGAGAGGTCATGCATACAAGGTTCTTCCTTTCTGCTGTATCTGAGGTCTTTTGCTCCAGCTTTTTCCTCTCTCTCCATCGCATCCTGTGTTTATTTCACCTTCTTTTGCAAAGTTTCTGGACTGTCTCACGTCCAGCACTACCATTTTGGTTCTGTGCTTCCTTTCATTCCTGTCTGGACGAGAGCGGGTTTGTGCTGTCCCTTGACGGATCGTGGTGCCTTTGCCTCCCCTTGTTTTCTGCTCCTTACAGAGCTTAATGGTCTGGTGTTGGCCACGTCGGCATTGCTCTCCCCAGCTTGTTGGCGACCAAGTTCCAAAGGAACTTAATGGGTTTCATTCGCAGACCCTCCTCCAGTGGGGTATGGCTTTGGTATCTATTGTAAGTTAAGGAATCTGTGGCTAGATGTCTCTACCAGATGAACAAGTTATTTACCTTTGGTAACGTTGTATCTGGTAGAGACACAGTCTAGCCACAGATTCCTCAACGCCCACATTTCAGGTTGGGTTTTACCCACTAGTCTCCTTTCAGGTGGCTTTTGTCTTCCTGCGGGACTGCCTCTGTCATCTGCCTCCGGGGCAGGATGGCTCATTCTGTTTTATCTGTCATTTCTCCACCCATTATCGTGATTGGGTGGTAGGTTCATATGTCCTTTTACGCTCCTACACCCTGGTTCTTCTAGTGTGGGTCTTACTCATGTTCTTCTCCCTCCCACCTTCCCATGTCTTGCTCCATTATTTTGGGGTCTCTTGACTCTGCTGCAGTCAATTAGCTCGGTGTCTATTTGACTGTACCTCAGTCAATAGGTCTCTTATAGGATGTATGGTTGCACATGTTATGTTAGATATATTTATAGCGCACAAAAGTTAATCCGAGGAGTGTCCCAGCGCGAGACCCAGAGAGGAGAGCTAAAGAAGAGGCTATGGAAACAGATGGGTTTTCAGGAGACGCTTAAAACAGAATGGGTCCCGAGTGTTACGCAAGAAGAAAGGGAGAGCATTCCAGGCTGCGGCAGCTTTGACCGCAAGCGAGGTCCCCCCCCCCCCCCCCCCCCCCCCCCATCCTGGACCGGGAGAAACGCGGAATCCTGGCCAACAGAAGGGCTGACGAGCGGAGAGCTCTGGTCGAGACGTAAAAGGCAAACCGCCAATGCAAATAGATGGGACCCAAATTGTGGAGGGCTTTGTGGGCAATGACCAGTGCTTTAAACTTAACCCTCTCAACCATGGGCAGCCAGTGCAGGGCACGAAGATGAGCGCGAGCACTGCTACTTCTAGCGATTCCAAGAAGGAGCCTTGCGGCCGCATTCTGGATCACTTGTAGATTATTCATGGAGTAGCCAGATAAGCCCACATATAGGGCATTGGCATAGTCCAGGCGAGACAGTAGCAGTGCCCGAACGACCGTTTCCTTAGCAGTTCTAGGGAGAAGAGGGAGAAAACTCCTAAGAACCTTAATAAGGCCAAAGCAGCCACCCGATACCTTCTTTACCTGGAACGAAAATGACAAATTATCCTCAAACCATACTCCTAGGCTTTTAACGGAGCTCCCGTTCGAAGGAGGGGGAGGGAAATCCGGGGGCCAGATGTTGCGTCTAAAGTCCAAGGGGAAGTTACCATAAAGAAGGATATCCGATTTGTCTTCATTGCACTTGAGTTGAGCTCTAGCAAGCCAACCAACATTCCCTGCTGTTGCCGACCTGTAGTCGATTATCGGGAGTCATGTTGTTCTGATCTTGTTGCCCTTCACGGTTGCCACCTGTGGTTGCAGACTTCCAGTCGTTTGCCATGACATTCATTTCGAATGCCGTTTTGCCTCATAGGAGGGCATACTCTTCACGTTTCTAACAGCGGTACTCTGCTCTTTCCCTTCAATTCCTTTCAGTATACAGTGCTCTTTCACTGTCATCTATGGTGATTTGCTCACCATTCTATTCTTTTTGTCATTGTTTCAATGTTTTTCTTTTCATCTTTTTGGCACACTGTTCCCATACTCTCACAGTTTTAATAGTGGCTCCTCGTTGTGGCGCGGAAAAGTTTCACCGATGATTCCTGACGTCACCGCGCCTGGAGGGACTTGTATGGCTCCACTGATGTCATGTCCGTGGACAATGTCAGGACGGAGCCATGCAGCGCCATCCCCCGGCGCGCAGAGGTACTGCTGCGAAAAATTCTCCGGATCCAGTCTGACGCCTGAGGATATTCCAAGTTAGAAATCTGCGGCTAGACTGTGGCTCTACTAGATACATAGTTACCGAAGGTAAGTAACTCATTCATTCGGGTCACTAGACCTACAGGTTTGGTAACATTTTTCAGATTTTTCGAGGCTTGGTCTAGGAAATTAATACTCACAGAGCCCCTAGGGTGTAGTGTTGTCTTTTAGATTATGGGTTTTGAAATAAGTTCTGTTAACTCTGTCTATGAAACAATACTGTTGGGAGATCGGAGTTGGATACTGTTCTTGATATGGGGTTCCGTAGAATTCAATGTGGAAACCTTTTATGGATTCAATGTATCAGGCCTCCAAGGTGAGGACTACAATTTTGCGCTAAACTTTCAGTTGGCATGAAGGGGTAACACTCATGATAAAGTTCCCTTGAATTATGTTACTGCAGTAATATTTAAACAAGGGACATCCAAGGGCCACTGGGGACCTGGGATGATGATTATAACAAACCCACTGGTCCCTAGTAACCATACTTAAGATGCAAAGAACCAAATGGCAAATAAAACATATTCAAAAGTTTATGAAAAACTATTTCAAGATTCTTTGAGGCACAGTGAATATTGGTGCTAAATAAAAGTGGTTGGTGCTCTCTTTAGAGGTGATACTCAGGTGATAAATCGTGATCAACATGTGTATCAACAAACACAAGAACAGCACAACCCTTAACAGCAAATTCTCAACATTCATATATGGTCCGTGTTTTTGAAGTCAACAGGCGGGGTCATTGTTGGGGTAGTTTGCATTGGTATTGTGATGTTCCAACTACACAGTTGAGTGCTCAGGAGGAGGCTAGATGGGGCAGATGTTGCACATCGCACAGAAAACTCAAAAGTGATGTTAAGGACCCAGATGCTGACAAAATGGTGGTGGGGGGGGGGGGAGGTGGAGGTGGAGGAAGGCTTTTACTATGGCGACACCTGATGTCCAAGTCAAGATGATAATAACATGGTCTTGGAACGTCAATGTCCTTCTCAAACGGACAGTGGTAATGCAATCTATAAAGTCATGCCCCAGGTGTTAGTTTGCTACAGGATACTTCTCTTCGAGGCACTGGATTGTTTTGGCTACACACTGTTGGCACATTCAGGCTATACCACCGGCTCCAGGGGAGTGGGAACACTGTAGAGCCACGCTTCCCTTTATTGTGGAAAAGAACTGGACTGACTTCCTGGGGAGATTTGGCCACGTAACCTATGCTAGATCTACGTCCTACCAGTGTTACAGACCCCCCACTCTTAATCTGTTGGGTTCCAGGCTCATTGAATTCTCAGATGGTAGTCTGATTATGGGGGGGGGGGCATGAATGAAATGGTGTCTGTGAGATGGATTTTTTGGGGTGGGGAGGGAGGGGTCTGCCTCGGGGAAGGGGGTGGGTCAACTAGTCGACTTTCCCTCTGCCTTGGGTCTGTGTGACATATGGAGACATCAACATCGCACCACTAAACGATACACCCATGTGTCGACGGCTCATGGGAGTCTATATAGGCTAGACTACTTTATGACGCAGGCCGGGGGGCTGGGGGTTTCTAAAACAGCCTCACATATACAGCACATGGGTGTCTGATCACTCGCCAGTCGAGGTAAATCTGGATGCCCCCTGGAGAGACTAGACCTTGCCCCCAAAGATAGATCCATGGTATCTTAAGGATAAAAAGTTCACCTCCGACATTAGAAAGGGAGCGGAGCACTTCTTTGTTGATAATGTAGGCTCGTGGACTCAATAGTGATGCTGTGGGAGGCATTCAAAATGGTGATTAGGGGCCAAGCTCAGGCCCAAGTTGGGACATCAGAAAAAGAGGAGGCTACAGTGCCTTTCCTTAGAGACCACGATATCCAATTTAGAAACTCCGGTAGTAGAGGGAGGGGCAACATCGTTGGAAGCGAAGCACCAGTTGAAAACTGCACCAGCGGGTGCTTCGAGAGTTACTAGAGGACAGTGCAAGAGCGAAAGCATTGGCCACACAGCCAGCATAGATTGTATGAGGTGGGGGATAAGGCCACTAAACTCCTGGTGTGGCTAGATAAGAAGATGGTGAGTTGCAAATGGGTTCCAGAGATGGCAGATCATGCAGGGCGACACCATCAAACTGAGGAGGAGCTAGCAGAGGCGTTTGCCACATACTATGAATCACTGTACACCTCCTCATCCAGGAAGACTGAAGAGGACTGTAGGGATTTCCTACGGGACATAAACCTACTACACTTATTAGCTGAGGACAGGGAAATGATAGACGGAGACCTGACAGTGGAGGAAATCAAAAACGCAAGCTCGAACAAAATGTGCTCTTCTCAAAGACCATTGGACAGCGGTGGTCTTGGTCGTTCCCAAGGACGGTAAACCCCCAATAGATTGTGGATCGTACAGACCAATCTCCCTACTTGATTTTGAAATAAAAATGTTGGCCAAGATCCTATCCATATGTTCATGTAAAGTGATTACTTCTCTTATAGAACCAGACCAATCCGGATTGATGCCCCTTAGGGGCACCAAACTGAATTTGAGATGATTGTTTGGGGTCCTCCAAATGACGAAACGCAGGTATGCCAGATCCTGCGGCCCTTCTGTCCCTGGATGCTAGGATGCCTTCAATAGCGTGGAGTTACTACTTCGTAGTGTTTGGTCGCCTGGGCTTCGGACCGAAATTTATCAGTTGGGTAAAACCTCTCTGTCACTAACCCTTGGCAAAGGTATGAGTTAACGCTACAGTGTCCAGGATGTTCCTTCTGCAGAAAGGGACGAGGCATTGGTTGTCCCCTCACCCCTAAATTGCTTGCCCTGATGCTGGAGACTCTGGATGCGACAAGACCCCTTGGCCCCCATTGGGAGGGGGGGGATGGGACGAATGCATTTCCCTATATGGGGATGACATCTTGCTATATGTCAGAAGACCAAGACAATCAATAGACTGGATTCTGCAGATTTTTCGTATTTATGGGGAGTATTCGGGATACCGCATTAACTGGGATAAATCCCTGCTTTTCCCTCTGACGGTGTCCCTAACTTGACCACCAGATGCAGGGTTCCAGTTGAGAAACAGGTTTTCAAATACCTGGGGATCTAAGTGATAAGAGACCCCCAGGAAGTTTAGCAAATGGAAATTGTTGGGTCTGGAGAGACTTGGCGATGTGTGGTGAGGGCAGGCATATATTACGTTTGATACACTACAACAAGAATATGAAATGGGGAATGGTTAAAATATTTGCAGTTGGGGCGCGCCCTTTGGTGATACATTACCGAGGGGGAACAACTAGAAGAGGAGTCTCCCTTGGAGGATCCTCTATTGATAGACCTTTTGACCACTAAAGCGATATCGCGAATTCATAAGAAAATAATGAATAACTCCGCAGACCATCTAGGATCACTGAGGACGGCATGTGAAGGTGACTTGGGCCATTTAGACGATGAGGACTGAGGAGCGACGATGCAGGGCCCAAGAGTGGTAGAGATAGGATCTAGGTTTCTTCTGATCCAACTGAAGATTTTGCACCTGACCTACTAGCTAGGACTGTGTTACACTGACTGGGCCATGCTGATAACGAGCTGTGCCCAAGGGGTTGTGAATGGGAAGGGACCTTCTACCATATGGGATTGTCCGATAATGCAATCATACTGGCATGAAATTTGGAGAGTCATGGCCACGGTGCTGTGAATGGAGGTTCCGGTCAAGCCCAAGTGGTTCCTTTTACAAATTTCAGGGAAGGAAACCTGGCCGAGATACACAAGAATATGGTTAACGTTTGCTGCGGTGGTAGCTAAACATAATATCACAAAACTATGGCGGGATCTTTCTAACTCATACCCCTCAATAAACCTTGGAATTAAAATGTTCTGGGTGGAGGCCTGGGTGTTGTCAAGAGACTTAAATGTGGACTCAGATTTCCCTATTTCGTTGATAAAGGTCTACGTAGAACATCTCCTTGACCACTGGCCCCGCTTATGAGGGGACAGGTTCTCCCAATGTGAGGTCCACTTTAAATGTTCTATGCCAATTTGGTGGTTCCTGAGGGTCATTCTATGGGCTAGGATCACTTTCTTTAGCCTGGTGAAAGCATCAGGGTCCAGGCCTTTCAGTGCCTCTGTTTTTTTCCCCCCATCCTTTTAGAGGGTTAGCAGCCTGCAGGCCCCAAGGTTGTGGGACCGGTAATAGTCTTGATGTTTGTTCCCGGGTTCAAGGCCACTGCATGCCAGTTGTATTCATTTCTAATCGTAGTGAGGTAGGGCTGCAATAACTGCTCTCTGGATGGAGGTGCCCACAGCCTCTGAACTAGTAGTCTCATGGAAGGACCACTGTCGATTCCCCAACCATGAAGGAGGTATTTGACTGGTGCATGCTTGCACAGTATTTAAATGCTGAGGGAACTACGAATATTATAAGATTACAAGGCTCAGTTCGTGGGTCTATTCCCAAGACACCCTGACCTCCCTGAATTGTTACAGTAGGGGGTAAAATGCCTGGGTCAGTTTCCCTGTGATGTTTGAGCTTGCACATTTTTAAATTGTACAGACCCCTTAGGCGTATGACTCCAGGGAGTGGTGTAGGTTTGAAGGCAACCCCACCATCCCCACATGGGCATGCTGTTTTCAGTGGGAATGCAGAAGTGCTTCTCTCCATGCTGACCGTGGAGAATAAAGCACACGTCCTAGTCTGGAAGGAGGCTGCTTAAGTCCGAACGCCTCCCTTTTGGTCACAGGATCGCTCCATGGGAGGTTGCTGCTTTAATCTTAAACACTGTCTGGTTTGTGTAAGGAGGTCAAATGCATTCTGGCAGCACCCGTGGTGTGTAGAAAAAAAATTATTACAAAACTATTCCTGGCATGAAACAATAGTGACATTCAGAATTTCCCAAAACAGTACCGAGGTCAAGACACTTATCTGAATGCTGCTGGAGCAGCAAAGAAAAACTGGCACAAAAAGTTACACGTTACTGAATAACATTGACTGTCTTGTGATTGGTTGAATGAGGTTTGTTCCTTTCTTTACCGCTTCTGTGAAAATTTGGTTTCTAAAAAATGTTTTACTATTTTACCTGTTAACAATACAGATAATGCCATTGCAACGAGCCATGAACACTGTGAGAACATGTGATTGGTAGTAGAATGAAAGAGCAGGAAGTTATCAGTACACCTCTCCGCATTGCAAAGCATCCTCACATACATAGTTAACATACTGAAGTGCTGTTAATGTAGATAGCTAGTGAAAGGTCAGATGTCTTGAATAATTGAAGTAGTGAATACAAGTCAGTTACCAATTCAGGTAGCATACATACTATGGGATACAAAACAAGGTGATGGGTCTTTTAGCATAAATGAATACAAGTAAGGAAATCAATCAATCAGAACATTTGTAAAGCGCACTACTCACCCGTGAGGGTCTCAAGGTCCGGGGGGGGATGGGGGGGAGATGCTGCTACTGCTCGAATAGCCAGGTCTTGAGGAGTCTTGTGAAGGTTAGCAGGTCCTGGGTCTGCCGTAGGAGGATGGGGATGGTGTTTCAGGTCTTGGCAGCGAGGTGGGAGTACGATCTACCGCCGGAGGTTGCTCTTCGGATGCGGGGGACGGTGGCGAGGTCGATGGAGCGGAGCTGGCGGTTGGGGGTGTAGAAGCGGAGTCGTCTGTTGAGGTATGCTGGTCCGGTTTTGTGGAGTGCCTTGTGTGCGTAGGTGAGGAGCTTGAAGGTGATCCTCTTGTTTTGACGGGGAGCCAGTGCATGTCTCTCGTGGTGTGTGATGTGGCTGTGGCGAGGAATGTCTAGGATCAGGCGTGCAGAGGCGTTTTTAATGCGTTGAAGTCGTTTCAGGAGTTTGGCTGAGGCTCCTGCATAGAGGGCGTTTCCGTAGTCCAACCTGCTGCTGACGAGGGCCTGGGTGACCGTTCTTCTTGTATCGGTGGGGATTCTCCTGTAGATCTTGCGAAGCATGCGGAGGGTGTTGAAGCAGGAGGATGAGACTTCGTTGACCTGCTTTGTCATGGAGAGAGTAGAGGCGAGGATGAACCCCAGGTTGCGTGCGTGGTCTGTGGGTGTTGGAGCTATTCCCAGTGCGGTCAGTCACCAGGAGTCGTCCCAGGCGGTGGAGCGGAGGATGAGGACTTCCGTCTTGTCCGAGTTGAGCTTCAACATCCACTCGTCGACTGCTTTCATTCCTTCGTGGCTGTTGGTTTTGGCGGTGAGGGGTTCCTTGGTGAGGGAGAGGTTCAGCTGTGTGTCGTCGGCATAGGAGATTATGTTGAGGTTGTGCCGTCGGGCGACGTGGGCGAGCAGTGTCATGTAGATGTTGAATAATGTCGGGCTGAGGGATGAGCCCTGGGGTACGCCGCAGATCTCAGTGGCTTCGGAGCAGAAAGGGGGAGGCGGACGCTCTGGGTTCTGCCAGAGAGGAAGGAGGTGGTCTAGTCCAGAGCCTTGTCTCGGATCTCAGTGTCGTGTAGGCGTGTGCGTAGGGTGTGGTGGCAGACCGTGTCGAAGGCGGCTGACAAGTCCAGGTACATGAGGGCAGCGATTTCTCCGTTGTCCAGCAGGGCCCTGATGTCATCGGTGGTGGTGATGAGGGCAGTTTCGGTGCTGTGGTTGCTGCGGAACCCGGACTGGGAAGGGTCCAGGATTCTGTTCTCCTCGAGGTAACGGGTCAGTTGTCTGTTGAGTCGATGAACTTCGCCGGGAATGGGAGCAGGGAGATGGCCCGAAAGTTCTTAAGGTCCTTGGGGTCAGCCTTGGGTTGTTTAAGGCGTTGATATCGGCGTGCTTCCAGCTCTCCGGGAAGGTTGCTCTCTTGAAGGAGATGTTGATGGCTTTCCGGAGATGGGGTGCGATGGAGGTGCTGGCTTTGTTGAAGATGTGGTGTGGGCATGGGTCTGACAGAGATCCGGAGTGGATGGTGTTCAGGATTTTGATAGTGTCGTTTATTTTGGTCCAGGAGAGCAGGGGATTGGTGCGGATGGTGGCCGTGGGGATGGAAAGAACAATACATGTAAGAGGCATATGAGCTGCAGATTATACACTGTGCATAGATCGCCATCTGGTGTTGGGCCCGGATGTTTGCAGTTTGTTTTTCTTCTTGCACAGTCTTTGGAAGTCACGAGTTCGGTGACTCCTCCTTCGGTCCGTACTGCGCATGGGCTTCGGCTCCATCCTCAGATTGTTTTTTTCCGCCATCGGGCTCGGATGTAATACTTCGTGCTCCGGCTTCGAACCCTTCCAGTTCGACCTTCGACGAAAAATCCTCGTCCATCGAGATTCTTTAGACGAAATCGACTTCTTCATCTCTCTCTTCGGCACTTCTTCGATTCCAGGCATCGGCAGCGGCCTTCGGGCCTATCTCGACTCCGGTCTCGGCCGATGGAAAGGACTCCCTTCAAGAAGTGCCCAAAATGTGGGTCTAAATTTCCCCACACCTACTTCCATCAGGTGTGCAACCTCTGCCTCTCTCCCGAACACGAGGCCCAAGACTGCCCCGCCTGCAAGTCTTTTCGTTCGAAAAAGACTATTAGGGATCGACGAGCTCGACGCACCATGGCGCACTCATCGACCTCGGCTCCACCTGACCTCTTCAGAGAAGACACCGGAGCTTCGGGATAGCAGCACACCGAGCTGGAGGACTACGTCGTCAGCGCTTCCGAGACCGACGACTCCGACGTGGAGGAGATCACACCGGCGCAGAGGGTCGTGAGTACTCTACCCCCTCCCGCGCCCATACCGAAAGAGACTCCGGTTACCCCTTCGCCTCCGGGCCTAGGGAAAACCAAGCATACTGCTTCCATCACCCCACCTTCGGTCCCGGTGAAAAAGCATCACAAGTCTCCTGGCGGCTCGGGCCCGAGCCAGCCTCCTAGCGGCGCCGAAAAACATTCTTCGGCACCGAAGAAAACAAGCTCTGTTCCGAAGCCATCGGTGTCGAAACCTGGCCTCTCGGTGCCGACCAAACCCAAATCCCTCGGCACCGACGCTTCCGTGTCGAAGCCTGCCTCGGCGCCGACCAAAAAATCGGATACCCCGAGAAAGCACGGCGCGGATAAACTGACGAAGCCTTCGGTCCTGAAAACATCGGCACCGATTGAGGAATCGGTCCCGGAGGAGCTTTTCACACCGGATCCTCTTCAAAAGACTTTAACAAAGGATCCAAGGACTGGACATTTAATTTTGTCTTCCAAGAAAAGACTTTTGGACAAGCCAACTCCTCCTCCACCACCAAAACGGAAGGACTCTGCCACTCCCTGTTCAGAGTACCCTCCCCACCTCCTCTCTCCCCCCATCTCCGCCCCCACCTTCTCCACCCTTGCCTCATCGGTCTCCAACCCCGTCTCCAAACCCTGATGACCACGGAGATCCATTCTATGATCCCACAGATGCCCCGCAGGACCCCACTCCTCCGGTAACACCTGACCCATGGGAGGATTATCACAATCCCGATGTCCCAGATGTGCCTCAGGATGATCTCTATCCATCCAGGCCGTCTCCACCAGAGGACTCCCTGGGGTTCCACCACCTCTTACAACGGGCGGCACATTATCATGGGGTGGAGTTACACAGTGATCCAGTTGAGGAAGACTTCCTACTTGACACATTTGACATAGCAGATAAATCCACCGCTATATTACCCATGCTTAAAGGGGTGACCAAGCATGCCATAGAGGTTTTCAAAGACCCCGTCAGAGCTAGGGTCTTACAGAATAGAAAAGAAGTACAAGGCAGATCCTGTCTATATTAAAGGACCTGCGCCCCTAGACTCATTAGTGGGTTCCACAGCTAGGAAGCGCTCCAACTCTCAGTCATCTGGTGAGGCTCCACCACCTGATAAGGAGTCCAAGCTCTTAGATGCGTCAGGCAAACACACTGCCTCGCAAGCTGCCAATATGTGGCGCATCGCCAACACGCAGGCGCTGCTGGCGGGGTACGATAGAGCGCACTATGATGAGCTGGAGGCTCTCATGCAGCATCTCCCAGAGAAATATAAGAGTTCGAGGCATGTGGGCTGCTGAATTCATATCTGTGCATAGATCGCCGCCTAGTGTTGGGTCCGGATGTTTGCACGTTGTTGTCCTGGAAGAGTCTTCGAAGTATCCTGAGATAGGTGACTCCTCCCCTGGACCATAGTGCGCATGGGCATCCTCTCCATCCTCAGATTGTTTTTTTCCGCCATTGGGTTCGGATGTGCTTATCTTGACTCAAGTTAGGAAAAACTTTTTTCAGGCCAAAAGGCCTTTAGTTCGCGTCGGTACTGTTCTCGATCGGTATCGACAGTTACTGGTTAGTTTTATTAGCTTCTAAAACAACTTTTTCGCATCGACCATCGACACCATCGATGATGGAATCGAGGACACCATTCAAGCGGTGTCCTGTTTGCAATGCGAAATATCCCCATATCGACGTCCACCCGGTGTGCAACAAATGCCTTTCACCGGATCACGACGAATCCACATGTATGGCCTGTGTCCGATTCCGATCCAAGAAGACCCTTCGGAATCGACGAGCGGCGAGACTTGAAGCGCAGCAAGCGGCACCGGCCCCGACCAACATCTTCAGCGCCGAGGACGAAGATGTGGAAGGCTTGGAGAACCTACCCTCCAGCCCCGCTTCCGAACACGATTCCGGATCGGAAGACATCGAAGAACAACTATTTCACAGAGATGAAGACGACACCGAGGTAGGAGACTATGATGAGGCCTTAGGGGCCGAAGAAAGTGGCTCCGGTGACGAGCAAGGCCTACCCGTACAGACGGAGGATATCCCAGTGCGTCAGTCTATGGCTCCGGTCGAGGGATCGCCTTCGGGCCTTACCCAAGACCTATCTCGCAGTTCTTCGGCCCCGCCCTCGGGCCCGGCCTCGGACATTCAGCGACAGCCATTAGGACCCAAACCGGCTGGTTTCCCTTCCTCGAAACCGAAACCAAAAGTCGTGTCGGTTCCACAGAAACCGAAACTGAAAGTGGTACTGGTCGGATCGAAGCCCACTACACCTTCGACGCCAGCAAAACCCGTCGGCACCGACCGCACCAAACGGGACTTCGGTGCCGAACTCGCAGCAGCAGACGTCGGCGCCGACACACGGAAAAAGGCCATCGGCACCGACAAACCGCCTCGGCACCAGGCACCGAAACAATCGGCCTCGACCACGAAGGTCAAAATGGCCGCTGCGTCGCACACCGCTTCGAAAGCAGCACCTAAGGCCCAATCATCGACGACATCGACGGCTACCGCCTCTCCTCGACTCGATGACCCCGTGGCCCCGAAGAAGCCCACGCCTGCCTCTACTGAACCGCTCGGCGCCAAACAACCGTCGGCGCTCCAGGTGCGACAAGTTGCAGAGTCCTTGCAACGCATCAAAGAAAAGGCAGCCCTCCAGGACACATCGGGCCCAGAGCCAAAAAAAGCTCAAAAAGCTTCTCCAGCAACACCTCATATCACTTTTGGCCTGCCGCCATCCACGGCGCCAAAAATGTTTGAAATAAGAACTCGTGTCACCCAAACTAGGATCACACCTGCCGAACGATCTCCTACGGAGACGTCACCATCCCACATCATCGATGCCGACACCGGCAGACTTATGCTCCACAAGCGGAGAATATCTTCCGAACACGCTTTGGACTCCTACCGGATCCCGCTAAAGAAAAAGCTGCCAGCGGATTCGGAACCAGTTCTTTACGAACGTCTCCATACCTCTTACCCAGATCCACAGTCCTTCTCTCCGACACACTCCGAAACCGACGTTTTGGAGGACTATATGGGTGACGACGTCCCCTACCCAAGAGAGATGGACCCTGAGGGCCAACAGGACCCTGACCAGGCTTGGGATGACCCTGTAGACACAGGTGCACCTATGGATACACAGGACACGCAGCTCTATGGCGCAAAAACGTCTCCCACAGAGGACACTGCCGCATTCAACGCCCTGATTGAACGTGCTGCGGAAAATCATGGTGTGCAACTCCACTCTGACACAATCGAGGATGATTTTCTAATGGATACTTTCGCATCCTCAGAAAGGAATATCAAAACTCTACCCATGCTGAAAGGTGTCCTCAAACCAGCAAAGGACATTTTCAAAGAACCCACCAGGGCAAGAGTGATAAACCCCAGGATCGACAAAAAATATAGATCGGCGCCTGGGGACCCTACGTACATTAGAGGCCAGTTGCCTCTAGATTCCATATTAGTCGCAAATGCTCGCAAACGGGCGCACTCGCAAACAACTGGGGATGCTCCTCCCCCGGACAAAGAGTCCAAGGTGCTAGAGACCTCCGGCAAACGAGTTGCAGCCCAGGCAGCTAACATATGGCGTATTGCCAATACACAGGCGCTCCTAGCTCGCTACGATCACGCACACTATGACACATTAGAAACCCTACTCCAACATCTCCCTGACCAATATAAAGAGGGAGCAGAGATCCTCATCAGGGAGGGACAACTCCTCACGAACGCATCCATTAAGTGTGCACTGGATGCCGCAGATACAGCTGCCAGAGCAATAAACACCAGCGTCATGCTGCGACGACACGCCAGGTTACGAATCTCCGGATTCAAACCTGAGGTTCAAAATAACATTCTCAATCAGCCGGTCAACCCCGACTACTTATTCGGGCTGGAAGTTGACGCCACCCTAGAGAAAATAAAAAAGGACACAGACACTGCAAAGTCCATGGGGGCTCTCCAAACACAGACCTTCCGAAGTGGCTCCTTTCGTCGCCCCGGGAATAGAGGAGCAGGCAGAGGACAGGGGTCACAGCAAACCTACAATAAGGGCAACACACAAAGTACCTACGATAAAAACACCCGGGGTGGGTATCGTGGCTCCAGCACAAAGGGCAGAGGACGAGGATACGGCAATACCAGGTCCTACCCCAAGAACAAACAGTGACGCCCTCTCCCTTCCTCCCGACCACATAACACCTGTCGGGGGAAGGCTACAAAGGTTCCTGTCCACGTGGAACTCCATCACCACGGACAGGTGGGTCAAAGATATTATCAAACACGGTTACTGCCTAGAATGAACCTCCGCTCCACCCACAATACCGCCAAAACACCGTCCTATGTCCTCAGAGCACTTAGCGCTCTTACAGCAGGAAGTGCTAAGTATGCTGGAAAAAGGCGCAATAGAGGTCGTACCCGTCCACGAGCAAGGCATGGGGATATACTCCCTGTACTTCTTAATACCAAAAAAGGACGGGTCACTCAGACCTATACTAGACCTGAGGCCCCTCAACCGCTACATTCTGTCAGAGCATTTCCACATGCTCACCCTACAACAAGTCCTCCCGCTACTCAAACAGGGAGACTTCCTGGCCACGCTAGATCTCAAAGACGCATATTTCCACATACCCATTCACCCCTCACACAGAAAATATCTCAGGTTCACTATTCAAGGGCAGCACTACCAATTCAAGGTTCTCCCCTTCGGCGTGACAACAGCACCCAGAGTTTTCACAAAGTGCCTAGCTACTGTGGCTGCACATCTACGGAGGCAACACATTCACGTCTACCCTTACCTGGACGACTGGCTTGTTCAGGCAAAGTCAGCCCAGCAATGTGCCAGCCACATGTCCCACACCATTCACCTTCTTCACATTCTGGGGTTCTCACTAAATTACCCAAAATCACATCTCCAACCCGCACACGTACAACAGTACCTAGGTGCGACCATAGACACTCTGGCAGCCACAGCTCAGCCAAATTTAGTGAGAATCAACAGCATACAAATGCTGATTTCCAAGTTCAAACCACAACACTCCCTTCCTGCGCGAGTGTTCATGCAGTTGATAGGCATGATGGCCTCCTGCATCTTCATAGTCCCACACGCGAAACTACATATGCGCCCGCTTCAGGAGTGCTTAGCACGTCAATGGAATCAGGCTCACGGGCAACTGAAAGACCTAGTGTTGGTGAGCGGTCGGGCATACAACTCTCTGCATTGGTGGAACCCACAAAACCTTTGCAAGGGCCGACCGTTCCAAGAGCCTGTTCCACAAATAATACTGACAGCGGACGCGTCTCTCCAGGGATGGGGAGCTCATGTACTCAATTACACAGTGCAGGGACTATGGACAATACAACAAAAGAAGATGCACATCAACCTTCTAGAACTGATGGCGATCTTCCTAGCAATGAAAGCATTCAAAGTACACTGGTGCAACAAAGTCGTGTTGATCCGGACGGACAACATGACCGCCATGTACTACATACAAAAGCAGGGAGGAACACACTCTCCACAGTTGTCTCATCTGGCTCAGAGCATGTGGAAGTGGGCCATTCAGAGGAACATGTTCCTCATGGCAGAACACCTCCCCGGCAAGGACAACCAGATGGCGGATCTGCTCAGCAGACACAGCCACCAGATGCACGAGTGGGAGTTACACCCCTCAGTACTCCAACCGTACTTCCAGCAGTGGGGTCATCCAGACATAGACCTATTCGCCACAAGCGAAAACGCAAAATGCCAAAGCTTTGCCGCCAGGTTCCCACATCCGCAGTCGCAGGGCAATGCGATATGGATGAACTGGTCCGGCAGATTTGCGTACGCTTTTCCCCCAGCACCATTGATACCGCTGGTGGCGCGCAAACTCAGACAACACTCACTGACACTCGTCCTGGTTGCTCCAACGTGGGCACGCCAACCATGGTACACCACCTTTCTCGAACTTTCCGTGGTGCCCCATCAAAGGCTGCGGATCAAACCCGCGCATTTGACGCAGAACCATGGAGAGATTCCGCACCCAGATCCGCAACCGCTGAACCTGGCAATCTGACTCCTGAAGTCCTAGAGTTTGGCTACCTAAATCTGCCACCTGACTGTATGGACATCATTAAGGAAGCTAGAAGACCCACTACCAGAGCTTGCTATGCAGCTAAATGGAAAAGGTTCGTAATTTATTGCAATAACAATAACATTAACCTGCTAGACGCATCCATCCAAAACATAATTTGTTACCTATTACACCTATACCGATGCAATCTGGCATACACCTCAATACGCGTCCATTTGACAGCAATATCAGCCTATCTCCAGAACAGGCAGCACCTCTCTCTATTCAGAGTGCCTGCCATCAAAGCATTCTTGGAAGGACTCAAACGAGTAATTCCTCCGAGCCACCCACCAGCTCCAATGTGGAACCTCAACTTGGTCCTCACACGCCTGATGGGTCCACCCTTCGAACCTCTACACTCATGCGAGATTCAGCTCCTCACCTGGAAAGTAGCTTTCCTAGTAGCGATCACTTCTTTGAGAAGAGTTAGTGAACTCCAGGCACTAACCATTCAAGAGCCATTCATACAGGTTCACGCAAACAGGGTCGTACTGCGTACCAACCCAAAATTCATGCCCAAAGTGATCTCGCAGTTCCACATGACTCAAACTATTGAACTGCCTGTCTTCTTTCAAAACCCACAAACTGTCGCAGAAAGAGCACTCCATACACTAGATGTAAAGAGAGCCCTCTTGTACTATATAGACAGGACTAAAGTCTTCAGGAAAACAAAACAACTTTTCGTTGCCTTTGCCCCACACCACAAAGGTAACGCCATCTCCAAAGCAGGTATAGCCAAATGGATCGTTAAATGTATTCAAATTTGCTATCAAAAGGCTAAACGCACATTAACGATTCCCCCACGAGCCCACTCAACACGTAAGTTAGGGGCCTCCATGGCTTTCCTGGGAAACATTCCTTTGCATGATATATGTAGAGCAGCCTCCTGGTCCACTACACACACATTTACCAAACACTATTGTGTAGATGTGCAATCAAAACAGCAGGCAGCTGTAGGACAGGCTGTTCTCAAAACTCTTTTTCAGACCGCTGCAGCTGGCACTGGTGGCCGCCGCTAATGGAGGGTACTGCTATGTATTCTATGCACAGATATGAATTCAGCAGCCCACATGCCTCAAACTGAATATGCTACTTACCAGTATGCATCTGTTCTTGGCATGTAGGGCTGCTGACATTCATATCTCCCACCCTCCTCCCCGGCGCCTGTAGCAGCTGCAGCTCTCAGAATTACTGTAAGCATGGTCATCACCTTCTGTATCTTCTCCATCACTGCCACAATGGCGAAAAACAATCTGAGGATGGAGAGGATGCCCATGCGCACTATGGTCCAGGGGAGGAGTCACCTATCTCAGGATACTTCGAAGACTCTTCCAGGACAACAGCGTGCAAACATCCGGACCCAACACTAGGCGGCGATCTATGCACAGATATGAATGTCAGCAGCCCTACATGCCAAGAACAGATGCATACTGGTAAGTCGCATATTCAATAAGGCTCATGAACTGATACAAGAGGGAAAGATTATTACCAACACCTCTATTAAATGTGCACTTGACGCAGCAGACACGGCGTTCAGGGCTATAAACACCAGTGTTCTGCTTCGCCGTCACGCCTGGCTCAGGATCTCAGGCTTTAAACCAGAGGTCCAAGCATCTATATTAAACCACCCTTTTGACCAACAATACTTATTTGGCCCAAAAGTAGACGAAGCCCTGGAAAAAATCAAGGAGGATACAGATATGGCGAAGTCTATGGGAGCCCTGCAATCACAAACCCCTAGACGCTCCTTTCGCCGTTCCTCCTTTCGAGGCTCTGGCAGAGGTTACTCTTCCGATAACGCCTCCACGTCCTACAAGTCCCCTCCTCAGAATACCTTCTCAAAGGGCTACCAAAGAGGTGGATATCGAGGGAACAATAGAAAAAGGCAGGGGCAAAACCAACACCGCCCGTTCTGCCACACCGCTCACACAATGACTTTCCCCCGCTCCCACCAGACCATTCCACTCCTGTCGGGGGCAGACTACAAGACTTCCTTCAAACCTGGGAGGCCATAACATCAGACAAATGGGTGACCCAAATTATTCGGTCAGGGTACTGTCTCGAACTAACTTCTACCCCCCCAAATATTCCACCCAGACACCGTGCGATGTCACAAGAACATACCACACTTCTGAAACAAGAGGTACTCTCCCTCCTGCAAAAACACGCGATAGAGCAGGTACCTGTTGATCAGCAAAATCTAGGGGTCCACTCTCTGTACTTTCTCATACAGAAGAAAGACGAGACCCTACGGCCCATTCTAGACCTCCGGCCTCTAAATGCATACATCCATTCAGACCATTTTCATATGGTAACTCTTCAGCAAGTTCTCCCACTCCTCCGTCAGGGCGACTTTCTCACTACACTGGACCTGAAAGACGCATACTTTCATATTCCAATACACCCTGCTCACAGAAAGTACCTCCGATTTGTGGTGGATGGCCAACATTATCAGTTCAAGGTTCTCCCCTTCGGGGTCACAACCGCACCACGGGTGTTTACCAAATGCCTGGCAGTAGTGGCAGCACACCTCAAAAGACAAAACATTCACGTCTTCCCCTACCTGGACGACTGGCTCATAAAAGCCGCGTCCTACCACCAGTGTGTACAGAATACAAACACTACCATACAACTACTCCACCAGCTAGGCTTTACGGTGAATCACAAAAAGTCCCACTTGATACCGTCTCACACAAAGCAATACCTCGGTGCCACTATAGACACCTCAAAAGCTATAGCCTATCCCAACTCAGCCAGAATAGCAAGCATGCAAGCCCTGCGCCAAAAGTTCCTTCTTCAGCACTCTCTCCCAGGAAGAGTGTTCATGAAACTGATAGGGATGATGGCGTCTTGCATTTTCATAGTGCCCCATGCAAGACTTCACATGCGTCCACTCCAAGAGTGCCTAGCACGCCAGTGGAACCAGGGACAGCTGACGGATCTGGTGTTGGTGGACGGCCGCACCCATCGATCTCTGCAGTGGTGGAACACCACAAACCTTTCCAAAGGGCGACCGTTCCTGGACCCGGTTCCTCAGGTGATTCTAACAACGGACGCATCGCTCTCCGGCTGGGGAGCGCATCTATCACACCTCACAGTGCAAGGTCTATAGACGCCACATCAGAGGTTACTCCACATCAACCATCTGGAGTTATTGGCGATCTTTCTAGCCCTGAAATCGTTTCAGAAACAAATTTCAGCCAAGGCAGTCCTCATTCGCACAGACAATATGACTGCAATGTATTATATTCAAAAACAGGGGGGGACGCACTCTCCCCAGCTCTCCCGCTTAGCACAGAGCATATGGAGATGGGCAATTCCACAAAAAATCTTTCTCCTGGCACAACACGTCCCAGGCATACAAAACACCATGGCAGATCTGCTCAGCAGACAAACGCAGCAAATGCACGAATGGGAACTGCATCCACAAGTTCTTCACCCATTCTTTCACAAGTGGGGGCATCCTCAAATAGACCTCTTCGCCACCCACGAAAACAAAAAATGCCCAAGCTTCGCCGCCAGATACCCACACCCATTGTCCAAAGGCAATGCGATGTGGATGAACTGGTCAGGCAGATTTGCATACGCCTTTCCACCTCTCCCACTAATTCCGTTAGTGGTAAGGAAGCTACAGCAGCACTCCCTCACACTCATTCTGGTAGCCCCAACATGGGCCAGGCAGCCGTGGTACACCACACTACTACAGCTATCGGTGGTACCACATCAAAAACTGCACCTGTCCCCATGCCTCCTAACCCAGAAGCATGGAGAAATCAGGCACCTGGACCCAGCTCAGCTCAACCTTGCGATCTGGCTCCTGAAATCTTAGAATTTGGATACCTTAATCTTCCCCCTGATTGCATGAACATTATCAAGGAAGCCAGACGTCCTACCACTCGAGCATGCTATGCCGCAAAGTGGAAGAGATTTGTTGTTTACTGCCGTAACAATACAATCAACCCTTTAGATGCATCCATACAGCACATCATATGCTATCTGCTCCATCTTCAAAGGTGTAACCTGGCGTACTCAT
Source organism: Triturus cristatus (assembly GCF_964204655.1). Lineage (NCBI taxonomy): Eukaryota > Metazoa > Chordata > Amphibia > Caudata > Salamandridae > Triturus > Triturus cristatus. The sequence goes on along the minus strand of NC_140582.1, from coordinate 461,176,860 downwards.
CCATCCGTCTACACCTAGCAGCAATTGCTGCTTACCTACAAAACAGACAGCATTTATCACTGTTCAGAGTTCCTGCTAGTAAAGCCTTTATGGAAGGCCTTAAAAGAGTAATTCCACCCAGGGCACCACCTTCACCTGTATGGAATCTAAACGTAGTTCTTACAAGGCTAATGGGTCCGCCTTTCGAACCAATGCATAAATGTGAGCTACAGTTCCTCACTTGGAAAACAGCTTTCCTCGTAGCTATCACTTCCCTTAGATGGGTTAGCGAGATACAAGCGTTCACTATACAAGAACCCTTTTTACAAGTACATCACAGCAAGGTGATACTTCGCACAAATCCAAAATTTCTGCCCAAGGTCATTTCCCCCTTCCATCTTAATCAATCGGTGGAGTTAGTTTTTTTTCTCGCAACCTCAATCTGTTGCGGAAAGGGCTCTACATACACTTGACGTTAAAAGGGCCTTACTGTACTACATACAAAGAATGCAACCTTTCAGAAAGACTAAACAGTTGTTCGTCTCCTTCTCTCCACCGCATAAAGGCAACCCCATTTCAAAATCGGGGATAGCTAGGTGGATTGTAAAGTGTATACAAATTTGCTATAACAAAGCAAAACAAACATTATCTGTTCCACCTAAAGCCCACTCTACAAGAAAGATAGGGGCTTCTATGGCTTTTCTAGGGAACATACCCTTGGATGACATCAGCAAGGCAGCCACATGGTCAACACCGCACACCTTCACAAAACATTACTGTGTAGATGTGCATTCCAAACAACAAGCTAGTGTGGGCCAGGCTGAACTAAAGACACTGTTTCAAACTACTGCAACGGATACCGGTGGTCGCCGCTAGGGTTGGGTACTGCTATATAATCTATGCACAGTGTATAATCTGCAGCTCATATGCCTCGAACGGAATATGCTACTTACCAGTATGCATCTGTTCTTGGCATGTAGAGCTGCAGATCTATACACGCCCACCCGCCTCCCCGGCTAAAAACAATCTGAGGATGGAGCCGAAGCCCATGCGCAGTACGGACCGAAGGAGGAGTCACCGAACTCGTGACTTCCAAAGACTGTCCAAGAAGAAAAACAAACTGCAAACATCCGGGCCCAACACCAGATGGCGATCTATGCACAGTGTATAGATCTGCAGCTCTACATGCCAAGAACAGATGCATACTGGTAAGTAGCATATTCCTTCCTCGTTCACTGGAGACATCCACAGTTACTTTATAAAGCTGAGTTTAGTAAATACAATTTAAGAAGACCCCAAGAAGGTTAGTTTTGGTTTCATATAATAATTTGCTGCTGGAGAAATAAGTACAATCTAATCCTTGCCTCCTGTCCTGACATAGAATTTGATGGATCTTTACAGAGAAGCTTCAGAGTGTATTTTTCAATGAGCTTTCAGATTTTTTATTTCTAGCTTGGTCTTCATTCTACATAAAGTTTTGGAAGTAGACTAAGACTTAGTAAAGCATTTAGCTTGATCATTGTAATCACTGATTTTTAAAAATTCTCCTCCAGGGTATTCTTAGTCAAAGTAAGCACTGTATTTTCCCACCCTCCTACGGGATCTCAGAGCATTTTCTACATACCTTTCTACAACAGTTCTATGTACGTCTTTTGACTTTAGTAGTGTTTTGTCAAAAGTTCCTGATGGAAATTGTTTATTTTTTTGCCATAAACTCTGATTTTCTTAATTGCCCTTCCTGTAGCAGGTCAAAGGTTTAATCTTTTCCTTATGACCTCTGCATCACCTTCTTATCTGAGGATCATTGCCCTGAAGGTTATTACTGCCAGCAAATGTGCAGAAAGAGCCGTTAGGACCGGCATATGATGTGACTCCATGGCCTGCAGTAAAGTAAATGTATGCACCAGAGTCTGCTTCAGGGAGGTCAGACGAACTTTGAGAAAGATGTACCATACTTCTACCATTGCTCAATCTTCTTTCTCCAAAGACTCTGAAAGAAGTCAATCTATGAAGAGACTTGCCTTTGGGAAAATACATTTTTCCTGTATAATGTTGAAGACGGACATGGTGGCAACCTCCTCACCATCTAGTGCAGGTATGCCATTCAGGCATTGGGCATTAAGGCACGTCTCGCGATCAGGATATGGTTTCTTGTCAAACCACCATTATGATAGAAATAAGCATCCTGGGACCAGTTTCGGGGCATCACCCCCTTATCAGTCAGGCTAGCTTGAATCCAGTGGCACAGTGAGCCCGAGGCTCACGTCTGGGCATACCCGGCGCACTTAGTGAGAGAACGCAAACGACACACAGATGATGGACGGAATACAGAGCAAATCAAACATTCTCCCTCTGGGGATAGGTGCAACACATGGTTATCTTCTTAGGTAACGCAACTGCGTGCTATCAACTAACCGTCGCTACTTACTCCTGATCAAAGTAGACCCCCAAGCTGGGTGATCCAGTCTCCTCAGAAGAGGGGGTTCAAAGGGGGTTGTTTGGTGTCCCCTTTATCAAGGAGTGTCAAGTGTTCCGTGTAGAGCCCATTGTAGTTTTCCCTAGGTTAGCCTAACTGTGCACAACACAGGCCGTATTTGTTTTGCACACGTTACTATAAAAACATGTTTGCCTTTTTGCCACATTGTATTTTCACGCAGACCTTGCTATTTTCGCATTCTGTCCTTTCCTGGGATTTAGCTGAAAACAACAGACCAGGTCAAATAACAATGTCCTTTGTTATTTTGTTCTCGTCATGCACTAGCACCTAGTCAACAAAGAAATGCAGGTGTTTATGAGCATGTACACCCTGTCATATAGGTATGCACTGTAATGTAACACAGAGAGAGAAACATTTCCTGAGAGATTACTGCTTTATCTGAGATGTAGAACGTCCATCTGCGTATGCTAAGGTACGAGGTCCTCTAACAATCGCAGAAATCTTTGCTGTATAATTAGTTTGCTTCTGTAGAAGGGTAGTTGGGTTAGGCTAATCTGTCTTCTAATATGACAGGGCTTTTCATAATATACGGTTTACTGACTTTGCTGGCAGTATTTTTGCTAGGCAGTTTTCTGATTGTGGCACATATACTGAATTCTAGAGCATGAGTTTAAATAAATCAAATTTCCTTTGAGTCTGTCATATCTTATTGAGTATGTATTTATATGTCTGCATATATTCATTGTTTTAGCACTATGGTAGAAATCTACCATTCATTTACTCTGTTGGTGCTTATAATCGTTTATATCTGCTTCTGTCTTACCGTTGCAGCACACATTTTACACTAGAATGGCGATGGCTCAATAGATGCTTATTGAAAACGTCCCCTTCGTTTATTCTGTGCATCTCTCAGAGACAAAATGAGCATGAGTGACTGAGCAAAAAGTACTGTACTGTTTCCACGATTCTGAGGGATCAGGGTTGTCCTGTTCAATAGTTGCCCGAAACTATTTTCTCCTTGGTAAGAGGAGTTCATAGTGGCACTGCTACACAGGCTATCATATCCGGTGGGGGTGTTTGGAATCAGTCTGGACACCAGTCCCACAGTTTGTTGTCTAAACGTGCAGATCCTATATAGATATATAGGAAGTACATGACATGGCCCCAAGGTTGGTTTGGTTCTTATTTAACGGTCAAATCTGAGTAGTTCACTGGTACTTTCTCAGAGAGCCCTACTCACACTTCCAGAGACATCTGGAGTGGGAGGAAACAGTCCGCTGCAGCTGAGTAGGCTATCCTATGTATTGGCTCTAGGTTTATTCAAGCTTGAAGGATAATAGTTCCTTACTGTGTATAAAACCTTATCTTGATTTCTTTGAAACTCTTTCAACAATGACTGAAGACAACACTGCGGCATTATGTGCGAATGCAGCGGGGGAAGAGGAACAGGGGTGCTATGAACATTTCAGAAAATGTCAGAACTGCCCTTACTTTAATATTAGCGGACTGGAATCCCAGCATTGGGTGGGACAGTAACCTTTGTGATTGAGGCAAACAAGTCAAACAGAACAGAGGTATTGTACCTGTGGGTCAAATTCCCACCGGCAGATGCACACACAAATACATTTCATACTTGCGCTCCGGATGAAACACCGGAAGAATACTGTCCATACGAGGACATTGAAGTTCCGCTCACCTACCAGGAGCACATGAACTGGTTTAAAGACGCCCTCCCACAAACAACAGATAAAGTGAGAGTCTGTCCACTCAGCAGAGACGGAGCGACTTGGCCGGTCCTAGCGGATTACACACCGCATTCAGACATTGATAATGCCAGTAACAGACTTGCGTCCACTACACAAAGAAGTAATAAAGCTTTGCAGAAATTTAAGTTTGTTAAGAGAACTCTCACACTTCAAACAACAACAAGGGTTACACCAGCAGGTCAACTTCAAGGGACTGCAAATAAAATCACCCCACAAACACTAAATGCATTTACGGGAAAAATGCCCACTAAACGTCAGCAAATGCCCTTTTGGATAGCTCGGGAAAATCACACAGTAAGAGGCAGTGGTCCCACACACAGGCCCTCAAGAAAAACACAGAATCCTAACAATCTGCTTGCCAAGAGGTATAGCTCCTCCGTTAAAGGATTGTACCTCTAGGGGTACAGTTTTCGCTGCCAAATAAACCAGAACTCATGGTATCCCTTCAATAGCCGTGATACTAGACGAATTGAGACAGATACAGAATGAGTATGGAGCAGAACCTGCTCTAACCTTAGGGATGTAATTGTTAGGACATTTTGCCCAGGTATCCACGATTATGTTGGCTAACATAAAAAGTGAGGCAGCAGTGGCACTACGCCAACGCCTGAGGTATTTCACTCCCATACAACAGGAGCGTTAATTACCTAAAATTATAGATGATACATATGCCGAAATATGTAGAGATAATTTGGTAGTGTTAGAAATGGGATTTCTGGTTGGCTAGGGCATGCGCCTAAGCCAGGCAGAAACCACCACTCTAGTCAGGGCAAGGGAGTTACACACTGAAGATAACCCCTGCTCACCCTCTTGGTAGCTTGCCCCGAGCAGTCGGGCTTATCCCAGAGGCAATGTGTAAAGCGTTTGCGCAACACACACATACTGCAGTGACACACTAGGCACACCACAAAAGAAACTCCACACAAGGTTATGTAAAAATAGCCTTTGTATTGCTCATAAACACATCAGAGCATAATCACAAATGTACACTGTGCCACCTGGCACTAGGTAATACTTTACAGGGGATTACATACAGGACCGGGCCTATTGGGCCCCTGTGAGAACCATCAGAGCAGGTAATTAGTAAACAACCAGTAACTACTGGTGCAGACACTGCATAAATCACATTAGGCATAAATCACATTTAGAAGTGTACCATATTAACATCCCCAGGTGCATACATCACCTTAGGGCCTTGCGCCCTACCAGCACACTAGGTGCTCACCGGCCAACTGGCCTTCCTGGCAATGCCCTATGTCCATCCAAAGTCAGGGCTCTAGGCTGCCACTGCAGGAGGGTACAGGCTAGTACCAGAAATAAGTCTGTGAGGGTGTAACTCACCCTGGTCTCTCTTGAGACACAAAATGCCCCCAACATTGCAGCTGCCGCAAACTGCCAGTGCAGCTGTGTGAGGTGCGACCGGCACCCACAGTGACTTGGGGGCTCCTCTCGCAGGGCAATCTGCATCATCAGTGCCTCTCAAGCCCCACTCACCGGGACTTCTCAGAAAAATATGGCTGGAGCCCGCAGGACTTCGTCTGACTTTAGGCTGCACGCAGGGCTCTCCTCCGCACCACGGGAGCCCCGCCTTGGACCAGGCAACCTCTGCCTGTCGTCCGCTCATGCAGCCTTTCCTCCGGCTGGCCGCAATCGCCGGACTTCTTCTTTGGGACCTGTATGCCCTCGAACGCAGGGCAGGGCAGGTAGGGTAGGCGCAGCTCCGGACCTGGCTGCCTAGTCTGGAGCACACACGGAGCGACGCCTCGTCAACTCTCTCCCTTCCGGTTCTCCGTGTCACGCTTCCTCCAGCCCCCCCCCCCCCCACAGTCAGGTGGGTACTTGCCTGAATTTCTTGCTTCACGGAGCAACATCTCTGCAACTTCTCAGGCTCTGGAAAATAGAGCCCAAAAATGCCCACTACGCGCTTCTGGCATACAGCCACAGCGCTAAGGGCACAGTAAGGGCAAGGTGTTTTCGTGCTTCAGGGTGGTGAATCGAGCATGCCACTCACCACTCGCTGCTGTGGGTCGAGCCCATGCCAGCGGCACAATACCTTAGGACTCCTGCAGCACCCCAGGTCACAAAACCTCAGGAAGCAGCAACTGGTTCCCACGGCGGTTCCTCCTTGCCCAGCAGTCCTAGTCACACAGCTCCAAGCAGTACCCTTGCATGGGGTCACAGCCCCAATACTTATACTAGCCAGGTCTTTGTTTTGTCCTGACACAGGGTTCGGGGATGCAGTCAAAACCAGTTCTGGGGGGCACTCGCTATTTTATTTACAGTGCACAGCAGTCCCCTTTGACATTGCAGGTCCTGACCCCAGACACACCACAGGGGGGCGGAGCCAGCATTGTACAAGGCAGGCACAGACCTATTGTGTGTCAGGGGCTACTTCTCCCACTACTCCAAATGCAGATCTGCCCATTCAGGCTAGGGCTGACTCACCCAGCCCCTCTGGAGCCACAGCACCTCCCCAGTCCCTGTCACTCCCGAGCCAGGCATGCAATAAACATCAGGCAGGCGCACAGAAATGCCAACTTCTAAAAGTTTAACCAAAGGAAATGATGGACGGAGTGTTGAACATTGCAAGCACTCACCCCCAGTCAACTGATCTGGGTATAATCCATCACCGTTAGCCCACTCTGCCAGTTCAGACATGGCCATATGCAAATCAGTCTGACCCTGTGCCTCATGGGAACAGTCCAGCCCGAACTGCCAAGCCATGTCTTCCCTGGACCGGCAACCAGCTTCCTAGGACCGGTCTCTGGCATTTCAGCCGTCTTCCTTTGGTCTTTGCTTTGTTCGCCATAAGTTGGCAGGGTATGCTCAGACGTGAGTCCCTTGCTCACTTTGCCACTGGATTCAAGCAAGCAGGCTGAAGACGGCTGAAATGCCAGAAACCGGTCCTAGGAAGCTTGTTTCCGGTCCAGGGAAGACATGGCTTGGCAGTTCGGGCTGGACTGTTCCCATGAGGCACAGGGTCAGACTGATTTGCATATGGCCATGTCTGAACTGGGGTGGCAGAGTGGGCTAAAGAACGGTGATGGATTAAACCCAGATCAGTTGACTGGGGGTGAGTGCTTGCAATGTTCAACACTCCGTCCATCATTTCCTTTGGTTTTAACTTCTAAAAGTTTGACAGTTTTCATCCCGGTTCCCTTAAACGACACCTTCCATTTTCACAATTTTTAAGGATTAAGCGCATCACGACAGATCCTACACAACTGACAGAGTCCCTTGAGTCTGCCAAACAAAACTTTGCAGAAACTGGTTACCCGAGAGAATTGCTTGAGGATTCTGAAGTCAGATTAGCAGAGATTCCTAGATCAGCATTATTAGAAAAGAAGGTCAAAATTGAAGGAGAAAAAAGAGGTATTTGTTTCCACCTTCTCAACCCAATCGCCTGCGATCAAAAAGGCAATTTTGAAAAGATGGGATCTGCTTCAAGCAGAACCTGATTTCGGTGATCTTTTCAAGGAACAGCCGATTTTTGCGTACAAACGCTCCAGTAACATCAGGGAATTACTTAAGAAACGTGACTCTTTAGACACACATCAAGCCAAGGGTATGTTGAAGTGTTAGTTGTTCCCACTGTAATAACGTAATCATAGGTACATCCATATCACATCCTTGGACTGGTAAATCTATCAAACTACGGATTACAGCTAACTGCAACACGCAGAATGTTATCTATGTAATACGGTGCCCTTGTGGCATGTATTACGTGGGTAAGACCGAAAGGTCGCTACGCACTCGCATTACGGAGCATAAAAGTAGGATCTGTACTAGAACCTTAAGCTCTCCTGTAGTTAGTCATTGGGTGGACGCACACCACACGATAGCACAACTCCGATTCAGTATATTAAAGATTGTCCGCGAGCACAATGACGGGGATATCATGAAATACATTACCCAGAGGGAGTCATTCTGGATCAGGTACTTAGACACCATGAGCCCCAAGGGCTTAAATGACAGATTAGAATTAGCATGCTTTTTATGAAGGTGTAATAGTCAGTTGACACGCATCCTCATTTTACAACTAGGCGACACAAACAACACACAGCACTAGATTCTAGTTGGATTTATGAGATGGTTATATTTGGCTGATCACTGTGTACCCAGTTTTACATTTTATATATAGACTCAGCTTATATGTGACGATTGATGTGAGGGTTTGTTGATGTTAAACTGCATATATGTATTTTTATCATTTCGTAGTTCATGCTTAGGTTTTAAATGATTAGTCACATGTGGCATTAGTCCTGGTCATAAGTGCTTATCATGTGGTCAATGCACGTAATCATTATTTTGTAACATTGAGTCATCGCATGACCTATCTTGTGAGCTCGTCGAACACGAATGTCCAGCTCTCAAAGATCTAAGTCTTTCCATTCATACTCTGAGTTTTCAGGGTATATTTTCATAAAGAGAGCATGTCATCACAGATATGTGCTATATGGAATTGTTAATCCATAGATCCACAGATGCCACTTCGTCAGTGTTGGACTACATACAATGATTAATGTTTGATTAAGCAGGATGCTCATATCACAACAAGTCTGTTTATGAACGTATCTCATGACCTTATTTTAAATGTCAATCCACATATGAGTCAAGGTATTCAAGAATTAATATGACCTCCCACACATTGTTTTATTGTACGCCGTTGACTACCCTGTATTTTCTTTTCTCATTTTTCACTCACACTAATTTGGGAAATGCACCAGGTTCTGGTTCACTTATGAGTAGTATACGGGTCGGTCTTCAGACATCTTGTTGAATAGCACTAGCGCCGATTTTGATTTTGAGGTCTGAGAACACGGGCGTGAACATCATTTTTTTAAAATTTTTATTTATTTTAGCTTACTTTCAATTTTCTGATTATTGATTAGCGTGTGGTTCAGTTTTCCATTATAATAATGTAGTCCCTGCAAGATGGCCACTGAATTCAGTCCCTTAACAGTTCAGATTAGTTCAATATCCTTCATTTATTTCCATTACTCACACACGTAGCACGCACAATGCATAAACGCGATTGGTGTTATATTAAAAAACACAGAGGCGGCAAACTAACACGTTACGCGGTTTAGAAGGGAGGCGCGCCACTTCAGCAGTAAGTTGCTTTACTATTAATCAGAATATATGCCATTCGGCATTTCGTTCATGCACACAGCTAGTAATAGCTTACACTTTGCTTCACAGAACACTTGCGCATCTTTGCGTTGAGAGGTGGCGTTGAGTTTGATACTCGGCAGGCTGCACCATCCAATTCGTTTAATTTTTCATGAGTCTGCATCACGCACCTTTGAGGAACAGTATATTGCCATAAACGGCGTCGCCAAATGCCAGGTGAGCGTTGTACACTCTCTGGAATTACCAGTGCTGTGGTTATTCACGCTAGTGTCCTATGTCTTTGAGCCACACAATACATTTATCTCTCTTGGTTTTACAGGCAATTTGATATATTTGAACAAGTGATTTGGTCCTTGTTTAAGATTTCCATCGGGTAGATATTTTGTTTTATCACACATCATGTGCGGTTTTCTTTTACTTCAACACACAAGGTGATTAAGCTTTGGTTCACGCGGTGTGTGCTAGGTGTGTGTGTGTGTTGCTATTTGCACCTTATTCTATCAGTCTTTGTCTAATCTTTTGGACTCCAAGCTCATTTATATTGCATTTTCGGACTTTCCTGGATAACATGGGTCTACTTAATTCTGTTCAAGTTTACTTATGAGAATCATGTCAGTATGTGTTTTTTCAAATGAGACCGTTTTGTTTATATATGAAAATCTGAGACATGAAATGATGTATTTGGTTTTAGAAAACCCCCTGAAGAAGGGTGCTGGTTACACCCGAAATGCATTGGGATTAAAAAGAAACATGTTCGAGGCATATGAGCTGCAGATTACACACTTGTGCATAGATCGCCATCTGGTGTTGGGCCCGGATGTTTGCAGTTTGTTTTTCCTCTTGGAAAGTCTTTGGAAGTCACGAGGTCGGTGACTCCTCCTTTGGATCGTATTGCGCATGGGCTTCGGCTCCATCCTCAGATAGTTTTTTCCGCCATCGGGCTCGGATGTGATCTTTGCGCTCTGGTTCCGAACAGCTTACAGTTCGACAGTCGACGTGCAATCCTCACCTTAAACTGCGGTATTGTTTCGATCGCGATCTCCCCCACTCGACGCGCCTTCTCATCGGCACGGACCTTCAGTTCCAGTCGTCGACGGCGCCCTTCGGGCCTCTCCAAGCTTCGGTCCTGGCTAATGGAAAGGACTCCATTTAAAAAGTGCCCTCGATGTTCACATTCCCCCACACCGATCTCCACGAGGTATGCAATCTCTGCCTCTCCCCTGAACACGATCCTCGAGACTGTCCGGCGTGTAAGTCCTTCTGGTCCAAAAAGACTTTTCGGGACCGAAGAGCCAGAAGAACTATGGCGCACTCCTCTGACTACTCCGGACGACATCTTCGGAGAAGGCATTGATGCTCCAGAGCAGTACACCGAAGAGGGCCTCGTCAGCGCTTCCGAGGCTGACGACTCAGATGTGGAGAACATCACCCCGGCGCAGAGGGTCGTGAGTACTGATCCCCCCCCCCCCCCACCCCACCCCACACACCTGCCGGCACCGAAAAAGGCTCCGGTCACGCCTTCGCCTCCGGGCCTAGGCAAGACCAAGGACACTGCTTCCAACACCCCATCTTCGGGCCCGGTGAAGAAGACAAGCAAGCCTTCCGGCGGCTCGGGCTCGAGCCAGTCTACTCCCGGTCCCGATAAACACGCTTCGGCGCCGAAAAAGAAGCTGATCCCCATATCGACACCGAGCTCCGCACCGAAGCACTCGGCGTCGAAACCCAGCTCTTCGGCACCGACAACACCTTCAGTGCCGACCAAAGCACACAAGGCCACCGGCACCGACACTTCGAGGCCAAAATCCATCTCGGCGCCGACCAAGCGTCCGGAGGTTCACAAACCAGGATCCAAACAAAGAACCGGCACGGAGAAGCCTAAAAAGCCAACGGCCCCGATTCCTTCGGCGCCGACGGACAGACCAGCCTCACCTGACTTATTTACACCGGATCTTTTGCAGAAAACACTCACCAAGGATCCAAAAACTGGACATTTGACACTTTCTTCCAAACAGAGACATTTGGAGAAGCCTGCTCCAACTCCGCCTCCAAAAAGGAAGGACTCTGCTACTTCCTCTTTCAGAATACCTTCCCCACCTCCTCCACATTCTCCACCTCCACCCCCCCGCCTTCTCCACCCCAACCTCATCGTTCTCCCACCCCTTCTCCAAGATGATGATCACGGGGACCCATATGATGACATAGGGGATGTCCCACAGGGGACCCCACTCCTACAGGATCCCCAGACCCATGGGACGACTACAATATACCTGATATCCCCAACGTCCCACAAGATGACCTTTACCCCTCCAGGCCTTCTCCACCAGAGGACTCATTGGGGTTCCACCACCTACTACAAAGGGCAGCACACTATCACGGGGTAGACTTACATACCGACCCCGTGGAGGAAGATTTCCTCCTCGACACGTTCGACACCACACATAGGTCTACCTCCATATTACCTATGCTTAAAGGAGTGGTAAAGCATGCGCCAGAGGTTTTTAAGGACCCAGTTACAGCCAGGGTCATTAACCCGCGCATCGAGAAAAAATACAAAGCTGCCCCTACAGATCCCTCCTACATCAGAGGGCCAGCGCCAGTAGACTCTCTAGTTGTATCCACTGAACGTAAAAGGGCAAATTCCCAGGCGTCAGGCGAAGCACCACCACCTGAGTCAAAGCTACTGGATGCATCAGGGAAACGCACTGCGTCACAAGCAGCCAATATGTGCCGCATCGCCAATACTCAAGCCCTATTGGCCAGATATTACAGGGCACATTATGACGAGTTAGAGAGCATAAAGCGCCACCTCCCTGAGAAATATAAAGCTAGGGCCAACGAACTAATTCAAGAGGGTAAGACTATCACAAACACCTCTATACGCTGTGCCTTAGATGCAGCAGACACAGCTTCCAGGGCCATCAATACAAGCGTCCTCCTCCGTCGCCATGCTTGGCTGAGAATATCAGGGTTTAAACCGGAGGTACAAGCTTCCATCCTTAACCATCCCTTTGACCAGGAATATCTATTTGGCCCAAAAGTAGATGAGGCCCTAGAAAAAATGAAGATAGATACGGATACGGCGAAGTCCATGGGAGCCTTACAGTCGCACTCTCCTAGACGCTCCTTTCTCTGCTCTTCCTTTCGCAGTACATCTAGAGGCTACTCCTCCAGATACTGCGTCCGCTTCCTACAAATCCCCCACTCAGTCCACCTTCATGAGGGGTTATCAAAGAGGCGGCTATAGGGGTAACAATAATAAAGGCAGAGGCAAAACAAACAACGCCCGCTTTGCCACAATGCCTACACAATGACCCCCCCCCATCTCCACAGACCATTCCACTCCGGTCGGGGCAGACTCCAACATTTCCTTCCCGTCTGGGCTACCATCACCTCAGACAAATGGGTGACACAAATAATTAAATCAGGCTACTGCCTAGAACCAATATCTACCCCCCCCCAAACATTCCACCCAGGCAGCGCCCAATGTCACAAGAACATTTAACACTCCTAAAGCAGGAGGTAGGCTCCCTCCTACAAAAAAGGGCAATAGAACCCGTTCCTACCAACCAACAAAACATGGGAGTCTACTCCCTATATTTTCTCATACCAAAGAGGGACGAGACTCTGCGGCTCATCCTAGATCTCCGGCCCCTATACACGTACATACATTCCGACCATTTTCATATGGTAACGCTTCAGCAGGTACTTCCGCTTCTCTCCCAAAACGACTTTTTGACCACCCTAGATCTAAGACGCGTATTTTCACATTCCGGTGCACAAAGCTCACCGTAAGTACCTCAGATTTGTAGTGGACGGACAACACTTCCAATTCAAGTTGCTCCCGTTCGGAGTCACAACAGCGCCTAACAGTGGTAGCAGCACATTTACAAAGACAACACATCCACGTCTTCCCATACTTAGACGACTGGCTAATAAAAGCCGGGTCGTACAATCAGTGTGTTCAACACACATCTACCACCATTCAATTACTCCATCAGCTGGGCTTCACAATAAACCACCAGAAGTCCCATCTCCAACCATCCCACATAAAACAATACCTCGGTGCCACCATAGACACCTCAAGAGCACTAGCCTACCCCAATCCGGCCAGGATTGCAAGCATTCAGGCTCTACGCGCAAAATTTGCACTACAACACTCCCTTCCAGCTCGAGTGTTTATGCAACTAATAGGGATGATGGCCTCTTGCATTTTCATAGTGCCTCACGCAAGACTCCAGATGCGTCCTCTCCAAGAGTGCTTAGCGCGCCAATGGAACCAGGCCCAGGGTCAATTAACAGATCTGGTGTTGGTAGACGGTCGCACCCATCGCTCTCTGCAGTGGTGGAATACCACAAACCTTTCCAAAGGTCGACCGTTCCTGGACCCGGTTCCTCAAATAGTACTGACAATGGACGCATCGCTCTCCGGCTGGGGAGCTCATCTATTACATCTCACCACACAGGGCAAGTGAACACCTCAACAAAGGTTACTCCATATCAACCATCTGGAGTTACTAGCAATCTTCTTAGCCCTAAAATCTTTCCAAACGCAAATTTCAGGCAAGGCAGTCCTGATCCGAACAGACAACATGACAGCCATGTATTATATCCAAAAACAAGGCGGCACACACTCTCCACAGCTCTCACCTAGCACAGAGCATATGGAGATGGGCGATACCCCAGAAAATCTTTCTCCTGGCTCAGCATGTCCCAGGAGTCCAAAACACAGTGGCAGATCTGCTCAGCAGACAGACACAACAGATCCACGAGTGGGAGCTTCACCCGCAAGTTCTTCACCCATACTTTCAAATGTGGGGGCATCCACAGATAAACCTCTTCGCCACCCACAAAACTGCCAAATGCCCATGCTTCGCCGCCAGATACCCACACCCATTGTCCAAAGGAAATGCGATATGGATGAACTGGTCAGGCAAATTTGCGTACGCTTTTCCGCCTCTCCCACTCATTCCATTAGTGGTGCGAAAGCTACAACAGCACTCCCTCACACTGATCCTAGTAGCTCCAACGTCGGCCAGACAACCGTGGTATACCACACTGCTGGAACTATGTAGTGCCACACCAAAAACTACACCTCTCTCCACACCTCTTAACCCAGAACCATGGAGAGATCAAACACCCGGGCCCAGCGCAGCTCAACCTTGCGATCTGGCTCCTGAAATCTTAGAATTCGGGTACCTAAATCTTCCCCCTGACTGTATGAACGTCCTCAGAGAAGCTAGAAGACCTACCACTAGAGCGTGCTACGCCGCCAAGTTGAAACGTTTTGTTGTTTATTGCCATAACAACACCATCAATCCACTGGACGTGTCCATTCAACACATAATAGGCTACTTACTCCTCCTACAAAGGTGCAATCTAGCCTATACGTCCATTAGACTTCACCTCGCAGCTATTGCAGCTTACCTACAAAACAGGCAACATCTCTCACTCTTCAGAGTACCTGCCATTAAAGCCTTCATGGAAGGCCTTAAAAGAATAATTCCCCCCAGAGTGCCACCCTCACCTGTGTGGAACTTAAATATCGTTCTCACAAGGCTAATGGGGCCTCCCTTCGAACCTCTCCATAAATGCGAACTACAGTTCCTAACATGGAAAACCGCTTTTCTTGTAGCCATCACTTCCCTTAGAAGGGTCAGTGAGATACAAGCACTTACCATCCAAGAACCCTTTCTCCAAATGCACCATAACAAAGTTGTTCTCTGTACAAACCCAGAATTCCTCCCTAAAGTCATTTCTCCCTTTCACCTAAACCAAACAGTAGAACTACCAGTATTTTTCTCGCAACCACAGACAGTTGCAGAAAGGGCCCTTCACACAATGGATGTGAAACGAGCCTTACTCTACTACATTCAGAACACAATCTTTCCGTAAGACCAAACAACTGATGGTTTCTTCCTCTCCACCACACAAAGGTAACCCTATCTCAAAATCGTGGATAGCTAGGTGGATTATAAAATACATTCAAATCTGCTACCATAAAGCAAAGCGAATGCTATCCATTCCCCCGAAAGCCCATTCTACACGAAAAATAGGGGCTTCCATGGCATTCTTAGGGAACATCCCATTAGATGATATCTGCAAAGCAGCTACATGGTCAACACCGCACACTTTCACCAAACACTATTGTGTAGATGTGCAATCTAAGCAACAAGCTAGTGTGGGCCAGGCTGTACTCAAAACATTATTTCAAACCACTGCAACAGATACGGGTGGTCCCCGCTAACGGTGGGTACTGCTATATAATCTATGCACAAGTGTGTAATCTGCAGCTCATATGCCTCGAACGAATATGCTACTTACCAGTATGCATCTGTTCTTGGCATGTAGAGCTGCAGATCTACACACGCCCACCCGCCTCCCCGTCTACCTTTATCTGTTCCAGACACATGGGCATCTTCACTGTTACTACTACGCTCCAGCTTTCGCTGCTGGCGAAAAAATCTGAGGATGGAGCCGAAGCCCATGCGTAATACGATCCAAACGAGGAGTCACCGACCTGGTGACTTCCAAAGACTTTCCAAGAGGAAAAACAAACTGCAAACATCTGGGCCCAACACCAGATGGCGATCTATGCACAAGTGTGTAGATCTGCAGCTCTACATGCCAAGAACAGATGCATACTGGTAAGTAGCATATTCCTTTTGTTTGGGATCAGCATAACATGGACTGTTGGCACTTGTTGATTTGGAATCATCTTTCTCAGAGTGAATTAAAGAAGTTTATCACCAAGAAGGAAGCTTCTGATTGCTTATTCATCTTTTGAATGAGTTTGAATTTCGGAGACGATGGTTAATAATGAAGAATTTTGAGTTCCATTTGTTACATTTTTACTCATGTGAAAAGTGTTTCAAGCGTTTTGTAAGATCAGTCTATACACACTCGCACAGGAGTGTATCAGGTAGTGCACACCCTGTCTAGATCATCATGCTCTAGGTCACATTTTTCTAACTTCTAAAAGTGGCGTTTCTAAAATAGTGACAATAAATCTGCGCTCACCATTACACAGCATTTATTATCACTATTCCAAACATTCCAAAATTGACCACGCTGCACCTCTCATATCGGGAATTACCACAAACACTTTTCAGAGAATCCCCAATGCATTCCTATGAGAGTGCAGCCTCACAGCAGTGAGAAACCAAAATGGCTGTTTGTCACTACAAGGACATACCACACAGTTAAGGCACATGTCCTACCTTTTACCTACAATGCACCTTACCCATAGGGCTAGCTAGGGTCTATCTTAGGGGTGACTGACATGTAGTAAAAGGGGAGTCACAGACGTGGCATCCACTTTGTGCCACGTCACAGCGGCAGTAAACTGTGTGCACAGGCCTTGCAATGGCAGAGGACTGAGACTGGTTTGAAAGGCTACTTTGGGGGGTGGCGGAAGCAGTGCTGCAAGACCACCAGTAGCATTTAATTTACTGGCACCGGGGATCTGAGATACCACTTTACTGGGGACTGATAGGTAAATTAAATATGCCAAACAGGTGTAGACCAATCTTACCATGTTTACCACAGACAGCACACACATTTTACACTGGACAGCAGTGCTAAAGTGCCCAGAGTCCTAAAACCACCAACACCAGGTCAGGAAACATACCAGGAAGAAGGCAAAAAGTTCAGGGATGACCCTGCAAAAAGGGCCAAGTCCAACAGGGAGCTAGAGCAACAAAACTTCAACTCATGGGTGGACCTGAAAAGGAAAACACCAAGCGAGCACCTGATTCTCCCAAAAAGAAATTGGATAAAAGACAACAAAAGAAAAGAGAATAGATCACAATCAAGGGATGGGTCTTCTCAACAGGAGCCCACCGAAAGGACGTACAACTTTAGGAATCGTGATAACATTAAAAAACCTGCGCAGCAGAAGTAATAGCTCGTCAGAACCTGATGGAATTTCTGGTGACAGTGGCGTTGAATGAATACATCAATGTGGAAACACCTGATACTAGGGTAATTGTCCCGCACACGTTATATGCGAAAAAGGGGAAACAGTAATTTTACTAGCTTTTATGACCTCTTTCCCAAATCACTACAACACTTATACGCGCACGTATGGGCAGTAGCACTTGCTCCAGCATTATATCGCAACCATGTAGGGTGGGATGCTGAGTCACCTCACCATGTAATCCCAGTAAAAACTACTCCAACTCCACATAGACTGTACCCAATAAAAACAAGATGTGAAAAAACAAGTCCGGGAGATCTTAGATCAACTGAATGAATACCAATGAATAATCATTTGTTTCCCATAATGAAACTTGATAATTCATATGGTCTAGTTTTAGACTACAGGCATTTGAACACTTGCACAAAGACATTTGCAGTACAGAATGCACACAGTGCCGCATTGATGAACAACATCGTGCGCAAAAAATACACAACTACACTAGATATCTCAAATTGATTTTTCTGCCAAATATAGTGCCTGAAAGCAGATATTTGACAGCATTCTCAGCCGAAGGCTCCCAGGGTCAATTTTTTAGACTGGCACAAGGGTATAAGAATAGTCCTGGGTTCTCAGCTAGGGTAAGTGTTACTTCAAAATTTTGATGAGGAGGCATGTAGATATTTATCTGATGGATGATGATTTATTGGATCATTTGACCAGGGTGAGGAACATAATTTTGGGATCCGCCGCTGAGGGCTACAAATTCAACTTTAAAAAAAATCAAAAATAGCCCACCTCAATGTCCTGTTTTTGGGATAAGAGTTATCAAATGAAGAAAAAAAAGCCTAGCAGCTAACTTTTTGATTTGATTTGATTTAGGATTTCTAGAGCGCATAGCTACCCTCGGTCGTCCCAGCGCTAACGTAAAAGCTTGACAGTACTCCTGGGGGTGGATTATTGGGGGAACAACCAGGTTTTCAGCAGTCTGCGGAATGAGAGAAGATTATTTTCTTTTCGGATGTTAAGGGGGAGGCTGTTCCACAGCTTAGAAGCGTTCTAAGAAAAGCGGCGACAGCCAGCACAAGCTTTCCTTATTCTGGGAACGCTTGCTAGGAACAGGGTGTCCGATCTGAGCTGTCGGGATGATTTGTGTGGCTTGAATAGGGTTCTCCGTATTGGTGGGCCCTTGCCTTGTAGGATTTTGTGGGAGATGCACAAGGCTTTGAAGGAAATGCGTTCTTGGATGGGAAGCCAGTGAAGAGCTTTGAGGGAGGGTCTAGCTGAGCATCTAGATTTTGTTCCAGTCAGAAGTCTTGCTGCAACGTTCTGGGTATGCTGCAGTTTTTTTATGGCAGCTATAGGTGCACCCAGGTATAGGGCGTTTCCGTAGTCCAGTCTTGATATAATGAGGCCCTGAATCAGAATTTTTCTGGACTGGGGGGGAATGAGCGGAAGGATCTTATGGGCTGCTCGCATGAGCCCAAAGCAAGTCCCGGCTGTCTTTCTTGCTTGGGCTCTGAAGCTGAGATCCTGGTCTAGCCAGAAGCCAAGGCTTTTGATTTCTTGTTTTGGTATGGGGGGGAGCCCATGCTAGCTGGCCAGGCAAGGGTTTTGGGGAGTTTGTTTGGGTTGCCCAGAAGCATGATTTCGGATTTCTCTCCGTTGAGTTTGAGCCTGGAGTCGCCCATCCATACAGATATGTTGTGCAAGCAGGAGACTAGATTATCCATTGATTGATCGTCCTGGTTGATGGAGACGACTAGTTGTGTGTCGTCAGCGTACATGACCACCTTTATGCCGAATGGAGAGACGATGTCATCCAGAGGGGCCATGTAAACATTAAAAAGTGTGGGACTCAGGGAGGAGCCCTGAGGGACTCCACAGTTTAGGGGGAGAGATTTAGAGTGGCCGTGGCTATGGGCTACTTGGAAGGACCTGTGTTCCAAGTAAGATTTTAACCATGCCAAAGCGGTCTCTGAAATGCCCGTTTTTTGGAGGCGGTGTAGAAGAATGGTGTGATCCACCGTGTCGAAGGCAGCACTCAAGTCCAGGAGGATCACTGCCACTGATCCTCCCGTGTCTAGAATGGACCTTGTCTCCTCAGTCACTGCCAGAAGGGCGGTATCAGTCCCCTGTCCAGGTCTGAACCCGGTCTGTGAGTGGCGAAGGAGGTTGTTAGACTCTAAAAAAGTTGAGAGTTGTTCATTTACGATTCTCTCTGCCACTTTGCTAATGCCTGGCAGGAGGGAGATGGGTCTGAAATTAGAGGGGTCCAATGGGTCTAGGTGAGGTTTTTTTATGAGTGCGCGAACTACCGCAAAAACAGAAAGGTTTTACTTTTTTCTGCCTAATCTGGAATGTACATTTTCAATGATTTAATCGCACATGATTTTTCAGTTCTACATTTGACACAGGAACACACATATATCCTTCGTTCTTTACAAGCTGACATGATAGCTTCCAAACATCTGCACACGTGTAAACACTACAAATTTGCTGATCTGTGTAATCGCGGGTCAATCAGGGTACACTTACCTACCCTTCATTGAAAGCGAAACTTCACCCATAGCATACAAATCACACTTGTACACAAACACTGAAATGTATTTTGCTTCTACAGAAAAATTTCTGACAGCAGTACAGACTGCCGTAGTGAGAGAGAGCACAGGCTCAGGGAAAACGAATAGTTGTTGTTACTCCAATACCGGCCTTAGAGACTGTTACAAAGGCAAGCATTCCAAATGCTAAAGCTTTACATCCACGATGGACTCCATGAGCTAATTCTCACACTGTAACAGATGTAGACTATGAATTTGATTCTACATTAAAAAAAAAAAAACACATTATTTACATTGACAGTTCTGATCAGCCTGCCGTAGGAAGTAAACCGCAATATAGCGCAGCTTGTGCGATTGTAAAATGACGTATATGGGAAGGCAAGTTCCATCCTAGCAGTATGAAGACAGTCTCTAGGAGACTGCTTGGCACAACTGGCAGAATTAAAAGCCCTATTATTGGCACTAATCTTTACGGATCAGGAATTCCCCACACCTTTAATTGTGCGATTCATTTTACTGTGTCCAGTCTTACAAAGAATATCTTCACAGCTGGGATCAGAATGGGTTTAAAGACTCAAAAGGTTGCACAATAAAGCATAAATTGCTTTGGGAACAAGTGGCAGAACTGAAAATAGACTTGCCAAGAGCTCAAGTGATACACACGTGGAGTCATCAACCTGACCAAGGGAATTCATTGGCTGTTGAAAAGGCAACAGTGCGTACTGCTGTAATAACTCGTTCTCGCACGAGAATAGACGGAGATATAATGGTAGCTGTCCTTGCTTCACGCAAAAACAGCTTAGCTGCGTCGAAACATATTCCACTCAAGTACTCCTACAAGTTAGATGCGCAACATATTCAGTATGCTCAAATTCCAGGAGTGGGGGATAGAGTAATACCAAACATGGATCGCAGCTTAGGTTTAATTCTAATGGCACACGAGGGTCTGGGTTCAGCACACGCAGGGATTACTGTAACAGTTTAATTACTGAAACAACGCTATTGGTGGCCAGGTTTAACGAAACAGACAAAAGCATTTGTCCTTAAGTGCGACATCTGTCAGCAGACGTAGGGTTCAACTGTAGCACGTCCACCGCAAACACCACTACTGATATCGGACAAACCTCTCGTATGTGTCTATCTGAAAGAAACACGTTAGTTAGATTCCTCACCTTAGAATATCCCCAGGCGTCAGACTGGATCCGGAAGATTTTTCGTCAGCAATACCCCTTGCGCGTCGCTAGGCGTCGTCTGCGGCTCCGCGTCCGTCGTCGGCGCCGGGATGACGTCGTCGGAGTACTTAGACGCCGCCCTCGCGCGCTGACGTCAGTTCTTCTTTTTTCCGCGCCAGTAAGCGCAGATCCGGGAGAGCTACCCCTTTAGTCAATTTTTGACTAACTTTTTTGATCCTTTTTGATTGTGTCTCGACACCGGTGCCGGTAGGATGCCTGGGTTTAAAGCCTGTACGGACTGTAACCGATTGATGTCGGTTACGGACCATCACCGCCGGTGTCTTTACTGCTTGGGCCTCGATCACGACGCGGAGTCGTGTTCGGACTGCAAGGCCCTGACCTCGAAGGCTAGACTGGAGCGGTCCCGTAAGCTTCTCGAGATTCGCCATTCGGCTCCGCGCGCCTCTCGATCTCGGTCCAGGAGGAGGTCCAAGGATCGGTCGCGGAGCCGCAGCCGACGTCACCATCGGTCGTCGGGATCCAAGTCTTCGGGTAAGTCGAAGCATTCCAAGAAGTCCAAGAGGCGACATCGCTCTTCGGACTCCCCTCGCCGGTCGCGTGACTCGGCCGAGGGTCAGGGTGGTTCCACCCCCGCGGCTCCGGCGGAGCCGCAGACGCCGCGCCCGTCCCCATACCCTCCGGTCCCTGGGACTGACGCGACGCCGGTGGAAGTCAGTGCCTTCCTCTCGGCCATGAGGAACCTGGCTCTGCCGTCTGCGCCCGCTGGCGCGCCTTCGGGCCCCGCGGACCCGACTGGGCTGCCTTGCCTGCCGGTGGCTCCGTCCCCGGCGCCGCAAGCGCCCGAGGGACCCGTTCTCTAGTCCCCGTCGACGCCGGTCAACCTTGTCACGCCTCCTCCGCCGGCGTCGACTCCGGTTCCACCCCCGACGCCGACGTCGACTCCGCTCGACGTCGTGCCCCAGTTCAGTCCCGCTCCGGGCCCGGCGCCGGTCCGGCGTCGATGGACGCCGAGATCGACGCCGCTAGAGACACATTTTGTCTACCGCCCGGCTCCGTTACTTTCTCCTCTACACCAGGAGTCGGATGATGGGGACTACTGGGAGGGATCAGAGGATCCTATGGCTGCTCAGGCCCAACTGTCCCAGGACTGGGCAGATGAACTGGGGGAGGCCAGTGGGCTGGATACCTCGCCAGACACTGGATTCATCTCTCCTCCGACTGTGGCTTCGGAGGAGGGTGCTGCTTTCTCCGTGGTGCTGCGCAAGGCGGCCGCAGCCCTTGGGCTCGAGCTACCTGCCGTGGCTGTGAGGACGAACGTCCTCACTGAGGTGCTTCAGTCTGCAGCAAGCTCCACTGAGCCTCTGCTGCCATTCAATGAGGCCCTCACTGACGTTCTACAGGGCACCTGGTCCAAGCCCTCCACAGTCCCTCCTGTGGACAGGAACGTCGCCAGGCGCCACCGCCCTGCTCCGGGCGACCCCAGTTTTCTGTCCCAACACCCTACCCCTGAGAGCCTGGTTATCCAGGCCTCCACCTCCCAATCCTCTTTCCCGACCGCCCCGCCGGACCGGGATTCCAAGAGACTAGAGCAGTTTGGCAAGAAGCTGTTCTCTTCCCTTAGTTTGGGCCTGCGGTCTTTGAACACCGCTTGTCTCTTGGACCATTATTCCCACTCTCTGTGGGATGCGGTGGAGGACGCGCTGCCCCTGTGTCCGGAGGAGGTCCGGACACGACTTACCCAGGCTCTGGCCGATGGGAGGGATGCCGCGCGACATGCTATAAGATGTGGGCTTGACACCACGGACTCGCTGGGTAGGGCGATTTCTACCTCAGTGGCGCTTAGACGTCATGCCTGGCTGCGGTCCACGTCATTTTCGGGTGATGTCCAGAGCTCTCTCATGGACATGCCCTTTGATGGCACTCGCCTTTTTGGCGAGAAAGCGGACAGTGCGCTGAATCGCTTTAAGGACTCCCGGGCTACGGCCAAGTCCTTGGGCCTCTCGGCCCCGCGGTCGCACACTTCCGCCCCTTTCGTGGCCAAGGAAGGGGTGCCTCCTCACGTACGCCTAGCCACCAGCCGCAGAATCAACCTGCGCGCGGTCGCGGACGTGGTTTCCGCCGAGGCGGTTCTGGAGGACGACTAGGTCAGTCCACATCCACCCCGGCAGCATCCGCCTCAAAACCTTCCTAGTCCGAGCTTTCAGGCCCATTCCACGCCAGTGGGCGGCAGAGTTCGCCATCACCTGCTCCACTGGTGGTCCATCACATCGGACAGGTGGGTGCTGCAAATCGTCCGAAGGGGCTACTCCCTCCCCTTCGAGACGACCCCTCCAGCCATGCCACCGCAGCACCACCGTATCTCGGGGGATCATTTGAATCTTCTCCACGAGGAAGTTTCGGCCCTCTTGGCCAAGGGGGCCGTCGAGCGCGTTCCGAGTCCAGAAGTAGGTCGTGGTTGTTATTCCCACTACTTTCTGGTTCCCAAGAAGGGCAAAGGGGGCCTACGCCCTATCTTGGACCTCCGGAACGTCAATGCCTTCCTCGGAAGGAAAGGTTCAAGATGTTGACCTTGGCTCAGGTTCTAGCTGCCCTAGACCCCGGAGACTGGATGGTAGCGTTGGACTTGCAGGACGCATATTTCCACATCCCCGTCCTGCCGGCCCACCGGCGTTACCTGCGGTTCACGGTGGGCCCAGAGCACTTTCAGTTTACCGTGCTTCCCTTCGGTCTCACCAGTGCCCCTCGGGTGTTCACGAAAGTGATGGCGGTGGTCGCAGCTCATCTGCGCAGATCAGGGGTTCCAGTCTTCCCCTATCTCGACGACTGGTTGTTGAAGGCGGGCTCGCCACAGGCAGTCGTCTCCCACCTCCAGGCTACGGCGGATCTCCTGCATTTGCTGGGGTTTTCCATCAACGTGCTGAAGTCACACCTGAGTCCCTCTCAGAAGCTCCTTTTCATCGGAGCGGTTCTCGATTCGGCGCAGTTCCGGGTCTATCCACCGGAACAGCGGGTCCGGGATATTTAGGCCCTGATTCCCATCTTTCGGCCTCTATCCTGGGTTTCCGTCAGGCTAGTGTTGCGGCTTCTGGGGCTGATGGCCTCCTGCATCCTACTAGTGCATCACGCCAGGCGGCGCATGCGGGCTCTGCAGTGGGACCTGAAGTTTCAGTGGGCCCAGCATCACGGCAACCTGTCCGACCATGTCTTGATCTCGGGGGGCACTGCACAGCGGTTGCAGTGGTGGCTCACGGACCGCGATTGGGTCATGGGCAGAAGCCTCTCCCTTCCCCAACCGGAGCATGTCGTAGTGACGGATGCGTCCCTCCTGGGATGGGTTGGCCATATGGGAGAGGCGGAGATCAGAGGCCTCTGGTCTCCGGCAGAGTCTTGTCTCCACATCAACCTGTTGGAGTTGAGAGCGATCCGGCTTGCACTGAAAGCCTTCCTTCCCTCTGTCAGGGGCAGTGTCGTGCAGGTGTTCACGGACAACACCACCGCCATGTGGTATTGCAACAAACAGGGCGGGGTGGGGTCGTGGACCCTTTGTCAGGAGGCTCTGCGCCTCTGGACGTGGCTGGAACACCAGGGCGTCACCCTAGTGGTTCAACATCTGGCGGGCTCTCTGAACGCCAGAGCAGACAAACTCAGCCTCCGGTGCATGATGGATCACGAATGGCGTCTGAACTCCGAAGTGGCGCAAGGTCTCTTTCAGCAGTGGGGAGAGCCTTGGTTAGATCTATTCGCCACCGAAGAGAACGCGCAATGTCAGCAGTTCTGCGCGTTGGAATTTCCAAGGCGGCACTCGCTCGGCGACGCTTTTCGTCACAAGTGGAATTGCGGTCTGTTGTACGCCTTTCCGCCTATACCACTTCTGCCCAGAGTGCTGAAGAAGATCAGGCGCGACCGGGCCCAAGTCATCTTGGTGGCTCCGGACTGGGCACGAAGGTACTGGTATCCCGAGCTACTCAGTATGTTGACCGATCCTCCGATACGTCTGCCCCTTCGGGAGGATCTTCTGTCGCAGCAGCAGGGGACGGTCCTCCACCCGAACCTGTCCAGCCTCCACCTCCATGCGTGGAGATTGAGCGGCGGCAGTTGATGCCATTTGACTTGCCTCCTGAAGTCTGAGATGTCATTCTGGCAGCCAGGCGTCCCTCCACAAAGACTGTATACGCCTGCCGGTGGAACAAATTTGTGGCATGGTGCACAGCAAAGGCTGTGGATCCCCTTTCCGCCCCTCTTTCTGAGGTTCTCCTCTTTCTTCTTTCTTTGGCCCGGCAGGGCTCTGCCCTGGGCACCCTGAAAGGTTATCTTGCTGCCATCTCTGCCTTCTTGCGGCTTCCTGATCAGCCTTCTCTTTTCAAGTCCCCTGTAGTTACACGCTTTCTAAAGGGCATTACTCACACGTTCCCTCCTGTTCCGTTTGTAATGCCTCAGTGGGACTTGAATCTTGTCTTGACATTCCTGATGTGCGCTCCCTTCGAGCCTCTTCACAATTGTCCCCTTCGTCTTCTGACGCTTAAGACTGCTTTTCTGGTAGCCATCACCTCGGCTAGACGGGTGAGTGAGCTCCAGGCTTTATCTTCAAAGCCTCCTTTTCTGTCTGTTCATCCGGACAAGGTTGTCCTTCGGCCTCGTCCCTCCTTTCTTCCGAAAGTGGTGACTCCATTTCATCTTGGGCAGTCTGTCACCTTGCCCACCTTCTTTCCGCCTCCGCATCCTTCCAAAGAGGAAGAGAGGCTCCACCGTCTGGACCCAAAACGTGCGCTCTCCTTTTATTTGGACCGCACAAAGCAGTTCCGGGTGGACGACACACTTTTCGTTGGATACGTGGGTGCTAAGAAGGGGAAAGCTGTGCACAAACGGACCATCTCTCGGTGGGTCGTTTTGTGCATCAAAATTTGTTATTCCTTGGCAAAAAAGGACCCTCCTGCTGGGCTGCGCGCCCATTCTACTCGGGCCACTGCGGCTACTACTGCTTTGGGACGGGGTGTCCCTTTGCAGGACATCTGTCAGGCGGCGACGTGGGCTTCGCTACACACGTTTGCCAGACATTATTGCCTTGACAGCCAAGTCCGGAGGGATGGCTTCTTTGGCTGTTCTGTCCTCCAGGACTTTCTGGTGTGATCTTGGTTCGCAGACCCCCCACCGGGGTTGGTATTGCTTGGGTATCTATTCTAAGGTGAGGAATCTAACTAACGTGTTTCTTTCAGATGAACAAGTTACTTACCTTCGGTAACGATGTATCTGTAAGAAACATTAGTTAGTTAGATTCCTCACCGACCCACCCATCCTCCCCGTTCTGCGAACTGACATCTAGGGTTAAGGTTATCCTTTTCAGGCCCCTAGATTTTATTTTTGGCACCAGTGTCGGTCTTTGCATGGCTCTGCGTTCCTGGCGCGGAACTATGTACAAGAACTGACGTCCGCGCGCGCGAGGGCGGCGTCTAAGTACTCCGACGACGTCATCCCGGCGACTGACGTGGAGCCGCAGATGACGCCTAGCGACGCGCAAGGGGTATTGCTGACGAAAAATCTTCCGGATCCAGTCTGACGCCTGGGGATATTCTAAGGTGAGGAATCTAACTAACTAATGTTTCTTACAGATACATCGTTACCGAAGGTAAGTAACTTGTTCATTTGGACCACTACGGCACCTTACAAGCTGATGGGGCTTACAAGTACATCTTGGTGGCAGTGGATTCATGCCCTGTGAGTTTGGCCTCAGCGATCAGCTGACGCCCAAACTGTTATAAGGGATTTGTGAGTCTTCATAGGGACATACGCAGTTCGCACATTACATTCTGACCTTGGCCCCGCTTTTAGTTCTCTGGCTTACAAGGAAGCCATGGGAAGTTAGGATGTTTGGGTGGTAGTTGGGTCAATCACCTATATGGAGTTCAAAGGGCACTTAACATGCCAAGAAGTTCCCTATGAGGACGTACTCCTTACGAGGGCCTATTTGGGACGAGAATGTGGGTACCTTGCCTGGATTGTGGCAGGACAGTGGCAGATGAAAAGCCATTTGAGATTGAGAACCGTTTGATTGATCGAACTGCATCTGGCCATTTCATCGATTTTTGACAACTTTTCTCCGGATCCAAGTGAACCCCAGTCACCGCCAGCACCAGTTTCCCACAAAAAACAACTTCATGATTTCTACCTTTGGCTGAAAAAGACATATCAGGTGTTACCATGGCTACAGCTCTGGATAGCAACTGG
This sequence comes from Triturus cristatus, assembly GCF_964204655.1. Lineage (NCBI taxonomy): Eukaryota > Metazoa > Chordata > Amphibia > Caudata > Salamandridae > Triturus > Triturus cristatus. The sequence goes on along the minus strand of NC_140582.1, from coordinate 461,149,654 downwards.
CATACTGTTCCTACTCTTCTGGATAGGCTTTGTGACTGTCTTTTCTTGAATGGATGTTCTCTCCCAGAACGCTCTGCAGTATCATGTGAACTTGGTACTGAAACCTCATACGTCATCTCATTGTGAACAGAGAGACCTGTCCTTTGTGAACATGACAGCAGTTTCAGTTCCTGACAGAATAGTTTGGGATAGATTTTCATATGATGTATTTGGTCCCACTGAACTTTTTTAAATACCACATGTACTTGAAAATTTCTTTGCATGATTTCATCACCTCTAGTACATACTCTGACAATTGGGATTTTGAAACTGTAAATAGTATGCTATCTGATTTAGAATTGTCTGCAGCATTTTCGAAAGATGAAATGTTTGATTCATCTGATTTTGACACCATGTAGTTTTACCCAACACGATGGTCATCATTTCCTGCCTAAAACAAGTGCACCACGTAATGTTTTCTCATACCACCAATAGGAACATTGCCCAACACCACCAAAAGCTAGTTCATAAAAGTTTGCACAGAAGATGGCTTATTTGTCTGGGTTCAATACATCTGATCCACGCTCATAATATAAGCTTGCATCTAAATCTGCACAGAAAATATGCTTACTAATACGAAACAGATGTACTCTGCATCCTTTATTGCCCAACTGTCTGAACAGGGTTTCGACTTATAGACATAAAAGCTGTCTGGGGTACTAAGGACTGGCATCTTCAGGGAACTCGAGGCACTATTTAGAGCATGCCTCATACCACAACAAATTATCTTCCTAAACACTGTGCAAGAGACTTCCTGTCTTGGGTTAGCCAAGATTAAGGTCTTGAACACACCTCGTATTCCCTTGCTTTCACATTTGGAGGGATGGTGAAACTATACAGACGATGGTGAAGGTACACTAGATGACATCATGCATGGCGTTTCATACAATTCTACAGACCGGAATTGGAAGGGATGATCAGTTTGGCCCATCTACACAAATAGGTCTCAATTAAGATAGAAGGGTACCACCAAAGGGTTCAGTATCCATAAGCCTGACTTAAGCTATGTACAATGAGAACATCCGGGGTAGGAAACATCATACAATGTTGGGAAGTTATGCCTCGATTGGCTAAAAACCTTGACACTTTCCCAGGTGGAACAACTCTTGTCCTTCCTCTCAGAAGACATGGATTTAAGGGATTTTTTGCTAGTTCTGCGGAAGCCACGTTGTAAGCGCTTCTCATGCGCTGTCTATATGAAATTTGGAAAATCTCTCAATTCGAAGCTGCAAAGAGATTGTGTAAAATTGACAGTTAACTTAGAAAAGGCTTTGGCTGTGGTTAACAATGGTATGACCACGCTGACATCCAGAATTTATTCACTGGGCAACATTGTATCTTCTGCTATAGATATACTGGAGCAAGATCTGTCCATTAAACAACAGGGGCAATCACAGTTCCGTTCTATTATGTCATTAAGCTGGATCCTTGCGCTCCAGTTACGTGCCCTGGCGATATATCAATAATACGTCTCTGTTCTCTGCATATCATTTGAGTGAAAAGCAGACAACAATGGCACAAAGGGATGCAAAATATACAATCATGCGCATTGAAAAATTAAACCAATTCCCTTTCACTGTGGCAGTCACCATCTACAGAATGGTTAATTCATGGCCATATAACATTGCCAGTAACAACTTTACAGTTTCAATATTGCCTAGAACACCACCCGGTAGGCAGGTATGAAGCAATGGGTAGGAAATTCATCCATGAATCTTGGGAATTACCGTATAGATTTAGATGCAGGAACGGGGATACTGAAGTATTTCTCAGTGGTACAGACTCCGAGAATTCATTGAGTGGATCTCTCATTTACCAGGATATTCTGCTTCATGGGGCCTGTAATGGTTCAGTTGCAAACTTGTCCTGTCGTATGAAAGGGTCTCCAGCTGCAGTGATTAATCCAGTGTTCAGGCTGCTCTCAAATGGGAGTTGCTTCATGCTGAATGATCAAGGTTTATGTTTATGTTTATGTTAGTTTATTTATATAGCGCATATATACCGGCAGGTCTCTTAGCGCTTGACAGAAGGAGATTGCATCAGAGGGTACAGACAATCCTTGTAGCGAGCACAGTTAAAGAGTATCCTCAAATAGCAGGGTTTTTAACAGCTTTCGGAACGGAAACAGACCCGTTTCTTTACGCAAAGAGTCAGGTAGTTGGTTCCAGAGACGTGGCAGAGTTGTGGCAGAGTTGTGGGATGCTTACAGGCATCGCATATCTAGTCACAGTAAGTTCCAGGGTCACTTGTTGTATGCAAGTATTATTTCCACTGACCCACACAGTCAGGGATGCGCCGTTATGGCCTTCATTGAATGTTTCCTTTATACGGTTTGATATTCTGAGCCGAATGAAAGCCATTTTATAGAGATGTGCCCTTAACCAAAGCCCAAGAGACTTTTGATCTTAAGGTTGCAAGATACTCAGCTGAAATACAGACACTGGTACGAACTAACTGCCGTTTCCATTTCAGAGAAATGATACAGCGTATCTTTCACATGTCTGATACGAAGTGTATAGTACACCTAATTAAGACCATAGGTTCTCCACTGTTAGGCACCTTTCAGAGAGTCTTCTGATTGATTCCAGTGTTGTGTGTAGATTTAGATTCCGTATATAGGTTTCCTGATTTATGCCCTTATATAGGTACAATTCATATTGCCCTTATTTAGGCATCGAAAATCCAGCCCTTATTTAGGCATTATCCATGCTAACCAATTTCAGGCATGGTCTCCTACATCCGTCCATCCACGTCACGAGTTCTTGGAAAACCAGACTCTTAAGCCTTTAGGAATTTCCCTTGCTTGGATATTGATTTCTCCAAGAACTCATTTAGTATGCATGAACATCTATTCCTTAGGGGTTCATCCATGACGTTCCGATACCCGACTTTTACGTCAATAAAGGCATTCCTAAACACCTTCAAGATATAAATATACCTGCACTTGACTTGGCAAACTATGGTTCCGACACGATCCAGCTCGACTGCCTACTTATGGTTCGCCACGGCAAGTTCGGACGGAAATCGAGATCCAGCCTGACGCACTGACCAGACGCTGTCCTCCTCCTTGCAGAGAATCCAGCTCCAGTTTTTCTGATTCCCCTTGCGGGGTGTTAGAGATTGAGTCCCGGAAAAGAGATTCCAACCTCGCACATTCTAAGGTATGGAGCAGACTAGAACTTAGAGAAACGTTTGGCAACTCTTGGCAAAACTAAAACTATAGCTATACCTAGCTATACTTTAGAAAACAGCACCTACTTATTACCTCGTACTACACTTAGGTTAGGTACACTGGGGTAGAACTATTTAGAAGCATCAGATGAGTATTCACATTTTAGCCTGTTATGTATGTATTTTAATTAATATAGGTCATAGCTACAAACCATGCTATTGCAGTATTATTTTATCTTACTGCTAACTCTGTACATATTGTACTTCGCAGCCTGTCTTACGATTGTAGCAGTTCATATCTCTTGCATGAGAAATGACTGTTCAATAAACCCTTTTTATTGAAACGGCCGTCTCTCTATTTCTGTGCAAATCTGTAGAAACGAAACATGCACGATTGACTGAGTGAAACTGTTATCAATTGTTTCCACGGTTCTGAGATTGTTCCGACTCTAAGGCAAACAAAGTTGTCATGTTTATGCGGTTGTCAGAAACTAATCCCTTCTTGTGTAATGGAGAAGTTTCTAGTGACCTCTTGAGTTAGCTGGCACACACAAGTAATTAAGTTTAATGTACTCGATAGAGACGTACTGACCTCAGTCCTATGTCAAATCTATAGTGTATATTATTCCAATGCGCAGAGCCTATCCGGGATATAGGAACTACACTACGCTTTTATACACTCAGTATTTGAAAGCATTTTTGTAGGGCTTCCGCTAATCCTGCTACTGGTAGCGAGAATCCTGATTCTAATTTTTCTGCTACGCAATGGGCGTCCCAGTCACCAAGGAGATGGAAAAAAACGCTCTTGGAGCGATGGTATCGTGACCACAAGGTACTCCATCTGGGCACCTTTGGGAGCTAAGCGGATCTTGGTTCCTATCAATCCGACCAGTCTGGATTGAAACTTTTACCTGTTCTCTGCTGCTGGTTCTGCTGACAAAAATGCGTGTTGGATCTCTAAAACTTCCATCGGTTGTGCCACCGGACATGGATGTATTGCTGGACCCGTTAAAATCCCACGTAGTGCAGTGTCTACAGCGTATTCCCATGTTGATGTCGGCATTCTTAGAGCCACCACAGGATGCTTCAGCACCAGTTGGACTGGATACCGGCTCTACTACAGGCGCACAGGCTTTGAATGTTTCCAATACTTCCCCAGCATTGGCTGTGGAAATTGAAGGATATCATCTTTGCTTATTTGACCTGATCTGTTGGGTGTTAATGGGACAGTTGTCTGCGAAGGCAAGCAGCAGCGATGTTGCGTCTCCCATAGAGGACACAGACATTTTGCTCTCCATGTGCTGGGAAGAATTTGGCCTTTTTCCAAAACAACCAAAATTGAACTTTTAAACTATTTTATTTTTCTTTATTCTTACTGAGCACCATGGCATTCAGACGCTCCCAGGGGCTCAAACTATATACATGAACACATTTTAAAGGACTTGTAGAGCTTTTTAACATATATAAAGGATTTCTAGAGTTTCTAGGCATTTTTTGATCAACTTTTAGACATTTTTATTCTGAACATTTTTTACAATGTTTTATGATTGATTAGGACATTCCTTTTTTAGTATGTCATCTGGTCAGATGAGTGAGAGTTATGATTTGTAATGTATCCCAATATAGGCTTTGGTAGTCACCTAACCTTTCACCTACATTTACCATGCCATGGTACTACATAGCTGGTTTGTGCTGTCCTTTTACCTAGTTAGGTGCTGCATAAATGTGTGGTTTTTCCCGAAAACTAGCCTTATTTATTATGCATAAGGATTCTCTGAATCACAGCAGGACTACCATCTTCTGCATAATAACTATGTATAAGGGCCATCACTTTTGTCATCCTCGGCCGACATGACACAGCAAGGTAGAACCCCTGAGGGTACCTTTTTGGGTATATAGACATCATACCTTTGCTGGGGCAGGCCTAGGAGAAAGACTTCCATGCTACACACCGACGTGAGATGCTGAAGCTCCTGCACGCAGACACTCCAGCACGCAGGGGTCTGACATCCCTCGCGGGGTGTCCATCTCGAAACCAAGTCGGGGTCCAACAGTTTCCAACGTCAGGTAATAGGGTTGGCGTCATCCTAGGCTGATTTTTGGCTTTACAATTAAAATACATGCTAGGTACATTTAGGTACATCTAGTTACGGTCTGCATGGTAGGGTTACGGGCAATTACGGTCATGTATTTATATGCCTACATATATTTATTGTTTTAGCACTATGGTAGAAATCTACCATCCATTTACTCTGTTGGTGATTATCATAGTTTATATCGGTTTCTGTCTTATGGTTGTTGCAGCAGACATTTTACACTAGAATGACGCTGGCTCAATAAATGCTTATTGAAAACATCCCCATCATTTATTCTGTGTATCTCTCTGAGACAAAATGAGCATGGGTGAGTGAGCGAAAAGTACTGTACTGTTTCCATAATTCAGAGGTATCAGGGTTGTCATGTTCAATAGTTGCCCAAAACTATTTTCTCCTTGGTAAGAGGAGTTCATAGTGGCACTGTGAGCTAGCTGGTATGTAGGCGATCATATCCGGTGGGGGTGTTTGGAATCCGTCTGGACACCAGCCTCACAGTTTGTTGTCTAAACGCGCAGATCCTATACAGATTTATAGGAACTACACAAAAGGACTGTGATTGCCATAGTATATACTCTTATGGCACTCCCTCAAGGGGCATTCTGCCAAACATCCTCAAACAACTACAGAACGAACATGGGGCAGGTCCTGCCCTGGATTTGAGGGTGAAATGTGTAGGAAATTTTCCAGTTGTCTCTGAAATTATTCTTTCTAATGTGAAAGGTGAAGCATCTTCTTTGGCTATACACCAGCGACTTTCTGTGGGGCTATTGCAGACCGCGAATGCAAGTTGCCTGTTTTTATTTCCCAGATGTATACGTCCTTAGGACGTACTAGTTTGGGGACCAGACCTTCTTTTTCAACTCTTTGTCAAACCTGTTTCTGACAAGGATGCCTGCCCCACCCATTATTTTCCAAAGAAAACCTGGGATAAAACTAAATGACGACAACAGAAAGGCAGACCTCGTGGCGGTTTGCCACCCCCAGAGTACTCTGAACAGCGTTACGATTTTCATGACCGCTCTGAGATTGACTCCTGATAGTTTTCAAATCCCTGTTCTCCTCGTTTCTTTCAGGACTCGTCTGACCAGCAGTACAACAGAGGAGGAAGATCTGATCGCAGCCAAGGTTAGTACGTGCAGCCTAAAAGGGGAAAGAGCACTCTTTTGACATAAAGATCAAGGAGGAGGATCAAGCACCTACTTGTATGCCCCCTTTTCAAAAGAAGACAGTTTCAGCATTGCAGCGAAATATGCCGCAGATGGTGAGAACCCTTCTTCTGGACAGGAGTTGGGCAGTGACTCTCTACGACAGCGCAGCAGAAGTCACCATAGTGCGCAAGACACTCCATCAGCTTCTGAAGGCAAGAGCAACTGAAACTTTCATCACGGTACAGACCGCGGACACCAGCGTTGCATCGCCTGACACTCTACCACTTGGATATTCAGATTGAGGGTGTAGTTAAACGTACCATTAAAGCCATCTTTTGGGAGAAATGGACTTCTTCATATGATATTCTTTTGGCTGGGGTTGATTGGTCTCCACCTTTTATTCTTGCATGTCCCCAGGGTAAGAATGGTATGCTCCCTTCTTTTTTACATCTAGTCCCGGATGAACTTCAACGGGTGTATGCTTCTGAATGGGCCCTTGCTTTGTCCCTTCCTTTATATCAAAACCAAGCTGTTTGGGATAAGGATTCCCTTTTCATGTTATCCCCATCTGTTCCACTCCCCAGCTTCAGCCGCAATATCCAATTAAATGTGATGCCAAAGCGACTGTTAGACATTCTTACTCAATTGGAGTACCAGGAGTAATTGAACCCTGTGCATCTCAGATGAACAATCCTCTTTTTCCGGTTTAAAACCCGATCACTCCTATCGCTTTGTTTTAGATTGACATTTAAATAGTCCTAACTGCACATTATGCTGTCCAGAATACACATAGTACAGCTTTGTTTAATAATATTGTTTGTAAAAATTTTAAAAGCCACACTTGATATTTCCAATGTTTTTTTCAGTCACAATTTGGATCATGAGAGCTGTGATTGTTCTGTTTACACTGCCCTTGGATCCCAGAAGCAATACCCATTTGCCTCTGGGCTGTAACAGCCCAGATGTTTTTATGGCACGGATTGTATCAATTCTACATGACAGTGACCCAGATGCTTTGTCCTGTGTCAATGACATTTACTTAAGAGTTGATGAATTAAATCCTCATTTGGCTAGAGGGAATCGCATAATTACAAAACTTGCTGAACTAGGTTACAAGTTCAATTTTTCTAAATCTCATTGCTTTCCTCGGTGTCCTTTTACTGTGTTATAAATTAACTGAGGGTCGGAGCCTAGCTTGTCCTCACACGTTTTAGAAAAATGTGCACAATTGCAAACACCTAATACGCTTAAAAAGTTGACATTTTTGGTCGTTTTTTTTGTATTTTGAGAGGACGTTTATTCTATGCTGTAACGTATTAAATTGCTTTTATTTTTTGATGCGTACAGATTTTTCCGCATCATTCTGGATACCTGAAAACACTGAGATTCTCAGATCTGTACAGTCTGATTTGCTTGAAACGTGCCATTTACATACACATCATAATATAACAAAATTGGATTTACCTATGTCACATTTAAAGAAGGTGAAACTATGCCTATAAATCGTACTTACATTCCCTGGCGCAAATTAGTTTTGCGTCAATTGAAAAAAATACTAACAGTGGTCCAGATTGCCATCCTCAAGGAAAGGCCTCTGGTTCAAGGTAAAAGCATTATATGTGTTTCTCCTGTGCTTGCGTTGGAGGCTGTCGCAAAAGCTAGCATTCCTAACTCCAAAGCCCTTCTTCCCCGGTGGATTCCATAGGCTACGTCCTTAACAGCCATTGAAGTCGACAATGTCTTTGACCCTTCATTACAGACTCAAGAAGTTTTGCAACATGAGCATGTCTATCCTGTACATTCTTCAATTCTCCCACTTGATGAATAAAAATGTATTATCTACAGTGACGGTTCTGTGTAACCGGCTACAGTTTCTAGCGTTTTTCAACCTACCTTTACTCGTACTCCGTCTTGGAGACAGTACTGCGCAGTTGGCTGAAATAAAGGCATTGTTCCTCGCACTTGAACGAATGAATCCTGAGTTCCCCACAGTTCTAGTGTGTGATTCTTTTTACTCTGTTTAATTGTTTAATGATAATTTGCATTTCTGACAACAAGGATTCCAAGGGTAGCACAGTCAAGCATAAGATGCCAGTCAGTCGGTCATGATAACTTTATCTTGCCACTAAAATAACGGCATAAAAAGTATTCTACAAGCAAACAATCGTCAATATTAAAATCATTATGAATTATTAAGCATCTGCCAATATACACAAGATAAATTAAATACAGCTAAGATTATAGAAATATCAAACCAGCCCAGTCTAAAAACAAACAATTCATGTAAATGTAAACAGGATTTAGTTGGCTTGACCCTTTTTTTGCTTGTGGGGGACAGGCTATAAGAGTAATCTCCTTTTTATAACCGACATGAAGAAGAAAGCTAAACAGAAGCTTACTAAAGGATCAGCTAATAACTGGAGATAATAGCTGGACGACATTGTCTGAAGTTAAATTTGCGCATAAGCGGGAGAATATGTCCGTTTCTTTCCTCAGTATAGAACTTACAAAAAAATACAAAATGAAGCTCACTCTGAGGAGATCGCACATCACATGGACAAGGAGGAAGGGCATCAATAGAATAGCTTTTAGATGGATGGCCTAGCATAAGCGGAATATATATATTTTTTTTTGTAAACAAATTTTATTCGTCCAAGACACATTCAGCGAAGCTCTGTGGCCCAGAGACTTCAACCACATCAAGAGACAACATACCAGCTTTGACATTTTTCTCATGAAATATCATACAACGACTACAAAAGAGACATGCAGAACCAAGGCAGTCCCCTCCCTGAAAAAAACATATAACCACCCCCCACCCCACTCCCCCACCCATCGCACTGTCCATCCAGTCAAAGCAGCAAATCTGTACACGACTACTATTCTGTTCTCTCCATGACCCATAACCCCCAGACCCGGCTGCGCCTGGTACTCCAGTGTGCCATGCCCCTTTAAAGCTGGAGGGAGATGGTCCACCACCCACCCAATTATTCCTCTAATATGGGCCCTAATTCCAGTCCCCTGTAGTCCGCCCAGCGCTTCCATATTTTAAAATTTTTGCGAGGGAGGCCCCGTGCCACATAGATGGGGGCCTCTAGTCACATACAAAAATCGAGACCGGTCTTCCAGACAGATATTGAAGATGCGACTGTCGCCTTCCACGCCCTCGCTATATCTCGCTTGGCAAGAGTAAAACCCAGGAGCATCAGATGTCGCTTATAGACATTGCCCCCTATATCCTCCATCACATGCAGGGGCACCAGTTTGGGGGACCGTGGGAGATCCCAACCCAGCACCTCTGACAGACAGGTCAAAACCCCCCGCCAGAACCTAGTTAATACAGAACAGTCCCATACCGTGTGTAGCAGCGTCCCCTCTGCATTCAGGCAACGGAGGCAATGCGGAGAAGCCACCAGGCCCGCCTTAAACAAACTAACTCTGGTGAAATAGACTCTGTGCAGATATTTAAACTGGATGAGCCGAAGACTCACAGCGACAGCCGCCCCGCGTGGCGAGGCCAGGGCCTCCATCCAGTCCTCCTCCTCCAGCTGACCCACATCCTCCTCCCAAACCTCACGGAGATGCTGCAACGACGGGGAGCAGTGTGTTACCAGGGATTGATAGATTCTCAATCTTGTGGTCTCGTAAGTAAGCGGAATATATTTTAGTTGCAACCTCAGTAATACATATCTATGTTGGGGGTTCGTGACAAATGTCAGGTAAGAGGTTGAGGTATTATTTATACTAGGGGTAGGTGATATTCTCTAACTGCAGTCATGTTATAGTTAAGCTCTCACCTGCCTCTCTCTGCCAAGATAATCTAATAGTCGACCCTTCAATTCTTTTCTTAATAAGGTCAGCCATAACTTCGCATCCTCGTACAAGTTATGTAAGCTGATTGCCTGCAAGTTGGTCTCAATATATTTTAGCCATTTTATTTTATCTACACCATCCAATTTCAAGCAATCCTTCAGGATATCTCTAGTTAGGTCTAACGTTTCTTTTCTCCAGACTGAGTGCCACAGAAGAATCGGTGCAATACAAATCTGATCTGTAATGTAAAGCAAATTCAGCTCAGAGTGACGGTTATAGGAGGAACAGAATTGTGGGATACACCCCAATACCCCAATTTATTCAAAAAGCCATCCTCTATACGCTGCAGTTTTGTTGTATCAGTTATGCCCCAGATAGCTGCCCCAGAGCAGGCAACAGATATTGTCTTTGCCTCATAAATCTTTTTTATTACTTCAATTGGCCTCGATCCGAGTTCGTTTATGAAGCTCAAGAGCCCTCCAATACATTTTTCCGTTATGAGCCCTCTATTAGTCACCATATTTTGCCAGGTATTTTTCCTATCAAACATGACCCCTGGATAGGATAGTTAAAGGTATCCACGACCTTTAGCTTTGGCCCGTCTATAAACATTCTAGGTTTTTTCTGTAGTCTTTATCCTGCAACAAGTACAAAAGACTGATAGGTTTATCTTCAGGTCCAGGTTATTCATACATTTTGCATAATCCTTTAAGTCTCTACAGTGCATTGCCAGTTCGTGCCAGCAGCACTGTCTCATCTGCATAGATGTCACAGTTCCCTTTGGAATCGCGGGGGTGCCGCGAGCAACGCTGCCATTTGCGTGGCTCGGGCTACCCTCCGCGCTTACCTACAATGTGGAGAGAGGCTCCGTGACGTGTGGCGCCGGGTCCAGGAAGCGAGCGGCTCCTACGCTCTTCCTCGATGCAGCAGAGGAAGCGTGCGTGAGGACGTCAACCTGGAAGCACTCAAAAGAGGCTTCCGGGCTGAAAACGAAGCAGATTATTTTGCTTCTGGATCGGAGTTACACACTGTGAAGGAACAGAGTCTTCTGTTGCGGCAAGGTGGTGGAGGGTACCTGTGGTGGATTATTAAATGAAAACCCTGCATGATACTTGGGCTCTACTTACCTTGAATATCAGAATTTGGGCATTGAACATTCATGGAGAATCTTGCTAGCTTTGACCACTAAAGATTTTACGGACTGCCACTTTTGAAAACTTGTTATCTAGCCACTATTAACTTTGATGAGAAAGCATTTATGCCTTGATGTCATTATAAATTGTTTGACCGGATAAGAATCATTATCGGTCACCGCAAGTGCAAGAGTACAACCTACGATTCCTTGCACTCGCAGCACTTGGTGTATAATTGTTTATTATTGTTTCCTAACAGGGGGTTATGAGGTCTTAATAGGGTTCATCCCCTGTGACGCTTGTTTTCATTATCATGTTGGTGGGTATTGTGTGTGTGTGTGTGTGTGTGTCCCATTGATAACATTACGGACTTAGATATAGGTGCCTAACAATAGCGCACATATTCATTGCTTAGTTCTTTATTTTCAGCTACCTTTTACCATCATTTGTCTAAACAGGAATAGGACATTCCTTATGTGCTCTTGTGCAGGACTGTTGTTTTTTTACAGGTAATAAGAGAACGCAAGTTTCCGTATTTAATATGTTAGTGATTATTATCTATGCTCAAGGTATTGTTTCTCGTTTCAGATCTCCCTCCCTGCTGTTCCCTTCCTTTCCTTCCCTCACTTGATCACCTTAACCTTCTGTGCTATTATAGGAGACAGAATTGGGGCTATCAAGGGGTGGACCCACTTGAGCCACGAATCGACCCCGAGGACTCGACAGGGGAGAACCGATAGCTGACAATAGAGTATTGGGACAGGGGATGACTTAATGGAAGGGACATCTGTAGTAGACCCATCCAAAGCTGACTCCACAGCGTTGGTATATAGTGCAAATAAAAATGGGGCGAGGACGCACCCTTGTCTCATGCCACAGGTAATTCTAAAGTGTCTTGTGCATTTGCCTTCTCTCCCATATCGGACACAAGCCGTAGCATCAGAGTACATCTCACGAATAAAATTAACTATTGGAATCTCAATTCCAATGGCTTCCATTACTGCCCATAACTTGAATGCAGCACGCAGGCAAAGGCAGCTAATAAATCTATAAAGGCCATATACGCAAGACCTCCGACTCTCGGTCTAGGTCCACTCTCTCCCCGCAGCTCTGCTGTGCCGTCTCTTGCCTCCAGACCCGACCTCCTCCTTGGGAGGTTCGAGGCTGCTGTCCGCTCCTGCGCCTGCTGCCCGCTCCAACTGGGACCAGACTGCCTGCTACCACCGTAACCTTTCTCCTCCTTTTTTCCTTCTTTTTCCCTTTTGTGCCACTGTTATTATGCCCATCTGTGTCTTGCTCTAATTCAACCACTGTTTTATTTTCTCGTGCCTGCCTGTTGTTTCCCCCCCCACCCCCCCCCCCCCCGAATTCCCCTGCTCCTGCCTCCCAGCCTCTCCTTCCTCCCACCTCCCCTACTTAATAGCGGCCCCTGCGCGGTCGCGCCGCTGGCGCGCCAAAGGCAAGCCTGTCTGCGCCCGAACGCGGCCAGCGCCAAGAACGCTTGACCTCCCACTACCCATCGCTATGATACCACCACCCTCCTCCTACTCAACCCTGGAAGACTTAGAGAATGACAGCAGGCCTAGCTGAACATGACCCACGGGCAGTTCCCCTGCCTCCACTGCTGCCAGACCCTCACCGCCACCCCGGCCACCAACACCGCCGACGCCCGCACCGGCGACACCCTAAAATGCATCCTCTGCAACGTACGCTCCGTACACAAACATGCCATGGAAATCTAGACCCAACTTGACTCTCTCTCGTCAGACATCGCCTTCTTCACAGAGACCTGGACCAATGCATCGTCCGCCCCTGACATCAGCACCGCCATCCCAAACGGATACAATATCCAGGAGCGGGCCTTGCCATTGCCCACAAGAGCACCCTCCGCCTCACCACCTCCAGCGAAACCTTCCCCACCGCCGAACACCTGCACTTCCAGATCCAGACCACCCCCAAAGCGACATTCCGAGGAACGCTCGTCTAGAGACTCCCCCCCCCCCCCCCCCCCCCCCGAACACCCTTCGCCATCACCGACTTCATCACACCTCACGCCATTGCCTAAACAAACTACATACTCATTGGAGACCTGAACTCCCATCTCGACAACCCCAACGACCCCAACTCCACTAGCCTTCGTGACATCCTCGCCAGCATCGGAGTTAAACAACTTGTCAACACACCAACCCACAGAGCAGGACACACCCTCGACCCCATCTTCACGGCAAGAAACCGCGTCCAGTTCAGCCACACAACACAGCCGCCATGAACCGACCACCACTGCATACACTTCGCCATCAACAAAACCAAGGCACCCAAACCAGCCCCATGCCCACTACGAAGGAACTGGAGCAAGGTTACCGACGAGCAACTTAAAACCACCCTCACCCGTGACAACCACACTTGGGCACCCGACGCAAACAACGCAGTCGGAAAACTTCACACCTGGATCTCCTACTGCGCAGATGAGCTCGCCCGCTATGCAACCCCGACAGACAACGCCCCAGGAAAGCCACCTGGTTCACCATGGCTCTCCAAGAAGCCAGACGCACCTGCAGACGCCTGGAGAAGAACTGGAGGACCACCAAGACAACCGAAAACCACATCACTTACAAGGACACCATGACGGACTACCACAACCAGATCAGAGCCTCCTAGAGTAACTTCATCCACAACAAAATCCTGGCCAACTCCGCCAACTCCAAGGAACTTTTCAATGTCATTCAAGAATTCACCAACCCACGCAGCGAAGCCACAAACGTCCCCCATCCCAAGACCTCTGCAACAAGCTTGGAACCTATTTCCACCTCAAGATCAAAAACCTCTACGACAACTTCATCGACCATCCACCAGGCGCCACAGATGGCCTCCCACCCCCAGAAACACCAGCCAGCCCACCATCTCCAACTGGACACCGATCACGGCCGAAGACACCGCCTCAACCATGAAAAGCATCCACTCTGGGCCCCCACCGACCCCTGCCCCCCCTTGCATCTATCACAGAGCTGAGTCCGCCATCGCACCCGAACTACAACACACCATCAACACCACCTTCAAAACAGGCCCCTTCTAAGGCGACTGGAAGCACGCAGGAGTCAGACTCCTGCTCAAGAAGCCCACAGCTGACCCCACCGACCTCAAGAACTAACGGCCCATCTCATTTCTCCCCTTCGCAGCCAAAGTTGCAGAGAAAGCGGTCAACAGGAAACTGACACTTTTCAATGAAGAGAACTGCGTCCTCGACCCATCCCAATCTGGATTCCGAAGCAACCACAGCACAGAGACCGCCCTACTCACTGCCACAGACGACATCTGCACCCTCCTGGACCAGGGTCACTCCGCACCCATCCTCCTACTTGACCTATCAGCGGCCTTCCACACAGCCTCCCACTGCACACTAGTCGCCAGACTACACGACGCACGCATACAAGGAACAACCCTGGACTGGATCCGATCATGCCTCACCGGAAAAAACCAAAGGATCAGACTCCCACCCTTCCACTCTGACCCCACGAAAATCACCTGCGGAGTCCCACAGGTTACATCCCTGAGCCCCACCCTCTTCAACATCTACATGGCCCCCCTCTCATCGTCCGATAACACGGCCTCAACATCGTATCCTACGCCAACCACACCCAGCTTATCCTCTCCCTCACCAAAGACCCCACCACTGTCAAACTCAACTTCCTGAAAGAAATGCAAGACGTCGCAGTCTGGCTGACCAACAGCTGCCTGAAGCTCAACGTCGAGAAGACAGAAGTCCTCGACCTCTGTTCCACCCCTTCTGCATGGGACAGCACCTGGTGGCCGACCGCCCTCGGAAGCCCACCTACCCCCTCAGACCACGCCAAGAACCTCAGCATCGTACTCTACTCATTGCTCACCATGAACCGTCAGGTCAACGCCGTCACCTCCAGCTGCTTCAACACCCTCCGCAAGACCTTCAAGTGGTTCCCCCCTGAGTCGAGGAAGACAGTCACCCACGCACTCATCACCAGCAGACTGGACTATGGAAACGCACTCTATGCCGGAATCAACAAGTCCCTACTCCGCAAACTCCAGACAATACAGAACACCACCGCCAGACTCGTCCTTGGCATCCCTCGACACGAACACATCAGCCAACACCTACGAAGTCTCCACTGGCTCCCCGTGGAGAAAAGAGTCACTTTCAAAATCCTCACTCTCGCCTACAAATGCCTACAGAACAATGGACCCAAATACCTAAACAGATTCAACTTCCACGTACCCAAACCGAAACTGGCCGAAACCCCGCGCATCCACAGAGCAGGCAGAAGATCCTTCTCTCACATTGGAACGAGCTATCGGCAGACATCAGACGCGCCTCCTCCCTGAACACCTTCAGGACGACCCTCAAGACCTGGCTCTTTGGCTAAACAGATCTGCGCATCCTCGAACCAGCGAACCTCCCTGCAGGTCTAAGAAATTGGGCAAGGCAGGTTGTCTTGAATTTCCAATAGAATCCGCTCAAGGGCTACTGATATAGTGTTGCCAGTTATGTTTGGGTCCAAACAAATTGTAATTTCCTGCTTCATTTCAGCAATAATTCCCCAAATAAAATTTGGAGTATCAACTTTTTCCAATTTCAAAAGAACCTAATTTCTCCTTGCAATAGAGATCTTTGGTAGTAAATTCTTAGGAGATTTCAGTCTTTGCCTAAATAGCATATGATAGGTAATTGCAACATGATCACTAAAGGCAATAACGTGTGTCTTAATATCAGTAAAAGGGGTTCTGATGGATTCGGAGACCAGGATATAATGAAGAGTTGAGTAATAGGACTCAGTGGAAAACAAAATCTAATTGGCAAGTTATAATATCATATGGATTAATTATCTCAAGGCTGTTAGCTATTAATAGTCTATTTAGAGTGTTCCCATAATCGTTGTACCTGAAGTGAGGGAGACTATCCCCATCAGTGAAACCACATGCGGTAGAACCAACCCTATTACAATTATGGGCATTAAAATCGCCCATCCAAAGTATATCAAGGGGTTTGTGGTAAGATTTCATCAGGTGGCCAATGTCCCTTTCCAATAGTTCTAAGACCGTTGCCAGGTTGCCTACAAAGTTGTTATTGTAGAAATTGATCAGGATCCAGTCCTGACCGTATAGCCCTCACACAGAAGAATTTGGTAATAAGATGAGGTGTTCAGGAATTTAATTACCTTAAATCTAGTTGTATTGGCAACTAGGGTTACTATTCTCTCCCCCCCCCCCCCCACCAGGCTCTAGAACACATTTTGTGTGTCTGGAAGAAATGGTAATCGTCGGTTCGAGGCATGTGGGCTGCTGAATTCATATCTGTGCATAGATCGCCGCCTAGTGTTGGGTCCGGATGTTTGCACGTTGTTGTCCTGGAAGAGTCTTCGAAGTATCCTGGGATAGGTGACTCCTCCCCTGGACTACAGTGCGCATGGGCATCCTCAGATTGTTTTTTTCCGCCATTGGGTTCGGATGTGCTATCTTGACTCAAGTTAGGAAAATCTTTTTTCAGGCCAAAAGGCCTTTAGTTCGCGTCGGTACTGTTCTCGATCGGTATCGATAGTATCTTGTTAGTTTACTAACTTCCAGAACAAACTTTCGCATCTTACCCGACCGTCGATTCGACATCAACGATGGAATCGAGGACACCATTCAAGAGGTGTCCGGTATGCAATGCGAAATATTCCCACGTCGACGTCCATCCGGTGTGCAACAAATGCCTTTCACCGGATCACGACGAATCTACATGCATGGCCTGTGCCAGATTTCGATCCTAGAAGACTCTACGGAATCGACGAGCGGCGAGACTCGAGGCGCAGCAAGCGGCACCGGCCCCGGCCGACATCTTCAACGCCGAGACCGAAGATGTCGAAGAAGTGGAGAACCTACCCTCCAGTCCCGTTTCCGAACATGACTCCGGATCGGAAGACGTCGACGAAACACTATTTCGCAGAGATGAAGACGACACCGAGGTAGGAGACTACAATGAGGCCTTAGGGGCCGAAGAGAGTAGCTCCGGTGACGAGCAAGGCCTACCCGTTCAGACTGAAGAAAGCCCAGTGCAACAGTCTATGGCTCCGGTCGAGGGATCGCCTTCGGGCCTTACCCAAGACCTATCCCGCAGTTCTTCGGCCCCGCCCTCGGGCCCGGCCTCGGACGTTCAGCGGCAGCCATTAATGCCCAAAACGGCTGGTTTCCCTTCTTCAAAACCGAAAGCTGTATTGGTTCAATTGAAACCGAAACCGGCGCTGGTCGGATCGAGGCCCTCCACACCTTCGACGCCAGCAAAACACATCGGCACCGAGCGCACCAAACGAGACTTCGGTGCCGAACTCGAAGCGGCCGACGTCTGAGTCGACATAAGGAAGAAGGCCTTCGGTACCACCAAACCTGCTCGGCTCCCGGCACCGACGCAATCGACTCCGACCCCAAAGGTCAAACAGCCTGCTGCGTCTCACACCGCTTCCACGGCGACACCAAAGCCACACTCATCGAAGAAGTCGACGGCCATTCCCGCCCCTCGACTCGATGACCCACCGGCGCCGAAAAAATCCACAACCGCCTCAACAGAACCGGTCGGTGCAAAAGACTCGAGGGCGCTCCAGACGCGACCCCTTGCTGCGCAAAGCACCAAAAAGAAAATGGTCCTCCAGGACACGTCGGGCTCCGAACCAATTAAAGCTCCAGCAGCCTCTTCGACACCAGCCAACATTACTTTTGGCCTGCCACCATCCACGGCCCCGAAACTGTTCCAAATCAGGACACGGGTGACCCATACCACGATCACGCCTGCCGAACGCTCTGCGGAGACGTCTCCATCGCATCTAATCGACGCCGACACCGGCAGGATGATTATCCATAAACGGAAAATAACTTCGGAGCCGGCTTTGGACTCCTTCAGGATTCCACTTAAAAGAAAGCTGCCTGTGGCTTCAGAACCAGTTCTTTACGAACCTTTCCACTCACCCTACCAGGATCCACAATCCTTCTCTCCCACACACTCCGACACGGATGCGTTGGTGGACTACATGGGTGACCAAGTCCCCTACCCCGGAGACATGGACCCTAACGGCCAACAGGACCCTGATCAAACTTGGGATGACCCTGTGGACCCAGGTGCACCTATGGATGCACAAGACCCGCAACTCTATGGAGCAAAAACATCTCCCACAGAGGACACGGCAGCGTTCAACGCTCTAATTGAACGTGCTGCGGCCAATCATGGGGTGCAACTTCACTCGGACACCGTCGAGGACGACTTTCTTATGGATACTTTTGCATCCTCAGAAAGGAATATAAAAACTCTACCCATGTTGAAGGGTGTCCTCAAACCAGCAAAGGACATCTTCAAGGAACCCACCAGGGCAAGAGTGATAAACCCCAGGATCGACCAGAAATACAGATCAGCGCCTGGGGACCCTACTTACATCAGAGGCCAATTACCTCTGGATTCCATTGTCGTTGCGAATGCTCGCAAGAGGGCACACTCACAAACAGGTGACGCTCCTCCCCCGGACAAAGAGTCCAAGGTGTTATAGACCTCTGGCAAACGGGTTGCCGCCCAGGCAGCCAACATATGGCGCATTGCCAATACTCAAGCACTCCTCGCTCGCTACGATAGAGCGCACTACGACACATTAGAGCAACTAATCCAACATCTCCCTGACCAATACAGAGAAGGTGCAGAGATCCTCATCAGGGAGGGACAGCTCCTCACAAACGCATCCATCAAGTGTGCGCTGGATGCCGCAGACACAGCTGCCAGGGCCATAAACACTAGCGTCATGCTGCGACGACATGCCTGGTTACGAATCTCCGGATTCAAACCTGAGGTGCAAAACAACATACTCAACCAGCCTGTCAACCCCGACTATTTATTCGGCCCGGAGGTTGACACCACCCTAGAGAAAATAAAGAAGGACACGGACACTGCAAAGTCCATGGGGGCTCTCCAGACTCAGTCCTTTCGGAGCGGCTCCTTTCGTCGCCCCGGAAATAAAGGAGCAGGTAGAGGACAGGGGTCACAGCAAACATACAACAAGGGCAATACACAAACCACCTACGATAAAAACACCCGGGGTGGATATCGTGGCTCCAGTACAAAGGGCAGAGGACGCGGCTACGGCAACACCAGGTCCTCCCCCAAGAACAAGCAGTGACGCCCTCTCCCTTCCTCCCGACCACATAACACCTGTCGGGGGAAGGCTACAAAGGTTCCTGTCCACGTGGACCTCCATCACCACGGACAGGTGGGTCAAAGATATTGTCAAATACGGTTACTGTCTAGAACTAACCTCCACTCCACCCACAATACCTCCAAAAAACCGTCCTATGTCCTCAGAGCACTTAACGCTCTTACAGCAGGAGGTGCAAAGTATGCTTCTAAAAGGCGCAATAGAGGTCGTACCCGTCCACGAGCAAGGTACGGGGGTGTACTCCCTGTACTTTTTAATACCGAAAAAGGACGGGTCACTCAGACCTATATTAGACCTGAGACCCCTAAACAGATACATTCTTTCCGAGCATTTTCACATGCTCACTCTACAGCAAGTCCTCCCGCTGCTCAAGCAGGGAGACTTTCTAGCCACACTGGACCTCAAGGATGCGTATTTCCACATACCCATTCACCCCTCACACAAAAAATACCTCAGGTTCACTGTTCAAGGGCAGCACTACCAATTCAAAGTCCTTCCCTTCGGCGTGACAACGGCACCCAGGGTTTTCGCAAAGTGCCTAGCTACTGTGGTGGCACATCTACGGAGGCAGCACATACACGTCTACCCTTACCTGGACGACTGGCTTGTTCAAGCAAAGTCAGCCCAGCAATGTGCCAGCCACATGTCCCGCACCATTCACCTCCTTCACAGTCTGGGGTTCTCACTGAATTACCCAAAATCCCATCTACAGCCCGCACACGTACAACAGTACCTAGGTGCGACTATAGACACTCTGGCGGCCACAGCTCAGCCAAATTTGGTGAGAATCAACAGCATGCAAATGCTGATTTCCAAGTTCAAACCACAACACTCCCTTCCCGCGCTAGTGTTCATGCAGTTGATAGGCATGATGGCCTCCTGCATCTTCATAGTCCCGCACGCGAGACTACATAT
The DNA here is from genome assembly GCF_964204655.1 of Triturus cristatus. Taxonomy (NCBI): domain Eukaryota; kingdom Metazoa; phylum Chordata; class Amphibia; order Caudata; family Salamandridae; genus Triturus; species Triturus cristatus. Next base: position 461,129,138 of record NC_140582.1, on the reverse strand, counting down.
GCGCCCGCTTCCGGAGTGCTTAGCACGTCAGTGGAATCAGGCTCAAGGACAGTTGAAAGACCTAGTGTTGGTGAGCGGTCGGGCATACAACTCTCTGCATTGGTGGAATCCACAAAACCTTTGCAAGGGCCGACCTTTCCAAGAGCCTGTCCCACAGATAATACTGACGGCGGACGCGTCTCTCCAGGGATGGGGAGCTCATGTACTCCATTACACAGTGCAGGGACTATGGACACAACAACAAAAGAAGATGCACATCAACCTTCTAGAGCTGATGGCAATCTTCCTCGCTATGAAAGCATTCAAAGTACACTTGTGCAACAAAGTCGTGTTGATCCGGACGGACAACATGACTGCCATGTACTACATACAGAAGCAGGGAGGAACACACTCTCCGCAGTTGTCTCATCTGGCTCAGAGCATGTGGAAGTGGGCCATTCAAAGGAACATGTTCCTCATGGCAGAACACCTCCCCGGCAAAGACAACCAGATGGCGGATCTGCTCAGCAGACACAGCCACCAGATGCACGAGTGGGAGTTACACCCATCAGTACTCCAACCGTACTTCCAGCAGTGGGGTCATCCAGAGATAGACCTATTCGCGACAAGCGAAAACGCAAAATGCCAAAGCTTTGCCGCCAGGTTCCCACATCCGCAGTCGCAGGGCAATGCGATATGGATGAACTGGTCCGGCAGATTTGCGTACGCTTTTCCCCCAGCACCACTGATACCGCTGGTGGCACGCAAACTGCGTCAACACTCACTGACGCTCGTCCTGGTTGCTCCAACGTGGGCACGCCAGCCGTGGTACACCACCTTTCTCGAACTTTCCGTGGTGCCCCATCAAAGGCTGCGGGTCAAACCCGAGCATTTGACGCAGAACCATGGAGAGATTCAGCACCCAGATCCACAACAGCTGAACCTGGCAATCTGGCTCCTGAAGTCCTAGAGTTTGGCTACCTAAACCTGCCACCTGACTGTATGGACATCATTAAGGAGGCCAGGAGACCCACTACCAGAGCTTGCTATGCAGCAAAATGGAAGAGGTTCGTCATTTATTGCAATAATAATGACATTAACCCGCTAGACGCATCCATCCAAAACATTATTTGTTACCTATTACACCTATACCGATGCAATCTGGCGTACACCTCTATACGTGTCCATTTGACCGCAATATCAGCCTATCTGCAGACCAGGCAGCACCTCTCTCTATTCAGAGTGCCTGCCATCAAAGCATTCTTGGAAGGACTCAAACGAGTCATTCCACCAAGCCACCCACCAGCTCCAATGTGGAACCTCAACTTGGTCCTCACACGCCTGATGGGTCCACCCTTTGAACCTCTACACTCATGCGAGATTCAATTCCTTACCTGGAAAGTAGCTTTCCTAGTAGCGATCACTTCTTTGAGAAGAGTTAGTGAACTCCAGGCACTAACCGTTCAAGAGCCATTTATACAGGTTCACGCCAACAGGGTCGTACTACGTACCAACCCCAAATTCATGCCAAAGGTGGTATCGCAGTTCCACATGAATCAAACCATTGAACTGCCCGTTTTCTTCCAAAACCCACAAACTGTCGCAGAAAGGGCACTCCATACACTAGATGTCAAAAGGGCCCTCATGTATTATATCGACAGGACCAAACCCTTTAGGAAAACACAACAACTTTTCGTTGCCTTTGCCCCACACCACAAAGGTAACGCTATCTCCAAAGCAGGAATAGCCAGATGGATTGTTAAATGTATTCAAATTTGCTATCAACAGGCTAAACGCACATTAACGATTCCCCCACGAGCCCACTCAACACGTAAGTTAGGGGCCTCAATGGCTTTCCTAGGAAACATTCCTTTGGATGACATATGTAGAGCAGCCACCTGGTCCACTACACATACATTTACCAAACACTATTGTGTAGATGTGCAATCAAAACAGCAGGCAGCTGTAGGACAGGCTGTTCTCAAAACTCTTTTTCAGACCGCTGCAGCTGGCACTGGTAGCCGCCGCTAATAGGAGGTACTGCTATGTATTCTATGCACAGATATGAATTCAGCAGCCCACATGCCTCGAACTGAATATGCTACTTACCAGTATGCATCTGTTCTTGGCATGTAGGGCTGCTGACATTCATATCGCCCTCCCTCATCCCCGGCGCCTGTAGCAGCTGCAGCTCTCAGAATTACTGTAAGCATGGTCATCACTTTCTATATCTACTCCATCACTGCCACAATGGCGAAAAACAATCTGAGGATGGAGAGGATGCCCATGCGCACTGTAGTCCAGGGGAGGAGTCGCCTATCCCAGGATACTTCGAAGACTCTTCCAGGACAACAACGTGCAAACATCCGGACCCAACACTAGGCGGCGATCTATGCACAGATATGAATGTCAGCAGCCCTACATGCCAAGAACAGATGCATACTGGTAAGTAGCATATTCAATACGTATCTGGTCAATTTCCCAGGTTTTCTTGGAAGCATACAATATCATATTGAGTCACCAGAACCAGCCAATCAGAATTACTTTTTTTCTGGTTGGAACCCGCTATGTTCCATGAGAGAATTTTTAGAACTTCCATGTCCCTTTACACTAGGTCAAGTGAGGGGACCATAATGTTTTTTTACACGCAAATTTGCTGGGGGTTTAGAGAGTCAATCGCATGCATCAAGGTCTCCCAATAAGGCATAGCTATTACTGACGGGTACAGCAGCACTTATTTGGGGAGAATAAGTGTTGACAGGGGGCAAAAGGAGATAAGAGCCTTCACCTTAGTCTGTGCAGTTTTAATAGATCTACAAGGTTTGTAAAAGAAACCTAACAGAAGTGCAAAGATCTCAGTGTCAAGTGATAGGATGTTAGGCAACAATCTCAATCAATCACCTACTAGTCGATTATTGAAATTTAGGACTATACAATCCCCTCCTATGGGTTTCAGAGCAAATCCTACCCAATTCACTTTTCTAGCCATAATAAGATGTTGGTATAAATTAATCCTGCTCATCGAAAATTGAGAGCGAGTATAAGGCCTTATGCATTAACGGTTCAGTGAATTCCTGCTGATCGGGTTTCAATTCTGGGATGTTAGCTAGATAGAATAATAACAAAGGGGCATGCTGTCGAGGGCAGATCTAATCTCCCTCCATGTTTTGAACGGCAACGCCCTCTGCAAAATTGCGTGCCCTTGATTAAAGTCCACACCACCCCTTCCGCCCATACAGTCACTATTCCCATGAGGGGTAGTCCCACTATCCACCCTCCCAGTTTGATGCCCCTCTACCGTTAAAATAGAGCAGGTCTTTGGTGGCTGGCGGGCTAATAAGGAGTTCCTTTGCGTGCCCTCAGTCAAGAAGTTATGGGTTTGCACGCTAGGCAGGTCGACCACATTCCCAACCGGCAATGTTGATACAGATTCCCGAAGCAGCAAAGAAGGTGCAGTAGAGTGGTCCAAATGGCCAGATAGTAGTTCAGGTTCAGAATACCTTACCGCTTTTCCCCCTACTAGTTCAGTACCGATTCTTCAATTGGAGAGGAGTTATGCTCTCCCCTATTTTGGATAGTCTACTAAGTATCGGTTGGAGAAGCATTGAAAGGATTTTCTCCAATTTCTGCCATAGGCAGTCAAGGAGGGGAGGGGTGGTGAAATTGTTCTTGGGGCGGGTGGTACTTGTGTTTCCACAAGTGATTCAAAATGAGAGTTTTTATTAAGTTTCACAGACTTGACTATAGCAGATTTTTTAGCCCTTCCTTCTTTCCTTTCACCAGTTCCATCACTGGGCTGCCATCAATTTCGGGATCTTTAGAAATATCAGACGAAGCAGGGGTACTAGAAACTATATTACAATTTGACAAAACTGGTGGAGTGCCTGTGCCATTTAGGTCCGGGACAGAGCTTACCTCTTCCACAAGAGGCGTCGCTCCGTCATCTCAATCTCTTAGATAGCAAATCTGCAGCTCTCAACAACAAAGAGTCCAGTGCATTTATTATTTCACCACCTGCTTCTGTAGTTTTCATTCCGGGCGATGTCAGCGTGGATGGTCGTTGTCAGGTGCAGACCTTCGAGCAGGCGTCAGGACCGGGCAGGTTTCCAGTGCCGTCACCTGAGCAACCCCCCTAGATGGTGTGGGCCTCCTACGCCGCTTTTTAAACTCAAGGAGCAACTCCAGCTCCTACTTTAGGTCTAAGTCAAAGGGGGCATAACATACCTCTCCCTGCAGACACCACCTGTTTAGGAGACACTAAACCCCCCCCCTTTATTGCCGAGTGGGAGGGCGATATTTTACCCCCCGCCACTACACATAGTCTGGGCACCTCTCCCCACACTATTCACCTCTACTGGTCCTGATGAAGCGCCCCGGATCTTTTTGACCACCACTAGGCGCGAAACATGTCGACCATTTGACCTGTACCTTTAGTTACTACTAAACACATCACGTTTTAATTAGTAACACTTTTGCCACGTATTTTAATGTACCAAGGGTACCTTCTTATTAAACTAGCTTCCCTGGTAACCCTTAGGTATTTTTAGTCCTGCACACACCACTAGCACCACTGACCTTGGTACTTCCCCTCCACATACCCGCATGCACCAAACGGCAGCGCTCTTAAAAGATCTCCGCTAAAGAGACCCTTCGGGGGACCCGTAGGGCATTGCACCGCCGGCCCGACGAGGAGCACCGCCCGATGATGAAGCATGACATCCCTCGGGATGTGTGAGGGCAACATGAGACACTCATGCTGTCTCCCCCCTTCCTAAGTACCCCACCCTAGACCTCTATCATATAGATCCTTCTCTTTACTTTCTCTCTGTTGAGGTACGGTCTGGGTTGATTTTCAATCAGACCGACCCTGGAACAGTGCCTTACAGTAATTACCTAATTGACTTTTCGGAGCACAGGCACTGGACCACTAACTTGCTCCTGGTCCCCCCCCTCCCTCCTTTTTTGGATACAGGTGCAGAGGATGACAGGTGTTGCCCTCCCCCAGTGACACAAAAGAAACAGTCATAGCTTTCTCTCCCCTCTCAGGCTTAGATACGCTGGCGGCTACCACTTACTGCATACCGACGTCTCTCTCTGTCACAACCGCTAGCTGTTAATCGGAACGGTGAAGCCAACTGCCATATGCCTGGGGGGGGGGGGCGGGGGGGGTGTTGGGGGGGCAGTGTCTCAGGCCAGAATCCAAGATGGAGATGGTGAAAATGGGCGGGCTGCGGATATAACAATGTGCCCTCTGGTGCAATGACCGTCGCTACGCAGTCCCTCAAGCGGGCACAAGCCGCACCGGCTTAATCCCGGCCGCCTCCGTGCTTTGGGAGCAAAACCCAGTTTTGACCCCTAACAAAGAAGGGGCTTCTGTAGTCCACAGGCAGGTAATGCGACGGATCCCATTGGCTTAGTGCCAGTAAAATCCACACCTGTTCTCCGACAATCCCATGTAGCCTTCCATAATGGCTGTTTTCCGTTTACATACATCCCTTGAAAGAGCAATTGGCAGCACTGCTGCTTTTGTGGTGCATAAAGTGTAATTTAGTCCGCTCAGATTTTGTGCAATTGCTCATTTGTTCTTGGCTCCTGCAATCTATTGTTAAAATTAACATTGTTTAGGTGATAATTTGTAGCCATATCTTCTTACTCCTTTTCCCTTAATGCACTTTGATGTGACCTTTAGACAGTACTACTGCTATGCAGCAACCAGTAAATTTCAAAAATCTAAATGCATGTAAAAAAGTGAAATCAGTGACGCATGCAGAGAGAGGTGTCTCCTTATGGGTGTATGCATAGACCCACCGACCAGTAATGATCAGTATAGCAAGCTTCTCTTTCAAGACAGTTTTGTAGTAGGGCATGTAGTACACTTATCGTGCTAGGAATATGTGGGTAGAAGGGGTCAAACTGTTGTACATTTTGATGTAATGATTACAGTGACAGACGTCGATGTAAATATCTTTCAATTAGCAACTTTAAACAACACATATGCCTTGTATGATAAACAAATGCTTTTCCTTTCCATTTTTCAGAGGGCAGAAATGCTGTGTTCGAAAATATTTCAAGAGTTGTGAAGGATATGTTTGATAAATTGATAGCCAACCATTCAGAATATGAAAGCTGTAGCAGTTCACTGGCTGCTTTCGCAATAGAAAGATGTAAGTTATATTTATTTTAATTTTACTTAACAGATTTAGTTTTTATACTTTTTCCTTTATAAATTACTATACTACATTTACTACAGGTCTTTTCCCCGCCAGCTGGTTTCGGACTGATTGATGCCCAGATTATTAGTAATACTACATTGTGACAATTTCTTAAAATAATAGCACCAAACTTGCTAGTAAAGTATTTCTGGCACTGAGATCTACCTCCGTTACAGGCGCTCGGACTTACACTGATTTTTGTTGTTGTATTGTAGACTTTGTACAGCACTTTATGACCTTGTGTGGGTAGTAGATGAAGTGCCTACCCATGCACTGTTTTGTGTGTCTGTTTGGGAGCGTGTTTTTGATTTGAGCCCTTATTGGAAGTGTTTTCATGTCTTATGTGATGACCACCGGGGTGCAGTTATTGTGTAATGGGATGCAGAGCCTGATGTGTGATGGGTGAGGGTAGGTGAGAGATTGCAGAGCAGTTTATAAATATATTAAGGACTAACTAGTTTAGGGACAGCCGTATACTGTGTGCCCAACCCCCAAAAAGTGTATGGGACGGGAGAGAGATCTGGGGATTGCCCAGCAATCCATCCAGTGTCCTGCGCCAGGTAGAGCTGCTGTTGAAAGAATAAAAGAATACCAAAAGGAGTAGCCATGCTTCATTGTATTTATTAATTTATTTTTAGAAGGTAGTGCTACTGTCTAGTGGTGATTACAACACAAGCAAATAATGGACGGAATACTCGACAAATCAAACATTAACCCCCAGTCACAGATCTGGGTTAGCTCCATAATTTGTTTTTTGCTCGCCACGCCCTTCCAGATTAGATCCAACCATATGCAAATCATTCTTGACCCTGCTTCCCATGGGAACAGTACAGCCTGAACTGCCAGGCCAGGTCCTCCCCAGATCAGAAAACAAGCATCCTGGGACCAGATTCAGGATATCACCCCTCATCTGCCAGTCTAACTTGAATCGAGTGGCACAGCGTGCACTGGACCAATGTCTGGGCATACCCTTCCCATTTAGGGCAACAAAAGCAAAAAGAACAAGTGAGGGACGGAATGCTGAACTAATCAAATATTCACCCCGTTAAAGAACTGAGTTAAATTTGTCGTTTGTATGCTCACCACGCCACACCAGTTTAGACCCAGCCATATGCAAATCAGTCATCTCCGATTAGTGTGCCTTGTGAAAAACACTTTATATGTGTGTCCACAAGTTATTTTCCCTTACGTTCCCTTTTTTTGATTAAACCTCCAGCACCACCAATTAACTATGCTCTCATCTCTAACCAGAGGCCATTGATATAAAACAATTGTAGCCAATAGGTGTATTTTCATGTCTGGCACAACTCCTAATTCAACACCTCCTGAATGCTAACTGATTAAGTCTACTAGATTCTGCAGCTTTTTTCTGCTCTGGGAAATCAGAGCCTTTGCCTGCCTAGTTCATCCAGGAACACTGATCCCGGACCATATAGGCACATTTTAGGAGAAAGTTTACACTACCCCTTACTAGTTTAGGGTTGGCTGCTATGGCTCAGGCTAGCCTCACTGATTGCACAGCAGTTGGCAACATTCTGCTTGACCCTTTCCATTGCATACATATGCCCCACAATCTTCCTTCTTCAAAAATAAGGGGGTTTACCCAATTAACCCTTTGGCATCTGGGTGATTAAACAGGTCATAAAGTAAAGTAATGCCTCGGGATCGATACAAAATACAATTAAATTAAGATGTTGTTTAGTTATCTCTTCTTAAACAAAATATTTTTGTAGAAAAATCTAAGTTTTCAAATCCAAAGTCAAAGGAAAAACAGCACAAGAATATATACACTTGACTAATAAATGTCAAAAACAATCATCGCAATTTATTTTTCGTAATATATATAAACAAATTTTACATATATATACACATTTATGTTTCACATTTACATTTTACACCTTTTCTCTTTGCCCTACTAATCAATAAGGATGCTTTAAAAACTTTATCACACCAGCATTCCTTTGAAATGAAGATCACTCTCTTAAAGAAACTCAAAGGTCTATCTATTCCACCATATATTTATAGAGTATTCTTTATATCGGTTTGATCATATTTAAATTCATATGGGTGTCTTCAAATTATCTGTCGACGCGTTTCAGCCTTAATTATTTCAGGCCTCTTCAGGACTAGGGCAGTTGAATGTGCAACTTCGTAATTCAACTAAATGAAGAGCGGTATATTCGCATTGAAACCAAATTTCTGAGGGGCCTCTCCTCGATCTTATTTTCTTTTTATACCTTGCACCTTCTGAAGCGATGGCTGCATGAGTGGAGTACGCGGTGGAAGGAGAGCGGATTAAGAGCTCTATTTTTTGGTGATAAAAGTGATGTTGCCAGTAAGAATTAGTCATTTTCAGGGAAAGAAAACACTCCTTTGAGATCGCTTCAGAAGGTGCAAGGTATAAAAAGAAAATAAGATCGAGGAGAAGCCCCTTAGAAATTTTGGTTTCAATGCGAATATACCGCTCTTCATTTAGTTGAATTACGAAGTTGCACATTCAACTGCCCTAGTCCTGAAGAGGCCTGAAATAATTAAGGCTGAAACGCGTCGACAGATAATTTGAAGACACCCATATGAATTTAAATATGATCAAACGGATATAAAGAATACTCTATAAATATATGGTGCAATAGATAGACCTTTGAGTTTCTTTAAGAGAGTGATCTTCATTTCAAAGGAATGCTGGTGTGATAAAGTATTTAAAGCATCCTTATTGATTAGTAGGGCAAAGAGAAAAGGTGTAAAATGTAAATGTGAAATATAAATATGTGTATATATATATGTAAAATTTGTTTATATATATATTACGAAAAATAAATAGCGATGATTGTTTTTGACATTTATTAGTCAAGTGTATATATTCTTGTGCTGTTTTTCCTTTGACTTTGGATTTGAAAACTTAGATTTTTCTACAAAAATATTTTGTTTAAGAAGAGATAACTAAACTACCTCTTCATTTAATAGTATTTTGTATCGATCCTGAGGCATTACTTTACTTTATGACTTCCACAATCTTCCTTCATCCGCATTAAAAGATGAAAGTAGACAAAGCCCTCTCAGCCAGGAAAAATCAAACTACCGCCGACCATATTAAGAATGGCTGCATTGTCTTGGGCTAGCCTTGCTGATATCCGGGTGCATGGTCCCATCCTACTGACCCTTTGCATAGATATGACTCCCAGTGTGCTGTTTTCCACTGAGCCATAGTCTTAAATTTGTACTTTTTGTTTGGGTATCGTTTTACTCTTTTATTAGAGGGTGCGTTTTTTGGTGTCCGTACTCTACCACAAAAGTACCAACGTCTTTGGAGCTTGCAGATGCTACTTTGCTCTAACAAAACTTTCCTCTTTCACAAGCTCATTGTACCGTTTTAGCAGATGTATTCTCCCTCTCATCCTCTTCGTGTGACCATCTTGAATTGCTTGCTGAGAGCTATACTGTTTGTTCGAGAGATGGTGACTGTTCAACAGTCAAAAGTAGAAAGATGAGGGAGGCCACTGATCTGACGGAAATAGAGCACCAATGGGTGGCACTGTGGTACCTGCTAGTAAAACGGGCTATAGCGATGCTCTGGGGTTCCAATAAACGGCCTTTAATGGTTGGCTGGGTGGCGGAGATGGATAGATGCATGATAGCAGAGAAGGAGGTCTACAAACTACGGGGCTGTCCCAAGTAGTGGGACAAGAAATAGGGTGGGTGGAATGCCTATAGAGGGGAAATTTGTACCTCACCGACAGAGGATATGGCAATGCGGAGACGACCGGAACAGCAACCTCTCAAACTACTGAATATACGTAGTCTATGAGTATTGATGCACTGTATTTCACTGCAATTGAAGTATGATATTGTATTTGTAATGACGACTGTGCTTTCAACTTTAATTAAATTGTTTAAAAAAAAAAAAAAAGAAAGATGCAATGGTGGTCTTTTCTGAAGTGTAAAATGATAGGTCATTTTCCAACACTGGGCCTACTAGAAAAGCTACTTTATCCACAAATGGCTACTTAAAACACTGAGGACCTAATTGTGAGAAAAATGTCTTTAGGGATATGCTGCCTTAAACCAATGCCGTTGAAGTACAGTGTATTCTAAAACATCTGCTATTAGCTAGAAGCTAATGTCAGTTTTACATGTTTTAAGTGAAAAATTAGTTTTCATTCCACAACGCACTCCGTACTCCCATCCCCAACCATCACTCCTTTTAATTTTATGGGCTCACCTTACTGCCAGACTGGGACATTCTGGAAAAATGTAAATCATTCCAACACGTGCATTCCTTTTCGGGAAATCAAAAACACTTTTATAGTACAATGCAACTTCTTACCTTTTTAGTGCCAGATCGGTATTAGTCTTCTTCCCTTAGCTGTCAAGTCCGTAATCTCTCTATAGATGATTTATAAGTGGGTGTCTGATACCAGACAATCATTAAGAGTTAAGGGATCAGGCCAAAACTATTCTGTTTTGGCCTGATTGTGTATTTTGCCCATTGGTAAACTAATTTCGAGCCTAATAAACAGGAGGACGTTTTCGATCTGGGATTTTATTGCATTTCCTTAATTACCCTTCTTGTACTTTAAATAGTGCCTCCTCCTTACTCTTGTTTTTGAGAATCTAGAGGTTTTATGGCCAGACAGGGTAGACTTCTTAATCTGCCAATCTGAAAGAAATAGTTATAGATTTCTTACCTTAGAATTACCCCCAGGCGTCAGACTGGATCCGGGAAGTTTTTCGTCAGCCGTACCCCTGCGTGTCAAAAGGTGTTGTCGGTTGGCTCCGCGTTAGTCGTTAGCGTCGTGGTTGCCGGGATGACGTTGTGGTAGCTAGTTAGAACTCCGCCCTCGCACACTGACGTCAGTTCTTTCTTTTTCCACGCCAGCCAGCGCAGATGCGGAGAGAGCGGTACCTCCAGTCACTTTTTGACTGACTTATTCTCATCTTTTGTCAACACTGTTTTTGCTGTGTCTATCGACTCCTGGTGCACGAGGGATGACCGTTTCAAGACCTGTGGTTCCTGTAGCTGTCTGATGTCGGTGATGGATCCACATCACATGTGCCTGTTTTGCCTGGAGCACGACCACGATCCCAAGTCGTGCTCCGACTGCCGGACCATGAAGCCAAAGTCATTGCGGGAGCGGTCCAGAAAGCTTCTCAAGGCCCGGCAGTCGGCTCCGCGCAGTTCGAGGTTCCGGTGGCATGGGAGGTCGAGGCACAGTCGCTGAGCCACCACCACCAGTCTTTTTCCAAGTCTTTGGACTCCTCAGGTAAGTCAAACCACAAGAAAAAGTCGAAGAAGCATCGTCGCTCATCGACTTCTCCCCGTTGGTCGGCCAGCGCAATGAGGGATGCGGGTGGTGCCCCTCCCGCGGCTCCCCGTGCGGAGTCCGAAGGGTCGACTCAGTTTCCCTCCCTTCCCGGGACCCGGAGCGACCCCTGCCCAGCTTCGCCAATTTTGCACCTCCACCGGTGCCTATTCCACTAGCACCACGTCCGCAGCTGGCGCCAACTGTGTCCCCAGCCGATGTCGACCCTGGCCTCCACCTGGAAATAGACACGGAGCCGGGCCGGATCCGGCGCCGACGGGTACTTTTGTACCCTTTTTCTACCCTGGCTCTTATAGACCAGATTGGCAGCCAGAGGAAGGGGAGGAGGACTGGGAGGGGTCTGGAGACTCTTTAACTGACCAGTTGGGCTACGAACCAGACTAGAGAGAGGAACTGGGGGAAGCCAGTAGTCTGGATACCTCACCAGACCGTGGCATGTTGTCTCCTCCTACCATGGCTACGGAGGAGGGAGCGTCTTACGCCATGGTGTTGCGTAGGGCGGCCTTGGCTCTCCACCTCGAGCTACCTACAGTGGCAGTCAATACTAACCTCCTGACGGAGGTGCTTCAGCCGGCAGCGAGCTCTTTGGATCCCCTGCTACTGTTTAATGAAGCAGCCACTGACATTTTTTTGGGCACCTGGTACAGGCCCAACACAGGGGCTCCTGTGTAGGGTGATTGCCAGATGCCACCGCCCGGTGTGTGCGACCCCCCCCCCCTCTTTTTTTCTCTCCCAACACCTAACCCCTGAGGGCTTGGTGGTCCAAGCCTCCACTTCCAAAGGCACATTCCCTAACACACCACCTGATAGGGAATCCAAAAAGCTGGACCGTCTTGGGAAGATGTTTTCTTCCTCCAGCTTGGGACTGCAGGTCGGTAAACAGTGCATGTCTGTTGGGCCGTTGCCCCACTGCATCCCACATGGGTGGGTGTAAATGCTACCCCAGTGCCCGGAGGAGGCCCGGGCCATACTCTCCCGTGCAGTTGCCGAAGGGAGAGACGCAGCAAAGTTTACCATCCGCTGTGGGCTGTATACTGCCGAATCACTAGACAGGGCAATTTCCACGTCGGTAGCCCTTCAACGCTACACCTGGTTGAGGTCGACTGGTTTTTCAGGGGATGTCCAATCCACTCTTATGGACATGCCCTTCGATGGCAGTCCTGTGAGAAGAGGGGTTAAAAGGTCCTGATCCCTTTCTGGCTGTAGGTTGAGCAAAAACTTTGTGGTTGTGCTTGCTCTTGACAGGGGTTAGAACCCCTAACCCCCTAATATATAGACAAAGTTGAAAGTGGTTGCAAGAGCAAGACTGATTTTTTTTGTTTTTTGATTTAGGAAATAATTTCAGTCAAACAAAAAATAATTTTATATGTAGTATTTTAAGGTGTAGCCACTCTATCTGTGAGAGTGGGTGCGAAAAACAGCCAACACGTGTTTCACCCTTTTACATGGCCATCCGGCCTGGGACTTCCTCAGGGCGTAAAAACAGTTTGACAAAGATAATACAGGACCCTCTTTACAGACGATTACCAAAGTATCGGCCATAATGCCATTCCATGAGATTCTGTCTGGATGTGTCATACGAAAATTTTTCAAAAAATCAGTCTTGCTCTTGCAACCACTTTGAATCTTCGATGGCCGTTGCCTATTCGGCGACAAGGCAGACAATGCTCTGGAGAGCTTTAAGGACTCTCGGGCTACAGCCAGGTCCTTGGGCCTCTCCATCACCCGCCCTGTGCAGTCTGCTTTTCGCCCCTTTCGTGGCTACGGAAGGGGTGTCCCGCCATGTCCCATCCAGAGCCACAGGTCAGCGCAAGCTGTTCAGCCCCTGCGCAGCCGAGGACGCGGGAACCACCGCCGTGGTTCTGGGGGTCAGTGTGCGGGCCAGTCCACCACAACCCCCTCTGCCGCAGCCTCCAAACCCTCCTAGTCCGACCTTTCAGGACCACCAATCGCCCGTGGGTGGCAGGATCCGCCATCACCTCCACCACTGACGCACCATCACGTCGGACAGGTGGGTTTTGCAGATAGTACGAAGGGCCTACTCCCTCCCCTTCTAGAATACCCCTCCATCCATGCCACCTCAGCACCATCGCATGTCGGAGAATCATCTGGCCCTTCTCCAACAGGAAGTTGCGACAATCTTGACCAAGGGAGCCATTGAGCAAGTTCCTGCCCCAGAAGTAGGTCGTGGTTGCTATTCCCACTACTTTCTAGTGCCCAAGAAGGACAAACGCCTGCGTCCTATCTTGGATCTCAGGAACGTCAACCGCTTCCTCTGGAAGGAGAATTTCAAAATGTTGACGCTAGTTCAGGTCCTGTCTACCCTCGACCCTGGAGCCTGGTTGTTGGCGCTGGACTTGCAGGACGCTTACTTTCACATCCCCGTCCTGCCGGCCCACCGGCGTAACCTACAGTTCACGCTAGACCACGAGCACTTTCAGTTTTCCGTGCTCCCCTTTGGCCTTACCAGCGCCCCTCGGGTGTTCACGAAAGTGATGGCGGTGGTCGCAGCTCATAAGCGCCAATCAGGGGTTCCATGATGGCCTCCATCCTGCTGGTGGACCATGCCAGATGGCATATGCGGGCTCTGCAGTGAGACCTGAAGTTCCAGTCGGCACAACATCAGGGGAACCTGTCCAATTGCGTCCAGATCTCAGAGGTCACTGCATTCCAATTGCAGTGGTGGCTTACGAACCAGGATTGGGTCGGCGGGAGATCCCTCTCCCTTCCCCAACCAGAGTTCACAGTGGTGACCGATGCATCTCTTCCAGGATGGGGTGGACTCATGGGGGAGGAGGAGATCAGAGGCCTCTGGTCTCCGACGGAGTCTGGGCTCCACATCAACCTTCTGGCGCTTAGGGCAATTTGTCTTGTACTCAAAGCATTCCTTCCCATGTCCGGGGAAAAGTAGTGCAGGTGTTCACGGACAACACCACCGCCATGTCGTACTGCAACAAACCAGGCGGGGTGGGGTCGTGGACCCTATGTCAAGAGGCCCTCTGCCTCTGGACAGATCTGGAACATCAGGGCATATCCCTGGTGGTTCAACACCTGGCAGGTTCACTGAACGCCAGTTGCTGATGGATCACGAATGGCGTCTTCAATCGGAGGTGGTGCAAGGTCTCTTTCAACAGTGGGGAGAGCCTTGATTAGACTTATTTGCCACCGAAGAGAATGCGCAATGTCAGCAATTCTGAGTTTCCAAGGCGACGCTTGCTTGGCAATGCTTTTTGTCGCGAGTGGACTTGCGGTCTTCTATACGCCTTTCAGCATATACCACTTCTGCCCAGAGTGCTGAAGAAGATCATGTGCGACCAGGCCAAAGTCATGCTTGTGGCTCCGGATTGGGAATCTGGTATCCCGAGCTGCTACACATGGCCATCAATCCTCTGAACAGATTGCCTCTTCGGGAGGCTCTTCTGTCGCACCAGCAGGAGACGGTAGTCCACCTGACCCTGTCCAGTCTCCAACTGCCGCCGCTCAATCTCCACGCCAGGAGGTGATGTCGTTTGACCTGCCTCTCAAAGTCTGTGATGTTATCTTGGCAGCCAGGCGTCCCTCCACTAAGACGGTATACGCCTGTAGATGGAACAAATTTGTGTCATGGTGCACAGCAAAGGCTGTGGATCCCCTTTCTGCCCCTCTTTCTGATGTTCTCTTGTTCCTTCTTTCTTTGGCCCAGCAGGGCTCTGCCCTGGGCACTCTTAAAGGTTACCTCACGTCTATTTAAGCCTTTCTTAGGCTTCCTGATCTGCCCTCGCTTTCAATTCCCCTGTTGTAATTCGCTTTCTTAAGGGCATTATTAATCTTTTTCCTCCTGTTCCATTTGTAATGCCTCAGTGGGACTTGAACTTGGTTCTTACTCAACTTATGTGCGCTCCCTTTGAGCCGCTACATAACTGTCCTCTCAGGCTTCTGACTTTGAAAGCTGCCTTTCCGGTGGCCATCACCTCTGCGCGCAGGGTAAGTGAGCTTCAAGCTCTTTCATCTGGACAAGGTTGTCCTTCGAACTCGTCCTTCCTGCCTTCCCAAAGTGGTTGCTCTTTTCCATATTTGACAGACCATCACTTTGCCCACCTTCTTCCCACCTCTTCATCCTTCCAAAGAAGAAGAGAGGCTCCACCGTCTGGATCCAAAGCGTGCGCTTTCCTTTTACTTGGATCACACAAAACCATTCCGGGTGGAAGACCAGCTTTTTGTTGGGTACGTAGGCGCCAAAAAAGGTCGGGCCGTGCACAAACGGACCATTTCTAGATGGCTCGTTTTGTGCATCAAAGCTTGTTATTCCTTGGCAAAGTAGGAGCCACCAGTGGGGTTGTGTGCCCATTCCACCAGGGCGACGGCAGCTACCACTGCTTCGGGACGTGGAGTCCCCTTTAATTACATCTGTCAGGCAGCTACGTGGGCATCGCTTCACACGTTCACAAGACACTACTGCCTGGACAGCCAAGTCTACCGAGACGGCTTCTTTGGCCATTCTGTTCTCCAGGACTTTCTGGTGTGAACTTGGTTCGCAGACCCACCTCCAGGGTTGGTATTGCTGAGGTATGTATTCTAAGGTAAGGAATCTATAACAAACTGTTTCTTTCAGATGAACCAGTTACTTACCTTCGGTAACAATATATCTGTAAGAAACATAGGTTATAGATTCCTTACCTTAGAATTACCCTCAAGCGTCAGACTGGCTCCGGAAAGTTTTTTGTCTCTGGGAAGCAGTGACACGTCTCAGCCCATGTGGTCACCCCATGCATGCTGTGCTCCCCTCTTCGTCTACAGGAGACGTAGTATTTAGTGGCCCTTAATCTTGTCTCCTCACCATTTTTAGCAATGGAGCAAAAGCCTGGGGCCCTCTTCTGTAGTCCTCCGCACCTTCTAAACATGATGCTTTAATTAAGCATACCTCACTCATCCTAATTCTTCTAAAGGTTTAGTAGGACTCCTATACGGTCTGCCCACTCTCTCAGGTCCTCCCCAGCCCGCTCATCAATCCTGATGCTTTTCAGTCTATCCTCTTCTGATACGACCTGCACCACCAGATCTCTACTGCATTTCGACAGTGTCAGGCCTCTGTTGGATAACCAATGATTTTTCACCAAAAGCAGAACCAGGGTCAGAAATTGGTGTTGCATTTTACTTTTTTCCAATTTAGGTATACTGCTCAATAGGCAATGCCACACTGTTTCAAGACGAATGTGCTTCATTTGTTTAATCTGTGATGCCACCTCCTCCCAGTTCCCTGATAATAGCCTACATGTCCATGTCATATGCAGGAGCTTCGTTTTTTTTGCTCATCACGTTTTGGAGAGGTCGCGGTCCTGTTGGGGTATATTTTCTGTAGCCTAGTAGGTGTAAGGTGCGGTGGAGATAATTAAAGTGCTTCAATCCGAACATTGCATTAATTGCTTTCTCTTGCACCTTCAAGCATGTTATCGCCCAGGCTGCATCTGTCAAGGTCACCATCCCAAGCTTCCCTTGCTTTTATTGTTGCTGAGGGCCAGTCATCATTCACTGCTTATAAATGCATGGGTTGAGTTTCCTCCCTCTTCCACTCTCCAAAAGCACCTCGATTGTAAGAGAGGTCTCCTCCATAGCCAAAAAGCCAATCAAAAGCTGCCAGTTTCGCAAATAGTAGAAATTGCCCATCCCAATTCCAAAGATGTTTCTGGCCCCCTCAATGGTCATGAACATATCACCTGGGTATACATCAACCAGCGTGGGGCAACCACCCTCTCTTCAGTCTCCTAAAGACATGTTATCCTGTATTCAACGGAATGGCTGTAACCATTAAATCGGCTAGGATCTGCTGAAAAGTGAGCACTTAACACTCTTTTGACTGCTCGTTCCCAGGCTGTGGCCACCTGACTCATTATCCACGGGGTGTCTAGAAGTTGATGCCTCCCTCTAATCACCTTGTAGATAAAAGAAGCCCTTGCAATTTTGACTCTGACAAAAAAGAAATGTACAACACCGTCTAACATAGAAAGGGGTCGAGATTTATTATTCCCCAGATAGGTGTTGACAGAAGGGCTATCTTGTTGATATGGGATGCGAATCATAGTTGTGGACATAATTGTTTAGCGCAGCCCCCTAAGACATTTGGGCAATAAGGTATCTGTAAATGAGACAGAAGATACTACATGATTGTTGATATATGTTAAATGTAGATGTATATATCTTTTTGTAATTTTTTGCATTATTATTCGTTTGTTTGCATTATTATTCGTTTGCAATATATATATTTTTTTGTATGTAAATGTAGATATTTGATTTTTTGTTGACAAATATATGCATTGAGATAAACATCTGGATCTCAGCCCAGTGTGAGTGCTTTTTGAATAAGATACATGTTTAATGAGAATATTTCTCCCCTGAGGGATTAATTAAGGTTTCTTTCAGGTACATAAATTATCTGGTTTTTTTTAAAAACCATTTTTATTGAAAACCAAAAATCACATCAGAGCAAGAATAATGACACCTGATTAACCCCCTCCATGGCTAGATGTATATTCGGACCTTGGAGACTACACACCTTACAATCAGGGCGGCATGTCGCCGGTCACTCCAAGCAGCAAGGCAGCCTAATGATGATACTGAGCTCCCGCGGGGATCAGGGCCCCCCCCCCCCCCCCCGCCCACATCATCAGTCCGGCGGCCCAGGGGCGTCCCCAGCTTTATCCCATGCAGCCTGTCTCTCCCTCCTCAGTTCTACAGTAGGAGAAATACAAATGTCTCCCCGACATTTGTTCCAGCGTCCCCATTTCCGGGGGCAACCACGACTTTTATATACTGTTTTCTCCGCCACCATTGCCTGATCATATCAGCGGCCTATGCTCGCAGTTGCGGAACGGTATCCACCCCCCATTTCTGGGCAATGTTCCTTTTGGCAATGACCCACCCCAAGGCTGACCACTCCTGCTCCGCCTGAGTCGGGTCTGTAGCTTCCCAAATGTTAAGAAGGCAGAGCTGAGGGGAAGGGGTCAAGGGCTTATCTATGGACCTCGCCATCTGACGGGTGACTTCTGTCCAGTATTGCTGAATGCGAGGGCAAGCCCATAGGATGTGTAAAAATTTACCTATCTGGTGACAGTGCCGCAGGCAGAACTTGGCCGGTCGCCTTCCCAGTTTACACAGCAATTCAGCGTCAAAGTATACACGGTTTAGGAATTTAATCTGAAGGAGGCGAAGTCGCATCGGTATTGCCACCTCCCTAGGGGAGGCCAACGCCTCTGTCGAGTCCTCGTCAGGCAATTCCCCCAAGTCCGTCTCCCAACATGTCCTAATTTTCCGCATTGGGTCAGTCTGATTGTTAATTAACTTCTTATACGTCAGGGAGATAGACTTGAGGTCCATTGGATCCAACAGCAGCCTATCCTCCAAAGGGGAGCATTCTGGGAGGGGGGCCTCAGCAGGAAGGTCACCGTCAATAGCGTGGCTAATTTGAAGGTAGCGAAAATACTCTGACGGTGCGAGCTGGTACTTAAGCTGGAGCTCCTCGATATCTGTTGTTTTTTGATAAATTCCGCCGCATCAAGTTATTTTTTTCCTTCCCTCTAATCTGGCATGGTTCCTTCGGTGACAAAACCACTTAGGAGTCTGGTTTCCCAGTTTGCGCCTTCATCACACCATTTTGCTGTGTGCTGTAATTGTGCAGCAATATAATAACTCTCCAGATCTGGTAGGCCCAATCCCCCAGCTCTATCCATTTTAAACACCTCTAGACGAACCCTATCCCTCTTTCCCACCCATACCAGTAGTTTAGCAGACTATCTCAAGGCATCAACACACGATTAATGGCATTATGCAACATGTATAAACAATGGGGTAGTAGTACCATTTTCACCAGGGACACTCTTCTCATGAAGGAAAGTAGAAAAGAAAATTTCTGGAAGCTTTGAGCTCCTTCAAGGCCCTACCCAGGTTGTGTGTTGCATGCAATGCAGCAGTAAGGTTCACAGGTACTCCCAGGTACCAGAGTGCTGTCCGTTACCATAACAGTTTCCGAGATGGCAACTCAGGCTGAAATGTCCCTCCCAGGCCTGCTAAAGGGTCCAGGTCTGTTTAACGTTATAGTCCTGAGACTGCTGCAAATTCGTCCAGTCCCTTCATAAGAATGTGGTCAGACTCTTGGGGCCTAGTCAAATTCATACAAAGCATCATCCGCATCTAGAGAGATGACCTGCACTATGTCGCCTAACTGCATACCCCATGGTTGCATTTCCTGGTGTAACCATATGGCCAACAGTTCGACCACTAATGCAAATAACAGAGGTAAAAGTGGATAACCCTGCCTGATCTCACTCCTCACCCTCCATCTACTAGATATGATGCTGCCCAATCGAACTCTGGTGACTGTGTACCTATAAAAGAGCCTCTCTCATCTAAAAAAAAAAAAAAACAAACAATATTGTAGCCAAATCCCAATTTACGGCTCAAACATGTACTCCCAGCTGAGGGAGTCAAATGCCTTTTCAATATCAAGTGCCACTAGGGTGCAGTCTTCCGGGGACTCCTCTAGCTAGACCATAACATGGTTTAGGCGTCTGTTATTCATGACCATTTTGAGGACCAGGATGAAGCCACTTTCAGTAACAGGGCCCCAACCCTAGTTAACAATTTATTGGCTAATATCTTAAAGAGAACTTTCATATCAATATTCAGTATAGGCAGTGGCATGTATGAACTAAGTTCTACCAGGTTTTTGCCAGGCTTAGGTACCATTACAATAACAACCTCTTTCATGGTAGCCTGCAGTTTTCCTCTGTTTTGCCTCCAAGTACACCTCTGGCAGTCTGTCCGCTACTATACATGCATACGTTTGCTAGAAGTTCCAGGGGTATCTAACCCCTTCAGAGACCTTTCCTGCAGTGCGGGCCAAAATTGCCTGGTGATTTCTACGTCCGGGGGCTCTCTGTTCTTCTGGGACAGCCCTGGGAGACAAAGGGGCTGCAAGTATGCCTTGATCCGCGGGTGATCCTAGAGAGGTAGGGCCTGTACCTCTCTATATCACAATCCAGGACACAATTAAAATCGCCAGCCCAGATCAATGGTAATTCTATATATGGGAGAATGAGTTGATACGTCATCTCAAAGTATCACCTGTGTTGGGGGGCATACGAATTTAGCATACAGACCTCAACCCTATTCTGCAGCCCATACAGCATCAGCTATCGACCCTACACAGCAGCACTAGAATGCCAGTGTTCAAAGGGCACTATCAAAGCTGCCCATATTGTGACTCCTAGGGTACGAAGAGAACGTCGAAGAGAACATTTACCCTTGCCTTTTCTTATTCATTTTACTCACTGCCTCATCTTTCGGATGAGTTTCATGGAAATAGCAGATTCCTATACCATGCTGTCTGAGATATTTGCACCTTTTCATTTTGTGTAGGAATTTAGCCCAAGTTTGATGTGGCTGTCTGCAATGCTCTGGCAGGGGAGGGTAGACAATCGCCAATCCAGATGTTTGTATCTTTTCCCAAGGCATGTCTGTGGTCACTTTCCATGTGTGATGATGTGTGCTATTTCCAAGTGTATTTGTCACTGTACAGTGAATGCTGCATAAGTAATGAGCTAATAATTGTGTGTGTGTGTGTGTCACAAAACAACTTCCCCCCCCCCCCCCCACCCACCACCTGGGTAAACACTCTGTTGGGAACAAAAAAAACTGCTGCTTCTCCATACCACACCCAACGTCATAGTTAGAATATGATTGTGATCATTAAAGCACCAAATGGCGATAAAACGCTTCTAATCGAAACTTTGTGCAGTCTGAAATATAGAAGTACTTGATCACCTGAGGTACGCCAAGATCAAAACCAACCTAGATACTCACCTTGGAACAAGGTCGTCTAAAGTCCCTATATGGCCATTCGGCAAGGAGACGACACAACCTTGCTACGGGGTCATGAAAACTACTAGGGTCATTTGAAGAGGTAGGCTCACCCGCAGGAGTCCTCCCACCCCACCAACCTGATAGCTATTCCATGGGGATAGCATTGCAAATTTTTGCCTTGGTCAATTCAGTATATACAGCATTACTTGGTTAATTATTACAAACCAAGCTCTGCTGCCCCATCATCTCTGACCCACCTTCTCATACTTGTTCTTGACTTACAGTAATTATTAATCCACAAGTTCACTTTGTAGGAGCAGCCCCAGGGGCAGCACCGCGTCGTCTGTTCCGTGCGTGTTCTCTCGATATCTGTTCGACTGGTCCTCCATGTCCAGGACCCTTATTCTTCCATTGTGTTCTCTTGCTGAATGTGAGGCGTGCGGGGGAGAATTTCTGCCCCACCCTCTCCGTTAGGATTTATAATTTCCAGTGTTCCATCTTCACAAACCGGCCGGTCCTCAGACTCAGGAAGTCTATTTTGATCATGCTCCCTACCGACAGGTTGTCACTTGCGACATCTACTTCCTCTGTATTGTCCTACCCACTCTGGCATAGGCGGTGCCCCCTTTATTCTGTCCAGCTCCAGCCACTCCCAGACCACATCTAGGAATGTAAAAAAAAAAAAAAAATTGCCATCATGTATGACCCTGAGTTTAGCTGGAAACACTCATGTACTTCATGTTCATAGAGTTTAAGTCTTGCTTTACAACGACAAATGTTTTACGCAGTTGAACCTTTTGCATGTAGTCGGAAGTATGATGCTCTCCTGAAAATTGGGATCACCTCTAGTGTGAACCGTACATAGAATCCTGATCGCCAAATTCAAATGTTTTGCAATCCTAGCCCGTGGGGGGAGCTCCCGGAAGCAGCAACAGGGCCCTGTACACTTGTTCAATCGCACACACACACGTGAAAGTCCATCTGGCTGTAGCACATCTCTTATCCAGTGTTCGCGGGATCCGTTCGGGGGCAGTCTCTGCAGGCTGCGGGAATCTCAACAAAAGTGGGGCTACTTCTTCTAGACCTGCCCTCTAAATCTTAGTCTGTCCTCAAGGCGGCAGGCGCGGTTCGTGGCAGAGCAGCCAGTCTGCAAAACAGTCACTTTGGTCGTTCGGCTCTGTGCCACCTCCTCTGTTGCTAGGGACCGCTCACTGACTTTGCACAAGTTCGCTCTTGCCTGTGTCATCTCCAAGTGCATTGATCCTATTTTCTAATTTGTGCTTAGATCGCTCTATGGTGGCCAGTATCTGTGTTTTTCTTGGCTTGTGATTCCACATGCGTGTTATAACTACCTCCCACAGTATTTAATTTTCCTGCTCCCAGAACTCCCAGTGTATTGATCCATGCTGGTCTGCGTGGGCCGGGGAAGTTTATCCCTTTCCTTAGCTGTCGACGAGGATGCTATCTGCTTCAGTGGGGGCTCCTGATCGATTGTTCATACCTTGCGGGTGAGTGGACCCGGGTGGTAGTTCGGTAGCACTGGGGACGGTTTGCCCATCTACCACCACATTGCGCAGGATTCCAGTGTGGTCACAAAGTCGCCTGAGGCCCCAAGTAGGAGAGACTCCGCTGTCATGCACACGGAGAGCCTCTCTAGAGTCTAGTACCCTCTGTTTGCCAACCCCCAGATAGAACAGAGGAATCCCAATACACTAGGTAACCCCGCCGGGGACTTTTTCAGTAGATGTCATCCACTATTTTGGTCCTGACTTTGTGTCTACATCGTACCACGCAGTCCCCGCCACACCACTTGCACACTTTTTTTTGCAAAAAAAATTTTTTTGCATAATTCAAGTACAATAGCCATCTGCAATGACCAGCATATCTTTGGTCTTCTCCTAGTAATATACTCCAGTACATAGTACAGTGCAGACCACTTCCAACTATCAACGCAGTACCCCCCAACACTCCCCAAACACAAATGTTCCCTACCCCCACCCGCATGTCAGTGTGCCATAGTCGCAGGTACCGTGAGAAGTCCATCTCATGATTGGCATTGGGAGCGGCCGCGAGCCACTCTCCACCCCCATGATCAGGCGTCAAGCAGCAAGGAGAAGAGGAGCCCTCCCGCCCCCACGTGTGACCCGTCAGTTGCCTTTCCACCGCTACTCTGCTGCATGCTGCTCCTGTGCGTCAACACCCTCCTCTGCTTCTGCGCCCCACCCCCGGAGGTCTACCACTAGCGCTTCCCATGCATGTGCCATGGCTAATGCCTTTTCATCATTTCCCCGCAGCGCTAGCTGCAGCCTGAGTGTACTCTCGCTACCCGCCCATTTTGTGAAGGTAGTTCTCCGCGTCTCAAAGCTGGGGCCAGTTCTTGATTTCCAGTGCAGGGTAATTTCTCTTTTAGCCACCACCAGCCCTAGGTCGCAGAACTTGCTCGTGACTTTCGTGCGCGGAGCCACACCACTTGCACACTTATTCTCACCACTTTCAGCAGCGATGAAAACATTGCCCCTCTGGCACCACGATGCTGCCCTACCTTTTACCGCCGACGCTATAGGATGAATCCCTGCCGACGAGGGAGCTCGGCGCACTCTGACCCCAGTGGAGCCTGTCCTGGCATCCCCTGGCTGCACAATCCCCCCCATCTGGCTCCAGGTGGGTTAGCCAGCTGGCTCAGCATGTTGCAGTGAGGGAGCTGGTCGCACTTCCACCCCGCCAGAGGCTGCCCCAATTGTCTCAGGCTGCTTGCTCCTCTGGGCATCCACAGGCTCTCGGCAGCCCGGCCAGACCACATCACACGCTGCAATCCTTGGGATGCAGATTAAGGACAATTTGCACTCACTTCAAGCTGGTATTCAGAAATTAGACTCCAGAGTCAAGGACTTTGCTGTTATCATCAATTACTGAACTCTCGACTACAAAGGAGGGGTACAAATGCAATAGAAGAGATGGTCTCCTATGAGATGCCAGCCAGCCACATCCCCAGCCATCTCTGAAGTCAGTTAGCTGTGATCATTCCTACCTGCACAAGGTGACTGACTCAACCAGGCCTGGACAGAACTTTCATTGACAGTACTTGAAGAATGGAAACTGATCCAATTTGTGTTTTTACCTAACTTTAATCATATCAGTACTTGTGATTTCACTAAGTTGATCAGAGAACTTTAGTGAGTGATTTCTTCATTAATATATTGAACTGGTACACTAGCCCTTAATACATGTTCTGAAGTATACTTCCATCTTGGTTCTGTGGTACTAATGGGTAGAAGAGGCTGTCTTAGAGAACATTTTTATCTGACTAGGAGCTAGGTTTGCATAGTGGTGAGTGAATTCTCTCATTCCGATTAACCCACCTCTCTATGATGACCATCTTAATGTTTACATTTTTTCGATTTTTTTTCTTTTTTTTTTTTTTTTTTTTTCCCCTTGGACATTATTGATTTGACCTCCATGGCAAGACTGCACAAGGCAGGTGCTATTGACATATTAAACTTTATTAGGGTTTTACAGATCATACATCATACTGTTCCATCATGGGCAGTACCTTCAAGTGATGACAACAGAACAGTAATGCACTTGTATATCTGGTCCCCTAAAGCATCAAACATTCCCTGCCCCCCGTGAGTCAGTATAGCGTCACAAAATTGGTAGCAAAGGATGATAAGTCTGTGTACCCTAGGGAAAAATGCATACTAATGAGTATGAGATTCTGAGTCGTGCATGGCAGTGTGCGGGAGTAGTAGAAGGCCCATCACCATTAATAAGGGCCCTGTGCGTCCAGCCAGATTTCTAGTTTCTACAATCTCACAGAGGTGAGGCCAAGGGGTTTCAGATTCCGGGGTGGTAAAACTGTCTATCAGCACTTCCCAAGCCCTGGCTATCTCTAGTGTGCCGATCCCACTTCAATCCTCCCTTAGTAACAACCTTCCCTCACAACCTACCCATTTTCCCATTTCCCTTCTCAATGCAATTATTTGGGGCCCTCCTGGTGACTTCCAGTGCCAGGCAATTTCACATTTGGCTGCAAAGTATATCTGAAAGAGACACGTTAGTGATAGATTCCTTACCTTAGAATATCCCCAAATGCAAAAACAACAATTGATGGACAGAATGCAGAACAATGTCATACATTCACCCCAGTACAGAGATCTGGGCCTAAATCCATCGTTTTGTTGCTCACCATGCCATTCCAGATTGAACCCAGCCATATGCAAATCAGTCTTGACCCTGTGCCTCATGGTAACAGTCCAGCCCGAACTGGCAAGCCTGGTCCTCCCTGGACTGGAAACAAGCATCCTAGGACCGGTTTCGGGGTTTCACCCCTCTTCAGCCAGGATAGCTTGATTCCAGTGGCACGGAGAGCACGGGACTCACGTCTGAGCATACCCGTCCCACTCGGGGTGACAAATGCAAAAACAACAATTGATGGACAGAATGCAGAACAATGTCATACATTCACCCCAGTACAGAGATCTGGGCCTAAATCCATCGTTTTTTGCTCACCATGCCATTCCAGTTTGAACCCAGCCATATGCAAATGGCATGGCTTGGCAGTTCGGGCTGGACTGTTCCCATGAGGCACATGGTCAGACTGATTTGCATATGGCCATGTCTGAACTGGGGTGGCAGAGTGGGCTAAAGAACGGTGATGGATCAAACCCGGATCTGTTGACTGGGTGTGAGTGTTTGATTGGTTCTGATGCTCCGTCCATCACCACCCCCTTTTGTACCGCTTTGTTCGCCATAAGTTGGCAGGGTATGCTCAGACGTGAGTCCCTTGCTCAATTTGCCATTGGATTCAAGCAAGCCTGGCTGAAGACGGCTGAAATGCCAGAAACCGGTCCTAGGAAGCTTGTTTCCGGTCCAGGGAAGGCATGGCTTGGCAGCTCGGGCTGGACTGTTCCCATGAGGCACAGGGTCAGACTGATTTGCATATGGCCATGTCTGAACTAGGGGGGCAGAGTGGGCTAAAGAACGGTGATGGATCAAACCCGGATCCGTCCATCACCACCCCCTTTTGTACCGCTTAGAATATCCCCAGGCATCAGACTAGATCCGGAAAGTTTTCGTCAGCAGTACCCCTGCGCGTCGGTAGGCGTCGTAGCCGGCGCGATGACGTTGTCGGCGCTACTTAGACATGCCAACACACGCTGACGTCACTTCTTTCTTTTTCTGCGCAGATCCGAAAGAGAGCAGTACCCCTAGTTAAAGTTTTAACTTGGTTTGTCGAGTACTTGACTCCTGGTGCAATAGGGATGCCCGGGTTTAAGTCCTGTAGGGCCTGCCGCCGTAACATGTCGGTAGCGGACCTGCATGACGTGTGTCTCTCTTGCTTGGCGTGCCCCGTTTGTCGGGCCATGACGCCGAAAGCTTTGCAGGAACGTTCCCACAAGTTGTTGGTCTGGCAATTGGTTCCGTGCTGAACGAGCTCCCGATCCCGTGGGAAGTAGAGGGACCGGTTGCGGAGCCATCCGCATCCCTCATTGGAATCGGGGACAGATAAGTCTAGGCGCCATAAAAAGTCAAAGAAGCTGCGTCGCTCTTCCTCGACCCCTAACCGGTCGCGGGACGCAGTGGAGGGGGTGGGCAGTCACTCCCATGTGGCTCCGTTGGAGCATCCGTTGTTGCCTGCGGCCTACCCACCCTTTCCGGGACCGCACGCGAGTTCAGACGAGGTGCAGGCCTTCGTGTCGGCCTGGTGCCATTTGTTTGCCCCGTTGGGTCCCTCCGGAGCGCCTTCGGGCCTCGCAGATCCATCGGGAGGGTCTGCCTTTGGCCTCGGCTACGCCAGCACCATACCCTGCGGCGCCGCCGGCTTCAGCCTATGCTTCGGCCTTGGCTCCGGCCTAGACACCGGCTCCGGCCTCGGCGCCGGGTCTGGATTCGGCATAGATGACTGCGATGGGCGCGGCTCCGCCGCTGACGCCGGACAGCGCCGAACCGGGACAGGTATCGTACCCCCCACTCCATTGCTTGGAGGGGGAGTTTATCCCATTTCCCAGGGCACCCCGTCCTTACCGGCCTCTTAAACAACCAGTGGACGAAGGGAAGTACTGGGAGGGGTCTGAGGACACTCTTGCAGCTCAATGCGAGGATGAGACTGAATGGGAAGGCGATGTGGAGGGTCCAGTATATCTGGATTTCTCTCCACACCCTGGTACTCTGTCCCCGTCCGTGGCTACGGAGGAGGTTGGGACTTTATCAGTGGTGTTGCGTAGGGCGGCTGAGGCTCTTAACCTCGAGCTCCCTTCTGTACCTATCAGGACCAATCTCCTGACTGAGGTGCTGCAGCCGCAGTCGTCCTCTGCGGAGCCGTTGCTGCCGTTCAATGAAGCGCTTACTGATATCCTGTTGAGCACCTGGAACAAACCTAATGGGAGCTCCTGTAGACAAGGGTGTGGGAAGCCGCCATCGCCCGGCGATCCCAGCTTTCTCACACAACACCCAACGCCTGAGAGTCTGGTTGTCCAGGCTTCTGCCTCGCTGAGTGCGTTCCATTCTGCTCCTCCGGACAAGGAATCTAGGAAACTGGAGCAATTTGGGAAAAAGATTTTCACTTCTGCCAGCTCCGGGTTGCCGTCGGTGAATACTGCGTGCCTGCTAGGCCGTTATTCCCATTCTGTGTGGCACACCGTGGCACAGGTGCTGCCTCAGTGCCCTGTGGAAGCATGGGCGGTTCTCTCCCAAGCCATTACCGAAGGGAGAGATGCTGCAAAATGTACTATCCGTTGTGGGCTTGACACAGCTGATTCTCTCGGTAGGGCACTTTCTACAACAGTGACGCTCTGTCGTTAAGCTTGGCTCCGAACTACTGGCTTCTCTGGGAATGTCCAGAACACCTTGTTGGACATGCCCTTTGATGGCAAATGCCTCTTTGGTGATAAGGCGGATAGCACCCTGGAACGCTTTAAGGACTCTTGGGCTATGGCCCAGTCCTTGGGACTCGCCACCGTACTCCCTCGGGCCCGCTTTTCGCTCCTTTCGAGGTCGGGTTCGAGGCGCCCAGGTGTGCTCCTTTCAGACCCGCACGCCTGCGCAGCAACAGTCTCAGCGCAGCCGGGACGTGGGACCCGCCGTGGTGGGTCCCGAGGACAGCGGGCGGGTCAATCTACCACCTCCCCTGCCGCCACCGCCTCTAAACCTTCCTAGTCCGGTGTTTCAGGCCCACCAGACACCAGCGGGTGGCAGGATTCGCCATCACCTTTCCCACTGGCTCCCCATTTCCTCGGACAGGTGGGTTTTGCAAATAGCCTGAAAGGGCTACTCCCTCCCCTGAGTCTACCCCTCCAGCCATGCCACCTTAGTACCACCGCATGTCGGGGGATCACTTGTCACTTCTCCAGAAGGAAGTTGTGGCCCTCTTGGCCAAGGGGGCCATCGAGCACGTTCCGACACCAGAAGTAGGTCGTGGTTGTTATTCCCACTACTTTGTGGTTCCAAAGAAGGACAAGGGCCTCTGGCCTATCTTAGACCTTTGGAATGTCAACCGCTTCCTCTAGAAGGAGAAGTTCAAGATGCTCACGCATGCTCAGGTATTGTCTGCCATAGACCCGCAAGACTGTATGGTAATGTTGGACTTGCAGGATGCTTATTTTCATATCCCAATCTTGCCGGCCCACTGGCGTTACCTACGGTTCATGGTAGGCCACGAGCACTTTCAGTTCACCGTGCTCCCTTTCGGCCTTACCAGCGCCCCTCGGGTGTTCACGAAAGTGATGGCGGTGGTCGCAGCTCATCTGCGCAGATCAGGGGTTTCGGTCTTCCTCTATCTCGACGACTGGTTGTTGAAGGTGGGCTCGCCCCAGGCTGTCGTCTCCCACCTCCAGACTATGGCCGACCTCCTGCATTTGCTGGGGTTTACCATCAACGTGCCGAAGTTGCACCTGATTCCCTCTCAGAAGCTCCTCTTCATCGGAGCGGTTCTGGATACGGCACCGTTTCGGGTTTATCCTCCCGAACAGCGAGTCCGGGACATTCGGGCTATGATTCCGATCTTTCTGCCCTGGTCATGGGTTACGGTCAGGAAGACGCTGAGGCTGCTGGGCTTCATGGCCTCCTGCGTCCTGCTAATCGATCATGCCAGATGTCAAATGCGGGCTCTGCAATGGGACCTGACATTCCAGTGGACGCAGCATCGGGGTCACCTGTCCGACTACGTCCAGATCTCGGAGGGCACTGCACAGGGCTTGCAGTGGTGGCTCACGAACCAGCGTTGGGTCTGCGGCAGATCTCTCTCCCTTCCCTAACCGGATCACACAGTAGTGACGGACGCGACCCTCCTGGGATGGGGCGGCCACATGGGAGAGGCGGAGATCCGAGGCCTCTGGTCTCCGGCTAAGTCCAAGCTCTATATCAGTCTTTTGGAGCTCAGGGCGATCCTACTTGCACTCAAAGCATTCCTTACCTTTGTCAAACGGAGAGTAGTGCAGGTGTTCAGACAACACAACCGCCATGTGGTTCTGCAACAAACAAGGCGGTGTGGGGTCGTGGACCCTGTGTCAGGAGGCTCTACGTCTCTGGACGTGGCTGGAACGTCCAGGCATTTCCTTGGTGGTTCAACACCTGGCAGGTACCCTGATCGGCAGGGTGGACGAACTCTGCCGACGGTGCATGTTGGATCACGAATGGCGTCTTCACTCGGAGGTGGTTCAAACATTCCGGATCCAGTCTGATGCCTAGGGATATTCTAAGGTAAGGAATCTATTACTAACTAATGTCTCTTACAGGTATATCGTTACATAAGTAACTTGTGCGCCAGGTCTTGAAATTTGTCTGTGACTTTAGTTTAGCTGTATGGGGAAACCACCTTAGTACGCAGTGGCCCGGAGAACAGAGAACCTGCCTCTCAATGACAGTCGCGATTTTAGCCTTGACCTCCCCCCAAAAAGTGTGCAGCGGAGGCCACGCCCAGAACATGTGCAGTATGTGTGCTTCTTTCTCTCTGCATCAAGGGCAAGCTGCCTGATCTATACGAAAATTCTTCCTGATCTCTCTGGGGGTAGATGAAGTGTGCGTTTCTGGAGATTTTCGGCATTTGTTCCAGGAGGATATCCAAGTCAGTGAAAGGAATCCCTAAATTCTCCTCTCACTTTGTTTGCAGATGCTCCTGCTGGTGCTGGAGGCAATGCATATTGCTTTATATAGGCATGAGTCTGTCTTAATGGTGCCTGCAGATAAGGACACGTATTGCCAGCTCCTGAGTATTCATGGCTCATATGAATCAGTGCCCCAGTGTTTCTTTGGCGCCGTGGTAAGAGCTCTGTGCAAAAGAAAATGGGCCTGTGGGAAGTCAATTTCTGCTCTAAACTTTTCAAACTGTTGCAGCTCAGTCCCTAAAGAGATCCCCCATCTTTGGCGCTCCCACATCAGTCCAAGCATCAAGTCCTACCCAGCATCCGCCATTGGGACAAATTTAACATGGAGGGTAGTAGGTCGGTGGAATATGGTAACTTGCTGCGTGTTTTTTGCAAACACCTATTCCAACATCGAGCAGTTAGCCTGAACTCTCTAGTATTCCCAGTAGTGGACCGTTGCACTCTTAGCAACATCATAGTAAGGCTCGATGATGCTGATGCAAAATTGATTGGATTCCCGTCCGGATTTCTCCTGGTCGATAGCCACTGGATCAACAAGTTTAGCTGGGCCGCTTTATCGTATGTCTGAAAATCAGGAACTGCTAATCCCCCACCCCCCGTCACTGTGGAGTGCTGGATTGTGGCCAATGCTATTTGCCTATTGCCCTAACTATACTGCCTATCAGTATGGATGACATGTGACTCCTGCACCTGGTAGTCCTCTGTCATATGTAACATTTCCTATACACTGATCAACACAAGTATGATAGGTGTACTCTGTGTAATGTGTGGGTGATGCAAAGCGCTCTGACACCTTACACTGGTATAAGTGGCGCTATAAAACTGATTAAATGCATCCAAGAGAGACTTGTTCTGGAGACTTGAGGGGCACTGTTAAAGGGTGATAGTGAGGGAATCTGTGGTGAAGGTGGTCATTGGGTGGGGTGCTAACAAACATTTTGCACAAAGCTAAACCCGGCCCTGGTCTTCGGCGTCCAGAACAGCCAACAGCCGCTTAATGTTTATGGCTGTGCTCCGGCCCGGTATAAATCCTTCTTGCCCGGGTAAATTAAAGGCAGGTGCTATTGATGTGGAGGTTATGTCAAAATGCCAATGGCAGGGAATCCCTTTAGCTCAGTAGGGATCCCCTTTTTCATTTGAGGTCAGTTCAGCGTTTTATTGGGATAAGTGTACGAACGCTGAGGGGTAGGAAATTTATGGATCCCCGCATCTCCAGAAGTTTCTCTCACGGAAATGTGAGGAAGATGCATGTTTTGTCAAAAGTTTGAGGTTTGAAGAGTAGTGTGGGTAAGAAAAGGTATGGGGATCCATACAAGCCAGACCGCTATGGATTTCCCATGTTTTCTAGTTTTCAAAACCGTCTAAGTTTGGAGGTTTCTCTTGGTGGCTGCTGATCAAGGGCCCAAATTCTGTAGTTTACCATATTGTTTTTTTTTTAAAAAAACAACCCCCCCCAAAAAAATATTGGTTTCGCTGGGTGAAATGTGATGTCTCAAAGTAAATTTTTGGGCTGATTGTATTTTTACCCATAGACATCTGGAAATACTGAATAGTAGAACATTTGGTTCTGCACATGTGACTGTAGATATTCAAGCTTTGCGTACTCCTGCCATCTAGTGGTTGGCACCGGATCTGTGCAAGTTTTTCTTCAAAGAAGGTCTTTGGAGTGACAAGGTAATTTGACTGCTCTTGGTAATGGTGCGCATGGGCATAGATTTCATTGCTCGATTGTTTTTTTTCCGCTATTGAGTTCGGATGTGTATTACGGCGCTCTGGTTTGAGACCTTTTTTTATGGGATCCGTTCAGTGCGTAATCCATTCTACCCTTGTCAGTATTGTTTCGAAAGGGTTTTCCTTCCTCGCGTATCGGAGTTCTGAAAACTTTAATTCATTAGGTCAGCATGTTTAAATCGCGGCCTTCGGGCCTCGCCCGTTTGGGTTACCCTTTACTCTCAATCGACTTCATTGATGAATACTCTGCTGTTGGATGGGTACGGCGTAGAGAAATGCAGAAACGTGAAAACACACGCCTGATATCTTCAGACGGAAAGATGTTGAAGAGAAAGATCTTGAGTCGTCTGTGGGCGAAGAAGAGGGAGCCTTGTCGGTTGGAGATTCGGACTCCGACTTGGAGATCAATTTGAAGTCTTGTAATCTGCTGCCAAGTCAAGATGCTGTGAGTACTCCAACCCTCGCCTGCCCACATTAAAACTCAGTTGCCACAAAGCAAAAGGCTTCCGGGCCTCCATTGCCATCTGGCCATGGTCCGCACCGAGAGTCTGCTTCAGCTGCCCCGCCCTCGGGCAAAGATGAAGCCTCCCGGTTCCGCACTGAGCCGAGATTCCACCTCTTCGGCTTTCACCGATCTGGTTCTGAAGAATTAAAACCGGTTCAGTTCCGAAACCAAAATTGGCACCCACTACACTCCCAGAGGCTTTTTTGGAAGCATTGCAGGAGAGACTTAATCCATAACAAAAACAGATCTATATCCATCCAGAGACTGGTTGCAATATTACAAAGACTGCATCAGTGCCTTCTACCAAGCGGCAAACCTCTTTTCAAGAAACCATTGATTTGCCACTGCCCATGAAGGAGGACAAGGCTACCAGTCCTCTCTACCCTATTCCTCCATCTCCCCCACCACCTGTACCTTCTATACCCCATTCACCACAGAATCCCTTAAATATTACACCTCTGGGATCTGATCACATGCATACCCAGATGCAGTTGGAGGGGATTATGACTCTTTTCCACCAGACTCCCTAGTTGTTTCAAATTCCCGTAAACAGACTAACTCACAAACTACAGCTGACGCACCACTGCCAGATGAGAAATTCAAACTTATTGTTGCGTTAGGAAAACGGGCTGCTGCGGAATCCGCCAATCATTGGCAAATTGCATACACACAGGGATTATTAGCAAGATATGACAGAGCTCACTGGGATGAGATGGAGGAACTCCCTCCCCCCCTCCCCAAATATCTCCCTGAAGAACATAAAAAGAAAGGGCAAGAACTGGTTCAGTAAAGGAAGTTAATTTTAAACTACTCAATTAGATACGCCCAGGACTCTGTAGATACTGCCAGCAGAGGCATCAACACAAGTGTCCTCCTACGCACGCATGCCTGGCTGCGTGTCTCTGGTTTTAAACCAGATGTCCAGCAGACTTTATTCAACGTCCCGTTTGATAAGGAGCATCTCTTCGGCCCACAAGTAGATGAGGCCTTAGAAAAGATGAAAAAATGACATGAAGGTTGCCAAATTCATTGGCGCACTTCAAAACCTCACACCTTGGGCTCCTTTCTTTGCTCTTCTTTTTAAACCAGGTTCCAAAGCAACATCTGCAGATGCCGCTGCATCTTCCTACAGATTGCAAACCCACATATAGAGGGTATTTCAGAGACAACAATAGAGGCAACAACTTCAAAGGTACACCAACTCATAATGCCCCATCTGGTAAACAACAAGGACTTAATTATCCTCCCCCCCCCCCCCCCCCCCGATTATCCTACAACACCTGTTGGGGTTGATTGCAGCAGTTTCTCCCCACCTGGCAGTCGTTAACATCGGCTCAGTGGGTGTTGGACATTATCTAACATGGCTATTGCCTGGAGCTCATCAGCACCCCTCCCAATATTTCACTTCACACCCACAGAGCCTCTGGAACATCAACAACTGGTTAAACAGGAAGTGCAAGCTCTCTTACTCAAAGGAGCTATAGAACCAGTTCCTCTACAACATCAAAGGTCTGGGGTCTATTCCCTGTACTTTCTTACTCCCAAAAAGGACGGCTCCCTACAGACGATTTGTCTGTGGTCTCTGAATCACTACATACTATCAAAGCACTTTCATATGGTCATACTTCAACAGGTGCTTCCACTTCTGCAACAAGGCGACTTCATTTTAGCACTAGACTTAAAGGACGCGTACTTTCACATCCCCT
Source organism: Triturus cristatus (assembly GCF_964204655.1). Classification (NCBI taxonomy): domain Eukaryota; kingdom Metazoa; phylum Chordata; class Amphibia; order Caudata; family Salamandridae; genus Triturus; species Triturus cristatus. The sequence continues at coordinate 461,094,749 of NC_140582.1, read as the reverse complement.
TTCACCCAGCACCTCACAAATACCTCCAGTTTGTGATAGCAGGAAAACATTACCAATTCAAGGTCCTTCCATTCGGAGTCATTACTGCACCCAGAGTATTCACCAAATGCTTAACAGTGCATTTACGCAGACAGAGCATTTGTCTTCACGTATCTAGACAACTGGCTTATCAAAGCCTGTACACACCTTTGGTGTGTTTGACACATTCAGATTACCATAAACCTCCTACATCAATTGGTGTTAACTATTCATGTCCAAAAGTCCCATCTTCAACCTTCACCGCTGCAACCAGATCTAGAAGTCCATTAGGTTTAGCCTGTCCAAATGCAGCCAGAATTCAAAATGTTCAAACACTGCAACCACAATTTCAGGTCAATCAATACTTGACATTCAAAATGTTCATGCTTCCTTTGGGAATGATGGCATCATGCATTGCCATAGTGCCTCAGGCAAGACCAAACATGCATCCTCTACAAGAATGTTTAGCACAACAGTGGACTCAGTCACAGGGTCGACAGGACGATCTAGTGTAGGTAGACAGCCGCACTCCTTCTCTGCTGTGGTGGAACACGCAAAATTTGTTAAAAGGACTGCTGTTCATCTACCCTGTTCCACAGGTTGTGCTAACAGCAGACACATCCCTCACAGAATGGGGTGCTCACCTACAGAATTAAACCGATCAGGGTCTCAGACACCAAACACCAGAATCTCCATATCAACTACCTAGAGCATCAAGGTGTTCACCTAGCGCTGAAAGCATTTCTACCTCATGTCATAGGCAAGGTTGTCTTAGTTCGGATGAAGAATATGAAAGCCATGTATAATATACAAAAATGGGGGTTGGGGGACACATTCTAAGGTTTTCATTTCTTGCACAGACGTTTGACATTGGGCAATACATCACAAAATCCATCTTTTAGCGGAACATCTTCCGGGTAGGGACAGCGATGTTGCCGACCTCAGCAGGATGCTGCAACAAGTCCACCAGTGGGAACTCCACCCCCAAAACCATCTCCTCAAGAGGGAGTTTCCGAAAATAGACATCTTTGCGACCGTAGAGAACTCCAAATGCCCAAAGATCACCTCCAGGTTTCCACACCTCCTATTCAAAGAAAATCCACTATGGATGAGTAAGTCCGAGATATTTGCCTATGCTTTTCCACCTCTCCCTCTTTCATTTCTGGTTCGGAAACTCAGGCAAGCGCTTCTCACCCTCATTCAGGTGGCTCCCACATGGGCTTGTCAACCTTCATTCACCACACTGCTTGAACTCTCAGTAGTTCCACACAAGAAGCTTCACCTCAACCCGGATCGTATCACTCTATGGCGAAATCAGACATTACAAAGTCAAAGGAGCTAAAGCATGCTATTAGGCTCCTGAAGTCATAGAATTTGGGTCACTATATTTGCCACGAGAATGTATGACCATTCTTAAAGACGTAAGCCTACCACTAGAGCTTTTTATGCAGCCAACTGGAAAAAATTGTTCTTTACTGTAGTAACCAAAATATTGATCCACTAAGCGCATCTGTACAACACATTATTTTTTACCTTTTGCATTTACAGCACTCTGGCCTTAATAACACTTCCATATGTTTAAATCTTGCGGCAGTGGCTGCCTATCTACAAGCAGGCAACACTTATTGTTCAAAGTGCCAGTTATTAAGGCTAAAAGAGTAATACCACCCAGAGTTCCACCTGCACCCATGTGGAATCTCAATATTGTTCTCACAAGACTTGGAGGTTCACCCTTTGAACCATTAGACAATTGCCCCCTTCAATTTCTGTCTTGGAAGGGTGCTGTTTTAACTGCCATCACTTCACTAAGGCAGGTCAGTGAGCTCCATGCTCTCAATTTTGAGGAACCTTTTTCCCAACTACTTAGGGATAGGGTGGTTCTTTGAACCAACCCACAATTCCTTCCAAAGGTAGTGTCCTCTTTCCACATTAACCAATCTGTTAAACAACTGGTTTTCTTCCCTCAACCAGATTCTGTGGTAGAAAGTGCTCTGCATACTCTAGATGTCAAGAGTGTTAATGTATTATGCTGATAGAACTGAAGATTTTCGTAAAACATAACTATTTGTTGCTTTTGCACCCCCTCATTAACCCCTTCAGCGCTGGGCGAATTCCGCCGCGGTGCTGAAGGGTTCGAGCGCGGGCGGGACCATGACGGAACGGTTCCGTCATGAGCACAGCTCAACCGTGGCTCATGACGGAACCGTTCCGTCATGAGCATGGAAGGGGTTAAGGAAAGTCCATTTCTAAATCAGGCGTTTCTAGATGGAATGTTAAATGTATTCAAACCTGCTATCTCAAAGCTAAACAAACTTTAGCTATTCTCCCTAGAGCACACTCTGCTTGCAAAATAGGGGCATCTATGGCTTTCTTGGGCAGCATCCCAATAGCTGACATTTGTAAAGCAGCTACATGGCCTACACCACACACTTTCACTGAGCACTATTGTGTGCATGTTCTGCACGCCAACAAGATAATGTACAACAGGCGGTGCTACTTACGCTTTTTCAAACAACTGCACTGTCCACTGGTTAGCCACTACTTTTGGAGGATACTGCACTGCAAAGCATGTGTATCTACATCCACACATACCTTGAACGGATTGTTCCCCTGTAAGCATCTTTTCTTGGCATGTTGTGCTGTAGATTCAGATGTGCCCACCCTCCTCCATAGACACCTATGGTGGTTGCAGTTCTTATCTATACTTTCTTATGCATGTACCTCTTTACTGATGCTTATAATCCATTCTCACCCACCTGCGGGAAAACAGTTTTAACAATAGTTGATGCCCATGCGCGCTATTACCAAGAAGAGGAGTCCACTTACCTCGTGTCTTGAAAGACCTTCTTTGAAGAAAAACAACTTGCACACATCCGGAACCAACACTAGATGGTAGGAGTATGCAAATCATGTGAATCTACAGCACTACATGCCAAGAACAGATACTTGCACGGTAAGTAGGATAATCCTTATTATCAATTGTATTTCTCTTCATTTTTGGTTTCCAATTGTAAGTCCGTGTCCAAGAAAGAACATGTTTTACAAAATGCCCCCTGAATCGCACAATAGTATTTGGTAACCCCAAATTCAGAGGTGTACAAATAACTACTGTTCCTAACTTTTTTTTAAAATTTGTTTTTTATTTTTATTAATTGAATACAAAGTAGCAGTTGGATATGCAGTTTCCCCACAATATAAAACAATACAGTATAGGATGTTAGAGTAAATTCCTCAAAAACATGTTCTCGCAACTTTACATCTCTAATATCAACACCCCGTGCGCCCACTCCGGAGTCTCCCCCATCAGTCCGAGTCCGAGGTGTCCTCGTCTTGATCCGAAGGCGGGTCACATATGTCACCTCTGAATTTATTCCATGCCCACCATACTTTACTCCACTTACGAGGGCATCCCCGCCTAATAAAGGCCGATCTTTCAGCTAGCATGGCCTCATCCATGTCTTTTCCCCATGCGGCTTACTTTGGTGTCAACCCTATTCCCCACCTTTGGGCTATGTTACGCTTAGCTAGCATAATCCCCAACGTAGCCCAGCTCTGTGCCTGGCGAGTGAGGTCATTAGGTTCCCATTATTCAATAGGCAGCGTCTAGGTTCCGGCACTAATGACACTCCCCCCCCTGACTGCGACAATGTCTGCATCACTTGCTTCCAGTATTCTTGGATTACGGGACATTCCCATATGGTGTGAAAAAAGTTCCCCACCTCCCCGCAGCCGTGCAAGCAGAACGGATGTATTGCGCTACCTATGCTTTGCAGAGTGTGTCTGGTGTAGTATGAGCGGTGCAGAATGCGGAGCTGTACCAGCCGGAGCCTTGAGGGTATACCCGCCTCTCGCGGCGAAGCCAATGCCTCCAGCCATTCCGGTTCGTCAATCTCGCCTACATCACGGGACCATGTCTCCCGGAGAGGACCTGTTGGGTCCGGCAGGTTGTTTACCAGTTTGCGGTACGTGAGCGATGTGGCCTTCTTTGGCATGTAGTCCATCAATAATCTGTCTTCCAAGGGCGATGCCTATGGTACCGTCGTGTCAGGTGGTAGTTTCGATAGTAAGGCATGTTTAATTTGTGTGTATCGAAATCACTCTGAGGACGTCAGTTCGTATTGCTGTTGAAGACGTGCAAATGTAATTATTTCACCCTTGTGCCACATGTCGCCCACCGTAGAAATCCCGATGTTGTCCCAATTATCAAACCCCCTGCAGCTTCTAAGTTTTCCGAGTTGCTTTGTGTCCCACAAAGGTGTAAGTTGGGTCAAGACCCCGCGCCACCCTAGTCTGGCCTGCGCCGCATGCCAGATGGCGACAGTCTGTCTAAGTGGACCAATGAGCGTTGGGTCTAGTTTACCGTCGTATAGGGGTGACAACACACCCCTCGCGCCTAGAATGTCCCTATCTGCCTTAAATGCGGGGTCTGTCTGCGGAGCATGAAGCCATTGATTAATTACCTTCAGCTGTGCCGCCCAGTAATAGAGTTGGATGTTGGGAAGCGCTATCCCTCCATCGTACCAGCCGCGGGTTAATTTGGACCGCGCTATGCGCGGCGGTCTGCCACCCCACAGAAGGCTAGTTACCTGCGCCGCAATTGTGCGGAAGTACGCGGGTGGTATGTGACATGGCGTATTTTCCAGTACATACACGAATCGAGGCAGGGACATCATTTTGAATAGGGCTGCTTTCCCCAGTAGAGTTAGTGGCAGTGCACCCCAGTGGCGTACGTCTCGCCTGAGGCGGTCTATCGGAGGTTGCAAATTCTGTTTTAGGAAGTCTGTTGGATCCGCAGTGATGTAAATACCCAGATACTTAAAGGATCCCTCCACTGTTTGGAGTGGGCAGTCCGCTGGGAGTCGAGGAGGAGGGCCGCGCAGCACATACATTATCGATTTGGACCAGTTTATGGTGTAGCCGGATGCTCTTCCAAAGATCCTGCAAATGTTGAGTAATGTCAGTATAGAGCGTCGCGGGGAAGACAGATAGAGCAACACATCATCCGCATAAAGGGAGACGCGGTCTTCCCAGTCATTCGACCACTGGAGTCCTCGTATCATGGGCTCCCAGCGTATCCATGCCGCCAAGGGCTCCAGCGCCAGGGCAAAGAGCAGGGGCAACCGGGGGCATCCCTGGTGCGTGCCACGCGTCAGTGGGAAATCTTCGGACATATGTCCGTTAGCAGTAATGTGGGCCATTGGTCTGGTTTAAAGGAGCCGGACCCAGGCACAAAATTTGGGTCCAAAGCCCAGGTGCAGTAGCACTGCAAACAGGAAGGGCCACTCAACCATATCGAACGCCATTTGCGCATCCAATGAAAGCAGCACCACCGGTTCCTGTAATTGCTCCGCTCGAGCCAACACGCCATGCAAGCGCCTCAAATTGAGGGCTGTGCTTCTGCCGGGCATGAAACCAGATTGATCCGGGTGCACGATTCCTGGCAAGCGTGGTGTTAGCCTAGACGCCAGGAGCTTCGCAAGGATCTTTGCCTCTGCATTGAGCAGTGATATAGGAAGGTAGGAGGCACACTTAGAAGCAGGTTTGCCCGGTTTCAGTATAGCCACTATGGTGGCCGTTTGTTGATCCGGCAGGAGTTCGCCCACTCGGAGACTGTCTGTGAACATGTTGAGCAAATAGGGGGCAATAGTCCCGGCTGTCCGTTTATAGAGCTCGATCGGTATTCCGTTCGGTCCCACCACTTTACCGGATTGCAGTGCACCGATTGCCATTTGTATCTCTTCTACTGTGATGTCAGCTTCCAGGGCACTCACCGCCTCCGGGGTGAGTCTGGGCATTGCTAAATCTTTCACATACGTCCACGCTTCCTGCACTGTCATGGAAGAGGCGGAGGAATAGACTGTTTGGAAGTGGCGCGCCAGAGTGTATACTATCTTGCACGGTTCAGTTGTTATCTGACCCTCCCCAGAGCTAAGCTGCGCTATCCATCTGGCGCCCTTATCCCGTCTATCGAGCCATGCCAGTAACTTCCCACTCTTATCACCGAGGTCATATATCTTGTGTCGCGTGGCTGCCAGCTGTTTAGTGCGCTCCGTGAGGTACGCCTTATATCTTGTTTGTGCAACATGTAGGGCACGAGGTCTCAGGAGTGGGGTCCTGGGCCTGCTGAGCCTCTGCCGTGTGCAACTCTTGTTCGATCAACTGCAATTCCGCCTGTTTTTCACGCTTGTGCGCTGCAATGGTAGCGATAGCCTGTCCCCTGAGGACTGTTTTATATGCCTCCCATAAGATTGTCGGCGAGGCAACAGAGGGGGCATTTTCCAGAAAATAAAGGTTGGTTGTTTTCATAATCGCCTTACGGACCGCAGGGACCTGGAGATAGCCGGGGTGTATTGGAGGGATACGACGACGTGCGAGGTGGTAGTACGTGTATTGCAAGAGTAGCGAATAGTGGTCGGATATACCTCTGGGTCTGATCTCTATGCTATCTATGTTTCTAAGACTACCAGCTGAACCCAGGAAGTAGTCTATCCTTGTTAGACTACTGTGCACCCCTGAGTGATAAGTGTACTGTTGCGCTGTTGGGTGATGTAGCCGCCACAAATCTGACAGACCCAGTGCTTCGATAAAGCTCACGAAACGGGACACTCCCGCACCACCCACTCGTGTAGGGTATCTATCAAGCGATTCGTCAACAACTGCATTGAAATCTCCGCCAAGGATCAGGTCTCCCGCTGGTAGGTCAAGGAGAAACTCACTAAGCGCCGGCAGCGCTGTGGCGTGCAATGCAGGAGGAATGTAAACGGAGACTATGTTTAGGGGCCGCCCCTCCCATTGGGTGGCTATCGCTGCAAACCTCCCTGACCCGTCAGTTTTAAGTTTATGTATAATTAACGGGTACTGCTTTCGCACCAGTATACCTACCCCCCTAGACCCCGAGGAGAATTCTGAGTGTACCACCATTTTGTACCCCCACCGGTCCATTGCTTTGCTAGTGGTGCTGGTAAGATGGGTTTCCTGTAACAAGACCACCGCCGGGGCACACCTCTTAAGACTATGTAGGACTAGACCACGTTTAATTTTGTCTCCCAAGCCACGCACGTTCCACGTAAGCAGGGAGAGAGGCGGTATCAGAGCGAAAGAACCCTCCCCAGATGCCCCTTTTGTAATATCAGACATTATAGCGGTGGGCGCCGAAAATAATTGCCGCTGCGGAAGTATCGACGCGCATCGTATGTTCCATATTGGGTGTGTACTGCATTTTTGATCACTACTTTCAGCTTGAACAATAACTTTTGAAAAAACCTAAAAAACAAACCCATCACCCCCCAACCCCCTCCCTGCCTCCCTGTCATACGGACTCCAAACTGCCCGCCACCCCAAACCCCGATACATTACTTGCGTGTAAGGAGCGGGAGGTCCGAGGAGGACCAAGAACATCCCCAGTCCGAGCGTAGACTTGGTGTAGCCTTGACCGAGTCTATATGGAACCACAGGAACTGCAGAGATTGGGATGGGGAGAGTGAGGACTTGTCCTCATTGATCAAGAAACTGAAAGACTCCAGGAGGTCCATCGACCTCTGTAAATGTGTGGACAAGCGCATTGGGCACTGGTTCATGATCACAATGTCATCCAGGAAGACTATCATTTTCACTCACCTGGTTCGCAAGTGTACAACCACCGGTTTCAATACCTTGGTAAAGCACCATGCAGAGGAAGATGGACTGAAAGAGGGAGGCAAACTCGAATATCTGAGATTTCCTTTGGAATTTTAGGAACCGTCTGTAAGGTGCGAAGATAGATAACCCAGGAAGGCGTCCTTGAGTCCAGACGGGCTATCCAGCCACTTGCAAAAGATCCCTGAGGAGATGGATGCCTTACATCTTGAAGTGGCGTTAAACTAGCCACTCGTTGAATTATTTTAAATTGATAACTGGATGTTGGCGTCCGCTGTCTTTTCCACTAGGAAAAGGTTGCTAGAAAATCTTTGGGGTTTAAGATCGTCGTGACAATCACTCTGTTCTCCAAGACTTATTTCCTGTTCCACTAATTCTAACTAGTCTCGCAAGAAAGCTAGGGGTCTGGGTTTATGAGTTTGGAAGGGAACACTGTAGAATTTGATCTGAAATGTTTTTACTGTCTGGAGTACTCCTGTTCCTGAGGAAAGGGCCTCCCATTTCTAAAAAAAAAAAAAATCTATATCAACCGGCCCCAAAGTTTTAACCCCTCTGGTTCTACACTATCACCATGGTTATTGTTGTAGGCGCCGTTGCCCATGAGACCACCTCTGAAACCTTGATGAATGGGTAGGATCTTGTCGGTAGAAATTTACAAAGTTTGAGGAATCCTGCCACTGGCTGCAACGGGAGTCCGCACCTCTAGCGGAGGCTTGATGGAAAGCGAGGCCGGTCGGCCGCCCAGTCCCATGACCATCTCCGGCAAAAACACGGGTGTAAATATGCGCGTTATTGATGTTTGGACTTTGTCCAAGGAATTGAAAGTGTTGACAAACTTGCCCAGCTTCCGGTTAAACGGGTCCCAATTGAGGTTGCCTTGGGCCACTCGACCCGCCGCTGAAATAGATAGTTCTCCAAACTTTGGTTCGATTTTAATCAGGAGCGAGCTGCACCACTTGGTTGAGATTGCGCAATTGGCGTTCCTGAGAAAGAAAATGGCCCTTTGAGCCAGCTGGACAAGGCATCCGGGGAGACTAGGGATGCTGATGCTTTAGCATCCTCTTCCATGTCCATTATTTTAGCCAGAGGTTCTGCCACCTCTAGACGTTTGTACTGGCAGGAGCGCCAGGACCTATCAGTGCCCTTTTTGGGGTCACGGACAAATTTGGCAAGTAAAGTGGCCAATTTGGCGTCTCTTTCAGGCGTAATGGCCACTTTACCCTTTAAAGGTTGTCTGGGGCATTCAACCCAGAGGCAGCTTCTTGCCATCGTGTCCAGAGGTTTCCGTAGTCTTCCTGCTATGTAGGCTACTTTGGGTGCCGGTGACCATTCCCCCTGAACGCGAATGCAAGAGTTTGTCGGGGTCTAGCAAATCAGCATCAGGGGGAGGGTTAGTGTCCACTTTTGAATCACTGGACGTGAAGAGGTTGGCCGCTGGGCACCATGGCCTTCTAGGATCTCTGTCCCCGTCTGAGCTATTGGGAGAATCGTCACCATCCCCAGGATTATTGGGAGGAGGGGAGAGGTTGGCAGTACTAGTAACCTACGTCTTGCTAGAGGGGTTGTGAGTCCATAAATGCTTTTTTAAGGCACACGAAGGTGTCGAGATAGACTCCTGGGTTATTTGCACACTTGCGTTTACCCTCTGGAGTGGGTGCATCCGTCTGCCCTGGAGTTATGGGTGCTCGAGGCCGAGAAGAGTCTTCCCTCTGCTCGAGGAATCTTTGGCATTGCGATTGTAATTGCATAATTTTCTTCTCCGGGGGGCTACTACCTACAAGACGGCCTTAACGATTGAGGCATCCATAACCTGACACCACTGGTAATCAGTGTGAGGTAGGTTATATCCTCCTCTTCCATATACTCCTCAGTCTTCAAAGCCCTCCATATGGATACTTGATCCTCTTGTTACAGGGAGCAATAGCAGTTAGGGTGAGCCCTACAGCAGTTTACTATGATTCCTCTAATGGAAGCGATATATATGCCACTAGAGACTGTGGGACTAACACCCCGTTTGGAGTGAGTCTAAAGTGCTGCCTGGGAGGTGTCCCACTTAATTCCTCAAGCGAGGATATTCTTGCCCGCACTGCAGTTTTTCTCTAGGCAGGAGCTCTGTTTGTCTGCTGCTCAACATCAAAAAAGGATATTGACTTTCCCCATAATGATACGCGGCCAGGCGCACTTCACGCTGTGTTTTTCGGATGAGAGAAATTAGAGCACGCCAGCAGGTTTAGACGTGCTGGGTGCGTTGAACAAGACATGCATGGGCCCCCTAGCTGCTTGACCGCACTGTGCACCAGAGCCTGACAGCCTGAAGTGGCCGCATAGGAGCGAGAATGCTTTCACGCTGTGGAAAGAAAATACTTGATTAGCAGGAAACTGGCAAAACACAGCGGAATGAAAAACCTCTGAAAATTGCCAAGACCCCATCCTAAATAACTTTGTGAAACTGTAAATTGCAGGCAAAATGTAAAAGCGTATGAAGGCAATTCCCTGCATGCTGCTGGAGCAGCGAAGAAAGAGGGGGATTGAGAGTCTACATGGACCGTTATATGCAAGTACAAACCCCTGATTGGATGAACTGTTTTTTGTCTTTCCCAAGGACTTCTAGGAAATGTAGTTTATGGTTAAAATCTTAGGATGTTAAAGGTTGCTCGTTGAATAAAAGTAAAGAAAGTAAAGCCTAATACTCGCATCCGGGTTCTGACATAGAATCTACAGTCCTCAAGTACGTACATTTAAAATACCTGAAAGTTGGGAAAAATTGTTGGGGGGGGGGGGGAGGCAAATGTTATAAAGGTTTAAGCACAAGCTTCCACAATCATCCAAATAAGAGTATAACACCAGATTGAAAGCCCTAGCAGCCAAGTGATTAACGCACATTAAACTCTTTTCCACTTTTTTTCTTTGTTTTATGTAGATAATGTATTTGTCTGGTAGAGACTTCTTAGACAGATTCCTTACCATAGAATATCCCTAGGCATCAGACTGGATCCAGAAGATTTTCGAACAGCACTCTTCCTTGCCAGTAGGCAACGGAGTTGGGTTCCGCGTCGACTTGTCCATTCCGGAAGTGATTCTGCGAGCTGATGTCATTTCTTTCATTTCCACACCAGATAGCACTGATACTGTCTGAGCTACCCATCATTCACTTTTTGACAGTTTTTTTTTTCTTTTTAAACTTTATTTATAAATTTTCCACAACAACATGAGCGGTCATATGCAGAATCCTTCGAGACAACATACATCAGCTTATTTCCATTACACACATCACTTTTTGACAGTTTTTGTCAGTTTTTCAAATTTTGGGGAGAATTTTGTCCTGGTGTGAGGTCATGTCAATTGAGAAACTGGCTGGTTTCAAACTGTGGGACCTGTCACATGCAAATTGTCGGTGACAAACCCCCACTTGATGTGTTTGTGGTACTTGGAGCAGGATCACGACCCCAGACCTGCAAGGACTGCCACGCTATGCATCACAAGGTGCTGAGGGAGGGCTCCTCGCTGCCAGACGTCGTACGACTCTGCAACGCTTGAGGGCGTTTTCGGGCGGAAGGTCCCGGGACCATTCGCAGGGCCCTTCCCGCCAGTTGTTACTCTACAAGTTGTCATGGAAGTCCCAAAAGAAGTTGAAGAGGTCTTCGACTTAGTGTGTATCGAAGGCTTCCAACGAGATGCAGGGGTGTTGCCACTCAAAAACTTGTGAGTCGGTGGAACCTGAACCTTGATCTGCTCTGCAATTCCCCAATTTTCCCGGAGTGTTGCCCACCCAGCTGAAGGAGCTTTGAGTCTATGCTCATATTTTGGCAGCCCGGCCTCCCTCTGGATCGCTTTTGGGCCCGGTAGACATGGGAGGGGCCCCTACTGGATTCACGCCTGCGGATTGGCCCTCGATGCCAGTCAGGCTCTTGGATCCCTTACTGGCTGTGGAGCGGCGGTCTGGCAAGAGTGACCTTCCTCTGTGTCTGACTCCCGTAGGCGTCGCCGCCCCCATTTTTATTCCTGACTCTAACATGGAGTCAAATGGTCTCCGTCCCATGCAATGCTTTCCGGTGCGGAGCCAGTGCCTTATTTGCCTGGAGAGGGAGACGAATGGGAGGTGTCTGTGGAACTTTATGGTTACCAACTCCCAGAAGATGAGGACAACTGGTATGAGGAACTGGACGAGGCCAGTGGTTTAAATGTGTCACCTGACATTTGCCTGCTCTCTCCTCCTACCATGGCTACGGAGGTGGGAGCCCGTTTTGCAATGGTGCATAGGCAGCTGAAGTCTTAAACCTTTAGTTGCCCACAGTGGCAGTGAAGACGAGCTTCTGACCGATGTGTTTCAGCCTGCAGTCTCCCCTTCTGAACCCCTACTCCTCTTCAATTAAGCCTTTAAAGAAGTCTTCCTCTAGGCCTTGTCCAGGCCCTGCACAGGGGCCCCTGATGCATGGGACGATTGCTTGCCACCATCACCACGGTCCTGGGAACCCCAGTTTCCTTACCCAGCACTGCACCCCAGAGAGCTTGGTGGTCAAAAGCCTCCATGTCCGAAATTAACCCCCGTGCGTTCCCTACCACTCCACCAGATAAGGAATCCAAGAGTCTGGTTAATTTTGGGAGGATAATGTTATCTTTTGCTAGCCTAGAAGGGAGGGTGGTGATCACCGCGTGCCTCTTGGGCCGTTTTTCCCATACAATATGGGACCTGGTTGCGCAAGTGATGCCTATGTTCTTGGAGGTGGCGCGAGTCATATATTTACCCAGGCTATTGCTGATGGGCGAGATGCAGCAAACTTCACGGTACGGTGTGGGCTCTGCATGACCGACTTGCTGGGCTGTGACTGGCTGAGAACGCCTAGTTTTTCAGGGGATGGCCAGGCCTCCCTTATGGACATGGTATTTGATGGTGCTCGCCTACTTGGAGAGAAGGCGTAGTCACTGCTTTAAGGACATCAGAGCTACGGCCAGGTCCTTGGGCTTGTCTATAGCCCCTTGCCAGCCCCATTCTGCCTTCTGCCCCTTTCGTGGTCACAGAAGAGGTCTCCAGCCGTGCCCATACCTTCCCAGGCACCATGGCCAGCAGGCTTCTCAGCCTTTCGTGGTCGAGGGCACAAGTCCCATAGACCAGCGGTAGTCAGTCTCACTGCTCCCCTTCCCTCCTCAGCAGCTGCTACTTCCAAGCCTCTTTAGTTTGTCCTCTGACCAACCTGGGCACCCAGTGGGAGATATAATATGCCATCACATACCTTACTGCTTGTCAGTGACTTCAGACCGCTGAGTCCTCCAGATCGTCCAAAGGGGCTACTCCCTCCCTTTTGTGAAGACCCTGCCATCCACTTAGAACCAGTTGATGGAGGGCCATCTCTCCTTGCTTATCCAAGAAGTGCAGGCTGTCTTGGCCAAGGGAGCCATAGGTATGGTGCCTGCATCAGCGGTAGGTCGGGGTTGTTGTTCCTGCTACTTTCTGGTGCCAAAGTACAACAGAGAACTTCGTCCTGCCCTAGACTTGCACCTTCTGAACCTCATCTTTAAAAAGGAGAGGTTTAAAATGCTCATGCTCACCCAAGTTCTGTGTGCCCTGAACCTGGGATACTGGATGGTAGTGTTGGACTGACTGCCCACAGATGTTACCTGCGGTTCACTATAGGCCAAGGGCACTCAATTTGCCATGCTCCCTTTTGGTCTTACCAGCATCCCTAAGGTATTCACGAAATTGATGGCAGAAGTTGCTGCTCATCTTCGGAGGTCATGGGTTCCAGTGTTTCCCTACCCCAGCGATTAACTCTTGAAGACCGGCTCATCCCCAAAGCCACACCTCACTCCCTCTCAGACACTCCCTCTCACCGTAGTTATTCTAGACACAGTGCAGTTTTAGGGTTATCCTCCCTAGCAGCGAGTCCAGGATAGTTAGGTGATGAGACCGATGTTTCAGCCTCTATCCTGGATTTTAATGAGAATGACCGTGATTCCTGCTGGCATATGCGGGCTCTGCTGTGGGACTTGAAGTCCCAGTGGGCACACCATCAGGGAAATCTGACATGGTCTAGATCTCCTGGTCCAGAGGAAGCTGCAATAGCTCTGCAGTGGTGGCTTACATACCGCAATTGGATCAGCGGCAGACCCCGCTCTATTCCCCAACTGGAGCTGACTTTAGTGACAGATGTCATTCCTGGGCTGGGGCAGCCATCGGGAAGAGGTGGAGATCAGGACTCCGGTCTGTGGTGGAGTCACAACTCCGACATTAACCTGTTGGAGCTTTGGGCGATTCGCTTGGCATTGAAGGCCTTCTTTCTTTTGATCAAGAGAAGACTGGTGCAAGTTTTCACGGACAACCCCATTGCCATGTTATTGCAATAAACTGGGTGGGGTAGGGTCGTGGATCCTTTGTCAAGACGCCCTGCTTTTCTGGACATGGTTGGAACGTCAGTGCATTTACCTCGTGTTTTAACACCAGGGGAGCTTTCTGAACACCAGAGCGGACAAACTCACCCAAAGATGCGTAGCGGATCACGAATGGCGTCTCCAGCCGGAGATGGTGCAAGGTCTTTCAGCAGTGTGGAGAGACTTGCTTAGATCTGTTTGCCACTGCAGAGAACGCGCAATGTCTGCAATTTTGCATGCTGGAGTTTCCAAGGCAACTCTCACTCAGAGATGCTTTTCTTCTTATGTAGTGCTCTGGCCTCCTGTAAGCCTTTCTGCCAATACCACTCCTGCCCAGAGTATGACTGGGCTCAAGTCATACTTGTGTCTCCGGATTGGACACAGGAGTCTGGTATCCTGAGAAGCTGAGCATGACCATCTGTCCTCCAGTCTGGCTGCCTCTTCGATAGGACCTTCTGTAGCAGCAGCATGGGTGGGTTTTGCTGCCGAACCTGTGCCCCTTCCCCTTATGCGTGGTAATTGAGAGGCAACAGTTTTTGTTTTTTTTAACTATTTTTATTGATTATCAAAAAAAAAGACAAATGTTTCATCCGTTCTAGTCGTCCTTGGTAATTACAACATATACATGGTGTTGTCATGCAAATATCACATTGAAATAAAAGATGGCAGTATGCAATGTCATGGCTCAATACCGTGAATAATACTGTACATGTTTTTACAACTTATGAAATGCTGATCACGTTTGTGAATGATCCCTCCATATCTATCGATGCAGCAGCCGCTAAGCCGATGCTGACTTTATCCCAAAGGAATAGAACTTTGCTGAAGTGGTGTGAGAGGTGGTGTTAGATCCAGCTGTGCAATATGATGCCTATTATGACTTGTCAGTGTGGAAGCTAGATGTCCTATCCTATACCCGTGGGTACTATACTCGAGCTGGACTGAGAGGCAGTGGAGTTGTGTAGGGTGTATATATATACCTTGTAAGGGCCCCAGATATCCTTAGGGCGGGCTATGCTAGGTAACATGCTGGAGTAGATCTCGCTATTTGTACTGCAGTGAACTGAACTGCTCAACCAGCCTTGCGACGTAGGAGAAACTTTGCTGCCCCACGTACTGCTAGTGGTAGAGACCGTCTGTATGTCAACTGCATCCCAGATTTCGCCCTTGGGCAAAACGGCAGCAAGCCGCTCAGGGAGAACAAAATCGGCCTCTGGGCGCAGAAATGGGATCCTGGAGTCTGGGTGGTACCAAGCAAAGGGGAAACTACATTGTGCCACTAGGTAGTATAAGTAAAGGTCCGGCACGCCGAATCCGCCCCTATCATATGGTAAAGTGAGTATCCTCCAGCGGACACGCGGCCGTCCGCCACCCCAGACCAGCAGGATAAGATGGGATCGTAGTAACAAAAAGAAACTGTGTGTGAGGGGAATGGGGTTATTATTAAAAAGATATAAGAATTTAGGTAAGACCATCTTCTTAATTATAGCGATTCTGCCTGCAATGGACAGAGGGAGACGTAACCGTCTCTCCACCTGAGCCTCCAACTTCTCAACCGCTTGTCCATAATTAAGGCGAATAATGTGGACCGGGTCCAAATGTACATGGATACCCATATATTTGACGGAATCCGAGCACCATTGCAAGGGAAATTCATAAATCCAAGGGGTTGTGCTAGTGGTTAAGGGAAAAATAATTGATTTGTGCCAATTGATACCTAATCCAGAATGCTGCCCAAAGCGAGGGATTTCCCGGATGAGCCAGGTTCAGGTGTGGCTCCCTGACATAGAGAATAGTATTGTCGGCGTTTAATGAAACCAAAAGGGGGCCTGTATTAAATTGTAGTCCTCTATGGAGATGTCATTCCTGAAAGTGCCGTATTAAGGGATCCATGGCTAGAATGAATAAAAGTGGCGACGGAGGACATCCCTGACTTGTGCCGCGGGTCAGCGAGAAGGAGTCCGATAGGGTACTGTTTATGCGAAGCCTTGCCGTTGGACGACTAGATAATAAGCCTGTAGAGGCTATAGAGCCAGCTGGCATACCCATACGATGCATACTGGATACAAAAAAGGGCCACTCAAGTGTGTCAAAGGCTTCTTCTGTGTCAAGGAGAATTGCCTCAGCAGGAGTCTCAGGGTTTATTCTATGTTAAACCGCGAACAAGGTCCGCAAATTTAAGGAGGTCGAGCGATGCGGGACAAGGCCAGATGGTGCAGGGGAGATGAACGCCATTAATTGCGAAAGTCTATTAGCAACAATTGTAGTGAGTATTTTATAATCTACATTTAGTAGCGAAAGTGGCCTGTATGACCCGTAAAGGGAGGGGTCTTTACCGGGCTTAGGAAGGAGAATGATAACAGCTTCGCTTAATGTGGGAGGCATGATCTGTTTTTCCAGGGCCTCAGCATATACTTCAATCAATTTATTTATTTATTTTATTTTATTTTAAAATATTTATAGAGCGCGGCTGTCACCTGGCAGGTATCCTGGCGCTGGTAGCTACTCCTGGGGTTTATTGCCGGGGGGGGGGGGGAAATGACTGTGGCTGGCCGGTCTAAAGGGGTGGAGGAAAAAGCCATGTTTTGATTCGTTTCCTGAAGGGGAGGAGATGGGGGATTTGGCGGATATCGACAGGCAGACTGTTCCACAGCTTGGCTGCAGCTACTCTGAACGATCTTCCCCCCGTCCTGGCCTTCTTACATCTGGGTACTCTCACAAGGCAGGCAGTTGTGGACCTGAGTGTTCTGGTGGGGATGTACCAAGAGAACAGACGTTGAAGAGGTCTGGGTCCTGCACCATGTAGTGCCTTAAAGACCAGGCAGAGGGCCTTGAAGGCAACGCGTTGCTTCAAAGGCAGCCAGTGCAGCTCGGCCAGTGCAGCGGTGGCCGAGGATCTCCTGGTCCATCCAAGAGCCAGTTTGGCTGCTGCCGACTGAACTCGTTGGAGTCTGTCCAGTAGTGTCGCAGGAGATTCAAGCAGCAGGGCATTACAGTAGTCGAGGCGACTAAGAATTGTACACCTGACTACTAGTGCTCTGGCGGAGGCAGGTAGCAAAGGCAAGACCTTGCGCAGCGAGCGCATAAGGCCAGAGCAGGTAGCGACTGTTCTTGAGACCTGCGTTTCCATGCTCAGTTGGTGATTAAGCATGACGCCCAGGTTGCGAACAGTGGTGACAGGTGACGGGTTGTTGGAGTTTTCCGGGGGCCAGAACTCAGCGGGCAGAGGGCGGGGTATGCGACTCGCAGGGCAGAACAGCACCTCGGTTTTCGAGGCGTTGAACTGAAGGGAGTTCTGATGCAACCAGCTCGCAGTGTCTCTTAGACAATCATGGAAGGCTTGCAAGGAGATGGAATCTTCGCCTTCCCAAGAGAAGAGGAGCTGGGTATCGTCCGCATAGTTTACTGTGGTCATGTTATGAGATTTAATTAACGTGACCAGTGGTTTCAAGTAAACATTGAAAAGAATCGGACTGATAGAGGAACCCTGGGGAACACCGTGAGGGACAGGGGAAAAGACCGATTGGAAAGGAGGGAGGGATACGGCCTGTTTTCTTTCGCTGAGGTAGGAGTGAAACCAGATCAGGGCCGTGCCGTCGATCCCTGCCTCTCTCAAGCGCTCGAGCAGAATCCCATGATTGACAGTATCGAATGCGGCAGACAGGTCTAATAAAATCAGGGCCACGGCTTGGCCCCTGTCTGCGCGCATTCGAAGCTCCTCCATGGCAGTGAGCACAGCAGTTTCAGTGCCATGGGCTGGGCGAAAACCAAATTGGAATTCGTCCAGAATGTGGTGCTGCTCGAGGTGGGCTGAGAGGCATTTACTGACCCAACGTTCGAGCACCTTCACCGGGAAAGGTAGGAGTGATATGGGGCGGAAGTTGGATAAACATTCTGGGTTTAGCGTGGGTTTCTTTAGTAGCGGGGTGATAAGCGCTTGCTTCCAGGGGCGGGGAACGAAGCCGCAGCTAAGGGATTGATTACAAATCATCCGGAGAGTGTCAAATAGTTCGTGCCCACATGCTTTCCAGATTTTCGGAGGCAGAGGATCAAGGGGGGATCCCGAGGTGATGCCCTGTGCAACTTTTTCAAACTCGGTTTGAGAAATAAGGGGGAAAGCCAGTAGCCTATTCGTAGGAGGGCAGGCTGACCTCAGAGAGTCAGAATTGGTGGGGCTGACTTCGGGAAGGGTGGGATAAGTGTGTGACGGGGGCGTTGCCAAATTGATGATGATGGTCTCAATTTTGTCAGTAAAAAACTGAGCAAGGCTGTCACAAAGGGACTGAGATGGGGGAATGGGGTTCTTAACGCAGTCGGGATGTAAGGTGTTGTCCAGGATCTGAAATATACTTTTTGGACTGTTGGCCGCGTTGGCTATGGTAGAGCAGTAGTAATTCGTTTTACTCTCTGCGATGGCGGATTTGTAGTCACGAAGTGACTTTTTCCAGAGGATTTTATTGTTGTTGCAGTATCCGTGTCTCCACTTTCTCTCAGCCTGTTTGCAGGTTGATTTGAGGGTTTTCAGAGAGTCATTGTACCAGGGAGCGGGTGCTCTACCTTTAGGTTTACAGAGTTTAGGAGGGGCAACAGAGTCCGCGATGGAAGTGATTCTCGAGCTAAGGGATCTGTAATTGTCTTCCACCGAGCTGGTGGAGGAAAAACTTTCCTCCACCTCGAAGACTTTGGTGGAATTGCTGAGTTTTTCTAAAGCTTTCCAGTTCCGATAAGAGAATTGTGGTGGCGGGTGATTTTTAGGCTTACTTGTTGTGGCGTTATTGATGTACAGTTTGATGAGCGAGTGGTCTGTCCAGCTCATGGGTAGAATGTCGCCTACTTGAGTTAGACCTGGGGTCGAGAAGATAAGGTCAAGCCGGTTGCCTGCGGAGTGAGTGGGGTCCTTTATCAGTTGGTAGAGCCCCACACTATCACAGGACAGCAGAAGGTTGTCTAGACCTGTGTCTAGGCTGCCGTTTGGCCAAAGATTGAAATCTCCTAGGAGTATAAGTTTATTATGAGAGGTTGCCATGTTGGTGATAGTCGTGAGGAGTGCTTGCTGTTGCGAGAGAGAAAAGGCCCCAGGTGGACGGTAGCAGATAATCACCGTAAAGGTGACTCCTTGGTGGCAGTTTATAGTCAAACCAAAGAGCTCGATTCCGGGTACGGGATCTATGTCTAAGGTGTTCATATGCCACGAGGCTCGGAAGATGATGCCAACTCCGCCACCGCGGCCTTTGGGTCTGGGAAGATGAAGAATATTAAAGTTTAGCGGGCAGGCAGCTGCTAAGTCGGTCTCACAGTTTGCATGTGTCCAAGTCTCGGTTAGGAAGAGTACATCCAGATGGTGTGAATCTATAAGGAGATTGATTTCAGTGGCATGCTTCGGTAAAGATCTGACATTCAAAAGGCCTCCTACAGTTAGGTCCTTGTGGGTGAAGTCAGTTACAGGAGAAGCAGTTTCTTCAAAGGTGAGCTTACCTTCGTGCGCAAACCCTCGGAGATTAAGCAGTGCATCCCGAGTATAGCAGGGGAAGAGCGGGCTGTGTAGGGCAGGGTTTGTGGCGCTAGGCGCGTCCTCGTCGCGGACGAGCGCAGACGAGCTCGCCTTAAGCGCGCCTTCGGCGCGCAGTCGGCGAGCCCGCTGCGCTCGTCCGCTGCGCTTCCGATATTATTTCGGTGCCAAAAGATCTGAAAAGGCCTTCTAAAACTGCCCGGTACAGCCGTTGAGGCCGGGGGCTGAGGAGCTACGAAGCACCTTTATAGCACCACATATCTCATTCACAGTGATGGGTTCTGCCAGGAATTCCTGCATATTTTTTCTAGGTAGACTAAGGCAATCTGAGCGATAATCCTCCTGTGCGGTTGTGTCACTGCCCTGTCTAGAGGCATATAACGTGGTGTAGTACGACAGGAATTCATCCCTGATATCAGTGGGAGTCGTAAGTAGAGTGCCGTCCATGTTGCGGATCTCAGTGATGCATGCTTTGCTGTAGGGGGGCCTGAGGGTTTGAGCTAGAGTGTGACCTGAGCGATCACCCTCGCCATAGTACCCAAGTAAAGGATCTCGTGACTCGCTGTTTCTCTGTATTCCGACAGGAGGGCCAGCCTCCTGCCTTGCGAGGGGGATGAGGGAACATGCTGCGACTCATCCAGAGCCGCTAGTTCCCCCTCTAGCCTCGTCAGTGTTGTGCATAGAGCTTTGAGTATCCCTGCATGTTTGGAGATGCATACACCGTGGATGTAGGCTTTTTACTCCTCTCACAGCACAGCCCAGTGTTAATTGTGAAGTAGTCCTCTATAGCCTCTGACCTCAAGACAGAAAAGGTCTTCTAGGAGCGCGCGACCAGGGAAGCGCCACTGCCTCTTAATTCTTGAACCCCTCGGGAGTGGGACTCTGAGACAAAGTTGGATCGGGGAATGGTCCGAATACGTTGTAGGAAGTGTATTTAACGTCTGATGCCAGGGGGACACACCCCTCAATCCTGGTCCATGTGTTGTGATGCTCTGAATAATGTGTGTAATTAGTAGTAGTAGGATTGCGCCTGCGCCATATGTCTAGCAATGAAAACTGGTCGCAAAGGTCGACCAAAGCGCTCCTCGTTCTAGGTTTTGTATCTGGAGAGGCGGATGTACTATCCAGGTCGGTATTTAGAAGTAGATTGAAATCCCCACTTATCATAATCGGAGTGGGTTCTAGTTTGGAAAGTTGTGTGTGCCGTTTCCGGGGAATCAGTGTTGGGGGCGTAGACACACATCAAAGTGACCCTGTGACCCATCATGGACCCTACGACAATAGTATACCGGCCCTCCTTATTTACAACTAACTGGCAGCTAAGGACTCTGTTATGTATAAGAACTGACGTGCCTCTCGCATAATTACTAAAATTGACGAAATACCTGTGGGCACCCCAGCTCGAAGCAAAACGTGCAGTATCTGAAACCGGTAGGTGTGTTTCTTGCAGGAAGGCAACATCTATATCATGCCTGACTAAGTAATGCACCACCTGCCGTCGTTTACGCTGGTTGAGACCTCAGACATTCCATGACAACAGGGACCTGTGATTAAACCTGGTGTATTGCATTTGCCATTTTACACGTGACACGTGCTAAACTGCATATTGACCTCGATTCCATGTGATGCTCTGGTCTTCCATTTTGTTGTATTGCATTTCCATTTTGTGCTGCTTTGACCTGTAGTTACACTTCAGCAGTAACAAACATGTTTTTCACGTAAACCAGTACGAGCTGGTGCAAGACATACCTCGTGAGGTTATTTTGTGCCTTGAGCTTGTTTTTGTGCATTCTATGCTTATCTCTAGGACATAGGGAGGATGCGCTGTGCAAGGCTCTCCAAGGCTGGAGATAGGGAAAGGAATGTCTTTTGCCTCGGCGCACCCAAGCAGAATCTGGCCAGGTCTGTATGGGTGGGTCTGACGCAGAGATGCGGCCAGCACCTATGATGGATAGATGGGCGAGAACGCCTGCTAGAGGGTTCTCGAACGTGTTGATTTAACTATAAAAAGCAGTGTCCGTGAGGTGGAGCTCAGGAACTCAGTCTTGGAGTGGACGCACTCGCGGGACGACTTTGGTGCCCGGAGAGATTACTTCCTGTGCCCCAGTCTCTACAGGGTTCCCGACTTGGTGTTTTCGGTGCTTGGCCAGGGATGTTGAAGACTCCGGTGCAGACGCATCTGGTGAAGTGTTTTGTACATTAACTGTTTATATATCTATATTCCAGATCTCATATTTGTATATACATGGTGTGGTGTATTCATTATTTCACTTGGTGCCTAAGAACTTACTAGCTTCAGTGACTTATTGCCTTTGTCTACGATACTAATAAAGCTAATTTTACCTCCAGAGGAGTGTCGGAGTTTCTGTGTAAGTAAGTGGTGTGCGTAAGTTTAGATTACGCAAGTGGGCAAGGCAATACACCTGGCTGCGCCACCCGTGAGCTTCAAAATGTCTAAATAGGTTGAATATCATTTTGAAATCAGTGAACCAGGACCAAAGACAACGAGGACGATAATCAATAATGAAGGCAATGTACCCTACCCTTACCCCCCTCCCACCACCCAGCCTTACTACAAACAAGGCAAGGCATACCCCATCCTGTAAACAAAAAACAGAGTACCAATTGACTTTACAGTGAAACAGCCCTACTACAAATAGGTACATCAGGACCAACCAGAACAAACCCAGGGTATCAACCAAGGGGGGTGGCAACGCTATGTCAGACGACCAACTGTGAAGTACATATTAAACCGGATCATAATGTAATCCTCATGTAGTCAAAGTAACAAAAAGGGCAACAACACATCAATGTCACCCAACACCGGAGCCTGAGAATAGATCTATACTTGCAACGGAGCCACTATGCTGAGGGGATGGCTGCCTGTCCTCGTGCGACTGGTCATTGTTGCTCTTATAGGTATGACAGAATTCCTGGACCTCATTAGGATTGTCAAAAATGTACGAGATATAGCATGCCGTATTTGAGGCAGAGATTTCGGAGGGTGGCCTTTACTCCGGTAAATTCGCGCCTGGCCTCCTGCACCATAACCATGAAGTTTGGGTAAAGAGCGACCTTGGAGCCCTGCCAGGTAGTGTCCCCACGTTCTCTGGCCAGGCGCAGAGCTGTGTCCCGATCCCGAAAGTTCATGATACGGGCTATCGGAGGGCGAGGAGGGTGGCCCGGGTTAGGTCGAGGTCCCAAGGTGCGATGGGCCCGCTCCACCACAAATCCAGGTGTGAAAGACTCCCTCCCGAACAAGTCAGATAGCAGAGTTTCAACAAAGAAGTCCATGCGACCCGTGGCGGTGGACTCCGGAACCCCAAGGATACGAGCATTATTGCGTCGGCTGCGCGCTTCGAGGTCTTCATTCTTTATGGCTACTTCTTTCAGTATGTGCTCCATTCGGTCTAATCGTTTTGTCACTAGCGCAGTGCCATCCTCCATGTCGGAGATACGTGCCTCCGCCACGCCGAGACGCCTATTGTGCGCCTGGATTTTGGTGCCCATTGACTCAAGCGTTTTGTCAAGGGAGTCAAAGCGGCTATCTAAAGACCAAAAGCCAGCTCTCATCTCCTGGAACCACTCAGGTGGAGGGGCCGCGGTAGCTGCGTCACGATAAGGGCTTGGGCCACGTTCCGCCATGTCAGGGCCCTCTTCCGCTGTCTTCTCCGCTAATTTCTCAAACGGGAGTGTCCCTTGTTTCGGGACTTTGCGACCCATGCCGCTGGAGAGTATATGGGATCTGGTCTGCTAGCCATGGACGCCCCAAGGATGCTGCATGGCATGTCGCTGGAGTCACGACAAAGAGGACCCCACTGGGCCGCTACAGAATCACTGAGCCCTGAGGTTACCACCGCAACTAGGGAAGTGCCCGCCACAGCACAGTCACACCTACAGCAAAATCCGGACCCCTAGCGCCGGTATGCAAGCTGATGTTACTTTCCTAGCAGCGCTGCAACAAGGGGGAGGCAACATCCATTATGCCAGACCAGTCCGTGGACTGTGGGCCGAGGGTGAGGCTTCAGGGGTTCAAAGTCCTGTGCGTAATTCAGCAGAGGGCCAGGAACCAGCAAGTTAAAAGGGCCAGAGAACGCTAGATGATCAGAAGAGCCCTACGAAGCCTGGGTGAGTGCAAGTGTCTGCTTGACTTAACACCGCCTCCTCTGCAGAGACAGCTGGGGCCAAAGTCACTTGCACCGAGCGGGCAGCGGAGTTCACGATAGGTCAGGCAAAGACATTGGGGACTGCGCGGGAGATTCACCGGGGGCAACAGGCAGCCTCAAGCTCTTCCCCCTCAATGCGGCGCTCGCACCGCCGCCATTTCGGCCGCCTCAGCATCAGGCGGCAGCGGGGTTGCAACTCCGCATAGGAGCCAGGCAGGCCCCGCCTCGGTTCCAACTTGATGTTAGAGTGAGACCGGCACCTGGGACACTCACAGGCAATAAAGGTCCCCGATCAGGGCAGGCGGCCGCTCCGATGTCGGCAGTAGCTGTAGTCAGCCACGTCTATTATTCTGGCCACCATCTTTACCTCGTCTGTTCCTCAGGCACTCGTCTGCACAACGCCGTCCCACAGGCTCCACACTGCTCCGATGTCCCCGCAAGCTATGCAGCACTGCTTCGGGGGTGCACAGATTTCTGCGCCGCCCTCATATCTGCACTGGATGTCGGGGAGAACACGAGTGTCGTCAGTCGGCTGGCGGAGCTTCAATGCCACGTGGCAATTTCGGACCGCGGCCTGGCCACGCCCCCTTGAGAGGCAACAGTTGACAGCTTTCTACCTTCCTCCTGGAGTCAGTATCATTAGTCTGGCAGCCGGGCATCCGTCCGCCAAGACTGTATATGCCTACCATGGTGTGCGTCCCACAACATTGACCCCCCTCCCCCTCTCCCTCTTTCTACACCCTTATCTAAGGTTTTTTTGTTTTCTGTCTTTGGCCCAGCAGGGCTCTGCACTTCGGTACAGTGAACGGTTATCTCTGTCATCTTGGCATTCTTGTAGTTGCCAGACAAGCTATAGGATGCTTGCTTAGTATGTGGTGCACACAAATGCGAGTGATGCATCTTACACTAATCCAGGTAACCCTTATGGTGATTTTATTGGTCTTTGATAACCTTTGAAAGCTTTGAAAGTGATAGCTGTGGACAGCAGCCTTTAAGCTTATCTTGAAGGAGTGTTAAGCAGCTTGTTTTACCAGTTTAATCTTATGATGCAAGTTAAATGAAAGAACCACACAGTGTTTTTATAAAAAATACTTCTATTTATTACACAACTCTCACTAACACATTGTTATATCTCCTACCGGGAGATATCCACACAATAATTCAAATGCAATAAGGTAAGTAGCACAAAATACAGTGGTCTCCATGGGGAGACCAAACCATATGCTAAGAAAGTGGAATGCAAACTACAAAGGAGGATGGGACTTGGACCAGAACACCCAGTGGAGCTGAGGACACAAGGAACCACCTAAGGTAAGTACCCAGGAACCCCTCGGAGGCTAAGTGCAGAGTAGGAGCACAGCTGCTTGACCAATAGAAGTCAATGGAGAAGTCGCGGTTGCAGTTTTGCAGAAGGGCTCTTCCCAGAGGACTCTGAAGAATTCCCTTGGAGGACAGAAGATTGAAGAGTCACCCCATCCGTGGATGCCCCGGAGACCAGGTTACCTACACCAGGGAAGCCAGGTGCATAGGGGTGAGGAGAGTCTGAAATCTCAGTGGACGACAATGGAAGACCTGGAGTAAAGTGCCTCTGGAGAAGAAGATGAAGAAGTCCAGTGGAATCCAAGGGTGGATTCTGGAAGTGAAGAACCTGCAAGCAGAGGGGACAGAGTCTATGCCACTCAGGAATGACCAGGAGGCACGGAAGAGCAATGACCACCGATGTCGGATGGTTAAAAAGAGTTGCTGTGACCTTGTTGCTGCAGTTGTGAGGACTAGGCGATGCGGAGGAAGACCAGGAGCTGTGCACGAGCTGTCCCACGTCGGATATCGGTGACTAGGTGGTCGATGTCTGTCGGGAGCATCAACAAGCCTTGATAGCTGCAACTGGCCTGGAGAACAAAGGAGCAACGTTGGGACCAGCAAGGTCCAAGGGACTCCCCAACAGCAGGAGAGTCAGAGCAGAGCAGGCCTCGAGAAAGCAGAAGAGCCCACTGAAGCAGCTGAAGACCCTTGGGTGGACGCACAGGCCGAAGGCACAGTAGTCGCAAGAGGAGCTCGAGCAGCTCACCAAGAACAAAGGCCTGCGGTGCAGAGGATGCAGTGAGGACACTGAGCTTGGAGGGAAGAGAAGCTGGAGTCTGGAGCATCTTGTAGCACGAAGATCTCTGCAATGCAGAGACCAGAAGCCTTGGCAGCAGCTATTCGATGCAGTGCACAGGGGTTCGGTCCCAGCGGTTCCGACGAGGTATACTGGCCTCAAAATTGCATAAAGGACAAGTCGGGCCTCGAGGGTGTTGCAGAACCACCATCTGTGTTGCTGAGCCTCGGGACGTCTCTAGGACAACAGGAGCGGCAGACAGGTCAGCTTTGTTGTGGTACCTGCAGATGCAGGGGAGTGACTCCTTCATTCCAAGGGAGACTACTTCAGGTGTCCTTGATGCCCGCAGGTCTGTTGAAGAACGTGGAAGAAGCACAGACACAGACGACAGAGAAGACTTGCAGACGGCAAGATCAGCAGCAGGAATCTTCCTTGCTGCAGTCTCGGTTCCAGGCGAAGTCCAAGTGACCTGGTTTCAGTCATGAGTCTGGTCTCTCGACGAATCTTAGGACCCACCTTACAGGTAAGCCCCTAAGGAAAGTGTTGGTACAACTCGGGGTCCCTCACAGAGGAGGGACTCGACAGAGGGGAGGATAATCAATGTCCTTTGTCCAGTTTCACACCAAAGCGGGAGCCAAGAGCTCCCTGAACTGGCTCAAACTGAAGTATGCAAGAAGGGCACCAAATGCGCCCTTCAAAGCGGTCTGGTGATAGTGGCAAGCGCCCCCACACCAGCCCAATAAGCTAAGTCCTGTCTGGGAGGTGGTCACACCTCCCTGTGACAGGAAACTTATTGTACCTTCACCTACTCGAGCTTGACTTCGCAGCAGGAAGGCAGAATTGTGTCTGTGGTCCGGAGCAGCACTAGCTTGCTGTCAGACCCTGAAAGGCTGTTACTGGGATTACAAGGGGGTACCCAAGGGAGCCCCCCTGTACATGGGATCATACTTCCAGCACTGACATCGGTGTTTGGGTATGATTCAAACAGATTTGATACCAAACATGACCAGGTTCGGTGCAGTCACTATACAGTTGGACATCTCGTAATGACTGATGTCCACTATATGTATTAAAATGGCTGACTGCACTTACAAAGCCTGCAAAATCAACTCCGGGGTTTGTAGGGGTGCACTGCTCATGCAGGGGCACCCACACGCTTATAACCCAGCACCGTGACCTCGGGACTGAAGAGCCTTCTATAGAGGTGACTTTTTATGCAGTGACCTCAGATATAAGGAAACATTTGTCTGCAGTGAGTGGTGCAAGCGCCAACTTACACAGGCTGTAATGGCAGGTCTGTAGTCCCAGTTCAAGTGCCCTCCCATGGGTGGCACAATACATACTGCTGCCGATGAGACACCTGGTGTACCTATGCCCTGGGTACCTTAGTACTAAATACAAGGGACTTACAAGGGTACACTAGTAGCCAATTGTGGATGTACATGCGTACTTACCATGGTCCATTTAGGGAGAAAGCACAGTGACTGGGGTCCTGATTAGCAGGATCCAAGTCAGATTAGGTCAAAAGCATACTGACACCAAACAAAAGTGGGGGTAACCATGCTAGGAGGATCCTACATTCCTACACTAACCTTCTCTCTTTAAGTCACCTGTTGTGGCTATGTTCCTTAAAGGCCTGCAACATAGGTTTCCGCCATGCCATTCATCATGCCTCAGTGGGACCTCAACCATGTCCTCACCTTTCTTATGTGTGCACCATTCGAGCCTCTACACAATTGCCCTCTTAGGCTCTTGACCTTAAAGACTGCCTTTTCAGTGGCAATAACATAAACCAGGAGGGTCAGTAAATTGCAGACACTTTCTGGTCAACCTTCTTATAACACCTTCTATCCAGACAAGCTAGTTTGCCGGACATATGCCTCCTTCCTTCTGAAGGTTGGGACTCACTTCATGTTGACCAGAACATAACCCTGCCTATCATCTTTGCTTTACCTCAACCATCCAAAGAGGAGAGATTCTGCTGCCAGGACCCAAAAAGTGTGTTGTCATTTTACCTTGACAGCATGAAGGAATTCTGGGTGGACGTTAACTCTTCGTGGGCTATGTAGGAGCAAATACAGGGAAGGCTGTGCAGAAGAGGACCATCTTGGTATGGATTGTCCTCTGCATTAAGATCTGCTACGCGTTGATTAAGAAGCAACTCCCTGAGGGCTTGTGAGCTCACTCCACCAGAGCCAAGGCTGAGACCACTGTGTTAGCGTGATGGCGAACCGTTTCAGGACATCTGTCTAGCAGCAATGTGAGCCCCACACACTTTCATCAAACTCTTCTAACCTTGATGGTCAGGTCCGTTGTGACGACCACTTTGTCCTTTCTGGTTCAATTTAAAGCGCAATCCCACCTCGGGGGAGGCATTGTTTGTGTATCTATTCTAAGGTAAGGAATCTGCAACTAGGGGTATCTATCTGATGAACAAGTTACTCACTTCAGTAACCACTTTGTGGAATAGACTCTTTACTGACCATCCCGTTCTCCTCCCCTGCGAACCATTTACAGTGTAGGGAATGCCCTTCTCAGGGCCTTAGTTTGTCACACCAGTGGTCAGTGCTCTTTATGGCTCTGCACTCCTGGCTTGGAAAGTTGCGAAGGTAACTGACGTCCGCTCGCCGAAGTGGCTTCTATATAAGTACCGCACACGTCCCATCCGGCACGGCCGATGCGGAACTGAACCCCACATACCGGCACACAGGGGCACTACTCGAAAATCTTCTGGATCCAGTCTGACCATTGAGATATTCTAAGGTAAGAAATCTCTGATTAAACCAAATAATGCTTACCGAAGGAAGTAATTCGTTCATTTAGACATTTTTACTGCAAACCGAGCAAATACCCATTCATTACGAATTTTAAGTTTTCTGCATGTTTAACTTGCATTTTGATGTTTGCTTGCCCACTTTGAGCACCGTATGAGCTTTTATCCAAAGCAGAATTTTTGGCATTTCTAGAAGCATTTGTTTCTACACAAAGAGCTGGAGAGCCTCATGCTCAGTTTTTGCAGTCTCCTTTCACAGTTTTTCCTTGTCAAAATGTGCATATTCCTTATATTTGTAAAATGTTGTTGTTCATCATGGGATAGTAATTGATATTCAAATACAATACATGTGCATATGTTTGGGACACTGGAAAGATACTGTTCAGACCAGGATCCTTCTAACCGTTATCCTGCTTTAGTTTCTATGTTTTTTCTA
This sequence comes from Triturus cristatus, assembly GCF_964204655.1. Lineage (NCBI taxonomy): Eukaryota > Metazoa > Chordata > Amphibia > Caudata > Salamandridae > Triturus > Triturus cristatus. Next base: position 461,065,748 of record NC_140582.1, on the reverse strand, counting down.
AGGATGGTGACCATAAAATCTTCATCCTGGGTTTCAGTGGTAAGGAAAGACAAAATGCCTTGAAGGAACGTTTGGCCTCAGTGTTAAAACAATCCTGCACATCTGCACCAGAGAAATTAAATTGTTGATATTAAGTATATTATATTTTCCGTTTGCCCCTTCACTAATTGTCTGTAATTGTGTCATGTCATGTGCTAGAAAGATTCAAGAGGGACTCAAATTGGGAGAGCTATATATCTTCGATCCTAATCATGCAGTGGACTGTTTTTAGCTTTTTTAAATTTATTTTTATTCTTTTCATCAAATACGAAACAGAACAAACAATTCACAGGAGATGATGCAACATGTAATTCTTGTATGTCACATTAGTGTAATGAGAAGTTGGTAGTTGCCCTACCATCAAGTATAGTACAACCTGGCAATACACCAGCACATGCAGGAATGCGAGGAATGTGTAGACAAACCAGACGGACATAATAGGTGAACCATACATGACAGTGCAAATCCATACCTATTCTCTATTTTCTCAGTTAAGCCAGGAAGTCCAGTCTGACATTCCCAAGCAGCTCCACCTCACTCCGTCACCTCTGGGTGAGCCAGTAAATAAAAGCAGAGTGATTGCCAGATGTTTTTGGGTCTGGAGAAAGGTGGCTGCAGTGTAGCATAATATATCACTGGTGGTCTCGCAGTATATCAGATCTCGCAGCCAAGCTTTGGTTGTGGGGACAGTGGAAGCACCCCAGTGCATGGATATTTGCCTCTTTGCAAGAAGCAAGGCAATGCCGGTAAATCAGCGGATCTCATCACGCAATGGTTTTACATAACTCAGTAATGCGAGCAGGGGGATGGGTTTATATCAATGTTTATCATTCGGGCAATGTGTCGGAAAACTAACTCCCAATATCTCAGTATAGGTGTACAGTTCCAGGTCATGTGGGAAAAGTCGGCCTGGTCCACTGCCCACCTAGGGCAGGCATGAGATTTGGTGGGATCCATCCTGGCAACCAAATCTGGAAGAGACTATTCGTTATAGATTCCTTACCTTAGAGTTACCCCCAGGCATCAGACTGGATCAGGAGAATTCTTTTCTTAGCACCACCCCTGCACGTCGGTATGTGGCGCCAGTCAACTCCGCGTCCGTTGTCAGCGTCGTGGCCGCCGGGATGACGTTGCGGTGTCTAAGACGCCGCCCCGGCGCAATGACATCAGTTCTTTATTTTTCTGAGCCAGCCAGCGCAGATCCGGGGAGAGCTTGCCCCTTAGTTGCATTTTGACTATCCCTTTTTTCGACTTTTTGTCGAAGTCTTTTGAATTGGACTCTTGGTGCACGAGGGATGTCCAGCCGTTGACCCGGTTTCAAACCTTATGACTTCTGTCACAAGTTGAGTCGGTCGTGCTCCGACTGCCGGGCCCTGAACCCAAAGTTTTTGCGGAAGCAGTCCGGAAAGCTTATGGAGGCCCGGCAGTCTCTCTAAGCCGCTCGCGGTCCCGGTCGAGGGGAAGGTTGCGGGACAGGATGCGGAGCCATCACCACTCATCATCGAAGTCTTCGCACTCCTCTGGTAAGTCGAAACACAAGAAGAAGGCGAAGAAGCATCGTTTCTCTTCGCCTTCTCGTCGGCCGACGCAGGACCCTGAGCGTCGTACCTCTCCGGCTCCTTCCTTGGAGCCTGCTGTTACGGCTTTGCGCTTCCCTCCCTTTGCCAGAGCATCCCCTGCCCAGCTTCATCAATTTTATGAAGCACTGCCCAGCATCATTGGGAAGCCCTACTCCGCAGGAGCACATTCAGGCCCCATGGGTCCAGACCTGGATCCGGATCGGCGCAGGTCGACCTCATGGTACCTTCCCCGGTGCTGATTCCAGTGACGACGCCCTGACGCCGGTTTTGCCCCCAACTGGCATAGACCCCAGCCTCACCCCCGATGTGGACACTGCGCCGGAACGACGTCGGTTCCGGCGCCGGAGGGTACTTTTGTCCCACTGTTCATCCTGGCGTTCCCTACCGCCCTGAGTTGCAGTCAGAAGGTGAGGGGGACTGGGAGGGGTCAATTGAGTCTCTAGCAGACCAACTTGAGGAACCGGACTGGAGAGAGGGGTCGGGTGATGCCAGTGGTCTGGATACCTTCCCAGACCTTGGTATGCTTTCTCCCCCTACGATTGCTATGGAGGAGGGAGCCTCCTAAGCTGTGGTAATGCATAGGGAGGCTGAGACCCTGGGCTTCGAGCTTCCCACGGTCCCTGTCAGGTCTAATCTCCCGACTGAGGTGCTTCACCCGGTAGCAGCCTCTTTGTAGCCCCTGCTGCCTTTTAATGAGGCCCTCACTGACATCCTTCTGGGAACTTGGTCCAAGCCCAACACATAGGCCCGTGTGGACAGGATGATTGCCCGACTCCACCGCCCCGCCCCAGGCGACCCACTTTTCTTCTCCTAATACCCTACCCCTGAGAGCTTGGTGGGCCAAGCCTCATCCTCAAAAGGCGCATTCCCTACTTCTCCCCCGATAGGGAATCCAAGAAGCTGGACCGTCTTGGGAAGATGGTTTCCGCCAGCCTATGACTGCGGTCGGTGAACACTGCATGTCTCTTGGGCCGTTACACCAGAGGTCTTCAAACTTTTGGATGCCGAGACCCCCCTGTCAACATTTTGAGGCGTAAGGACCCCCTCTTGACAAAAATGTCTAAACCTGTTGACTAAATTGCGTGGGATGAAAATGTAAATAAGGTTATGTGATGCCGCGTATTTTGGGATAGCATTGCTTCATTATTTTGATATTTGTTACACACAGTAACGCTGAGGAAAGATTTCACCCAATCAGTACCCATTTATAACCAAAATACAGCAATTATCATCAGAAAGATTTCAAGTCAACGTTTGTGAAGGGCCTTCCACTCTGCAGCAATACGTGCTGCCACATTAGAAGCTCACCTGGCCCTGACCGGAAGAAGCAGGGGTCCCTTAAAACCCTGGCTGTTTGTTGTAGAGTTAAGCCTTTTACCCATGCAGCTTTCCTCTCACCCCCCCCCTTCCATCCCTCTCTCCTCTCCTAACCCCGGATCCCTCTCTCACTTTGCAGGTCATTTTCTTTCACCCCTTTTTACAACTTCTGAACTCTCCCCATTCAACCTCTCACTTCACCTTTAATTACCTCTTGCCATTCTGTCCTTTCACTGCCCTCATCTCTAACAGTCTCTCACAATTATCTCATGGCCTCTCTGGCCCTGTCACCTCCCGTGCCCCTCAGCACTTCTCATTCACCTCGTCTCTTCATTCAAATTTTTGTCTATTTGTATCTTACACCTCTCCAGTCCCCCCATTCCTCTTTCACATCTCCCCTTTGTTCTAACAGAAGCCCTCACCTTTGGATCACACTCACTTCTTGCGTGTCCACACTTCTCTTCGGCAATTCACATTTCTCCTCATCCATGACCTCTTCAATCAAATTCTCTCACTCCCTTGCTGTCCTCTCTCATTTTGGGTGCGGATGCAAGTTCAGAATGGAATGAATGTATGATTACTGATGGGCTTGTTTGAGTGAGTTGCATATTGAGTAGTGAGGGGGACAGGTGAGTGAAGTGTCACATGAGTGCAGGATGAGTAGTGTACTCGTGTGACTGCAGGTTGAGGTATAGTGTGAGCAAGACAAGTGCATTTTGAGAGCAGAGTGATCACTGTGAGTGCAGGGTGAGCGGGTGAATGGTGCAAGTGCATGGTGATCAGTGTGAGTGCATTGTGATCGCTGTGAGTGCAAGGTGAGCGGGTGAATGGTGCAAGTGCATGGTGATCATTGTGAGTGCATTGTGATCACTGTGAGTGCAGGGTGAGCGGGTGAATGGTGCAAGTGCATGGTGATCAGTGTGAGTGCATTGTGATCACTGTGAGTGCAAGGTGAGCAGGTGAATGGTGCAAGTGCATGGTGATCAGTGTGAGTGCATTGTGATCGCTGTGAGTGCAAGGTGAGCGGGTGAATGGTGCAAGTGCATGGTGATCAGTGTGAGTGCATTGTGATCACTGTGTGCAGGGTGAGCGGGTGAATGGTGCAAGTGCATGGTGATCAGTGTGAGTGCATTGTGATCACTGTGAGTGCAAGGTGAGCAGGTGAATGGCGCAAGTGCATGGTGATCAGTGTGAGTGCATTGTGATCGCTGTGAGTGCAAGGTGAGCGGGTGAATGGTGCAAGTGCATGGTGATCAGTGTGAGTGCATTGTGATCACTGTGAGTGCAGGGTGAGCGGGTGAATGGTGCAAGTGCATGGTGATCAGTGTGAGTGCATTGTGATCACTGTGAGTGCAAGGTGAGCAGGTGAATGGTGCAAGTGCATGGTGATCAGTGTGAGTGCATTGTGATCGCTGTGAGTGCAAGGTGAGCGGGTGAATGGTGCAAGTGCATGGTGATCAGTGTGAGTGCATTGTGATCACTGTGAGTGCAGGGTGAGCGTGACAATGAAGGGCGAGAATGAGGAATGAGTTGTCTGAATGCAGGGTGCATTCCCAGACGCATGAAGTAACTCAGCATGTTATTGACGGGGCGTAGACTTTAAGATCTAAGTTAAACTATTGCGGCATTAATCGGGGATCAAGGGTGAAGGAAATAAATAATGTGCTGATCCTGCAACAAACTTCCAGTCCTATGGTTAGGGTTGCCAGCAAATTATTTTGGTGGCCCAGTCGGTACAAAAAAAACCAGTCACCTAAAGCGGTATTTTCAGCGCTTATCTGTGCATACTTCCCAGGGCCGGCTTTAGTGCTGGTGGTGCCCTGTGTGACCATGTTTGTTGGTGCCCCCCACAATGACCACCCCCACCACGGATTCTCTCACTAGCACCCTTTAACAGTGACCAAGTCTCCATAACCCCACACTCTCAGATGCATTGAATTAGTTATATAGTGCCACTCATACCAGTGTAGGGTGTCCGAGCACCTTGCATCACACACACATTACACAGAGACAATCAATCATAAGTGTGTAAATCAGTGTATAGGAAATGTTACATAAGCCAAAGGACTAAAAGTATAGGAGTCACATGTCATCCATACTGGTAGGCAGTATAGTTCAAGAGTGCATGGTGTGGAGAAGCACAAACTCAGAGTCGAAAAAGAAACAGCATAGTTGGGAGTTTCCTTTAATAATAAGAATTGATTTCTAGCCAAATTAACCCTTATTGCAACATTAATCAATGGTCTAATAATGTATTCTTTGTAGTGTGTATGCTGTTCTAGGATGAAAGTTAATAGCTCACTGTTCTACATTAGGACTTTAAGTTATACATTGCAAGTAACGAAAGGATGTCTCTTTTGAAAGCAGTAACCTGCTGATCTGTTTACATCATACGCACTCTGTAACCTACTTGGTACACATTCTTTGCAGCAGGCATATTAACCCTCTGCACTAACATCACCCAAGTCAAAACCTCAACTATACAACATTCTGATCTCTCTCCAGGAAGATAATTAATCACACAAGTTATCTTGACATTTATGTGAGGCCTGGTAATTGCCGGGGAAAGAAACGCTGCAGCAGGTGCTTCAAAAGCACAATAAACTTTCACTCACGGCGCCCCCAGGAAGCCAACTTTGTATTCCTTTCCATGAAATGCATTCTCACACTACGGCAGTGAATGTAAAATCCAAATGTAAGGAATAGGCACAGTGGGGACCCAGGGGGTACTGGAACCAGCAAAAAAACCTAAGCCTCTGTAAGCAGTTTACAAAGGCATGTTAAATGGTCTTTAAAGACCTGTGAAAAAACACGGGGGTGCCGGAGATAGGAATCCAGACACTGCCCAGCTGAGCCCCCAGCAGCTCAAGTTTCACTGCAGCAGCCCGGGCTGAGACACAGGACGGGGGAAGGGGGCGGGGGGGGGGGCTGAAGCCCTTGGGCCTGGGCAGAAGTGTGACTGGGAAGGCGCGACCCCCTTTGCATCACTCCACGGCCCCCCTGGGGGTCGCGCCCCACAGTTTGAAGACCCCTGCGTTACACCCACATGGTGTGGGATATGGTTGCGCAAGTGCTGCTGCACTTCCCGGAGGAGGCTCGGGCCGTGCTCACCCGCGCTGTTGCTGAGGGTCGAGACGCAGCAAAGTTCACCATCCGTTATCGGCTGGATACTGCCGAATTGCTGGGTAGAACGGTTTCCTCGTCGGTAGCCCGAGGCGCTATGCCTGGCTGAGAACGTCTGGCTTCTCTGGGGATGTCCAATCTACACTTTTGGACATGCCCTTTGATGGCCGTTGCCTGTTTGATGACAAGGCGGACAATTCTCTTGAGCGTTTCAAGGACTCTAGGGCTACGGCCAGATCCTTGGGCCTCGCAGCAACTTCTCGCCCCATGCAGTCTGCCTTTCGCCACTTTCATGGCTTCAGGACGCGCAAGCTATCCATCCTTTGTGTGGCCGGGGACGTGGGACCCGGCGTCGTGGATCTGGGGGCCAGCGGGCGGGCAAGCCCACCAATGATCCCCCCCTGCAGCAGCCTCCAAACCGTCTTAATCCGGCCTTTCAGGGTTGCCAGTGGGCGGCAGGATCCGCCATTACCTCCCCCACTGGCACAACCTCACGTTGGACAGGTGAGTTTTGCAGATAGTCCGTAGGTGCTACACCTTCTCCTTCGAGGCTACCCCTCCCTCCATGCCAACAACACTCCATCGCATGTCGGAGGATCATTTGGCCCTCCTCCGCCAGGAAGTTGCGGCTCTCTTGGCCAAGGGAGCTATCGAATGCATCCCTGTGCCAGAAGTAGGTTGTGGTTGCTACTCCCACTACTTCCTAGTACCCAGGAAGGACAAAAGCCTGAGTCCTATCTTAGACCTCAGTGACGTCAGCCACTTCCTCCGGAAGGAGAAGTTCAAGATGTTAACCTTGGTTCAGGTCTTGTCTGCCCTCGACCCTGGAGACTGGAGGGTAGCATTGGACTTGCAGGACGCTTACTTTCACATCCCAGTCTTGCCTGCCCAGCAGCATTATCTACGGTTCACTGTAGGCCACGAGCATTTTCAGTTTACTATGCTCCCCTTTGGCCTTACCAGCGCCCCTCGAGTTTTCACGAAACTAATGGCGGTGGTTGCTGCTCATCTGCGCAGATTATTGGTTCCAGTATTCCCCTATCTAGACGACTGGCTGTTGAAGGCGGGCTCGCCCGAGGCTGTCGTCTCCCACCTCCAGACAACGGCGGACCTCCTGTATTTGCTGGGGTTCACTGTAAACGTGCCGAAGTCGCACCGGATTCCCTCTCAGAAACTAGTTTCATCGGAGCGGTTCTGGAGACCGCGCAGTTTTGGGTCTATCCTCCCGAGCAGTGAGTCTGGGATATTCAGGCTACGATACCGATCTTTCAGCCTCTATCCTGGATTTCGGTGAGAATGACCCTGAGGCTGCTGGGCCTCATGGCCTCTTGCATTCTGCTGGAGGATCATGCCAGATGGCATATGAGCGCTCTGCAGTGGGACCTGAAGTTCCAGTGGGTGCAGCATCAGGGTAATCTTTCTGATGTTGTTCAGATCTCAGGGGGGACTGCAAGTCAGTTGCAGTGGTGGCTCACAAACCAGGATTGGGTCAGCGGCAGATCCCTCTCCCTTCCCCAAACAGAGTTCACAGTAGTGACGGATGCATCACTCCTGGGATGGGGCGGCCACATGGGAGAGGCGGAGATCAGAGGCCTCTGGTCTCTGGCTGAGTCAGAACTCCACATCAATCTTCTGGAGCTCTGGCTGATTCTTCTTGCACTGTAGGCATTCCTTCCTTCTGTCTAAGGAAGATTAGTGCAGGTGTTCACGGACAATACCACATCTATTTGGTACTGCAACAAACAGGGTGGGTGGGGTCATGGACCCTGTGTCAAGAGGCTATTCGCCTTTGGAAATGACTGGAACATCATGGCATATCTGTGGTGGTTCAGCACCTGGCAGGTTCCCTGAACGCCAGGGCGGACAAACTCAGCTGCCGGTGCATGATTAATCACGAATGCCGTCTTCACTCAGAGGTAGTGCAAGGTCTCTTTCGGCAGTGGGGAGAGCCTTGGTTAGATCTATTCAGCACCGAAGACAACACGCAATGTCAGCAGTTCTGTGCGTTGGAGTTTCCAAGGCGGCACTCGCTCTGTGACGCCTTTCGTTGCGAGTGGAATTGCTGTGTTCTGTACGCCTTTCTGTCTGTTCCACTTCAGCCCAGAGTGCTGAAGATCAAGCACGACTGGGCCACAGTCATTCTTGTGGCTCTGGACTGGGCTCGAAGAGTCTGGTACCCCGAGCTCTTGAGCATGGCCATTGATCCTCCGATCAGACTGCCTCTTCGGGAGGATCGTCTGTTGCTGCAGCAGGGGACGGTCCTCCACCCGAACCTGTTCAGTATCCACCTCCTTGCGTGGAGATTGAGCGGCGACAGTTGACAGCTTTCGACCTTCCTCCTGAAGTCTGTAATGTCATCTTGGCAGCCAGACATCCCACCACTAAAACTGTATATGCCTGTGTAGATGGAACAAATTTGTGGCATGGTGCAAAGCAAAGGCTCAGTATCCCCTTTCTGCCCCTCTTTCAGAGGTTCTCCTCTTCATTCTTTCTGTGGCCCAGCAGGGCTCTGTTCTGGGCATGTTGGCCTTTCTTAGCCTTCCTGATCAGCCTTCTCTTTTCAAGTCTCGTTGTAAGATTTCTGAAGGGCATTGCTCCTCTTTTTCCTCCTTCTCCTGTACGTAATGCCCCAGTGGGACTTGAATCTTGTCCTCACTTATCTAATGTGTGGTCCCTTTGAGCCTTTATATAATTGTCCTCTTTGTGTCCGTACTTTGAAGACCGCATTCTTGCTTGCCATCACCTCTGCTCGCAGGGTGAGCGAGCTTCAAGCTTTATCTTCCAAACCTCCTTTTCTTGCTGTCCATCCGGACAAAGTAGTTTCCTGTATTAGGCCTTCTTTTCTGCCCAAAGGGGTTACCTATTTCCACATAGGTCAGACCATCACATTGCCCACCATATTCCTGCCTCTGCCGCCTTCCAATGAGGAGGAGACTCCACCGTCTGGACCCAAAACGTGCGCTGTCTATCTTGACAGCACTAAAGACTTCCGGGTGGACGATCAACTCTTCGTGTTTATGTGGACGCCAAGTAAGGTCGGGCAGTGCACAAACGTACCATCTCTCAATGGGTCGTCCTATGCATTAAGATCTGCTATTCTTTGGCTAAAAAGGAACCTCCGGTGGGACTGCGCGCCCACTCTACCAGGGCGACGGCAGCCACTGCTGCTTTGTGATGTGGAGATCCCTTACTTGACATCTGCCAGGCAGCAACGTGGGCTTCCTTGCACAGGTTATCTGAAAGAGACAATTAGTTATAGATTCCTTACCTGAGAATTACCTCCAGGCATCAGACTGGATCCGCAGAAATTTTTGGTCAGCAGTACCCCTGCGCGTCGATAGGTGGCTGTAATGAGATTGCTGTATCTACTTAGATGGCGCCCTCGTGCGCTAACGTCCGTTCTTTTTTTCTTTTCTTTTCAGCGCCAGCTAGCGCAGATCCAGAGAAAGGTACCGCCAGTCATTTTTTTCTGACTTTTTTGCGACTTTTTTCGACACCGTTTTTGAGTGTATGGACTCCTGGTGCACGCAGGAATGTCCAGTTGTCCTCGGCCTGACTTCAAGGATTGCTTCACCTGTTGCAAGCAGATGTCAGTTACGAACCCGCTTGCGTATGCTGGTGGTGCCTGGAAAGCAACCATGATCCCAAGTCGTGCTCTGACTGACAGACCATGAATTTGAATCTTTCAGTGGGAGCAGTCCCAAAAGCTTCTCGAAGCCCGGCAGTCAGCTCCGCGCTGTCTTGGTCCCGGTAGCGTGGGAGGTTGAGGGACCGGTCGCGGAGTCACCACTACTCGTCATCAAAGTCTGTGCACTCCTCGGGTAAGTCGAAGCTGTAGAAGAAATCGAAGAAGCATTGCCGCTCTTCGACTTTTCCCTGTCCGTCGGGTGATGAGGGATGCGGACAGTCCCTGTTCTGCGGCTCCGTGTGCGGAACCTGAGGGGTCGACTCAGTTTCCCTCCCTTTCTGGGACCTAGAGCGACTCCTGTCCAGCTAAGGAGTTTTTACGAAGCGATGCATGCCATCTTTGGGCAGTCCTACTCTGCCAGCGCACCTTCGGGCCCCATGGACTCGGCTGGGGGCCCTGGGCCTTCGGCGGCGGCTCCGGCACTGCAGGGTCCCCCTGAAACCAGGCCTGGATCTGGATCGGCGCCAGTCGACCTTGTAACACCTCCCCCGGCACCGATCCCACCGGCACCACGTCCGCACCCGATGCCGGTTATGTCCCCAGCTGGCATCGACCCTGGCCTCCACTCTGACTTGGACACGGAGCCCGACCGACATCGACCGACGCCAGATCCAGCACCGAGCTGTACTTTTGTACCTCTGTTCTACCCTGGTATTTCCTACAGACCAGACTGGCAACCAGAGGAGGGTGAGGAGGACTGAGATGGGTCTGTAGACACTTTAGCTGACCAGTTGGATGAACCGGACTGGAGAGAGGAGTTGGGGGAAGCCAATGGTCCCCAGACCTTGGCATGCTGTCTCCTCCAAAATTTTCTACAGAGGAGGGTGCTTCATACACAGTGGTGTTGCGTAGGGCTGCCGACGCTCTCGAGCTACCTACGGTGGCGGTCAGGGCAAATTTCCTGACGGAGGTGCTTCAACCGGCAGCGGCCTCTTCGGAGCCCCTGCTGCCTTTCAATGAAGCCCTTACTGACATCCTTTTGGGCACCTGGTCCAAGCCCAATACAGGGGCTCCAGTGGATAGGATGATTGCCCGACGCCACCCCCTGGCTCCGGGCAACCCCTCTTTCTTCTCCCAACACCCCACCCCTGTCAACTTGGTGGTCCAAGTCTCTATGTCCAAAGGCGTATTCCCTAACGCACCACCTGATAGGGAATCAAAAAAGCTGGACCATCTTGGGAAGAAGATTTTTTTTTCTACAGCTTGGGACTGCAGTCGGTAAACACTGCATGTCTGTTGGGCCGTTACACCCACTCTGTGTGGGATATGGTAGTGAAGGTGCTGCCACAGTGCCCGGGGGATCCCCGGGCCGTGCTCTCCCGTGCCATCGCCGAGGGGAGAGACGCAGCCAAGTTTACCATCAGATGTGGACTGGATACTGCCGACTCGCTAGGCAGGACAATTTTAATGTCGGTAGCCCTTTGACGCTATGCCTGGCTGAGGTCGACTGATTTTTCGGGCGATGTCCAGGCTACCTTGCTGGACAATCCTTTTGATGGCTGTTGCCTGTTCAGCGACAAAGCGGACAACGCGCTGGAGCGCTTCAAGGGCTCTCGGGCTACGGCCAAGTCCTTGGGCCTCTCTACCACCAGCACTGCGCAGTCTGCTTTTCGCCCCTTTCGTGGCCACGGAAGCGGTGCCCCGCCATGTTCCACCCAGAGCCGCAGGCAAGCTGTCCAGCCCCTGCGCGGCTGGGAACGTGGGACCCACCGTCGTGGGTCTGTGGGCCAGTGAGCGGGCCAGTCCATCAGCACCCCCTCTGCAGCAGCCTCCAAACCCTCCTAGTCCAGTCTTTCAGGGCCACCAATTGCCGGTGGTCGTCGGGATTCGCCATCACCTCCCCCACTGGCGTACCTTCACATCAGACAGGTGGGTTTTGCTGATAATCCGAAGGGGCTGCTCCCTCCCCTTCAAAACTGCCCCTCCATCCATGCTACCTCAACACCATTGCATGTCGGAGGATCAGCTGTCCCTTCTCCAACAGAAAGCTACAGCTCTGTTGGCCAAGGGAGCCATCGAGCGAGTTCCTGCACCAGAAGTAGGTCGTGGTTGCTATTCACACTACTTTTGGGTGCTCAAGAAGAACAAAGGCCTGCGTCCTATCTTGGATTTCAGGAACGTCAACTGCTTCCTCTGGAAGGAGACGTTCAAAATGTTGACACTACCTCTGGTCCTGTCTGCCCTTGACCCTGGAGACTGGATGTTAGTGTTGGACTTGCAGGGGGCTTACTTTCGCATCCCCGTCCTGCCGGCCCACCGGCGTTACCTGCGGTTCACGGTAGGCCACGAGCACTTTGTTTACTGTGCTCCCCTTTGGCCTTACCAGCACCCCTCGGGTGTTCACAAAAGTGATGGCGGTGGTCACAGCTCATGTGCGCATATCAGGGGTTACAGTCTTCCCCTATCTCGACGACAGGTTGTTGAAGGCGTGCTCGCCCCAGGCTGTCTTCTCCCACCTCCAGACTACGGCCGACCTGCATTCACTGGGGTTCACCATCAACGTGAAGTCACACCTGATACCCTCTCAGAAGCTCCTTTTCATCAGAGCGGTTCTGGACATGACACAGTTTCGGGCTTATCCTCAAAAGCAGCGAGTCTGGGATATTTGGGCTATGATTCCGATTTTTCAGCCTCTAACCCAGGTTTCGGTCAGAATGACGCTGAGGCTGCTGGGCCTCATGGCCCCTGCATCCTGCTAGTAGATCATGCCAGGTAGCATATGTGGTCTCTGCAGTGGCACCTGAAGTTCCAGTGGGCACAGCATCAGGGGAATCTGTCGGATTGCGTTCAGATCTCGGAGGGCACTGTACGAAAATTGCAGTGGTGGCTCATGAACCAAGATTAGGTCAATGGCAGATCACTCTCCCCTCCCTAACCAGAGTTCACAGTGGTGATAGATGCATCACTTCTGGGGTGGGGCGGCCATATGGGAGAGGCATAGATCAGAGGTCTCTGGTCTCCGGCGGAGTCCGGGCTCCATATCAACCTTATGGAGCTCCGGACGATCCGTCTTGCACTAAAAGCATTCCTTCCCTGTGCCCGGGGTAGAGTAGTGCAGGTGTTCACATACAACACCACTGCGATGTGGTACTTCAACAAACAGCGCGGGGTGGGATCGTGGTCCGATGTCAAGAGGCTGTCAGTCTCTGGACATGGCTGGACAATCGGGGCATATCCCTGGTGGTTCAACACCTAGCAGGTTCTCTGAATGCCATGGCGGAGGAACTCAGCCACAGGTGCATGATGGATCACGAATGGCGTCTTCCCTCAGAGGTGGTGCACGGTCTCTTTCAGCAGTGGGGAGAGCCTTGGTTGGATCTATTTGCCACCGAAGAGAACACGCAATGTTAGCAATTCTGCGCATTGGAATTTCCAAGACGACACTCGCTCGGCGACGCTTTTCGTCGCGAGTGGAGTTGCGGTCTTCGATACTCCTTTCCGCCTACAACACTTCTGCCCAGAGTGCTGAAGAAGATCAAGCGCGACCTGGCCCAAGTCATTCTTATGGCTCTGGTTTTAGCACGAAGAGTCTGGTATCCCGTGCCGTTACATATGGCCATTGATCCTCCAATCAGACTGCCTCGTCGGGAGGATCTTCTGTCGCAGCAGCAGGGGACGGTCCTGCACACATCTGTCCAGTCTCCACCTCCTTGTGTGGAGAGGAAGCGGCAACAGTTGACCGCCTAAGACCTTCCTTCCAAAATCTGATGTTATCTTGGCAGCCAGGCGTCCCTCCACTAAAGACGGTATATACCTGCAGATGGAACAAATTTGTGGCATGGTGCACAGCAAAGGCTGTGGATCCCCTTTCCGCCCCTCTTTCTGAGGTTCTCTTGTTCCTCCTGTCTTTGGCCCAGCAGGGCTCTGCTCTGGGCACTCTTAAGAGCTCTCTCTCAGCCATTTCAGCCTTTCTTAGTCTTCCTGATCAGCCGTCTCTTTTCAAGTCCCCTATTGTAAATCGCTTTCTTAAGGGCATTACTCTTCCGTTTCCTCCTGTTCCCTCAGTGGGACGTAAACGTGGTTCTTACTTCTCTTGTGTGCGCTCCGTTTGAGCTGCTACATAACTGTGCTCTCAGACTTCTCACTTTAAAGACTGCATTTCTTTTCGCCATCACCTCTGCTCGCAGGGTGAGTGAGCTCCAGGCTCTTTCTTCAAAACCTCCTTTTCTTGCTGTTCATCCGGAGAAAGTTGTCCTTAGAACTCGACCCTCTTTTCTTCCGAAGATGGATTACTTCTTTCCACATTGGTCAAACCATCACTTTGCCCACCTTCTTTCTGCCCCGCATCCTTCTAGGGTGGAAGAGACTCTCCACCGTCTGGATCCACAACGTGCGCGTTCATTTTATTTGGATCAGACAAAGCAATTCCTGGTGGATGACCAGCTCTTTGTTGGCTATGTGGGCTCTAAAAAAGAATGGGCCGTGCACAAACAAACAATCTCTAGGTGGGTTGTTTTGTGCATCAAAGCTTGCTATTCTTTGGCGAAGGAGGAGCCTCCACTGGAACTGCGCGCCCATTCCACCAATGGCAGCTACCACTGCTTTGGGACGTGGAGTCCACCCCCCCCCCCCCCCCCAATGACATGGGCATCTCTGCACACGTTCACAAAACACTACTGCCTGGACAGCCAAGTCCGGAGAGATGCCAAGCCTCATTGTTGCTGGGAACTATACCCCGGTTCTCCCTTAAAACAAAGCGGAGGGGCCAGGGGGGATTTTGCCCTCATTGGGGAGTAGAACACGGTTGTGTGCAGGGGGCCATACTTCTCATGGTGGTACAATATACGCTGTGGTGTCATTTCTCGTTGTTATGTTTTGTTTGCCATCTCTGCAGATTTGTCTTTAATTATAGGAGGAAAAGGCGCTGCAAGTACTGAGAGACGCCTCGCTCCTCCTTCCCTTTATTTGATGCCCTACAAACACACTGGTGGCTGGGTGCTATAATTCCCGCTGGTATTCATGAGAGAATGTCTACACTGCTTGCTTTCTTTTACAGGTACAGCGCCAGGCGTAGCGTATGTTTCAGGGTAGTGTTATTTCCTTGTGCTATAATTGTATTGTAATATTCATAAGTGCTTACTCTCGTTCCAGGTCTCCCTCCCCGCTGTCCCCTTCCTTTCCTTCCCTCACTTGATCCCTCCAACGAGTCTGTTAGGTTCACTCAGACCTTGGGGATATCAAGGGGTGGAACCCATTTGAGCATCGTACGACTCCGAGGACTCACGGACCTCGACAGTAAGATTGAACACAATAAAACGAGCCATTTACTATAAGAGTAGTGACCCGAGGATCAGCAAACTCCAGTGCAAGCACCAGAGCACGGAGCTCTGCCAACTGTGCGGTACAATCACCCAATGTCTGTGTATGCACAACATCAGATTGTAATTGACCATTCGTGAAAGTACCCACCACAATTGCGCAGGCCGCTGAATAGGCATGCTTCGATCCAGTCGCCGGTTGCGCAGAACCGTCAGTGTAAATGACACAATGGTAATCTTCGAGCAGGCGCAAAGACAGAGGAGCTGGATGAACGAATTCATACTGTAAGTACTCCAGAGTCTGTAATGAGGCGTCAAAGATATAGGTGACGTCGGGCGATGTCAAGGAAGTGGCCCATTGATTCCACCGAGGATGCTAAGCTTTAGAATTTGGTACACTCGCTTTGGTCACTGCCTCAAGGGCAGGATATGGTGTGACAACCAACATGCGTTTTCCTTGCAACAGCGCTCGTTCTTTGAGAATCGCCATCTAGACTGCCGTAAGAACTTTCTCGACAGAGGAAACCGCATTTCAGCCAAAGTGTACAGGTGTGATTTGTAGGCAATGGGGACGGTGTCGCCCTCATTGAACGTTAAGTACGTGAAACCCACTGCGCCTGGCACAATTCTTATTACCAGGTTAGTGCGGTTATCACATGTCAGTAAGTATTTTGAAGCAAGAAGATCAGCTTGCAGTAATTGCAAAATAGCTGAATGCTCCGGCAGCCAGCATGATTTGGAAAAAGTAGGTTGTACCAAGGCATAAAGCGGCTTGATACGCTGGGCATAGTCACCAATGTACGGACGACCAAAATTCAGAACTCCCAGCAAAGACTGTAATTTCTTTAGTGTTGTAGGAGCACGCAGGCATGCGCACTTCTCCAGGAAGTGCGGAGCCAATCCTCGACCTTCATTGTTGAGTTCGTAGCCCAAGAACAACACTGTATACTCTGCAATGTGAGACTTCGCAGAATTGAATTTGTAACCCATGTCTGCGAACATGACTATAATGCGGTCAACGCGACACAGATGCGGCCACAACTCGTCATCTGTGAGATAGATATCGTCAACATAAGAGTACGCATCTGGATCTATGCTCTCTAAAAGAGAGACTACACGTGTGGCAAAGACGCCAGGGCTGTTTTTATAGCCCATGGCTAGTCTTGTAAACTGTTTTTGTTTGCCGCCTGAAGTAAATGCTGTCCACTGACAGCTAATAGAGGACAGGTTATAGCTGTAAAAGCCATTGGAAATGTCAAGTGTGGTTTTAAACCTTTTTCTCACGTGACTATCGACGAGAGCCGAACTGTGAGTATTTTGTACCGCGCATGTCCGGCAATGAGAATTTATATGCCGGTAATCCAAAACCAGGCGGTACGATCCATCAGGCTTCGTCGCAGTGAATAAAGGATTATTCATTGGTGACACGCATGTTTCAATAACACCTTGATATTCCAATTGTTCAAGAATCGCCGCGACGTGTGGTCTAGCTTCGCGACACATGAGATATTGGGATTGAGGCTGGGGCATAGACCGCAATGGAATCTAATGGCTGGGGGACAGTTTATCCCAGCCCACCTGAGTATGATACAAAGCCGGTGCTAGCACCAGAGCCCACTCCTCAGCGAACCTTTTAGCTTGGTCCTTGGGCACTGTGTGCGCAAAGGACGGGAGGATTACCTCCTCCCCTCTAGGAGCATCCAAAATGAAAGCCGGGGGCCAGTCTGTCTCCGCTAGGAGGATGTCATAAGAAGAGGTCAGATTATCCCAAAAAATCCCTTGAATTGTACGTCGTATGTCACCTTCAATTAGGAGGACTATCTTATATAGTCTGTCAGGGGGAGCCACTCTAGTGTCAGCAGTTTCTACTGTGATAAACGTATCAGTTGCTGTCGCCTCCAGATATGGACGCAGTGCTTGCCGCACTACTGTAACCTCCGCCGTGCTGTCGCGCAGCGTTAGGGCCCATGTCAGGTTCCGAAGCTGCGTTCTCACTATCTGTGGCATACCTCGCTGTCAGTGCAGCAACTTTCTTCTTCTGAAACGGGGGACGTTGACGTGCAAACTCGTCTTGCTTGCCTTTACCGTCAGCCTGACTGGGTTGTTCACGACCTTGTTGTGCACCCCGACCTTTGCCACAGTCTCCGCCACCGGACTGTGAGGCCGATGTTTCCTCTGAAGAACGAGGAGAGCGTTGTTCAGTAACCTGAAATCTATCAGGCGACTTAATACTAGAACGATCGCGATAATTATAAGTGCGTTCGCTAGTCTGCTGTACGGGAGACGCAGGACGAGACCCCTGTTTCTGTTGCTGCTTTCCCTGTTTCTTTGCTCTCCAACTCTGTTTTGGAAAAGCTGGACGATCGGCTTTACTAGACGAACTCACCTTAGTTTGTTGTATCAAGTCAGGAATGATTACAGTTGGTTTAACTCCCAAACTACTGCGGCCAATAGTTTTATAAGCTTCTGCAATAAGTTTAGGTAACTCTTTGGGCTTATCGAGTTCAGCGACGAGGGCTAAGCCATTTGCCACTTGGAATTGCACCGCATCTCCCTTGAGATTACCCAGGACGAGGGGGGCAACGACGTCGAATGCTCCGACAAGCCTCATTCCCAACTCTACAGCCGCCTCCGGTCCATGCTGATCTTGAACACGTTTAATGACGGAGGGCAGCACGGCCATAGACGCACTTCGAGTAGACCGCGGCAAAGATCTTTCCCCAGTTGTCACAATCTGACACATCAGGGATAATATCTTTCGGCAAACTAATGGTGAGAATTCTGTGTTTCTCCACCTCCGTAGAGTGAGGAAACACTGCTTCCAGCTGGTCAAATTTCTCGGCAAGCCAATAACGAAAATCATCCTTATTCTGGGGGCGCTTGCCCATCACCGAATTAACGATGATGGGACTACTAACAACCGCCGGGTGACCAGCCGGTAGTCCCGCAACAGCAGGACCCACCTGCACATTACGTGAAACGTTTTGCACCAAAGCCCTATATACTGAAATAAGGGTTGTATGGAGCGTACGCAGCTCATCCACCGCAATATTCAAATAGCGGGGGTGAGGCGTAAATCCAGCAAGCACCGGCCATGTGGCCCCAGGAATTGACAAAGGGCCCATTCTAGCCGGTGCAACCATATGGGGAAGGGCGCCATTAAACCAAATGCTGTGCTGCCAGGCTGAAAGGGGGATCTCTAGAGTCCGATATGGCGTATAATTGGCTGGGACCCGCGTGTGAGTATACGAGTGAAACGTTTTATCATCCGCATTCACTGCTGGCAGTGTCACCCAAGAGTAGAACAACTCATAAGGGTGGGTTCCATCTGCACTCACCACAATAATAACGGCCATCCCATCGTCCGGCACCACGTACGTCGCCAAATGACAACGCAGATATGTACGGCTAGGTGCAGCAATTTCAACCGCCATAAGGACTTACAAAAGATCAACAACGAGTTTAATCCGTAGCACAAGGGTTCAGAAAATTAAGGAAACCTTTTTAATGATCAAGCTTGAAATAACCTATCAGGGGAGTAACGGGTAGGTTAAGAATCCGTCACTCCCGTTATCCGGAAACAAGAGTGAGGGAGTCGTGGACTAATATAAGCACTACTAAGGCGTTTCAAATCAATAGACCAAACGTTAGGTGCGCCATGTTGCAGGGATTATGTTCATGCACAGAACTATGCGCAGGAAACCAGGACCTCAGTGAATTGTGGTGTACCAAAAACTCACCTCAGAACCCAGAACCCCTATCAGACCAGCATCAGTGTCCCATTCGTTATCCGTATTTATCTCGGCGGTCCCAATGTATAGACAACCCAGAACAAGCAACTTACTGTATTCTCAGGAATGGTGGGAATCAGAAATACCTGTTCGTTATTATTCTCATATCAGTCCACAACAAGAGTAAACAGAGACACGGTAAAGTTTAAAGAGTTTATTTATAAACCTCGGGTCCTAAGATGCAGTACTTTGGCTAACATAAGCAGACAAATGATTAAAATCAAAACCATCAGCATAGTTACAATACCATAGAAAATGAAAGGAGAAATCATAATATAATGACAGTGGAATACAGCAACCTTCCTTTCGCTAGTAAACTAATATTATTATTAGACTAATAGAAGGTCTCTAGGCTTGAATGGGGAAACCCCATACCGTAAAGATCAGCTTAGTGGAATCACATCACAGGATCAGGTATACTCTGGGAAAGCTCTTCTTCCGAATGAATGAATTAAGCATGCAGCCTGCAATATTAAAAGCGCTCGACTCTCGGGTATTTGCCGCTGTGTGCGTGTTATGGCTAAATAGTGGGCCCATCAACCTTAACCCAAAAACATGCACCGTCTAGCGACCCAGACTGTTTCTTTACACAATGTTCAGACCAAGGTCGCAGCTCACGGCTAGGGATGTGAACAACAGACAGTTCTCATGTGAAGAAAAGGCGAGCAAGCATTTCTCAAATAATATGTAACTGCAGTGTCGTGTGCAAAAGCATCAAAAGTGACAAGATGGCTTTCTAACATCTAACGCGGTTATGCTAACTTAGCAATGTACGTATATAAATTGCAGCCCTCACTACACATGCACTCAAAAATAAAATTCTGCAGTTTTTAATATACATCGGACTGTGGTGCTTGCTTGACGTTTGCTTTTTAAAGAAAAACAGCTATGTTAACTTCTGAACTAGCATTACAGGTAAGTAACTGTTTCTTAGCTGGTAATATCCATAACTGAACTTGTTGGCATTCAAGGAGTTTTAGAACGTTTTACACAATATTGTACTGATATGAGAAAAAGCTTGCAGTTTGATAAGTTGGCTGTTCTGTTTTTTTCTTTTAGCTGGGCCACAGTTTGAAGTGGTTGCAATGGGCACAGGAGATTTCAACTACAGTGAAATGATTTGCTATGATGGCCGTGTATTGCATGATTCACATGCCATTGTTGTCGCAAGACGTTCTCTGCTCCGGTAAGCTATTAGTGACAATAAATAAAAAATGTTCGAGGCATGTTTGGGGGTAGATGCCAATGCTATACTACTGCCTTTCAGTGTTGGGTTGGGATGTGTGCAAGGTGCTTTTCTTCGAAGACGTCTATCTGAAAGAAACACATAGTGATAGATTACTTACCTTAGAATTACCCCCAGGCGTCAGACTGGATCCGGAAGGTTTTTGTCAGCAATACACCTGCGCATCGGAAGGTGGCGTTGTGCGGCTCTGCGTCCGTCATTTGCGTCGTGGTCGCCGAGATGACGTTGCGGCAGCTACTTAGACGCCGCCCTCGCGCGCTGACATCCGTTTTCTTTTTCCACGCCAGCAAGTGCAGATCCGGAGAGAGTGGTACCCCCAGTCATTTTTTGACTGAGTTTTTTTAGGCTTTTTGTCTCTGTTTTTTTGAGTCGATCAACTCTTGGTGCCATAGGGATGCCCGGATTCAAGTCTTGTGGGGACTGTCATCATATGATGTCGGTGACGGACCTGCACCGCGTGTGTCTCTGCTGCCTGGGGCGCTACCACGACCCCAAGACATGCCCCGACTGCCAGGCCATGGCGAGAAGACTTTGCAGGAGCGGTCCCGAAAGTTACTTGAAATACGGCAGTCGACTCCACGCCGCTCAAGGTCCCAGTCTCGTGTAGGTCGAGGGATCGGTCGCAGAGGTCAAGGGAACAGTCGCGGAGCCATCGCCATCGTTCGTCGCGATCGAAGTCTTGGCACTCGGGTCAGGTAAGACGGTCAGGTAAGACGAAGCATCACAAAAAGTAGAAGAAGAGTCATCGCTCACCGACTTCCCCTCACCCGTCGCGGCTGAGGGTGCCGGTGGTGCCTCCCCGCGGCTCCGGAGGAGCCTACGGTGTCGCCATCGGCCTACCCGTCCTTCCCGGACGACTCCAGCCCAGCTGCAGGAATTTCTGTCTGCCATGGCCCGCATCTTTGGGTAGTCTGGCCCCGCCGGCGCGCCTTCGGGTCCGACTGGGGGTCCTTGCCCTTTACTGTCTTTGGCTCTGGGTCCGACATCGCTGTCGGCTTTGGCCCTGGCGCCGCAGGGCCCCCAAGGATCCAGGCCTGGATCCCGGTCGACGACCTCCTAAGTCGCCCGTGGAACCGGACGATGTCTCCCCCGGTTTCAGCCCCGATGTGGACACTGGGCCGATACGGCGTCGCTAGACGCCGATGGGAAATTTCTATCCCTATGTCCAGCCTCCTTATTTTTGCCTGTTCATCAGCCTTCGGAGGAAGGGAAGGAAGGGGAGGACTGGGAGGGTTCTGAGGACCCTCTCACAGCTCAGTGTGAGTATGACCTGGACTGGGCAGATGAACTGGGGATGCCAGTGGTCTGGACACCTCTTCTGAACTTGGCAAGCTCACTCCTCCTACCGTGGCTACGGAGGAGGGTGCAAGTTATGCAGTGGTGTTGCGTTGGGGGCCCTCCAACTCCCTACTGTGGCCATCAGGACCATCATCCTGATAGAAGTGCTTCAGCTGGCGGCTACCTCTGCGAAGCCACTGCTGCCTTTTAATGACGCACTTTCAGAATTTCTTTTGGGCACCTGGTCTAGGCTCAACACAGGTGCTCCTGTGGACAGGAACATGGCCCATTGCCCGCCCTGGGTGACCCCCTTTTTCTCTCCCAACACCCCACCCCTGAGAGCTTGGTTGTCCAAGCCTTCACGTCCCAAAGCGCCTTCCCTACCGCACCCCTGGATAGGGAATCCAAGAGACTGGAACAGTTTGTGAAAAGGATGTTTTCTTCCGCCAGTTCAGGGCTGTGGTCTGTGAACACCGCATGCCTCCTGGGCTGTTAATCCCTCTCTGTGTGGGATACGGTGGCGCAGGTGCTGACTCAGTGTCCGGAGGAGGCCCGGACAGTGCTCTCTCGTTATTGCTGAAGGGAGAGATGCAGCTAAGTTCACAATTCGATGTGGCCTTGACACCGCCGACTCGCTGGGCAGAGCGTTTTCCACGACAGTGGCGCTCCGTCGCCTCGTCTGGCTGAGGACTACTGGCTTCTCGGGGGGGATGTCCAGAACACACTCATGGAAATGCCCTTTGATGGCATTTGCCTTTTTGGCAACAAGGCAGATAGTGCGTTGGAGCGTGTTAAGGACTCGCGGGCTACGGCCAAGTCCTTGGGCCTTTCGGCCACTCGACCTCCTCTGCCTTCTGCTTTTCGCTCCTTTCGTGGCCAAGGAAGGGGCGCCCGACATGTTCGCTTTAGAGCCACTGGCCTGCGCAGCAACAATCCCAGCGCGGACGTGGGACCCGCCGAGATGGGTCAGGGAGCCAGCGGGTGAGTCAGTCCACCCCGGCCACCACTGCCTCCAAACCTTCCTAGTCCAGTTTTTCAGGCCCATCAAACACCAGTGGGCGGCAGGATTTGCCATCACCTCCCCCACTGGCGCACCATCACTACGGACAGGTGTGTTTTACAAATGGTCTGAAGGGGCTACTCCCTCGCCTTCCAGCCATTTCACCCCAGTACCACCGCATGTTGGGGGATCACTTGGCACTTTTTCAACCGGAAGTTGCGGCCCTCTTGGGCCTGCGCCTGAAGTAGGTTGTGGTTGTTAATCCTACTACTTTCTGGTGCCCAAGAAGGACAAGGGCCTATGTCCTATCTTAGACCTCCTGAATGTCAATCGCTTCCTCCGGAAGGAGAAGTTCAAGATGTTAACTCTGGCTCAGGTCTTGTCTGCCCTCGACCCTGGAGACTGGATGGTAGCGTTGGATCTGCAGGATGCATATTTCCATATTCTTGTCCTGCCGGCCCACAGGCGTTACCTGTGGTTTACTGTAGGCCATGAGCACTTTCAGTTTACCGTGCCCCCCTTTGGCCTTACCATCGTCCCTCGGGTGTTCACGAAAGTGATGGCGGTGGTCGCAGCTCATCTGCGCAGATCAGGGGTTCCAGTCTTCCCCCTATCTCGACAACTGGCTTTTGAAGGCGGGATCGCACCAGGCAGTCGTCTCCCACCTCCAGACTAGGGCCGTCCTCCTGCATTTGCTGGGGTTCTCGATCAATGTGCCGAAGTCGCACCTGATTCCCTCTCAGAAGCTCCTCTTCATTGGAGCGGTTCTGGATACAACGCTCTTTTGGGTCTATCCTCCCGAACGGCGAGTCCAGGATAATCAGGCTCTGATTCTGATCTTTCGGCCTCTATCCTGGGTTTCGGTCAGGCTGACCCTGAGGCTGCTGGGCCTCATGGCCTCCTGCATCCTGCTGGTCGATCATGCCAGATGGCAAATGCGAGCTCTGCAGTGGGACCTGAAGTGTCAGTGGGCGCTGCACCAGTGGAACCTGTCCGAGTCCGTCCAGATCTCGGAGGGCACTGCAAGACAGTTGTAGTGGTGGCTCACAAACCGGCTTTAGGTCAATGGCACATCCCTCTCTCTTCCCCAACCGGAGCACACAGTGGTGACGGATGCGTCCCTCCTGGGATGGAGCTGTCACATGGGAGAGGCGTAGATCAGAGGCCTCTGGTCTCCGGCGGAGTCCCGGCTCCATATCAACCTTCTGGAGGTTCGGGTGATCCGACTTGCACTGAAGGCAATTCTTCCCTCTGTCTGGGGAAGAGTAGTGCAGGTGTTCATGGAAAACACCACCACCATGTAATACTGCAATAAGCAGGGCGGGGTGGGGTCGTGGACCCTATGTCAGGAGGCTCTGCGCCTCCGGACATGGCTGAAACTTCAGGCAATTTCCATGGTGGTCCAACACCTAGCAGGTTCACTGAACGCCTGGGCAGATTAACTCAGCCGCAGGTGCATGATGGATCACAAATGGTGTCTTCACTCGGACGTGGCGCAAGGTCTCTTTCAACAGTGGGGAGAGCCTTGGTTAGATCTATTCGCCACCGAAGAGAACGCGCAATGTCAGCAGTTCTGCGCGTTGGAATTTCCAAGGCGGCACTCGCTAGGCGACGCTTTTCGTCACAAGTGGAGTTGCGGTCTGTTGTACGCCTTTCCGCCTATACCACTTCTCCCCAGATTGCTGAAGAAGATTAGGCACAACCGGGCCCAAGTCATTCTTGTGGCTCCAGACTGGGCTCGAAGAGTATGGTACCCAGAGCTACTCAGTATGACCATCGATCCCCCGATCCGACTGCCTCTTCAGGAGGATCTTCTGTCGCAGCAGCAGGGGACATTCCTCCACCCGAACCTGTTCAGTCTTCACCTACTTGCATTGTGATTGAGCGTCGGCAGTAGATTCCTTTTGACTTGCCTCCTGAAGTTTGTAATGTTAATCTGGCGGCCCTCCACTAAGTTGGTATACGCCTGCAGGTGGAACAAATTTGTGGTATGGTGCACAGCAAAGGCTGTGGATCCCCTTTCTGTCCCTCTTTCAGAAGTCCTTTTGGCCCAGCAGGGCTCTGCTCAGGGCACTATCAAGGGCTACCTTTCTGCTATTTTGGCCTTTCTCAGGCTCCCAGATCAGCCTTCTCTCTTCAAGTCCCCTGTTGTAAATAGTTTCCTCCAATGCATTACTCACCTTTTCCCTCCTATTCCTTTTGTGATGCCACAGTGGGACTTGGATCTGGGTCTCACATATTTAATGTGCGCTCAATTTGGGCCTCTTCACAATTGCCTTCTGCGTCTCTTAACTCAAAAGACTGCTTTCCTGGTTGCCATCACCTCCGCTAGGAGAGTGAGTGAGCTCCAGTCTATTTCATGTAAACCTCCTTTTCTATCTGTCCATCTGGACAAGGTTGTGCTCAGAACCCGTCCTTCCTTTTTGCCAAAAGTTGTCACTGCTTTTCACATCGGGCAAACAATCACTTTGCCCACCTTCTTTCCGCTTCCTTCTAGAGAAGGAGAGGTGCCAAAATCTGGATACAAAACATGCGCGCTCGTTTTACTTGAACCACACACAACAGTTCCAGGTGGATGACCAGCTCTTTGTTGGCTAAGTTAGCGCAAAGAAAGGTTGGGCCGTACACAAGCGGACTATTTCCAGATGGGTTGTCTTGTGTATTAAAGCCTGTTATTCTCTGGCTAAGAAGGAGCCTCCGGTGGGACTGCGCGCCCATTCCACCAGGGCGACGGCAGCCACTACAGCATTGGGACGTGGTATCCCCCTGCTCAACATCTGTCAGGCAGCTATGTGGGCCTTGCTGCATGCTTTTACTAGGCACTATTGCCTGGACAAACTAGTCCGAAGAGACGGCTTCTTTGGCTGTTCTGTTCTCTGGGACTTCCTGGTGTGATCTTGGTTCTCAGACCCACCACCGGGGTCGGTATTGCTGGGGTATCTATTCTAAGTTAAGGAATCTATCACTGTGTTTCTTTCGGATGAACAAGTTACTTACCTTTGATAATGATATATCTGTAAGAAACATTAGTAGTGATAGATTCCTTACTGCCCCACCCATCCTCCCCGCTCTGCGAATTCATTTCTAGGGTTGTCATCCTTTTCAGGGCTCTAATTTCAAGGCACCAGTGGTCAGTATCTTGCATGGCTCTACGTTCCTGGCGCAGAAAGTCGTGTACAGAACTGACGTCAGCGCGCAGGGGCTGCGTCTAAGTAGCTGCCGCGATGTCATCTTGGCGACCACGACGCCAACGACGGACGCAGAGCAGCACGACGCTATCTTCCGACGCGCAGGAGTACGGTTGACAAACTTTCCGTATCCAGTATGATGCCTGGGGGTAATTCTAAGGTAAGGAATCACTCACTACTAATGTTTCTTACAGATATATAGTTACCGAAGGTAAGTAACTTGATCAAGTCACGAAGTAGGATGACTCCTGCCCTTGGTGATAATGTGCATGGGCTTTGACTCCAGTGTTAGATTTCTTTCTAATGTCTGGTTCAGACGTGTGCTCCTGTTCAACACTGTTGCAGTGCGCTTTTTGGTTCATAGTACCTTCCCTCCGTCAGTATGGTCTTTGTGAGGGATGGCGGGACGATATCACGACTATGACGCCATGGAAGTACACCGGGCAGAACTTGCGACCTAAGTCCAGTCATAAAAGAGGCGCAGACAATACCGGACTACGATACCCATACTCCTCTCATGTTTATCCACAGACGGGAGGTAAGGACCCGGAAGAGGGCGGGGTTAACCCCGGAAGGGTAAATCAACACCCAATGAAAGCTGAAGAGGAAGAGACGCCGTCGTCACGGACCAGAGGCGGGAGTGTAGACTGAACTCGGGACGAGCAAAACGAAGAGAACGACTTCGAAGCAAAGAAGGCAGGAAGAGCGGACGCGAACGAGGATATCTGGGAGGAAGACGGAGACGACGCTGAGCCGGAGGACCGGTGGTGCGAAGATTGGTGGTGCCCTCCGGAGGATGCTGGGGAGCGGCCGCAACTCAGGGAGAGTTGCGGCGGGGCCGGTGAGTGAAAGCGTCACAAGGGTTTAAGTTAAGGGATTGAGGGGATAAGTCTGAGGCGGGAGGAACCGTACGGGGTCTGATATCCTGTACCTGAGCGGCCCTGTGTTTGTTATGCTCTAACGACCCCGTGGATTGCTGACTCCTCACCCCGTGCACCTAGTTATTGCGCCTTGCCCGTTAGAAACAGGAACAGAGAAATAGTGAGACGACTCCTGATAGTAAACGTACTTTTTGTTAAATATCCCATTTCCCTTCACGACCCTTCCCCTGATAGACCCGAACAAACAAACACTCCGTGGTGTGGTGACGGTACTACTAACAAACGAAATATCATCTACCTAACTGACGGTTCCCTCTTTTCACTCCTATGAGCCTCCGTGAAGACCACCGCGACACTGACGAAGGAACACCTGGCACGTCACGCTCTACAGATCCATCAGGCTCGGCTGCAGCACTCGCAGGAGGAGAACCACAAGAGGCAACACCATCCCGAACTGTCTTATCCATTAATCAAAATAAAACTCCTTCTTTTGGCAAATACATACAGCCTCCTCGCCTGTTTATTAAGCCTGCCCTCCCACAAGTGGTGTCAGAAGTGGGATACAAAGGCGTCATGGAGGCTGCCTTAGCTAAAATGGCGGAAAACCAGGAACATCTGGGCAAAGTGATGGAGCGCTTCCTGACAGTCGTGGACGAAGATAGAGGCAAGTTACAACAAGTGCTCACTGGACAGAGCCAAACACACGGGGCCGCTATGGACAAACTTACCGTGGCCCTAGGACAACCGAGAGGTCCCACCACCCTCCCATCTGTAGTACTACAGCGCTACGTGCCTGGAGAAGATCCGGATTTCTTTTTTACGAACTTTGAAAGGATGGCAACTGCGGCTTCTTGGCCGGCTGATAAATGGGGTCAATATCTGGGACCTCTCCTATCAGGAGATCTCCAAGCGGCTTACCAAGCCGCTACCGTACAAGGGTTGGTTCCGCACGCCGACATAAAACGATGCATCATGGAACGGTTGGGGGTAGACGACAAAACTTATCGGAAACGACTACGGCAAATGAAGGAAGGTCCCATAGAAACCCCGCGAGCCCTCTACTTTAGGGTAAAAGACATGGCTGATCGATGGTTGAAACCCGCCACCACAGATAAGGATGGGATCATGGCCAAAATATATTTAGAACAGTATCTGAGCTCTCTACATCCCCCTATCCAACGGTGGGTGCGTCAACAGGATAACCATACTCTGGAAACAGCTGTGGAAATTGCCAGCGCATACAGCAGGGCCCAAGAGGTACAAAAGGGCGTGAGGAACCTATAACCAAAACCGCCGGTTCCGGGATACATCGTCCCATCAGACCGCCTGTGCCTAAAAGACCAGAGACTGTAACCATTGTCCCCGGAATACCGCCTCCTCGTCCACCGACCTTCGGACCTCAGTGTTTCCAGTGTGGAGGTATGGGACACATCGCCCGGTTCTGCCCACAAAAAGAAGAACCTATGGAAATAGGGGTCGCTCGTAATTACTATTCTCCTATTGAAAAGGAAAAAGCCCCATACCGATGTACAATCTCAGTGAACGGCCAACCAATGACTGCGCTTGCTGATACAGGCTGTTTACATAGTGTAATAAGGCCACAAGAATTGGGGAATCGTATAGGTCCTATTGACGGCACTGTAGCTATCCGTTGCGTACACGGTGATACCAAACCCTATCCCACAACCCAAGTACGGATACAACATCCCCAAGACCCCGGAACACTCCTAACGGTGGGCCTGATTCCCCGCTTACCAGAACGAGCTATAATCTGCAATGATTACCCTAAGTTAACTCAGTTGGTACACGATGCCGGAACCAAGGAAGACGACTGGTGGTCCTCCGCTCCTTTCTCCCAGGAAAAAGACAAGGAATGGCCGCCAGCAAAACCCAGGAAAAGCAAGAAGCAAAGGAGGGCAGACAAAGCCAGAAGTCCAGTAGCATTGCCAGTTCTTCTGGATGAGAATCCCTGGGAAACCGATAGGAACTTTCATGCCGCCCAACGAGAGGATCCACTATTACAAGAGGCTTGGGCTTAAGCTCTGGACACTGAAGATCCCCATCACGTATGTCTCTATTTCTTTAAAAAGCATGGTTTGTTATACAGGAAAGGAACTCCCACCATACAAGCTCAATTGTTAGTCCCAGGCCCCTTCAGGGACAAGATCTTATTTCTGGCACACAGCCACCTATTAGGCGGTCATTTTGGAGCAGAGAAAACTGAGAAACAGATTACGGAACGCTTCTATTGGCCCGGGATCTATCAACAGGTTAAAAGATACTGCCGAGAATGTCCTATATGTCAAAAAAAATAGTAGGTACCAACCCCCTAGAGCTCCGTTACGGCCTCTGCCCATAATAGACGAACCATTTCAACGTATCGGTATGGATATCATAGGTCCCTTATTGCCTTCCCGTAGCGGGTGTCGGTATGTCCTAGTCATAGTGGATTATGCCACCCGATTTCCGAAGGCCATACCTTTACGTCGCCCTGATGCCTCTAACATATCCAAAGCCATGATTGCTGTCTTTTCACGAGTCGGATTTCCGAAGGAAATTCTGACCGACCAAGGTACACCATTCATATCCCGACTCATGCGACAAGTCTGCTCCCAGTTAGGAGTTAAACAGATTAGAACAGCAGCTTACCATCCCCAAACGGATGGATTAGTGGAGAGATATAATGCCACCATTAAGACCACCCTAAAAAAACTGTTGGCCCTGGAAACACGCAAGTGGGAAGATATCCTACCTCTGGCTTTATTCGCCATTAGATGTAAGGAACAAAAAAGCACTGGTTATTCACCTTTTGAATTGCTTTATGGGCGCAAACCACGTACCTTCCTAGACATGGCGCAAGAAGGGTGGGAAAAAGAACCCGATGCTTCCAAACCCCTCACCGACTATGTCCAACTTGCGTACCCATCTAAGCCTGATAAAAACCATTATGCGCTCCAACGTGGAGAACGCTCAAACAGCTCAGAAAGGGCAATATGACAAGAAAGCCAAAGAGAGAACATTCCAGGTAGGGGATTTAGTACTACTTCTGATGGCTTCGTCAGACCAGAAATTACTGGGTCAATGGCAAGGACCCTTTTCAATCGTGGAGAAGGTAACGCCGGTGACTTACAGGATAGAAACAGATCCAGTTAGACACACCACCCAGATCTACCACGTGAACCTGCTAAAGAAATGGGAAGGCCCTGTGCCTCTCTCGGTGAACACGGTGGATACACAAACTCCATTGTTTGTTCAATGTATTTCCGCGACTTGTCACCTATCTTACGAGACAGCCTTTCCCAAGCGTTACACCCTCTGGCGGACACCTTTTCTGTCAATCCTGGTAGAACGACATTTATGGAACATGCCATAAAGACCCCTCAAGGAAAAAAAGTACGGCTACGACCTTACCGTATACCGGAAGCACGCCGTCAAGTTATAAGAGAGGAAGTACAAAAGATGTTACAAATGGACATCATTGAGCCTTCAGTGAGTGAGTGGAACTCACCGATCGTTCTCGTACCGAAGCCAGATGGGTCAGTACGTTTTTGTATTGACTTCAGGGAGGTCAATAAAATATCTGAATTCGATACATACCCCCTTCCTAGAGTAGATGAGATGGTGGAAAGGATAGGGAAGGCCAAATACATCAGCACTTTGGATTTATGTAAGGGCTACTGGCAGATTCCCCTTAGAAAACAGGATAGAGAGAAAACGGCATTTTCCACCCCGGATGGGTTGTATCAATTCAAGGTGTTGCCATTTGGTTTACATGGGGCTCCCGCAACATTTCAACGAGCTATGAATGCGTTGCTACAAACCCATTCCTCATACGCAGGAGCCTATTTGGATGACATAATCATCTACAGCGACAGCTGGGAACAACACCTTATACATTTGTCACGTGTTATCCGGACCCTAGGTCAACACGGTCTGAAAATCAATCCTGCCAAGAGTCACATAGCAGCCCAGACAGTACACTACCTCGGGTACTTGTTGGGTGAGGGTTTCATAAGACCACAAACATCTAAACTAAACGCGATCTCTCAAATTCCTCTTCCAAAAACAAAAAAAGATCTCAGGGCCTTCCTTGGCCTCCTGGGGTATTACCGTAGGTTTATCCCTCTATTCTCCCAGGTAGCCGCTCCTCTAACGGACCTCCTCCAGAAGAATGTTAAGACCTAAGAGATATTACGACACCCTCCCCTAGAGGTCTTGCAAGCCTTCAACACCCTCAAAACAACACTCACTTCAAAGACCGTGTTAGTCAGTCCAGATTATTCCCTTCCCTTTGTCCTTCAAACGGACGCTTCAGATCAGGGTCTAGGGGCAGTTTTATCCCAGGAAACCCCACAAGGAGAGAAACCCGTACTGTACATCAGTCGCAAACTCTTCCCGAGGGAAAAGAACTATGCTACTATAGAAAAAGAAGCACTGGCCATTAAATGGGCCATTGAGACCTTACGTTATTACCTGGACGGCCGAGAATTCACCCTATTCACGGACCATGCCCCATTAGACTGGCTAGCACGAAACAAAGGCAATAACGAGAGAGTCCTTAGGTGGTTCTTGGCCCTACAACCATACAGGT
Organism: Triturus cristatus; assembly: GCF_964204655.1. Lineage (NCBI taxonomy): Eukaryota > Metazoa > Chordata > Amphibia > Caudata > Salamandridae > Triturus > Triturus cristatus. The sequence goes on along the minus strand of NC_140582.1, from coordinate 461,034,768 downwards.
TCACCACCAAACATAGAAAGGGGACGGAGCAAGGAAATGTGGATTACTTGTCTAGGTTTCCTCAAGAAGAAAACCCTAGTAGGACAGCAAGGGAAAGGGGATGTGAGGGATGGCGGGACGATATCACGACTATGACGCCATGGAAGTACACCAGGCAGAACTTGCGACCTAAGTCCAGTCATAAAAGAGGCGCAGACAATACCGGACTACGATACCCATACTCCTCTCATGTTTATCCACAGACGGGAGGTAAGGACCTGGAAGAGGGCGGGGTTAACCCCGGAAGGGTAAATCAACACCCAATGAAAGCTGAAGAGGAAGAGACGCCGTCGTCACGGACCAGAGGCGGGAGTGTAGACGGAACTCGGGACGAGCAAAACGAAGAGCACGACTTCGAAGCAAAGAAGGCAGGAAGAGCGGACGCGAACGAGGATATCCGGGAGGAAGACGGAGATGACGCTGAGCCGGAGGACCGGTGGTGCGAAGATTTGTGGTGCCCTCCGGAGGATGCTGGGGAGCGGCCGCAACTCAGGGAGAGTTGCGGCGGGGCCGGTGAGTGAAAGCGTCACAAGGGTTTGAGTTAAGGGATTGAGGGGCTAAGTCTGAGGCGGGAGGAACCGTACGGGGTCTGATATCCTGTACCTGAGCGGCCCTGTGTTTGTTATGCTCTAACGACCCCGTGGATTGCTGACTCCTCACCCCGTGCACCTAGTTATTGCGCCTTGCCCGTTAGAAACAGGAACAGAGAAATAGTGGGACGACTCCTGATAGTAAACGTACTTTTTGTTAAATATCCCATTTCCCTTCACAACCCTTCCCCTGATAGACCCGAACAAACAAACACTCCGTGGTGTGGTGACGGTACTACTAACAAACGAAATATCATCTACCTAACTGACGGTTCCCTCTTTTCCCTCCTATGAGCCTCCGTGAAGACCACCGCGACACTGACGAAGGAACACCTGGCACGTCACGCTCTACAGATCCATCAGGCTCGGCTGCAGCACTCGCAGGAGGAGAACCACAAGAGGCAACACCATCCCGAACTGTCTTATCCAAGAATCAAAATAAAACTCCTTCTTTTGGCAAATACATACAGCCTCCTCGCCTGTTTATCAAGCCTGCCCTCCCACAGTCTTTGATCACGTTGCTCTATTTCCCTTGCATATTGATGTTCGAATATTTAGATCGAGCCGGGTACCGAGTGATCGCAGCCCTCCTGGACCTCACCCATCCGGGCCTACAACCCGTCTCCATCCTGTCTCTCGAATGTCTCAACAGTGATGCCACATCAAATAACCTTGGAACGAATTACATCAGGTCTGTAACTTGTGTCTGTCGCCAGAACACAGCAAGGCCGACTTAGACGCCCGCCATTCTTACCGCTCCAAGAAAACTCTGTGACAGTCGTTCACATCAGCTCGTGATGTTGCGGAGGAGCATGGAAGAAACACCAGACATTTTTCGGTCTCTGCGTCGTTCAGGGGGTTAACAACGCCCATGGCCATCGGCTGCAGACAAAGAGGCCTTCTCCATTATATACCGTTCAAGTTGCAACTTGGCAATATTCCTCGAGATAAAGGAGCTCCCACCTAATCAAGACTGTGTACGAATCCTCTCCCCCTAGACACTATCCGAGCAGCCTTCTACTAAAAAGCATGCAGCCCCTCTGGAACACCAGACAGAGGCTTTCAGACCGCGGCCGCCTTCTGGCCATGGTTTACACTGAGCAACTCCTTTAGACGCCAGCCCAGCTCCGGTGCACAGAGTGGACCACCGGCACCAGAAAAAAAGATTATTTTGGATCCAGAGACTTTAAAGCCGACGTCCAAGCCTGACTCGTGCTGCAGTCGAACCCATCCTTCAGAAACTACAGGAACAGCTTCATTTCAGGCAAAAACATCTCATCATACACCCTCATAGGGGTCGTATCCTTTCCTGACCTTTTGCCTCTGCTGATCCACCTCATTCTCTAGGGGTCCCACTTGACTTTACAACCCACCAATCACATAACGGCACGACATGGGTAGGCACAGTGGAAGGAAGTACACATTCACTTATTTCTCCACAGCGTAGGAAGCTTGCTTTTTATACCAAAACGAGGTATACTATGTAGAAAGTCCAGACGACCCTTATTGGCTTACAGTGGTTACATTAATCCCAAATGCTCTCTTTTGTGGTAGTGTGGGCGAGCATTTGAGGCTTATCATAGGGTAGTGTTACTGCATTTGTTGAACACACACCGAGTCAATAAATGAGAGAGACACTAAAGAAGAAACTCAAGACCAATTTAGAAGAAAAACTATTTTTAAATTTATTTTAAATATCTTTTCTAAAGCCTTTGAGTTTCCTATGCCTTCACAAGACTCAAATATGGACCCAGCTTTAGCATAATTTAATAAGACCCTAAATTTGGCATTCAACCGCATCACACATTTATAAACTGGGTCAAAAACTCTACCTCAACACTGAATTCCCTGTCATCCGTAGATACTAGACAGGAGAAGTCCTCCTTCAAAAAGTTATAAAGAAAGTGGAGATAGACACAATATCAGAATGATGCGTATAAACTGATGCTCTCCTTATACCAATGAAATATAAAATTGGCATGCAAATCTCATATTCAAATTGAGCAAGCAGGCAATTCCTGTAAAGAATTATTTAAAGTCCTAAACAACTTTAATTCCTCAGCCTGCTCCCAGACTATCTTAGGCTCGGAAGACCGATGCAATTCCTTAGCTGATTTCTTTAAGGACTGAATCAACCATTTCTATTTACAATTTTCTATTCCTGCTGACCAGCCTGTTGAGCCACTAGCCTATGACTTTCCTCCAAACAGTAGGTGTAGCATGGAAAAGTTTGCACCTTTTTCCATTGAGCAGATCCAAAAGGTCTTGAAAAAATATATCTGGCTCACCTTTGAATCCATGTCCTCCTTGGATCTTTGCCTCACTTTCCAACAAGATTGCACCTGCTGTCGGAACATTGTTTAATTTATCTGTTGACTCGGGGATGATTCCTCTAGCATGGAAATCTGCTCAAGGAGTACCCAAACAAAAGAAGGCCAGTATTGACCCTAGCAATCTAACAAATTATTGTCCTATTTTATTCCTTCCGCTTCTGGGCAAGTCACAGGAAGGTTTAATAAATAACCAACTTTCAGCCCATCTTGAGGAAGACCGATATTGGACCCATCTCAATCTGGGTGCAGGCCCTCATTTTTTTGTTTAAACATTTTTTATTGTTTTCTTACCAACATCCCAATACAATTCCCACAAGAGCACCAGCAACTCACCGGAGAGTAGTACATACGACATTTCAGCCAGTTATGCAGTGGGAAAGTTACACTTCCCGCGTGGGCTCCCCCCTCCCACTCCCTCCCGCGACCCATGTCAGTGTGCCCTCGTCTTACTGTCCCCCCCCCCCCCCCTTCCCCCCCATTACCATGACGCATGTAGGGGTATCCAAACCTATCTCTATCAGCTCCGGCGTTCCCCCGGGTTCAGCCGTGTTGAATGTGTCCACCCACCACCGTGATCCCCTTCCTACTCCCCGCTTATCGCTTCCTCCTGTCGGTCGGGTATGCTCCCCTCTCCTATGTTTTCGGACATCAGCCCCTGAAGTTCAACCACCAGTGACTCCCATGCACGGGCCGTCGCTAACGCCTTTTCGTCGTTCCTCCTATGCGGTAATTGCAAGCGAAGTGTGCCCTCCGCGCCTGCCCATTTCGCGAACGCTGTCCTCCACCTCAGAAAGCTAGGCCCCGCCCTTGACTTCCAGCGCATGGTGAGCTCCCTCTTGGCCATAATCAACCCTAAGTCACAGAACGTGCTAGTAACCCTCGTGCGGCGGGTGTGGGGGAACCAAAGCAACAGGCAGGCCCCCATCTCAAATTCGATGTTGCGATCTGTCACTTGGTTCAGGAATTCCATGACGTCTTCCCAGTAACTACCCAGCGCCGCGCAAGACCAAAACATATGGCGAAAATCAGCCCCATCTCCCCCACACCGCGGGCACTGAGAATGCGTGCCCCCAAAATATTGCAATATCTTAACTGGCGTTAGGTATGCTCTGTGCAGTGTAAAGAACTGTACTAGCTGAAACCGGGCATTACGCGTACCCTTCCAGGCCTGCCGCACCAACGCAGGCCATGTCGTCTCGGGGATGGGCTTCCCAAGGTCCGCTTCCCATTTATCTTTCAACGTGACTAGGGGAAGCAAGCGCTCCGTTGGGTGCAGGCCCTCGTATAGTGCTGAGACTGCCTTGGTTCCGGTGACTGATTCCATAAGACTCTCCCTGGACAAAGGCATTCCATCTTTACTGGTGTTGCTAGATCGATCTGCAGCCTTTCATACCGTGTCCCACACTAGGTTGATTCAAAGGCTGCATGAGATTGGCATTTTTGGTTTAACTCTCCAGTGATTCTGGGATTTCTTAGTAAATAGATCTCCGATTATCTTGCTGAGCACCTTAAAGTCTCGCGTTGTGTTGATTAATAAGGTGGTACTGCAGGGCTCTTGTTCTAGCCCTACGCTGTTCAACATCTATTTGGCCCCGCTAACTACAATTGCTAGATCCTTTGGATTATACGCTGATTATGTTCAGCTTGTCATTTCCTTTGGTGATGACCTGGACACTGTCTAAGACCAGTTCTCAAACAGCATGAAAGCCATTGCAGACTGGGTGGCAACTAACTTTGTGCAATTAAATACTGAGAAAATCGAGATGATGCTGTTTGGGATGCCACAGCAACTCTGGGCATCAGAATGGTGGCCTACAAAATTAGGTCCCACTCCCATAGCCAAACAGACAGTGAAGAATCTTGGCCTTAAAATAGATCAGTCTTTGTCCATGAATGACCAGGTCACAGCCACCAGTGGTAGTTGTTTTAATATGATGCTCCTGCTGGAGAAAGCTTTTTCCTATCTTCCACTCTTGTTAAGACTTTGAGTATTTGCAAGTTGGAATACAGCAATGCTCTACTCGTATCAGCTAATGAGACCCTAATGTCCAAATTGCAAGTTGTGCAACATACTGCAGCATGACTTGTGTGTAATCTTCCTTCCTGTTCTGCATCTGGACCTTTGCTGATAGCCCTGCATTGGTTACCTATTAAAACAAGCATTTACAATGCAATGGTCTCGGCAATATTATAGGTAGAGCTATTGGTATTGCTCATTTTTTTATTTTTTTTATATCCCTAAATAAATGGCATTGTCATTTCTATTGGCATTAGCTTTCTTTTGCATATGTGATACCTATTGCATTAGCAGAGAGAGAGTGAGGTAGTGAGATAGAGAGAGGTATTTAAATAGAGAGTGAGGTAGTGAGAGAGTGAGGTAGATAGAGTGAGGTAGTGAGATAGAGTGAGGTAGTGAGAGAGAGTGAGGTAGATAGAGTGAGGTAGTGAGATAGAGTGAGGTAGTGAGAGAGTGAGGTAGTGAGGGAGAGGGATGTTGTGAGGTAGTGATATATAAGCATAGAGTGATGTAGTGAGATAGAGAGAGGTAGTGAAAGAGAGTGAAAGTGAGTTAGTGAGATAGAAAGAGTGAGGTAGTGAGATAGAGAGTGATTGAGGTAGTGAGTGAGAGAGAGTGAAGTTGTGAGGTTGTGAGCTAGAGAGTGAGGTTGTGAGCTAGAGAGTGAGGTAGTGATGTTTTGAGAGAGAGAAGTTGTGAGGTAGTGAGATAGAGTGGAGTAGTGAGGTAGAGAGAGTTATGTAGTGAGAAAGAGTGAGGTAGTGAAACAGTGATGTAGTGAGGGAGAGGGATGTTGTGAGGTAGTGAGATGTAAGCAGAGTGGTGTTGTGATGTAGTGAGATAGAGAGAGGTAGTGAAAGAGACACTGAAAGTGAGTTAGTGAGATGTTGCAGAGTTCTGATCCCGTGATGAGGAGCACACATGCTGAACTTGGCTCTGGTGGGAGTATAACTTTTTTTTTTTAAAAGAATTTTATTGTTTTGTAAAACAGTGAAAACAGTAGGACATTGAAGCGAGCCTTGTATACATATCCATAGAAAGAGCATCACCCCATTGCACGATCCCTCAACCAACCCAAGTTCTAATGCATTTCGAAATACTCTAATTCCCCATCCCCCCACCGCCCCACAGGACCCCTTAACCATCTGAGTCAGAGGATTCCTCATCGGAAAGAGGCGGTGGTTCGCATATTTCTCCCCTGTACTTGTTCCATGCCCCCCAGACCTTGGCCCACTTGCGGGGACACCCCCGTCTAATGAATATGGAACGCTCCGCAAACATGGCTGCGTCCATTTCCTTGCGCCACGTGGACAGCAGCGGCACCTCTTCTGCACCCCATTTTTGGGCTATATTTCTTTTGGCCGTTATGATGCCCAGCGTCACCCAACCCTGCGTCTGACGATTAAGGTCATTGGGCTCCCACACGTTTATCAAGCAGCGTCTGGGTTCCGGCAACAGTGATATCCCACACGCCTGTGACATTGTACGCAGCACTCGTTTCCAAAAGTCCTGAATGATTGGGCAGTCCCAGATAGTGTGATAAAAGGTTCCCTCCTCCCCGCAACCCCGCAAGCAGAAGGGATGTGGCGCCCTGCCCAGCTTGTGTAGTAAGCATCTGGTGTAGTAGGAGCGATGCAATATACGAAGTTGCACCAGTCGCAGCCTCGAGGGTATACCCGCCTCGCGCGGCGAGGCCAGTGCCTCACGCCACTCTGGGTCATCCAGATCGCCAAGTTCGTCAGCCCACCGCTCCCGCAGGGTCCCCATAGGGTCCGGTAGATTGTTGACCAGCTTGCCGTACGTGAAGGAGGTGGCCCTCTTTGGCATATATTCCGTCAGCAACCTGTCCTCCAGCGGGGACGCCTCCGGAACCTTCGCTCCAGGAGCCAACTGTGTCATTAAGGCATGCCTCATTTGGAGGTAGCGGAACCATTCCGAGGGGGCCAGCTCGTACTGCTGCTGTAGGCTCGCAAACCGAACAACCTCCCCCTTCTGCCACACATCGCCGATCGTCGATATTCCAATGGTATCCCAAGCGTCGAAGCCCTTGCTGTCTCTCAGACGTCCCAGCTTCCTGGCATCCCACAGAGGTGTTAGCTGAGTCAAGACTCCTCGCCATCCCAACTTGGCTTGAGCAGCATGCCAGATGGATATAGTCTGCCGCAGAGGGCCGACCATCCTCGATATCAGTCGGGTGTCATACAGTGGGGACAGCATACCCCTCTCCCCCAGTACGTCCCTATCCGCCTTGAAGGCCGGGTCAGATTGAGGCGCGTGGAGCCACTGGTTGATCACCTTCAGTTGCGCCGCCCAGTAATATAGCTGGATATCCGGGAGCGCAATTCCCCCATCATACCACCCGCAAACCAGCTTAGACTGCGCTATGCGCGCCGGCTTGTTGCCCCATAGCAGGCTGGACACCTGCGCCGCTATCGCACGGAAGTAGGCCGGAGGCACCTGGAATGGGGTATTTTCCAGTACATAGAGAAACCGCGGCAGAGCCATCATCTTGAAGAGCGCCGCTCTTCCGACCAGGGTCAGGGGCAGCGCTCCCCAGTACTGCACGTCCCGCTTAAGGCGGTCTATCTGAGGGCTTAGATTGCGCTTGAAGAACTCCGTCTGATCCAGCGCGATATGTATTCCCAGGTATTTGAAAGACTCCTCCGCCACCCGGAGCGGGCAACTCGACGGTAGCCGCGGAAGTGGGCCCCTTAGTACCAGGAGGACCGACTTCGACCAGTTGATCGTGTACCCAGACGCCCGGCCAAAAATCTCGCAGATGTTCAATAGCGTTAAGATGGAACTCCTCGGGGAGGACAAATATAGCAGTATGTCATCCGCGTAGAGGGAGACGCGGTCCTCCCAGTCGGCAGACCACCGGAGGCCCCGCATCATGGGCTCCCAGCGGATCCAAGCCGCCAACGGCTCAAGCACTAGGGCGAAGAGCAGAGGTGACAGAGGGCAGCCCTGTCTCGTGCCACGCGTCAATGGGAGTATAACTTTTGCTTGTTTTCGTGTGCAGTGTTTGTGCAAGGTAAGTTTGCACATTCACGCTGGAGCAGTTTAAGGCAGCAGGCATGAACCTTGGATACTTTGTGTTACTGACACTTCAAGCTTCACATTTCGAGCCAGGTGGAGAGGATTGTTCAAATTTAGGACACCTAAAAATTCTAAAATGTACAGACCTGCAAGAGCTGGTATCCATTTGCAAGAGAGGAGAAAAGTCGAGCAATGGCCTACGATTGGATTTTCGCTAAAAACGGAAGTATCATAAACGAAAATAATAAAAAGTAAAAGAAATGTGGTCAGCAGAGAGGAGCTGGAATAGCATACGTCAGTAAGATAGCTGAGCTCTTGAATACCATTGATTTAGGTTTTAGAGCAATATGAATCGAAAATACAAGCCTGATAAATGACACAACGATTCTGAAAGTTTAAATGTCCGCACTCCAATTAAACTGTAGGGCAATCTTGGAAAAGAAGATATCGGTGTAAGTTATTTTTAAAACTACATTGATTTACTCGCTCGAAACTGACACGCTGCCAACATAACGTGGATGGCACACTGGGTTAAGTTCGCTGCTAAAACACGAGTTTCTTTGGGTCACAAGTTCCAGCCACATCAAGGATCACCCATCCGTCTTAGTTTGGTAGATGGGAGAACAAATGCATTGGGTAATTGCACTCCATTATTTACAGCGCTCAAACGGTAATAAAGCAGTATGGAGCGCTATATGAAAAACAAGTTAACATTAGATATAGCTTAAGATAGGTTGCCATAAAAAATGGAGTGCCTTGTTTATATAAATGTTTTTTTTGTTTGGTTTGTTTAGCAGACACTGCGTGTGGACTAAGGGGGGGGGGGGCGGGGGGGGCAGCATGTACACCGGAGTCCTGTCAAGCGCGTGCTGTCAAGGCACCACCGAAAGTTTGACAGCTCGGATTTCTCGCTCTTTAAAGCCAAACGTCTTCTCTTTAAAATGAACATTTACGGCCTTTCACGTATTGCGCTTGAGGGATGCAACAACGATGTTTTATTATGCAAATATGTAGAATTCTATCCACGATTTTATTCAAAACTGTCTTTACTGACATGCTGGCCTTAAGTGAAAAGAAAACACGAGCTTGTTCTTAGATTTAAATGGCTCTTATTAATCAGCACGTCATAGTTTCTTTGAGCAGGATACCGCCACCAGCACGCTTGGCGCAGTTTGTGAGGGGCGAGCCCCGATATTGGTGCTGCTGTGTGGGGAGCTCTGCGCCAAAGGTAGTCGCCTCTCCAAGCTTGCTCTCTCCCCCACAGAAGCAGTCTGGACCCGCGGCGCTGCCCGGCAGACGTGTAATTTAAAGGCTGGTGGAAGAGCTGCCTGGGTATTCAGCCCAGTAATCTGCAGGCGAGCGCGCTGTCTGTGCACGCGTTTACCAAAGGGCATCGCGGAGAGGTGATCTCGGACCAGGGCGCGCGGGACGGCCTGGGATACTAGACACCCCGTGGGACAGATGGGGCAGCAGCAAGCACAACACTCCGGGGGAGAGAGGGGGCAGCAACAATCACGGTAGCGTAACCACTGTGTCAGGTCCCCATTGACAGGAAAGAAATGTCCCCTCTAGCTGCTGTATGAATTATCAAATAAGGGCTCAGTGGGCCCTGGTGCCACTGCACCCATGGAAGCCACGCCCCTTCCAAATTCAGCCCTCAAAAGATACAACAACCGAGCATGAAGTTCGCTTTCAATAAGTGGTCTTAAAAGTACACGGCGACCAGACTTTGCGGTATAGCCACAGGGCTCCCCCTCTAAAGCAATTGTGGCCGGGCCTCTTTATTTCTGAGAACGATCTTGACTACAGACGTCCGGTCGACCGCGGTAAAGCCCTGAAGCTTAACATAGACAGTTGGAGCACTACCTGAACCAGAGACACCACGCAGGAGCCAGCGTGGGAGTCTGTAACCAACACCATCTCCGGCGGGATCACTGCGAGTCCGGGGAAATGCCAGCTGCGGAGGCACAAGGGGGAAAGGCGTCCAAAGCACGGTGCGGATCCCTGCTCGTCAAACTGGAGCCTGCCCCGGCAGCGCCGCCACTAGCACAACAACACGGCGCCGGACGGATGGATCCTCACGGCCAGACGACAGCAAAAAAATGGCGGATGGAAGCTTTGAAATTCTTTCGGATTCGGGGGCGTGTTCCTGCTGTTCGAAAAAGGGCGTGGCTAAAAAGTGGAAAGAATAGCACGGAACACGCCCCCGAATCTGAAAAAGACGGAGCCTATTTGGAGGGACGGCTCTCTCCTCCAATGGCTGGCCTCAGTTTAGGAAGCCAGCCAATGGAGGAGAGCCAAAAAGAGAGGCGGGCTAAAGAGCCACTCTCAGAAACATAAGATCTCCGGACTTCCGGTTCTGCCTTCGGCAGACCGGACGGTTCCTCGACCTAAAAAGGACAATCTTTAAATGTTGTTGCTTCACTCATAAGTTACTAACGCGCAGCAGACCTAGGCTATGCCCGTATTTAAACTACTATTGTCCACTCAGGGATTGGCTCCCCAAGGACAAAGCCCTGCTTATTGTTCCCTGTGTTATTTTGACAAGATGCGGTGGCAGGTCTTTCTCTTACCTGGCCATGTGTTGTTGGAATGTCTTGCCCTATCATATTCGCACCTCTCCTGATTATATCTAATTCAGGAAACTGCTTAAAACAATCTTATTTTATTCTCCTTGCTTCGTTTTTTTCCTGTGCTTTTCGTTGGTACCAAGATACCTCTTCTTCAAAGCTTGTTTGAGTCCAATTCGGACACCAACGCCTGATAGACCTAGCTGCCAGCGAGGGGCGTCAGCATCGCAGAGGCCTGCATCGAGAGTGGCCAAGCTGTCCTGATTTTCCCCCCTTTGCACGTCTTACTAAGATAAGTGGGTGCCTTTCCCGACCAAAACCCACTACTCCTGAGCTCCCCGCCCCAGGTCCATGACAACAGATGGTGCTCCCCTGCTCCCAGGACCCCCATGAACTAAGTTCCCAGTTGAGAGCTCCCGGACTTGTCCCTAAGTTCCCCTCTGCAGCCTGTTTCTAGGTGGTACCCCTCTTTGCCTGCTGTGTATTGCGCAAGGCTGTCAACCTGTCCAGCACCCAGACACTCCAGGGTAGGTAAACCTGAACTGCTGTTGGTACTTTAGACCTTGGCCCTCTAGCACTGTAAGTCCTAAAGGGGACCACTGAGAATCGTGTACAAATATCTGTATGCAGTATATGCCTTTTTCTCTATCGAAAAGCATTACAGCATAAAACACCTTTGAGAGATCATTTTACTTACCTGTAAAAATTGCTATTATGAAAAGTACTTACCCAATAATGAAGCTCTTGTTGTTAAAATAAATATACTTGTTGTTAATTTACTCTCTGTTCAACAAATGCATTAACACTACCCTCCGATAAGTCTAAACTGCTCACCCACAGTACCACAGTAGAGAGCATTTGGGATTACTAATTTAAGACATGTAAACAAATAAGGGTTGTCCAGGCTTTCTTCATAGTATATCTTGTTTTGGTGTACTACATAAAATGCTAGCTTCCTACAATGGCCCAGTCTAGGCAGACTCATTGCTGTACTCCGGCCTGGTATGAAACCACACTGCTCTTGATGTACCAGTATCCCACCACTGGACACAGTCACTCAGCTAGAGGTTTACAGAGCACCATGGTATCTGTGTTGATCATAGTCCGAGGCCTGTGGTCTGAAGGTGTCAGTCTGGTCTCCTCTCAGCTTCTGCACCATACAGACCATACCCTCTTACATCATGGGGGGGGGGGGGGGGGAGAAGGGGCATTTTACTCACCCTTTTTGCCTCAGAAACCTCAAGCAACACCTCGGTGAGCTGAGCCTTGAAGGTCTGGGAAAATTTCACCGGGAAGCAATCGCCTCCCAGTATGTTTGTTTTCCCCCGGACATCCAGTGAGATCTCCGCCTCCACTTCCTCCTGCATCTCCAGCAGTATCCTGGACAGACGTCGTATCTGTTCCAGATAACCATTAGTGGAGTGCTATTCACTGTACCACCCTATGATACAGTACTCATAGATGGTGCCATAGTGCATCATTGATTGCCATTTGCGTGATAGCCAAGGCCCCATCAGCATGCATCACAGCCATTATAGTTGGTCTTTCGGTCTCCCTCTTCAATATCTAATCCAGTAACCTGCTGGGCTTGTCTCTTCCCTGTGGAGGCGCTGTCTGTACTCCTTAAGTGTAAACTTGTCCAGCCTGTCTCATGTCTCTCATTGCTCTCCTAGCCTCTAACACCTCTTATCTCCCTAGCGGCGTGGTCCTGCTGTTGCAGGATTGCTATTCTATTGTCCAGCGTCTTGAGGTCTGTTTAACTGCCGCCCGATACCGCTGACTTTACTAATACAGTCCCCTCTCATGACTGCCTTCATAGCTTCCCATTTGTTTGTCCTGCTTGTCGTCTGTCCCCAGTTGTTGGCCATGTAGTCTGTCATAGCATCGCTTAAATTATCCCTGTAGACGGGGTCTCTCAATGCTTCTGACTGCAGTCTCCACCAGGACTTCCCTCCCCTCGACCACCATTCCTCCACTTCAACAATAGAAGCGAATGATCTGAGAGGTAGTATGTGTCAGGGAATGATAGTATTCCATAGCGTTTGGATGCATCCCTCACCAGATTTCTCTACAGTCTGTATCACCTGGCTCAACATCTCCACCATGCCTGGCTTTGTGTGTAGTCTCGAATGAGATCTGTCATTTTCCTCCATCCAGCACACAATTAAAATCGACTGCCCACAGAATTGGGAAACCACACAGTCCGTCAATATCTCCTACATTCTTTTAATAAATTCCTAGTCGTTGTTGGAAGTGTATATATTAAGAATTCAGAGGTCTCACAATCCAGTGTGCCTTGGATGAGGACATACCGGCCCTTTGGGTCTGGCTCTGAATAAATCAGTCTCTATGGGACACCTGAACCCACCCAAATGGACACCCCCCCCCTTGCATATCTGAAGTATGTAGATGAATACAGTTGTCCCTTACATTTCTCTCAGTTTAAACTCTTTTCGTCAGTCAGGTGAGTCTCTTGCTTGCAGCGTATGTCCACCCCGTGTTTCCACAGGAAGGATAACACCCTGTATCGTTTCACATACCCCCCATGAGGCCCCAGGCATTCTAGGTAAGCAGTTTATAACTCTGCTTAGCATTGGTATTAGGCGCCATCTATAGGGTGTTGTCTTGTCCTCCTTCCCCCGCATGTCAACTGTCCAAGCACCTGGCCTTCCTGTGTCCGTCATGAGCATTTGTGAGTTACCTTCATCAGAGTTTAATCTTTTTTTCTTAAACTTCAACGACAACAATGTAAAACATTCCTAACCCACCCGCCCTCCCCTCAAAACTGTCCCTGGGGTAAACACTGCCAATAGAACTTTGAGGTTACCCATGCTTCTTAACCAGGGCATCCGCTGTTTGTACCTGCAACTCCAACTCCCCTACAATACTTATACAATGAATAAATGAATGAATCTGCATTTCTAAAGCGCATGGCTACCAGAAGGCCTCCCAGCGCTAGGAGCGGTGACATCGTAGAACTACAGATGGTCTTCAAGGAAACCGAAAAGTTTTCAGAAGTTTTCGAAAAGTCAAATAGTTGTCCTCGAGACTTTCCACAATTTCGCAACATTGTAAGAGAACAGACTGCCACCAATCCGGGACCTTTTTATCCTGGGAACTACTGCAAGGTGCTTATTCCCTGAGCGCAAGGACCTATTGGGGCAGTAGGGAGAGATGATAGACCGGATAATAAGTGGCCCCTTGGATGCCATAGTCTTATGAGCGATACACAATGCTTTAAACTGGACTCTTTCCGCGACCGGGAGCCAATGAAGGATGGCAATAGAAGGCCTTGCGGATTCCCGATTGAGGGCATGCATAAGGAGGCGTGCAGCACAATTTTGTACAGTCTGCAGTTTTTGATAGTTGAACACGGAGATCCTAGATAAAGAGCATTGGCGTAATCAGGTCGAGAAAGAATCAACGCTTGAACCAACAGTCTCCTAGGATTGAAAGGCAGCGGTGGGAGGATTTTCCTTATTTTTAAAATCCTGTAACAACTACCTACCACCTTCCGTGCTTGCTCCTTAGTTTAGATTGTGGTCCAGCCAAACACCAAGGCTCTTGATCTGTTCTTTAAGGGGGGGGGGCATTGGGCCCAGACAACTTGGTCAGAATGAGCTAACCTTCAGGGGGAAGGCTTTGCCCTAGATCATCAGCTATGTTTTAGCCCCACTAAGTTTCAAATCCAGGCAGACACCCTTTCAAGAAAGCCCGCTAGATCAGATTCAGCTTTATCAAGTTGGCTGAGGGAGACTATCAGCTGAGTGTCATCAGCGTAGGTGATAATCTGAATGCCAAAGGGCTTAACAACCTCAGCCAGGGAGCTCATGTAAACATTAAAAAGCGTGGGACTCATGGGCGCAATGTGAACATTAGTAACTACGTCCTAAGCAACTTGTGTAATGTGTAGGTAATTACAACCTATGGCAGACCTCCAACTCTGAGGGTGTGAGTCTCCACCAGGGGCCCTCCTTTAGCTGCCCTAACCTTCCCTTGTGTTGCCCTATTGTTCCTGTTCTTTTGAAGTAGTTAGATCAACTTGAGTGCTCTGGTAGTAGTCCCTCCATCCCTCAAAGTTTACAAGTTTACCGAGCCTCCGCTTGCATGTTTTTCAGCTACCATAGTCCTGTTTGCGGGTTCACAGGGCCAGTACTACTGCTAATGGTTATTCTCCAGATGCTTTAGAATCACCAGATGTGTGCTCACTGCCATACACCATATCCTCCTCCACAGGGGTCTCAGGCTCCACTTCCAGTATGCCATCCTGTGCGCCATCCTGTCTGACAATAATCCAGGGAGTAAATTGGTCAGTGGATCTGAAAGAGACCCGTTAGTGATACATTCCTTACCTTAGAATATCCCCAGGCATCAGAGTGGATCCGAAAAGTTTTTTCGTTAGCAGTACCCCTGCGCGTCAGTAGGTGGTGTTGTGCGGCTAAGCGTCCGTCGCTGGCGTAGTATGCGCCGAGATGACGTCTCGGAGACTACTTAAGCGCCACCCATGCGCGCTGACGTCAGTTCTTCCTTTTTGCGTGCCAGTAAGCGCAGATCCGGTTAGAGCACGTACCGTAGTCACTTTTTGACTATCTTTTTGAGACTTTTTGTCTCCTGTAAGTTTGAGTTTGGTGCCGTAGGGATGCCTGGTATTAAGTCTTGTGGGGCCTGCCTGCTCAATATCGGTGGTGGACCCCCACAACGTCTGTCTCTACTACATGGAGCGCGACCACGACTCCTGGGCCTGCATGGACTGTTTGGCCATGGCCCGAAGGCCTTGAGGGAGCGGTGCCGGAAGCTGTTTGAGGTCTGGCACTCGTCCCCGCGCCGTTCACGGTCCAGGTGCCGCTCCAGCGAACGGTCACGGGGCCACCATCATCGCTCCTCGGGCTCAAAGTCTTCACCCTTGGATTCGAGACGACACAAAAATAAGTCGAAGAAGCGTTGTCACTCTCCGATGTCCCCCCGTCAATCTCCGGATGCGGACGAGGGGGACAGGGGTTCTGCCCTTGCGGCTCCTTCGGAGCCCGGGAGTCCCGCGGCCAACCCACCTTACCCGGGTCCGTTGGCGACTCCCGCTCGGGTCCAAGAATTTCTTGCCACTATGGACCGCCTGTTTATGCCTCGGGCTCCTGCCGGCGCGCCCCCGGTGGCTCCGGCCCCAGCGCCTCCGGATCCTACGCCGCTGACTCCGGCCACGGCACCACAAGGTCCCGCGCTGCCGTCTGCAGCCCCAGTGCTGCCCTCGGCTCCGCCTCCAGCGCCGCAGTGGGTACCATTTTCCTGCCCCTGCCCAGGTTCTCGGACACTTTTGTCCCTACCTGGGATCCGCACTGGGACACGGTGCCGTTCCTGGCGCCATTTGTTCCTTCCCCGGTCCCTGCTCTGCTGCCGCAGCCTGTCCTCCATGCGGCGAAGGTGGAGGATGACTGGGAGGGGTCAGAGGACCCTCTTGCTCGTCAGTGTGACTCCGAGCAGGACTGGGCCGATGAGTTAGAGGAGGCCGGCGGCCTCGATCTCTCCTCTGACCCGGATTTTGCCTCTCCTCCGCCTACCATGGAGGAGGGCGCCTCGTACGCGATGGTGCTTAGTCGGGCCGCTGAGGTCCTCCACCTTAATCTCCCTATGGTGGCCCTGAATACTAATCTCCTTACTCCAGACGGCGTCCACTTCGTCGGAGCCCCTGCTGCCATTTAACGACGCCCTCACTGACATCTTGATGGGCACTTGGTCGCGGCCTGCCACGGGGCCCCCGGTGGATAAGAATGTCGCCAGGCGTCATGACCCGGCGCCGGGTGACCTTGCCTTTCTGACCACTCATCCTACGCCAGAGAGCCTGGTCATCCAAGCTTCGACGTTCCAGAGTGCCTTTCCCACGGCTCCGCCGGATAAGAAGCTGGAGCAGTTCGGCAAGCGGTTGTTGTATTCAGCTAGCTTAGGGCTGCGGTCGGTGAACACTGCTTGCCTCTTGGGCCGCTATTCCCACGCGGTGTGGCATGCCGTTGCACAGGTGTTGCCTCAGTGTCCTGAAGAGGCCCAATCTGTGCTGTCTCAAGCTGTTGCCGAGGGTAAGGATGCGGCTAAGTTAGGCCATTCGGTGTGGTTTGGAACCGCGGACTCACTGGGTAGCGCCATTTCTACGACTGTGGTGCTTCGTCGCCACGCCTGGTTGAGATCTACCGGGTTCTCCGCAGATGTACAAAGCTCCCTCATGGATATGCCCTTTGATGGCACCCGTCTGTTTGGCGATAAGGACGACAGTGCGCTGGAGCGTTTTAAGGACTCGCGGGTTATGGCCAAGTCCTTAGGTCTTTCCACGAAAAACCCAGCCACTCCTGGTTTTCATTCCTTTCGTGGCCAAGGCAGGGGCGCCCAGGCACGTTCATTCAGCAAGCCTGTACAGAACCAGCCTCGACGCGGGTTCCGCGGGGGCGGGTCTGAGAATCAGTGTGGGGGTCAGACTACCTCCGCCCTGCTGCTTCTACCTCCAAACCTTCCTAATCCGAGCTTTGGGGGGCACCCCATGCCAGTGGGTGGCAGGATCCGCCATCACCTCCCCCACTGGCACGCTATCACATCGGACAAGTGGGTGTTGCAGATCATCCGCAAGGGTTACTCCCTCACTTTTCATTCCACCCCTCCAGCAATGCACCTCAGTACCACCGCATGTCGGGGGAGCACTTGGCAACTCTCCAGCAGGAAGTCACGACCCTCTTGGCCAAGGGGGCCATCGAGTGCGTTCCTGGGCCAGAAGTAGGGAGTGGTTGTTATTCCCACTACTTTATGGTCCCCAAAAAGGACCAGAGGGGTTTGCGTCCCATCTTGGACCTCAGGAACGTCAATTGCTTCCTCCAGAAGGAGGAGTTCAGGATGTTGACTCTGGCTCAGGTCTTGGCTGCCCCCGACCCTGGAGACTGGATGGTAGCGTTGGACTTGCAGGACGCATATTCACATCCCCGTCCTGCCGGCCCAGCGGCTTTACCTGCGGTTCACGGTAGGCCAGGAGCATTTTCAGTTTGTCGTGCTCCACTTCGGCCTTACCAGCGCCCCTCGGGTGTTCACGAAAGTGATGGCGGTGGTTGCAGTTCACCTGCGCAGGTCGGGGGTGTCTATCTTCCCTTACCTCGACGACTGGTTGTTGAAGGCGGGCTCGCCCCAGGTAGTAGTCAACCACCTTCAGACTATGGCTGACCTCCTGCATTTGCTGGGATTCTCCATCAACATGCCGAAGTCGCACCTGAGTCCCTCTCAGAAGATCCCCTTTATCGGAGCGGTTCTGGATTCAACGCTGTTTTGGGTTTATCCTCCCGAGCAGAGTGTCCAGGATATTCAGGTTCTGATTCTGATCTTTCAGCCTCTATCCCGGGTTTCGGTCAGGATGACCCTCCGGCTCCTGGGCCTGATGGCCTCCTGCATCCTGCTGGTGGAACATGCCAGATGGCATATGCGGGCTCTGCAGTGGGACCTGAAGTTCCAGTGGGCGCAGCATCAGGGCAACCTGTCCGATCATGTCCAGATATCGGAGGACACTGCACGACAATTGTAGTGGTGGTTCACAAATCGAGATTGGGTCAATGGCAGATCCCTCTCCCTTCCCCAACCGGAGCACACAGTGGTGACTGATGCGTCCCTCCTGGGTTGGGGAGGCCTCTTGGGAGAGGTGGAGATCAGAGGACTCTGGTCTCCGGAGGAGTCCCGGCTCCATATCAACCTTTTGGAGCTTCGGGCGAACCGACTTGCACTGAAGGCATTCCTTCCCTCTGTCCGGGGAAATGTGGTGCAGGTGTTCACGGAAAACACCACCGCCATGTGGTATTGCAACAATCGGGGCGGGGTCCTGGACCCTATGTCAGGAGGCTCTGCGCCTCTGGACATGGCTGGAACATCAAGCCATTACCTTGGTGGTTCAACACCTGGCGGGTTCTCTGAACGCCAGGGCGGACGAACTCAGCCGCCGGTGCATGATGGATCACGAATGGTGTCTGAACTTGGACATGGTGCAAGGTCTCTTTCAGCTTAGATCTTTTCGCCACCGAAGAAAACGCACAATGTCATCAGTTCTGCGCGTTGGAATTTCCAAGGCGGCACTCGCTCGGCGACGCTTTTCGTTGCGAGTGGAGTTGCGGTCTATTGTACGCCTTTCCGCCTATATCACTTCTGCCCAGAGTGCTGAAGAAGATTCGGCGCGACCGGGCCCAAGTCATCCTTGTGACTCCAGATTGGGTAAGAAGATACTGGTATCCCAAGCTACTCAGCATGTCGATCGATCCCCCGATCCGACTGCCTCTTTGGTAGGATCTTCCGTCACAGCAGCACGGGACGGTCCTCCACCCGAACCTGTCCAGCCTCCTTCTCCATGCATGGAGTTTGAGCGGAGACAGTTGACAGCTTTCGATCTACCTCCCGAAATCTGTGATGTCATTAAAACTGTATACGCCTGCAGGTGGAACAAGTTTGTGGCATGGTGCACAGCTAGGGCTGTGGATCCCCTTTCTGCCCCTCTTTCCGAAGTCCTCCTGTTCCTTCTTTCTTTGGCCCAGCAGGGCTCTGCTCTGGGCACTATCAAAGGTTATCTTTCAGCCATCTCTGCCTTTTTACAGCTTCCAGATGAGCCTGATTGTTAACCGTTTCCCAGAAGGCATTACGCACACGTTTCCTCCTGTGCCGTTCATAATGCCTCAATGGGACTTAAACCTTGTCGTGACATATCTGATGGTCGCTACCTTTGAGCCCCTTCATACCTGTCCTTTGCGTCTTCTCACTCTCAAGACGGATTTCCTGGTAGCTATCACCTCTGCCAGAAGAGTGAGTGAGCTCCAGGCTCTTTCTTCCAAACCTCCTTTCCTCACTGTTCATCCAGACATGGTGGTTTTAAGGATCCGTCCTTCGTTCTTGCCAAAGGTTGTCGCGCCCTTCCACATCAGGCAGTCCATCACTTTGCCCACCTTCTTTCCGCCTCCGCATCCTTCGAAAGAGGAAGAGCGACTCCACCGTCTGGACCCAAAACGTGCGCTCTCGTTCTACCTGCAGCGCACACAACAGTCCCGGGTGGATGACCAGCTCTTTGTTGGCTACCTGGGTGCCAAAAGAGGTTGGGCTGCGCACAAGCGGACCATCTCTCGGTGGGTCGTTCTCTGCATCAAGGTCTGTTACTCGTTGGCTAAGAAGGAGCCTCCTGTGGGGCTGCAAGCCCATTCTATCAGGGCAACGGCGGCCACTACTGCCTTGGGACGCGGGGTCCCCTTGCAGGACATTTGTCAGGCAGCTACGGGGCCTCGCTGCACACGTTTACCAAGCACTACTGCCTTGACAGTCGGGTCCGGAGAGACTGCTTCTTTGGCTGTTCTGTTCTAAATGACTTTGTGGCGTAATCTATTCGCAGACCCACCACCGGGGTTGGTATTGCTGGGGTATCTACTCTAAGGTAAGGAATCTATCACTAACGTGTCTCTTTCAGATGCACAAGTTACTACTTGTGTAACGATATATCTGTAAGAGACATTAGTTAGTGATAGATTCCTTACTGCCCCACCCATCCTCCCCATTCTGCAAACAGATTTCTAGGGTTAAGGTCATCCCCTTTCAGGGCCCTAGTTTCATGGCACCAGCGGTCAGTTTCTTGCATGGCTCTGTGTTCCTGGCGCGGAAAGTCATGTACAGAACTGACGTCAGCGTGCATGGGTGGTGCCTAAGTAGTCTCCGTGACGTCATCTCGGCGCATACGACTCCAGCGACGGACACAGAGCCGCACGACGCCACCTACTGATGCGCAGGGGTACTGCTAACAAAAAATCTTTCCGGATCCAGTCTGACGCCTGGGGATGTTCTAAGGTAAGGAATCTATCACTAACTAATGTCTCTTACGGATATATCGTTACACAAGTAGTAACTTGTGCATTCAGTCCACTCACTCATCCTAGCCTTTCCGGAAGGGTGTTGGCCTGTACACCTTTCCGCTCTGGGAGCTCGGGGGGTAACTTCTTTTTTGATGTGGCACCTTGTCCCTTGGGGGAGGGGTCGGGACACCAGCGCTCTAGTAGCCCTCTCTACTGTAAACATGCCAGAGAGGTCAGCCGGGTGATTTGGTCCTCCGGGAAATTTTCAGCATGTTATTCAGATGTGAACACCATTCCACATCTTCATCTGTTCTTCAGGGTCTTGTTTGTCGACGTCTACTTGGAAATCTACTCTTGAAGTGTTTGCACCTTGGTGCTGAGTTTGGAGATTGTTCTGCTGTTGTGACTCATTTGTTACCTCATGCGGATCTGTACGCAACAGTCTGACCTCCATGCTGACAATGTCTATTTTGTTTTCCCGCGTGTCTCGGGAGTCATGGATAGCATCCAGTAGTTCTGTGCTGGAGGGCTCCTCTTCGTGCTCCTGCACTTTTGTGCCTGTCTAATGGGTGGTGTGCTATTGAGCTCCCTGCGGTGTCTTATATTGGGTGATCATGTTGCCTGGAGTCTTTATCGTTGCACATGTCTGGGCCCCCCTTCAGCAAAGAGGAGACCCCCCGTCCGTGCAATCAGCTGTGGTGTGGAGATGCTGTTCACAGCCAAGTATCTATACTATTCTACTTGGATTCCCTAGAGCACATGTGTGAGAAACTGGCTTGTTATATGGTACACACTTAAGTGGGCACCCTGCACCAATCCAGACAACTCTTATGGTGATTTTAGTGGTGTTAGACAAGCTTAGAAAGCTCTCTAAGTGGTAGCTGTGGCAAGCAGCCTTCAGGCTTAGTCCAGAAGGAGTGTAAAGCAGCTTGTTTTACCAGAATATAATCTTATCTGTATAAATTAAGTGAAAAAGAACCACACAGTGTATTTATAAAAATATGTATTTATTATAAGACACTAACACATACAAATATCTCCTAGCTGGCGATATACACAATGCACACAATACTTTTAAATAGAAATAGGTAAGTAGCACGAATACACAGTGGTCACCAGGGGGAGACCAGACCATATAATAAAATAGTGGTATGCGAACGTCTATTCGAATCAAGACTATACCCAGAAGACGTAGAAGTGCTGGTGACCCAAGGAACTATCAGAGGTAAATAACCAGGAACCCCACAGAGTCCATGTGCAGAGTGGGAACACAACTGCGGGCTCAACAAGTCAATGGGTAAGTCGCAGTTGCAATTTTAAAAAAGGACCCTTCTCAGTGGACCCTGAAGAAGCCGCATGGAGGAGCCACCCCACCCGTGGATACCCTAGGAACCAGGATCCTTACACCAGGGAAGCTGGTGCATAGATGTGAAGTGGCGGCAGAAACCGCCGTCTAACTCAATGAAGATGCAGCTGCTGGAGAAGTGTCTGGTGGAACCCAAAGGTAGATTCAGGATAAGTACCACCTGCAAGCAGAGGGGACAGAGTCTGGAAGACAAATGCCCACTGATGTCGAGTGTTGCAGGAGAGCTGATGGTGACCTTGGAACTGCAGCTGTGCGTACCAGGCAACGCTGTGGAAGACCAGGAGCTGTACACGAGCTTTCCCACAACGGATGTCGAGAGTTGAGGGGTTGGTGTCTGTCTGGAGTGCCAACAAGCCTTTGCAACTGCAAACAATGTGGAAAGTGAAGAAGGTACATTGTTGGGACCAGCAAGGTCCAGGTGACTCACTACAAGCAGGGAAGTCCGGGCAGACCCAGAGCAATCAGGGGAGCTCCCTGAATTCAAAGAGGACCCTAAAGAGGATCCACAGGCGGGAGGCACTGGAGTCGTGAGAGGACCTTGAGCAGCTCACAAAAGATGCAAGCACATGATGCGAGCGATGTGGTGAGGACGAAGATCTTTGTCGCTGGAGATGCTTAAGGTTGGGGCTACTTGAAGCCTGAAGATCTTGGAGGGTGGAAGCCAACAAGCCTTTGCAACAGCAAGTTGACACAGTGCACAGGGGTTCGGTTTCTGCGGCTCCGAGGGATACGGACCTCAAACTTGGTGAGAGGACAGGGCAGGCCTCGAGGGATGTGAAGAACCGCCACCTGTGTTGCTGAGCCTTTCGGAGTCCGTGGGAGCTTGGGATCAACAGACCGGTCAGCTGCGTTGCAGTGCCTGCAGGCAAGGGAGATTCCTTCAGGGGTCTTGGATGTCCACAGGCCTTGGAAGGTTCCTGCATGGAACACAGGCACGGATGTTGCAATAGATGAGCAGGACGGCGGGACCAGGAGCAGCAGGATACTTCCTAGTTGCCGTCTTGATTCCCAGAGCGAAGTCCTGCAAGGAACAGAGCGCCCAGACGGTCGAAGAAGTGGTCTTACAATGAATCTTGACCCAAAGGAGGGGTCGGGCAGTGGGGAGGATACTCGCATGTCCTTTGTCCAGTTTTGCGTCAGAGCAGGAGCTAACCGCTCCTTGAGCTGGACTATGCAAGGAGGGCACCAAATGTGCCCTTCAAGCAGACTGAGTGGTGCTGGCAAGCTCTCCCACCTGGCCCCAATACACTAAACCCTGTCTGGGGTGTGGTCACACCTCCCTGTGTCAGGATACTTATTATTCTCCCTTCCCCTGCTTGGCTCAGCAGCAGGAGGGTAGAATCGTGTCTCTGGTTGGCAGCAGCCTTGTTGTGCCGTCAGGGTCTAGAAGACTGGTACCGGGAGCACTGAGGGCCTCCCGGAGAAGCTTTACAGTGCATGGAATCGTACCTCCCACACTGTTTACGGTGTGGAGGGATGATTCCAACATGTTTGACTCACGCAGGCTTCATACTGAAGTTCTGGAGCATGGTTCATGTCCATTATTTCAACCTCACCACCCTGGTCGGGGTCAGCGGTGTCCTCTCTGACGCCTTCATCAAAGAGCGAGGGTCTAGGCATGGCTGCCTTCTGTCTACCCTCCTCTTCACCCTGGCGATTGAGCTCTTGGCCCAACATATACGCATAGACCCCCAATATATGGGTTGGGTGTGGAGTGCTGGTAACGAGGACCGTATTGTGATATACGCAGATGATGTACTGCACATCCTGCAGTGATTGGGCCCAGATGCCTCCAGTTGCTGGAACACTTCGAACGAGTGTCCTGCCTATGGATGAGCCCCTCTAAATCAGTGCTGGTCTCTTTGGTGTTGTCCAGAGACTGCTTTGACTGGCAGACGCCCATACCGGTTTGCTGGCTTAGTTTTAAATACCTGGGCGTATGGGTCGCTCTACACTTTGAACTCACCTGGGCCCTTAACCTCCAACCTCTGGCCCAAAAAGCAAAGTCAGACCTTGTTAGGTGGCAGACCCTCCCCCTCAAAGTCCTTCGGCGTATTTCCATCTTCAGGATGTTGATCCTCCTGCACTTTCTCGGTCTTTCAGAACCTACAGCTCCACCTGCCTCGTACATGGTTCTCCGCTCTAGACGGCTTGATCAGGACCTTCCTGTGTCGAGGTTCTCTGGCGCGCATAGCCCTTGCGCACTGTCAGCTGGGGCCTTACGATGGCGGCCTGGGGATGACTAATCTCCACCTCTACTATGTCTTCTTTCCTCCGAACCCACATACTGCTTGGAGCTCTCATTGCTGGGTTCCTCTCAATTGCAGGCCATGCTGTATGGGTCCCTGGTCCCTCTTTATCTGCTCCTGGTGACCCGGCTGGTGGTCCTTGCAAGGCGTACTGCGCTTTGGCATGTATGATGGGATGCCAGACTCACGCAACAAAGGCTCTGGCACGGCAGCTGGTTGAAGGAAGTAGCCTTGCTTCTCGGCTTCTCCTCCTAGGATGTTCAAACGGCTTAGGGATGTATGGTCCGGGAGACACATGCTCTCTTTTCAAGTCCTTCACCAGAACTACCACCATACACAAAGCCAATTTTACTAATACCTCCAACTCGGGGACGTCCCCCAGGCCTGCTTCCTCCCTGCTGATACACTCCCAGAGTTTAGTGCCTTGGAGGCCAAATTACTCAAGGAAAGTCTTGGCGGGATATCTCAGATCTATCGTACACTTGCCATCAACTCCTCTGGGTCACTTGATCACCTCAGAGCCAGTTGGGAGAGCTTATTGGGACCTGTAGAGGACGCAGACTGGTGGACGGCCTGATGGCCCTTTGCATGCTCACCACCTCCTCCAGGTTATGGCTGGTTCAACCCTATTACCTTTACTTTACTGATCTCTCCCCAATTCGCCTGTGCCGGGTGGGCTTGCGCTTCTCCTCCGCATTCCCTCTATGTGGACTTGACCCAGCAGATGTCTATCACATGGTATGGTCGTGTGCGCTTCTACTTCAGTGCCGGACCAAGGTGAGCCGTGAACTGCCAGAGGTGCTCGGATGGGAAGTTCCTCTCTTATCCCTGTTGATTCTCCTTGGAGTGTTTGAGGGATCTCGACATCCAAGGGCTGAAAGGGCATTCTTGGGCACAGCCCTCCTGGTTGCAAAACAAGACATCGCAGCGCAGTGGCTGTCCCCAAGCCTCCTACCCTGTCAATGCGGCGACGGGGCGTTGACTGGTGTGCGCAGGAAGGGCACATGGTTTTTGAAGCGCCCAGCTGCCCCTGGAAACATGGGCAGGTGTGGGGAAAGTGGTTGGGCCAGCTTCTTTAATTTCCTATGAATTTGTACTTGTGGTCATTCTTCCTGGGTAATGTGACTGTCTTGCGGGATGTTTCCACCCCTCAAGGCATATACACTACACTCTGCTCTGTCATGTACATGCCATGTATACACCTGTACTTACCTTGGCTATCTTTGCTGGCTAGAAATTCAATATATGAAAATGTTACAATGTGTCTGCTGACCCATGTGGCTTCATGAAAGCATATATAATAGGCTACAATGGTTCTTTCGGGGCGAACCTAATTGCTTTGAAAAAATACAATTAAAAGTTAGAGAACCTGGAAGAGTTATTTGATACCTATTAAATAAGTATAACAAGTATAGCATTTACATTGGTTAAATCATGAAACGCATATCAAATGACGTTGGAACACTGATTGAAGCAAAACATCTACAAGTATAAGCTTTGCTAAAGACTCTTCTTTTATATAAATTTAAGCTTAAGTCCATCTTTACACGTAATCAGAAGGCTGTCAATACAAGAAATACTAAAAAAGGTGACATGTGGTACGGTGCCCAGTGATAGTGGTGCAGTGCATATATACAAGGTGATATTATGTACAATTTATTTACACAAAGAATTAGAATGCGCTCAGAACGAGGGTAGGCAATAATTCTGGTGAGCAGCAGGTTTACTTATTGATTTGACACCTAGAGATTTGATTGGTCTTAACCATCTATGTTGGGCGACGTTTCGACCCTGACAGAGCGCTATTGGCGTATCACGGCGGGTCTTCTTGAGGACAAGTGGGAGTGTTGACAGCCCAAAAGGTGGGGTGACTCGCTGAGGCGTCCCATAACACATTAGTATGAAGCAGGGCCATCAGAGGTAGCTTTTTCGTGCTATGAATGCTCTGCTGATTTCAGGAGCTAAGCAATATTTTGATTGGTGCCACAGCTGCATTTGATAATTTTGCGCTCAATGGGCATGATTACATTTACATTTGTGCACCCCACCAAAAGGGTTATTTACTGCACAAATGGGAAATATATCTCCCATTTGTCCTGGAAATAGCCTAATCTGGCAACACTGCTTGGAAATGAGCTCCTCCTGCTAAAGCATCTTTGCGTACTCAGTTGCCGCCTGGTGGGCCCCCTCTGCAAAACCACGCTAGGGTAGATGGTCTACCCGTGAAGCCTTCAGCTTCATGTAAATGTCCCGATCAGTAGATGGGAACGTGCATGGGACAGATGCTCCTTCTGCAAGTGGACCGGGTGTCGTGTTGCAATAAAGAAATGAGAAAAATAAAACTGTGTTGACAAATTGAGTCTAAGCTTCTAAGCTTCTCAGAGGACCAAAGATGTGTTATCAGTTATCCTTACAGGGAAACTTAACAAACCCATAATACCTGAGAAACCATTACAATATACAGTTGATACCAAGCAGTAATAAACAATCAAGAACGCACTTTTCTGCCTGCTGAGCAGTAAAGAAAGAGAAAGTGCAGTGTGTTGAGGATGGTTATATTACAAATAATGTGACTTGACTGTCTGTGGAACTTTCATTATTTTTACTAAGGAGTCATGGGTTATGTAGTTCTCTAGCTGCTTTAAAATTATTGGATTGGTTGCTAAGCTTAATAAATGGATAAAGAGATGCATAATCCTTGACTCTGGTCCTGAAAGATTCCCTGACTCTTCTCGACCTTGCTTACTTCAGAAAGACATCCTACCTTAAAACACCTGTTCGAGGCATGTGTGCTGTAGATACACATGCATACTTCTGCCATCTAGTGTTGGGTCCCAATGTTTGCAAGTTGTTTTTTTTTTTTTTAAAAGATGTCTTTCCTAGTCATGAGGGAAGGTGACTCCTCCTTTCGGTGATAGTGCGCGTGGTCATAGACTCAATTGTTAGATTGTTTTTTCCCGCCATAGGGTTTCGGACGTGAATTGCTGCGCTCAGGTTTGAAACTGTTCTTAGGGTTCCCCTAAACACTCAATCCTCTCTACCCTCGACGGTTTTGTTTCGTACGCGTTTCCTACTTCTCCACGTATCGTTTCGGTAACGGAATCGACTTTTCGATCGTAAAGCTTCATTGACAGCCTTCGGGCCTAACCGCTCAGAGTCAGCTCTCCGTCGACGGATTGGACTCTGTTTAAATTCTGTCCTCAGTGCCACGTGAAGTATCCGCACACCGACTCACAGGAAGTTTGCAACTTGTGCTTGTTTCCCAAGCACAAAGAAGACACTGACGCTTGCAGATGGTTCCCATAAAAGAAAACTCTTCGTGATCGTCTGGCTCGACGCCGAGAGATGCAGTGTCAAAGTCAAAGTGGCCAAAGTCAGCACTGAGATGATGTTTCAGACGCCCCGCCTCCGGACCTGGCTCTGAAACAGCCACTCAAGACTTTTGACACTGTACTGAGTCGTCACAAGTCCTCCTGGGAATCGAAGCCCTCTGGTTCCAAACACAAGTCCTTCTCAGGCCAAAATCCTCCGTGCCGAAAGCCAAGCAACCTTTGGAGCAAAAAACTTCGGCGCCGAAAGGCCTGCTTACGCCGGCACCGAAAACTTCGGTGCCAAAACAGAAAGATACCCCTTCGGATCCAAAATTAAACATTATTCCATTAACACCAGACGCCCAAGCAAAAGAAGCTATATATTAAGCCTGATACTGCCCATTTTCACACCAATCTACCTCAGAAATGCAAGATTCCTGATGAGGACATTTC
Source organism: Triturus cristatus (assembly GCF_964204655.1). Lineage (NCBI taxonomy): Eukaryota > Metazoa > Chordata > Amphibia > Caudata > Salamandridae > Triturus > Triturus cristatus. The sequence continues at coordinate 461,006,968 of NC_140582.1, read as the reverse complement.
TTACAAGGTCCCGTTAAAGAGGAAATCTGTCACTACAAGTCCTTTTCATCCTTCCATCACCACCACCTCCACCGCCTCCTTCTCCACCTGCCAATCCCTTGCAAATTACACCTCCGGATTCTCAACGATCTCATCATCATGATGACGATGGTGATGATGGGGGGGGGGGGGGGTTCATCTCCCAATAAATCCATGGACAGATTATACTATTGATACCCCAGCAGATCATGATCTAGACCGTTACCCCAGCCAAGCCATCTCCTCCAGACGACACTGCATCCCACCAAGAACTCATTGCAGGGGCTGCAAAATATCATGGGGTGGCACTGCACAAAGGATCACTAGAGGAAGATTGGTTTTGTTCAAAACTTTAGGATTCACACACAGGTCATCACAAACACTTCCCATGCTTAAAGGTGTGATGAGACACACTGATGAGATTTTTAAGGACCCAGCAGGAGCAGGTATCTTGACTCCTAGGGTTGACAAAAAATATATGGCCTCCCCTTCAGACCCGATATTTATCAATGCCCAGTTGTCATTAGATTCCCTGGTAGTGTCTAATGCTCGTAAGCGGGTGAAGTCCCAGACATCGGGGGATTCTTTTCCGCCAGATAAAGTGTCTAAGTTAATTGATGCTTCTGGCAAGCGCATAGCTGCTCAAGCTGTGAATCAATGGCGCATTACGAATATGCCAGATACCACAGGGGACGCTGGGATGAGATGGAGCAATTGCTTCAATATCTCCCAGACGAGCATAAAGCTAAGGCACAGAACTTAGTAAATGAAGGTAAACTCATTTCTAATTCCTCTATACGATGTGCTCTAGATGCTGCATACACCGCGGCTAGAGCAGTTAATACTAGCATCTTGCTCAGGAGACACGCTTGGTTAAGGATTTCTGAGTTTAAGCCAGAAGTTTAACAATCCATCATTAATACACCCTTTGATAAAGAACATCTTTTAGGTCCAAACATAGATCACGCGTTGGAGAAGATGAAAAAGGGTACTGAAGTGGCCAAGTCCATGGGAACGCTCCAGTGTCCATCCAAAAGAGGCTCCTTTCGTAGCTCCTTTTACAGAGGAGGGACCAAAACCCCATCCCCAGACAGGAATACCTTTAACATAATAAAGGTAACAACCAGTCCTCTCACTCTGTAGGATGTTTCGAGGAGGTTATAGAGGCTGCAATGTCAAGGGTAGGCGTAAGGGCAACACTCCCCATAACACCCCTTCCCCCTAATAAACAGTGACTTGTCCTTGCTTCCCCCCGACTACACCACACTTGTCAGGGGGAAGACTACTGCAATTTCTCCCCATTTTGCAGTCTATAACAGAAAAGTGGGTGATTGGAATTATCCAACATGGTTGTTGCCTGGAGCTTACCAGCAATCCCCCAAACATTCCACCTTGATCTCACAAACTGTCTCCAGAACACCTACAATTGCTAGAACAAAAGGTCCAATCTCTACTACTGAAAGGCGCAATAGAGCCAGTCCCAATAGAGTACCAGGGCTCAGGGGTTTACTCTCTGTATTTTCTCATTCCCAAAAAGGACCGTTCCCTAAGGCCTATTTTGGATCTCAGAGAGTTAAACCATTATAAACTCTGAGAACACTTTCACATGGTGACGCTTCAACAGGTACTCCCACTTTTACAAAGAGCTGATTTTATGTCTATATCTAGATTTAAAAGATGCATATTTTCATGTTCCAATTCATCTGGCTCATCGCAAATACCTCCGATTTGTGATAGCAGGCAAGCATTACCAGTTCAAGGTGCTTCCCTTCGGATTGACTACAGCGCCCAGAGTTTTTACCAAATGTCTGGCAGTAGTCGCGGCTCATCTCAGAAGACAACAGATTCACGTCTTCCCCTATCTAGATGACTGGCTTATCAAAGCCAGCACTCACCAGAACAGTCTACAGCACACACAGATCCCAGTAGATCTACTTCATCAACTGGGCTTCACCATCAATGCACAAAAATCTCACCTGCATCCCTCACATATGCAGTCTTACCTAGGAGCCAGTCTAGACTCAGTCAAAGCTCTAGCCTCTCCCAATGTAGCCAGAATATGCAATATTCAGGCTCATTCTACAGTTTCAACCCAACCAAGCTTTACCAGCCAGAATGTTCATGCAACTGCTGGGAATAATGCTGTCTTGCATCGCAATTGTACCCCATGCAAGGCTTCATATGCGCCCCCTACAAGAGTGCTTAGCACGTCAGTGGAACCAGTCATAGGATCAATGAACTGATCTAGTGTTGGTAGACGGCAGTACCTATCGCTCTCTGCAGTGGTGGAACCCACAAAACTTATCAAAAGGCCAGTCTTTCATCGACCCTGTTCCTCAGTTAGTGCTCACAGCAGACGCATCTCTAACAGGGTTTGGGCGCTCATCTCAAAGATTACATAATACACGGCCCATAGAGCAACAAGCACAAAAGTCTCCACATCAACTATCTAGAGCTTTTAGCACTTTTCTAGCACTCAAAGCTTTTCAAACTCACCTCATAGCCAAAACTGTCCTAGTCCCAACAGACAACATGATAGCGATGTATTATGTTCCGAAGCAGGGCGGGACACTCTCTCCAACTGTCAACACTCGCTCAAGCCATTTGGAATTTGGCAATCCATCACAAGATTTATCTTCTGGCAGAACATCTCCCATGAGTAAATAATCAAATTGCTGACCTCCTCAGCAGAAGGAGACCGCAAATTCACGAGTGGGAACTTTTTCCCCAAGTTCTCCTTCCCTACTTTCAACAATGGGGTTTTCCACAAATGGACCTATTCAAAATTCCCATTCTTTGGCTTCAGGTTCCCACACCCGCTGTCAAAGGGCAATGCCCTATGGATGAACTGGTCAGGGAAATTTGCCTACACTTTTCCGCCTCTCCTGCTCATTCCGTGTGTAGTTCGGAAACTCCAGCAAACATTCCTCACTCTGATTCTAGTAGCTCCCACATGGGCGTGTCAACCATGGTACACCACCCTGTTGGAGCTGTCATTATTTCCACATCATAAACTGCACCTCACCTCCAATCTCCTTACACAGAACCATGGATAAATCACACATTCAAATCCAGAAGAACTGAATTTAGCGATCTGGCTCCTGAAGTCCTAGTTTGGTTACTTAAGTTTACTACCAGACTATATTAATATTTTAAAAGAAGCAAAAAGGCCTACCACCAGAGCTTGCTATGCAGCAAAATGGAAAAGATTTGTTGTATACTGCAATCACAACAAAATCGATCCTTTAGAGGTCTCTATACAAAGCATTATATGTTACCTGTTACATTTACTGCAAATTGGACTAGCTTACACATCTATTTGTTTGCACCTTGCTGCGGTAGCTGCATACTTACAGAATAGGCAACATCTGTCATTATTCAGAGTTCCAGTAATCCAAGCTTTCATGGAAGGACTAAGAAGGGTAATACCACTAAGGACTCCTCCTGCACCAGTATGAAATCTCAACATTGTTCTCACAAGGCTCATGGGGCCACCTTTTGAACCATTGCACAAGTGCCTTTTGCAATTTCTCTCATGGAAAGTTGCTTTCCTCATTGCCATCACATCACTGAGGAGAGTTGGTGAGCTACAGGCATTAACCTTAGAAGAACCCTTCTTTCAGCTACACAAAGACAGGATAGTTCTCTGCACCAACCCTACATTCCATCCCAAAGTTTCTGCTTTTCATATAAACCAATCGGTTGAGTTACCAGTTTTCTTTCCTCAACCCGATTCTGTAGCAGAACGCGCTCTTCACACGCTTGACGTTAAGAGATTTACTGTACTACATAGATGGGACAAAAGACTTTCGCAAAACTGTCTGAATTTGCCCCACCTCACAAAGGCAATCCTATCTCTAAATCTGGAACTGTGAGATGGATTGTTTTTTTTTTTTTTTTTGAAACCTTTATTACAGAATACAAAAGATATACAAGGATGGGCCTACAACCTTCCGGCCGGCCGCTAGCAAACAGTGGGAGCATAGACACAATTATTGAAACACAAGCGACAAGTGATAAAGGTCCCAGAAATCGAAGGAAGCGTTGGCGGCCACACCGTCCGGAGCCCCCAACTGGCGGTTCCATTTTTTATGAGAAACAACAAACAAATCCACAAGGCAGCAAAAAGTCAAAGCAGCATTATGAGCTCCCCTGGGGAGGACCCTACCGATCCACAGGAATAGGGGGGGGACGGGCCAAGACAAAAAACAAAGCGAAACCGATACCCAGGACCAGGGGAACAAGCAAACTAGGGAGACTGGGCCACTGCCAAATCAGGCGTCAGCGGCGGGGCACAAATCCCGCCACGATGGGAGTTCCAGGGGCCCCACACATTCACCCATTTCCCAGGCTTACCTCTCGCTACATACACTACCTTCTCCCGAAACATACACCAATCCATGTTGTCCTTCCACACCGAGACCGTTGGCGACCTCTGGGAACCCCACAATTGGGCTATGTCACGCTTGGCCACCATGTATCCCAGAGTCACCCACCACGTCTGCGGCACCGTGTAATCAGTTGGCTCCCACACATTCAACAAACATCTAGCCTCGGGAAACAGCGCCACATGCGTGACCGCTTGCAGCACCGCATGTACACCACGCCAGAATCGCACCACCTCCGGGCATTCCCACAAAATATGGAAGAAGGTCCCTAGCGAACCACACCCACGCTTACACATCCCATCCACGGCATATCCCATACGCATCAGACCCGGCCCCGTAACGTAGACCCTGTGGAGTATCTTGAGCTGGACGAAACGAAGGCGGGCCGGTATGGCCACCTCTTTCGGGGAGGCCACCGCAGACACCCAGTCCTCGTCATCCAGCTCCAATCCATCGGCAACCCATGCCTCGCGAAGGCCAGTCAGCAGTCCCGAGCGATCGTTGATGAGCTTTTTATAAATCAATGAGATAGCGCCGTCCGGGACATGCCCATCTAGCACCCTATCTTCCAGAGGGGAGCACTCCGGGATGGATGCCACATCCCGGAACACAGAACACAGCGCGTGACGAACCTGTATATACCGGAAGTACTCCCTGTCCTGCAACTGGAATTCCGCCTGTAGCACATCGAACGTTTTGAATCCCCCCCTCGTCCAAAGATCGCCCACCTTACTGATGCCTATTGTGTCCCACTTCTCAAAGCCTTTCGAGGTCCACAAGCAACCCAATCGTTCCGATGCATACAGTGGCGTCGCTCGGGTCAACCGATCCTTCCATCCCATCGCCAAGTTTGCAGCGTGCTGTGAGATGGATTGTTAAATGCATTTAAACTTGCTATGCTAAAGCTAAAAGAACTTTAGCCATACCCCCTAGAGCACATTCCACTTGCAAAATAGGGGCTTCTGTGGCCTTTTTAGGTAACATTCCTCTATCTGACATATGTAAGGCAGCTATATGGACTACACCACACACATTTACCAAACACTATTGTGTAGGTGTGTTAGCACGTCAACAGGCTAATGTAGGCCAAGCAGTACTTAAAACACTGTTCTAAACAACTGCACCATCTACAGGTTAGCCACCGCTTTGGCAGTATACTGCTTTGTAGTCTTTGCAAAGCATGTGTATCTACAGCACACATGCCTCGAACGGATAATGTTACTAACCCAATAAGCATCTGTTGGCATGTAGAGCTGTAGATTCACATGCGCCCACCTGCCTGCCCGGGTACCTGTAGTTGTTGCAGTTCTTCGTTATACATTTATAAGCATGGATATCTATATACTACACTTACTTACTCCATTCTCACCCTCTTGCGGGAAAACAATCTAACAATGGAGTCGATGACCATGCGCACTAGCACCGAAAGGAGCAGTCACTTCACCTTGTGACTAGGAAAGAAAAACATCCGGACCCAACACTAGATGGCAGGCGTATGCAATGCATGTGAATCTACCGCTCTACAGGCCAAGAACAAATGCTTACTGGGTACGTAACATTATCCTTCTCTGTCAGTCTCCCAAGAATTTAAAATGCTCAATTAGGCTCATTCCAGAATCACTCCCTCCCTGTATCTTTTCAGATTGGACCTTAAGAAGCACCTCTTAAGCTGCTTCATGATTGATGACTCCTGCCCCCTTCCACCTACATCTCATACCTTCTCTCCTGTACGCCCACGCCTATACCCATATCTACGATACTATTCCTTTATTTCCATACTCTTGCCACCCCCGCCCTCCTTGGACTTCTAAACCTGCTTGTTCTTTTCTCCTTTTTGATTTGTTTTGTCAGTATGCACAGCCCTTATATATGCTTTGAGAACAATAAGTAATACTGTTAACTCCTGATTAATTTAATGATCTGTAGAGCACTCTTGCCACCCTGGCTAAGAGTCTCTGTAGTACGATTGCAAAAAATGTCAGATTATTGAAAAAATATACATGGTAATTGTTTCAACTGTTTTAATATTTGCAGGTACCTCTACAGACAACTTCTTCTGTTCTATAGCAGAAATGCTGGCATGATGGAAAAATCTATATTCTGTGCAGAGCCTTCATCTTGCTTGTTAACTCTTAAACAGGATATAAACATTCACCTGTATTTGAATCAGCTCCCCAAAGGAACTGCTCAAATCAAGTCTCAACTGTAAGTTCTTTTCATTTTTTATTGATCTTTTTATTAGTTTTAACAATAAAATCACATACATGTTCCATATGATCTTCAAAATATTTGCTTAATACAGCATCACAGCTACACAGGAGAGAATCACATTTACAATATTTCAGTACCTCTCTCTCTCTATCATGGTGCATTTCCAGTTCCACCGATGGAGAAATACATAAATAACCACAATACGTATTTCATATACCCCATTTCCAATCCCATTTTTTTGGACACCCTTCGTGAAGACTTCCGTCTCTGCAATCATGCACTTATCAAACTCTTTCATCCACATCCTGGGTGAAGGTGCTTCTGTTGCCCCCCCAACCCCCCAACCTCTCGCAATTTCCCCGCTTAACCAGGGTGTAACCTAGTGTGATCAGTAGTTTTTCCACCCCCGTAAGGTCAGTCGGGCCCAGATGTTAAGGAGACCTAGTTGCGGTGTAAGAATTATTTCTTTCCCCAGGGCACTCTGGATGTGTGTTGTGGTCCCTTCCCAAATTCGCCTTAACTCTGGGCATTCCCAAATCATATGAAAGAAGGTAGCAGGTTGTTGACAGCCCCTAAGACAGTGTGTCTAGTCTAGCGCCTACCTTTGCCACGGTGACTCCCGTCATGTATGATCTATGTAGAATTCAAAGTTGTATCAGCCTGAAGCGGGGGTGATTGCTTCTTCTTTGGAAGACATTAATGCCGCTTGCCAGTCCTCATCGTCAATGGGTCCCAAGTCTCCCTGCCATTGCTCTCTAAGTCTGTGGAATGTGTCAGGTAGATTATTGCAGAGTTGTTAATAGGTTAGTGAGATGGCTTTTGAATGTAGCGGCCCATCGAGTAGTCGATCTTCCAGCGGT